>NC_133011.1:3625000-4858125 GCF_048564905.1 Vicugna pacos
GTCAAAGATTAATTGACCAAAGCTTTGTGAGATTATTTCTGGACTCACTATTCTGTTCCATTGATCCAAGTATCTGTTTTGGTATCAATATCATGCTGTTTTGATTCGTGTAGCTCTGTCGTGTTGTCTGAAGTCTGGGAGGTTTATTCTTCCAGCTTCATTCTTTTACTTCAGTATTGCTTTGGCAATTCTGTCTTTGGTGATTCCATATAAATGTTAGTATTATTTTATTCTAGTTCTGTGAGAAATGTTGTGGGTAACTTGATAGGGATGGCACTAAATCTGTAGATTGTCTTGGGTAGTATGGCCATTTTAACAATATTCTTGTAACTCAAGAACATGGGATATCTTTCCATTTGTTTAAGTCACCTTTAATTTTCTTAGTGTGTGTTTCGTAGTTCTCTGCATATAAGTCTTTCATTTCCTTGGTCAGATGTACTCCTAAGTATTTTATTGTCTTGGATGAAATTTTAAAAGGGATTGTTTCTTTCCTTTCCTTTTCTGATATTTCATTGTTAATGTAGAGAAATGTCACTGATTTCTGTATGTTAATCTTGTGTCCTTGCCAAATTCTTTTATCAGCTCTAGTAGTTTTTGTGTGGAGTCTTTAGTTTTCTGTATATAGTATTATGTCATCTGCATATAACGACAATTTTACTTCCTCTCGTCCAATTTGGATCCCTTTTATTTCTTTTTGTTGTCTAATTGCTATGGCTAGGACTTTCAATACCATACTGAATAGAAGTGGTGAGAGTGGGCATCCTTGTTCCAGATTTTAGTGGGAAGGCTTTTAGCTTTTCACCATTGAATATTATGCTGGCTGTGGGTTTGTCATAAATAGCTTTTATCATGTTGAGATATGTTCCCTCTATATCCACTTTGGTGAGTTTTTATCATAAATGGGTGTTGAATTTTATCAAGTGCTTTTTCTGCATCTTTTGAAATGACTGATGGTGGTTTCATGGGTGTATACATCTACGGAAATTCATCAGATTGTACATCTGAAATAGGTGTAGCTTACTGTGTAGGAATTATACCACAATAAAGGTGTTTAAAAATTCACACACACAAAATTGTAGCTGTTTTTATATTGCTCTATAAATATGGTACAAATAACAATGAGACAATTTACTCACAATAGGAAGGGAACATTTTTGCATTTTAGTTCAATAACATTCACTTTGTGCCCGTTGCCATGCCCAGGGTTAGAGAGAAAAGGGCGTTTAAGATATAATCCTTCCCCTTCAGGAGCCTAGGCTAAGGACACTAAAGTTGCATAGGAAAGATTTTTTTCATGGTATATATATTTTTTCTTTTAAAGATTATATCAGTCATTGTAGAATTTAAATCACAAATTTTCCCCAGCATATTGGTGCAACATGTAAAATGGGTCAAAACCCTGCTTTGATTAATGTAAAATATTTTCACATCTAAGTGCACATCTTAGAAAGTTTAGTGATCAAAGTAGTATATTCTCTTTGCTGTGGCTCATAGGAATTCACTTTACTAATATTTGAAAACATGAAAATGCACTCTACTGTGTAAGGTACAAAAAATACAGAGTTAAATAGGATGGAGTTTTGCAGTTAGTTGAGGTGGTGGAGTAATGATAACTGTTATACGATAGCAAATATGCTATAAAAGAGGTTTGTAGTAAATGCAATGAGAAAACAGAGTGAAAATAATTAATTTTGTGTAGGGCATGTGGTCATTCGGGAAATCTTTGTAGGGGAGCTAACATTTAAATAACGAGTAGGATTGAAAAGAGGCAAAGTTCATTCTAGGCTGAGAGAACGGCACAAAGGCTCAGAGGGACTGATAACATTGCAAAGAGCATTTCACTTATTCAGTCAACAAATAGTTGAAAATAAATGTTGACCGACTTTTATACAAGATGGTCTCATAATTTTACACTTTGAGATGCCCTTCTGTTCCAAATATAAAACAATGATAGATATAATTTTAAATGCAAAAATTTAAAAAGATACAGCTGTGCTACAAGTGATACAATGAAACACAGTACACATCTCTGTGGAACAGACATGAAACAGAAGTGCTTGGTGGTCAGTGGAGGAGCAGGTGAAGGATTAAGCCTGCCAGTTTCTGGTAGTTCACGCCTGTGAGGCAGAGTGCTCCCTGTGAGGTTTGGCAGAGAAGGGCCAAGCTCACTAATGGAAGCCAGGGGCTGGGTGGGGTCTCCCCCTTGTGAGAGGAGTAAAATATTTTTGCTTATATGAAGCCACAGGAGACAGAAGAAGCAAACTCAGCCTTATGACCAGAAAAGGAATCAAGCCATAAGATGGCTTTGTGACAGAGACTGTGAAAATTCTTGATGTCTCTGTCATGTAATAGCTCATCTTCAGTATGGGATACGGCTTTGACATGAGAGACGTGGTGGGGGGACAGGGTAGAAGCACCAGAGAACTGGTCATGGAGGAATAAACAGGGAAAGAAATTCTGGAGATAACTGATAGTTCCTAAAACCACGGAGGGGGAGATCCCTAAAACTGAGAAAGCAGTCAAGAAAATACCAACTTCCAGCGGGAGGGTACAGCTCAAGTGGTAGAGTGCATGCTTAGCAAACGCGAGGTCCTGGTTTCAACCCCCAGTGCCTCCTCTAAGAATAAGTAAATAAGTTAACCTAATTACCTCTCCCTTCCAAACAAACAAACAAACAAACAAAAAACCTCTCAATATTAATTTAGTGCATATAAAGTTAATATAGTAGAACAACCTGATAAATATTTTAAAATAAGTATGGTTAGGATGTTCAGGGAGATGAATGAAGGAATAACATTCATAAAGAGCAAAGAAATCATGAAATAGAACATGGGATGAAATAAAGCAAAGAAGAGCTGGATGTAAAAAGCAATTAATTACAAATCCTGAGATGAATAATATGGCCAATGAAATTAAAAACTCTATTGATGAATTCTAAATTAGACACAGGCCAAGAGGAATTAGTAAATTGGAAGACAGTAATGAATAATTTATCCAGAAAGCAACAGAATTAAGAGATGAAAAATATGAATATGGATAAACATTGAAGATACGTGGAGAATACACTGACAGGCTCCTTTATACGTCTAATGATAGTTTCAGAAGGAAAAGAGGACTTTGCAACAAGTGCAAAGGAAGAATAATTAGGCTGAGTGCAAACTTCTTCTCAGAAACAGTATATGTCAGAGGTATCAACATAATCAGCTAAAGGAAAATAACTTCCAGTCTAAAATTTTGTACCTAACTGAATTATCATTTTATAGTGAGGTCAAAATGAAGACATTTCAGGTGTACAAAGACTAAGAGAGATCGCAACAGTCAGATGCTAAAAGAACTACTAAACAGGAAGAGATGGGACACATGCAAAATTTTTGAGCAAATTAATAAATTCAATAATATGCCAGTTGGAAAACATAGTACATTGTGTGTGTGTGTGTGTGTGTGTGTGTGTTTAGAACAAAAGTAGGGATGGCAAGAATAGTTAGAGAAGGCTATGAGCTTTGTGGTCTGATAAAAATAAAACTATTATGTAATTTTTGACTTTTTAGAAACGTTTCCATAGCTGCTCAAAGTGTTGGATGCTCATGGCTTCAGCTGAGTCTCGGTCATTGAATTGCTCCCTCACCCAAGGTTAGGTCCCTTTCTGGGAGTGGCCCATATCCAGTAACTAGCTGATCTGAGAATATAGAGGTCTGTTTTTTTTTTTTTTCCTGAGAAATGGACAAGTCTGAAACATCCGCCCAACTCCATGACATTTCGTGGGCTCTGCCGAGGTCTCTGCTGTGTCTCTTGGCTCTACTTCTTCCTCTGCCCGGTACTGCTTTCCTTTTTTTCTTACAACATTTCTCGAAAACCTTTAACATGTAATTCTCTGTTGCAAAGTCTGTTTCCAGGGATCCTGACCTAGAAAAATTTGGAACCAGAAGTGGTCCCAGGAAGCAGACTCTAAAGTAGGGTGTTAGAGCTGGGTCCCCCACTGCCAGGCTGAGAGTGAGAACTCCATCGCTGCTGGTAGGTGGGGTACGGATAACTCCTACAGTGGTGTAGCAGTGAAAGAGTTAAATTGTGCTCACTGGTGACCTGGGGTAGGACACCAGTGGAGCAGAACGCACTGGCAAGGGCGAGGTTCCAGATTTACAGCAAGTAGTAACTCTGTGGGCCATGGAATTGGATGGCTTCTGCTTTTGCCATCGGTGGGAAGGGAGCACAATGCTTGGCCAGCCTCTCTGCCTTCCAGAGGAAGCAAATTTCACACCTGGAAATATGGCTCTGATCCACTTAGCAAGTGAAGCCCAGAGAAGGGCTGAGTTCTGCAGCAGGTCTAGGCCATGGGGCAAGCAGTTTTGCTTCTTGGACCATATGACCCTGCAGGTCCAATGACACTAAAGACCCTGGGTTTAAGGCCAGACCCAGTAGGCACAGCACAGCCTAGACGCCTCGGGTTTCAAAGTAAGACCACGCTGTCCGCTGCACGGAACCCAAGTGCACTTTGAAAGCAGCCCTTGGCATGCTGCTGGGCCCTGGCTGAGAAGAAGCATCTGAGGACAGAAACTCGAATAACCGTGTGATCAGAACGGAGCCTCATGAGCAGTGTTCTGTCGGAACCACCATGTTATAATGTTGGGAGGCCCCAGTGCAGTCCACGGATAGTGTGGAAGTGGGATTAGGCAAGACTGGGGCCAGGAAATCTTCAAAAGCACGTGACCCAGGCCTCCATGTTGTCTGTCACCCATGGCTGCATAAGAAGTTTCTTATTATCAGATGAGGAATAAGGAGAAAGGCCGAACATAGTTTAGGGATGAGCTGACTTTCTCCGTGGGTTAAAGTTGAAGATGGACTGCTCAGGGGTGGCCTTAAAAGAGAGTTGTGAGTTCCCGATGGGAAAAGCTCTAAGTGGTACATCTGGTGTGTGGGAGGCAAAGTAACTCAACAAGGAGTGTACTTGGACTCATGAGCGGTAGCTTGGCTGTTCGGTCCAGAGCTGAGGAGGAGAAAGACTGGGAGCTGAGGAGGAGGTCGGGAGAAGAGGCAAATGCCTGCGCTCCTGGAAGTCAGTGTGAGCATCTTCATGCCACAATTGCTATGGAATGGAGAATGCCCATCACGAAGGGAGGCATCAGCCGCCAAGCAGACAGAATGACCCAGCGACTTGATCTTGGTCAGCTGTTGCCACTGAGCACTCCAGTGCTGCCGCAGTGGGTTTGTGAATGGCGCAGCCACAGCCTCAGACTTCCACTCACCAAGCCTGCTTGGGCCACCGCTGCTGCCAAATGTCCAACAGAGCAACAGAGATCAAGGCTGAGCCCCTGTCACAGAGCCGTGCCTTGAAGAGACTGTCCTGCCACATGGCGGCAAGTCGATTATATGGTCCCCATCCGCCCTGGAAGGGGCAGGGATTCATTTTGACTGGAATTGACATATATTCTGGGTATGAGTTTGCTTCTCCTGCTATTAGGGTCTCAGACAGTTCAGATTGTCTGATTCAGGGACACAGACTCACACAAAAGTCGCCTCAGAACGACGCATCCTTTTTATCACAAGAAGAGGATGGGTGTAGATCTGCGATGCGGTCACATTCTGCACCTCCGGAGGCTGCCGGCTGGCAGAGCAGGGAGCAGTATTGTCAAGTAGTTTTCCATTGTCTGAATATGTATTACAATTTGCAGTGTATGTGGTTTACTGGCAGTTTTTCATTTTTGGCTGTTGCAAATTAATCTATGAATATTCATGTACAAGTCTTTACGTAGACATTGGTTTTAATTTCTCAGGTAAATGCCTAGAAATGAGGTAAGTGAATATTTAACTTCATGAGAAACTGCCAGATTGTCAGCTGTACCATTTTGCGTTCCTCAGAGTGATGTATGAAAGTTTCAGTTTACTTCACATCCTTACCTGGATTTGGTATTGTCAGTTAAAACAATGTTGTCATTTTAGTAAATGTATAGTGATATTTCATTGTTTTTATTTTGCACTTCAGTGACGGACAATGATGTTAAGCATCAATTTATGTGCCTCTTTGCCATCTACACCTCTTCTTAGGCAAAATGTCTGTTCAAATTTTTTGACCATTAAAAATTTTTTTTGCCTACTTATTATTGAATTGTTAGAGTTCTTTCTATTTTCTGGATTCAAGTCCTTCATCAGATGTTCGTTTTGCAAATATTTTCTTCGGGTTTGTGGCTTATCTTTTAATTTTCTTAACAGTGTATTTTTTAAATTTTTGGTAAAGTCCAATGAATCAATTTTTCTTTTATGATTTTCCCTTTTCACGCAAACTAAGAAATCATTGCCTATCCTAACATCACAAAGATTTTCCTCCCGTGTTTCCTTCCAGAAGTTTTATAGTTTTAGGGTATACATTTTGGTCTCTGATCCTTTTCAAGTCTATATTTTATACCTCATTAGATAAGGGTTAAGATTCACCTTTTTTTTTTTGCCTATAGATATTCTAGGACCATTTGTTAAAAATTATATTATCTTTCTGTTGAATTAACTTGACAGCTTTGTCAAAAATAGACCATACATAGGTAGATGACTGCAATTAAAAATAATTAATAAACTTAAGAGAGAGTTTTAGATTTACAGAACAATTGAGCAGATAATAGACAGGATGCCATGTATCTATGCCACTACCATTCATTATCCTCACACAGCTTGGTCTTATATTAATATCTTGTATTTCTGTGTTAATACTTGTTATAATAAATGAGCCAATACTGAAACATTGTCATTAACTATAATCAATAGTTACATTAAGTTTTACTTTTCCTGTTGTTCAGTGCTAGGGGTTTTGAAAAATACATAATGACATGTACCCATAATGACATGTACCCACTATTAGCTTCATACAGAATAGTGTCACCACCCTGAAAAATCTGTATTCAAGCTGTTCATTTCACGTCTCCCTCCTCTGGAATCCTTGGCAATATTTTTATTGTCTCTATAGTTTCATGTAATTGAAATCACACAGCACTTGTAGCCTTTTCAGACTGGCTTCTTTCACTTATCAATATGCATTTAAGACTCCAGGATGTCTTTTCGTGGCTTGATACATCGTTTCTTTTTTTGACTGAATAATATTACATCGGACAGATACACTAGAGTTTGTTTATCCATTCACTTGTTGAAGACATATTGGTTGCTTCCAGTTTTTGGTGATTATGAACAAAGCTATATAAACATTCACGCACAGACTTTAGTGTAGAGCTAAGTTTTCAACTCAGCTGTGTACTTACAGAGAAGCACAGCTGCTGGGTCGTAAGGTAAGACTACGTTCAGCTTTGTGAGGAATTGTCTTCCAAAATGACTGTACCACTTTGCCATCCCACCAAAAATGCATGAGAGTTCTTGTTGCTCCACATCCTCATCCGCATTTGATATTGTCAGTTTTCTTTGCATTTTAGCCATTCTGATGGGTGTGTAGTGTTGTTTTAGTTTGCAGTTCCCTAATGACTTATGCTGTTGAGCATCTTTTCATGCACTTATTTGCCACCTGTATATCTTCTTGGGTGAGGTTTCTGTTTAGAGCTTTCATTCACTTTAAAGATTGGGTTGTTTGTTTCCTTATTGTTGATTTTAGAAGGTTTTCTATGTATTTTGAATACAAATGCTTGTTTGAATATGTGCTTTGCAAATATTTTCTCTTGGTTTTGTCTTATCTCTTCATTTAAGAAAATTTTAAGCTAAGTTTTTATGTCAGAAATTTAAAGTAACTACCCAAATAAAACAATTCCTTCCAAATCAGTTTAGAAAATAAAAAAGCATTAGAAAGCATTAACAATGGAAGAATGTTAGAGAAAATATGCAAACTCAAAATAGTGAGTGGAAAGTGAAAGATAGAAAACAGATATTATCAAATATATTGATCACAAGTATGAGCAGATTAAACTCTCCTACGAAAATGCCTCTCATATCAAACTGTATTAAATGTTAGTATTAAAAGAGCATACAGAAGGGTTGATAATCAAAAAATGAACAAATAAATAGTTGAGTATGTACTCTGAAAATAACAATCAAAAGAAAGTTATTTTAGCTTTGCTAGTATCAGACAAAATAGAATTTAGAATGTATTCCTGGAATGCAAGGATGACTCACCACCAAAAAAAAATGTCATAACAGAACATATTATACTTATAGATTAAGGAAAACTGCATAATTATATTAATGGATATGTAAGCATTGGACAAAATTCAACATTTAGGTATAGACAAATAATGTTGCAAAGCAGCAGTTAAAATCAATTAACTAGGGCTAAAAGCAACCCAATATGGATATATTTTGAAAATGTAATGTTGAACAAAAATGTTATTACATCTATTATCTGACACCATTTCCATAAAGCTTATTTATTTGCCAAAGCAGTATTGTATATGAATATATAACCCATTATATTGAAAAAGTATAAAAATATCTTCAAGAAAGGTAAACAATTTATAACAGTGATTACCTCTGGGGAGAGAAGAATCAGAAAAGGGTTTCAACTTCGTGTGTAATATATACAATTAAAATCAGAAGCAAAATAACAGTATGTATTGAATTGTATGTTTTGGAAGACAGTTTCTAGGCACTGAGAATACTGGAATGAGTGGTTCATTATCTCTGCTTTCAGAATACTCTTATTTCAGGAGGTAGGACATAATTGTATCTAACGTGAACGTTATAAGACCCTTGTTGATTCTCATGTGAGTTGCCACAACAGTAATGTTACTAAGTTCTCCATAAGTGTCAGTTGTTATTGCTACTGTTAAGAGGACTGGATAGCTTATACAGACATTATTAGAAACAACTGCGCACATACAGCATCGACTAGAAAAATGTAAATCTTGTTTTTTTAATTGAAGTACAGTCAGTTACAACGCATCCATTTCTGGTGTACAGCGCAATGTTCTAGTCTTGCATATACATGCATATATTCATTTTCATATGAGAAAAATGTAAGTCTTAAGTCTACTTCCTAGTAAAAGATAGTATGTTGTATATTGTGCTTTATGAAACCATTAATCCATAGGCCATAATTAATAAACTGTATTCTTCTTCCCCATCCGCTCTTTTAATCTAGGCAAATGGCCCCAGGATTCAGCACAAAAAGTTGCACTAGTGAAATCAGCATATAACTGGCTAGTTATTGTAAGAGAATTAAGTTGAGAGCCAAGGAAGAAGGCAAGGTAAATAGGAATTAGGAACAGAATCCAGGAGGTAGAGATGGAGAGAGAATCAAAGGGTACCCAGACCTAGGAGACACTCCCAATCCACAGGACTGGAAATAAAAAAGAGGGAAAAAAACATTCTAAACCCTTTCTTTATGTCACTGGTGAGAAAAATCTTTCTCTTTATTTAGGGAGATACAATTCTTCTTCATGGTTAATTGCTCTAAATTAAATAAAATGTTTCTCAGAAACAATGTGAAAGACATTTAGGTATTTTCCTATACATTTATAATGCTCTAAAAAGCCATTTACAGTCCTTAAATTGATTTGCTCCATTTACACTTCCTACTCTGTAAATGAACCTGAATCAATAAAACTTTTTATAGTTCTGAATATATTTATCTCCCAAAAAACATACACCTTATGCTTAATACTCAAATTTGTTGTATGTCCAACCTACTCAAAATGGAATGTAATGGTGCAATAAAAACCCAAGAAGTAATATAAATACACAAAGAGTAGATGGGTCATCCATAATATATTTTCTTGTGTTGCTTCAAAATTCAACATATATGAACAGAGGAGTTAGATATGATTTCCCTATGCAAGATAATTAAGAACTAAAGTGAATTTTAAACTATGTTTTATTCAATTACCTCTGGAATTCTCAAAGAAGGTATAGGTTTATAATAATAAACAGCAAAAAAAAAATCTGAAGTCAAATATTGTACTTCTAATAGTTCTAAGGTATACATTTTAACCATAGAAGATAATTATGCATTTTAACCATAGCAGAAATTTCAAGAAAATTGTGTGTGTGATATAAATTCAAGAATAGCAAATGGCTTATGATCCATAGTAAAAATCCTTCCAACAAGCACCAGATATTTGAAGAAGTCTAATTGAAATTTTTGTGTATTCTTCTTTTAAAGACAGAGTGACATTCGTACATAGAACTGAGTAGTAATAAGGAGTTTCAGTAGCTTTTAAAATAAAAATGATCAAATGCACGTTTCTTATGTATTTGAAATGCTTTAAAAATCCGTGTCTGAACGTGAATGAAAGATTAGAGAATTGGGGATTGTTTGGCTTGGATATTAGAAGAGTAAAGGATTATCATGAGAACATTCTCCACTTTTACAGAGGACAAAACAAGAAGGAATTAGCTTAAATTGTCTTAAAAGGGGCTGAGTCAACATGGCTAACTTCAAGATCATTTTGACTAAGCTGACCAGTTAACAGGGTTCCATTTAAAGGACTGATTGGATCAATTCTGCAAACAATCCATTAGTCAGTTATTTTGGCAAAGAATGCAAATGCAAAGCCTCTGATTAGAAGGAAGTACTCCTTTAATTAAACATCAGGGCATACATTCAAGTAAGATTATAGACTCTATCCTTAAAGATCTTTCGAATTAAAGTTGACAGCTATATAGATTGAATGGTTTAATCCGTCAATGAATATTTCTTAAGTACCTACTTTTTTCCTCACACTGAACTCTTCAAAACAAAGGACTAGATAAAGGAATAAATTGCAATAACTTGTAGTCTGTTAGGGAGTTGAATTCAGTCCCCCCCAAAAAGATATTGAAATTCTAACCCACAGTACCTGTGAATGTGACCTCATTTGGAAACAGGGCCTTTGCAGAGGTAATTAGGTTGAGATGAGATCACTAGGATGGGCCCCAATCCAACATAACTGGTGTCTGTATAAGAACATAAGGCAGAGAAATGAGGAGAGAAGACGACTATGTGAAGACTGAGAGGGAGAAGGTCGTGGGAAGATGAAGACAGAGTTGGGGTGAGGCATCTATAAGCCACAGAAGGCAAGGTGGTCAGCCACTCCCAGAAGCAAGAAGACAGGCATGAAAAGGATTCTTCCTCAGACCTTTTAGAAAGAACCAATCCTGCTGATGGTTTGATTTCAAATTTCTAGTCTAGCCTCCAGACTGTGAGACAATGCATTTCTGTTGTGTTAAGCCACGTAATTTGCAGTACTTTGTTATGGTAGCCCTAAGGAATAAATGATGTTTAAATTACTTTTCTCATTTTGTATATTAAAATACAGTACGATCTTTTGTAAGTCATCAACTCATTCTTTTTTTACATGGTTTTTTTTGGGGAGGACAGCTTTATCTGCATATAATTCACATATCTTATAATCTACCCATTTAAAGTGCACAGTTAATAAACATTAGACTGGAAATTGTAAGACTACTAAAGAAAACATAGGGAAAAAGCTTCCTGACATTGGTCTGAGCCATGGTTGTTTTTGATATGACCATAAAAGCACAGACAACAAAAGCAAAAACAGAGAAATGAGATTGCATCAAGCTAAAAAGCTTTTGCACAGCAAAATAAGCAATGACTAGAGTAAAGGGACAACCTAGAGAATGGGAGAAAATATTTGAAAATCCTTTATTTGATAATGAGCTAATATCCAAAAATATAAGGAGGAACAACGACAAATAAAACTCAATAGCAAGTGAACAAATAATCCAATTAAGAAATGGGCAAAGGACCTGAAGAGGCATTTCTCAAAGAAAGATAAACAAATGATCTACAGGTGTACAAGAATTTGTTCAGCATTGCTAATTATCAGGGAAAGGCAAATCAAACCCACAATAAGGTATCATCTCATGCCTGTTAAAATGGCTTTTATCAAAAGAATAAGAAGTAACAAGTGTTAGGACACAGAGAAGAGTACTTACATACTTTTGGTAGAGCTGTGATTGGTACAATCATTTTGGAAAACTGTATGGAGGTTCCTCAAAAAATTAAAAATAGAACTACCATATGATCCAGCAACCCTACTTCTCTGTGTACATCCAAAGGAGATGAAATTAGTGTCTGGAAGAGATATCTACCCTTGCATGTTCACTGCAGCATTAATCTCAATACCCAAGGTATGGAGTCAACCTAAATGTCTGCTGACATATGAATAGATAAAGAAAATAGAGTATGTACATACAATAGAATATTCTTTAGCCTTCAGAAAGGAAATCTTGCCATTTGTGACAACATGGATGACCCTAGAGAACATTCTGCTAAAGTGAATTAAGCCAGATGAAAAAAGACAGACAATGCATGACCTCACTTATATGTGGAATCTAAAAAAGTCAAATTCACAGAAGCAGAGAACAGAATGGTGGTTACTAAGGATCGGGGACAGAGAGGATAGAGAAACATTGGTCCGAGAATACAAAGTTTCAGTTAATACAAGGTGAATAAATTCTGGAGATCTAATGTATAGCACAATGACTGTAGTTAATGATACTCTACTGTATACCTGAAATTTGCTAAGAGAGTAGATCTTAATTGCTCTCATCAAAAAGAAATCAACTACGTGAAGTGATGGATATGTTAATTAGCTTGATTGTGGTAATCATTTCACAATGTGTATATGAAAACATGCTGTATACCTTTAAAAAATGTCCAGTTAAGTAGATTTTAGTTTATTGACAGAAATGCACAACTATCATCACAATCTAATTTTAGAACATTTTCAACACCTCTGTGATTCCTCATTTTCCTCTCTTCCAGATCCTGGAAACACCAAATCTACTTTCTGTCTCTATGAATTTACCTATTTTGGAAATTTTATATAAATGGAATCATACAATATGTGGTGTTTTGTGACTAGCTTCTTTTAACTATCATAATGTTTTCAACATTTATCCACGTTGTATATAGCATGTATCAGCACTTCATTTTTTATTGCCAAATAATATTCTACAGCATGAATGGAATATTACTCAGCCAGAAAAAGGAATGGAATAACGTAATTTGAAAAAGAATGAAAACATGGATGGACCTAGAGATTATCATATTAGGTGAAATAAGACAGAGAAAGCAAATGCCATATGATATCAGTTGTATGTGGTCTCTAAAAAAAATACAGATTTTACTTATAAACCAGAAACAGACTCATGGACATAGAAGACAAACTGTGGTTACCAGACGGGTGCAAGGAGGGATAAATTAGGAGTTCGGGTTTAACAGATACACATTATTACTATGTATATAGATAAACAACAAGGACCTACTCTATAGCACAGGGGACTATATTCAATTTCTTGTAATGAGCTGTAATGGAAAAGAATCAGAAAAAAAAATGTATGTTAAAAAAAAAACCAAACAAAAATATTCTATTATATGAACATACAATTTTTGTTTACTCATTCATCAATTAATGGCCACTTAGGTTTTTTCACTTTTTGCTTATTGTGAATAATGCTGGTATAAACATCTGTATAAGTTCTTGTGTGGACCTGTTTTCATTTCTCTTCAGTTTATGCCTAGGAGTGGAATTGCTGGGTCATATGGTAATGCTTTGTTCAACCTTTTGAAGAAGTGCCAGCCTGTTTTCCAAAGTGACATTTTACATTCCCACCAGTAAAACAGGAGAGTTCCAGTGTCTCCACATTGTCTCCAGTACTTCTTATCATTTTTTTAAAATTATAACTGTCCTGGTGGGCGTGGTTTTGATTTACATTTCCCTAATGACAAATGTTGAACATCTTTTCTTGGATTTACTGGCCATTTGCATGTCCTTTTTGGAGAAATGACTATTCAAATCCTTTGCCCATATTGAAACTGGGTTGTCTTTTTATTGTTGAGTTGTACAATTTTTTATGTATCCTGGATAGAAGTCCCATGTCGATACAAGATTTGCAAATATTTTTTTCTTATTCTGTGGGACATCTGTTCACTTTGTGGATGATATCCTTTATACAGACAAGTTTGAAAATTTGATGAATACAATTTATACATTATTTTTTCTTTTGTTATTTGTTCTTTTGGTATTTTATCTAAGAAACCATTTCCTAACCCAAGGTCACATACCACATGCCCATTTTCATATGAGTTGTACAATTTTAATTATTACATTTGGTTCTTTGAACTATTTTGAGTTAATTTTTATGTATGGTGGGATGTAGGGTTCATTTCATCCTTAGTCATGTGGATATCCAGTGGTCCTAGTACTGTTTGTTGAAGATATGCTTTCCTTCATTGAATCATTCTGGAATTCTTGTCAAAAGGCAAGAGAGAGAAATAAGAGGGATTCAAATTGGAAAAGAAGAGGTAAAAGTGTCACTATATGCAGATGACATGATACTATATATAGAAAACTCTTAAAGGCCCACACTAAAACTACTAGAACCAGTCAAAGAATTCAGCTAGGTAGCAGGTTACAAGATTAATGTTCAAAAATCAGTCACATTTCTTTACATTAATGATGAATCAATAGATAAAGAAAGTAAAGAAACAATTCCCTTTAAAATAGCACCCAAAGTAATAAAATACCTAGGAGTAAATCTAACCAAGGAGGTGAAAGACTTATACATGGAGAACTATACAACACTGATTAAGGAAGTTAAAGAAGACCTAAAAAAAGGGAAAGATATCCCATGCTCCTGGATTGGAAGAATCAATAATGTTAAAATAGTCACACTGCCCAAGGCAATCTACAGATTTAATGCAATCCCTATCCAATTACCCAGGACATATTTCATAGAACTAGAACAAATCATATTAAAATTTATATGGAACCATCAAAGACCTAGAATTGCCAGGGCATTACTGAAGGAAAAGAAAGAGGGTGGAGGAATAACTCTCCCAGACTTCAGACAATACTATAGAGCTACAGTCATCAAGACAGCATGGTATTGGTACAAAAACAGACATATAGACCAATGGAACAGAATAGAGAGCCCAGAAATGAACCCACAAACTTTTGGTCAACTGCTCTTTGACTAAGGAGGCAAGAATATACAATGGAATAAAGACAGTCTCTTCAGCAAATGATGTTGGGAAAACTGGACAGCAGCATGTAAATCAATGAAGGTAGAACATTCCCTTACACCATACACAAAAATCAACTCAAAATGGATCAAAGACTTAAACATAAGACAAGATACAGTAAACCTCCTAGAAGAAAAAATAGGCAAAACGTTATCTCACATATATCTCAAAAAATGCCCTCCTAGGGCAGTCTACCCAAGCAACAGAAATAAAAGCAAGAATAAATAAATGGGACCAAATGAAACTTACAAGCTTTTGCACAGCAAAGGAAACCATAAGTAAAACAAAAAGACAACCTACAGAATAGGAGAAAATTTTTGCAAATGAAACTGACAAATGCTTGATCTTCAGAATATATAAGCAGCTCATACGACTTAATAAGAAAAAAACAAACAACCCAATCCAAAAATGGGCAAAAGATCTAAACAAGCAATTCTCCAAGGAAGAAATAGAAATGATCAATAGGCACATGAAAAAATGCTCAATATCACTAATTATCAGAGAAATGCAAATCAAAGCTACAATGAGGTAGCACCTCACATCAGTCAGAACGGCCATCATTCAAAATTCCACAAATGACAAATGCTGGAGAGGCTGTGGAGAAAAGGGAACCCTCCTACACTGCTGGTGGGAATGCAGTTTGGTGCAGCCACTGTGGAAAACAGTGTGGAGATTCCTCAAAAGACTAGGAATAGACTTATCACATGACCCAGCAATCCCACTCCTGGGCATATATCCAGAAGGAACCCTACTTCAAAATGATACCTGCACCCCAATGTTCATAACAGCACTGTTTACAATAGCCAAGATGTGGAAACAGCCTAAATGTCCACTGACAGAGGACTGGATAAAGAAGAAGTAGAATACTATTCAGCCATAAAAATGACAACATAATGCCATTTGCAGCAGCATGGATGTTCCTGGAGAATGTCATTCTAAGTGAAATAAGCCAGAGAGAGAAAGAAAAATACCATATGAGATCACTCATATGTGGAATCTAAAAAAAAAAAAGAACATAAATAAAAAATAGAAACAGACTCATGGACATAGAATACAAACTTGTGGTTTCCAAGGGGGAGGGAGGTGGGAAGGCACAGATTGGGAGTTCAAAATTTGTAGATACTGACAGGCATATGTAGAATAGATAAATAAGATTATATAAGTATAAGTATAGCACAGGGAAATATATACAAGATCTTGTGATAGTTCACAGCAAAAAAGAATGCAATGATGAATATATGTATGTTCATGTATAACTGAAAAATTGTGCTCTACACTGGAATTTGAGACAACATTGTAAAGTGACTATAACTCAATAAAAAAATGTAAAAAAAAATTAAAAATAAATAAATAAATAAATAACACACATAGACACACAAAAGAAATGTGTAGAAATTAATAGTAAAAGCCCTAAAATTTTTATGTAATTTATTTTTGAATCACAGTAGATTTATAATACTGTTATTCTCCTGTTCTTGCCTTTAGATACCATCTTTAGTGATAAAGCAAAAGTTGGATTAAAGGCTATTATATTGCGAATTATGACCATGAAAACATGATCCTTATATGTGTGTTGTGGTAGGAAAAAAATGTTGAGCACTGCTACCCACAAAGTTTGTCACACACTGCACACTATTGGGTGCACACTGAAGATGGTGCACAAAGACCTTCACAGGCACGAGAGAAAGAGGAACCTGCTGTAATTTCTCTGTCATCTCTCCTTCTGACATTTTTTCTGTTTGACTAGGTTTGTGTCTGGTTTGGGGAAACCCTTGCAGAATTGATTGCAGCTGCTCTAAGGTGAATATTCAATGCCATTCTATGAAGTCAGTGATTCAGACCCTTGATGAGCTTCCTTTGAGGGCTGTGTGATTCAGCCATGCAAAAGTACGGTGGTCCTCACACAGAATACCTGTCACTCCTTCTTGGTCATCCCCTCCTCATGGATGCGCTTCACAGCACCTCAGTTGCTTGGGCAAAACAGGAAGCTGCCCAAGGTTCTCTACCATGGATCGGATCCACTTCTTTTGTAGGTGGCCTGCATTTCCACCACTCTTTTCCCTATACGAGGTCCAGCTTCACAAGTTTTCCTTGGAGCTTTTCTAGATGACCAGGTTTCTGGAATATCCCCTCTATTTCATCACTGAAAACCACCTCTCCTTTGTTACACACACTCTTGAAGGCACCTGGACTGTTCATTTTTCTGAACACTGCTTTGTAAATAGGACTCTGGGTGAGAAGGTGCCACTGTCATATTACAGTGTCCAAGGTAGGAGGAAGGGAAGAGGTGAGGCCATATGGAGATGTGAGATCCCAAATTGCTTTCATTCTTTCCTATCGACTTTATTTGAACACTTTGTAAGACCTAGAAGACAAGTTATTTCTTGAGAGCACTAAGGCTAACATCTCGCTGAAGCTAGGGAGGAAACCATGCTCCCACACCAGCATAAGCAGGATACAAGATACTAAACTGAGTAAACTCTGAATTAAGTAATATTTCTCAGGGCTTCGCGTAGGTTGAAATAACTAGGAGAAGACTCCTTTTTAACATCATGAACAAAAGAGCTAACTGATTTCACTTTTATCTTTAAAGACCAGTGAGAATGGAAGTGATGGCGATTTCCACCTGGACATGGGCCATAACATAGTTTGAAGTACTGTGGAATCTCTCACGATTTCTTTACCAGTATACACTAGTTTTCTGAGAATGGCGTAACAAATTACCACAAACTTGAGTAACTTAGAATGATAGAAATGCTTTCTTGTAGGAAGTCAGAAGTCCAAAATCAAGGAGTCAGCAGTTCATCTACAAACTACATCTACAAATACCATATTTCCAAGTAAGGTCTTATTCAAAGGTACCAGGGTTTGTGATATCTTTTTGGGGGGAACACGATTCACCCCACGGCATGGTAGATTACTATCAATAAAGGACACGTCCATTTGTATTAGTTTCTGATGTTCTTTTGGGTGTTAAGTGTATATGGTATGATTAAAATAAAATACCAGATATTAAGGTAAATACTGAAATTATAAATTCAGATCTATATTCTCTCATTGAAAAACAGGAAACCAAAATTTTGTTCCAACAATGCTGCCTTTGCTCAATAAATTTTGGGGAACTTTTCTTTGTTTTTGTTTTTGAAAATATTTGTATTTATTTTTTGTTTTGGGGGGAGGTAATTAGGTTTATTTATTTACTTATTTATTTTAATGGAGGTACTGGTGATTGAACCCAGGACCTTGTACATGCTAAACACGCACTTTACCACTGAGCTATACCCTCCCTGTCAGGAACTTCTCTTTGTAAACTGACTCAAGAGATAGCAAATTATCTGAGTATCTTCAAATCATGGCACATGTCCATGTCCTTGGAAGAGATATTAAACCATAGTGAGTGAAGTAGCTAGTCTGGGTTGGCTAAAAACTGCATTTTAAACTTAGTGGAGTGGCAGTGTTTAGCTATGGCTGTTCCCCACAAGTAGAGGAAAACTGGAGAATCTTCTCTGAAGAATCATGTTCAGTGGTTTCAGCCATGAAATTCCACTGTTAAAATGCAGGAACATGGTCACTTCAGTCTCGCTCTCCTGGTCTGTCCACTGATCTGCAGGGGCCAGGACCCCCAACACCATTTGAAACTGGTTCCCCAGTATGAAAGGAAGAGTTTGAATGATCTAAGAGTTCTTCAGACAGACTGCCCGGCAGACCTTCCCTGGGTCCCAGAACAGAAGGGGAAGTCTTCCTTCCTCAATATCTTGCAATTCTCTTGGATTCATTTGTTACCACAGTGTGTGTTTTTAGTCAAATAGATTCTTTACATATATGCATAGTCATTATCTCTAAAGTTTTCAGGACATGCTTTCTGCCATACTCTATGCTTAGGAATACCCTTCCTTCTGATCTTTATACATCTTCTGGAAAGTGGAGAAAACCCTCCCCCAATCCACCCCATGGCCCACCTCCATCACCATGTGGCAGTGGTTAAGGGAGAGGGTTGCAAAACATGGGTCTGGTGGCTGCTGCCTAGGTTTGAATTCTTTCTCTGCCGGCTCTCTACTACTAGTGCAAGGCTGAGGGATTTACTTAACCACTGTGTGCCTCTGTATACTCGCTGCTTAGGGGGTAATAGTCCCATCCTTGTGGGCTTGGTATAAAGACTGTATGAGACAATACTCACAACATTTCTTGGCTCTGCTTAATGAATGCTTCCAATGAATTTATAATAGTAATAACAATAACCATCACAGATTGACTTCCACTCTATCCTACCCCTAGATCTCCTTTTTTTGATCCTGTTTCTTCTGTGCTTGACCCTCTTCTGTACTTGAAATTGAAGAATCACAGGATTCTATTCTGGGCACCCAAATCCAGTCACCATGGTTTTTGCTAGCTTTACTACAATAAACACCTAACCCATCTTCTTACCTATCTTGGTCTCCTGTGATCTGTTTCCACAGAGGAGAGTAATCTCTAACATGAACCACATCATACCATGCCTCTGCTTACAATCCTTCAGTGACTTCCTGACACACTGAAGCTCCAGACTTCTCAGCTTTGTTTACAAATCCTAATATGTCCAGCCTCTTCAGTCCCTGGGACCTCATGAGACATTTGGTACTTGGGCATTACAAGCTCACTCCATCCAAAGACACATGTGACAGCTCTCCTGCTTGCCTAGAATGCTCACCATGACACTCCTATCACCTCATCAAAAAGGTCTTTCATGGTTAATTCAAAATTCATTCTCTATCACATCAGCTTGCTGAAATTCTCTTTATAAAACATATCACCATCAATGCTTTCCTTTGGTTTTGCTTGCTTGCTTGCTTGCTTGCTTGCTTTCTTTCTTTCTTTCTTTCTTTCTTTCTTTCTTTCTTTCTTTCTTTCTTTCTTTCTTTCTGTATTTCCATAGAAAATTACATGGTAAATTTCATTTATATATTTCCTTTTTGTATATGTTTATTGAAGTATAATCAGCTTACAATATTGTATCAATTTCTGGTGTACAGCACAATGCTTCAGTCATACATGAATATACATATATTTGTTTTTATATCCTTTTTCACTAAATTACTGCAAGATACTAAATATAGTTCCCTGTGCTATACAGTATGAAGTTGTTTATTTATTTTTATATATATTAGTTAGTATATGCAAATCTCGAACACTCAACGTATCCCTTCCCACCCCCTTAACACTCTGGTAACCAGAAGATTGTTTTCAATGTCTGTGAGTCTTTGTTTTGTAAGTAAATTCACCCTTTTTTGTTTCTAGATTCCACATGTAAGTGATATCATATGATATTTTTCTTTCTCCTTCTGGCTTACTTCACTTAGAATGACATTCTCCAGGAACATCCATGTTGCTGCAAATGGCATTTTTTATTCTCTTTTTATGACTGAGTAGTATTCCATTGTATAAATAAACCACAACCTCTTTATCCAGTCATCTGTCAATGGATATTTAGGTTTCCATATCTTGGCTATTGTATATAGTGCTGCTATGAACATTGGGGTGCATGCATCTCTTTCAGTTAAGGTCTCCTCTGGATATATGCCCAGGAGTGGGATTGCTGGATCATATGGTAAGTCTCCTTTCAGTCTTTTGAGGGATCTCCATACTGTTTTCCATAATAGCTGCACCAAACTACATTCCCATCAACAGTAGTATGAGGGTTCCCTATTCTCCACACCTTCTCCAGAATTTATCGTTCATGAACTTTTGAATGATGGCCATTCTGACTGTGTGAGGTGATATCTCTTTGTAGTTTTGATTTGCATTTCTCTGATAATTAGCAATATTGAGCATCTTTTCATGTCTCTATTGGCCATTTGTATGTCTTCGCTGGAGAATTGCTTGTTTAGGTCTTCTGCCCATTTGTGGATAGTTTTTTTTTTTTGTATTAGGTTGTATGAATTGTTTATATATTCTGGAAATCAAGCCCTTGTCAGTTTCATCTTTTGCAAATATTTTCTCCCATTCTGTAGGTTGTCTTTTTGTTTTGCTTATGGTTTCCTTTGCTGTGCAAAAGCTTCTGAGTTTAATTAGGTCCCATTTGCTTATTTTTGCTTTTATTTCTATTGCCTGGGTAGACTGCCCTAGGAAAACATTGCTGAGATATATGTCAGATAATATTTTGCCTATGTTTCTTCTAAGAAGTTTATAGTGTCTTGTCTTATGTTTAAGTCTTTAATCATTTTGAGTTTATTTTTGTGTATGGTGTAAGAGAGTGTTCTAACTTCATTGATTTCCTTGCTGCTGTCTAGTCTTCCTAACATCATTTGCTGAAGACACTGTCTTTACTCCATTGTATGTTCTTGCCTCCTTTGTCAAAGATTAATTGACCAAAAGTTTGTAGGTTTTTTTCTGGGCTCTCTATTCTGTTTCATTGATCCATATGTCTGTTTTTGTACAAATACCATACTGTAGTTCTGTAGTATTGTCTGAAGTCTGGAAGCATTATTCTTCCAGCTTCATTCTTTTTCTTCAGTATTGCTTTGGCAAGTCTGGGTCCTTTGTTTATTCCATGTAAATTTAGGATTATTTGTTCTAGTTCTGTGAGAAATGTTTGGGGTAATTTGATAGGGATCACATTAAATCTGTAGATTGCTTTGGGTAGTATGGTCATTTTAACAATATTAATTCTTTTAACTCAAGAACATGGGATATCTTTCCATTTCTTTGAGTCATCTGTAATTTCCTTAGTCTGTGTTTTGTAGTTCTCTGTGTATAAGTCTTTCACAGTTGTGCTTGCTGTAGGTTTGTCATAAATAGCTCTTATTATGTTGAGATATGTTTCCTCTATATCCAATTTGAGAGTTTTTATCATAAATGAGTGTTGAATTTTATCAAGTGCTTTTTCTGCATCTATTGAGATGTTTATGTAGATGTTGTCCTTTCTTTTGTTGATGTGGTGTATCTCATTGATTGATTTGCACATGTTGAAACATTCTTCTGTCCCTGGGGTGAACCTAACTTGATCATGGTGTATGATCTTTTTTATGTGTTGTTGGATTCTGTTTGCTAATATTTTGTTGAGGATTTTTGCATCTATGTTCATCAGTGATATTGGCCTATAGCTTTATTTTTTGAGAATGTCTTTGTCCAGCTTTGGTATCAAGATGATGGTGGCTTCATAGAATGAGTTTGGGAGTATTCTCTCCTTTTCAGTCTTTTGGAAGAGTTTGAGAAGGATTGGTATGAACTCTTCTTTGTATGTTTGATAGAATTCCCCAGTGAAGCCATCTGGTCCTGGACTTCTGTTTGCAGGGAGTTTTTTTGTTTTTTGTTTTTTTTTTTTTTTTGCTGATTCTATTTCACTTCTGGTGATTGGTCTGTTCAAATGATCGACTTCTTCTTGATTCAGTTTTGGTAGACTGTATGTTTCTATAAACTTGTCCAGTTCTTCTAAATTATCCAATTTATTGCCATATAGTTGTTCATAGTATTCTTATGATTTTTTGTATATCTGAGGCATTTGTTGTAATTTCTCCATTTTCATTTCTTATTTTGTTTATTTGTGTCCTCTCTCTTTTCTTCTTGGGGAGCCTAGCCAGAAGTTTGTCAAGTTTGTTTACTCTTTCAAAAAAATAGCTCTTGGTTTAATTGATTTTTTCTGTTGTTTTTAATCTGTATTTTATTTATTTCCTTCCTGATCTTTATTATTTCTTTCCTTCTACTGACTTTAGGTTTTGTTCATTCTAATTCTTTTAGGTGGAATTTTAGGGCATTTATTTGAGATTGTTCTTGTCTTTTGAGGAAGGCCTGTATTAGTATGAACTTCCCTCTTGGGACTGCTTTTGTTGCATCCCATAGATTTTGTTGGTTGTGTTTTCATTGTTGTCTCAAGGTATTTTTTAGTCTTTTCTTTGATTTCATCATTGACCCATTGGTTTTTTTTTTTTTTTTTTTTTTTTAGTAGCATGTTGTTTCATCTCCATGCTATCATTTTTCCTCATTTGTTTTTCTGTGATTGATTTCTAGTTTTATGCCATTGTGGTCAGAAAAGTTGCTTGAAATCATTCCTATTCTCTTAAATTTATTGAGGCTTCTTTTGTGCCCAAGTATGTGGTCTTTTCTAGAGAATGTTTCATGAGTGCTTGAAAAGAATGCATATTCTATTTTTTAGAGAATGTAATGTCCTAAAAATATCAACCAAGTCCAACTGATCTATTGTGTAATTTAGACCCTATAGATAGAGAATAATGGTGACAAAGGGGGTCTGGAATGACAAGGTGAATAAGGCTTGTTACTGAAATATCCCATACTCAGGAAATTTTTCTCAGCTCTCATTATTTCATCTTTTTAAAACATGTATATTTTGTGTTCTGCTCCATTATGTATAGTTTTTGTTTTATTATACAATTTATTCAAAAAAATTTTAAGTAAGATGACATTCTAGAATGATGAGCTATATTGATCATAACACAGAGTATATATTCAGTTAATATTAATTAATTTTCTTTTATTATCTTCCTTTACAGAGAGATGTGCCTTTGATAAACAAACACCATTCAAGTTCCTACATTTGTACATGGAGAGAACAAATCTGGAGTAAACTGGCAGCATAATGAACTGGTGGGATGGTGACGGGATAAGCTCATAAAGAGATACTTCAAATTTTTGTTTCACTTACTTCTGTGTAGTTTGGATTTCTTAATGACATTAAAGAAAGTCCATGTATTACATGTTATTAAAAACAAACTAATGGAAGCAAGGAAATAAAAGAATGAAAACTACATTTTTTGTTAAAGTAAAAATAAGGAAATTTGGAGAAATTTTAGATTTATATAAGAATAGATTGAAAAATGACTATGTTTTTAATTGGCATTGTTTATAGTGTTTTGTTTCTAAGGTTCATGCTCTCATACTCAAAAAACATAATGTATGACAATGTCAAATCACCATGTGGTATACTTGAAACTAGAATAATATTATATGTCAACCATATTTCAATAAAAACAGAAACAAAAACAAAATTCCTTTTCACTGTGGCCAGTTTACTTGAGAAAATAAATATAAACATTCAGACAATTCAGAAGTTATTTAGAGTATATTTAGATGAATGAATGAAATGATTAATTTCTGTGATGCTATTTTGGTTGTAATTATAAAATCAAATGGCTTAAAGGAAATGCCAAAAGGGAAATTCCCCCAATGAAAGCACTTTAAAATGAAAGGAAAATCAGTTACAAGTAAAGTTTTGACAATGTACATACAGTAGCTAGTCTACTCTCTCTGTTTTCCTATCGACATTTGGATAAAATCATGTAAATAAAAAAATTAACATGGTAGCGGGATTGTAAGTAATATTTTCTTAATAGTTTTAATGTTGTAGTATTTTAACATTTTAAAAGACATGATAAATTTAAGATTTCATGTCAATTTTTATTATTTTATTTATTTTTCTCTTATTTTTGTAATCAAATAACTTTATGTACTAAAATTAACATGTAAGAATTGAGGATAAAGTTATCTACCTCACATGCTTTGTCTTCATTATTTT
Organism: Vicugna pacos; assembly: GCF_048564905.1. NCBI lineage: Eukaryota > Metazoa > Chordata > Mammalia > Artiodactyla > Camelidae > Vicugna > Vicugna pacos. The sequence continues at coordinate 3,649,456 of NC_133011.1, forward strand.
CCTTTAACTGTTCTAATTTTTATTTTAATTTTTCATTTTATTTTTACTTATTCAAATTGTTCTTATTTTTCTCTTTTATCTGTATGCTAGTTCTAATAATTATACTTTTAAAAATGTGAAATGAATTATTTTGGGTAAAGAAAACATTTCAATTTTGGATTGGATTCCAAACAAACCAATGAACATGTGTAGAAAAATGTTTAAATTATTTTTTCAATTTGAATACAATAATCTCTGTGGAAACCTAATGGGGAGAAATGCTCTGAAATATTTCTATATTTATATACAAGATTAGAATTTCCCATAGAATAAGAAAAAAGTGATCCTTGTTAAACATTCAAAATTACAAACAAAGCAGAAATCACACAATTAGATATACCAAAGGAAATGAAAGACATTCAGATCTAATAATATAAAGAGAGGTTAAAAATTAGAAAGGAAAGTTTGATTCTTGAAGTTTAAGTATACAATTTAGCCATCAGTTTTTATCTTGTTTCTAAATATCAAAGCACTAATAAAATTATTATAGTATTATCACAATGTTAAATAATTACAAAAGCCACAAAAGTATACATAAAAACAATTATTAAAATATGTAATAATAAAGCATTGTTGTGTATAGGTAAAATGTAATGATTGCCTTTTAAATGCAGGGTATAATCAGTGTCATGACCAGCAAAAACAATAGCAGTTTCTGGCACAGGATGAAACTTTGAGATGGTGTAATAAAACCGCAAGCAACTTGTATAGTTTTCAGTGGATTTCTATATAAGCAGGCAGAACAGTCATGCTTCAAGTCTTTTTATAATAAATTATAAATAGGTATTAAAATAAATGCTTATTACTATAGCTATAAAAAGATCCAGTGCATATGTTTACCTAGTTTGATACAGAAATTCTTGTACTTTGTATATCAATATAATAAGCAAAATTAGCCCTCATGTCATAGATGCACTAATCCTTGGATGTTAAATGACTTGCCCAAGTCAAATATTTAGCTATTGAACAAGGAAAATAGGACATGTATGTCTTGCTACAAGGCTGTTGGGAAGATCAAGTAAGATCCTTCATGCACTGAAGTTTGGCGGTGCGTATCCTTACGTTTATTACTGTTAAGTAATTAAAAGTGATATATGCAATGTGATTGACAATCAAATGGGATTTAAAAACTTACAATGAAAAATATTTCTCTATTTGCTTTTCTGCCTTTCATCACTCCCTTGAGCACCCCTCCTCCCTACTGACCATGTCCAGCCCCAGTTAGCATTCCCCCAAAACAGCTACTTTAAATTATTGGACTGTTTCTTCTGTTCATGACATTAAGGATTAACAGTATAAAAAACAAACAATGAAAGCGATGCACATAGCACAACACTACTGAACCTTAAGTGTTTCAGAAACAGACAACCTTAGGGCCGTTTGTGAGACTATCAGTGGTCATTTTATGAAAGTGCTAATCAATAGATTTCACTAACATGAGATAATGGACAACCAAGACCTTTCTCCTGTGCAGAATTCTTGGTCAGTTCTTTTTATTTTCACTGAAGCCAAGAGTCATCTCCTATATCATGATATTCATAGAGAGTTGCATCGACATATACTGTGGGTAAGATTGTCTCAACAGCAAAGTTGCATCTGCTCAATCAAGTGTCCCTCTGAAGCATCATTCGGAAATTTTAATTGCAATGAACGCAGTTCTGTAGTCACATTGTCCAGTGACGGTTTTGTGAGGACGACAGAACTGGTTAGTGGATGCAGGCTCTGAACCCAGCCTTTGTACATTCCTAGTAATGTGCAGGGGCTCGAGCAAATCTGTTCACAGGGAGCTGTCAACTGTCAGTGAGTCCTTTGGGATCCACTAAGCAGCACAGGAAGCAAATTCTCTCTCATTGTGTCAATGCTTCCCATTTTCTCCAATGTTGCATCTTTAAGTTACTAGACATCCAGGGGAAGACATCCAATTTAGGGGGTAGGTATTATCTTCTACAAGTTTTGTTTGTTTTTACCTGCCTTCAAATCTTAAGGGGCAAGAAATGTGAAGAAGGTATCAGTTATTACTTTGATAGCCATGTATTAAAAATGGATGGTTAATTCATATCTTATTTTCTTGATCATGTGATTAACAATGGGCTGTCGACTCCAGATACACCCAGAGATCACAGAATTTAAAGAAAGAAGGACCCTACATCTAACATGCTATTATTGGTGCATCTGACTTTTCCCCACCCTGGATTAGAGCCGAACAGGGAAGGCTGGACCTGCCTAAATGATGCTGAAAAGACGGCTTGAGCAATTGGAAATGTTGTCAGTGGCTGTCAAGAAGAAGGCTGTAGAATATCACAACTCAGGGGCTCTTTATCTGGGTTCAGCGATAAATGCCAGGCATCGTTCGCTCAGGCAGCTTGTCTCCCTAATGATATGCTGAAGCATTAAAAATGGATTTCTTCTTTGTCAACAGTGCATCATGAATATCTAAGATGAGTGGCAGTTTTCCACTCTAATTTGGTTCTTAGAATTTTTTTTTTTTTTGTGGAAGTTGGTGTATGAACTTGGTTTGCGACATCAGCTGTGACTACACATTTTCAACTTAGAAAATTAGATAGGCATGTTGGAAAGAAGAGTGATCAAGTTTAGGGTTAGGGTCCTTACTATTAACTACTGGGTAAACTAGTTAACTAGTAACTCCTGTAAGACTCAGTTCTCTCAACTGTGAATTTGTAATGAAAATGTTTTCCTCATGGTGTTGGGAGGATTAAATTGAATGATATAGGTATAAAACACAGCAGGTCCTCAAAAAAATGTGTGTTATCTGACTCTAGATAATAATACTTTTAAAATAAAAAATATTATTCTCTAATGTTTGGCTGAAATTTTTCTCATTGAAAATTATCTAAGTGAATCAAGCTTAGATAATAACAGTTATTGGCAGGCTGTGGAGCAACAAGAACACGGATTCAATGCTGATGAGAGGTGAAAATTGGTTATATCACTTTGGAAACATAGTGGCATTATCTAAAGAATGTGGAAGAACACACCCTATAGGCCAGTAGCTCTGATCCTGGTTATATGTCCTCAACTAAGGAAAACCTTGCTTATGTGCACCTGGAGACATAATGCAAACATGATTTTAGCAGCGTTGTTTATAACAGAAAGAAAACTAGAAATAATCCATACATCCATCCACAACAGAATTGATAAATAATAGAATGGATAAACAACAAAGATGGACTACATCTGCCAAATCAACAATGAAAGAATCTCACAGGCTTAATATTGAGCAAAAAGTCAAGTTAGAAGATTATGCAGTGTATGGTATTCCATTTTACATAAAGTGCAAAACCACAAAAACATAGTTGAGATTATCCATCTATCTGTCTGTCTATCTAACCATCCATCCATCTATCCAATCATCTATCATTTAATCTATTTATCTATGATAAAATCATAAAGGAAAACAAAATGATTAACAAGGAAATGATTAACATAAAATTTAGGATAGGAGTTACTTTTGTTAGGGAAGATATGTTCTTCCACATTCTTTAAACTATATATATAAACACACATACGTGTTTTTTAACACACACACACACACACATATATGTATATATATATATGATTAACAATGGACTGTCAAGTCCAGATACACCTAGAGATCACGGATATATCTATAGATATAGATATAGATATTTTTAACCTGGAAATAAGTCAATTTTATCTTCATTTAAAACAAATACATTCCTTCAGAGCAGTTTTAGGTTTACAGTAAAACTGGAAGGAAGGTACAGAAATTTCCCGTATACTCCCTGCTCCCACACATGCCTAGTGTCCCCCATTATCAACACCCTCTAGAGGGGTACATTTGTTACAGCTGATAAATCTTTATTGACATATCATAAGCACTCAGTGTCCATAGCTTACCTTACAGTTCACTCTTGGTGTTGCACCTTCTATTGGTTTGGACAAATGTATAACGGCATGTATCCATCACCATAGTCATACAGGGTATTTTGCCCAGAAAACCTTCTGTGCTCTGCCCGTTTATCTCTCTCTGCCCATCTCCCCCAAACTCTGGCAAACACTGAGCATTTTGCCATCTCCACAGTTTTGCCTTTTTCATGTTGTCATATACTTGAAATCATATAGTATGTAGCCTTTTCAGATTGGCTTCTTTTAGTTAGTAACATGCATTTGAGGCTCCTCCATGTCTTTCCATGGTTACTTAGCTCATTTCTTTTTAGTGCTGAATAAAATTCCATTATCTGGTGTTACACAATTTATTTATTCATTCACCTACTGAAGGATATCTTGGTAGCTTTCAAGTTTAAAGTTACTATGAACATCTGTGTGCATGTTTTCCTGTGGATATAAGTTGTTAACTTTGCCAAGGAATGTCAAGGATTATGACAGCTGTATGGTAAAGGTATGATTAGTTTTGTAAGAAATACCAAACTGTTTTCCAAAGTGGTTGTACGATTTTGCATCCCCACCAGCAGTGAATGAGAGTTCCTGCTGCTCCATATTTCCAGTGGCATTTGGTGTTGTCAGTTTAATATATATATATTTTAAAGTAAAGGGTAGCATAGAGGTGTATTAGTTTCCATGGCCTTCCCTCTGAATGTCTACGTCTTCCTCTTCTGTCTCTTATAAAAACATATGTCATTGAATTTAGGGCTCACTCTAATCTGGGAAGATCTGTCTCATCTCAGCATCCTTGACTTAATTACATTTGCAAAGACCCTTTTCCCAAAGGAGGTCACATTACAGCTTTCAAGTAGATACATTTCTTTGGGGTCCATTTTTCAAGCCATTACAGTAGGTGTACATTTTATTATTTTATGACTGTTATAGACATATTCATTATTTTGGATATTTGATTTATTTTTCAATAAAAATAAATGATTAAAATAAAAACGTTTTTAAAATACTAGAAAAAATGTTTTAATGTTAATTGCAAGATTAGGTTATCTCCCCTACTTGACAACATAAAATAGAATTTTCTCAGGAAAGAAATATTTTCCTAACATTTTGAAGTGAAATAATGCTGTTTATATATTTATATTTATATACTTGTACGTGTACCTATCACATACTGAAGTCTCAACAGTCTAATTTTGAAATGTACTGAATCTGAGTTTTCTATTCCTGCATCCCCATTAGAAAGAATATTAAATCTGATTTTATGTTTGAGATGGTTTTTAATTTCAATGATTCAAATTCTGGAATTAAAGAATCAGGCAGCAAATAAGAATTTTAAGTTGTTTGTAGATAGTCTTTTCTGATGTCATTGGGAAATTCATAAAAGAGGCAAAAGAAAGGATCATCTGAAAGTAAAAGGTTCATCCTGACCCACAGCACAAGAAACACACGTTCCCATTTCTGGCCACCATATCAACAACTAATTTTTAAAATATGAATTGCCTGTGTTGGAGAAGATGTAAATATAGACACCCTTTTACATTGCTTATAGGAGTGTAATTTATCATCATCTTTCCAAGATGAAATTTGGCACTGTGTATCAGGAACCTTTAAAGAATTCACTTATGCCCTTTGTGCTAGTAATCTATAAGAATTTATACTGGGGAAATAAGCAGATATTCATACAGATTTATACACAGATATATTTCATACAAAATTATTAGCAATAGTCATATTGGAAATAACAATTTTCTAAAAGTAGGTTAAATACATTAACTATCATTTCAGATTCTGGCTATCTATTACTATGTAACAAAGCACCTTCCAACTTAGTGGTTTAAAATAAAAGCGTATTATTTTATCTCATGATCCTGTGTGTCAGAAGCACAGTAAGGATGGGCTGTCTCTGCTCCACAATATCTGAATGGGTTGACTCAAAACTAGAAGCTAGATAACGCAGAGGGTGTAGGCTGCGCGTATTTCTTTCTCTCCACACGGCTTCCCATGTGGCGAGTTTGGGATTCTTCAGTATGGTGGGCGCAGTATAGCTGGATACTTCACGTGGCAACTGAGGGGCTCAAAACTGAGTTTTGCAAAAGAGAAGAAATGGAAGCTGCCATCTTCTTATGACTTGTCTGGAATTTTTATGGTAGTACATTTGTAGGTAACTTACGTCCCCAGATTATCATGCTGAAATAATTTTCTTTGAGTATAAAACTAATGTGTGCAGACTACTCACACTATGCTTTGTTTTCTATTACGGTGGTTCTGAAAGTTTAGCATGTATCCTAGTCATCTTGAAAGTTTGGTAAAGCACAGATTGCCAGGCCTTACCATCAAAATTTCCTCAAAATTTCTTTCTTTCTTTCTTTCTTTCTTTCTTTCTTTCTTTCTTTCTTTCTTTCTTTCTTTCTTTCTTTCTTTCTTCCTTCCTTCCTTCCTTCCTTCCTTCCTTCCTTCCTTCCTTCCTTTCTTTCTTTCTTTCTTTCTTTCTTTCTTTCTTTCTTTCTTTCTTTCTCTCTTTCTCTCTTTCTTTCTCTCTTTCTTTCTCTTTCTTCCTTTCTTTTAATTGAAGTATATTCAGTTACAATGTGTCAGTTTCTGATATACAGCATAATGTCCCAGTCATGTGTATATATACATATATTTGTTTTCATTAAAAGTTATTACAAGATATTGAATATAGTTTCCTGTGCTATACAGAAGAAATTTGTTTTTTTAAGTCTATTTTTATATATAATGGTTAACATTTGCAAATCTCAAACTCCCAAATTTATCCCTTCCCACCTCCTTTCCCTGGTAACCATAAGATTGTTTATTATGTCTTTTCATCAAAATTTCTGATTCAGTAACTCTAAGTTGGGCTAAGAATTTGCATACTGAGCAAGTTTTTGGGTAATGCTGATACTAATGGCTGAGGAACTGTATTTTGAGAACCATGGCTCTTATAAAACACTGTGTTTCATAGGAATGAATGTAGGAACCCACTCATAAGAGTCGTAGAGGGCTCATTCTGCTAACTGAGCTAATAAATCCTGCTCCTACAGTCTAGCACCTTTCCTATTTAGGCTAAAATTGCTCTTCTCTAGAGATTGCTTAGCCCAATAGATAAGAAAATCCTTCACACAAGGTTATGATCTAATGAGACTACCCTTTCACCTTCAATTTCTAGTAACATTACAAATGCTAAGGAACTATTATAACCACAGTGCAACCATAAAACTTATACCAATGATCTCCCAGTGATAAATGTATTTGAAGTAGGAACCATGAGACAGAACAAGAATTCTAGATACTTTATTTTGATTAATTCTAAGAATTTGTGGTTTATCATTCCTGTGTGTTTCTGCCTTTCTGTTTCCATATATCATTTTTTAATGAAAAAAAAGCAATATAATAGTATTGGATTTTCCAAAGAGTTTACAGTTACACAGTTACAACCAGTGTTTAGATAATATCTTTAATGTTTGAGTATGGAAGAAGTCAATGAAAGGAAAGAGGCAATGACTATAAAATCAGCCAAACAGGAGCCTTACCTGGATTACCTGCTTCATTTTCTCTGCTCTTGTTTCTGCTTTGGGATGGAGGTCTAGCTCCGAAAAAGCATTAAATTATCTATGGTTCTGTTGCAATGAGGTGAATAGGGCACACCCTAGTACGTATTGGAACTTCTGTACCTGTTCCCTCTCCCCTGCTTTGTTCTCCTTTGTGTTGAATAAAGGCTCACAGCTAAGAGAAAAGTTATTCATGCATTCCACTTAGTCACAGTCCTCCCTGCTGCCTGGCTAGCTAGAAAGGAGTCTAATTTGCTGATGATTACAATTAGGAGGGAATGATCCATTACATTAACTTTAATGAGCTGCAGCAGGTCACTTGGTTACGGATGATACCAGCAGAGGTTGCAGTTCCGGGTGATATGAAATCCCTGACAGCATTCTCCTGACATTTGTGTGGTGGCCACAGCAGAGGAAGGATCACTAATTTGTAGTCATAGAAATGACTAAACTCCGCTGCATCTTTCCATTTGGACATACTTTAGTGTTCCTATCTCCAGTACTTAATAATGTATAAACAGGGCTTACATAACCATAGTTACGATGCACAGTATTAACTTAGCAGCGGTCTTGCAGTGGAAGGGATGATGAAGAGTTTCTACATTTTTTATATTTCCTCTCACTTGATTTTAAATGTACATTTAAACTTCAGCCAGTAAATTCAGGAGCTCTGAAAACCAATTAATGATTTAGTTAAAAAAAAGTCTGCAGCAGAATAGATTAGACTGACTTGTCTCTGAGCACGAGCAAGACACTTTTATGTGGAAATTTCCACTTTAAGATATATCAATATTTTAAACAATAGGTAGATGAAATGTAAGTCTTTCAAGAAGATGAAATGATAGGATGGCAAATTGAGAATATTTGCTTTATCTTACATTGAAAGGGGTATTTTTAACAATGATAATACGAGCTTGGCTCAGCTGTATTTTTCTAGGTGAGTGATAAATCACCAGGACATTAACATTTATATAGCATTCAGTAAACCGTAAAGGAATGTGCTTGAAAGACTTCTAATTTTTCTGACAAGTCTTTTATTTTGTAAGAATCAAATAAAAATAAAACCTCAAAAGCATGTCTCCTTAACTCTAGGTAGTTTTGAACTGCTGAATGAAAAAGCTAGCTTTCCTTATGCCTAAGTAGAAAACATCTTTATTTCTAAAACATGGATGGCTAGCAGGGGGCTTCCAAGGGGAATGGGAGTGAGAAGGGGTAATAAGGTCAGAGTCTGGAAAGAGTCCATTTGGATGTCACTTCAGTATAGATATAAATTCTTAAGAACCTCTCCATTCAAGAGGGTAAACATATCGTAGGTGAAGAACACCTACCTAATGGTTTCAGGCTCACAGCATCTTTCTGTGCCATTTATCATAAATTGCTAGCTTGGCAAGGCAGACGTAGCTAAGGAATTCGTTCTCTGAAGCACCTCTTTTGACAGAGTTTCTTTCCTGGTTTATATTTGTACACTCGCCTCTGCCCATATTTGTATCTTGGACAACACAGCTTCATTCTCACTCAGTATGGTTATCCTCACCACCTGTATTTTACCACTGCATGACCAGTTGCTTTCCTGAATCTGTCTGTTTGCAAAGGGAAAACAGAGGATGTAGAAGTTGAGGGTTAAAAAAAAAAAATTGGGCCAGATTGGGCACAGTCTCCTTTCATGTGGTACAAACAACTTTAGCCAGGGCTAATTGTGGGCCAGTCACTTACATCCTCAAAATTAAGTGTCTAATTGTTCCCACAATGGTCTAATGATGGCTGCAATTAGCTGCAGGTGCAAACATTGCTAACAGAGGGACCAAGCTACCCAAAACCAGTTGCCTAAGCGAAGTCTTAGGGGCATTGATTTATAGCTCCCCAAACACTGCGCGGAAATGCTTGTTTTTCTATTAAAGATACTACTTAATACACATCCTTTATTGCTAACAGAAGTTACTTTAGTCTGCATCATGCTTTGTATTTTGTGTTACAGTGTATGATTCCTACACACGAGGATGGAGTAAATCTGGGCATTTATATTTTTTGTTAACTTGAGCAAAATCTTTGTTAAATAGTTCCTGAAAAGAACAGACACAACCCATTATCTTTCCTGGATGGACAGCCTCATTTCTGCAAAGAACAGATAAGAGAATAAAGAGAAAGTTTTGTTTTATGGCAAAAAAAGCCATGATCTGGGCTCAGGCACCTCTTCGTTATCATTGTATGTTTATATAAGATTTAGCAAGTTAAAACAAAGCTTATGGAATCACATAGGCATCTGATTTACAACCATAGTATTTTTGCCTATATACTCATTTTAATAGCCCAGCTGTATTTTCTAATTTACAGTCTGCATCCTCAGTGCCCAGCACAGTGCCTTTGACAGAGCACACACTTGCCAAACACACTTTTTTGAAAGAAGCAGAGGATATAGAAGTGACATAGCTTGTGGGTCATTTATATCATTTTAACCAAGCAGATTTTACCTTTTTCTTTCTCATTCTTCTCCCCGCTAATTTCCAGTACTTGGGAAAGGGCTAATCTGCAATTCTCATTTCTCCCCGTCACATGTCCCCCTGGGGCTGCTGGAATACCTGGCTTGGAGTTGATATTGAAGTGGTGCCCTTTCTGATGGATCTAGCTACTCAGCAGCATCACACGGCACCATTTTGAAAGGGGTGTAGCATGGAGTCAATGGGGAGAGACAGTGGTCCCTTGAGCGCTGGGCTAAGAGCGGGGGTGGCTGTGCAGAGTGAGAGATGAACACATGGACTAATTACTAGCTGGCGCTGCTTTTTCTGCCCTTGGATCTATTTCATGACCCCAAAGCTTGTACCAAACTTTGCAATGATGAAGACATTAATATTTCCCGGTTGTTCGACTGCCAACATTTTCACTAGCTATCAGGTCACAGCAGAGCACGGCTAAGGCTGGACAGCTTAAGACCTAGCTGGGGTCTCCCAGCTTCTTGGTGGACGGCAAACTAATGAGGAAGGAAACTTGACCCAGGCCTTGAGGTTAGAGGTCAACAATCACATACAGGGACAACAATCACAATACATAAAGTTCTCACGTACAACTTTACTACGTAACCATCCACTAAAGACATTACTCAGTGAACACATATCCTTCTCAGCACTCCAGCAACCAGAGAGAACGGTCTTGATCTTGGAGCACTTGCCAGGGATGGCTTCATCACAGCTTTCATAGTATTCAAGAGGAGTGACTCGAGAAATGTTTACAGATTTTCAAAATCTTCAAAAAAAACATTTAGGTAGTTGTGACTACATTTAAATCTCGTGAGAGCAGTAAATATCTTTTAAAATACAAAATCAGGTTAGGATAATGGCATGAACACAGGTACTGCTATATTTTTGATAAGAATCCTTTCGTTTCATTTTGAGGAGTAAAGTTAGTGTCCATTTTCATGGTCTCTTATATCTCCCTGAAAAGTGATATTATATAAAATATCAAACCTTAACACCAATAGACATTTCCAAAGAATTCACCGTCAGGAGCAGATACGCTATTGTGCACTCAGAGCCTTAATTCCAAAACACGGTCAGCTTGATCTAAAAACGTTCCAGCTAAGCGCCTCGTTCCCGTAAACTTCTGTGGGTTCTGAGTTTTAATTATGTCACTCTGCGGTAGGATGAGTATTTTCACCAAATAAAATGTTCTTCTACATTGAAAAAGGCCCCGAAGGAATTCTGACTCTCTATCTATGAGATAAAAGTGCATAGGCCGACCTTGCCTGTAGAGACACTCGGAGATTTTGAAGCTATTTGTGTACCTTTGCAGCTCATTTACACGTAGTTGTTTCAGTTTGAAGCTGTGTTTAGGAACTAGAGATGATCCATATTAGAGTCTAAACGATGATTAAAATAGCTTTTCTTTCTCCAGCGATAGGCTGATCGCTCCCTCAGTTTGGGATTCTTCGCTCAGGCAAACGTCTTTTTAAAAACCTCCAGTCTGTATCTGTGAGGTGTTCAGGGAGCCAGTTCTCTTCTAGCACCGTTCCCAGAGGAAAACCATAATGACATTTAAAAAATGAAAGGTACACCTCTCCACTGGTTTTTAATGTCCCCAGATTTCCGCCTCAAGCTAGAGCAGGTGTAGTGGACACTGTGGTGTGCTGCCCGGCTTCTCCCTTCAGGAACAAGGCGCTCGTTCCCTCAGCTGCCAGGAACGTCGGCAGAGCTCACACGCCAACATAGGGGATCAAGACGTGGCCAGATTAGCCGTGTCCACTCATAGCTCGGTGCCTTCCCAGCAGCTGCCCTCTGCCAAAGATCACCGCCTTGCCTAACGCTTGCCTTCTCTCTAGGGGCAGCGCACGCTCAGGGAGTGGGCAATGCAGGTGGAATGGCCTCACCCTCTTGCTGCAGTGTGGACAGATCTGAAGGTCTACTCCAGCTCCAGAGTTCTTTAGGGGATTGGCTGAGACCTTGGTTCCAACTGCTTTTCAAATTTAGTTTTTCCCTCTACCCAATCCTGTTTTCCATACTTTTTTTTTAATTGCATCTGAGAGTACGCCCTAATAAAATACTGGTCTCTGATTATTGATTGATTGATTAAAGGGGGAGGTAAATAGGTTTATTTATTTAGTTAGTTTTTTGATGCAGGTACCAGGGATTGAACCCAGGACCTCATGCATGCTAAGCATGTGCTCTACCGCTTGAGCTGTACCCTCCCCGCTGGCCTCTGATTTTTAACTCAGGCTGTTCTCAACATTCTCAGAGCTCAGCATTTACAAGATTTGGGGAGATAATTGGGGTTTTTCTGTAGGGCCATGTCAGGGATGTTACAAACAGGTTACAAGGCAGAAATATGAAATAAGGAAAAACAACGCAGGAATACGAAGTTCAAGAGAGGAGACCAGGCCGAAGATGCTTTCTGAAACTTTCTCTTTTGCAAACGCTGCTCTTTCACTGGGAGGTTTTTTTTCCCCCTTAAAGCCTGTGCGTTCAGACTCTGCAGATGGGCCATTTTAGTAGAACTTCTGTTAACATATTTCTAAATCTTTTAGCGCTAAGTCAAGTACCTAATACTAATTCTACTAGGCTATTGCTAGGCCATGAGATTATCGCCCAGAACAGATTCGGAAACAGCATGTGTTTAGAGCTGAGGAGTTAATGGGGGGGACCCTCAGTGCGTGCACACTAAACCATCTGCAAAACTTCATGTCTCAGGATGGAAGTGACCGGGTGACTGCACTCTCTAAACACAAAGGGAAATGTTTCAAAAATCAGGCGCCAAGAATGATTTGTTTTGCACTTAGTAAATCCCTGACAAAGCAGTCAAATACAGGGGTTGATCTCTTGGAAGGTTTGCCCCTCTATCGTGCCTATGAGGATGTGAGGCCCTGGGGGATCCTTCCATCTCCTGAGAAGATAAACGGTACATGGTGTGACCAAAGCTCCGCATTTGCAAGGTTTGGGGAGATAATTGGGATTTTTCTGCAGGGCAGTTTCAGGGATGTTATAAACATGTTACAAGGCAGAAATATGAAGTAAAGGCTGACAGAAGGCAGAAAGAGCAGCAGGAAAGGATCATTTCTAGTTTCTGGCCATGTTGGCTCTCTGACTCCATCATTCATTCATTCATTCATTCACCCATTCATCCATTTCATCCATATATATATGCTGGGCTGAGCTGGAAATATTGGATGCTCAGACTAGCATTCAATTACAGGAGCATGTGCTGAAAGTGACTAAATTTCAAATTTTGACCATATTGACTTTACAAAGGCCCGGATGTCTTAAGTGCTTATTCCTACAAACTTCTACCATCCCTCTATTGGTAAGACATTGAAAAGATACAAATGAAATATTAATTTTTTTTGACAACTGGTGGTGCTTGGGCAAGCTCTCTTTCAGGGGATATTTGCACTTGATCAAGAAGCATGACACAGCAAGGAAGCTCAGGAGAGGAGATGGTGAGACTCATTCTGAACTGTGGTTAGAAGGCCGTACAGGGTGGGACACCTACAAATTCAAGTATTGCTTTGGGAATCTCCCACCTGAGAACAGCCAAACTGGTGTGCAGATCAAGCAAGCCTCACACTCGTCCTCGGTTAGGAGAATTTTGTGGCTCATCTACGTTGCCCTTCCTTGGACTTTGGTGACCTGAGCAACTTCACTAGCATCCTTCAAGGTACGTTCTCAAGGTGGTAGCAGAGGCAGCAGAAGGCTTTGAAAGTCTATCCGCTTACTTGGTGATTGTATCCACAGTGCCTGTGTTGTGTTAAACAATGTGTGTAGAGTGATTTACAAGTCAAACACAGACGCTTCCTGCTCTCTTGTGACTGATTGAGAGAATCAGGTCAAGCAAGAAGGCAGGCCAGCGCATGGCTGTGTGTACATTTGCTTGCAGAGTCCTCGTTAGGCTTTGTGTGGGTGCGGATGTGTTGGCTGCTTGGGGCTGTGTCTGATAGCACTGGGGAAACTGCGTTTTTGAGGCAGGAGAGTGACTTTGGGATACGAGTGAGATGTGTGACTCTTATTGGTATTTTGTATTCTAATTATAGAAAGAGTGATATACACGGATTTGTTGAAGGTTGTGGCTTAAAACGGCAGTGCAGGCTTAACATCAAACCAGAAAGTTGGAGGCACATGGGCCAGTGAATTCTCTTTTGCTACATAGCGATTGTCTCAGCACTGTGTGTATCACCAGTGTTGGATGCAAAGTCACTGAAGATCGCAGGAAGATGAACAATTGGCCACATTTACTCTTAACAACAGGGACCCCTGGGAACAGATTTCTCAGTGTATTCTGCGAAAAAAGAGAACCCCTGGTGGTGTCCGGGAAACTGAGAAGCCTTGTTTCCGCCAAAAGGCATGTTCCAAGCGTTAGCTGTAGTGAGGGGTGTCATCAACACCTGAGAACATTTTTTATCCATTGACCTGGCCCTGTAGGGGGCTCTGCGATCCTTCCTAGGGTTCCTCGGGCACTTTTGAACATTGTCCTTGGGCTGTAGATAAACAGTTGGGATATAAATGTCTACACTAATCTTCCAAGACCAAGATGAAGTTCTTGATAGCACAGCGGAACTGTACAAAACTATACAAATGTCATCATAACTCTGGCATTTTATGCCTCGATTTTTTAAACACATTTAGATTTGCTCTCTGTAAGAGTTAATTAATTCATTCTATTCACTGTCTGCCTATCACTTATACCTATACTTAAGGAGGCTTGAATAAAAGCAGCTGATAGATGTATAAAGTTTTAAAATACTGTCTGTTATTGGTTTTAGAATATAACCCCTGGGGAGACTTGATTTGTAAGCTTTTGCGTTAACATGAGACCTGGCATGCTACTTAAGTAGTCAATTTGTATTCTTTGATGAGGATGATTTTTGACCTTGACAGCTTGGCATATAAATAGGAAGAGGTATTATTATTAATCCTTTCCCCACAAGGACCCTTCCATCTGATTGCGTTCAATAACGTTCCATGAAATTAACTCATCTTAGAGCTCTGTGGAGAGAGCAGAAAGAAGGAGACAAGTGAGATCACAAGATAAGAAACTAATCGTGGGTCTTCCTTGGTAACCAGTGAGAACTCAAAGATCACACCACAAGAAACAAAAGACTCTCTGGTAACCAGAAATCAAACACTAGCTCCATGCCTCGGGAGAGTTACCATAATTTCTCTTTCTTTTAATGGAGGTACTGGGCATTGAGCCCAGGACCTCACACCGCCCAAGCACACGCTCTGCAACTGAGCTACCCACGCCCTCCACCCCGACCCCTGAGAGTTACTGAATTTTAATTGATGAACTAAGAAGTGGGTTTGAGTATATGAACTTAGCTTTTCTTTTGGAAGCTAGTCCCACGTGGCATGCTTCACAGCCCTGAGGACGGCCAAAGAGTCTTCCTGGCTAGACGTGGACTACGTGTACATTGAGACGTAGGTCCCCAGATTTTAAATATTTCTAGACTATTCAGAGAATGGTCAATACAGGCATATCTCCAGAAAGAATATTAAGTTGAATTGGGAACTGAACATGCATTTTCTGAGAGCCTCTAACAAAAAAATTCTCAGCTATTAGAATTTGATTTCTCCTAAGTTTATCTCTTGGGTTTTTAGTGTGTATGCCTATGATTTGCATTAATTTACTTGCATGAATCGGGCGTCTTGGCCAAAGCAGCAGTCAAAACAAAATGAATCATTTCTCTTATTTGGCCAAAAGGTAATTTTGCCACTGATTTTCTTGGCTTAGAACTGACAGTCGATAACCTTGCCCTTGAACACGACAAATTCAGTGTTTATGTTCTGAACGTGTAAGGACTGGTTCACACAAATGTTTATGCCACCTAGTAGGACATGCTTCCCTGCTTTACCTAAATATTTTAGTGACACATTTGACAATTTGGTAAAAATCAGTGATTAAGAGCATGGACTTTGGATCAGACACACAGAAACTTGGAACACGGTCTCACTGCTTAGCCACTGAATGGCTGACGGGGAGTTACTTATCTTCTAAGTAACAGTTACACCCATGTCACAGAGTTGTCAGTGGGCTCGAATGAGGCTCCAAATAGGGCTTGGCATAGAAACAGGTCCGCAAAAGAGATATTATCTGCTGAATATACTTGGTTTGGATAATTCTTATTTATTAAAATGTAAAGTGATCATTTCCACTTGGCACTACTTAAGAACCACAAAATTATTTTTGATAAGGGAATAAAATGGACATATATTTCAATTACTATCTGTCAACTTAAGAATAAATTTATTTAGGTGATAGGTGTATTATGACAAAGTGTGTATTACGATACTTTTGTTGTTGGTAAAGTTCTTAACAATGAGCCTAAAGGCTCATTTTTTTTTATTAGTTTGAATCTATTCTTTTGTCCGTGAACCTGGTTCTTTTCTCTGGCTTGCATTTCCCAGTTCAGCCTCTCACTGTGGTTTACCCCAGACTGATGGCTTCCTGGTGCCAATGTTGGTCTTCTAAATGCAGGGGGATTTCAGCCTTACTACTGTAAGTCTAGACGTCAAAAGATACATAGACCTCTGCTTCGATCATGTATAGCTCATCAACTGATTTTTTTCCTATTCACTTCAGCATCCCAAGAAAGAATGATGCACGTTCTGATCAAATAAACTTTCTCTTTAATTTATTCACTTGTCCTTGGAGTAGTCGTTAAATTACTACCACATGCTAGGCACTGTGTTAAACTCTGAGGAGGCAGGTAATGGTAAGCCTGAACAATCCTTCGATTAGAGCCCACTGGTAGACAGAGACACCAAACAGATAATTAGACTACAGATTGTAAGTAATTTCCCTCCCTGAATCTAGGCATGGGGGTCACATGGTCCTGAAAGGATTTCCCAAGGAAATGATCTCAAAGCCAAGACCTGCAGGATGAGCCAGTTTGACTCGGGGGTATGGATGGGGTGGAAAAGAGCATTCCATCAAAAGAAAGCAGCACGTGTACAGGTCAAGGAGCAGAGAGAGGTTGGTTTGCTCTGGGAATTACAATTACGAGGCTGGAGAGTGATGTGCAGGGGAGTGGGGGTGTGAGCAGCACTGGATGGCTGTTCCCCATGCAAAAATTATCACCACCAGCTCCGCACGAGTGATTTTAAGCCAAGTCTGACTCTAGCAGTCAAGTGCCTACCTCCCTGCTCTTTGCTGGCCCATCCTGACAGCCTAGGAAGGAGGGTGAGCTCCTCTGCGACCAGGCACCCTCTTTTGTCAGACATCAGTGCCCATGAGACTCATTCCAAAAGCCTCATTACAGCCAGTCGGGACCCATGGAGGCCTGGATCAACTAGACATTTTTTATTCTTGTCACAAGGATCTCTTCAGTGAGCCTGGCACTGTGCCCTAGAGCGACTGTCTTTTTGCTCAGACTCATGCAAAACAGACATCAAAATCATTTGCTAAACTGTACCTGTTGATCATAACACAACTGCACATCTGCAGAGATGCACACACAGGGAGCAGGGCCACACACGGCCCCAGCCTGTGCTCTGTGCTCTGGCAGATGGGCTTCCGCTGCCCAGAGCTTTTTTCTTTTACACGTTGTGAACCCCTCTTCTTGGTAGGGGCTAACTTACAATTATGGAGATCATCAGCATTCTTAGAACGTCCTCCAGCATTGATTTAATAGTTAGGGTAGCTGAACTCTTTCCAGTGGTGCCTCTCTGAAAGGTGGACCCCAGGGTTTGTAATTATGAGAATAAATTCCAACTCCAAATCAGACACTTCCGTATCAAGAGAGTATTTCCAAATCAAAACAACAGGTATGAAGACACTTATGAAAAACACCAGCTAAGAAGTCTAAGACGAAGGTGACCTTTCCACTGGCCTTGATCTAGCCTAGCATAATGCCATGTAGAGAGAGAATGTGTGTATGGGAATTTCCTAATCAAATTATATTTTAACCAGGACTCAGGCGACCAACTGGTCAACCATGAATGTGAAACTGCCAAAAAGCCAAGAGAAAATAAAGAAGTTTTCTAGTTGATCCAGAACGATCTCCAGCCTCTGCCAGTCCGTCCAAAAGGAGGAAGATAGTCATGATGGCTTCAGCTGCCTTCTCTGTTTGTCTCTGAAAGGTTAAGTCTGGGGCTTCCTGCATAATCATTTTATATCTACTTTCATCTCTAGCCCAACAAAACGACTGCAGGAGAAGTTGTTCAAATGGAATGGGATAATAATGTCTTGTGAGAAGGTTTTGTAATTTTAAGGTGCTGTCCAGGTATGCGTTGTGCTCTTTTGGCCAGCGTCTGCAGGAGGAGACATCAGGAGGCAGCGCACTGAAATGATTAAGAGCATGGGTTTGGGGCTCTCGTCTCAGCTCTCCCACCTCCTCACTGTGTTGTACTGGCTGATCACTGGGGCTCCATTCATAGGGCTCAATTTCCCTCTGAAAACTGGAAATAATTGGAGAACTTAGCACTCAGGAGCTGTAAGTCCCTGAGACCCAAGCCCGTGAGAGGAGTTGCAGTGAGAGATGAGGCAAGTTCTAATTTCCAGCCCCCACGGGCCTCTCTAAACATTGATTTCCTCTGCTGAAATTGACAGTAACATTTAACTCAGACTGTTGTGAGAATTAATCAAGACAGTACCCGTGCTGATGGGGAGGCACGGTGACATTGACAAGCTCGCTGTCTTTCAAGGGCCGCCGTGGCCTTAGCCATTGTAGGAGGCAGTGCCTCTGGCTGGGAGGGCAGCATGAGACAGCCCTTCTGTTTGGCCTTGGAAATGATGGCACTGGGCAGCCCAGGCACCATACTGAGCGTTCAGTGCTGTGTTCAGGCTGCCCAGTCTTTATCGGCGTTCATTGCTTCCCCTGTAGTCAACTGCTTTTTGCTAAGATCAGTTAAGATCAGTCCAAGAATAACCAGATACTTATGGTTTCTCCTTTACCTCAGACACTTTGCCTTTTACTTGACTTTCCCATGCCCTTTTTTTTTAATTAAAAAATTTTTTTATTATTATTGAAGTACAGTCAGTTACAATGTGTCAATTTCTGGTGTACAGCACAATGTCCCAGTCATACATATACATGCATAGATTTGTTTTCTTTTTTTTTCATTAAAGGTTATTATAAGATATTGACCATAATTCCCTGTGCTATACAGAAGAAACTATTTTAAAAAATCTGTTTTTATGTATAGTGGCTAGCATTTGTAAATCGCAAACTACCACATTTATCCCTTCCCACCCTCTTTCCTCAGTAACCATAAGATTGTTTGCTATGTCTGTGAGTCTGTTTCTGTCTTGTAGATGAGTTCATTAGTGTCCTTTTTTTTTTTTTAAGATTCCACATATGAGTGCTATCATATGGCATTTTTCTTTCTCTTTCTGGCTTACTTCACTTAGAATGACGATCTCTAGGTCCATCCATGTTGCTGCAAATGGCATTATTTTATTCTTTTTTATGGCTGAGCAGTATTCCATTGTATAAATATATCACAACTTCTATGTCCAGTCATTGGCTGATGGCCATTTAGGCTGCTTCCATGTCTTGGCTGTTGTGTATAGTGCTGCTAAGAGCACTGGGGTGCATCTATCTTTTTGAATTAGAGTTCCCTCCAGGTATATGCTCAGAAGTGGGATTGTTGGATCATATGGTAGGTCTATTTTTAGTTTTCTGAGGAATCTCCATACTATTTTCCATAATTCCTATGCCCTTTTACTGAGATTTTGGGAGGTGGGAAGGAGACATGTTCCCCACCCACTCTTTCCTCTGCAGACTGTGTGATGAAGGCCCCTTGATAACACATGTGTTGTCACTGTGGCCCCGGGTAACTCTCTGGGCTCATAGGCAGAGAAGTTGACAGCGGGGACACCCATTCACTCACTTGACAAATATTTATTTAGCAATTTAGCACCAACTATATGCTGGGCTCTGTGCTGGGACAGGGGCTGCAGCAGTGAATGGGAAGACAAACATCTCTACCCTCCTGTAGCTTCCATTTTAGAGGGGGAGATGGACTATAGACCAAAAGACAAAGTAAAGCAGATGGTATTTAGTGCCATGGAGAACAATGGAGCCAGGAGGACGATGGAGAGTTGGGGGAGGGTTGCACTATTCACGGAACTCTAAGCGGAGTGTTGGATGCTCTTGTTCTATGTCAACTGACTGTAGAGTCCCAGTGAGAGAATCAAGAGACAGCCGCTAGCATTGCTGGTGCCAGCACTGCATCTCCTGTTCAGGGTGGGAACGCTGTGTCGCCACACCCGAGACAGACCAGGCCTCCTTCCTGCCTGGGATTCTGCCCTTGAAACGTGGTGATTCCTCAGCGTTAGACATGATTTCCTCTGGGTCCTGCCTTGGCCTGCAGACTTGGTCCCTCATCCTTACCTGCTGATGACTGTAGGCTGTGCTGACATCCTAAATGATTTTGGAGGCAAGCACACATGTCTGCTGTGATTCATATCAAGCTTTTCCTTCTACAGTCACATCAGACGAGAAAGCCTGATTTCTGTTATCTGAGACAACAGGAACCGTGTCGTCAGGGACAGTGAGGTAACCCCCCCCACATCTCAGCACAGTATTTTTATCTCTTCTTCCCCAGCTTTTTAATGAGAATTCCTAGTAGGTAATTATACTGATATGATTTTACTTCATTTCCCTTTTTTCCCCTACTGTCTCCCTTAGATACTGGTAGGTGGTGAAGTAACCAGATTTGGGCTTTTAAATAAAAGAAGGAGGCCAAGAAAGGCGGGAATGTTCCACTAAGGAACACTCAAATTTTAGACTGTAGGAATTTAAGTGCCCGCTCTGCCTCATGGCTGGCTCCATCAGCAACGTGGCTCCTTGTGTACCGTGTTTTCTTTAGCTGTCTGAGTTTCACCAAGCTGATGTCGTCTTTGGTACTAATTGCCAGGACTTCAAGGGAAGGTTGTTGATATAAGGGAACGTCTCTTCATTTTTCCTAACTGTACTTCATGCTCTGTGTTACATACGCACATAACACAGAATGAAAACACACACTGGAAATATTATGGAAAGTTCCCCACTGGATTAGAGTGGCTACATGTAGGAGTGAAAATTTCTACACTCAAAGCAGAAATGATTTATGAACGTGCAGGGCTTGGCTTTAGGTGGGCCAGGAAGTATTTTGTAATCCAAATAGCATCTAGAAAGTGTACACATTTGGGAAATATTACTTGAGATGTTTATCATGTCTTTTTTCTAGTTTGTTGAACAAACACTGTCTCCACTGAAGAAAATAAAATTAGAATTTATTTAGAGAGAGTGCTTCACAAACGAACCTTTTGAATTAAGAAAACATTCATTTTGATGGCAAAATTATATTCTTTAATAGCACAGTTTAAATTTGATTTCATTTTCTGGGCCAACTGTTTTTCACTTCTTCCAAAATAACATTCATTGTATTATTATCTTTTACAAGTTAAGGATTAAGTACTAAAAGCTTACCGTCTTGGGAGTTTTTCAAGAAAAGACCAAATCTACATGTTTCTTTGTTAATCTTTATCAATTTCACATGAAATAAAAAGTTAGATGTCTATAACTTCTGTTTTCTATAGTATGAAAAATTAAAAATAATCAGTTGCAACCTGGCAAATCAATTCAGTTCTATTCTATCTCACTTTAGAATTTTCCTTCATGGGTAAAATGATGTTTAAAATTTTTAATGTTTATATATGTTTATTTTTTTTTCCTGTTAACTGGCTTGCTGTCAGCTCTTGGAGGTCTTAGAGGTCAGGAACCATACTCATATATATAATATCTGTCAGTATTACTATGTTCTTTGTATGTTTCAATGCGTGTGAGTTGCACTTGCTAGAGGACCAGGTCAGCCCTGCAGTAGAGCTGAGTTGCAAACGTAAGGAGGCTCCATTCCAGTCCAAATCAAAAGAGTGCACAACGGTCACATACTCACATGGTTTACAAAGGTAACTACTGACATAACAGCTCTTTAAAGAGCATTAAAACACAGCTTTATATTCTCTAGAGTTGTAGTGTTCAAATTTTTAATTATGCATCCTCATTATTAAGAATTTTTAAGCATGCATTCCCAATAATAAATAAACTTGATGTATATGATTTATGTAATCATAACCATTTATTTACACATATTTATTTATGCCTGTGTCTAATTATGTACATTCTGAAACATATAATTTATAAATTAGAATAGAATACAGTGAGGATGGAAAAAGATAGATGATGGCTCATGGTGTAACATACATTTAGGGCACATTTCCTCACTAGTCACATGGATTTGTGACATACATTAAATAATCTCTTTTCCTATCAGATCTGCTTAGATGGCCATTGTCTATATGTTGCTGTGGAACAGATGGTATGATCATGCCAGAGGTAAAAGAATATTAACTCTGCCAGTTTCTTAATTTTGCTTGTGCTTGGCAAAATATCAAGACTGCCAACTTCTTGTTTTTCCTTGTGCTTTTGTGAAGAAGTCACTTGTCCATTTTTGTGAGGATTTGTTTAGCCAATGGTAAACAAGATGATCTGTGAACCAGCTTATCTGTGCATCCTGGGACTACAGTAATATACACAAGTGCAGTTTCCTCCAACCTCGTGTAGCAAATGGTGCACTTGATCTTCTGAATCAAGGGGCCAAGTGGAGTCAGCAAGAGAGCGTTCCAGTGATGGTCATATACGGAAGATACTAAAATACGGAAGATACTAAAACTTACGGATTTCTTGTTTACAGATTAAAAATAAATGTAAGTAAGGACTCTACCATTTTTTTCTAGACCCAAGTGATTTACACTGTGTATTCCTTCCAAAATTTGGGAATCACATATTCTGTGTTAAAATACTCTGTGGCAGCATACTCCAACATCCATTTCTTTGTTTAGAAAAAACACCCATTACATTGTGATAAAATGTACACATTTTTGCAACCATATGAAAATATGGTATTTGAATTAAAGAATATAAGATAAAATATACATAAAAAGAAGCTTCAGTGTTTTATTTCCCTGCCATTGTGGCTTGTTCTGTATACATTAATTTGGAAACCACGTTCCTGGGGACTGAAGACCTGTCAAGTTGAAATGCATACTTCGTTTTCAAGCAAGAAAGGAGACATACAAATGATTTAAAAAAAAAGTGACCACATTTAAAATTTTCCTCTTTTCCTAACTTCTCAGAAGCCTTTAAGGAGATACTGAGAGATATGAATTGGACCCTCTGTTCTCTTGGTTCCACCCTTATCTGAATTCTCAAGCCTTGAGTGGACTCTTACCATAACCCAGAACCTCAAGTTTAATCGAAAAGTTCTCTACCTAGAAGACACTATTTTATCTTCAAATCTGTCACTTGAGATGAAAAGCAGGACGATGCATCTTTGAGCTAAGGAGTAGGGTCCTTCTGTCAGGGTGGGATGGCGACAGGGAGAGGATAAGTCATGTTGAAGACCATGATCTATCTTTTAAGCCATGAACGCTGGTGGTAACTGGACAAGCAGTTCTTTTTGCTGTTTCCAAACTTTATGATTACTTCTGGTATAATTAGTATCTATAGATTCATGTGTCCGTTCAATAGGGAGCTTCTTTTCTTTTACATTTAACCCAATAAATGATATTGAAATCTCTTTCTTTTATAAATTTAATTCATTACAGTAATACTTATGTTTGTTGGAAGTGATTCTATTCAAAAGCTGAAAATGATTTTCTTCATTCTGTTGCATAGATAAACTATGGAATACTTATGGCTTTTGGGTAAAAATGGTCAAATAATAATTGCATTCACATTTTTGGTATTCATTTTCCTCATTCTATTTTGTTGAAGCACTTTTGCATGTGCAATAGTCTCTCATTAAATCAGGCATTCCTTGAATGTTATTAATTAATGTGTAAAAATCTACCTTGAAAAGTCATTTAATTTTACAAATTATACTACTCCATGATAGTATCCTTGGAGCTTCATCAAGTCTCTGATTTCTAAATAATTTTGAAGTGAAAAGAATTTTTAATAGGAAAGTAAACTAAAATCCTTTTCACAATCATATTTAGCAGGAAACCATTGCCTCCCAGACTTTCAAGTGTCACCTGGATAGTTTCACAGGAGTAGTTCTGTCAGCAGATAGAGGGGCCCCTAAATTAGGAGGCCCACCAAAGTGTGGGTCCTTGCTGCAGGCTGTGAAAGAAAGCAGGCAGCAGAGGCAGAGGGGAAAAGTGAGCAACTGCTTTAGCGCTCAGAAGAGGAAAAGAAAAGAAAACGCTCAATTGGGGCAAAGGAAAGACGAGGAAAAAGCGCTTGAGTGGAGAGCTGTCAGCAAGATGGCTAGTGGAGGCCCAAGGGTTGGGCCATGGGACTTGCATGGGAGGCTTCTGCCATCACATCCTAGTTCCAGTCACGCTGGAGCCAATCACCCCTCTTTTCCGTTCCTGTACACGGGGCTTTTCTGGTTGTCATGGCAGCCATCACCTGACACGGTGCTGGTGGGCATGTCACTTAGCATGCTAATGTATTACAATGAGCGTATAATGAGGCTCAAGGTCCACGGAAGTCAAATCACCCACCATCTTGGGCTTCACTGGTTCTAACCAGTTCTCATTTCTTTTCTTTGCCTCCTGAGACTCAGATGAGAGTAACTAGTTTCTCTTCAAGGGAGGAGCAGGAGTGTGATCCTGGGGGCAACATCTTTGGTAACCAGGGCCCTGCTCAAGGCTGCACTACAGTTTCTTGATTTTTCCTCCCTTGTTTCTGCATCCTTTCCCTTCCCTGATTAGCAACTGTTTGACTCTGCCCTTTGGGACTCAGGGAAGGTCAAGGAGGCTGAATGAAGCCTACTGTCTACAACTGGGGAACATGGAACGTTTGTGCCAGGACTCATACCTACAGGGGCCTGCTTGATATTAGTTTTATCTATTCAATCTGTATTGTGCCTATTAAATGTCAAATGCCATGTTAAGCCTGGTTAGGAGGACAAGGTCCTTATTTTTAGGTAGAAGACACTTCAGCAGCAGGTACAATGGTACAAATAAATGTACAGTCAATATGACAAGATTATGATTCCATTGGTACCCAGAGGATTTGGATCTTAGGTTAGGAGTGGAAGAAGATGTCAAGGAGATCTTCACAGAGGGGGAAACATTTCAGCTTGTCCTTCAGAGTCCAGAGGGCTGAAAGACACATCTGGTAGGGGAAATTTCATAGGCATTATTGTGGAAAGTAATGGCCTATTTGGGGAATAAAAAAGTTGGCTCAGTGAGGCTAACATATGAGATTCAGTGGAGGTAGAGAAAGAATAATAGAAGGCAAGGCTGGAGAGAGAGTTCTGGGTCACAGTCTGAATTTGATGGTAGTGATATGTTTGGACAATGACAAATCTTTTAGCACAAGGGTAAGAAAGAGACAATTTGTACTGTTGGAGAGCAGCTGTTGGGAACATTCATATTAACACCCTTTTGGATTCCATAGGAAAACTTATGGCTGGAGTCTATTAAGAGAAATGTGAGGAAAGAGTGGCTGTAATTTTGCAGATTTTAATCTAAGGTTCCCACGCAAAGGATGGAGGTGATCAAATCTGTAATTTGGAGAACAAAACAAAACACCATCCTAGTATCACCGAGAAAGGGGGATTAGAGAGAAAGGAAATCAAAGGACTATATGAAGGTTGCTGTAATAATTCAGATACATAAAGATAAAGCATGAATAGAATAATAATAAAGAAACTGTAAAGAAAGCAACACTGCAGAAACATAGGGGTAGAACTGATTGGATTACAGGGTGAAAGAAAAAGAAAAATCCAAGACCCTAAGTCAGTTTTTGGTTTGCAGGTTTGAGTGACAGTTGAATTAGCCATTCACTGCTGTGTAACAAACAACTCTAACACTCAACGACTTATGTAACAATCATTTCATAACCCCGTGAATCTGCAAGTCAAGTGAAGTTCTCCTGCTGTAGTGTGGCCTGTTTATGTGGTGCCCTTCAGAAGGGGGCAGCTAGGATAGCTGTGAGGCAGCTGGGACCACTCTCCCTTATCTATCTCTTATCCACCTTGTCTCAGTGCATTAGTGTGATATCATGATCTATAATAAGAAACATGTATTTGGTCTTCCTTCCTGTTTCTGACACAGCTCTTAGAACCCCTGAGATTTCCTAAGTGTTGAGAAAGATAAAGATGTCTTTTGGTATGTTAATCAGGTGACCTTGGACCACATGTAAGGATGGGACTGTTGCCATGAGAACCAACCAAGTGATTAGAAGGTTGGAACTTTGAGTCCTACCTCTTGACCTCCAGGGAAGGGAGAGGGGCTGGAGGTTGAATCAATTGCCAATAACCAATGATTTAATCAACCATGCCTATGCAGTAAATCCTCCATAAAAACCAATAGGACAGGAGCTTCCAGGTCGGTGAACACATGGAGATGCAGAAGAGTGACACCTGGAGAGGGTGTGGAAGCTCTGCACCCTTTCCCCACACCTTGCCCTATGCATTGCTTCCATCTGACCATTCCTGAGTTATAGTTGTTTACAATAAACCAGTAATCTAGTAAGTAAAATGTGTCTCTGAGTTCTGTGAGCTTTATAGAAAATGAATAGAATCCAAGGAAGGTGCCATTAGAACCTCTAGCCTATAGCCAGTTAGTCAGAAGCAAGGTGACAACCTAGACCTGTGATTGGCATCTACAGTGGGGGCAGTCTTGTGGGACTGAGCCCTTCACATATAGAATCTGCTGCTATCTCCAGGTAGATGGTGTCAAAAGTAAGTTGACTTGTGGGATGCCCAGAAGGCATCTGTGAATTGCTTGATGGTGTAGGGAACCACCCTCCCTTCCAACACACACATTACAATTGGTGATGAGAACCATAGTTGGGTGTCAGCATTGGAGCTAGTCAGGACAGAGTCTTTTCCAATGGCAATGCAAGTGGGCAAAGGAATCGCGTGAGGCTTAAGTTCTAGGTTCAGACATGGTCTTTTGTCATTTCTAGTCACAGGCCTCTGACTACAGGGAGTTCAAGGCCAAGCCCAAAGTCAAGGGACGAGAATGTTCTCTCCACCCACGACAAGGCCCTGACAAGAGTGCTGATGCCAGGAGGGCAGAGAACTGGGGACGACAATGCAGTCTACTACACTGTGCTGTCAACTTCTTTTTAAATGAAAAAAAAAATAATTTTGGAAATCTTTAAGAAGAAGAAAATGCTTTATTTTGCTGTACTACATCTGTGGGCACTAATGAATAAGTCTGAAGCCAGGAGGATCAGCCAAAGGATAATTAAGCTTAAATTAGCCTGTTTTTAATGAAGAACTATAGCTCTCTAGGTTATTTGCACTGGATTGCTGCCAGAAAGCCCTCTGGCAAATTATTTTCAGTCACTAAATATCAGGAGAGTAGGTATGAGAATTTAAACGGAGTAGGAAAAAAGCGCTAAGAGGAAAACCCAAGTTCCCCAGTTGGAATTTTGATTTAGTTGGTGAAATAACAGTAAAGGTACGGTTAATTTGATCAAAGTTGCAAATTCGTGCTACGTTAAGCTCTTAAGGTTACCAAAATCCCAATTTCCTTATTAAAAATAAACAAACAAAAAGTATAGGAAACCTAGTGTATTGAGGTGCAAAGAAAAAAGGACAATGAAAATGAAGTACATCTATTTGATGTTATATCTCCTCGTATTACAAACATATGTCCTGATACTCGGAGAACTAGAGAGTAGGGCGGATGTAGCTCAGTGGTAGAGCGTGTGTGTAGCATGCATGAGGTTCTAGGTTCAATCCCCAATACCTCCACTTGAAAAAAAAGCCATAAAAACAAAAAAACAGAGAAAATACTATGCATTAAGGATTTACATTTCTTATTTGTGTCACTGAACAATTCACTTTCTACAAGGGTTGCTTTTGTGGTTGGTGAATTGCTCTCTGAAAGAGTCAATGATGTACAAAGTAGTGTAATACTGTGGACAGAAGGGCACAGGAGCACATGAAAGTGTGCTGCGGGTGAAAATGCCATTAACTTTGACATATGATTCCTATACCTCTCTCTCTATCTATCTAATCTGTTAATGATGAAATAAATACTTAACAAGAAATGTTCAAGACCTCTGTGAGGAAAACTAAAACACAGAAGTCGATTTGAAACAATGGGCAGGCACATCCATGGTTTTAGAATGAAAGGCTCATTTTCAATAAAAACATCAGTTCACTCTAAGTTAATCTAAAAATTCAGCACAACCTCTGTAAAGTGACCACGATGTTTTGTTAGGGACGCAGACAATTTGATTATGAAGTTTATTTGGCAGAGCACAAAAGAACATCTAGAAAATGGAAAAATTGAAGTAATGAGGGGGAACCAACTCTACCAGGTCAAAATACCTTTTAAAGCCTCTATAATTAAGGCAATATATGTTGTCTCATGAATATAGATGAGAAATTAATATGATACGCTGCTAAATTCAAAAATAGATCCAGCGTTGTGTCTGGAAATTTAGTATACAGTGAATACTTCAAATTAGTCGTGAAAAGGTGGAATTTTCATTAAGCGAAGTTAAGATAACTAGGAAGCCATACAAAAATGTGACACTGGATCTGATTCTCGTACCATCCATTATGCTAAAGTCATATGAACTAAGAGATGAAATTGTAAACAATTAACTTGTATAAACACTAAAAGGAGACATGAGGATTTCTTCTGTAATCTGGGAGTGGGGTAAACTTTCCCAATCTTGACTCAGAGTAACAAAAACTTTTGCATGACATAAAAAAATAAAACATAGTAGTGCATAAAGAAAACATAAGTAATGCATAAAGACAAATGATAAACTGAAAAAAAGCTGAAAATCACTTCAGTCAGAAGGTTAATATTCTTAATCTAATAAGAGTTTCTAAAAAAAAGAAACTTTATAGAGAAAAGGGCCAGAAATAGGAATAAACAGTTCACAGAAAAGAAGAGTAAAAAATCTGTAAACCTGTGAAAAGAGGTTTAGCCTTGTTCATAGTAAGAGAAATGCCAATAAGAGACAAACCCCCAAACCGACAGCACAACCTGTTCCTGAGGCTACGGGGAAGAAGGCCCTCTCACACATCATTGGTGGGCATTTGACAGCATCTAGAAAAGTCCCACATGCATTTACCATCTGGCTTAGATATCTCACTTCTAGAAATATATTCCAAAGATATAGTAGAAAAATTTAAAAGACACATACATAAGATTATTGACGATAGCACTATTTGCAATAGCAATGGAAATAAACGTCTATCATACTTGGAACTAGTTAAATAAACCATACATACCCTTACATGGAGTACTGTGCATCTTTTAAAAGATAAGCAATGCATCTATAAGCAGTTATGGAGTGATTTTTAGGATATGTTAAGTAAGAAAAAGCAAGACAGAGAAAAGTGTATGTAGTATTCCACTATTTATTGATAAATCTAAATATTTATATATTTATTATATATATGATAAATATTATATTATATATTTATATATCTAAATATTTATTTATCTATAAATATGTATGCAGTTTTTAAAATTTGAAGTTGTAAAGAGAAACCACAAAATCAACCCAATAGCTATCTCTAAATACATACATAATATTAATATTTATATATCTATAGATTAAAAGAGATTTAGGAGTATATATCAATTACATAAAAATTATGGACCTTGTTTGAATTTCAGTTAGAACAAGCCAGTTGTGAAATCTGTACACATGAGGCAAATTTTGAGGAAGTCTGAATGCTGATTGCATATTTCATGTCAATAAGGAATTGTTGTTAATGTTTTAGGTGTAGATAGCAGTATTGTCATTGTGTAAGAGAGTTACTGATAAATTCTGAAGTATGTATGAAATGAAATGATATATCTTAGATTTGCTTCAAGGTAATGCAGGGAGGGGAGAAATGGGAAGTTAGAGGTGAAACAAGGGTTGAGGAATGTTATAACTGGGGAAGAGGAACATGGGAATTCATTGACTGGCCTCATTACTTTTGTTTTTGTTTTTGGCGGGGGAGGTAATTAGGTTTATTTATTTATTCTTTAATGGAGATACTGGGGATTGAACCCACGACCTCGTGCATGCTAAGCGAGCACTCTACCACTGAGCTATACCCTCCCCTTCAGTCTCTCTACTTTTGTAAATGTTTAAAATCTTCAGTAATAAAACATTAAAAAAAAAAAGAAGAAAATACGATGAAGATGCTCCTCTTCCTCATGCTGCCAGGTTAAACAAGACTGATGACCATATTGCAGGATTTTTCCAAATATGTTCAGCAGACTAAAAGGTAACAAGATAGCCTTAAGCTCAAACTGACTTAAATGCTACAAAATAAGATGGTTCAAAATGTCTGTGAGGCTTCAAATGATACTGCCTGGCTTTTGTACAAGTGGCTTGAGCGTCTTTATAATAGGAGAGGTCAGTGTGATATAATTTCCAAGGAGCTCCAAAACGTGACTGGGTCTTTGCCATCTAAACAAAGATGAAAAGAAGTATCACTCAGAGAGCTGAGTAACGAACATTTAAAAAAAACAATGTTGATTCAGGGAGGTGCATAGTGGTGTGGTTAAGAGTTGGCTTTGAAGTTAGAGACTACCCACTGTTCATCATTCACTACTTCTTATAAATATTTTTGGGGGGGAGGTAATTAAGTTTATTCATCCATTTATTAATTTTTTTAATGGCGGTACTAGGGATTGAACCCAGGACCTCATGCATGCTAGGCATGTGCTCTACCACTGAGCTACACCCTCCCACCAACAGTCACTATTTCTATTCACTGTCTGGCTGAGTCCCCTTCAGGTTTCTCATCCAAAAATTAGGGCTAATATTGCTTACTTTATAGGGATGTCCTGATGACTACAGAGCTTACACAGTGCCTGGTAGACATGATGGGGCTCAACCACTCCTGTGATTAGCATTTTTGTTTGATGATGATTATTGTCTGAGAAGGTGAAGCAGAATCACAAGCTCTAAAGGGAAAAGCAGAAAAAAAAGTCTAAAAATCTCGTGGAAGACATATAACTTTTGGGTTATCAATAACAAATGGAGTCCTGATTTTTGTGCCCAGTTGGATAAACTCCAGATCTCTTCCTAGCAGCTCATACTTCCCAGGTAGGACACCGTGACACCTGGGCAAGTGACTGTTTGAAGAGGACATAATTCTGATGAAAACAGACAGCTTGCAGGGGTTAATGTTAGCTGTGAAGGACCTAGCCTATTGTCAAACCTCTATCAAAGTATTCTTTGATTAAAGATGCTACCGATAAGAAAGCCTGACAATCTGGTACTTGTGTCACTCTCTTTGCCTTATACAGAGAAGCACAGGGATGTATAAATTGTATTTTAAGTGCATGTAAAGGAGAGGAAGATATAATATTCTCAGATGTAATTGGGGGCCATTTCACCAAGGAGAGGATATTTGAACATGATCTGGAAAGACGAGGGGAAGTTTTTCAGGAAGAAAAAGTGGCGAGGACATTCCAGGCAGAGGCAACAGAATGAGGAAGAGGTATGGAGACATGATGACTGGGGTACCCCCCACCCCTATAAGTTCTTCAGCACGTGGAGCAGTAAGGATGAGGCTCAGGAGGTGGATGGAGTGTAGCTCTTACAGATCATTTTTCTGCCTTACAGTTTGCTCTTTCTTTTCTAGGCAACATTAAATGTATATTAAAGGTGGTGGTTAGACGTGATTGTAAGTAGCAATTCTGAGAGATAGCTGATGGCCATCTGGGTTAAGGATACATGGAAATTCTAAAAGAATAAAATGAAAGAGGCAAATTGGATAATGTTTACAATATCACAGGATTCTAGAAGAGAGATTTTTATGGCGAGCTAGTAGTCATTGCAGTGAGGTGATGGCCAATTCAAATTCCAGAAAGACCTGGAAACAAGAATTGATAAGACTTGGATATATAATCATATAGTTCATATAATTATATTGTCTGAAAAATTATATTGTCCAAAAGCTATATGGCTTCCTCAGAGACTTAGATTTTTTTTTTCTGCTTCCTCTTTTGAGCTTGGGGTTCTGCTTCAGTTTTTCCAGTAAGAATTGGTAGGACTTGAACATAATGCAGGAAGGTGAAAGAAACTTTACATTTGACGTGAGTGAGTGTCTTTCTGTTTATCAAGATGGAGCAGGAGTGGGTAAGTAGAGACAGCTGACCCTTGAACCACACTGGGGTCAGGAGTGCTGACCCTCCCTGCAGTCAAAAAGGCCTGTAAACCTTATAGTCTGTCTCCACATAAGTGGTTCCTCCATGTTCACAGTTCCACATCCTCAGAGTCAGCCAACCTCAGATCGGATCATGTACTACTGAAATATTTACTATTGAAAAAAAATCTGCTCATAAGTGAACCCATGCAGTTCAAATCCACGTTGCCCAAGGATCAAGTATACGTCGACAGTGAACACGCTGAGTTTGAGGGACACGTTCTTTATTACTATTAATGTCATGACCTTACTCGCTGGTAAGTTGGGCACTGAAAACAGAGTGGAAAGGGTTAAGTTGGAGACTAACCTGTGCTGGTCAAGTAGGGGTTAAG
This sequence comes from Vicugna pacos, assembly GCF_048564905.1. Lineage (NCBI taxonomy): Eukaryota > Metazoa > Chordata > Mammalia > Artiodactyla > Camelidae > Vicugna > Vicugna pacos. The sequence continues at coordinate 3,681,865 of NC_133011.1, forward strand.
GAAAACAAGTCGGGGAATGGCAAGGAGTGGTCTTGTGGGATTTGAAACGCTGGAGTGCCATGTCCAAGACCACACATCATAATTCCATGAATCAAACTCATGCCTAACCAAAGCTGCAGCAATAAATACTCTGGGCAAAGCCTACTTTCTATTATTAGGTACAATCTGAGTTCACAGAGAGGATCTATATGAGGAAATTTGAGAGACTCTTGGAAGAAACTCCAGGCCAAGGCGGAGGGAATGAGGCACATGTGCCTACATTCTGAGGCTCCTCTCCGTCTTCTATCCCCTAGAGATGTTGATGGAAGCACTGAGTTCAGGGGGCTGACAAGATTGTCATTCGGTCTCCCAGTCTCATCTAAAGGGACCCATGACCAAGCCCAGCACTCAAGCTACCCAAGGCCCTCAGCACAGACACAGACACTTCCCAGCCTTGCTAGTTGAGTGAGTGAGCCACTAATACACCCTGTCAGGCTCAAGTCTTACCTGTTTCTGTTTTATTATTACTTACAGAGAGTAAGTCACTCCCACTGATGGAAGATGGGAGAGCTGGAGGCAGGAAGAAACTGAATCACAACTAGAAAAAAGGTGGTGACTAGAGAACCTCTAATACTGAGTTCTAATAATATATTTTAGTCAGTAGGTATTGCTGGAGGATTTTGATCATGAGTGTTCCGGTATTTCTTAGAGCATGTGCTTAGTAAATTATTGTTGAAGGACTATGAGACTGCATCTAGGTGAATAGAAATTCTCCAGAGAAGATTTTGAGGCAACGCAGTACATCCATGCCTTGTTGAGAGATCTGGGTAGCCACAGATCAAGCTGGCAACAAAGGATCAGAACACAACTATCTGTAGAGCCAAGGGCAAAGTTGCAATCAATGGCAAACCCAGTAAGCAGTGGCCAAGGGGTGGAAATGACTTCTGGTTACAGACCCGTATCTTCAGCTCAATGAAAGGGATTGCCTGGAGCCTGTATGTACAATATGACCTTGGGGCGTGTGCCATGAGACTACTTGTGGTACAAGTACCTGGTAAGGAGACCTTTTGGTGTTTAATTGCACGGTCCTCCTGGAACTGGTCTAGATTTAAAGGAATTTTTCTGTAGAGTGAGCAGTACGATAGTGAGGTTCTAGAAATGTGTCTATTTCAAATGGACAATGTGTACTAAATACGTTCTTTGCATGTTTTAATGCTGGGAGACCTTCACAAAAGAGCATGGAGTATTTAACTCCCTCAGCTCATGACAAATATGACAAATGAAGGTGTAGATAAACTATAGGCTTTATTTTCCATTAATATTTTCAGCATTATAAAACTTAGAGCACTTGTACTAAGTTATTTAATATAATTTCTGAACTCTTTCAATCTAGGGGTACTAATACTCAGAGGGATGGAGCAGGACCGAGTGGAGCAAACAATACAAGCAGTTTTGAAACTAGAGCAGAAACCAAGTGGCGAGTACATTCTCCCACACTGACAACACACGGAAGAAGGTACTTCGATCTGTAACTCACTGAAGTCAGATCATTTGCTCTTCCGTGGACTTGGCTTCTGTCCACATAGCATCCAAGTCCAATTGTCAAAATGAGGCAGTAATGAGCAAAGAGATGGTTGCCAGAAACTCTTAGGCTGATGTTAGAGTCGCCCTTTGCCTTGGATGACCAAGCCGCTACATGAAAGTCTAATTGGCTACTGAGATCTAAGCAGACATGTAGACCACTTAGAGATAAATGGCCTGATGATGAGAATCTGCAACAGGAAAGGTGAGAAGCACATACTCTAGAAAGCATTACAGCGAAAATGCAAGGGAGGAACACGGGCATTCATCCAATCCTGTGTGATAAAGAAAATTATTACAAGATATTTGTAGTTATAAAAATTAGAGGATTACTGTTCGCGAAGGAAGAACACTACGCAGTCAATAAATAATTGAAACTGCAGTACCTCTTTCCTTCTACTGACCTTTCAGTCAGGAAAATGAAAGTACTTTAATTAAGCTTAAGATCTTCATCAGTTTGCTTAATTCTTTTGAAAGAGCTACTTGGGACTAATGCATCTAGGACTCCCATTGTCATCAGTGGGAAATCTGCCAGTTTCAGGACAGAAAGAATGGAATCCATAATTAGAGGCAAACTAACCTGTTGGAAATCATTCCATAAAGTACAATAATTTCCTTAAGGTTTTATATACAATGATAGGCTTCTAAAGTCAGAATGCTCAGGGTTTCAAGGCATCGCTACCATTTTTTAATTTGATTTTTCAGTGCCTCAGTTAGCTCATCTGTAAAACGGGGATGTCTGACTCACAGAATAGGTACGGTGGTTCAATGAGATAATACAGGCTGAGACTCATGCCTGGCGTATGACGAGGCCTCAATATGTTAGTTACTACTGTTGTTCTATGATAAAAATATTAATTCTAAGTTAGGATGGGCATGAGTTGGAGAATGGATGAAAAGAGCATACTATGAGATGTATCCATACCAGGACTAGAATACAATACTGGCCAATGAGCCATTTTTCTCTTATATATGAGTAATCAAAATATGATATTTGATTTCTCCAAACCCATGAGGCAGAGATTTTCCAATGTCATAATAGTGGAGATAAATAAATATATATATATATATATAGGGGTCTGGAAGAAATGTAAGACAAAGGTGGAGATTAATTACCAGGCCAGATCAGACACCCCATAAAGAGCAATCCTGTGGTACGACTGAAGGAAGACCTGACAGGACTGAGAACGCTCTCATCTGCCCTCACTGGACTGCAAGCCCTCTGACACTGTTTTATCCTAAATAGAATCCTCCATGCCTCCTACAGAGTGTGGTACACAGTAGGTGCTCAATAATTGCTGAATGAATAAAGGAAGAAATTAACCAGACATTTACTCCTATGCAAATCACAATTTCTATGAATCCTAGTTTGGATTTGTTTTCTTTTATTCTTGAAATGATGGGATTGTGCTAGTAATCTTTAAAGTCTCACAAGATCTTCATACAGCAAATATCCTAATTCAAAAAAAAAATGCAGAATTCCCTGAGAATCAGAAATACTATAAGAGCAGTGTGTCTCAAGCTTTAATATTGAGACAACTCACTTGGTGATCTTGTTAAACACAGATCTAACATAGTAGGTCTGGGACAGAGTTGAAATGCTGAATTTCCAAAAAGTTCCCATGTGACACTGATGCCTCAGTTCCGTGGACCACACACATCACGTTAGAGGGTTTTGTGGCTTTTCCCTCTGAGATTACAAGAAAGAGGGAAGAACGTCTTTAGACAGAGACAAATATACTTGTTGAGCTCAGGATGGAAGGGTCTTGATATTTAAAGACATGACATTTGACCTTCAGCTGAAGGGTGGGTAGGGGTTGTGACAGCACTGTACAATTTGAAAACCAGCTTTTTCATTTCATATTTCAATGATTATTTATAGAGATCTTATACATTCTCTAAAATTTCACAACAACCCAAGGAAGTAGACATGGATTTTGTGCTCCATGTAGCAGAACAGGACAGAGAACTTAAAAGAGACTGATTACTTTCCTAGCTAGTGAACAGTCGTTCTGAGGCGAGCAAACAGGTCTTCTGAATCCCAGTGTTCCTGTCCAAACACATCACATTTCCTCTAAGGAGATGAGCCTTAAGCCTACGATGCTCTGAACTTACTACTCATGCTATCTGACATCGCTCACCGGGATCAGGTCACCACTCAGATAATGCCTTCATGAATAATCACCATATGATGTTAAAAAAAAAACAGAATAAAATCTATAGCTGTTTCTCTTTTCACTTATCAGCTATGTATTTTAAACAGTCAAAGCCTCAGCTCAGAAATTCTCAAGTTAGAATCAACAGGCTGCAATCTATCCATTTTTTTTCCCATGGAGAAAAGAAATATCAAACGACACAACCCAGGTCCGTGTAATCGAGAGTTTGTCAACGGAGCTGAGCTCCAGGCCTTAGTGCATTAGTCTACACTAATACTCAGGTAGTTGTTTTAGAATTCTGAAGCGGTTTTGAATTTCACTATCCTATGTTTTTCCATCTCAGCATTGATGAAGGTCAAAGGCACAGAGACAAATATGTCCGAGGAAACGTCAAGCATTAACAACGTATTAATTAGCAAACCATCATAGCTCACTTAGATTTCAGGGTCACTTAAATTTTAATAAACGTTCTCTTGAAACCCTTTGTTCAGCTCTGATTGATCTTAAACAGTTTTGTCCCCACAGACATTTACCAATAGAGTGAGTCAAATGTAAAATGTATGTTTTACTTTTTCCCCTTTGGTTCCAGGTAAAATTCTCCTAGGAAATCGGAACGATTGCCTTAATTCTTACAAATGCAAAACCATTTTCATGTCCTGCGCCTAGTCCTACTTTTGGTTCATTGGGCTGCTCAGAACAGGTATCTCCGAAAAATACTGTATTCAGAAGGATCTAGGTATTAAAAACGGCCAGACTGGAAGCTGCAAGATTCTGTGTTTTTGGTGTGGTGGCCTGTACCACTTAAAAACACGCTTTCAGTCCCAGCTTCTAATTGTCTGGTATTTTTCATTTGTACCAGTTCCACTTTTGTGGGCTTGCATGTGAAAAAAAAAAAAAAAACCTAATGTGAGCAGCTTCTTCGGAAGTTGAGAAAAACCTTCTCTCCCTGCAAATGCTCTCTCAAGCAACAGGGATGGTACCACAGGCTTTGAGACAGATGGTAGCCAATCCAAATTCAGTATGGTAAGCAGGCACCACTCAATAAAACTTTAATTGCTGCATATGGTATCTGCTAACTTGTTTAGAAAATGGATATGCAGCATTAGCTCAAAGCATTTAAATGGCCTGATAGCACTGGACAGCATGTTGGGCTGCCACCTGGAAGACCCAAATTTCATGGCAGATGTAGCAGTAGAAGAATAAAGCTGGTGGCTGATAGTCCTGGAGCGGAGATGACTCTGTCAGCACCCAGCTGTTCCCCCACCCGCGCTGACTCCTATTGCTTTGGTGTCACTTCCACCAAGTCCTGAAATCACTCATGTACGGTATTCTGTTCTCTTCTCCAGAAGAGGAAACAAACAAACAAAAAACACCCCCTAAAACGAAGCTACACCATAAGGCTGAAATAGGAAGGGATTCATGTCCCTACTATACCCTGGGAAACGTGGAAGATGCTTTAGAATGCAGTTCAAGGAAGGAAAAAAAATAAAAAGGATAAAGATCTGGATGGAGAATGCCCGACATATGTGCACATTTTTGCCAAAAGATGGGAGCCAAGACAGAAGAGAAGGTTCCTTCTGAGAGTGGGGAAGACATCTTTGCAATTTATCATTTGCATTTGTCTTGCCCTGGCAAACAATGAGTAACTCTTTGCACACGCGGAGGAGGAGGTCAGCTTATCAGCCCCCTGACTTCAGAGACAGATAAAGAGCGAAACTTATCATTTCTCCAAACAGGGACTCTTTAACCCTTTCCAGCCCAGTTAGGTAGTGTACTGAGTCTAAGGAGAATAGAAGATCCCAGTCTGTTTAAAGACGGAGGATAATAAAGGAAGGAACAAAACGAATTGTTTTTCAGAAAGATTGCGGAGGGATATTCACTCTTGAACATCAGTGCTCCCCGCTACCCAGCCCAATCTAAATTAAGAAAACCCGCAAATGCACTTCGCAGACACACTATTGATTTCTGACCTATAAATTACTCTCCATCAAAAAGGTTTGGTGCAGACTAGGGGTTCGGAGTAGCCTGGGTACTTCTCAGCTGCAATCTGCATAATGTTTAGTATTCAGTGAGTTAAAGCAGGCAGTGAAAGGGAACTGTCAACGCAATCTAGAAGATATAAAGAAATGAAGAGGGGGGAGCCGTGTGCTCATAATCCACTCAGTAATTAAGTGAAGAGCGCTGCCAAGCGCCACCGCCACTTTCAAAGGGTAATTTGTACAGGAAATCATAGAGTCATTGTCAAATCATTTCAGGATAAAAGGAAAGTCATCAACTGAGATAAGATAAATGCTGGGTGTCTGGCAGCATGTGCCCTAGGAAATGCCTTTGCTTTTTAAAATTTTTTTTCCTTAAAAAAAAAAAAAGAAAGAAACCTTGCAAAAGTGGAGCTAGAAAAAACTTGACAGGTTGAAATGTACGTTTACTATTAATAATAGGGGCAATCTATGCATGGATGCGTTTTTAAATAGGTTACTTGAACAAAACAAAACAAGAAATAAAGGTAAAATAAATCAGCCGGGAGGACTTAACTTGTAACTAGTAGACCGTGTGATTTTCCTGTTCCTCTGTCTCCCTTTTGCCCCATGGAGAAGTTTTCGATCATTTCCCCTTTGCTTCTCTATTTTAGTTAAATTATAGTATTTTAAAAGTATTATTAAGCATCCTGTTCTCTTAGGGAGACAGTGCTTCCATTTCTGGAAAAGTAATTTTTCTAAAAGAAATCCAAGGAGGAAGGAAACCATATCCCCCCATTATTTCCCCTTTCATGCTCTCGAACTCTTAGTATTTCATTTTCATCTTGCTTTAATTTATCTCACATAAAATATGACAAAATGAGTGCATGAAGTTTGTGAGGTAGCTGTAGTCTTCTTTCTGTAAAAGTGGAGCGTGCAGGGTTTTTAAAATCTTTCTTGAAAAAAATATTATTCTTATGGAAAAACATCCACAAAATGAGAGGTGTATTCTGTTTGTCATTCAAATTTACATGCTTCCTCATTGACTTATTCTGATTTAACCTGTGTTAGACAAATGTCTCCAAAAAGAATAAATTGATGCATGCATTGGTGGGTAGCTATTTCCAATGGGCTAAATTGATTCCTTGGATGAAAGGTTTCACCCAAATATTTGCTTAAAACTGATGTCTTCTGTCAGACAGAGAGAAAAGTTTGTTGGCTCTAGAGGGAAAATGTCAGTGTCTAGGGCTCATAAAGGACGCTGCTCATTATGACACTGCTCCATCCAGGAAAAGATGGACGGGAAACCAACATAACAGAGCTTCAATGGACACCTGAACATGGGAAATACATAAAGTGTGTTCAAAATATTTCCTTTTCTTTTTTGATAGCTTGACAAACCTTTTTCAGATGAAACCATATATTTTATTATATATACACAATGATGCTATCCATTTAGACATATAAAGAATCCCTAACTTTGCACCAGGTACTAGGTTCTGACCCTGATCCCTACTAGCAAAGAGCTCATTTCTAATGAGATAAGTAAGTGAACAATTTTGGGGGTACATATTCCTTCTCTAGGTGTTGTCTTTATGCATATCAGTTTGCATCACAGAATGTTATTTGGTTCTAGACTTAAAAGGACATCTGGCTCATTTTGTGTAGATTTCTGATGATTTCTTCCAAACAGTTATGAGCCTCTCCTACCTGTCCTTCCTCCCTCCTCGTCTCCTTCCTTCCTTTCTTTGTCTCTCTTTCCCTTTCCTCTTTCCATCGTTCACCATGCACTCGGCTACTCATCTATCCATTTATCCATTCAGTTCCACGGAGCCACTGCTACCAACAGATACTGTGATATATGTCAGAATATAAAGCATTTGTGCCTTTGGGTTTATGACTTAGTGAATAAGGGGTGGGAAAGAGAATACAAAATTATGGAAAACAGTAGTCATAAAAAATTAGCATTTTGTTCTGTGGGTTCGGCAACTACGCTCTGGGCAGAGTTTATAGACTTCATTTTGAGTATAAAATGGAGGTTATTGATTTAACAAGACTGATCCTTTGATTCTTCTGGAAGTCTTGTCTCTTTCCTTAAATTTCAGTAATACCAGGAAGCAGCTGAGGAAGGAAATTATAAAGCAGACATACTGAGAAGGCTGAGCTTACCACAGAGATTTAAAAATATATATATATTTCAATATCTATATTTATCTATCTTATCTCAGATATACATAGACATTAACTACTAATGCATGGTAGTCTTTTAGTCTAAGGAAACACAACATTCTTAATAGTGACCCTAAATTGTCATGAACCCTTACAATATCTAAGGTATTTATTGGTTACTTAGTGTAAGAGTAAGTTTATTGCATGCTCCCAAATGGAACAGTTATTTGCTCTTCTGAGGAAAAAAAAGAAAAACAGACCTCAAAGTGCGTAGACTATATGGTAGTTGATTAATTTTCAGTCTCCTGATTCAGTTTAACTATTAAGCATTTAGATTTTGCTAAAACTTGGGAAGTACCAAATTAAATAATTTAAGGATATTTCTTAATTTTACATAACATACTTTGGAGAGTTTAATTTATATTACAGTTCTCTGTGAGAGAATTAAGAGTAATTCTCTTAATTATAATATTTTATTTCCTCTATATATTTGACCATAGTACCCCCCTTTCAAGGAGCATTTTGGAAGATTAGTGGTTATGAACACATCTCTTCTAGTGAAAATGACAATTGATCAAAGCTCCTAGAAGTTGAAACAATCATGATTGTTACATCCACATGCTTGACAAGCAAACCAATTAAAAATAAGTCATTTATTCAAAAGTCTTGACTTGAAAGCGTTTAGTATCAAAAACTACCATGCCACTGAGTGCCATGTCCCAAGACCAAGCTAAGAATTTCACATATAACATCTTTTAATCCTTCCTATAACCCAGGGTTGTAGAATATTCAGAATATTTTCATTCTAAAAGTGAGTAAAGGCCATATAACCTTGTCAACGGTAAATGCAGGATTTTAAACCCAAATCTGTTTAGTGCCAAAGAATATTCTGTTACATGGCTTCTTTCTTTTGGGGAAGCACCCCAAATGTTTTCAGATCTTTTAACAAATCATTTATTTATGAATATATTTAGAAATCATGATGAACCTAACCTGTATAAGAGGCTCTGAGACTCTACTTGAAAACCCAAACCTGGAATAACTACTTTTAAATCTTTGTATTTTCGAGAAATAAGGAGAGCAGAGTAAGGCCGAATATGTTTTTATAAAACAAATGGACTCTGGTCTTGTCAATCTCTACAACGAATGGTTTTAGAGAATAATGCATTTCACATAAACAGTCTTTGAAAGCTGATTTTGCAAAAAGCCAAAAGGAAAAAAACCCTTGGAGCCAGCTCTTCATCTGCCTAGAGATACAGCGCAACATTTCCAAAATTCAAAGCTAAACGTATTTTTCAGAACAGTAAGTCAGTATGCCTGGTTTCAGTGTGCTTACCTGGGAACAACTGTCAGAAGTGGCTCTTAAGAGATTATTTTGCTTTACCTTAAAAAAAAAAAGTCTTGTCAAGTTGAGAATAAAAAAAAAAATTAAAAACTATAGACAGGTATGTATAGGTGGACCAGAAGTTTACTATGCACAGCAAATATTTTTTCAGTCCTCCATCCTCTGTGAGGATAACTAATAAAATTAAGGAAATCAATGATTTTTTTGTGACTGAACTATCTTCTCATCTTGCTCAAATAGATGAACGATGTCTTAGAAGCTGTGGAGATCATTTCTAAATATGGCTGCCATGAAACCCTCCCCACTTCCCCTGGGGGTAGGGTCTGTGTCTCCTCCCCTTGAAGCAGGGGTGGCCTTCAGACTTGCTTTGGTCAACAAATGTAACAGAAGTGACAGGATGCCAGTTCTGGGGCTACCCTTTAAGAAGACTGGCAACTTCTTTCTGGGAATTCCGCCACCAAGCCGTACAGAGTTGGGTAAGACTATTGAATGAGGGAAGATCACGTGCAGAGAGAGACAAGAGAGGAGAAAAGAGAGAAGAGAGAAGAACGAGTGAAAGGCTGAGTGAAGGAGCGCTGAATGCCAGACATGTGGGTGACGCCATACTGGGAGTTCATTCAGCCCGGTGGCAGCCACACTGGCTGAGTAGTGACCTCAATCAATGGCAGATAAAGCAGAAGAATCAAATGGCCAAGCCCCACTTCAAGCCTGGGTCCAAAGAATCATAAGAAATAACACATTGCTGTTGTTTAAAGCCTGTTTGTTTGTTTTATGTTTTGGGGGTAATGTAATTAGGTTTATTTGTTTATTTAATGGAGGCACTGGGGGTTGAACCCAGGACCTCATGGATGCTAGGCATGTGCTCTCCCACTGAGCTATAACTTGACCTTCAAAACCTACTGGTTTTGATGTGGATTATAATGAACTAGATAACTGGGGGCATTGGGGAGGCTGAATTAAAAGAAATTTAAGAATATGGAAGGATTTAAATTCTTCACTAGTTCTGCAAATCTGTGTATGTATTCAAGGTCCTCCAAGGAGATTAAATGCAGCTAACTCAAAATCAGAGGTTCCCAAGGGTGCTACAAGTTTCCTCAAATTAGTCTTTTTTTTTCTGCCCTTATCCCAACATGGGAAGTTTAGATAAAAGAAATTTATATGAAAGGATTTTGGACATTATTTAATCCAGGCATTTCAAATCTAAATTCCTACCAGGATTAGGCAAGCAACACAGTTATCAATTTGTTCAGGTGTAAGAAAATAGTGAGTGATTTCTGAGAAAACATTAGAAACACTTTTCAAAATGTGAACACTCTTTGTACCATTTGAAAAATAAATCATGAAATGGACTCCTCCAACTGACTCTAATGTCCAGGGCAAAATATCAGGTTTTAGATTCAGCAAGTTCATAAAATGTTATCCTTGTATGAATATGTTTAGTCCATAGTTCATTAAGAGAATTTCCATTTGACTAAAAATAAATCTCAGGACTATACTATAACTGAAAGATTTTCAAGGAGTCATAAAGGAAGACATTTCACTTGGATTAATTATGACCAATTTGCTTATTCAACTAAAAGTGTAAGCAGTCAGCTCTTTGAAGCCTGGATGTATTTGGAGGATGAAAAGAATATTTAAGAAGAGTGATTTTCAGAAACCAAAAATCCTAAGTAACTGTGCTATTTAGAACCGATTGCCTTAGTGTTTCTGAATAATTGCCAGTTTTCCCAGCAGAGAATTTTATTTAGTATGGATGATTTGCAATGGCTGGAAGGTCAACTTGCAATGTGACTTGCATTTCTTCATAGGCGGGTCATGACCCAAATCACTGGGGAGGGAGGAAAAAAAAAGCTCTCTATTTTTCTAAACTTCCCTAGACTCACAGACTTCTTAGCACATGGAAATAGCTTCTAAAGCCCTGTCTGTCCAAGGGGTCCAATCATTTTCTCCTTTGGAAATGAGTGATACGCATAACCTTATTGGAACTTCTTGAACACGAGCTAGTCTCAAACATATCAGAAAACAGTAGTTAGTCCATCACCTTCCTTTGTTTAAGTCATAATTGGTGAAAATTATTTCGCATAACTCTAGTTAATATTAAACAGGCGTAGGTTTAAAAATAGCACCATTTTCCCTCAAGGTATCACAGAAGAGCTTTACAAAGTAATGAGTTAAAATCCTGGGAGCGGTGAGGCTGCTGGCAAATGCATCAGCCATTATGTGCCCAACAATAGCTCGCACACGTATAAGTAATTAATGTCCTTCAGACGTACTTTATCATACTTACTTTGCACAGTGTTAAATTATTACCCTAATTTTTATTCCAAAGACTTCCCTATTTATCTGGTATTGAATTATTTTATTGAGCATATTACCATTTGTTTAAAAAAATCGCTGTAATTTCAATTATTCTTGAAGAAGCTTTCTAGTTCATTGCACTGCATATAATCTTATGTGCCACTTCTTGGGTATTGTTAAAAAAAATCCTAAAAATAAGAATGGTATAAAAATTAAAAACCTCACTGGAATGAAACTAATTAGTCGCTTTGTTTCTCTATGTGGAGCTACAGAGTAAATAGATCTCTCTTTTTGATTTTGTTTAAGGCAAATATATATATTTGTGTGTGTGAAATTTTCTCTCTATTAAGCAAAACCAGATCAATCTCTATCTTACTACATAAAATATTAGACATACAGTACTTTGTAAAAGGTAAATACATTGAATAATTTGTTTTGCTAAGGTATTTCTCATGAATGAAATATCAGACTATTTTGGAGTGGGAAGCCACCAGTGTTAATAGTTTATCTTCCAAAATGAATGCAAAAGTTTGTGCAATCAGCGAATGGCCAGGATTCCACAAAGGGTGTTCACTGGATGCACAAAGTTGAAAACAAACCCCAAAACACAGAACAATAAATGCTGCGGCATTGAGTAATTATCGGCCTTACAAATCCTAACCGTTTTCTAGTTTATCTTAATAGCAGTTAAATATGTCCTTTGAATTTCTTTATCTCTAACAATATTTAGATCTTTTCCCCCCAGGCTTCTGTTGGTGATATTTTCCAAATCAAGTGAAGGCAAAGAAAACTCAGTCCTTATAAAACATAAAGCAATCTGTACAATTATAAAGCTTTCTCCTTGCTCTCCCCCACTCTCCTTCCCACGTCAAGCGCAGACCATATGCCGAGGCTACTCCCAAACTCTCACTGACTGGTGTTACTGTAGTCATCAGTCTCTGTCAGAGCAATTACTTCAAATCATCCGTCCTGGCTGTTTTTCACCATCCACGGCACACTGAGCAGAACAATGCAGCTGACAATCCGAATGGCACAGATGGAATTATCATACCTCACGCCCCGCCTGACTGACAGTTACCTGCAGGAAGGGGGAAGGACCCCATCATCCGCAGGGGCAGCTTTCTCGCTGCCAAAGCGGGAGCGAGGAAGCCCTTGGCTGCACCTTTGTCATCTAGGGACTCAGCAGAGACGCCCCCCGCCCCCGCCCCGCACGTGCAAAACCAGCAACGACATTATGCTTTCCGGATGGGCAGCGAGCAGGGTGGGCGTCATCCACGTCGAGCGAGGCACTGGCTTTAAGATATTGTGCGGGTTCATTGATAGGTGTTCCCGCCTTTGCGAGACCCTCGTTAGCAGACCATATGGACTGAAACTCATCAGTCCCTCCTGCCCTTTACCCGATCAGTACTTCCAGGAAGTGTCCCAAAGCACGCTGCTAAGAAAAACGCCTCCTTTTCAGATTCCCTAACCAGAAGTTGCTGGGGTGCAGACGGCGCTTGTGCGTGGGTCAGGGCGAGGGCCTGGGGGGCGCAGACTCTGACCATCAACGGGTATGATGACCGTTTTATTGGAGGCGCAGGTGTGGCGACGGAAGTTATTTTAACTCAGCAAATACTATTTTCCCTTCATCCTACCTTTGATTCGAAACAAACAGGCAAACAGAAAGATAACCAGGGAAGTCTTCGGGAAAGGTGGGACTTGCCCAGGGTGGAAAACGGAATCCAACAAAACAGCGGTTTTCCTGAACTGCTGATGCTTCCGAAGACCCGCCTCTCTGCCAGCGGCGCCGGCGGCTGCTCAGAGCGTGCGGAGTCAAGCGCTGGGGTGGAAGGATGCGCTTTGATAACAGTCTACAAGATTCGGCCGCCTTCATAATCCTAAAAGCTAGAAATGTATTCCTTTTCATTCTCAGTGAATTCACTCAAAGTAAATTAGAGAAAGATAAAGGCAGGGCGGGTACCTTCTGGACCTCCACCTCTCAGTCTTGAACCATCTATGCCAAATCCAGCACCCAGGGACACGACGTCATGGGAGAAGTTATGACACACAGACGTTTAGATGCATAGCACCTACGTGCATGTATATTCTTTTCATGAATTTCTTTGACTGGCAAGATTCAAAGCACTCACAAGGAAGGCATTCATTTGTTTCAGTCGGGAAAAAAAAAAGCAAATTAGAAGAGCTGAATTCTTCTGACACGCTGCTGATTAAACCTACATTAATCATAAATATAGATGGGCCACCAACAGGGCTTCTTTAATCATTTTCAACCAATTGCGTGACTCTGTGACTGCCCCTCTGCTAGGCTTCTTAGAAGTATTTCCTTATTTGGGGTTGGAATTATTAAAGTTGCAAGATGCTCCTGGGTAATCAGAATATATTGCATTGCTATTCAGAAAATTGCCCAGTGTAGAGGCTGCTAGAGAGGCATCACCAGATACAGGCCTTCTGGCTGTGTTTGTTTCTTGGACGTCCGGGGATTTTAGCTCGCAGAAAGTACAGTTATTTTAATTTTGCATTCAGTTAATTTGGGGCAGTGCAGCCTGGGACGTATTTCATGAGTGAAGCCTGGGCGTCGCGGGGACAGCCCACTTTGCAAAGGCGGGGGGTGGGGGTTATTCTCTCTGAGGGCGTGGGGAAAAGGTAGGCGACAAGAGGGACCCTCACGGACACGTGGTCGGTGGCTTGCTGGGAATGAAGGGACGGGAAGGAGATACCCTTAGCTCAGAGCCTCCATCTGATTTCTCCAATAACGGTAGCCACTACTGCGGCTTCTGAGCACGGACGGCGGGGCTGCTCCGAGGTCAGAGGGGCTGTCCTTGTAAAGTACACACTGGATTTTGAAACATTAAAAAGAAAAAATAATGCAAAATACCTTACTACTAGTTTTTGATATTGATTTTCATGTTGAAATGATAGTATTTGGGACATAGTGGGGTGAATCCATGATGATATTAAAATTATTTTTACCTGTCTTGTTTCTTTTGGCTTTTTTTAGTGTGGCTACTAAACAGTTTAAAATGACCCATGTGGTTCACATTATGTTTCCATTGGACAGCGTGGGCCTACACCATCCACACCCTGCGCGAGTTACTTCACATATAATATCTTCTCTTTAAATCTTAAAGCATTTGATGAAGGAGCTATGATTATCTCCTGTTTATTGACAGGGAGAGTTTCAGTCTCAGAGACATCGGGGAACTTGCCACAGTTGCTGAGTGGGAAAGCTGTGCACAGAACCGATCGGCGCCGTTCCAAAGGCTCTCTTCTTTCCAGGACATCCTGCTTCTCCCGGGACCTACTGCCGGTAACTGTGAGCTGGAATGAGAACAAGGATTTTGACTTTTAATGTGTATTTCGTTACCTTTGCCTAATCTAGTGCTTCTCAGGGTGGGGTGCTAGGGTCATCAGGGTGGGGAAAATTCTCTTTTAGGTGGGACTGCCCCAGGACCTTTGCAGCATCTTTAGTGTCCCCGGTCAGAATCTACTAAATCCCAGCAGCCCTTTCTGAGTTCCTGTGACTGGGATAGCTGAAAACAAAACAAAACAAAACAAAAAACAAAAAATCCTTCCCTTCCATTTCCAAACAATCTTTGGAAGTTAATACCAACCTGTGTTTGAAAACATTGATCTAGACTAGGGGGTGGTCTACAAATCTGCTGATCTACTGGTCTGCTGGTCTACTGCTCTAGACTAGAGGGTGGCCCAAGAGCCACCTCCTGTTTTTCTAAATGAAGTTTTCTTAGAACATAGTCACCCCCATTTGTTTGCATATTGTCTGGCTGAGCTGGGACAGAGACGATGGGCAGCTAAGCTGAAAGTATTTCCTGTCCTTACAAAAAAGTCCCCAGGCACATCTAGACCCATCTCCATACGTCACTCTGCCCATCAGTGAACATCCTGTCTGTAGGACTTGCATTTTGGGACTTGTTTCTTTGGGATGCTCATTCCTTGCAGGTTATACCTCCTGGGTGCGCTATTCTTATTCTTCCGTACACAGAAACATCTAAAAAATACGTTTGCTACTTCTAGCTCTTTCTATAGTGGCATTGTGGAAATTCAGAGGGCTGGATTCCAGTCTGGGCACTGCCAGTTATTACTTGTGTGTCCTTGAGCAAAGGTGTCCCCTCTTGAGGCTCCCTTGGCCCATCCGCTAATTCTTACCTCTGTGGACCTAATGAAAGGACCTAATGATATTGGAGCACCTGGGACATGACAGGTTTCTCTTCTCCCCCTAGGCTCGATCCAAAACCAAGACTCTGATTCCCTTTTTATGTTCATGGGTAAACACGCCTCCATAACTGTCTCACTTGTCTCCCCCATCAGTTTTACTGTTCTTTTAGTGTTGCTTCTGTAGCCTTCCAGACTCCTGTGGTGAGAATATTTTCCTCACTAACATTTTTTTCTCAATCAGTCAGGTCAGTGACCACTAATACTGGTGATCTAATGAGAAGGGTCACTGATACAGACTGCTCAGGCAAAGAAGAGGGCATTGAATTCAATTTGTAGTTGACCAGATGCTTGGAAATCAAAGAAGTGTCATGTTGTCGTCTTATTGCTTAAAGCAAGTAAATAACCTTGCAAAGAAGTTCAGAATTAATTGGAGTTGAAATAATTATAGACGGTGATAAGCCAGCCACCAGAGAAATGCAATAGTCAGACTGTGTGGTAACAAATGCATTGATTAACATATGTCAGGACAGCTCGGAGTGTAGCTGAGAAACACAGAATTATGAAGGTGAAAAATACTACCGGCTTCAATAACAGTTTTTAGTTATAGCTCAGTTCTCTATTTCTGAGATCAAAGATTCTCCATTGTTTAAAAAAAAAAAAGCCTGTTTCAGTGGGACAGAATATTAGCCTGCAAGGCCAACACAGCACGTGACTAGCAAAGATACTCATTTAGAATAAACAAATGTATTTTAACATCTACGGAGATCTCCTTTGATTTTCTGATCAGTTGATTTGCGGACCACCCCTAGCTCCTGAAGTTTGAACAAGGTTCATAAGGGTCTTCTCCCTGCACATGAGGATCTCTCTATACTCAAAGCATAACGTGACCTATTAAAGTGGAAACATCGTCAGCTGGAGAACTTCAGAGAATCCACGCCACCTAAAATGAGCCTGGTGCATAAAAAGGGCTGGGGTGTGACCCGTGGGTAGCCACAGAATCCCGGAATCACACATATCTGTATGGCCCTGAAGTTTTCAAAGCACTTTTCCCTCCATTAACTCATATGTGAAATGACCAGGTTGATTAATTTATTGAGAGAAAACAAGATTGCTCTTTGCAGATCTAAACCTCCTCCCACCCTCTTGATTTTTCTTTTCCACAGAATTTAGGACATGACTCAGTTTCTTAACACATTGGGGGAAAATTACTCCAAAGAATGGAGTGATGTGCGAAATTAAGAAACAGAAGGAACATAAGGAAGACAATATGGTAACACACAGTTAAGTTTCCAAGACTTGAGAATACATCTCTTGCAAAATATCCCTGTATGCTAAAGTGCATTCTGTTTATTCTAGCTCGGTGGCTCAGCTGGTCATGTAATATGTTAGCAAATGGCAGACGGAAAATGTAGAGCAAGGTTGGACTATCGAGGGCTCTCAGCAAGAGGAAATGCTGGGGCTTGGTGTTAGTTTGTAGAGTCTCGGGGGCGGGCATCAGAGAATGACTAAAAATGCAGATGGGGAGAAAGGGAAGTGGGAAATGAAGAGAAAGAAATTGTCTCCCAGACTCAGTCAATGGCTAACACCCATAGCCCCTCACAGAGTTTTCCGTATTAGTAAAATATAAATATATCCTCAGAGAATTTCAGCCTAATCAGGGCTCTTATTATCCTAGCCAATATGGGCTCTGCTGAGAAGTGTCCTAGTCATTGAACGTTCATTTGGTTTTAGACTCTGCCTGTTGAAGGAAGGATGCTATTCAACACAGAGTGCATTCGGGAGAGGAGAATGCCACTTGGCCGGAGCAGTTTCTAAAGTTCTGAGCAAGGCACGTAATTTCAGAGCACGTGAGTTCTTGTGAGGGAAGGGGTTTACCAACACTTCATACTTTTGCAAAAAACCTTATAAGCATTTAATGGAATGTGCCCTCATCACTGTCCCGCTGTTTTCACCTTCATTTATAGATCAGGAAACTGAATTCAGTGGCTTGGAGAGATTTTCTAGGGTCACATAGTAATTCAAGAGCAAAGTTTCATAATATCACACAATCACAATAACAGAAGATTTAAAAATAGCCTTTCAATTCATGTACAGAATGAATCATACCTACAAAGCTTCTTTTGGACTTGAAAAATAGACACTTTTCTTATGTCCCTTATGCTGATTCGTTTACACTTTTAAAGTAATAGGCTTTGCAGGGGAAAAAAAAAATCACATTACTCACAGAAAGAAAATTTCCTTAAAAAAAGTCTGTAAAACAAGCACAGCATATTGTATATATTATAATTAATATTCGTATGTCCATTGTTATCTTGATTTCTTTTTTCTAGTTAGGTACGTTGGCCATTATTTATTTTCACAGTTGTCGTAAAAGGTCACATCCAACTATCAAATCCTCTGCATTAGAAAAAGACAGTTAATTACTAATTGTCTCTTTAAGATTTGCAAAGATGAATGTTCTGTAATCTCTCCTAGAACTGTCTCTCAGTTTGTTGTGTATTAATATCATGAACTATTTTTCAAATTTCCCAAGGGCGTCTGAAAACTCAAAATCAACCTTCAAGATCTTAGCACTGTGGGTCATCTGCTAACCAATAGTCAACTCTATTTATCTAAAAAAAAAAAAAAAGAAACTCAAAAACTCTCTAATTTTTACATGCCTCAGAAGGACTCCTACAACTCTAGACTGCTGATAGTCACTGAACTACAAGTAAGATATTGTTAGGAAATCTGTTGTGTTTCTATACACTGAAATATCAGAAAAATAAATTAAGGAAACAATCCCATTTAACATTGCATCAAAAAAATAATAAAATACCTAGGAATAAACCTAAGGAAACAAAAGACCTCTACTCCAAAACCTGTAAGACACTGATGAAAGAAATTGGAGATGACACAAACCAATGGAAAGATATACTGTGTTCTTGGATTGGAAGAATCAATATTGCTATAATGGTCATTCTAACTGAGGTAATCTACAGATTTCAATGCAATCCTTATAAATTACCAATGACAATTTTTATAGAACTTGAACAGAAGAATGTTAACATTTGTATGAAAATACAAAAGACCTCGAATAGCCCAAACAATCTTGAGAAAGGAGAATGGAGCTGGGGGAATCATACTCCCTGAATTCAGACTGTAATACAAAGCTACCATAATCAAAATAGCATGGTGCTGGCACAAAAACAGACACATAGATCAATGAAACAGGATAGAAAGTCCAGAAGTAAACCCACTCACTTATAGGCAATTAATCTATGATAAAGGAGGCAAGAATGTATAATGGAGAAAAGACAGTCTCTTTGATAAGTGGTGCTGGGAAAACTAGACAGCTACATGTGAAAGAATGAAATTAGAACATTCTCTAACACTATGTACAAAAATAAGTTCCCCAAAAAGCTAAAAACAGACTTACCATATGATCCAGCAATCCCACTCCTGGGTGTATATCCAGAGGGAACTCTAATTCAAAAAGATACATGCACCCCAATGTTCATAGCAGCACTATTTACAATAGCCAAGACATGGAAGCAACCTAAATGTCCATGGACAGATGACTGGATAAAAAAGTTGTATATTTATACAATGGAATACTATTCAGCCATAAAAGAGAATAAAATAATTCCATTTGCAGTAACACAGATAGACCTGGAGACCATCATTCTAAGTGAAGTAAGCCGGAAAGAGAAAGAAAAAGACCATATGATATCACTCATATGTGGAATCTGAAAAAAAATAAAAGAAAGAAAAAGAAAAAAGAGGATACAAATGAGCTCATCTACAAAACTGAAGCAGACTCATAGATCACATTTCCACCAGCAGTGTAGGAGGGCTCCCTTTTCTCCATATCCGCTCCAGTATTTATTGTTCATGGACTTTTGAATGATGGCCATTAATTCTGGTGTGAGGTGATACCTTATTGTAGTTTAGATTTGCATTTCTCTGATAATTAGTCTCACAGTAATTCTAAGAGATAGCCACCAATATTATCTCTTTTAAAGATGACAGAACTGAGACACAGAGCGGGTGGGTGACTTGCCCTGTGCCCCCGATTCCCAAGCGCACTGCTGGACTTAACTGCTGCCCCTCCGTGGACGTGCACTCTTGCTCTGCCCTTCCTTACGCGCAGGCCACTGCTGCTTGAGGAGAAGCATAGGGAAGCCGGCAGTTTAAAAAAAAATGGAAACAATTCTCTTAAGGTTGAATGTGTCCAATATCTCTTTTTCAAATTGTAAGTGTGCTTTCTGAAAAATACAGTAGTTTAATGATGAGAAATGTCAAGACTTTGTTCTTTATTTTCTTTCAGTTTTTCAAAGGACTGTAAGCAACCAGCTTGCATATTAGACACATTGTGTCAACCCACGTCATACATGGCTATGTGAATCTCTTGGTGAAAGAAAAGCTGTCACTCATGAGGCATTTTATTGGGGTGAGAACTCAATGAATATTTAAAATCTTCTATAAATTGGATAGCTAGGGATTCCTTAATATATAAACTAATAAATGACATCTATTAATGTTTAATATATTTTTATTTCTAATATACATTTTATAATCAATATTTTTATTAAAATTTAATCAAGTAAATTAGTAGATACCGCAGTTGTTTGAGAAACCTTAAAACATTTATACATTGTGACCGTTAATTCCACTGATAGGAATTTATAATTAGGAAGTAATAAGAAATGCAAAAGAAAAAATTGGAAGTAAGAGTGTTTATTGCAACATTACTTATGCAGTGAAAAATAAAATCCTTAAATATCCTGAATTAGAGGAAGTAAATTATGGTACAGTTGCACAATAGAATATTTATGTAGTAATTACAAATGAAGAGTGCTTTAATGACATAAAAATGCTTTTACAATCGTCAGTAATGTTAAGCAAAATGCAGCACACAAAATTATATATACAGTGTGATTACAAATATTAAGAATAGATAGGAAAGAAATTAAAAGAAATGTGCTAACATACGGATAGTAAAAGAAGAAACAGAAAAAAGACAAGAAATAAGGGCATCACTGTGCAATGTGTATATGGATAACCCATTATTTACTTCTTTATATATTTCTGTAATTTACACATTTTTAAATGTAGGTTTATTGCTTTTATTTTCAGAAAACACTTTGGCTTAAAAACCTTTAATTGCAATTTCAGTAGAAATGGGTAGAGCTCAGGGTGAAAGGTAACAAAATATGAGCTCTGACACTTTATTTTTTGAAATGATTAGTGATGGTGTTGATAGTCACCCAACAGTCTTCAGAGATTAAAGACCAAGCAAAAATCCCTGAAAGGTTTATGTATTGAATAAAAAAATATTGTGTCTTTTTGGTGTCTTGTTTATGATACAATTCTTCAAATAGATTTCCAGTATACGTTTATGAACAATTAGACATTGTGTAAAAGTTCTTTCTCAAAATAGAGTTATTACTTTGTGCAGTTGTTTTGTACATAAACATCATCAGATTCTTTCCGAATATCAACTACAAAGCACGGACATACATACTTAACTACTTATAAAAAGTACACTGGAGCCTCTGTATTATTTGCTTTTAGCTTAATTCAATTTACTCAAGCAATTTATTTAGTGGATGTATATTTACATATGTCAAAAATGTTTTCGTGTAGTTGCAGAATTCCAATATATATATTTTTTGTCAACAACTCTGTTCAGAGCACAAGTCATTCAAAAATATTTTTTGGGCCAAGGCTTATTTTTGTCATTGCTAGTATGCCAGAGGAGGACAGATCTGACTAGGGCATTGTCTGGATTATATCCTCTGGGCATATGAGCGAAGCACAAGACTGCATCTCAGCCATGTCCTACATGTGATGGACACATCTCTGAATAATTTGTATACTAGAGAAACCTGTTTGTAATTCATGCCATTATTCGTCCAATACTAGTATGTCATTAATGCTTTTGTTTTCACAGAGAATCAGTGAAAATAGATTTTTACATAAGACTTCAGAATTGCCCCGTAAGCATGTCTTCACCTGGAAACACATGGAAATGCAAAATCAAAACTTGTGGGAGAGATGTTCTTTGCAGTATCATTTATAAGGTTTAAAAAGGAGAATCATTCTAAGTGCTGAAAGTTGGAAAAAGTAGCATCCATAAAGACTTTAAATCATCATTGAAAATATTACGGAGTTTTACTGAAATGGGAAAATAACTTTAATAAGTAGAAATGTAAAGCTTTAAGGCAGCACATAAAATTATTGGTAGTGGTTAATTAATAAGTGAATTCTCAGCTCTCTGTCTCTAATTACTCCTTAACAGAAAAGCAGAGTTAACTCTGTTTAAAGAACTTGGATAGTGCCTTTTAATGCCCCGAATGTACCAAACTACATTCCTCAATAGCGAAATGACTCAAAGTAACAATCCCTTATAATAATTGTTGCAGATCAAAATTATAATTCCAATTGAGGCTAATGAAAAATCTTTATATATAGACTCATAGCATTTAGAAAGTTCGGGGGATGTTGTGATTGTCTAAATAACTCCTTTTACAGATGAGGAGACAATTCCAGCTACTTCTAATATGAACCCAAAAGAGAAGCAGATTTCCTCTTATTTCACTGCTCAGGGCTCATTCTCTGAGACAGAACCAGTCTCTGTGGAGGAATCTGTGTAATGTTCTCAAAAATGAGAGCATTCCTTTAAATTCACTATTCCTCCAAGCTTGATTTAAAAACAAAACAACACGACACAAAACAAAAAAGAACCACAAACATCATAAAAAGTCAAGTTGCAAATGTCACATTTGATCGTTTTGATTTATTTTTAATTATTCTGTCTACCTTTTGTCTTCATTGGACAAAGGCTGTATAAACTTGTTTGATGCAATTAAGAGTAGTTACGTGCAAAGAAAATGGGAGTCCTAGTTTAAATCTTATTTGAACTGACTCATGGTTCAGTGTGTTACACGAAATTAGAACAAGTATAGTATTTAAAAAGCTAATGAGTTTTAGTGAAAATATCCCTACAGAATGAAGTGCTGGGAAATTTTATACATTGAATTGAGTGCCTATTAAGGTTTTTTTTTTTTCCTTCCCTACATACAAAGCAGAGTTTGGAATAAAGATTAGAGTATTTTGAATTCAATACCCTTTGAGCTGTCATCTCAAAAGATTTACTTGAAAAAATCTATCATAGAATTCTATGGAGCTTTTCTTAGGAGGAACTAAAAGCACATTAGAAGAACTATGACAATCGCATTTTTCCAGGAACTAAAAAGAAATCAGGTCATGCTTAATGAAATCAGGCAGCAACCCTAAAGTCAACTGGAATGTTTCGGCTCCTTTTCCTTATTTAGTCTTTGTGGGAATCTGAGTTTGTGGGATTTCTCTGAGTGTTTTTCTCATCAGCTTTTGATTTCTAATCCAAAATAGACCACAAGCAGTAGAAGTTCATATAATGGAAAGGAAACCGACGTGTTATTAAGCACCTATTTTAGGAACCAGTGTCACGCTGTGTATATGTATCATCTCATTTAACGTAAACAGACACATGGGTCTAGCAACTTACACCGTAAAAAGTGGCAGTGTCATAGAATAAATTCAGCATCGACTGCAAGAGCAATAATTCATGTATGCTCATTCTGTCTCCCAGTTATGTAAGGATCCCCATTTGAAAGGCTCGATCTATCCCTGTGGACATAAACTATATATTTGCCATGTGAATTTGGGATGAAGGAGAAAGAAGAGAGCTAGTATTCAATGAGCAACTTATTTTCATGTAGTCGATGGATTTTTATTGAGCCCTTACTATGTGCCAGGTACCGCTGTAGGAATTAGAATACAGGAGCGGACAAGGTGAAGTCATTGTTCTCCTGGAGATTGTAATCCACTCAGGCGAGACAGGGGGTAAACAGGTTAAGTCATCAAACGTATTGGGTGGTAATAGCTGCTCAGCAAAGACTTGAACCAGAATAATTCATACAGAGCGGCTAGCTGTCTACTGTAGATCGGAGGGGAAGGGATGGTTTCCTGTGGAGGTGACGATGTATAACATTTTATTTTACCTTTGCCATACCCAGGAGATAATGATCACTTTATTTTACGAAGCTAAGTAAGGTTAAGTGCAGGTCACAGGACATAGAGCTATTACCTTTTCCTTCCTGAATTCATGCTGGACTTGCAAGAGTTTTCATATACATTGATCTGGAAATTTCTCTGTTTCTTTTCAAGAGTCTGGTTTTTCAAAGAAATCATAGTTCATGAAGGGCAAGGTGGACCTCCCCCAAGAATCACAGAAAAATGCCAAGACAGTGTGATGGTTTTTCTCTTCGAATCTGACAAAATCACTGAAAGAGGGAATGATGCTTCTCACCACTCGCAAATTTTTCAGCAGAAATTTTCTCTGGGTAAACACTTAAAACAAAGATCCATTTTCTGGTTGGCTGATTTGTTTGTTTGTTTTGAAAAATCTTTGCCTCTCTGGAAAGCATGTTTGTCCTAGAATGTGGTGTTTTTGCCAAAGTCCCACACTGAGGACTGCTCCTCAGGACGGCCTCGTACAGAATGTGTGAATTTCCATCATCAGCTAGAATGTGAACTTGAACAATAGACAGTTGGCTCTCCTCCAGTCCTAAATAAAGCTGTGTACGAGCGACTGGATTTTCCCCTGCGTCCGGGGGGGATGCGGGGCAGAAAGCTTGCAGTTCTGATGCTGTTTAGGGACGGTCTCCTTAAGAGAAATTCACTCCTTTCACCTGTTCTGGGCAACTGCGGGGCCTCTTTTTTCCCCAAGTGACCTCAGTTTACATTGTACTTGCGGGACCTAGAGAAGGAGGTTAAGGACGGTGTGTTTTTCCCTGTGGGCTCAGTTACAGCCTCTACTTCTAAGCTGTGAATTTCCACTGGGAATTCCTCTCCACTCCAATCTTTTCAAAAAAGGGCTTAGCATGATGTCGTGAAATTTCTGGGCTACTTTGTGATTGCTCTTCTGTTTGCTTTTTCCCTCCCTTTGTGCCAAATACGGTCACGTACCTCCTGCTTTCTTCCATCAAACAAGCACCAGCTCAGGGCGTCATGCACTCTTCAGTCCACGTCGCACACAGTTTCGGCAGCATGTCAGTTACCAAGCTGAGGGTGGGGGTTATTCACAAGGAATCAGACAGGACTTTTACTCTGTCTTAAGGTCCCTCACTTTCTCCTGAACGTCCACCTTGCATCTCAAACAGCTGTAGGGCGTCATCTTGTATGATAATAGCTGCTCTCCTCACCCGCCCCCTAAACCGAGCCTTCCCTTGCAGTTTTCCTGGCTTTCTGTCCATGCCACAGCATCCTTTCCATCATGGCTCCCCATTGCCAAGGCTCTCACTCTTGGCCGTTGTCCTTTCGTAATGTTTCCTGCTGCCTTTCCACTCCAGCAGCAAGGCTTGTAGTCGCGGACCTCACCAGTTCATCAGCGGGGCTACCGTAATAATCTCTTGATTTGTCTTCCTGCTTCTGAATATTTTCTCTTCCATTTGTCCTAGATACAAGCCACCACCATCTTCAGTTTTCCAAAACACCTGGTTATCTAACAAGGGGCTGTTTAGAAACCTCTGTGGCTGCCCATTAGACTGGCTTTCACGGTCTCCCATATCCAGGTTACCTAACCTCTGAAGTTTCTCCCCAGTCACCCTTGCACTGATGTTCTGTGCCAGCCAGATTGGCTTTATGTGCCTTTTCACTTTTGCTCATAGTCTGCAAGATATCCTTCCCCACCGCCATGCCCCCACGCAGAGTATTTGTCCCTCCACTCCTGTGCACATCGCTTAATTTCTTTCTTATAAAGCTTGGCTCAAGTCTGACTTGTTTTTTGAAACATTTCTCACGATGCCAGCTGTCAGTGATTCCTCTCTCATCTGGGTAGCACTAGCCCTGCCTTACTTTGGACTGCTGCTTGTTATGGACTGAATGTTTGTAACCTTCCAAAAATTCACGTGTTGAGGGCTTAACCTTAATGTGATGGTATATGGAGGTGAAGCCTTTGGGAGGTAATTAGGTTTAGGCTGGGTCATGAGGGTGGGACCCTCAGAATGAGATTAGTGCCCTTGAAAATAAAGAGAGAGAGAGAGATTTCTTCACACACATGCACCAAGATAAGACCATGGGAGACACAGACAGTGGCTTGTCTGTGAGCCCTCACTGGGAACTCAGTCTGCCTGCATCTTGATCATGTGGGCTTCCCAGCTCCTAGAACTGTGAGAAGTAAATGTCTGTCATTCAGGCCACCTGGTCCATGGTGTATTGCTATGGCAGCCCAAGCTGATCAAGACGTACAACTCAAGTCGCTTGGCAACCACTCCTCCCACTTTGCTCAATTTTTTTTAGTCACTCTGGTGATCTGGTTGTTTCCAGAACCCACTGAGCGAGTTCCTGTAGGAGGGAGGGCTCACAGTACTTAAAGTTGCCTTTGCCAGGGACGTGGCTTCTCAAGATACGCCTGTGATCGCTCCCACACTTCCTTTAGGTTTCTGCCCGACTTTTAGCCCTCACTGTCTTAGCTTAATTACAACTTCCGTCAATGTCTCTCCCCTTATATTGTCTATTTTTCTTCATAGCACTTGCCATTACATGATCACCCATTTGTGTGTTTGCTGACTATCTCCTGCACAACAACGGGGCCGCGTGCAGGCTTACATTGTGTACCATTCTGTCTCCAGTGCTTAATAACGTCTGGCACGTGGTGAGGAGTTGATAGATACTTGTTGAATAAGTGAATGGCTTTTTGCCTGCCTAGTTTCTCTAGGATCAGAAAACCTCTCAAGGGCCTCACCACTCTTTCTCTAACCAGCACCCGGCAGGGATCCAGTTACCTCAGCTGCCACTGCCCACACAACTGGGACCACCCCCGCTAAAGTCATCACAGGAGAACAGACGCGTCTAACAGACACCCTGTTCTCTGGCCTCATCATAGGGTCTGCAGCACTGTACGTTATCACACACCTTGTCTTCCTCAGCCCTGTCCTCTCTTGGCCTCTTCACTGCTCCATCTGCTCCCGAGCTTTTGCAAGCTCCTCTTCCTTCCTCTTCTGTGGGGTTCTCACTCTGCGTAGACATCCACCTCTCTTATCTTCTTGAATAATTCCGAGTACAGTTGGTTATTTGATGATTTCATGTTTGCAAATTCACTTGCTCACCACAATTTTTTTATAACCGCCAAAGGAATGCAAGGGACGCTTTCAGGGTTAATCACAGATAGGCATGGAAGGGCAAAAAATTCGAGTCACCCCATGCCCATATTCACAGAGACACTCCGTCTTCTTGATTCAGCTCTTGTACTATATGCAAGTGTTATTTTTTCAATCTAAAATGACTTTTCCTTTCTAACATTTCTTGGTGTTTTTTTGTTGGCTACTTCATTGTTTGCAGTGGCCCCAAGTATAGACCTGAAGTTCTGTGTAGTATTTCTAAGCACAAGAAGGCTGTGATGTACCTTGCAGAGAAAACACATGTGTTACATAAACTTTGTTCAGGCATGAGTTATAATCCTGTTGACCATTCAATGTTAATAAATCATCAATAGACACTAAATAAGGTGTCTTTAACAGGAACACATAAAAAACAAGGTTATGTATTGACTGGTTGACAAAAATGTTATGACAAGAAGCACAAAGGCACCTAACCATCTATTTCCACTAAGAGCAGCAGCTCAGTATTTGTTAATTTAGTGTCTATGGTGACTTTACAGACCATAATAACCATGAACAATGAGAATCAGGTGCCCTTCCTTCCTTTTTTTATTTGATGATGCCTCCCAAGCCAGGTCTCCAGTCAGAGTGGTTTCTCAGGCTCCTCTCTCATGTATCCACTTGCGTCCTTATTCCTGCCTTTTCTTTGCCTTCATTCTGGCTCCAGGATGTAGCTTTGAAACAGTGTGTCTGATATGTCACCCCTCTGTTTTAACCTGCCCCTGGTTCTCTGTTTTGTCAACCTTCTAACCTTCAAAGCACAGAACATAACCTCTAGGTGATCTGTTCTGCCTTGTCTCCCAGAATCCTGCCCGCCCAGCACCTTTGCTCCAATCAGACTCTTCACCCTGCCTCAAATGCTGAATGTCTCTTTGGCTCTGCATTTTTGTACCTCCTGTTTTCTATCCTTGAAGGTCCTTCCAACCTTTCTCAATGTGCAAAGTTCTGATTCATCTATTACGAGGTCATTCATGTATTACGTCCCCTGTGAAGTTTTCCCAAATGCTTACACAAAGGGTTGCCTCCACTTCTGGCTTCTGGCGCTTTCTTGTAGGATTTGCATTGTGGGAGTCCCAGCTTTCCTGCATGCCTGTTTTTCACACTAGTCTGGTGTGTGTTTTCCAAAACTACCAAACAATCTGCCAATTGTAAGCAGACACTGAGTGCCAGGATGCCCCATAATTTAACTTGAATCTGACACTGTCTACCTGGAGATAAAAGTCAGATCCTACAGTTTAAGGGCTCATTTCCAAAAGGTCCCCCACCCCAATTCAGATGCCAATAGCAAGTCCAGATTATCCCCCATGCTTCTGGTCTACTGTAAACTGGAGGTTCCCACAACCTCCTCCTCAAGTTTGATTAATTTGCTTGAGAGGATCAGAACATTCAGAAAAAATTATTTGCTAGATTACCTGTTCATTATAAAAGGATACAACTCAGGAACAGCTAGATGGGAGAGATGCATGGGCACGATGTTGGGAAGGGTGTGTGCAGAGCTTCCATGCCTGCGCTCGTCTCCGCTCTTCCAGGATTGCCATGTGTCCACCCTGCCAGATGCTCACCAAATCCCATCGTTTCCATTATGTAAGTATGATTGGTCACATATTGGCCATGGTGACTGATTCAATCTCCAGCACCTCTCCCCTTGTCTGAGGTGAGGGGGTGGGATGGAAAGTTCTAGCCCTATAATCAAGGTATTCCCCAGCCAATCACCCCTGTCCTTACCTGTTTTCCAAAAGTACGTAAACCTAGTTGTATCTGAAAGGGGCTAGTTATGAATAACAAGACAGACTTTTATCTTTATGGCTCTGGAGCTATTTCAGGAACTGATGACAAAAGACCATATAACAAAAGCTGTCTCTGTGGCTCTTACACAGGAAATAAGTAGGGATTTAGGAGCCAAATGCCAGGAACAGTGAGCTAAGACTAAATATAAATTTCTTATCGTAAATCAGGGATTTACGATAAAACAGGGAGACTGCCACACGTTCTCATAGGAGGGGCCAGATCACTCTTCTACTTGTGTGGACAGCAAACATCTGTCAGGCACTTAACGATGCTCACTGAGTGGACTGAAAGAAAGGACATTTGTGAGTGATACTGGGATATACATCTGCCCCGATAAAACATTTCCTTGGATCTATCTGAGAAACTTCTATTTTACATTATCATTAATGATTTAATTACTATGATTTCTCTTTAACCTTGAAGTTGGTCACAGATAAAGTACTCTGTCGTGATCACAGCCCTTAGAAAACCCCACTGTAAAGTGTGATTCTGTGAACATCATTCCATGAAGATTCATGTCTGTTGAATGAGTGGATGAACGAATACATTAAGGAAAAAAAACATATAATTGAAAGATTGTTGTGTGACTTTAAGAAGACTGAATTGTGATTTAGATTTAAAATATCTTAATTATTGAATCATTCACTTAACCTCCCTGAACCTCAGTTTGTTCAACACAGAAATGGGATAATAATGCCCAGATCTGAGGATTAGTGTGAGAATTCAATGATGCAATGTTTAAGAATTCCCTTTCCCTTTGTGAACACTAATAGCAACAAAAGGCCACTAGAGATGGAAATAATTATCTCAGCCTCTAGGTTTACTTATAAGGGACACTTCCGTTTTCAATGCAATTAAGATACTTATCTTTTTCATGCTAGTACCTTTATAGCTGCTCCATAACTTGGCTCAGAGAAACGCTTCCACCTAAAAGCCTGTGTTTTGTTTTGCAGAAATCCCTATAAGCAGAGCATTTCATAGATGTTTTATACACTGACAAATAGTTACTCACAGACGGATGCCAGCCATGTGTTTTCCAAGATCAATGAAAAATGCCAGCAAATGGGAAATTGGAGGGAGGGCAGAACACATACTTCTTGAAGCAGCACACCTCCCAGTTGGAAACCTCAGACTCTTTGTGAGTTTCTTCAGCAACGTGTGGAACACACCAGGGCTCTGGGTGTGGTTCTGTGCAGCTGACTGCAGCATAACTCAATTAGGGAATTCTCAGTGGCTAGGCATCTGGGATCTAAAATGGTTGTTTATGTTTTCCAGATGGTCATGGATAGCAGAAAAAATACATTTAAAAAGAAGGAATACAGAGAAGAGGGGTGGGAGAAAGAGTTTGAGAAGTAGCTAAGCTGCTTTTGTCTTTATTATAATCTGGTTTTGTGTGTAGGATAATAAAGCAACTGTTGCAGAGAAAAATGCTTTTCATTCATTTACAGTTTCCTGAACATCTTGAATGCTTTCCTTGTCATAAGGGAAGCTCTTTTTGCAGAGACACCTGCAACGTAAAGAGGAGATGCAGGGAACAATGCCTTTTAGAATGACAAAAATACTTGGATTGCAAAACCATCGTTTGTGTAACTTAATGCATATCTTAATATTGGTGATAAAAACCCTTTCCAATGAGAGAGGAGAATGAGTAAATATCACGGAGACATCTTTGGAGACTGTAAGAAACAAAAGTAAACAACAACAAAAATGCTAGGATATATTGAGATGTATTTGAGATGCAGTTTTGTGACTTTTCGTTGTAGCTTCAGCACCTATTTGCCGAAAGTCGGAGGTCCTCAGAGTTGATGGGATGTTTGAGGTGAGGCATTCTGTGATAAGACAAGGTGTTTCTCTGCAGATAACCAGTGTCATTCTTGGAGGAAACCGATTCTCAGCAAAACAGTATTTACAGTAAATGCTGTTCCGTTTGAAATGATAGTTCACTCTTTCATTTACCAAATATTCACTGGTTTCCTACTACATGCCAGGCACTGTTTTAGTTCCTGAAGAACAAAACAGACAAGATTCTCAGCCTCAGGGAACTTTTATTCCAACCTAACCGTAATAATAACAGCTCCCCACATTGAATGCGTACTCTACACCAAGGTGCTTTCATAGATTTTCTCTAATTCTTTAGAACTCCTACAAGGTAAGTACTATTATCATCACTCCAAAGTTGAGAAAACAAGCAGAGAGAGGTTAAACGACTTTCCCAAGGTCTTCCAGTAACTCAGAGTTGATACGTGCCCACAGGTCTATCAAGCTCCAAAGCCGTTCTCCATCCCATGTACCCTCCTGCCCTAGAGAAACCTGGGGTATCTCTGCAGATATTGTGCGGTTTATTATTAGGATGATGAGCAGGACACACAGTGCTGCTAAATATTATGATGTTGCATACGCTGCTGCGACCATCGCCATGACCATGACTACTTCTTACGTCTTTACGCTGCTGTAAATAACCTTGGAACCCTGGGAGGGTGAAGGAGTTGCTCAGCTCATTCAGGTGTTGTGACTGTTCCCAGAGGAGATGGACATGACTACCTGCATCCTGGTCTATGAACTGTTTTCTGCGTGCTCCATTTATCCTGCTAAAGGCTCCTGTAGAGCACGATCATGACTTGTCCTCTTTCTACTTTCAATACATCCTTATTAAAACCCTATCACCTGATACTGACTATATTGTGCTGCGTACAGGAGATAAAACGGTGATTAAGCTAGACTTCATTTAATGACTTGAATTTTTAAATCAGTGTAATGTACACATGGTTTTAAAAGCTAAGCAATGCTAAAAAAATAATAATAAAGAACAAAGATTCTGCCACCCATTGTGTTTCATTGTCAACCAGATCCCTTCCAATGGTGGCCAGTTTTGTCTTTTTTAGTTGTTTCTTTGGGTATTTCACACTCTTGGATTTCAAAAAAAAGCGTGTTTATTACCATCTTTGTTTTACTTGTTTTCTACTAACTTCTGAGACTTAATTTTCTCTGACTAATCACTTTATTTCCCCTATCCTCCTAATATAAATTATAGTTTTGATTAAATATTATTTCTTTTTATTATTCATTATTATGCCGATGCAAATATGATTCACAAATGATTGCTGTCATACGATTACATTTTCTTTCTTATTTTTTAGTGTGGCTAAGGTCATAATTTTTCCATTTGCAC
Organism: Vicugna pacos; assembly: GCF_048564905.1. Lineage (NCBI taxonomy): Eukaryota > Metazoa > Chordata > Mammalia > Artiodactyla > Camelidae > Vicugna > Vicugna pacos. Next base: position 3,713,664 of record NC_133011.1, read on the forward strand.
TTATTCTTCTCATCCTTTTTTATAAGCCTTTCAACATCATTTTCGTTAACATACAGACATGTTCAAAGTTATGTTGTTTTCTTGGAGAAATCCTCTGAGAGATTCTTCCATCTGAGTTTCCCAGATATCTTGAGTTTCCTGTTTCTTTCATTCTTGGAATTCCCTTTACCTTTCTTCTGATTTGTGGGCCTGTTTCCTGGATTCTATGCCTTCTTTCCTGACTTTACTCGCTTTTTCAAAAGAGTGCATCATTCAGCAGTTTAGTCCGACTGAAAAGATAGTAAAATGACAAAGGACGCAGCAACCGCGCCCCAGATCCTGCCTCCTGCACTGCACGGCTCAGTCAGGAGCAGCGACTTCCGTGGGGCTCCTCCCTTCACTGCAGAGTCCTTCCTTTTTGTCCAGTTTTGGATCTTTCTCTCTCTCTGTTTTCTGATTTCTTGGTTTAGTCCCATATTTTGATGACAGGCATTTTCCACTCTTAGTATGGTAGGTATATTGTTTTTTGTTTATGTGCATTTTTTCAGGCATGTTGCATGTCTAAAAATGTCCTTGTTTTAGCTATGGTTACCGAGGATAAAAGAGGGAGGAGGGATAAATTAGGAGTTTGGGATTAACATATACACTACTATGTATAAAACAGATAAACAACAAGGGCCGACTGTATAGAACAGGGAACTATATTCAATTTCTTATAATAAGCTATAATGGAAAAGAATCTGAAAATACATGTGTGTGTGTGTATATATATATCTATATATCTATATCTATCTATCTATCTATCTATATATATATATATATATATATATATATATATAACTGAATTGCTTTGGTGTTCACCTGTAACTAACATTATAAATCAACTACACTTTCAATAAAAATAAAATTAAAGGCCCTCCAAGTAAATAAATAAATAAATATGAACTCTACAAAATGAAAAACAAACAAACCAACCAACCCTGACTGCTGGTTGAACACTTGGCTGGGTATAAAATTCTAGATTAGATATAATTTTACTTCAGATTTCGAAGGCATTATTCTATTGCTTCTAGTATGCTGCCATTCACGTAACTGTATCTTTATATGTTCCTTATTTTTTCTGTTGCTAAGCTTGTAGAAATTTGTCCCCAGGTTTCTGAGATTTCACAGTGATTTGCCCCGGTATAGACCTGATTTCATCTGTTCTGTTGGGCACTCCGTGGACCTTTTCAGTCTGGATATTTATGGTTTGTCGTCGTGGGAAATTTTCTTGTATTCGTTCTTCCATGATGTTTCCCTTCAATTTTTTTTTTGTACTTTTATTCTGAAAGCCCATTATTTGAATGTTGGGCCTCTTGCAATAATGTTAATATGTTTTTCATTCCTTTGGTTGTCACCTACAATTGGTGACAATTAGTCCAAAATCTTCTTTCAGTGCTCTATTGATCTTTTTTTTTGCTACGACATTGCAAACTCTAAAAGTTCTTTTTATAGCACCAACTTCTTGTTTCATGGGCAAAACACATCCTTCTGTCTCTTGGAGGGTAGTTCTGACAGTTGTTGCTGTTATTGTTATGTTGATTTTTTTCTCCCTGCATATTTTCTGTTTTCTCCAAGTTGCTTTTTTGTTTTGCGCTAGTCTAACTTCCGTATCAGAAGCTTCTCTTAGCCGTCTGGTCATTCCCGATTGTCTGTTCATGGTCATGACTGGAGCATCAACAAGCTTTTTGGAAACCCTGAGGGCGTGAGGAGGGCTATCTGACTTCGAAATTTATTGCCAGATACGCTGGGTGAGACATTTCTTGAGGGACTCTTTATGTTGATATCCTTAGTTCCTTTTGTGGAGTGGGAGGGGAGTTGGCTACGACCTCCAGAGAAGTCCCATTTTCTCTCCTGCCTAGTCTAGCCGCAAAGGCTGTGGGCTCAAGTGGAGGAAGAGAGCTGGGGCAGCTTCATCCAGCACCAACACACATATGGACACTTCACTTCTCTTTGCAGCATGGTGTCCATCTGTTCTGTTTTACTTTGTACAAAGAATAAACTTCTATTCTCTTAGCAGGGGTGGTGATGGTGTGAGAGTGGGAATAAAAAAGGATCTAATCACCTCCCTAAAGCTTTCAGCAACCTTCCTGAGGAGAGACAGATTTTTGGTCTTTCTGGAACCCTCCCTCCCTATTTCCAGGATTGGGTAGGAGCTGGTTCCATGAGGATGATTCAACTCACTAAAGCACAGGGAGAGCTCAGTGGGGTTTTTTTTAAATTCTTTTTTTAAAAATTATTTATTTATGTATTTATTTTATAATATCATATGTTTTAAATTGAAGTATAGGTGATGTACAATATTATGTTATAGGTATACAATACAGCAATTCACAATTTTTAAAAGTTGTGCTGCATTTATACTTACTATAAAATGTTGGCTATATTCCTTGTGTTGTACAGTACATCCTTGTAGCTTATTTTAGACCTGATAGTATGTACCTCTTCATCCTCCACCTCCGTCTAGCTCCTCCCCTTCCCTCTCTGCAGTGATAACCACTAGTTCCTTCTCTACATTGTGTCTGTTTCTTTTCTGTTATATTTCCTAGTTTGTTATATTTTTTTTAGATTCCACATGTAAGTGATATCTTACAGTATTTGTCTTTCTCTGTCTGACTTATTTCACTTAGCATAATGCCCTCCAAGTCCATCCATGCTGTACATCAGAAACTAGTCTAACATTTTAAATCAACTGTACTTCAATTAAAAAGCAAACAAACAAATAACCCACTTAAAATATGGACAGAGAACAGAACAGACATTTTTCCAAAAGAGGAAATGCAGATGGTCCACAGGAACATGAAAAGCTGCTCAACATCACTAATATCAGGGAAATGCAAATCAAAATCACAATGAGACACCATCTCACATCTGTCAGAATGGCCATCATCAAAAAGAACACAACAAATGTTGGCAAGGATGTGGAGAAAAGGGAACCCTGTACACTGTTGATGGGAATGTAAATTGGGGCAGCCGTTATGGAAAACAATATGGAGGTTTCTCAAAAACCCCAAAACAGAACCACCACATGGCCCAGAAATTCCACTCCTGGGCATAAACCTGAGAAAAACAAAAACATGAATTCAAAAAGACACACACACGCCACTGTAACAGCAGCACTATTTACAATCACCACGACACGAAAGCATCCCAAGCGCACACGGATAGGTGAATAGATAAAAAAGATGTAGCACATAAATGCAATGAAATACAACTCACCCATAGAAAAGAAGGCTATTTTGCCATTTGCTGCTCTTCATTCACTATTTTTTTTTTGCACTTCAAAAACCAGAATTTTATAATTGGCATAAACATTTCCCTTACATCAAAAACAACAAAATACCTAGAAATAAACCTAACCAAGGAGGTTACCTATACTTTGAAAATTGTAAAACACTGCTGAAGGAAATTGAAAGTGATACAAAGAAGTGGAAAGATATCATGTGCTCTTGAATTAGAAAAATCAACAGTATCAAAATGGCCATATACCCAAAGCAATCTACAGATACAATGCAACCCTTGTCGAAATACTCGTGACATTTTTCACAGAACTAGAACAAACGCTTCCAAAATTTATATGGAGCCATAAAATACCTTGAATTGCCAAAGCAATCTTTTATAGGTCTTTTTCTCTCTTTCTTCTTTTTGTCCTTTTTTCTTATGGTTTGATTATTAGAAAAGTTCCTTTAACATTTGCTGTAAAGCTGGTTTGGTGGTGCTGAATTCTTTTAGCTTTTGCTTATCTGTGAAGCTTTTGATTTCTCCATCAAATCTGTATGAGAGCCTTGCTGGATAGAGTAGTTTTGGCTGTAAGTTTTTCCCTTTCATCATTTCAAATATATTGTGCCACTTCCTTCTGGCCTATAGAGTTTCTGCTGAAAAATCATCTGATAACCTTATGGGAGCTCCCTTGTATGTTTTTTGTTGCTTTTCTCTTGCTGATTTTATTATTTTCTCCTTATCCTTAATTTTTGTCAATTTGACGACTATGTGCCTTGGTGTGTTCCTCTTTGGGTTGATGCTGTGTGGAACTCAGCACTTCCTCGACTTGGATGCTTGTTTTCTTTCCCAAGTTAGGGAAGTTTTTGGTTATTATGTCTTCAAAAATTTTCTCAGGTCCTTTCTCTCTCTCTTCTCTTTCTGGGAACCCTATAATGTGAATTTTACTGTCTTCATGTTGTCCCAGAGTTCCCCTAAACTATCCTCATTTCTTTTCATTCTTTTTTCTGTTCTGCAGTAGTGATTTCCACTAATCTGTTTTCTAGCTCACTAATCCATTCTTCTGCCTCATTTAGTCTATTCTTGGTTCCTTCTAACAAGTTATTCATTTCACTAATTTTATTCTTCAACTCTGTTTGGGTATTCTTTATATTTTCCAACTCTGCTAAAAACTTTGCCCTGTGCATCTATACTCCTCTTGAGTTCTCTGAAATCTTCACCATCATTATTCTAAACTCTTTCTCAGATAAATTGCTTATCTCCTCATTGCTTATTTCTTCTTCTGGGATTTTATCTTGTGCCTTGGCCAGGAAGATATTCCTCCACTGCCTCAAATTGCCTATATATTTGTATTTTTAGGTAGTCAGTTACTTTCTTAATCTTGGAGAGGTGGCCCTCTGTGGGAGACATCCAATGTGTCCCAGCAGTGCATTCCTCTCTTGTCACCCAAGGGCCAGGGTCTAGCAGGTCCCATTGTAGAGTCTGGCCTGTGTTTGTGGATTCCTTCCACAGGCTTTGGGATTGTTTTTTTCTTATTTCTGGTATCTGTCCCCTGGTGGATGAGGCTGGACTAGAGGCTTATGCAGGTGTCCTGGCAGGAGGAGCCAGTGCCTGCCCACTGCAGGGTGAAGCTTGGTTCTGGACCTCTGGTGGGTAAGACAGTACAGGGGCATTTGTGGCTCAGAAAGTCTGCTGATGTGTGGGGCTGCATTCCCACCCAGTATGTTGTTCAGCCTGAGGCTTCCCAGACCTTAAGCCTCAGGCTACTGGGTGGAGATAGGTCTTGGTGCTAATGATCCAATCAGAATGTAAGCCTCCAGGAAAGTTCATGTAGATGAACACACCTGGAATGTCTGTCACCAGCTTTTATGTCCTCTGCGCGAGCTGTAGCCATCCCCTACCTCCCCAGAAGAACTTCCAAAACCAGCAGGCAAGTCCGGCCCAGGTTCCTATGAGATCACTGCTTCTGCCCTTGGACCTGGCACACGTGAGACTCTGTGTACCCTCCAAGAGAGTGAGGTTTCTCTTTCCCTCAGTCCCATGGGGCTGCTGGAGTTAAGCCCCATTGGCCTTCAGAACCAGATGTCATGGGGTCTCCTCCTCCCAATGCCAGAACCCCAAGCTGGGAAGCCAGACATGGGGCTCAGAACCCTCACTTTGTGGGAGGGCCTCTGTGACTTAATTATTCTTCAGCTTGTGGGTCGCCCACCTGGGGGGTAATGGGGCCTGATTATATCATGAGCATGTTCTTCCTATTGTCTTGCTGTGTGGTTCCCTCTTTATGTTTCCAGCTGAAGAAGATCTTCTTTGCTAGGTTCCAGTCTCTCTTTTTTGATCGTTGTCTAGCAGTCAGCTGTGGTTTTGCTGTAGTCACGAGGAGAGGTGAGCTCATGGTCCTGCTACTCCACCATCTTGACCAGAAATTGAACTTAGGGTGTTTTGGCAGCACCTATAAGGGGACTCCCTAGCTATGCGCCAGGGTTAGACACCTCTTTGTTCCATGGAAAAAGATGTCTTCTCCTTCTCCTCAGTCAAGTCTATAAATTTATGTGTTCCTGCCTCATTTGGAGCATCAGTGGGGGGAGGGGGGTCTTGTATACGTTGGGTTGTCCTCAGGCTTCCCACTGTCAGTTCAGGGTTTGGCTTTCTTTTGTTTTCTAGGGCCCTTATTACTGGTCTACATTCTTTCTGACTTCCAACATTTGATTGCTCTTCTCTCTAAGGCTCTGTGTGTTTGTGGCTCATGTCTGTTTTTGGAAAAAATCCTTTGCTATAGGTTTAGTGAGATTTGGGGTATGAATATTTCAAACTGCCTTCTCATCCTAGAACTGAATATTTTCCCTCTCGTCAGTGCATCTGCCGCACCCTGTGCCGCACCTGACACAATAAAGTTTTGTTGACCTCAACCAGCACGGCCTGTGACACCATCACTAGCTATCCTGGCTGTCTACTCAGAGTCTTGTTAGCCTCAAGGAAGTGATACACTGTATCTTACAGTGACCGGCAATTTGGATATATAATCATGATGAAGATGAAGGTGATGACAATGCCTCTTCTCTTCTTTCTCTTTCTAACTAGAACTTCTATTCCTGATTGCATGTTGTTTGCTTTATATGCCTCATCTCTAGTGCTTGTTAAAAGCATATAAAACTGTCATTGATGTTCCTACTTTATTTTCTCTTTCTCTTCATTCTCTGTTCTCACTGTCCCTCTTGCCAATCTCACGTAAAAATATTTTAGTTTGTTTTTTAAAGAAGCAGCTACATAAAGGAAGCCCTGTATATTGTTGGTGGAAATGTTCGTTGATGTCGTCAGCCACTGTGGGAAACAGTATGAAGTTTCCTCAAAAACCAAAATAGAACTAATGTACGATCCAGCAATTCCACTCCTGGGTATACATCTAAAGAAAAGTGAAAACACTAATTTGAAAAGATACATGCAACCGAACATTCATAGCAGTAATATTTACAATAGCCGAGATATGGAAGCAACCTAAGTGTCCACTGATAGATGATTGGATAAAGAAGATGCGGTATAATATACAATGGAATACTACTCAGCCATGAAAAGAATGAAATGTTGCCATGTGGAACAACATGGATGGGCCTGGAGGGCATTATGCTAAATGAAATAAATCAGATAGAAAAACACTAACACTATATTATCACTTATATGTGGAATCTAAAAAATAAAACAAACTAGTGACTAACAACAACAACAACAACAAAAAAAACCAGATTTACAAGAAATAAGTGGTTACCAATGGGGAGAACAGCAAGGGGAGAGACAAGTTAGGAGCAGGGGATTAAGAAGTTCAAACTACTAGTTATAAAATAAGTAAGCTACAAGGATATATTGTACAGCACAGGGAATATGGCCAATATTTTATAATAACTATAAATGGCATATAATCTATAAAATATTTGAATCACTATGTCAGACACCTGAAACTAATATAATATTGTAAGTCAACTATATACCTCAATAGAGAAATAAAGAGCAAGTCATATAATGTATTGATTTTTCTCTAAGACACATAACTTCCCTGTGTGTAGACGTGGCTATTCAGATGACAAAGTTAGCTGCTAAACCCTAGAATTACACCCGCTCTAGTTTTACTTCTTCACTAAAAAGCACACACACACACACACACAAAAGAAAAGAAAAACACTGCTTCTTTTGGGTGCCTGGCCTGAAATTTTATCCTGCATTTCAAAATGCTTGAGGCCTGGAGTACCAGACTGGAGATGTTAATCCAAATTTTAAGTTCTCATTTAGGTCACAAACTCACATTACTTGGTTCAATTAGTATTTAAAAATAAAACTGGTCCTAAATTGAATTTTATTTGCAGAGAATACATGGATATTCACAAGACCTCTGGGCACACTAAATAGGAACAATGTAGACTCTGAGTTCACAAAACCCTACCCTATAAAATAAAGACACATGTGCTCCCATGTGGAGCACCTAGGGGGTTCTAGAGCCGTGAAAAAATGCGCACTCTTTCTGATGCTGTCTGGGTTGATTACGACTGATGAAGCCAGGCTGAATTCTAGGTTCAAGAAAGACGCATCTCCACCATGTGGAAGCTTTTCTCCTGGACGGCTGCCTCAGCATTCAGGTCTTAGGTTTCCAGGTGAACAGTAACAAGATAATTACATTTTTGTGGAATCGCAGCAAAACTGAAAGAGCACTTGACTCAATTCAAATGCAGCGGGGGAAACGCGGTGCCTTGTGGGAGCGCAGGTCTTTGCTCCTCTTCGGAGGCGCTTTCCTCACCCGCATCGGAAGAGGTGGGTGAGATTTCGCCAAAGTAAACCTGCTGCTCCGAGAGGTACCTGAGAAGGGGTCTGCTCGTGCTCTGTGGGTCACTCTTCAAACCTCGCAGCCTCCTCCTTAAGCCAGGCCTACATTACTTCGCTCAGATTGTGCGGAAGGATATTGGCATGAGGCGCTTATAAAATCAAAAGGAAGCTCAGAGGAACCCAAGCAGGTGGACTCTGTCTTTTAATGTGTAAAAACCAAAATCCTGGACCTGTGTTAATTGCTACTCCCAAGAAGGTGGGCTAGGGGCAAGAAAACGAGCTAAGCTTTGAAACTGTAGTCAGAGCAAAGACCTTGAAAGACAAGGTTAGCCAAGAAACATTAAAAAAAAAAGAAAAGAAAAAGAAAGCTAGTTAAAAACCTCACCAGTTGAATGGGATGACAGATGAATGATGGATGCAGGTGGGAAACTGGGATTCCCTTCACAGGAGAGAGTGTGATGTGCAAGGCAATGAGGAAACGCGAGGTCCGGTGCCTGCGCAGGGGGAGCGCATCATGCCTGTCTCCCGTGCTCACTGTGTTGTCAGAAGCTGCTGGAATAAATCCTCCGGGGAGCTGCTATAAAGGAAGGCAAAACCAAGAGCGGTTGCTCATTTTGATATAAATGTCGAGGCATTGTAATTGTCATTGAGCTTCTGTTTAAGGTCAAACTTTTATAAAAGGAGGAATAAAACAAGAACAGCTCTGAAGGGCATGGGCTTGTGAGCCAGACAAGTTAAGACCCTGCTTCGCTGTGAACTTGCTGTGGAGTTACTATTAACCTCACAGAATCTCAAGTTTTCAGTCTGTAAAATGGGAATAACCACAATTCCTTTTCTATTTTGTTATAAGGAGTAGCTATACTGGGTTTAAAGCAGCAAGAACATTCGGGACCTGAAGGGGTGTCCAGAAATGGTTTAAGTATTATATTCGGGTATTAGAAATAATAACAAAATGGAACCTTAGGTGAAGTCCTCAAAGTAAGCCTTACCGTGGACAGTCCGTGAGTTCTGCTGATCCTTAGATGTAGCAGTGAGTCTTTGTGTAGGGGTGAGTGAACGCAACTGATCGTGCCGGACAAACAAATGAACGCAGAGAAACAGCGACAAAGATGTGAACGACTCCAGCACGCCAAAACCAAAGCCAGTGCCACAGCCAACAGAAGCTCTCCCTGATTTAAAGAAACCTATCTGTAGGAATGAGGAAGGTCTTAGGCCACTGTTCTGGTTCAAATATTTATTCTTTCAAACTAAATAACTTAGTCTCCCAACCCAGTAATTTAATAGAGTGTGTGATTCCCTGCATTTTGTGAATGAATGACTGGACCCCAGTAAATCCTAACGCTACCAGATTAACTTTTCTGAACCATTATCATCACACCATCATGCTCTTGCTCCAGAGCTAAGTGCTGGTTCTCTGCAGGGATGTACAAGTGTCCCCTATAGTCACAGACCACCATGGTATGACAGTTGGAGGAGAGTGAAGGAAAACTCCCAAATCTAGTGACTTTCAGTTACGTTTCTTTGTACTAGTAACACTCTCAAAGCATCTCCTAGGAAAGAGGTCAAACTGTGTCATTAGTGTGATGTTTCCTTTTTTCTTTGCTATCATCCTTAAATCACATTATTCCTAAATTTGTAGCTATGCAGTTCCTAACCACCCAGCTGCCAGCTTGATTTTCTCCTCTCGAGTTGATACTTCCCCCTTAATGTACAAACCTGACTGTCAGTAGAACCAGCTGAATAAAAAGCTGTCAGGAATTTCCACAAATAATTAAAGCATAAAATAAATAATAAATGACTATTGTGAGAGAATGTTCCTTTTCTTTCCGTGATATACTCAGTGAAGAAAGAACCCCGCAGACCCAGGATAATCAAAACCTCACTGCTGGTTTTCTCATACACATTTACATTGCTTCTTTATTTTTCTGCTGAAGTATTTATTGTTTTAAAAACAGTAACAGTTTTATTTCACTAGCGTATCTACAGAGACACTATCGTTTGACTTGATTTCCTGTAAGGGAAGAATAAGGTGTACATGTTAAAGTAATTAAAATTCAATTTTAGAATAAAAAAATCGGTCCCATAAATATTCTGGCTCAGTTTCAGACAGCTTGTCTCTCTGCCTTTCTCTCTTGTCTCTCTGTCTCAGAAACATCTTCCTTCCATCTTTCTCCCCCATTTCATGTGCATTTGTTGCTCACAACAATAGAGGAAAAAAATAAGTGGAATGGGAAAGAAAGGTTGGCAGGTAGGATGGGGTAGCATTCACCTAGCTTCCAAACAGACGTTTGAAGCTGTTTGCCACTTTTCTTTGTCATTTCCAGCCGAGGACTGCAGACTGGAGAACATAATGTCTTTTAGGGAAGTCCTCTCTGGCTGCCAGCTCAGGTCTCTCTTGGGAGGTAGAGAGGGAAGGGAAGCATTAAACATCCAGAGACTTGGAACAGCTCCCCAGACAAAACCAAAACCCAGACCCAACCTCAGTGACTTACTTATCCAGGAACATATTTTGTTTGCTTGTTTATGTGCCTGTTTTTTTTTTTTTTGTACTGAAAATTCTATGAAGGCAGCAATCCCATTTGTTTTGTTCATTAATGTAGTCCTCATGCCTGTCCAGTAAGAGGTGCTTAATATATATTTGCTGGATGATTCACTGTGTCCCATTTACTGATCAATTGCTTTGTGCCAACAGAGCTGTAAGAACTCTGCACACATTTGCCTGCTCATTCCTTGTGTTGCTATCAGTGCAGCTCCCAATGCTTTCAGTGAGAGGCGAGGATACGGAGATGAGGTGCAGGGCGGATGATTCACCAAGGCCCCTGGCTGGTGAAGGGCAGACCTGGGATTCAGGCTCAGGCAGGCTGACCCCAGCACCTTGTTAATAAACATCTGTTGGCTGATTCAAATATTAAGGTCATATGTAAGTAGAGTTATGTTTTTTGAGTAGTACAAGTGGGAGGTAGGCCTCATGGGTCCTGGGTCCCCTTGATGGAGTCAACAACCTAGGTCGATCTCATATGGTATTTTTCTTGCTCTTTCTGGCTTACTTCACTTGGAATGACATTCTCCAGGAACAACCATGTTGCTGAAAATGGCGTTATGTTGTCATTTTTTATGGCTGAATAGTATTCCATTGTATAAATATACCACAACTCCTTTATCCAGTCATCTGTTAAAAAAAAAAACAAACAGAAACAGACTCATAGACATAGAATACAAACTTGTGGTTGCCAAAGGGGCGGGGGGTTGGAAGGGAGACACTGGGGGTTCAAAATTTGTAGATACTGACAAGCATATGCAGAATAGATAAACACGATTACACTATATAGCACAGGGAAATATATACAAGATCTTGTGGTAGCTCACAGCGAAAAAAAATGTGACAATGAATATATGCATGTTCATGTATAACTAAAAAATTGTGCTCTACCCTGGAATTTGACACAACAATGTAAAATGACTGTAACTCAATAAAAAGTGTTTTAAAAAAATACAATATGAAGCAAAAAAAAAAAAACCCCAAAAAACAAAAAACAATCTAGATCAACACACAGTTCAGATCACAGAAGTAGTATCTGGTCCCAAAGTGACTTGGCCTCTTCCCTACTACCTGCATGGGTATTAGTTTAATCAGACCTTGGGGATTCTTGGAAATGCTTGCCCACGTATTGGAGCTGTGTTCTGAACTCCGAGCTGGTGGGCTTACTAGGTTGTAAATACCTTGGGGATAGAATAATGGATGAATCTCTTCAGTTAGCTTTATTGGGTACCTACTGTATTGCTAAGGCAAAGGAAGTGTGTCCTATGCATATTTATATCTCCAGAGTCTAGCAAAGTACTTGATATACTTCCAGTATAGTATTCAATTAGAATTCAGATTAATGAACAAATTCAGTGAGGTGGGGTATAGAGGAAGAGAGAGGAGGTTGGAGGTGGGAGATAATGAGTCTAGATTGTGCTCTGTTGTTTTGGGGTAACTTCACGGGTGTTTATTGACTGCAGCTTACTCTTTTTTGTTTACAGTGTTTAGTAAATGATGCAGAGGTTAATGGTCAATAGAGTTCATTTTTTTCCTCATTTAATCAATTCATCTTTATTCAGTTGAACTTGCTAATCAGGTGTGTATTCCCATATCAGATTTCTCTCTCCTGCTTCTGTCTGTAGCTGGAATCAGGACTGTCTCTTAATTCTGTTGGTCACTGTGCAGGTAGGAGCTTCCTGTCTGGCAAGACCTTACACCAAGCGATTATCAGGCACTCTGGTCTCCTACTCCCCGCAACCGACCTGCCTTGGCTTCCCCGTTTTGTGAGCATGTGTCTCTTAGTTAGGACCCTCTCTCAGCTGCTGCCCTTGGTTTTCATTCTGTTGTGCTTCTGCCAGTTCATATATTCTGTTCTGGTTGGTTTTCCAAGCCCTTCGATTTGAAACTACACATCCCATTTCAGGGGTGGCTGGTACAGGATTTTTCAGACTTGCATTTATTTGAGGGGGATTTATAATAAAATGACAAACATGCTGGAAGTTTCAGAAGTGTAGATGTTTCTATAGAGAAAAGAAAAATAGAAATACAGAGGAATAGATACTGTGGCTATTGGGGTGACCAAAACAATCAGTTTCTAGTCCAAGCTATTAGCAATCCACTTTCATCTCTCTTTAAAATAGTTTTCTTTCCCCTGCTTTTTCTTGGGTTGTTCAAGCATTCGCACAGAGCAGTTGGTACACCACTAGCGTAAAGGAGCATAGACCTTGGGACCCAACCAACCTGGATTTAGGCTCTGTTCACTTAGTCTCTGGGTCTCAGTTTCCTCATTTGGAAGATGGAAATCATAGTGTTGGCATGTTTCAATAGAGTCCATTTTTGCAGGAACTCTTTATAGGAAACCTTTCTTGGTTTGTTTTTATCATATACTTTAACAGCTGTGAAATAAAATACCCACCCAGAAATGTACAGAATGCATTATATACAATTTAACAAAGTATTATAAAGTGAACAACCACACAGGTCAGATATGGCACGCTGATAACATCCCAGAAGCCCCTTACACACATTTCTGCTGGATGTATCCCCTATCCTGACTTTTATAATATTTGCTTTTTTGCTTTTCTTTATATCTTTAATGCCAAAATATGCATCTCTAAACACTATGGTTAGTTTTGTTTATTTTCAAGTTCTATAGAAATAAAATAATCTGTTCTTTTGTGTCTGGCTTCTCTTGCTCAATATTATTTTTATGACACTCACCCCTGCTGTTGCATAGTTGCTACAGTTAATTTTCTGTGCTGCATAATATTCCATTGTATAAATATAGCTCCAAGACAGCACCATAATATTGCTGATTGGCATTTAGCTGTTATAAATAATCCCAGCATGAACATTTCTGTAAATGTCTCTTGGTTCATATTTCTTTAAGTAACTGCCTAGGGTAGGATTGCTGGTTCATGAGGATTGTGTATATTCAACCTCAGTAGATGCTGTCAAACACTTTTCTAAAGCAGTTGAAACAGTACTTCCACCTGTAACGTATGACGGTTCCTGTGACTTCAGATTTTCTCCACCATTTGCTATGATCAGTCTTTTTAAATTTTAACTTTCTTGGTGGGTGCATCATGACATCTCATGGTTCTGTATTTGCATTTCCATGATTATTAATAAAAATGATTTATAGAGAATTTTTTTATTGTTTGTGAAATTTCTACTTTGCGTATATCCTCTTTCATTCCATAGTTTGCCTTTCCATTCCCTTAAAATTTTAGTGTCATCAAATTTATCAATTTTTATAGTTATGTTTTTTTAAAAAAATTCTCAACTGTGAAATCATAAAGATAGCCTTTTATACTATTGAAAAACTTTGTTGTTTTGCTTTTGCACGTTTAAATCTAAATTAGAGTTAAGCTTTAAGTATGATCAATTCCTTTTTTTCCTATGTGAATATGAAATTATTCTGGTATCATTTATTGTAAAAAAAAGTGATTATCTTTTTTCCATGACTCTGCAGTAGCATTTCATCATAAACCAAGTTTCTTGGATATCTGTTTTTTTTTTTGTCCCATTGGTAAGTAAAGGAGACATATATATCTTGTACCAAGACCACGATGTCTTTAATATTGTAAATATTATAGCTTTATAATAAGTCTTGATATTTGTTAGAGAAATTCCACTCATTATTTCTAGAATGTCTTGGTTATTCTTGACCCTTTGCACTTTCTTGTATATTTTAGAAGCAATTTGTTAAGTCCCCTTCTCTGCCAAAAGAAAACCTATTGTGAATTTTTGTGGATTGTATTGTATTTATCAAATTGGAAAGATTTGACATTTTCCCAACCTAGAGTCAAGTCTCTGAAAGTGATGCATCTCTACTCATTTATATCTCTTTAATCAGTCTCAGTAATACAGCTTTACAGTTCTTTTTCCACATCTTTTGGTGAATTTATTAATTGGTATTGGATATTTTTGGTGCTTTAAAATTATAATTTAAAAAATATTTCTACCTCTTTGTGGCTAGTATATTGACACATTAGTTTTTTAATATTAAACTTATATGTGTTAATTTTGCCAAACTCACATACTTGTTTTAATGATTTATCTGTAAATTCTGTATTTTTAATGTATGCAATCTACTTCTTCCTTTGTCACACACTCAGCAGATAGCCATCTTCTAATTTGTGCCAAGTGTTTAAGACCTGATATTAGACGGAAGAAAATTCTAGACCAGTGTTTCTTAATCAGGGTGGAGGGTCTTTTTCAACAAAACATTCCTGTCTTATATGCTTCCATGGATTTGGGCTAAGGCTTGAGTTTATTTATTCTGAAAAATTTCCCAGATTGTTCTGATGTAAAAACCTGGTTGTGGACCACTGTTCTGTACCAATGAAATGATGTGAAATACAAATCAATTTTGTATAATTCAAGCCATGAATATATTTTTGCTCTTTACTGTCTGAGGAACTGAGGCAAAAACATTCGTTGTTTTGGACATGTTTGCTTGCATTTCCTTTTACACTTGATTTGATTAAGTGTACCCTCTAGAAAACAACCAATGGAAATTTAAATTTAGATTTGTTTGTAAGAAGAAATGGGAATTTAAAGGTGAGATCTTTTGAATCTTTTAAAAGAATCTTGGTAGCGTCAGCTAAGAAATGGATGTCTGGGGGAAGAGGTGGCTGAGTGCTTTTTCTTTTGGCTGAAATTTCAACAAACAGCAAGCTACAATGAGTAAATCATTTCTAAATGGATGAGACTAGGAATCCAGATGTTTGGAAGCAAGATGCTGGCTGGTAATGTGCTGCAGCCCCTCATGCAGGCCCTTCCTGAGGGAAATGACAGCAAAGCCAGACTCTCTGCTTTCTAAATATCCTCTAGAAACCAATCTTGTTGTCACGAACATCACAACTTTGTTTCAGCTGGCAATTTACCAACATCTGCTTGGCAAGGATGTCTTTTCCCTTCAACTCTCAGATATATATTTTCCCATTTTGAAGCACTGAACCCAACACACAGCAGGAAAAGAGTATTGAAAATCACAAAGGCTGTGTTCCAATCCACTTTCAGGAAGAACCTCCAATCTTCTTATTTAAAATATTATTCTTACCTTCAAAATCTTGGCAGCATAAATTATCAGTGTGTGCATCGCAGTTTGCAGGGGTGAAGCATGCATGCACATGCAGCTGCTCAGGTAGCCCTTCACAGTTGTCTGGAGTTTTGTAAAGGAAAGGGTCAGAGGCAGCAGGTGTAAATTACAGAATATCAAAAACTGTATTTTAGTAGTATTTCAATTCCCAGGGTTTATCGATTTTAAAAATGAAATGGTTGGCAGAGGGAAGATTTACTAAACACACAGCATTGTCAATATGTCCATTACATTTTGGCTAGAACTAGGTGAAGCACACCTTTTGGTCTTTCGGCCACTTTAATGGTTGCCAAAATTATGGGATCACTTGTCGAGGGCACAAGTTGTATTTATTAGGAAAGGAGACAGAGCATTTCTTTGGTGGCTCAGAGGCCAAGTTGGACAGATAGACTCCTTCAGCGCAGCACAAGCCAGCTGAGAGATAATTAAGTCATTTCAATGTGAGCTTTCTTGGCTTCCTTTTCCCGTTTTTTTCCCCTTGTCTCTTCTTGGAAGCAAACCATGGCTCTTGTCCTGTGTCCGTCCCCCAAGTCTTTTTAACATTCCCTTCTCCTGCCTGAGGTAAGGGCACAGTATTTCTTCTTATCAAGGAAAATGTGTTGAGAAAAATTACTCACAAAGATTCATAAAGGAGACCTTAGATCCCTACAGAGCCTTATGAAAATGTTTCCCTTACCTCCGTGTATCTCAAAATTATCTACTTACGGGTCACTTCCCCGTTAGACTGCAAATTCCTCCAGGACAAGATTATGTCTTCATCTTTGCAGTCCTGGCACCTAATATAATAGGGGACAAAGAAATGCTCCTTGAACCCAAGGAGATCATCTAATCTGACTTTTTAAATTTTCTGGAGAAGGAAACAGATGCAGAAGGTGAAGTGATTTCTGAGTTTCCAAGCTAGTCAGCGGGAATGTCCCACTCCGCAGAATAGTTTTTCAAAGAAACTTTTATCTTTTCCCACCACACATTATTTGCTCACACTGCGCTGTGCAGACGCAGCCAGATAGGAACACATGAAGCATGCGAGGCCACTTGGAGACTTGATAAGAGATTTTGGGCAGTGGGACCATCATTTGGCTGGTGATTGCTGGCTTTCCACGTTTTGTTCTCATCGTCCCAGATGGTAGCACGATTTCACATGCCCAGTGCCTGGCGAAATGATTTGGTCCAAACTCAATCTCAAGAAGATAAAATGATGCAACCTGGGTGGGACCAATAATTTGGAACCTACAACATAAATAATCTGGGCTTTTAAACTTAATGAAATACAGTTGTGTATCTTGGTATACAGAAGCTAAGTGCAGATCAATTTTATATTTTTGTATCTTTAAATCTAAGTAACTTTTACAAATTTAAAACCTTTAGGTATTTAACACTTTTTTTCTCTGTCCAACAGAATTCTGTCACTTCCCCATTCGTACATAATAAGTACATATATACATGTAAAATATTAATTGAGTTAATGTTAAATATCTTAAAATTGATGATATTATTCAGATGTTTTTAATGCACAGAATGTCAGTATTTCACTCCTCTTTTCTCAGAGGTGATACCATCTTTTAAGAAATTATTTTGGGGTATTTCATTGCAAATTAATTCCCCTTGAGTATTTAAAATGGTCTTCCTACATAGCTAAATGTTTGACTTACTTTCTATGAAAATTGGGTGCATTATTCACAGCAAAAGAGGTTGGTTGCTTTCCAAAACATTGGTATCAACTGTTTAGCTCACATCCGAGCTATAATGCAGCATTGTTCCTGTTTTGACTGCTGTTTTGACTTAAACAGAATCATTCCCTGTTTAATGGCCAACAAATGTTGAATTTGGAGATGGAATTACATACATTGGATTAAATACCATATACAAATAAATACAGTATGCTGCTGTTTAAGGACTGCTGGTACAATCTGCTGCCAACTCTTGAAACATTAAATCCGACTGACTACTCCTCTGCTAAATAATAATCCAGGCTAGAGGAGCACCAGAGGATAAGAGGTGGTGTGGTTATTGAAATCAGCAGAATCAGGCATCCAGTCACCAATTTGGGCTGGAAACTTGCCAAGGGAGATTTTATTTTATTTTTTTAACTACTGTGAAAGCTGGCAGAATTAAAATGTACACACACAAACATACACACAAATAGGGGCAAAAATGAATACCAGTCACAGGGTTCAGGACTTTGAGATTTCAGTTTCTTCTCTTATAATCCATCTTAAGTTACTTGTTGGATCATTTCTTTGTCCCTTACATTGAGATACCTATTTGGACACAATGAAACTACCTTTAAATATTTAATGCAATGTTTCTTTTTCTGGCTAAAAGCCAGTGTCTGTGCTCAGGTCTGTATTATAGTTTCTCACTTGGCGAAGCTCAATCTCAAATTTGAACAATTTAAAACCAAGAAAAACCTTTAAGAAAATTTTTAAAAATTGCAAAAATATGTCCGTGTCTTTTTTCCCTTAATAAGCAGGGTGGAATAAACTCAAAATATATGTATCACCTTGGTGCATTGCAGTATTTGAGTAGGATTTAGCAGAAGCAGAAATTCTTGGCATCTCTATGAGCTTTTATTTCTATTATCTCCAATACTTTCAAATTTCAAAGAACAGTTTTGGTGCTAATTACCAGATTTTGACTTTTATGAAAACCCCACACCACATGTCCTGATTTTATAGTTGCATGTGGAATCTGAAATGTGGTTTTATCAAAATAAACTCACACTTTGGTGTGTGGAATTTCACTTGTAAAGTAGAGATCATAATTTCAAAAACAAACACAAATTGCACTTGGTTTTGCTTGAAAAAATAAAACGCTTGGCTGTGATGAGATGGAAAATGTTTTACCCAAGTACTGGCTTTTCTCTGAGAAGCGCCAAGTGGTTGTGAACAGGATCAACTTCCATGCAATCACCTTGGCATCTCCTTATTTAATTGATATTTTAAAAGAGGAAGTCCTCCCACCCCTTAACATTATTTTATTCTTTTTCAGAAACCCCAAAATCTATTCTATTTTTTTTTTTTTTGCTTATTTGGGTCAAAAGCAGTGTTTGTAAGGACTAGTTATTGCGTGAAAAAAATAGCCTTAAACTACTAATTAAGTCAAAAAAAAATTAAATATACAGCTATTTAATGCAGAAATATTCAGTTATTCCTTGGGATGCAGTGAGTGGAACAAAAGACAAATCTATATTTGAATTCTGTCTCTGCCACCTGCTAGCTCTTACTGTGAGCAATTACATAACCTTTCAATGTCCAAGCTTCCTTACCCAATAAGTGGCAATAATTAAAATAATAAATTTGAAAGCGAAATGAGAGATATGACATGTAGAATCTCTAGTTAGATGCCTGGAGTTTTATATGTGAAATGAGGAAACAGTTGGTGCTAATTTTTACTTATCATCAACGCTATAAAAATTCTTGATTGTCTTATGCATTAAAGCTATTTCAAAAGAATTAACCCTCATGATCAAACAGGCCCATAGCCCAGTAACAGAAGGATGCAAGAGAAGTTCCTGCAAGAAAGGGACAGACACTTGAGACTTGTTTTGAAATTTGTAAGGGACACAGTACATCCTTGGAGGCCTCTGAGGGGCGTACAAAGCTGAGAGAGGCATAGAGCACGGTCCTGCTGTCAGCGGGTCTGGGTTGAGAGACACTTCAGTGCTGTAAAGCTTTCAGCAGGTCAGTCAGTCTCCCAAAGATGGCTAGTGACATTTATCCCAAAGTGCTATTTTGAGAATCAAATGAGATAATATATGCAGAGTCTTTGCAAGGCCCCTGGCATGTGATAAACATTCAAGAGATGGTTTAACTCTCAGCATGGTTATCAGTCCTCCTTTCCTTTTACGATTCTTTCTTGGTGGCATCTATCCACTGTTCTGGAAGGAAACGCAAATGGAATAGAAAGTCCATTATGCTTTTAAAGTTTCTCTTTCTATCCAAGACCTTCATCCTTTTATATCAATATGGTTCTAGAGAGCTCATGGCTATTTAGAGAACTACCTTCCATTTCAAAAGGAATTACTGGGCCTTAATCATTCGAACATGATAATCAACCTCCAGTGTCTTACTTCTTCGTTGTGGGCACCCTAGAGCAATGTGTACACAAGAAGCCTTTGGACTTCACCGTGAGCATCCTTTTTATGAGTCTGTTGTTAAACTCTTTATCTTTATGAGATTTATCAAAGTGAGTAGCACTGCTAGTTCTCTAAGAGTCTCTCAGCCCATGAATGATTTATAACAAAGAGGAGCTACTTTATTAAAAGGATCGTGTGCTCTGGAGGCTCTTGTAATGTCAAAGAGCTCGGAGTTGCCATTATTGCATTAGAAGAAAATATGTTTATTCATGAGAAATAAGGCAGCCATGGGAAGTGTATCCATTGATTGGGTAGTTCCAATATTTTCTTATATTTCTCTTCCTTTGTTTTTTTTCTCCCAAATCAATTTCTTTATTTCCTTTTTTTGTATTCAGCAAATATTTCTTGAATGTCATAATATCTTAGGTCTTGCTAGGGAGGTGAATAAAACTGACAGAGATTCTGCCATCAACAAGCATCAGTGAATGGTTCTCACAGTGGGCTGCACGTCAGAATGATTGGGGATTTGTTTCTAGAAAGATCCATATCCAACGATTATATCAGAGTCATCTGTGGGTGAGGACCTTGAGGCAGATGGAAGCTAGTGCTTTGGAGGGTCTGAAGAGGTCAGTGGGTTGGACTTCAGTGGTTGAGAAGTGGAGGACAGAGATAGGTGTGGTGAGGAGCAAGAGCCCAGCTCGGACCAATCTCCCAACTCACTTGAAATAAAACTGGGTTTAACAAAACATTTATTAATATTATCAAATGCAATCCTTTTCCAATTTTGCAGTCAGAGTGGGATATTGAAAGAGAGTTTTGAAGGACTTGTGCCTCCTTCCAAATATATTCTATAATTTGAAATCTGCATAATGTGGTCTTCACATTAGCTTTTCCAAGTAGGGAGAATGGACCTCAAATATCTATAGTGAAATTTTCTTAATCACTTCAACTACAGATGCCAAGTCTTTCATCTTCCTTCTCTTGCACATTTTGCTAGTAGAATATTTCATGCATCCAAATGCCATCAATTATTCACTAAAGGGTATAAACACGCATTTCCTTTCTACTTGGCTCTTTCTACATGGTTTTCCAAGTCCATTGGCTAATTTATCATGTGACTTCAATGTCATCACTTAGTTACTACAAAGATGGGATGACACAGCAGAGTGAAATAACAGTAGTGAAAGTGTGGGAATTTTGGAATTCATCAGTATCATGGGTGTGTACATTTCCTGAACCTCGGTTAAAATTATATCTGGATAAAGTTGTGAGTTGTGATGCTTTTAATCTGCAGCCATGATGTGGATCTGACTTCATTTGCTTGCATATTTAGAAGGATGGTTGAGTGCATGAAAAAGTCATCTAATGGTCTATTAAAACATTGATTTGTTTGATTCATTAATACATAATGAAATGTACATTGTAAGGCACTACTGAAACATATCTCTTTGGCTATAATTCAAGAATGCTTATGCAATTGGAGACAATTATTTTTCCAGGAGAATAAAGTTTAATAGTAATCAGATGTTCATTCCGGAAACACAAGGATAGTAATAATATTGATGGAAATGATATTCAAATGTTTGCCTTATATTGAGCCTGTTTTGTTGGTGCAGAACCACACTACTAATATATGAAGAACATACAGAGAAGCAAATCATGCTGTTTTGTGCCTTTTTAATTAAACTTAATTTTTATTTCCCTTTAATTGAACTTCTTCCTGCAATCTGAGTGGAAGCTCTAGAAGCCAGAATGAAGGGAAGCCCAAGGAAGTCATGGCGATGCTTTGTTCACGGTTTCTCACAACCTGAACCTAAGTGTCAAGCTGCTGTGTCATACAGCTCTGCTGACCTGGGTTTGAGTGGTGCCCCCATTCGTGCACCAGAGCAGGGTTACTTAAGCAGAAGCATTCAGTTTCTGTGGCATATTCTTTGTGATTTTCACATTATGAAGGAGAGGGGTTTTAATGATTTTTGAATGTTGTACCATAGTCAGTGGACTATTAGGTAAATAGATGAGCTGAATTTCTTTCATTTAACTGGAGCAAGCGGAAAAGAGACATACTTGACAATAGAGAGGCTGGTAGGTTATAGAAAAAATTAACTGGAAGAGAAAGTCAAGGGAAGAGGATATCCTGTGCTGGAAACTGACAGAAGGAAGAAAGAGAAGTTAAATCTTGTCCATTCTGTCTCCTTAAATCTCTTGATTCTGCCTGTCTCCTTCCATACCTCCTGACTGCAGTTTAGTTCTTTTATATCTTTATCATTTTATGTAGTTGTCCTTTCAGTCTCTAGTCTTAAATCAGTCTTTGAACTCTGCTCCCAGAGTGATCTTTCAGGATAAAATCCAAATACATTAGGGGTATATTCAGATTCCTTTATGACCTGGTTCTGCTTACCTTTCCAGCTTCATGTGTTCTTGGCATTCGAAGCTTCAAGAATACTTTCTTGGGCTTTCCCTAACACTGATATTCCTCCTTCCTCCTAGTCTCTTGCAGACTCCCTACCTTTAGTTAATATAACTAGCACTTTAGGACTTGTTTTGACATCACTTCCACCAGCAAGCATCCCCTGACAATTCCCACACCTCTGATAAGCGCTCTGTACAACCTTATTGTAGCTCTTGCTAAAGGACATTTTAATCAGCTATTGACTGGTGTGCCTCACCCCACTGGATTTAATGTCCTTAAGAAGACTTGGATTGTGTGTTTTCTTTAAATCTCACATACCCAGGAACCGACATCGTGCTTGACATCTATTAATTGCTTAAAACTCACTTGTAGAATGAATGAGCAGGTAAGTGAATAAGTAAGTAATTAAGAAGCAAATGAAGGAGCCAGACACAAATAGGAAGAAAGCAAAAACAAACAAACAAAAAAAACCACACACACACACACACACACACACACAGGTTTATTTTTACGATTTGAATTTTGTCCCTCGATTTTTTTAGTTTAAAATTTCTTGATATTTTAAATTCTGTCATGCCAGTTACAGTATCTTATCCCTCAACTCAAGATGATAAAGAACATGTAGAATACATACACACACACATACATATATGTACATGTGAAGTATCAGTCAGTAACCCTCAGTTTTATCTTGTCCTATCAGAATCCTACCATATCTACATTTTATATATTTTGTCTGCATAAACCTTAGTATAGGATTTTTCCCTTTTTAAATTGAAGTATAGTCAGTTTATAATGTTGTGTCAATTTCTGGTGTACAGCATAATATTTCAGTCATACATATACATACATATATTCATTCTCATACTCTTTTTAATCATAGGTTACTGTAAGATATTGAGTATAGTTCCCTGTGCTATATAGTATAAACTTGTTTATCTATTTTATATATAGTAGTTAATATCTGCAAATCTCAAACTCCCAACTTGCCTTTACCCACCCCCTTACTTGCCAGTAACCATAAGTTTGTTTTCTATGTCAGAGTGTGTTTCTGTTTTGTAAATAACTTCATTTGTGTTAATTTTTAAGATTTCACATATAGGTGATATCATAGAGTATTTTTCTTTCTCTTTCTGGCTTACTTCACTTAGAATGACAATCTCTAGGTCCATCCAAGTTGCTGCAAATGGTATTATTTTATTCTTTTTTATGGCTGAGTAGTATTCCATTGTATGATATACCAAACTTCTTTATCAAGTCATCTGTCAATGAACATTTAGGTTGCTTCCATGTCTTGGTTATTGTAAATAGGGCTGCTTTGAACATTGGTGTGCATGTATCTTTTTGAATTAAAGTTCCCTCTGGATATATGCCCAAGAATAGGGTGGCTTGTCATAGGAGCATATGGTAAGTCTATTTTTAGTTTTTTGAGGAGTCTCCATCCTGTTTTCCATAATGGCTGCACCTTAGTATAGAATTGATTGTTCAGAAGATTATTCAATCTTTACTGGTAAAATTATATTGTAGGGCTAGCAGCCTGTGAAAAGGTAGATGAGGGAGCTAAATATGATGGAAACTGTTCCTGGGACGTATGTCACAGTGCCATCTGCCTGGTCGTAAAGACTGTTCTTTAAAAAATAAAACTCTTGAAAGGCTAGGCTCCAGAAAGCTCCTGCTGGTAAGAACATGGAGCAGATCCATTTATTGGAAATTGTACAATGTGAATATGCTTATGGCATCCTATGAAACTGCCACAAATTGGCAGATTAGTGCAGTTGGGCAGATCAAGGATTGTACCCAGTAAGAGTCAAGTGACTTAGCTCTGTTGTGACATTTTGCATGTACAAGGCAAACTATAAAGGATGGTCCTAATAAAAAAAACTTAACAAGAAAGTACTCAGATAAATAGTAGTTTTGGCCTCAATTTAGCAACTAACTTAGCAATCAAGCAGACTATAAAAGAAATGATGGTGGACATAGCTTTCCAATGGCTCCCCCATTCCTTCCCCACTCAGGAAACACCCAAAGTTCAGGGTATTTAGCACAGAGAGGAATTTGCTATGGAGCTTGGGGTCAAAGATGGCTGGCTTGACTTCCTATAGGCTGGGGGTACAGCCATGCCAGTGCTCAAGTACTCAGCTATTACTCTATCAGACAATTCTTACTGCACTGCATTTATATGCTTCTGGGGGGTCTAGTTCTTGCTGTATGACCAAGGCAGGAATAAGTTTGACTATGGCTACACACCTGCCCAGGTATTTCATTAATGTATTTTACTGTTCAAAAACTATCCCTCAGGCCAGCGAATAGGGCAGACAAGCAGAAATTGACCTCAGCTCCTGAAATGAACAAGCTAAGGGAAACTACACCCATTATACCTTTATTTTAATGTTTTTTTGTCACCCAATATCCTTACTTCCCATTGTTTTATTTGGGTATCCTGCTGTCCCCAAATCTTGCCCCTGGCTTTCTGGTGAATGCTTTAGGAAGGAACCTGTGCTCCTGTTTGGTCAGTAGAACATTAAGACTCCATCTCAGATCCTTCGTTGGCACCATCTCACTCACTCTTTCTTACTGGCTTTGAGCAGGGGGTGATGTCAGGCTGGGGCTGTGGTGGCCAACTTGTCAAGAGGATGAGCCTTTTTTGAGAATGAAGCCCATACATGAGAAGAAAAGTCCAATGGTGAAGGTAGAAAAACAGTATCCTGGTGACATCACTGGAGTCTTTACCTGGTTCTACCTTCATGCTTGTACTTACCCAGGTGGATAAATCCTGTTGGCTTAAAAAAGTTTGGGATGACTTTTTGTCTTTTGGATCATGTAGAGTCCTGCTAGGAGAGCATACTCAGTCGAAGGAGAGTCAGCAGGTCTGGCTGATGCACAGAAGGGTCGTACATGTGCATTGAGAATGTGGCACCCTGTCCACAACCTTCTCCGTGGCCTCCCCCCTAAGGCAGCAGGTGTGTACTCCCACCAACCATGATTGTATCCATGCACTTCCCAAATGAGTGAGTCCTGCGATCTTCGTGACTCACGAATCATGCTGGGCCTGCTGCTTGAAGGCTCTCAGGGTTTTAGGTGGCTCTGCCTCCTCTCAGTGCGGTGGCGGCCAGCCATCAGGGCCTCAAGCACCCCGCCACCGAGGCGGCATCAGTACTGGCGTGTGAAAACTCCAGCTCTCGTATTCCGTGAGAGTCAGAGATGATCCGAGTCCTCTGAACAGCCCTCCAGTGCATCTGCCTCATATGCCGCATACGATTTGTGAGAAGTGTCCCTCCAGTTCTCCTGTAAAACTAACATCAGTGTTTACCTATAAACAGACACAGAAGTCACCGCTGACTGCACTCTGCTTTGTGTACAATCCTATTATATAAAGAGCGCAAGCAGCATGTCTGTCTGCCTAGATGTGTGTGTTCCCTTCTCCAGCTGCCAACCACCTAAATTATTCAGCAAGCCCTGATCATGCCAAGTTTTTAGTCAACAATGGAGATCCTGCCAAAGAGCTAATAATGTTTAAAAAAAAAAAGAAAGCAATGTTTGTGACAATTAACAGAGCCTGCAGCCTGCAACGCGCATTGGACTCATTTGTAAAGGAAAATTTAAATGATATGCTTCATTATAAATGGTCCCATGCAGCACATTGCTAATCAAGCAAAGCGGCTTCTTATTCTTCCGTCCCCCCGTCTTTCCTGTGTGATACCCCCAAATGGCAGCCCCGTGTCAGGGCTCTTGGCCACCGCTTGCTGTAGCTAGAAGCGCGGTGCAGTTATCTATCAGTATTCTAATCAGCTTAGATCAAACTGGATAATGAGCTCTAACATGGATGAATAGAGCACCAGCCTCTCATCTTGTCTATTAATAATCACAAGTATAACTTCACAGGCAAATCAAGAGGTATGTTACCGTCCCCCTGGGAGCCCGTTTGGGTAAAACCCCCTGTGACGGCACCAATCTAAGTAGTGCAGATGGGACAGTGAGCCCATAATGATGGGCCGACAGCTGCCAAACCCAGCGATTCCTCCCTGACTCTTGGCAGAGAGAGAGAGAAAGAGATTGATTGGGGAAGAGGGGCTGATTCTCCATGCTAAATAACTATTATTTCTCAAATAATGGTTTGAGATAAAGGGAGAGGAAAAAGGAGAAAAGAGGATGGAAGACTTGCTGGATCTCCAAGTCCCAGACTCAGTGAAGTGAAGCTCCTCAGTCCAGAGCAGCCCAGCTCATCGACCGCCCATGAGCACCACGTGCCTTCATTTGTGAAGTGTGTCTCTGTTGCGCCTGCCAAAACACCTCACATAACTAAACTCGAAAGGCCATAAAAATGTTCCATTGATAGAAAAATCCCTCTGTAAATTTGCCTTTTTAACCCATTTAAAATAGTTGACAAGAAGGAACATGGTAATATTTTTAATATCTTATATTTTTTCCAGTTTTATTGAGATATAATCGACATACAGAACTGTATAAGCTTAAGGTGTAGAGTATAATGATTAGACACACATGCATCACAAAATGATTACTGCAAGAAGTTTAGTGAACACTCCTTATCTCATATAGATACAAAATAAAAGAAAAAGAAAAACCGTTTTTTTCCTTATGATAGAACATTAGGACTTATGCTTTTGACAACTTTCATATACAATGTACATCAATGTTAATTATATTAACCATGTTGTAGTCATTACATTCCCCAGGACTGATTTATCATTTAACTGGAAGTTTATACCTTTTCAATGCCTTCCTCTAATGCCCCATCTCTTCACCCTCCCCCACCCCCCCGTAATCACAAATCTGATCTCTTTTTCTTTGTGTGTTTGTTTTTTTCTGAAGTATAATTGATTTCTTGAATTTTATTCATTGACTTAGTTTCTGGTTCACAACATAGTGATTTGATATTTCTGTATATTACAAAATGATCACCACGATTAGTTGAATTACACTCTGTCATCACACAAAGGTATTACATTATTATTGCCTGTATTCCTCATGCTACACATTTCATCCCCGTGACTCATTTATTTTATAACTGTAAGTTTGTACCTCTTAATCTCCTTCACCTATTTCACTCATAGCCATCCTCTTCTGGCAATCTCCTGTTTGTTCTCTGTGTCTATGAGCCTGTTTCTGTTTGGTTATGTTTGTTCATTCCTTTTTTCCCCTAAATTCCACATATAAGTGTATCATACTGTATCTATCATTCTTTGTCTGATTTATTTCAGTTGGCATAATACCCTCTAGGTCCATTCATGTTGTTGCAAATGAATAGATACAGCCTTTTTTATGGTTGAGTAATACTCCACTGTACATATATAAAACATATTTTATATGTATATATATTATATATATATAAACAACTAATTTATATATTAAATTTCTTCTTTATCTATTTATCTATCAGTGAGAACTTAGGTTACTTCCATATCTTGGCTATTGTAAACAGTGCTGCAATAAATATGTATCTTTCAATTTTTTTCCTGTAATTATCTGGAAGCGGGATTGCTGGATCATATGGTATTTCTGTTTTTAATTTTTTTAAGAATTTATGTACTGTTTTCCATAGTACAGCCACCAACATTCACATTCATATTCACACCAACAGTGCACAAGAGTTTCGCTTTTTCCACGTCCTCATCAACACTTGTTATTTGTGGTCTTTTGGTGATAGCCATTCTGACAGGTGTGAGGTGGTATCTCATTGTAGTTTTGATTTGCATTTCCCTAATGATCAGTGATATTGAGCATCTTTTCATGTGTCTGTTTGCCATCTGTATGTTCTCTTTGAAAAAATGTCTATTTGGGTCCTCTGTCCATTTTTTAATTAGGATGTTTGGGGTTTTTTGATGAGTTGTGTAAGTTCTTTATGTATTTTAGATATTAACCTTTTAAGTAGGGATATTTTATCCCTTTAAGTAGGTGGACTTTTTGTTTTGTTGATGTTTCTTTCACTGTGCAAAAGCCTTTTTAGTTTTATGTAGTGCCATTTTTTACTTTTGCTTTTATTTCCTTGCCTGAGGAAACACATTCAAAAACGTATTACTAAGACCAATGTCACAGAGCATACTGAATGTTTTCTTCTAGAAGTTTCATGGTTTCAGGTCTTACATTTAAGTCTTTAATCCATTTTGAGTTTATTTTTGCATGTGGTGTGAGAGAGTAGCCCAGACTGATTCATTTGCATGTAGCTGTCCAGTTTTCTCAACACCACTATTGACGAAGCTGTCTCTCCCCATTGTATATTCTTACCTCCTTCATCATACATTAATTACCCATAAAAGTGTGGGTTCATTTCTGGACTCTCTGTTCTGTTCAGTTGATCTGTGTGTCTGTTTTTTTGTGCCAACACCACACTATTTCTTTCAATTGAAGTATAGTTGATTTACAATATTTTGTTAGTTTTAGGTGCAGAGCAAAGTGATTCTGTTATGTGTGTGTGTGTATACCTTCTTTTTTCTGATCCTTTTCCATTATAGGTTATTATCAGATATTGAATATAGTTCCTTATGCAATACAGTAAATCTTTGTTGTTTATCTATTTTATATAGAGTAGTGTGTAAGTGTTAATCCCATACTCCTAATGTATCCCTCCCCACTGCTTTCCCTTTGGTAACCATAAGTTTGCTTTCTATGTCTGTGGTTCTGTTCTGTTTTGTAAATAAGTCCATCTATGCTGTCTTTTTAGATTCCACATTTAAGTGATATCACATAAAATTTGTCTTTGTCTGACTTCACCTAGTATGATCATCTCTAGGTCCATCCATGTTGCTGCAAATGGCATTATTTCATTCTTTTTTATGGATGGGTAATATAACATCTTCTTTATCCATTCATCTGTTGATGGACACTTAGGTTGCTGCCATGCCTTGACTATGATAAATAGTGCTGCTGTGAACATTGGGGTGCATGTATCTTTTCAAAATAGAATTTTCATCTTTTCTGGATATATGCCTAGGTGTAGGATTGCTGGATCATATAGTAAATTTATTTTTAGTTTTTTAAGGAACCTTCATACTGTTTTCCATAGTGGCTGCATCAATTTACATTGCCACCAACAACATAAGAGTGTTCCCTTTTCTCTACACCTCCAGAATTTATTATCTGTAGACATTTTGATCATTTTGGCCATCCTGACCACTGTGAAGTGATATCTCACTGCAGTTTTGATTTCCATTTCTCTAATAATTAGACATGTTGAGCATCTTTTCATGCACTGCTGGCCATCTGTATGTCTTCTTTAAAGAAATGCCTATTTAGGTCTTCTGCTCATTTTTTGATTGGGTTGTTTGTTTTTTGATGAGTTGTATGAGCTGTTTGTATATTTTGGAAATTAGGTCCTTGTTGGTCACGTCATTTGCAAGTATTTTCTCCCAGTCCATAACCTGTCTTTTCATTTTGTTTCTGGTTTCTGTTGCTGTACAATAGCTTTTAAGATTGATTAGGTCCCATTTTTTTATTTTTGCTTTTAATTTCTTTGTCTTGAGAGACTAACCTGAGAAAATATTGCTACAATTTAAGTCAGATGATGTTTTGCCTATATTCTCTTCTAGGAATTTTTTTATGTCATGTCTTATACTTTAGCCCTTAAGTCATTTTTGGTTTATTTTTGGGTATGGTGTGATGGAGTGATCTAACTTCCTGGTCTACATGGGCTGTCTGGCTTTCCCAGCACCACCAGCCAAACAGACCGCTTTTCTCCCTTGTATATTCTTGCCTCCTTTGTCAAAGATTAATTAACTGTAGGTGTGTGGGTTCATTTCTGGGCTCTCTAGTCCGTTCCATTGACCCAGATGACTGTTTTTGGCCAGTACCATGCTGTTTTGATTGCTGTAGATTTGTAGTATTGTCAGAAGTCTGGAGGATTTATGCCTCCAGCTTTGTTCTTTTTCCTCAGGATTGCTTTAGCAATACTGGGTCTTCTGTGGGCCCATATAAACTTTAGGATTATTTGTTCTAGTTCTGTGAAAAATGTCCAGGGTAATTCGATAGGGATTGCATTAAATCTGTAGATCGCTTTGGATAGTGTCGCCTTTTTAACACATTACCGATTCTATTGCACTTCTAGTAACCAGTCTGCTCAATTTATCTGTTTCTTTTTGATTCAGTTTTGGCATGCTGTATATTTCTAGAAACCTGGTCATTCCCTCTAGGTTGTCCATTTTGTTGGCATATAACTGTTCATAATATTTTCTAATGATTTTTTGTTTTTCTGTCATATCAATTGTCACTTTCCTCTTCCACTTTCTATTTTGTTTCTTTGCGTTACCTGTCTTTTCTTCTCAGTGAGCCTGGCCAGGGGTTTACCATTTTGTTTATCCTTTCAAAAACAAGCCCTTGGTTTTATTTATTTTTAAGTTATTTTTTAAATCTCTGTTTTATTTATTTTCCTCTAATCTTTATTATTTCTTTATTTCTGCTGAAGAGCTGTTTTATGTGGGACCAATGCTGTGTAAACTGAGGCGAATATTTTTGGTGCGAAGGCTCTTCTTGTTATGGATGCTTCCAGCATCTCTCCTCAGGGTGTGCTGGCCCTTGTACCTTTTAATAGGGGGTGTGTTTGGCATAGTGGTGACCAGGATCTGCACTGGATATTGGAGTAGGGCTTCCTCTTGGCTCTGTGGTTGTCACAGCCTTGTTGGGGGCAGGGTCTGCACCCTGATTGTTAGAGTAGATGCTCCCAGATCTCAGTCTAAGCAGTGGTGTGAGGTGGGTGGGACTGGAGCACTCCCTGTGGAAAAGGGGTTGTCTACCAGGACGTGTAACTCTGTGACTCCGCCTGCCACCTGGTGTGTGTGCTCCCCAAAATCACTGTCGTTGGCACTTCCTTCAGGGACTGCCTCTGCTGGGGAGTGCTGGCAACTGGCTGAGAGGCCCCTTAGGCAAGCATGTGCACTTACAAAGCTCTGGGCCTGAAAACCCATGGAAGCTGTACTCATGAGCCCACTGTGGGAGCACTGGTAAATGACTCAGATGGTACTCAGGGCTACATGAGTTGTCCTGGTCCCCAAATCCACAGGCACAAGAACACGCTGATGCCATGTTTTTGCCACCACAGTGGGGGCATCAGTAATTGGCTCAGATTTCAGCCCTACCTCTGGGTGTGTGCGCCCATAAATTTTGCAAAACCCACAACAGCCAGAGCTGTGCCCCACTCTGAAACACTGATGATGAGGCTGTTGTGGTGGCCCACACCCCTCCCTTCCTGTGTTGACACTGAGGCTCCTGTGGCAGACCTGTCCTTCGTCCCCCAGTTGCAACCTGGGCCACCCTCTAGGCCCTTCAGGCTATCTCTGTGCAGCCATGCCAAGTCCTCTCCCTGGGCCTGTCTGCTGAAGTCCAAGTTTCAACACCGAGTTGTTGCACACACCAGCAGGCATACATCTTGGGCTGGGTAGTGTGGCATCCACTTCTTACAGCTCACAGGGAAAAATCTTGTCTGGAAGATGATGGAAATGGAGAAAGAAGCAGGCAGGTTTTTAACTTTAAAAAAATGGAGCAAGAAGGCAGTTCAGTAACCAGAAGTGACTCTGACTTCCACAGTGCCTTGTTAACCCTTTAAACTCCCATGTCATTCCCCCGTATCCTTCTCGAGCCGTCCCTAGGCAAGGAGCCGTCCCTAGGCAAGGAGAATCGTCATGAGTTGCTGGGATTACACTTTCTTTGACAACTTCAAGGCATAGCAGAGTTGTACTCATTTCCAGGCTGAAGTTTACTGTGGGGAAACCTGAGGCCATCCTGAATCCCTGCCCCTGTAGGGCTAATCTTTTTAACAAGATGCTTAAGGGAATCTTTCTTTATATTTGAAGTTCAGCTTCTTTATCATGCTAGGACCTTTTTTTTCCCCCTCGTTTGGGACGTAATGTGCCTTGTCTATTTGAAAAAGTTTTTGTTTTGTTTTGTTCTGGAAAGCTTTCTTTCATTGAACCTTTTAAATCTGTTTTTCTATTTCGTTTGTTCAGATTTCATATTTCAGGACTATCAATTATACATATGTTGAGTCTTCTTTGTCATACCTCATATCTATTATTCTCTTTGATATTGTTAAAATCTAGGTTTGCTTCCATTTACTTTTGTTCATTTTTTCTCACTCCTAACGTCCATATCTCTAACTGTGTCATCAACAGTGTCTGTTTTCTGTTTTGTTGCCTATAATGTGAACTTTTGTTCTCCTCCCTTCTATTTCTTAACCAAGCTTTTGCTGCATTGTGTTTCTATGTCCTTCATGCATTGTTTTATTTTACCTTTCCTAAGTTTCTCTACTGAGTTTATGGCAATATATTTAATCATGGTTTTTATCTGCTCAATGGTAATTATATGTATGTGTATATGTACACATATATAGCATATACATATAAAGTTGAATGTTCTATGTCTGCCACTGTTTATCTTTTTATTTGCAATGTTTGTATATAGATACTGTTCTGATAATGTTGGATAATTAGTCATTTCGGAATTATAAGAATTCTACTTGAATCTTTTGTTTATTGAAGGTTTGTGGTGGAGAGAGACTAATGGGATTCTCTTGAACTTACCCCAAGATTCTCATATACATGTGTTTGGGTGTTGGGGTAGGGGGTAGTTTTTATTCCCAGCCAACAAAAATATACAACTCTAGGGCTGCTTGAAACTTAAAATCACCTTCTTCTGTGATGTCTTATGTATAGACTGCTTCCAGCAAAAATAGCCTAACCATACATTTCCTCATTATGCCCAGCACTGTCTGCTAGTTTCTGTGTCAGTGGGGTCCTAAACAAGTTACCAGTGCATTCCATGCACTTTGTATCATTGGCCCAATAAGTATTTTTGCTTCCTTGTTTTCATCTTCAGAGCACATTAACTATTTCAGAGAACTGAGTTCCTCTTTCTTTGTTTGAGATCTCTAGTTGCAAGTGCCTATCCACATCTCTACTTGATCTTTACCTTTGACATTTATTATTTTTGAGTGCAACAGATAACGCTTGATTTTGTTTAAGATAGAATTTGTGTTTTCATGCTTACCCCCAGAGACCTTTAATCTTATAAAAATAAAAAAAAAATTCCTTAATACATACAAATAAGAAAATTTTCTTATTGTTTTAGAGGGTTACCAAGAGGAGAGGAAGAGAACATTGTATTTATTCTAACATCCTCAAATTAGAAGTCAGAAATCATTTCCTAATACTTGTTTACTGTAGGGGACATTTATACTTGAACTAGAATCTCAGGGTTTTCAGAGGGTCATGAAAAACTCATGGAAGAGAGATCTGGGCCAGATGCACTTTCAGTCTTTCTAAATTGATATCTGCCAGAGGCTACTAATTATGTTCATTCACCCATTGCCCAGGATTCTCTTTGCTGAAAAAGAAAGAAATCCACATCAAAATATTTTGGCTAAAATGAGGGATTTGTTGCCTCACATGACCAGATTACGAGAAGGTGAGGAGTGGAGCTGGCTTTGTGGACAAATGGAAGTGGGAACTTGAACGCCACCAGGTTTTCTTTGGCTTTATATGTCATCTTTGTTCTTTTATGTGTCAGCTTTAATTCCCTGGACTGGCCAAAACCACTGTAGGGGATTCAGTGATTAGTAGCTCCAAACTTACATCTTAACAGTGTCCTGAACATCAAAAAAAAAAAAAAAAGACTTTTTCTCTGTCAGCACCAGTGTGAAAAATCCCCCGGAGGAACAATTCTCATCAGGTGGGGTGAACACTGGCGCCTGTCCCTGTAGCTCGCATGGTAGCCAGCCTTTGCCTTGCCTGTGTGTCTGGCCCATGTGCAAGACAAGCAGTGTGTGCTATCAGAAGAAAGAACTGGGGGGAGAGACAGGGAAGACCACAGACTATAGTCACCACGCAAATCTAATTGGGATGGTGAGATGCTGTCGAGACGTTTTTCATTATGCCTTTCCAGGAGCCACATCACATCACTTATGAAATATCACAGTCAAGCTTCCTGTGCACACCTACCCAAACACACACTTGCAGGGGCATACGTGATGGTTATCTCACACAAATGTGACATGGCTATTGTACCGTGAGCTGACAGAAAAAGCATAAACACACAAATACGTATTCATTCTGCTGCTTCTCTGTGACTTTCAAAACTGCTTAGACAGGGTGGTTTCTGGCTAGACTGACCATTCATTAACGGAGACAAATGCAAAAGGGGATCCTCTGTGAAAGGGCTGCTCAGTCCCTAGAGACATAAGCAAGTCCTTTATTAAGCACACAGTTTTACTTAGTTTATCTCAGTAGGTAAGAATTGAACAGGAATAAAATGATTATACTACTCAGGGGGTGGGGTGGGGGTTGGGGACACACTAATGCAAGAACCCACCCTGTTTAATTACCCAGGATAGTTGTAATTCACCGAGAGATCAAGTGTGCCACTGCCTTCTATGCTGTAAGAGCAACAGGTGACCTATAGAATTTATGGATCACCTTATCTTTAATCTCTCTTTAAGTATATTTTCAAAGTATTGATGCTTATATAAAATACTCTAATTTCAAAATGTGTGACAAATCAGCCACTAAAAGGAGAGATGATCGCCAGCTCTCAAAAGAAAGAAATATTTGAATTTGATTTGATTTGATTTCGCTCTTTTCAATAGCAGTGTAACTTCTTCCCAGTCAGTCATGGAGCAGTTTCATTCTGTTTATCGGGATAATGAAAGGCTCCAAATTTCTTCTTTCAGGGAAAAGCAGTTGGAAAGAAGTAAAATGAACAGTGTTTTCTTGTTCTTTGTGAATTTTATAGAGACAGTAACTTGGCACAGACCCATGTTTCCAACATCTTACCCCTAAGGAGCTAGTTAGTATAAAAAAAAGAGAAAAAGAAAAAGAAAAAAAAAACCCACTTGGGCAAATGCAGGCACCAATTCCCTCTCTCCAAAATAAGGGGGAAAAGCAGCGCATGTTTTATGGTGTATTACCTGCGAGTGCAGATGTGACTGTGGTAATCACGCTTCTGTAGCCCACAGACTGTAAAATATTTATGGAGACAATGTGATTTGGGTCAAGACATTAAATAAAGTAAAAGTTGCTTTATTCAATATATGATGAATGGTATCCATATTAAAAACCATTGGGAAAAGGGCTCAAATGAAAAAATATGCTTAAAACAAATTCATCTGTTCAATGTTCATAAATGTTTCAAGAAATGCAGACAAACAAGTCTTGAAATCCATATTTACTGTACACAGTTGAAAAACTAATAGTATTTATTTAATCCAGCGGGGGAAGTGACTCAAAATTTGGCTTTTAACGATCAACAGGAAATATTTTTCCTAAGAAATTACCAGAGTGTTTTGTTGTCAACAAAGCTACAATAAGGTTATCACTCTTCTCTTGGCAAATTGCTAATGTTGTTAGACTAACATTGATTTACAAAGGCAAGGTTTCTTCCAGATCTGTGGAAAATCTTGAGCCCTGACTAAAATTGCTGTCTAGATTAGAGGACTGTGTGTGTGAGGAATACAAAGCCACGGGTTGACTCGAGACTTGGGTATTGCTCAATGGCTGTTAGGCAGTCAATTATGTACTATATTCACTCAGGGATATTATCTGATGCTGATTAGGGTCAAATTGCGGGGTCTTGTTCTGCTGAGTCGTCCTCTAATACGTGTTTATGATGGAAAAAAAAAAAAGCTTGATAATTTAAACCGAGAAGAAAAACACAGCTACTTAGTTTAATGGTCTTTATGAAATCTTCCCTCTGCAGCCTACATTCTGGGTCAGCCAATGAAGTTAAGGTCAAGTTGATTGGGACAGTTTCACTCACTCACTCATTCAGTGTTTGCATATTATTTATAAATTCCTTCTGTGAGAAGAAACAGAGCTATCCACCTTCACCAAAGAAAACTTTGTACAGGTGTGAATTCAAATACAGAGTTAAGCATTATACAGATCAGTGCATGCTTTGCTTTCTTGTCTGTGTAAATAAGTGAAAGATGTGGAAAATCCTATGTGACTTGGTTCAGGTAAGCAGGAATCAAATGTCAAGGTAATATTAATAATAATAGCCAACATTTTTTAATAGCCAACAATATAGTACATATTGGGCCCATTCTATCTGCCAGGCACTGTTCTAAGTGTTTTCTTTAAGTTATCGAAGGGCTTTCAAGCATTTTTGGCTTTGAGTGAATCATAAAATTTTATACTGAGGTGGGAAGCCCCATAAAGAAGACCTGCAGGACCCCCATGCATGGCCACTACTCTCCTGCCAGTACCATCCAGTTCCCTGGCCCAGCAGCTCTATCTCACTTTTTGCCTCAGAAACGGCTTACTTCTAGGAAAGTGGAACTTACCCCTAAAATTCTATTGGTTCCCTGAGCTCACTCCTGACTGGTCCATTTCCCTAACTTCTGATTGGTCCATTTGTAGTACTTTATTTGCATGGAGCTCACTCCTGATTGGTTATTTCTCTCCCCCCTGATTGGTCCATTTTTACAAAGCTTGTTCCTAATTAATCAACTTTTGTTATACCTTATTTGCATATGATGTTGCAAAGTGTAAATTGGCAGCCTAGAAAAGCCTGTGTAAACCTGCAGACAGGGTCCAGAGCTTGGAGTGTTATTGAGCCCACTGGCATAATAAACCTCAGTTCTCCAACTCTCTGAGTGGTGCTTGGTCTCTCGCCAGGATCCAGGTTGCTGTCACAACTGAGCTGTAACACGTTTTCTGCAACAATATAACATAGCAAAGAAATCTTTTTTTTTTTCAATTATTCTGTTCTTTATGGGCAAGAGGCTTTGTGAGCCATTACAAACTAATCATAGGTATGATGGCTACCTTGTGAGAGGGTTTCATGGAAGAATAAGGTAAAAGAGGCCTCAAGAATATATATAAAAATAATTCAAATCACTCCAGTTCAAAGGAAATAAAAATATTAAATGTTAGTAACTGTCTTTAGTGGTACATTTCCTTAGCATTCATATAGCACTCTAGACAATAAAACAGGCAAAATGAACACCATTAGAATCTGAGTTTGGAAACTTAAGGGTTAAGAGACAGTATATTTTTATATTCTGCTTACAAAAGCATTTTTTATCCCAATCCTCTATGTGCCTGTGGGTCTTCCAGATCAATTAGAACAGAAAAAACGAAACAAAACAAACTAATATGTTTAATTGGGGTGGGGCAAGTTTTTTCTATTCCATTGGTTGGTTCATGGACCGAATTCAGCCTGATACTGGCTTTGATACAGCCTGGGAGCTAACTGTGGTTTTTAAAGTTTTAAATGGTTGGGAAAAAATTTAAGAAAATAGTATTTCATCACATGTGAAATTATAGAAAGTTTAAAATTTAATATTCATAAATAAAGTTTTATAGACCCACATCCAAGTGTATTCATTTATATATTGTCTATGGTGCTTTTGTACTGTAACAACAGAGTTGAGTTGCTGTAATAGGGGAAGATAAGGCCTGAAAAGTCTAAAACATTTACTAACTGACTCATTAAGAAAATATTGGTGACCCCTATTCTTACACGATATAATGATAGGTTTTACTATCTTGTACTAAGTTCAGCTAGTTGTTTGAGACTCATTTTCAATGCAATACATCTGATTGTTAACTGTGAAGTGTTTCATATTTCACTCTACTTATAAGCTGGAAAGTTTGCCAAACTCATTTCATGAATGCAAGTAGAGGACATGAAACTCCTGGATCAGGGACAAAGATGATTTACCACTCACAGCATTAGCCATAGCCAGAACATCAGCATTTCTGAGCTGGTTTTCTGAGCCCCAAAGAGTCAAATGTGTACAAGCTGGCTGGGTTGAATTGCAGGAAAAGAACTCAGAGCGTAAGACCCAGAATTTTTTATAATTGGTAGTAAGCATGCCAGCATTTGGTCCAGAGGAGGATGCTATATGTATTTTCCAAGACTATTCACTCAACAAACATCACTGAAAACAAAGGAACAAAGGTTGCTCATTTTCTCACTTGTAAGACATGGAGATATACAAGAGAGCTATTCTGAATCATTTCCAGCACTGGTTGTTTTTGTTACCTTTAGTGATGAGACCAAATAAATATTACAAAACTGTTTGGGAAAACAACTGAAAAATCAGAATTGTACTTGACAAATTTCAACAATGCAAGTAATTTTTTTTCGATAAATGTTTAAAAGTCATCTCAATAGGTAACACAAAATGGGAAATGTGATGTTTTTATTAATATAATTTTGAAATATACATTAAGACCTCTATAGCTCATAACAAAATGCCTCACTCTTTTAAATATGTAGTAAGCTTTACTGTTTACATGATAGTAGAATGGTTTATCCTCTTTGTCATTTGATTTTTCAGAATGGAATTTTATTGTTTGCTAGAATTTAGCAGTCTCCAAAAATTGTGGTTTTAAAGATCAAAAGTAAAAATACACCCCTTCACAGACACATGCTTCCTTCTACCAGTTTCTGTCCTATCAGGTAAACAGTCTTGAATCCAGAGAGGTAAATGATATTAAGGGTTTGATAAATAAAACATCTCTGAGGATTCAAGTCCATTTAAAGGAAGTAATAATTATTTTCTCATCTTGTTGAAAATAATTGAATAATTTAAAATAGAATATGACTTTGCTAAACACGTTATCCTTTTGTTTTCTAAGAAGCAGTATTTCCTGGGTGAGCCAGTGACAATTACATTTTGGGTTCCTTTCCATTGGGCTGTCCCAAGACTCTAAAAGAATGCTTTTGGTGGGGGAGGGTATAGCTCAAGTGGTGGAGCACATGCTTAGCATGCATGGGGTCCTGGGTTCAATCCCCAGGACTTCCTCTAAGAATAAATAAATAAGTACACCTAATTACATCCCCCACCAAATTAAAAAAAAAAAGAATGCTTTGGGATTTTATTACTAAAAGTAAATAAAACAATTTTAAAAACAAATCAGTCTCAATCATGAATCACATACTATCAAAACTATCCTTTTAAAATGGATGTTTTACTTTATTTTTACTGCAAGTGGAAAAAAAAAAAGGAAGAAATGGTACAAACTGAAACTCCCTGAACTCAGATAACTGGTGATGCAAATGTATTTTCTTTTTTACCACTGTAACTGATTAAAAGCAAGTTTTGAGATGCTTTAAATCACAAAGCATTTAAGATATGCCGAATTAAATTTTTGGACCACCTTGGTGACAGTGTTCTGAAAGGAGTTTTATATCAACAGTCCTCCAAAATTTAGTGGTAGGAATAGCTTCTGATCAGTTCTTTGAAACACTGACAGGTGAAGGGTG
Organism: Vicugna pacos; assembly: GCF_048564905.1. Classification (NCBI taxonomy): domain Eukaryota; kingdom Metazoa; phylum Chordata; class Mammalia; order Artiodactyla; family Camelidae; genus Vicugna; species Vicugna pacos. The sequence goes on from NC_133011.1 coordinate 3,753,034, forward strand.
GAAGTGAGAAGGCTGGGATAGCACAGAATTAATTTGGGTAGATTTAAAAAAAAAAATTAAGTTGAGCAATGTCATTTGTACATAACATCTTGTATTTTGTGGTAATGAGAATTTATGGTAGTAATTTCTAGTTAAATACACCCATCTCCTCCAACTTCCAGCAGTCCTGCTCCTGTCTGATAGACAGCAGAAGGTAGATGCCTATAGCTTCATTATTTCATTTTCCAAAAGGTAGAGGCTATTGGCTACTCTCCTTTTTCCTTCCAGATTTATTGAGATATAATCAGCACTCAGCATTGTATAAGTTCATGGTACACAGAATAATGACTTTTTTTTTTAATGAAGTATACTCCATTTACAATGTTGTGTCAATTTCTGGTGTACGTCATTATAGTTCAGTCATACATATACATACATATATTCATTTTCAGATTCTTTTTCATTATAAGTTACTACAAGATATTGGATATAGTTCCCTGTGCAATATAGTATTAACTTACTGTTTATCTATTTTATAAAAATAGTAAATAATGCCATTTGCAGCATCATGGATGGACCTGGATATCGTCGTTCTAAGTGAAGTAAGAAAGAGAAAGAAAAATATCATATGATATCACTTATATGTGGAATCTGAAAAAAGATTAATGAACTTATTTATAAAACAGAAACAGACCCACGGACATAGAAAACAAACGTATGGTTACTGGGGTTGGGGAGGGGGTGGGAAGGAATAAATTGGGAGTTCAAGATTTGCAGATATTATCTACTATATATATAAAATTCTTCCAATCCAAAAACATGGGATATCTTTCCATTTTGTTAAGTCATCTTTAATCTCCTTAGTCAATGTTTCATGTACCTGTCAGCCATTTGTATGTCTTCCATTGGAGAAATGTTTGTTTAGGTCTTCTGTCCCTGTTTTTGTACCAATACTACTTTGATAACTGTACCTCTGTATTATTGTCTGAAGTCTGGGACGGTTATGCCTCTGGCTTCTTTCTTTTTCTTCTGTAATGCTTTGGAAATTCTGGATCTTTTGTGATTCCATATAAATTTTAGGATTATTTGATCTAGTTCTGTAAAAAATGTCCTGGGTAATTTGATAGAGATCTCATTAAATCTGTAGATTGCTTTGGATAATATGGCCATTTAAACAATGTTAATTCTTCCAATCCAAGAACATAGGATATCTTTCCATTTCTGAAAATCATCTTTAATTTCCTAGTCAGTGTTTTGTAGTTCTCTACATATAAGTCTTTCACTTCCTTGGTCAGATTTATTCCTAAGTATCTTATTTTTTTTGGATACAATTTTAAAAGTGATGGTTTCTTTACATTCCTTTTCTAATATTTCATCGTTAGTGTAGAGAAATGCAACTGACCTCTGTATGTTAATCTTGTGTCCTGCTACCTTGCCAAATTCTTTTATTAGTTCTAGTAGTTTTTGTGTGGAGCTTTTAGGGTTTTCTATATATAGTATCATATCATCCACATATAATGACAATTTTACCTCTTCTTTTCCAATTTGGATCCCTTTTATTTATTTTTCTTGTCTAATTGCTATGGCTAAGACTTCCAATACTATATTGAATAGAGTGGTGAGAGTGGGCATCCTTGTCTTGTTCTGGATTTTAGTGGGAAGGCTTTCAACTTTCACTGTTGAGTATAATGCTTGCTGTGGGTTTGTCATAAAATAGCTTTTATTATGTTGAGATATGGTCCCTTTATACCTAGTGTGGCTAGAGTTTTTATCATGAATGGGTGCTGAATTTTATCAAATGCTTTTTCTGCATCTATTGAGATGATCATGTGATTTTTGTCCTTTCTCTTGTTGATGTGGTGTATCACATTGATTGATTTGTGTATGTTGCACCATTCTTGTGTCCCTGGGATGAAACCAGCTTGATTGTGGTGTATAATCTTTTTTATGTGTTATTGGATTCTGTTTGTTAATATTTTGTTGAGGTTTTTGTATCTATGTTTATCAATGATATTGGCCGACAGCTTTCTTTTTTGGTAGTGTGGTTACCCTGTTTTTCAAGTATGTTAATCCATTACTATATCTGTTTGCTTTAGAATGGTAGTCATGTAGGCTAAAACACATCCTAGAAAGAATGAAGAAAAAAAGGAAAAAAATCTATATTTTCTTGTTTTCCTCTCTCACCTTTAATGATTTTGATGTCCTTTTTTTTTTCCATCTTCATATTTATTCTCTTGTGACTCATTGTAGTTATCACATTTCCAATTATGGTTTTCTCCTTTCTATAGTGTCCTGCTTCTTTTCTATTTAAAGTAGACCTTTCAATATTTCTTTCAGCATAGGCTTAATATTGCTGAATTTTTTACTTTTTGCTTGTCCATGAAATTTTTATCTCTCCTTCTGTTCTAAAGAGAGAGAGAGTATCTGAGGTTGCAGATTTTTCTCATTCAAGACTTTGAATATATTTTGCCACTCCATTCTGGCCTGCAGTGTTGGTGTAGGAAAAGCTGAAAGCCTTATGGGGATTCCTTTGTAATTTCTCTTACTGTCTTTAGAAACATTTCTTTATCTTTAACTCTGGCCATCTTAATTATAATATGTCTTGGTGTAGGTCTATTTGGGTTCTTCTTGTTTGGGGTCCTCTGTGCTTCCTGTACTTGGATATCTGTTTCCTTCTTTAGGTTTGGGAAGTTTTGATTTCTTCAAATACATTTTCAGTCCCCTGCAATCAAATGGTCTACCCCTGAGCTATACCCACAATAAGTGCTGTTTGAAGATATGATAGTAGATAAAATCAGCTCAGAAATTATATACACTGTGAAAATGTAATAGGGAAGAACAAATCTGATGCCATATTAGATCAGTTCCTTTTTTTTTAATTGAGTACAATCAGTCACAATGAGTCAATTTCTGGTCCCAGTTACACATATGCATACATACATATATTTGTTTTTTGTTTTTTGGATTTTTTTTGATGCTGCTTTTTATTTATTTTATTTTTTTAAATTTTTATTGAGTTATAGTCAGTTTACAATATTCTATACAGTTCATATATTTGTCTTCATACTCTTTTTCATTAAAGGTTATTACAAGATATTAAATATAGTTCAATGTGCTATACTGAAGAAATTTGTTTTTAAAAATCTATTATTATATATAATGGCTAACATTTGCCAATCTCAAACTCCTGAATTTATCCCTTCACACCCCCTTTTCCTGTAACCATAATATTGTTTACTACATCTGTGAGTCTGTTTCTGATTTGTAGATGAGTTCAGAGAGTCCCCCCCTTTTTTTTTGTAAGATTCCACATATGAGTGATATCATATGGTATTTTTTTCTCATTCTGGCTTACTTCACTTAGAATGATGATCTCTAGGTCCATTCATGTTGCTGTAGATGGCATTATTTAATTTTTTATGTCTGAGTAGTATTCTATTTTATAAATATACCACAGTTTCTTTATCCAGTCATCTGTTGATGGACATTTAGGCTGTTTCCATGTCTTGGCTATATACCCATGAATGGAATTACTGGCTCATATAGTAAGTCTATTTTTAGTTTTTTTTGAGGAATCTCCATACTGCTTTCCATAATGACATCACCAAACTCATTACTATGAGCAATGTAGGAGGGTTCCTTTTTCTCCACAGACTCTCCAGCATTTATCATTCATGGGCTTTTGAATGATGGCCATTTTGACTGGTGTGAGGTGATACTTCATTTTAGTTTTGATTTTTCTTTCTCTGATAATAAGTGATATTGAGCATTTTTTTTCATGTGTCTATTGACAATTTGTATGTCTTCACTGAAGCATTGTCTGTTTAGGTCTTTTGCCCATTTCTGGATTGGGTTGTTTTTGTTGTTATTATTAAGTTGTATGAGCTGTTTATATATTCTGGAAATTAGGCCTAGATCTGTTCCTTTAGCTCTAAGCCAGTGCTCTGTCTTCTGTGTCTTCTATAAAAGAATGTTTCCTATAGACTGAAATATACAGGATAGTCAATTCTCAAGGCTCTGACCTTTAAGGGTATAATACTTTTTCATTTATATAGAGATAAAAAGTTGCAGAACAAAGAATAACATTTGTCTTGTTGAAGGTTTACAGAAACAATGTGACCTGACCTATGTGGACAGCTGCAAGAAGAAAGGATTCTGACATCAAGAAGTTTGCAACAACAAACCACAACTCCTCCCCTTTTAGTATAAAAGGAGCATGAATTCTGAGTTGGGTAAGATGGTTCTCCAAGAGAATAGTCTGTCATTTTCCCAGTCTGCTGGCTTTCCAAATAAAGTTGTTATTACTTGCCCCAATACCTTGTCTCCTGATTTATTGACCTGTCATGTGGGGAGAAGAATGAGTTTGGACTTGGTAACAAAAATAAAAGAAAGCCAAGAACAGAATCCTGGGGTACACCAACATTTGAGTGTTCTTAATAATGATGACTTAAAAAGGAGACATCAGAGATCTGGGTAAAGAATATTCTACAAAAACTTTAGTAAAGCTATCAACTAGAATCAGCAAATCAATTTCACATACAATATAATTTTAAAATCTTCATTAAGTAGTTTGAGACTCTAAAAAGTTAAGTAATTATGTTTGTTCTATAGAGTGGAACCTATTAAGCCTTTCAATATTACCCAAGTGACATTTTTTAGGAGACTATGGAAAGTAAGTAATCATTAGTAGGGCCATGAAGCTTTTTTTTCCTAACAAATATAAAAAGGAGGCTAAACAGAGGTAAGAACGCATTGCAAAACCTGTGTCCTAGGGGGAAAAAAAACTCAGAAAATAAGGAAATATGCAAAAGAAATGACAGATTCTGCCATCTTATTCCTCAAACATCATTTGTTGAGCTGTTCATAGTGGCCAGTGCAGGGCAGACTCTTGGGTGTCACTTCATGGGTATATGGGTAGGATTTTACAAGGGTGATAGCTTTTCATTACTATTTCCTTTGGATCAGTTCCCAGAAGTGGAATTGTAAGGTCAAGGAATTGTATATTTTTAATAAACATGATACCCCATGTCTATGAAGCTTCCAGAAAAATTACATGCATCTATGCTTTTGTCAGCTGGGCATAAGAGTGCTTATTCTTGAGTTGTTGTGACACTAATTTCCATTTTTTCCAAGCATAAATAATGGTACATAACATTTTGCATAATATTTTACTTTGCATTTCTAGTGAGGTAGGACATTTATATATATGCTTATATACATCTGTATTTATTTTGTTATAAATAAAATTGCCTCTCATGTTCTTGTTTGATTTTCTTTGGGGTTTCCATCTTTTTTTCTTATTGATTTTTTTTCCTTCCAGTTTTGTTGAGATATAATTGACATAAAGCACAATATCAGTTTGTGTGCAGCATAATTATTTGACTTACATACATCATGAAATAATTACCACAATAAATTTAGTGAAAGTCCATCATCCTATATAGACACAACATTAAAGAAATAGAAAAAAATTTGCCTTGTGATGAGAACTCTCAGGACTTATCCTCTTAACAACTTTCATATATAACATACAGCGGTGTTAATTATATCTATCATGTTGTACATCTTTTTCTTACTGACTTTTAAAAGCTTGATAAACATGTAGCATATGTGGCAAATGTATACATATAAAGCTGCCTATATATCCAATAACTGGAAATTTAGAATTTAACTTTGGTGTAGATTTTCATGTATTTAACCAAATTATGTTGACCCACAGGTTTTGAGATATTGAGATAGATGTTGGAGATATCATAGTGACCAAAACAGACATTGCCTCTGTTCTCATTGATTTTATGACCAAGGAAGGTAGATAGACAAGAGGCAATAAGCAAATAAATGAAGTGGTTATTATTGTCAATAGTGCTAAGAGAGACATAAGTGAGGATGAGAAGAGCTGGAGGTTGAAGGACCTTTCTTTAGATAGCATGTGCAAGAAGGCTTTTTTGAGTTGATAGTATTTTAAATCAGAGCTGCAGGATGAGCAGTGGCATACAGAGAACATTCCAGGTTGAGAGAATACCCTGTGCAATGGCTCTAAAATTGGGAGGAGATGTTTTAAAAAGACCAGTGTGACCAGAGCATGGTGTGTGAGGGGGAGGATCCAAGCGATAAGGCTGGACAAGTGGCAGGAGCCAGTTATCCAGGGCTTATAGGTCATGCTGAGTTGATGGGACTTTATTCCAAAACAGTGAGGAAGTGATTGAAATGTTTTACATGGGAAGTAACATGATTTTATTTCCATTTTAAGATGATCACTCTGGTTGATATGTATAGAATAACAGACGGGTCCAGAATGTGTGTGTATCCATTGTAGAATGTTGTGTCAGTTAACTCTTGCCGTGTAATAAGCTATTCTCAAATCTATATTTGTTCCAAACAACCACTTCTGAAAGTCTGTAGAGTGCTGCTGGGACTTTCCGTTGACCTCAGTCTGTTTTGAGTGTGCTGTTGTCCACTTACTGAAGCAAGTCACACAGCCAAGTTCAGCGTCAGTGCGTGAAGGTATAGATAAGAACAAACACAAACACAGGATGGTGTGAAAAATTCAGGTCACATATTCAATCAATTTAACACAAATTTCTGTAAGTGAAAAGGTACACTCTACTAAGTGAAAACAATTCTATATAAAGCTATATGTATAATGTAATATTTTAAAAGAAAAAAGCTACTTGAAAGATACACAGCTGATCCTTGAATAACACAGCTATTAGAGCCCTCAACTTTCCTCACAGTAGAAAATCAGCAGTTTAATAGGCATATAACTTTATCGGCCATCTGTATTCTTGCATTCATCCAACTGTGTGGATCATTTTGTCCTTTAGAACGTATTTAGTGAAAGAAATTGGCATGTAAGTGGATCTGTGCAGTTCAAACCTGTGTTGTTCAAAGGTCAATTGTATAGTTTATCAGTACGTTAACTGTGATTATCTGCAGGTAATGCAATGTAGGATGGTTTGAGTATTTTATTTTTCTGTATTTGAAATTTTTTCCACATAGAGTTTGTAGTAATAAAATACTATGTCAAAATTCGGAAAAAAAAGTCTTTGTTTTATCATAAAGAGTAGGGATTAGGGGATAAAGAAGAAGGAAAGAGAGGAATTGACTTTATTTCTCACAATAGTCTCAAAGGCCACTCTATATTCTGAGCCCATCCCAGCTTTCTAATCTGGCAAAGAAAGCTACCCACCTGTAGGTATTACTTAATTATCTCACCTTCTTATTCTTTCTGGGTGGCCCTAGGAGAACCTACTCACCTAATACTTTCCCTGTAGAGCAAAAGAAATCCCTAACATCCATGCCATCTTCTACCTCCCTCTGGCAGAACCGCAGTTCTGTTATTTCCAGATTTCAGTGTAACAAAATGACTCTTGGATGGATGTACCATGAACAACAGCAACATATAATTTTCCAATGTTTATGAATCAATTTATGCATTATCTAGCTCTCAAGTTCTCTTGTGCCTCACCCATTAGTGTCTAAAAGTGACATTTCATATGAGGGGAGGCTGGTCAGTATATAGTGAGAAGACTATGGTCTTTGGTGTTAAAAGGTCTGTGTTTGAGCTGCTCGACTGGTAACAGAAAAGAACAAATCTGACTCCACATTAGATCTGTTCCTTTGGCTTTAAGCCTGTGCCCTGTTTTCTAGGCTCAGTCTTGCTGGCTCTGCACCTTTTGTGAAACAATGTTGCCTTTAGCCTGAAATATACAGGAGAGCCTCTTCTCAAGGCTATGACCTTTAAGGATATTAACACTTTTGCACTTTTATAAAGATAACAAGTTGCAGAATGGAAAATAACATTTGTTTTGTTGGAGGTTTTACAGGGGAACCATGGCCTCACCCACCTGGACAACTACAAGAACAAAGAATTCCTACACCAAGAAGTTTACAACAACCAACCACACCCTCTGCCTTTTTAGTATAAAAGGAGCCTGAATTCTGACTTGGGTAAGGTGGTTCTCCCAGACATTAGTCGGCCATCTTATTTGTCTGCCTGCTTTCTAAATAAAGTCGTTATTCCTTGTCCCAACATCTCGTCTCCTGATTTATTGGCTTGCCATGCAGTGAGCAGAATGAGTTTGGACTCGGTAACATGACCACATGGACAACTCATTTTATCTCTGGAATCTCAGTATCTTTATTTGGAAAAAATAGGGATACACGAATAATAATAATACTGTCAACACATGGCTACCCAGAGGAACAAATGTGTTATCATATATAAAAGTCCTTTTTAAACTCTAATTAGTCTCTTTTGGTATCACCTATTACTTGAATTAAACATACACCTTTTTGTTGTCTTCTTTTAAAAATCAGATATCTGAGAGGAGAAAGATCTTATGACAAATGCTCCTATACAATAATAAGGTCTTGCTATCAAAGAAGAAAAAAAAAAGTGCCATAACACTTTGAACTCAAAAGCTGAGGAGAGAAATGGTGGAGTCAAACTTTACCTCTTTTAAAATTTGCCCAAGGCTAACATCCATTTTCTTGATCAAAAACTTGGGGTGTTGAGAGGAGTACAGCTGATAAAAGGTGATTTATTATTATCAATGAATTTTTTTTTGTACTTCAATTTCATTTTATTTTTTTCACTTTTCAGTTTTATTATTTAGAATTGTTACAATTTGACTGCACGTATACAATACATTGCATATACATATATACAATATACTGCATATATTTTTTTAGTTTACATGTATGTACTGATCATTGTTTCTAAGCACAGTTTAGAGCTTTAGCTTTTTAAATGCACATAGTAATCAAAGGAATAAAGCCAACTACAAAATAAGAATCAACAGAATGCAGTAATCCATTCATAAAGGACAGTCAAATGTGCTTACACGTATTCAAGAATAAATTATCTAAGTTATAAATAATAAGTAGCTCATTTGTGTCCTTTTTTTCCGGATTCCATATATGAGTGATATCATATGGCATTTTTCTTTCTCTTTCTGGTCCACTTCATTTAGAATGACAATCTTCATATCCATCCAGGTAGCTGCAAATGGTATTATTTTATTCTTTTTTATGGCTGAGTAGTATTCCACTGTATAAATATAATACAAGTTCTTTATCCAGTCATCTGCCTATGGACATTTAGGTTGTTTCCATGTCTTGGCTATTGTATATAGTGCTGCTATAAGCATTGCATTAAATTGCTTTTGATAAACTTGTTCTTGGTCAAGATTGTCTTGCCTTGTAGTTAAAAAAGTAAATGTTAATGAGTTTAGCAACAAATGAATAATCTTTATAAAATAAATACAGTTAAATATATTTGAAGGCAGTTAAGTCAAACAAGAACACTTTATATTTTGACCTTGTTCTAAGTATAAAGGAAACCCCAGGAGCCCTTCTATTCCCCATCAGTTTAGATGAAGTGATTAATTTATTTTCAGTCAAAATAAAAGCTCATTTTAATTATTTTGAAAATTGTCGAGACAATCATAACTTTCAAGCTATCAGAGAAAGCTGAACTGTGACAAGAAAAAATAATACTTAACTCAGTTGTTCCATTGTATGTAAATGTGAGCACATCTGTTGTCATGGAGCAGAAGGAAGAAAAGAAGTAATACTGAGGATCAAACATGTGAACTGTAGATCTAAACCCAAATGAAAACTTCTCAGTTGAGGATACAGGAAGGTAGATCTCTGGCAAAAATTAACTCTCCACTTGGGAAGTTCAGTACTGCAGACCTTCTGTGCTGAATGAACATAGCGTCAACACGTGGTTCCTGGTTGCTTGGGATCCACTGAGGTCTCTTTTTGCCCATTATTTGTGAGCTTTGTGACTTGGGCTCAGTATTTAATTTCTGAAAAACTCAGTTTCCTGTTTTGCACAATTTACTTTATGCCATTATAAAAATACACTTTACTGAGTGCCTATGTACCAGGCAAGTGACAGACACAATCTCTTTTAATTCTCCCAGTAGTACTATGAGAGAAACTGAGGGAAAATAGAAGATAAACAACTTGCCCAAGATCACATAGCTGATAAGAGGAGCAATTTTTATCTAAATCTTATAGTGTGCTACTATTTCACATTGCCCATCGAGACATGACATAAAATAAACACTCTCCAAATGTTAAATCTCGTCTTTTGTTCCCTCTTACAAAGTACTATTATTATTGAGGTGAGAGTCTCCACACAATTTTCCATAGGGAAAATATGTGAGGGTGAGAAAAAACAATACATCCAGGAGTGTCTGTGTTCCCCTTGCAGAATAAGCATGTGAGAATGATGGTTGGAGGAGTGATCAGACTCTCTAAATATCCTGGAGTGGTCCACTAGGCAGGATGGTGGATGACAGCACCTTTAGTGATGAGATGGAGGAAGTGAGGGGTGAAGAGAAAGACAACGTGAAGATGATGAGGATGGAGGGGAATGGTCAGGAATGTAAAAGGTTTCAGCAGAAGCTTTGAGTTTGCAACTCTGGGGTTAGGAAATACTGTCTAAGGGGGAAAGTCTACGGAGGTTTTCTATGCGCAGAACTGTGAAACCACTACAATGCTCTTTAAGGCAACTCAAAACAAAGACCTCTGGGCAGAGACTATGGATTTGAACTGCTGTTTTTTTGGAATAAAATATTGTGCAGACTCTGGGCCAGGCTATTTATGCAATCTTCCTGCTCCAGGAAAGGGTCACTGAATGGTCATTACCATTGTCCTCAATATCCAAAGAAGTGTAATCCAGGAAGAACTGTGGGGTAGTGGAGGAGCAGTGAGGTCGTGAGGATAAGAGCAGAGTTAAGTCTTGGACTTAATTACGAGAGCTAAGTAGCACACTCCTTTGAACACTGGGGATGAAAATATCTGTCTCAAAGCAATGGGAGGTTCAGATGAGGCCATAGCATATTGTAAATGAGAAATGCTTCATAAATGCAAGTTATGAACTACTTTGCAGCACCTAGATTTGTTAGTTCCCCAGCAGTTCTGCGATGAACAAGGACCATCTTACTTAAAATCACATTTGGATGTCCCTCTTTCTTGTAGCTTAGTGGCTTTCTATGAATTAGCAGGTTTTATGTGCTCCTGTCTTAGATGGGGCTTGGAAAATTAGGAATTTGGGGAGTTGTATTTGAGAAGTAGGATCTGATGAGAAGTCAGACAGCAGAGATCATATTTTCTAAATTGAAATTAAAGACATAAGGTCAGACAACAGGACAGGATATTTGAAACAGGATATATCTGGAACAGTGCAGGATCCCTGGGCACCAGAACTATAAATTGACATTTCCAGCAAAGACTTTCCAACCCCTTCTTTTTCAGGTCTTTACTGAAGGGCAAAATTCCAAGTTTATGAAAGAGTGCATGACAAGGCTTTTAATTTCCCCTTCTGGACCCAGGGGGACAAATAATTAGTGCTTTCCCAGGTCTAAACAGGAGACCAGAGCCCAGAAATTCTACTATCAATGCTCACTTACTAGGAAAAGACATGCTTGTGCCATGCTTCACTAAGGATTATAACAGATTAGCAACTAAATTTGAGTTAATTAAAAATAATCAGCTATAATAAGAAGAGAGTTTCCAGAAAATTACCATATTGATCAAGTTGCTGTCTAAACAACTTGGAAAACACAGAACAAATTTTGGGGGCCCAATGCCAAGTATCTGAAAAGGATCATTAAAATTGACTTAAAAATGTTACACAATTCAATTAATTTTATTAATAAGGATCATAAAGATATATAACAAATAAATAGGTGAAGGGAACTTAAGCTTAAAAGTCTAGATAGCAATGCAAAACTTAAAACATAAAATGCAACTGGACTTTAAGAAGTTAGAATTGAATGTGAAAAATGAAGATTAAAAAATGAAAATAACAATGTTTGAAAATAAATAAAATTGTATGATGTGCTGTGAAACACTTGAAAGGCGGCCTACATTTTGAAATAGACAATACTGCACTTTGGAAAATAGATTCTCTTAAATTAAGGGGCCACAAAGCTTACCACTGATTTATTTAGAGAGAAAAATGCATCTTAGTGTCTTGTACACTTATAGCTTGGTTGGATTTAGATCTAGGTATGATCTAGTTAAAGATTTTTTTTTTCTCTTAAAACACGGTCACTTGAGAAACTCTGAACTTTTCAAAGTAAATGTCTTCTTCACAAAATAAAATGTTTATTACATGAAGCTTTCAGGGTCTGTAGACCAATGAAAGTAGATTTGGTGAAATGGATGATCTGGTCTAGTTTCCAAAAGTGTCATAAAACACTTTGAATGACACAAATTAACCAAAGTTAAAATGTTTCTGCTTGTATGAAATGTATTCGTCTATATTTTATTTGTTAGATTTATTCATATCCATCTATTTCCCAAAAGGATTTACAATAGCTGTTTATTTTCTTTACAAGTACTTCTTGAACGCTGTTATCCGCTCTCTCATTTCACTTTCGTTAACTTGGGTTCTCCTGTATAATAAAAATATACACGGGAAAAGGTGATTGAGAAAACAACCTATCTAGGAAATAAAGGCAGAATCCAGACTTGGAGGATAACCTCTGCCAAAAGTCATAAACAAAGTTTTCCTTCACCCCAGCTGCTCTGAGCTCACTCATAACCCATAAAGTGAAGACATCCATCACTCAGAGAGGCCGTACCTACACCAGTGGGAGCATGAGAGCCAGCAATTGCTACACCGGCTGCTGAGCTCTGACAATCAACTCAGAACTATAATGGGAGTTAGATGCCCAGAGGAGAGAAAGACAAAGACAGGCCCAGGGCTCCTTAGCCAGTTACTTCAAAAACAGGATAAAGACTGATACAGAAATTAGAAGTCGATATCATGAACAGATAAACAGTCAGTTCTCATTCCTTTCAAGTTGTCTAGGTGATTTGCAGAAGTCTGGGGAATTACTTGATTCCCCTTTACTTTCAGAAATAGATGAAGTAATTAAAAATCTTCCCCAAGAGAAAGTTCTTGGCCCTGGTGGAGCTACAGGAGATTTCTATAAAACCTCTGGCTTAGCTCTCTCTGTACGTTCACTTGACGAGTTCAATCACTTGAGGGACTCAGGTGGATTCATCCCTGCCAGCCCTCACACCCAGATTATCTTAATTGCTGGAAGGGATAAAGATACAGAAAACTGTACCATATCGAGGTTCAAGCCACTGATTAAAGGGGATATCAACTCTTGGAGAGAATTCTGACAGTTCTCATTAGTATCTGAAATCTGGGGCACAGTAATTAGGCAGATGTTTGGAGAAGGGTCGTTCTTTGCATAAGATACTTTTTAAAACAAATCTGGATAACAGTTCTGTTAGAATCACAGGATGCTAGCAACCCCACTTATTTATTTATTTATTTTGCAGTAAAGGACAGTTTTTTTTTTTTTTTGGCAAGGCAATGAGCATCAGGGAGGTACTGTAGGCTCAGCGATCCAAGGTCTTCCATTATTTAATAGTATCTCTTTTGCTGGTGCTCCAAATGAGCAGGATAATCTCCACTTCTCATTTCTCAATGTCCCCAGGGCTGAAGTGGGAAGGCTGATGTTGTATTACACTATTGACTTGTTGTTACATGCACGTGTGCGCGTGCGCACACACACACATGCATTTATGCAGGCATGGGAGAGATAAATTAAAAACCACCTTGTAGTAGGATTAGCTACATGACATTCTGGAAAAGGCAAAACTACAGAGACATAAAAAGATCAATTGTTGGCAGGGATTGAGAGGAGGGACGGATCTATAGGCAGAGCACAGAGAATTTTTAGGGCATTGAAACTACTCAGTATGATGCTATGATGATGGATTCATGTCAGTATATATTTGTTCAAACGCACAGAATGTACTACACCAAGAGAGAACCCTAATGTAAACTATGGACTCTAGGAGATAAAGGTGTGTCAACGTAGATTTAACAACTGGGACAAATATACTGCTTTGGCAGGGGATATTGTAATGGGGGGGCTATGCAAGGTAGGGGCAGAGGGTGCGTGTGAAATCTCTGTACCTTCTGCTCAATATTGCCATGAACCTTAAACTGTTCTGAAAAATAAAGTCTATTAAAAAAGTCTTGCAGGAAAAAAAAATTTTTTCTTTGGTTCTTAAAAATGAAATAGAACCTGGCAGGCAACTTCTCAGTGGTGAATGTCAAAATATGTGTTTACCAAGACTATCTAGATGATTGAGGCAAAAACTTTTTTACATGAAACTTTCCACTCAATGTGGAAATGGAAATTTCTCAGCATCACTCCCCAGCCAAGACATGCTAAAAATACTTCCTTTGCTAGAGAGGTGTTTCTAGATGCCTGCCACTCCCACAGGCCTCCGCTGAGAGAAACTGTCCCATCTAGCCACGAGGGAAGCTATGCTAAGCAATTTCTTACACATGGATTGCCATCTTCTATACCAGGGGACCCCACCAGCCTAACCACAGGTCAGTTGATCAGGGAATGGCAACTGGTCCAAGAATTTTCCATGGCCAGTGGTTTTTAAAGGATCTTGGCATAAAAACTTCAGTCAACAATGACATTAGGGGGATTTGAATGCAAGAAATTCAGAGAGAAACTGAGTTGATTATATTGGAAACAGAAGATATATGGAGAAGCCATAACAGAAGAGTAGTTGAGTCAAGTTAACGGCTGACATTTGAGACTGTTGCATTTTAGCTGTTTATGAGATGAAAATAATGAAGTTGCTAGTAGTTTCAGTGATCATTCAAATGATATCTAGGTTTTATGAGACCTGGTGATACTGAAATTTCTACTCTTTTTAAAGACCTGTCTGTGCAGCTGTCCTGAGCGCCCACGCAGTCTGGTCAATCACTAAGACAGTCATTCAACAAACACTTACTGAGCACCTGCGATATCCCAGGCACTTTGCTAGTAGCTGATGGAACAACAAAGAGCAAAGTAGACACGGTTCCTCCCTACTGGAGCTTAGAGTCTGATAAATCATAATAAGACCCATTACTGACTGCACGCTGGTGATGGTGCTCTGCAGGAGAACCGCGGGGGCTGTCAGACCTTTGGGAAGGTGTTCCAGCCTCGTCATGGGAGAAAGAGCTTCTGGGAGTTGAGACTCTTGTTTCCCTCATTTCCATAGTTTCCTTAGAATAAGCTCCCCATTACTTGAGTGTTGACTAAATGAAGCAAAACCATTACATCTGTGAATAAAAGCATCCAACGATATAAAAAAGCAAATATTGGCATTTAGAATGACTTGGTGGGAATACCTCAATCCTCAATGGAAACATGAGAGGAAACTTTTTACTAGACATCTCCTTCCCTGGCTCTTCAAAGTCAGCGTGAGCTTATCTTAAACGAAAAAAAAAAATCTTTCTCTTAAAAAGCCCTCTTGTATTAAATGCATCGTCAACATTACCACCCCTACTCCTTCAAACAAGGTAGTACCATGAGCATTCTAGACCCTGTCTCCTTAGTGTCTCTAATTGGATGGATTCCATCTTAGACATAAACCTCACTTGAAGTGGGAAGCCCCATAAAAAAAGACCGGCAGGACCCCCAGGCAGGGCCACTACTCTCCTGCCAGCAACATCCGGTTCCCTGGCCGAGCAGTTTTATCTCACTTTTTGCCTCTGAAATGGCTAACTTCTGGGAAAGTGGGGCTCACTCCTGTTTGGTCCATTTCCCTCACTACTGATTGGTTATTTCTCTCACTCCCGATTGGTCCATTTCTACAAAGCCTGTTCCTAATTAGTCATCTTTTGTTATACCTTATTTGCATACGATGTTGCAAAGTGTAAACTGGCAGCCTGTAAAAGCCTGTGTAAACCTACAGACGGGGGTCCAGAGCTTGGCATGTTAACTCCTCTGGGCCCTCTGGCATAATCAGCCTGAGTTCTCCGACTCTCCCAGTGCTGCTTGGTCTCTTGCCCAGATCCAGGTTGCTGTCACAACTGAGCTGTAACACTGAGCTGTAACACCGAGCTGTAATATGTTTTCCTGCAACATAATCAGCCTCTCCTGTCCATCTTCTTGGCCATTCCCTTAATCTAGACCAGAGGTTCACGAATTATAACCAATTCAATATGAGCACATTTTGGCCACAGGACAATCAAACCAAAAGAGCATAAGGGATTTCACAATAAGCCTCAGCAAGACCACTCAGCCTTACCCTCTGTGGTTTCTCACCACCATGTTCCCACCACAGTGAATACTTTCTGCTCCATGGCCTTTGCACATGCTATTCCTACTGCCAGAAACGACCTCCCTGCTCTCCATCTCCACCATGTCCTTGAACTTTTCACCAGCAAAGTTTATATTCTTTCTTAAAAATCAGTTCAACTGCCATTTCCCACATGAAGCCTTTGCATCTGTCCCCTGGAATCCTTCACTAGCATCCTTTTGTTTTCTGGGCTTCTATGGGGCTGAGTTCCCACACCTATTAGAGCCCTTACCCTGCTCTGTTGTTATTTATCTGTTTATGTGCCTCCTGCTTTCATGAATCTTGTCTCACTTAGTTTTGAATCAAGAGCATTTAGCATGGTGTTTGGCATCCGTTGGGCATTCAGTAAATCATTTTCCCTCTAGTATGTTATCAATTGTGCATTTCTACAGTGTTCAGATTCACACTTTTAGAACTGTGCAAAACCTGGATAGACCAAAATGTTTATGTATATTTTCTATTTTTTCCTATTGCCAAGTTCTGAGAGTTACATTATACTAAATGCCTTCAAGAAGTTAATGATTAATTTGTAGTAATGAAAT
The DNA here is from genome assembly GCF_048564905.1 of Vicugna pacos. Taxonomy (NCBI): domain Eukaryota; kingdom Metazoa; phylum Chordata; class Mammalia; order Artiodactyla; family Camelidae; genus Vicugna; species Vicugna pacos. The sequence continues at coordinate 3,769,692 of NC_133011.1, forward strand.
GGATCTAGATCGAAACAGAAAAGAATGTAAGAGAGAATTCAAATAAGAAGTGGAGGAAATTTTGACATGTGGGGATTTTAATGAGGATTAGGTCAGACAAAATCATTTTGCAGAAGAAATAGGACTGGCTTCTAAGTGCCTTAACAAGTGGAGAGCACTGGATACGCATCCAGTTGAGAAAATCCTTCACTGTTCATTCATGTACTCATTCATTCACTTCACTGATTCCTCCCTGAGGATTTTTTGGTTTCCACACCTAAAAACTATCCTGTTCTCTTAGCCCAAACTAGGAGTTCCTTTCACTTCATCCGGCGTATCTTATTTGGTTAAGAGTTTCCAATTTAGGGTCTCCTGGCCGCAAGTTTAGGTTCAGTGTAATTTTCCCTTCAAATGTCCCATACAGTCAAATAAGTGCTTGTTTATTTGGCTATTATCGCTCCAAACTGTAAAATGTGGTCAGAATCGTATCTTTCTTATTCACCTAGAGTGACTGGTCCTTTGCTTTTTCAGTCATTGGACAGACATTTCATGAGAACCCACGATAGGCGATGGTACCAGACTTACTATAAGTAAAGCTTTAGGGTAGGAACTGAGAGGACCTGGAGGTGAGTAAAAGAGACTGGAAAACTGCTAAATAGAAAAGATGTATGTGTGACTGCTAAGTACTGTTCTTTCAACTAAGGAGAAGCATCTAGCAGGCACAAACTCTTATTTATCTTTATATTCTCTGTGGTGGGATGGGATAGGAAAGGCCAGTGCTGGTAAGTGGTGCTTGTATAAGTGAATGAATTAATAAAGGAGGGTTAGTTTTCAGCCATCAAAATTCCTGCCTCTCATGTGGTATTCAGAGCCCCGCTTTCTATATCCACTCCAAAACAGCCAACACCTGGCAGAATTCTATGTCTGTGTCTGAGATTTTAAAGTTCACGCCCAGTCTAGGATGTTCAGCAAAAGGGTGGGAGGGGGCCCACTGCCGGCCAGTTCTATGTACCAAGTGGTCAAATATTTCCAACTCTGTTTTCAAAAGTTTTGATGTTTTGTTTTAACATGAGTTAAAAGAGTGGCATAGAAAGGTGAGTGGGAGAGAAAACGGGTACACGAACTACAGTAAGAAAGGTCCATTGGCCACAAGCAAAGTTGTTAAAAAATGCATGCTTCTTCTCAAAATTTGTGAAGTGCCTATAGTCACGCCACCTGGGGTTAAGACTTGACAGGTTTCAGTATGGAAAATGTATCTCACCTCGCAAGTGTTTGGTGGGGGAAGAATTCTCCAAGGAAAAGCACAAAATGCCAGGGAAGGAGGCATTGCTGGAAGAATCCTTCTTGAGGAATTTGGACAGTGAAACTGTGATGTTCCTTAAGGAGCTGTCTTTCAGACTGATCCCAAATGGGGTGTCAAGTAGGTGGGCATAAAGATAATCTCGATCGTCTGTGTGATTACCGGGCTCTCTGGGTTTCAGCTTGCGAAGGAGTTGTCACAGGCATGACTCTGAATTCACAGTGGAGGGCTTTGTCCAGGCTCTGTGGTTTAGTAAGTCTGGTTCTAGAAACGATGTAAGACTTCGCTAGTTTGAGGACACAGGAAGCTGGAGTGATTAATGAAACAGTTATATATATATATATTTTAAAAGTGGATTTGGTAGCACAAACAGTCCAAATTCTCTTTTTCCTGGAATCTTGAGATTTTAATTATTTGTGGAAAGCCAGCTAGACATAAGATACAGTCAGGCACAAAATAGACAAAGACTTTTAAATCTCAGGGGTGTACGGTGCTCAGGAATTGAGGCTTCCAACTGAGGGAAGGGCTCCAGTGTAAGAGTTGGGATGGTGAAATCAGACTTAACAGTATTACCGCAGAGAGCCAGGAAGGGAGCGAGAACAGACATAAAAACTCAAAACGAAAGTGAGGGGTGGGAGATCACACTAAGGGGAGAGAGGGTTTGGGGGAAACAAGACAGGAGAAGGAGCATATCGAGGGTGGGGTGTGAGCACAGGTGAATTTTGGAGCTTCGGGACTTAACTGAAATACTGGGCTCACTTAGTCATCCAAAGTAGGCTAAAAAGCAGACTCTTCATATATTAATAAGCAAATTTGATGAGGCTGCTCAAGGGGAAGAGGTCCGTTAACTTCTCTGATGGGTCCTCTGTTTTCTCCTCTGACCACTTGGTGTGGGGTTTGCTCCATGGATTCTCAGCCTCTGAATGTATGGTAACCCTGGGAGCTTGCCTGTTTATATACGATCAAATAAGGACCACCTTGTCCTCATGCCTTCAATATTCAGTCTCTTTCTATTGGATTCTACTTCGTATTTTGCTGCTAGGAGTTCTCTGTCCCGGGGCCACTTGGCTCAGGAACTTACAGTGGCTTCCTGTTGCTTCAGCTCCAATATTCAGGTTTCCAGCATTTCCATTAGCCCCAGTGTATCTTTCCCAACTCACGTTTCACTGCTTCTTCCTAGGGCCTTTTATTCCAATGAAGGAAGTGATTTTCTCTCCTCCAGCCCCTACCCATTCTCTTACAATGCTTTTCTGTTTGCTATCCTTCAACCCAAACCTCCACATCTTTCATAGCTCATTTAGCACAAGAAGCATTTGTTTATTCAATTTACCTTACTTAAACTGTGTATTTAATTTTACCATAATAATACTGTCTTAAACTTTCATGTAGCGTTAGAATTACTTCCAAGTTGACTTCTGCACTTGTAGGTTTTTGCCCTTAACTGCACTATGAATTCCTGGGCAACACCCTTTGCTTCTTTTGTATTCCCTTTGAGCCTCAGGTTGAAATTTGAATACATAGGAGGCACTCAAGTAATGCTCATAAAACAGATGAAGACGTCCCCGTATGCTACTGTGACTCCCTATTACAGAATTATAAGAATTGATTTTGTAATAGACCAAATGTTTAATTTTTATGGTTCTTAGCTAATAGTGTGTATATAATTTCATAGTATATATTACTCAGAGTTATAGTGTACTCTGCCTTAATGTGGGAATTTTAGGGTAAGTTATTTCATCTTTACCAATATTTCTGCCCTCTCCATTTATTTGGGGGTGATAAAGAGTTGGGTTGCTACTTTGGTGGTAGTGGGGTACCAGAGATTCGAGTGAAATTGGACTGTTTATTAACAGAGATGCGTTTTAGGTTCAATCAGCAGAACACAATCCTGCAAAACGAGGTCCATAGGTGGAAGGAGCAGTTGTTAGTTTATGGGATCCTATTATTATAGGTAAATGTACACAGCTAGGTATAGATAGACAGATGGACCTGGAATATAAACGCTTGTAGATGCCAGTGAGTGGAACCTCTTTTTCACAGACAGCTGTCTAATATTATCGTCAAATCTTTGGTTAGGCAAAAGGTTGCCGTGTGGTCTTTTATCAATGTCACTGGGACTCTAATAACTTTTTAAGGATGACTTGCTTCTATGCCCCAGATCTTCTTTCCTTGTGTTGCAACCCAACAGTGAGGATTCTATTAATGAGTGTTCTGCATACTGAACGAAGAGTGTTTTGTTTAAAAAGACCTATTTTTCTTTCAAACCAGTAAGGATACCATGTGCCAGATGGTTAATTCCCACGGGTTAATGAGTGTACCCACGCACTTCATGATCTGAAATATCCTGCGGACATTTCCTTTGGTGAAAGGATTGCTAGCTTTTCATTTACATTTGTATGAAGTACATGTTTGCTTTTTTTTCTGCTGATACCTGGAAATACAAATTTTTTAGCCATCATGTATGAAATACACTCCATCTTAGTTATGTATACCTCTGATGTTTGGGACTTAAATAATTTACAGAAATATAAATTCCGATCAAGCTTTAAGATTACATTTTCATTATCAATTACATTTGAATTAAAGAGTGAGAACACAGCTTTCTGATGTATGTGTGAAGGGCAATGGTTGGCAGTATTCAAATGAATCATTCTTGTGTCTCTGTTTCAATAAGATTTATGTTTTTAGCTGATGGGAGTCCTTCACATTATCATGTCCCATTAATAAGCTAATAATTTATAGCCTTTTAAGATGGAGGAGATTCTTGTAAAGCAGTAAGGCTTAAATGTCCGAAGATTGGCATAGGTAGAAAAGAACATTTAAATCTCCTTTGAGAAAAGCCCAAAATAAAACTCACAATTTTAGATATTTTCAAGTAGTTGGGTAATGATGTTCATCCATATGGCTGAGTTTATATAATAATTTATGCTTTAGGGCTTCCAGGATATAAAAAATGAGCATGAAACACAAATTGCTAACAAAATGTTTATACTAATGAACAATTCACTTATAGGTTTTCAAACTTAAAAAACAAAATGATATTTTTATGGCACCTTACAAATGACTGTAATTTGTATATGCAGCAAAATTATTTGAGCTAATAGCAACCTGCAGTCCATGGTGGCAGCCACAACCTCTGAAACTGAGCGAAATACTCAAATGTTGCAATGCTTTAAGGTAAGATGATAGCTCATTTCTAGGTGCTGGAATGACTCCAGGTTTTTTGTAGCCAGTCCCAGTTCACAATAACTTGGATGGGCATCGCTCCTTCTTCTGTTAGGTGAGCATGAGGAAGTTACCATCTTCAGTACACCTAAATTGACTCAGGGAAATGACCAAGAAATCCATCCATAGGGCTGCTGGTAGGCGGGTTTCAGGTAACCAAACAACAGATAGGGGTCAACTAAAGCAATAACTGAATCCACAGATTGAACACAATCTTGGGTGTTCCTTGGGTAAGTAGTTGGAATGTGAAGTCCTCGGATCATTTTGCATATTTGGAACAAGACAAATTCAAATGGTGACAGAAAACGTATCACCCTCTGTCATACATAGCAGGGTGTAAGCTGTAGGAAAGAGAATTTGGGGACAAAGTTACAGTGGGAAACTAAATACAATGTGGACTTTTTTTCTGAGAGAAAGTAGCTTAATGAAGAATTTAAGTAGTCCTCTTAGCATTTAAACATAGACGCACCGAGGCAGGATAAAGATGGCAGGGTAGGAAGACCCAGAGTTCCCCTTCTCTACAGACACATCAAAATTACAACTGCATATAGAACAAGTCTTTCTGAGAAAGACTTGGAGACTAGCAGATCAGCTCTTCTACAATTAAGGATATAAAGAAAAAAGCCACACTGAGACAGGTGGGAGGGGGAGAGAAGTGATTTAATCAGGACTCACACACCTGGCATGCAACAAAAAGTGAAAGGTGACATCACAGACTTGGAGGTCTTCCCTAAAGAGTGAGGAGCTGGAACCCCACGTTGGGCACCCCAGCCCCGGGGATTAGCACTTGAAAGATTACTCTCACCTTAACTGGTTTTGCAAACCAGCAGGGCTTGGGACCAGGAGAGCCAGGGGCTTTAGAAAATAAGACTCTGCTCTCAAATGGCACACACACAGACTTACTTGTTCCAAGCCCAGCACAGAAGCATCAGGCTGAAAAGTGCCCGACTCTCCCGCTGGCCTTCCATGACCATCCCAGCATGCACCCCCAGCCCACACCCAGTCTGGTTCCAGCATCCCTGCCAAGGTGGAGGCTCCCAGCACACCCTGGGAGGAGTGCTGGCTGCTGCTGAATTTCTTTTTTCTTATCTGTACATTTTCTTTTCTTCATCCAGTTCAATTTACTCTGCTAATATTTAAAAATGATATTGTAACTCACCCTTTGTGTAGTAGTTTATAACTTCCTGATTTTGTGGTCTTTTAAAGGGCTATTATATGGACAAGTAAATTATACTTACTTCAGCCAATTGTATGTATTTATGTCACTTCAAATTTACCTTTATCACTAGTTGTCAAATGCTCCCCTGTGGCTTTTTAATGTTCCAATGTATTTGGCAATACATTTTTTATTGACGTTTCAATTTTGTTTTGCAGTGTGCTAAAGTTACAAGACAACAAAGACTAAAAGTTAAACTGGGCAAACCCAGGCTAAAGTTAAGTTTTAGGGGTCTTTAGGAGGACCTTATTTTTGTTGACTGGGTTAACTTCTGGACCCACTAGGACCCAGGACCATTCAGTCAAGATCTGGGAGTTGGACTTTATTTTGTAGAGTGTAAGAATGGGGATGGGTGGTCCTCCCAAAACAAGTCCAAGATTTAGACTTTTTTTTTTTTTACTAGCTTTATGTTTTCACTTTTTGTTCTGTGGTCAGTGAAGGAAACCCCAAATTATTTTAACATTTTGCTTTGTTAGTATTCAACATTCTCTTTAGTGAGTTAATTATTACTTTGCTTAATTGTTTTGTTTCTTACTGCATGATCCCAGATGCTATAAATCGCTTTTCTCAAACTTGCCCATCTTTTTTTTCAATTGAACTATAGTCATTTTACAATGTTGCATCAATTTCTGGTGTACAGCATAATGATTCAGTCATGTGTATACATACATGTATTTCTTTCGTATTCTTTTTCATTATAGATTACTACAGGATATTGAATGTAGTTCCCTGGGCTAAACAGTAGAAACTTGCTGTTTATCTATTCTATATATACTAGATAGTATCTGCAGATCTTGCAACCTTGTCTGTCTTGATGTCTGTTGCTTTCTCCTCTACCTTGTACGAGACATGATGCAAACTAGATAATACATTTTTGATGGCTTACAGTTGCTATGTCTCACACACAGGCAACTCATACATAAACATTACTATAAAAAGAAACATGGATTGCACACTACAGATTTTGATTTGTGTGTATTTCCCTTAATTTTTATTAATTTTGGAAAATAAAAGTGATGAATGTTTCCAATTTGACAGTTTTATTGGCTAATTACACTGTAAGCTTTCTAGAGCTGCAGCTTCATGTGGCTATTCAAATTTAAATTGAATTAAAAGTAAACAAAATTAAAAATTTATTTTTTCCAATGCACTTGCCACTTTTCATATGCTCAGTGGCTACATGTGGCTGTTAGCTTCTGTATTTGAAGAAGGTAGATTATAGAAGATTTTCATTATTGTAGAAACTTCTTTTGGACAAGATTCCCTTGGAAGGCTGTCTTAGAAGAGCACTCAAGGTAGATTGTTGCAGAACGATAAAAATCCCTTCCTTTATGATATATTGCTTTAGGAAATGTTTTCCAGTTAAGACCTATCGTAATACAAGCACAGCCATTCCTGGCACCAAGTGGTTCAAAATGACATTAAATTGACAGCCACCAAAACCACAGAGTAAGATTAAAATGCCAGGAGCTGTATCTGTCAAATGACTTTGTAGGGGTTCTCTTGGTTTTCTTCCTAACAGTTCAATCACGCACCAGTGTTTTTAGAGATTGGCTTGGCTTATTTCTAGAAGAGATTGCTGATGGGCAATGGAGAACTTCACCCATATAGCGTTTTTCTGGCTATTCTGTCCTCCAACAGATGAAAATCACTGGGAATACTGGATTCCAGATAGATAGCTCATCTCCTACCACATTTCTTTTAGCTGCCACAAGCAAGTGGTCAAAAGGAAGTACTCTGGTACCCGTGCACCTCTGCCTAAGGAGAGAATCATTTTCCAGGTGGGATTTATATCAGAAAGTAGTGCCTTCTGTCAAAAGAAGATTTAAAGACTGCAGCCTCCCCGCAGCACAAAGAGAAAAAGATCACCCAGAACCCAGACAGCAGATAAAAAACAAATCACTCTAATTAGAAAGAGGAGATGCAGTGACTAAGAAACAGAGCCCCACCACCTCCAGGTGGTAAAAAGAGTAAACTTTTAAGGGACCTCTTGCTGATGTTCTTAAAAGGAGCCTTTAATAAATTATATGTAATGCCCAAGATTAAGGACCTCTGTATGAAACAGGGACTTTCTGCCATGGACCAGCAAAACATCTAGAAAAGTGTGATATATTAAAAAATTTAAAAAAAAAAGAAAGCAATCCAGATGGAACCAGAACATAAGCTATTCTGTTTACCATGGCGCTGAAGAGTTTCCACCAGCTCTGCGTGTGGAGGAACTGGACGTTGTTATCAGAATTTCCCTGTTTTGCTGTTTACATTTCTGAAGTTTACCATTTCCAAAATGCATCTACAAAACTGTTAACTAACAAGAAAGTTTCCATGGTAAATAAGTTTAGGAAATACTGGGTTAGATATGGTGAAGTAAACTTTAAAAATAACTATAAGACTTCTCAACACTTTTACGATGCTAATGTGTGTTGTGATTCTCTAAAAGGCTGTGGGAGGAATAAACTATTTCCTAAACCTTTGTAGTAAGTATTTGAGATTCTAGGTAAAGCCCTCAGGCAGAGAAAAATCTGTGTAAGTAGCTTCATATTATAAAAACTAGCTACTAAACACATGGCCACATGACCTAAAGGGTGACAATATGATGATGGTAATGATGTAAATAGTTAATAAATGAATACTTATAAAACCCTTAGAACAGTGCCTTATGCATAGCAAATTCTCAAAAGTGATAGTTGTTATGTTATTTGGGGGCTTGATGGGCTGGGGCAATAGAAGACATATGGTGACACTCTAGGTCAAGCAGAAGGATGCTGTATAAATCCCTAATAACAGAAAGTGAAAATTGCGGGGTGTTCTCCCAGGGACTGGAGGACTGGCTCATGCCTTGTCTGGTAATGATCAAAATGCCCCCTCCCACACGTGAGGATGAGTGGTGGTCAGGGGTCCCTCGAAGACCCGAATGTGGAATAGTGGTTGGTGGTAGTGTGGGGAGTGGAGGAAGCTGGCTGGTGAGGAGACAAGCTGGAGTCTGTAACTAGAGGTGATCCAAACCCCTGTGGAAATGGTAAGCCTTAAAATTCAAACTGAATTCATCTCTTGGCAGCCCTGAACAAGCTTTTACTTACTGATTTTAGTGTCGGAGCAAAGTGAGTCTGCCAGAATTCAACACTTATCTATCCAAAGTTGAAATGGCCGGGGGAAAAAATCAGGTACAATCTCCATCATCTTCCACTATGACTACTCAGTTACTTTTGGCCTTGGGAAGAGGTCTGCTCAGAACCCCGTCTTTCAGGCCTGAGTCTCCCTAGCTGAGTCTGTCTGGGCAGGATGATTGGGGAAGCAAGTTTTGGTTGAGATAAACTTTACTGGAGAGGATGAGTAGGCCAGGCCCTAAGAGACAAGGAAAAAGCAAGTGAAACAGAAGGATTCCCAAGGGATTCAGACCTGGAGGAAAGGAGGTTATCAGAAATCAGAAGGTTGAGAATTGGGCCCAGGAATCTCCTTCTCTCCTAGCCTCCAGTAATATTTCTTTCTTGCTTTCAGTACCATCTCTCACCTCCTTTCTAAGACTCCTCCAGCAAAGACTTTGGAATTGACGGTGGCCCAAATGACTCTGGGGAAATAAAAATGTGTTATAAATATAAAAGCGAAAAGTTTCCCAACCAACCCAAGAAATAAAAATTAAAGTAATGAGATGACCAGAAAAGATTTTAATCACAGGAAGGATGTATTCAGAATACTTTCTAAACGAGGGCAGACTTGTTGGAATCAGAATTTTCTTGTAACGTGGGTTCTCTGGGTAAGTCTCAAGGCATCAATGATTTAGGTTTTAGATTTTTTAATAAACAAAAAATATAACATGGCTCCAATAAAGATAATGATATTTTGGCTTTTAAAAATAGCATGAATACAGATCAGTAAAAACGAGTGTTGTGGTTGCTTCTACTACTGTCCCCTGGGTAGTCTTTGGATAAATGGTGGTGAGTCCTTCTGCACATTCTCTAGAACATTCTTTTTTTTTTACTTTTTTTTAAACATTTTTTATTGATTTATAATCATTTTACAATGTTGTGTCAAATTCCAGTGTTCAGTACAATTTTTCAGTTATTCATGGACATATACACACTCATTGTCACATTTTTTTCCCTGTGAGTTATCATAACATTTTGTGTATATTTCCCTGTGCTATACAGTGTAATCTTGTTTATCTATTCTACAATTTTGAAATCCCAGTCTCTCCCTTCCCACCCTCCACCCCCCCTAGCAACCACAAGTCTGTATTCTCTGTCTATGAGTCAGTCTATTTCTGTCCTGTATTTATGCTTTGTGTTTGTTTGTTTGTTTGTTTGTTTTTGTTTTTGAGCGATCTCATATGGTATTTTTCTTTCTCTTTCTGGCTTACTTCACTTAGAATGACATTCTCCAGGAGCATCCATGTTGCTGCAAATGGCATTATGCTGTCGGTTTTTATGGCTGAGTAGTATTCCATTGTATAAATATACCACCTCTTCTTTATCTAGTCACCTGTTGATGGACATTTGGGCTGTTTCCATGTTTTATCTATTGTAAATAGTGCTGCTATGAACATTGGGGTGGAGGTGTCATCCTGAAGTAGGGTTCCTTCTGGATACAAGCCCAGGGGCGGGATTCCTGGGTCATATGGTAAGTCTATTCCTAGTCTTTTGAGGAATCTCCACACTGTTTTCCACAGTGGCTGCACCAAACTGCATTCCCACCAGCAGTGTAGGAGGGTTCCCCTTTCTCCACAGCCTCTCCAGCATTTGTCATTTGTGGATTTTTGAATGACGGCCATTCTGACTGGTGTGAGGTGATACCTCATTGTTGTTTTGATTTGCATTTCTCTGATAATTAGTGATATTGAGCATTTTTTCATGTGCCTTTTGATCATTTGTATGTCTTCCTTGGAGAATTGCTTGTTTAGGTCTTCTGCCCATTTTTGGATTGGATTGTTTATTTTTTCCTTATTGAGTCGTATGAGCTGCTTATATATTCTGGAGATCAAGCCTTTGTCAGTTTCATTTGCAAAAATTTTCTCCCATTCCATAGGTTGTCTTCTTGTTTTACTTCTGGTTTCCTTTGCTGTGCAGAAGCTTGTAAGTTTCATTAGGTCCCATTTGTTTATTCTTGCTTGTATTTCTCCTAGGAGAAAATTTTTGAAATGTATGTCAGATAATGTTTTACCTATGTTTTCCTCTAGGAGGTTTATTGTATCTTGTCTTATGTTTAAGTCTTTGATCCATTTTGAGTTGATTCTCTAGAATATTCTTGACCCCTGTATCAGTTATCTGTTGCTGCATAACAAAGCATCCCCAGACCACAGTTAGTACTTGAGTGAAGTGGGCAGTCCTTTTGCTGTTCTTGCCCAGCTCACTCAGGAGGCTTCAGTCAGCTGGGGCATCAGGCGAACTGGCCGGGATGGTTGAGATAGTCGGGACTCTCTCTCCACTGTCCCTACAGCGTTAGCATCCTCACAGCATGGTGGGCTCAGGTTCCAGGGCAGCAAGGGCAGAAGCTGGAAGGTCGTTTCAGACGGAGGCTTGAAACATACACAGCACTGCTTGCACCACATTCCACTCATCAAAGCTAGTCACAAAGCCAGTCCAGATTCCAAGGGACAGGAAACAGATTCCACCTCCTGATGAGAAGGATGGAAAAGCCACACTGCCAGGTGGCCCATGGCTAAGAAAGAGAGATTTGCGGTGCTCTTTGCAGACAGCCTACCACAACCCCTTAGCCGTTACTGAGGCGTAAGAAGGAGGCTGAAAAAGAGGGATAGGTAGACAGAAGGCTTTTTCTAAAGAAAAAATTTTGCCTCTGTTCATCCTTAAAACTTGGAACTTTAGAACTTTGGCCTCCATGGAGCCAAGCAACTGACAAGGTTGACTGTAATTTTTATGAATTTCTTCAAAGTTTATGCTGGCTTTTTATTCATAAATTGACTTTCACCTTTGTAATTTATAAGCTTAAAAAGAATAGTTGCCATTTGTTTTGCCCTCTTTCCAAAATATAATCTTTGTAATCATCAAAGAAGCCAACATATTTTAATTTTAAAATTGTTTTAATTATGTTATTTAATTGTGTCAACATTGTTGACATTATGAGCTTTCGAATTGTGAATTCAATAAAGCAAAATACAGTTGATGTTTATATTTTAATTCCTTTTATTATCTGTGTTCCAAACGGCCAAACAGGCTGCAAAGACTGACAAGTTTCTTGTGCCTGCGTCTGCATTTCTTTAAAAGTCAGGACACCAAATAGAATAATTTGTTGATAATTCAATTTTGAGTCTCCAAAATCTCCCCCAAATCCCCAATTTGGTGGCTTTCCCTATCCTTCTTTTGGAAACATGTTTATTTCTAAACATTTTAAAAATGTGTACGCCAACATAGAATTCTCTAGATCAGGAGTTGTCGAACGTTTTTTCTGTAAAGGACCAGGCAGTAAATATTTGAAACGATGCTGACCATAAGGACACTGTCAGAACTACTCCACTCTGTCTATGTACCCTAAGAACACCCCGAGAAAATACATAAATATATTGATGTGACAGTCTTCCAATAAAACTGTATTACAGAAGCGGGTGGTGGACTAGATTTTGCCCCTAAGCTGCAGTTTGATGACCCCTGTTCTATACAACTGAGGGACAGAAAACTTGAGAGGAGTGAAGTGTTCTAAGTGATATGCTAGTGATAGGTACCGGGGCATGAAAGAGAAAGTGCCAGTTCTCTGGGTAGAAGATGGTCAAGAAAAACTTGGAATGAAAACTAAATAGAAAAATAGACACCCTAACGTCTCCTAGGAAGTGCAGGTGCTTCGGAATGACCAGGCCACAGGGCATTACCACCACGTTATGCCAATCCTGGAATTTTTAAGCTCCAGGGAATTTAAAATTTTCTCTAGCTCAATTACTCACCAATTCAGTGATCCTTTTGTAACATTCCAGAAAGAATTGGTGAAAATTAGATGTAGAGATCAGCAGCAATACACGCTTTAAAGCTTACGTCTATCAAAGATCCATTAAAACAAATATCTTTATATTAAACAGATAGTTGAATCACAGCTGATGGCACACTTATTTCAAGTAACCACCAACACAGTAACATCTTCACCAATCCTCTCTTTCTCCTCTGTCCATGCCATTCTATGTTCCCCTCTCTGTTCAGAGGTTCAGACTCACAGAGTCATTTGCTTTTTGGTTTATAAAGCCTGAAGCTTGTACTTTTGAGGCTCTCTTTATAGAGGATAAAGCTATAAATACAAGTTCTCTAGGTTAGTTTTTGGGGCTTTGGAAGGAGTCTGTCTGAGGGAGGGGCCCTGAAGCTTAAATTTGATCAGCTTTGTGGCAAATCTGCCTCTCATAGCAATGGGATTTTGCAAGTTGCATTAAACTCTATGGATCTTAAAAACAAACAAAATACCCTATACTCTTTCCCCTCAAAATCTGCCTATATTTGGCATATGGCTGTGCCTAGATTTTTGACATCTAGAAATACTAAGAGCCATCCTATATCTGGATCTTTGTAATACACCAAGTCCAACCAAGGTCAAGCTCTGTGGATTTCATCTCACAAAGAGCTAAGGTGTCGGACCCCCTCATCCTCTCTGCTCCCACTTGAAGCCTCCTTGCCCAGTTCTTGTTCTTCCTTGAATGAATGAATGAGTAAATGAACGGATCTGGATGTGGAGAAACACACACAGATAAACTACTCCTAACCAAAAAATGTCTGTGCAATGAAAAGATATTCTGGTTCCTGTGTATTAAAACAGGAGAACTCTTATCATTTGGGTATGAGATTTGGCATATATGCAGGCCTTCTAAGTCACGATCTTCCATAATTTGTTCTAGAAGAAGCCAGTGTCACCTGAGGGTTGAAGCCTTAATCAAGCATGTCCCTTCGTTATGTTAGCCTTGGCTTAGCAGGTAAAAGTCTTTGAAGTTAGTGCAACTCGAAAATATTTTACCATCCCTTGACTTGTGTTATTTTCTTTTTATTTTTTTCCCTGAGACTAGGGGAAGAAAGAAAAGGGGACAGGTTCCACACTCAACTGACCTGCTTTTCTAGGGTTTGGGCAGACTTCCCTCTTGGTGATTTCTGTCTCACATTTAAAAGACTTTGTTCCATCTCCATGCCAGCGTAGCCTTTACTCTGATCCCGCTCTATATCCTTACTTCCAACAACTTCTTTCTTCCATTTGAGATGTCTTCCTGCTTCCTTTTCAGTCTTGGTCTTTCCACTCCAGAATCTCATCTTGATACAAAAAATCTTTCCTAACAGGACAGACCACCCTGTGCACTGTAATTGGTGCTTACTTAGCATTGGCATGAGCGCTGTAACCTACAGCTGGGACTCTGGCCACCTGCATTTCATCAGAAGTCATGCAGCAGCAGAGTGAGCTCAGGGACAAGGAAGGAGGTGGAGGTGGAGCTTCTGAAAGTGGGGCCCTCGTTGCAGGCACCAGAATCACATGGGGTGCTTTCTGAACATTCAGATCCTTGGACCCTGTTAAATCAGAATCTTAATTGACTGACCAGCCCATGAAACTCTTAAGCAGACAAAAATTTGAGAATATGTGCATATGATATATATTTAATCTATAATATTTAATTTAACATACCTTCTGATCAAGCAGACTTTGAAAAATGAAGGTGCTTATAAGCCTGTGGGTTAATGAATTTCATTTGATCATAAGTTTCTTGTCCTAAAAACAAGACCCTTAGAATTATCCAAGCTCAACAACATTTAGGAGCACAGAAAATAGACATTAAATTCAATGTTTTGAATCAGTAACTCTGAAAAGCAGAAGAGTTAGGTAGGGCACTTGCTAGTTAGACATTAGATTTTTATTCTGGTCCTAAAGGCAAATCCTATAATCAATTAGTGCTAAGAACATAGAAATTCCATCATGTCTAAAGAACAGAGAAATTCCATCAAGTTCTAGCCCTAAGATTAATTGCATGTGTGGTTTGGCCAGTTTTATAGCATTTTCTTGCTTCAAGGTTTTCATCTCTCAAATGAGAAGCATACCTATGGAAATTCCTATTTCATGGGTTTGCTAAAAATACTGAATATGATATGATATGGAAAAAACAGTTTGGAAAAAAGATAGCTTTTCTTCAAATACATTTTACACTAAAATCCATACCAAAGTATTTTTAAAAATTTTTTACTCAGTAGTATTTAGTTAAGTGGTCACTTATGTAAATTTTTTTCTCCCTCTTTAAACCTCTTAATCATTATCTAGTTACTGAGTGAGTGATGTGATGTTGGAGCCATTTCTTGCAAAATATGCAGCTGTTTTCATGGTACTCAAGCCTTTTAAAACTAATATTTTGAGAGTTGTTTCATATTATTATTCAATTACTCTATAGTATTAGAGAAAATACTTTTACTATATGAGTAACATTGCTAATTTATCATGACAGTAGCAACATTTAAAAAAATATCCACCTCCATTAGGACTTAATATTAAACTTATAATCTTGTAGTTACTCTACTAACAAGTATATACCATCCTGTAGTTCTTAAAATGTCCATTTTTATCTTACATTTTACTTTCTGTGGGTGTTTTTCGTTGTGCTTTCTTCCTTCTGGTCCCCATCGTCCTCGGACAAGGCTGAGGAGGGTCTGATGTGATGCCTCCTGTCTGATGAGGACCACAATTTGGTCTGTTTGCCATCTGGAGATTTCCCCATCCCCTTCACATCCTCAAGATGCTGAGATGAGAAAGGGAAGGGAGGGGATGGCGTAGCTGGGGGAGGGGGGCATAGATACAGCTACCACCATTCTTACTCTGCCCGGTTCCCTTGTTGACTGAAGGATGCTACCCTCTGGCCTCATCTCTCAGGATGAGGGAGGAAGTTGCTAGGCAATGTCCATTCTTGCCTCTTCCTGGGGAACCACTGGAAGAGATACACCTTGGGGCATCGGACCCCAGCTTCAACCCCATCCCTGAAGGTGACTTGATCAGTAAGGAAGTGCTCGGGCTAGCAGCCACACTACTTCTAATCTGCTTCAGACTGAGAGGAAAGAGAGGAAGCTAAACCATGTCAATCAGTGGTCTGCTATTGAAGAGATCCTGAGCTAAGGTGTCTACATCCTTTTGCCAAAGCCCTGTGAAGTGGTTACTGCTAACGTTTTCATTGATAAAGAGATCATCTAAGCTCAGAACGTAATCAAACTTGCTTAAGTTCCATAGTTATTAAGAAACGCAACAATAATTAAACTGAATATGAGAACTGGACTCAAAGTCAACGTTAAATGACTTAAAAACCTCACAGATACACACACTCTCCAAAATGGCCCAAGCAAGCCAACCTGTAGAATTGTTCGTATATTAAATATTAATGGGCACTGACTGAGGGCCAAGGGGTCTGTCCTTTGGGTGAAGCTCACACACAAAACAAAACAAAACCTTTCAAGATAGGTGGCCTCTGGGTTCTTGAATGTTTTTCATTTGAGGGTAGTCATGATACTAAATCCAGATAATGTTTTTGAGTTATACTTAGTTAAGTATTATCAAGTTTGTTTTTGACTACACCTAGTGAATACTGCAGAGTATGTTTATCCAACCACCCCCCTCTTAAAACATTATAGTTCATTCACTGTATTGCTAGGGTTGAATTAAATTTCTAAACCTGTTCCAGTGTAGACATTTCTTTTTTTCCAGTCTCCCAATTCCTGTGCTAGCCAGTCTTGTAGAGTTAGCAGTGTGTACTTAATGATTAATAAGAAGC
This sequence comes from Vicugna pacos, assembly GCF_048564905.1. Classification (NCBI taxonomy): domain Eukaryota; kingdom Metazoa; phylum Chordata; class Mammalia; order Artiodactyla; family Camelidae; genus Vicugna; species Vicugna pacos. The sequence goes on from NC_133011.1 coordinate 3,786,120, forward strand.
AAGAATAGCGTTTGTGAAAAGGAAGAGAATATTTCATCCTGCCTGTATTTTAAGTCCTACACAAAGAAAACCATGCAATACACAGTGTTATATAATTTGCAATATGTTCAGCACTGACACTTGGGAAAATTTGAAAGGGATGAAACTTGTTTTCAACATCCTTAGCTTCCACTTTCTGAATTCTTTGTAGTGTTCAGTAACACATGCTATTATTCTAAATGAGCACACATTTCAATAGCCAAATGTATGAGTCTCTAATTGTTGAAATACATCAACTAGAAGGAGATATTTGGGGGCTTGTTGATTTGTTCTGAAATCACAAGGTAGAGATAGGATTCTGTACTATTTGTGGAAAAGGGTGACCTTTCAGCTTTACAGAGTCCTAGAGGTCAGGTCCCAAAATATAAATGACTGGGAGAATATGAACTAAGATATTAGGCAGAAATGCTGAAATAATTCTTTGAAAAATGAAACTAGGCTAATAGTGCAATAGAGCAGAACAAATCTGACTCCATATTAGGCCTGTTCCTTTAGTTTTGACCACTGTGCCCTGTTTTCTAGGCTTAGTCTTGTCAGCTGTGCACCTCTTGTGAAACCATGTTGCCTTTAGCCTGAAATAGACAGGAGAGCCTGTTCCCGGGGCCCTGACCTTTCAGGACCTTAGCACTTCTGCACCTAAGTAGAGATGGCAAGTTGCAAAATAGAGAATAACCTTTGTTTTGCTGGAGATTTACGGGGACACCATGGCCTGACCCACATGAACGGCTGCAAGAACAAAGAACTCCTGCAGCAAGAAGTTTGCAACAACCAACCACACCCCCCTACCCCCGTTTTTATATAAAAGGAGCCTGCATTCTGACTGGGGGAGGATGGTTCACCAAGACATAAGTCTGCTATCCACTTGGTCTGCCAGCTTTCCGAAGAAAGTCGCTATTCTTTGTCCCAACACCTTGTCTGTCGTGTGGTGAGCAGAATGAGTTTGGACTCGATAACAACAGGATGACTAGTGCTCACTTCCAGCAGAGTTAGAGACAGAGGCCCCTCCCACGCTGGCTCCTATTGTCAAACACTCAGCATTACATGTTTACAGCTGCTGTCAAAAATGCACGAAGAGAAACTCCTGCTTTTCTCCAATTTTTTTTCTTCCTATCAAGATTAAAAAACAGAAATTTTGGTTCAAGGTCTTCTATTAATATTCCAGACTAAGCAGGCAGAATTGTGAAAGGTTCTATAAACCTTTAAATTGCCATTAGCTAATCAGAATCGTTGTTCAGTGATCATTATCTTTTATTAAATGACCACTGAATCAGAATGTTCGTACTGCTTTTCAATTAAAGTTCAGAATGGCCAGGCCCGGCTCCGCAGCACACAGAGCGCAGCAGTGCGACCCAGTGGAGCTGCCATTACCCAGAGGTAATTGACCACTTAAGAACTTAAGTTAACTTCTTGATGTAGCCAGTTATTTCTGCTCATGTCAATTTCTACTAATGTCATTTCTAAAGATTTTCTCTACAGAGAGAGCACTCTTGTAAACAGTCTACCCTGTGACAAGATGCTCAAGATAGAAACTGCTCACAGTTTTTTAAATTTCACCAAAGCACAATGCTATTTTTTTTTACCCCTGTTGTGTGTCAGGGATTCAAGCCATATCCTAGGGGGGCCGAATGAAGAAGGGTGATAGAAAAAATAGATGTGACACGGGCACTACAGGTATGACTAGTGAAGGATAGGGCTGGTACAATGTATTTTGAATTAAAATGTACTTACACACGTGATCAGACACACACAGACACATTACAACTATCTGAAAGATCAAAGCAGTTGATGGCAAAATGAAAAATGCATTCCATCAATTAGCGAAAACACAACTGTAGATAATTTTTTGGCGATTTCTTTCTCTCTCACAGAATTATCCTTTTAATTTGTTGCTGTAGTTCCATGAAAAACAGGAAGAGCTTAATTACAACAAAGATAGGATGGACTAGCCACCAAAGAGTTAAGTTTTCCATAAGAAGAGAAACACAGTTAAATACTACATCACAAATTACCATTTTTATGTCACCACCCCACCATGACTTTAGCACTAAGCCTGCTACATCTTCACACTCTCATTAGGATATAATGCATATTCATGGTCCTGATTATATAGCCACTTTCTTGACTTGTTTTAATTGTGCATAAAGACACTGTGACAGGAGACCTGACCTTTTCAAGATCATTTTCTCTCCATTGCTTTTCACAAAGCTATTAACTTGTCTCCTTCCCAAAGATTGCAATAATTTATTTCCCATTAATAAAAAAATTCCTGGTGCCAAGCAAATTAAAATTTATTCAGCAAATAGAATTCTTCGGATTATTTTCTAATGGCTTTAAATACTGCCAGCTTAGGAAGAAAAATAATATTAATGGGTACAGGCTGAGTGGATAATTACATACATTGGAGAAAAATGAATATACAACCAATGTTGTAGCTTACCTCACATCAATTACCCAGAAGAGTTGCTTTACTTTTTTCAAGAAATATATTAAATAATTTATTTCAGGGGGTATCATTATGGTCTTGAAATTATCCCAATTGAATGAAAGGCTCAGCAACTTACATGTATAAACAACACATGTTGGTATAAGAAAACCAGACCAAGTTATAAAAGAAAATGTGTGTAGGTGTAAATGAGATGATTTAAAGGGGTCACTTAACTAAAGTGGCAACTGAATTACAATATAATGTGAACAAGGGAAAAAAGAAATGCAAGGAATTGAATTTCTTTCCTTGCTAAGTTTCACCTGTCTTTCTTTTTGTAATCAAGAGAACCCCATGAGAAAACCAAATTTCCAGAGGAAATTTGAATCTCATTCTGAGAGAAGTTAAGTATTATCTTCTTTGTGCAATGTGCTTTTTTTCCTTTTCTTTCATTTGATGTTAATGTGATGAATCTTGGGTGTTACAGTGTTCATATGCAGAATCTTTTAGACCTCAAGCACTGTGGGTAGCACATTATAATTACTGTCAACCTATTGGCTCCATATAAAAATAGTATCAGTGTCTAAAGGATGCCAGTTCAACTTTGAGCCATCATAAGCGTAGCTCTTTCTGGCTTTTGACGTACTAATTGCTTTGGACAAGAGAGATTAGAAAACTCAAAAGAACTTTGTGGGTTTGAAATTTTCCAATGGAAACAAAGCTCTTTGAGTGTTTGCTTCAGAGTCTAGGAAATTAGAAGAGGAAGGAGTGGGTGGGCAATCTAGTTAACCTGCCAATTGGGGCAATTTTTCCCCTTAAATAGAAGGCTTCATTGTCTGATCCAATCTAATTTTGAAGACTTTGTCCCCTGTCCTCTCTTAAAGGCCAAAAGGAAAAGGAAAATTAGAGGAAGAACGGTTATTTTGATACTATTGAGTGTGCCATGAGCCTTTACACACAGGCTTTCACTGGCCCCTCAAGGGTTATTCTTTGAGCCAGTTAGGGTAATTTTTCACACCCTGTTTTATACATAAGGAGACTGAAAGCCCATATAAATGAAATTATATGTTCCAGGCTTTAGGTTAATAAATTAAGGAGCCAAGACTCAACCCAAGATTCTGTGGCCCTTCCTAAGTGCCTGCCAAATTAATGCAGATAAGCTAGTCTTAGCAGCCTCTGGTGTCAACTGGGGGCAACATTCCCCCCCCCGGGGAACATTCCTCGGGGTCTGAAGTCACTTCTGGTTGTCACAGCTTGTGTGTGCGTGTTGGACGGTGCAAGTGGCATTTGCTGGGTAGAGGCCAAGGATGCTGCCCGACATCCTACAACGCACGGGAGTGTCCATCACTCAGAACTACTTGGTTCAAAATATAAGAATATCATTGTTGAGAAATCCTGGTTTATAAACATGAGCTAAAAAAGAAATGAAATAGAGGTAAACAACTTTTAAAATAAAACAATTTATAGATACTTGGATTTTTAGTTTGACTGGAACGTGTGATAATGACTGCAAAACAATGGACATAAAGATAAGAGAAAACCAAGAGCAAGCAAACAGAGTCAGAAAACAGTCCTTCAGAGGAAACAGATCCTGGGAGGAGGAAATAAAGGGGTGAAAAAACAATGTTTAAAGAGCGACGGAGGTCCTAGAACACACAACAGATAAAAAAAAAAGTCTAAAATTGGTTCAAAAATAAAGATCAAAGATGATGCAAATGACAAGGCATCCAGACAATTGCACCGACTGCCCTGAGGATGAAGATGCTGGACAAGTCCTGGAGAGGCCCAGGCACAGGGCAACAGCTAGATGGGCCAGTCCAAGAAGTGCGGAGAAGAAGAAAGAGACGACGAAATAGTCTTTAGTGAGATACAGCATCAGTGTCCAGTGCTTGGGAAAGAAAGAGATGGAAAGAGGGCAGCTAACTGGTCCACCAATAAAGGTAAGGGCGAAAACCAACCAAAATAGGAGTTTTAACTCAGCACGCAGCCTTCTTGCTGTGGGAGCTCACTTCTTTGTTCTGAAATCTTCATACACTGTATATGGCAAGTTAGAGGAGTACATTTTACCTTGTTCAGTTGTTTTTTAAAAAATGAAATAATAGAATATTCTGATGTTTTGTGAAATTTAAGGCAGCCTTGGGATTTCCAACCTTATTAGGAAATTAAAATAAACAAGATTCAATAAAATTATGGGGTGTGTCTGTGTGTTAAACATGATCTAGTTTTGTTGAAAAAGATTCTCAACAACATACAGCTCGTTGGGGTTCCTGGACCCAATTCCAACAGGCTTACGTGTATGTGTTTGTGGCTTTTTTTTTTTTTTGGTGTATGTGTGTGTGTGAGACTTTCCCACATCAACAAGCAATCTTCAGACACCAGCAGAATGTCTGAGAACTTAACTCACTTCTGACACTATCTACTAGAGAAGGAATCAGATTCCATAGCTTAAGGGCTCAGTCCTGGAAGACCGCCCCCTCATCCCCCACAAGCCTGCTTCAGATGCCAGTCGACAGCCCAGTTGTTACCTGTGCTTTTTGATTGGCTACAAACTGGAGGTTCCCATGATCTCTTCCTTGGGTTGGATTGATTAGCTAAAGTGGCTCACAGAACTGAAACATCATGCTTACTAGATCACTGGTTTATTATGAAACTCGGGATATAACTCAGGAGCAGCCAGATGGAAAAATGCACTGAGGTGAGGGGTGGGGAAAGGGCGTGGAGATTCATGCACCCCTCTCCCAGTATCTCTGGGTGTTCACCGACCCAGAAGATCTCTGAACCCCCTTCTTTTTGGGGTTTTTAGGGAGGCTTCATTCAATAGGCATGATTGATTAAAGCATTGGCCACTGGTGACTGAACCCAACCTCTGGTCGCTCTCCCCACTCCCAGAAGTCAGAGGGTGGGACTAGGAATTCCAACCCTCTGATCAGAGGGTTGGCTGTCCTGGCAACCAGCTCCCACCCTGAGGTGGTTTCCAAAAGCACCTCATTAATAGAACAAAAGATAACTTTAATGCTCTCATCACTTAGGAAATTCCAAGTTTTAGGAGCTCTGTGCCAGAAATGGGGACTAAGACCAAATATGTTTTTCTTATTATTAGTCACAATATAACAGCCACCTCAAGCTAAACCTCTTTGCTGCCTAGCCACCTTATTGAAACTATGAGAAAAGACTGATGAAGGAGAGGCGGGTTAGGACCAGACAACCTGAAAAAAAAAAAAAAAAGCCCATCTCTAGCTCTCACTGGCTTATGTGGTGCAAACATTCCCAGACTTTTCAAACATCACTTTCTTATTTGGAAAACTGGGAATAATAATGACTATTTCCTGAGGTGGTATGAAAAATACTTCACCATTAGTATAATGTGGATCCTGGCCAATCAGAACGGACACCAGCTATAGACAAGCGGTAGGACCAGACCAGTCCCTGACTATCAGCTCTGCCTTGCTCGCAAGGTTCTAGGCAGAGTTCTGTAGTTCTGTTTGTTCATTTATTCATTCATTTAGTTTTTACACATGTGCTTGCCTCCAGATGCTCTACTGGGTACGGGATATAGAGACAGATAAACACAATTTCACGACTCCAAGTGTAGTGAGAGAAACACATAAATTAATAATTGCATATATATGAGGAATGATTAATATTGAGCTTTATTCCATCATCACCAGCGTTTGGATTCCACTGACATTCAAGTCTCCAGCCTTAACTTTTCTTTGAAGTTCCTTGATGCATTTTTAGCTGTCTGCTGGGCATCTTTTGGCTTACTGCAGTTACCTCAAACAAAATAATGTCCCAAACCAGATTTATAACTTCCTGGGCAAAATCAGTTTCTCTACCTTATATTTCAGAATGATGCAGTTTTTGACGTCTTTACAGCCAGGCCTAAAATTGTGAAGTCATCATTGGGGCTTTCCTATCACTCAGGCCCTATATCTAAGCCTTAGCTAATTCTGTTGCCATCTCCCTGCCCAGTTTTTCCCCATTCCTTTCCCAGGCTCACACTAATTCAAGCCTTTTTATTTTCTGCCCGGCCCTCCTTCTAAGATTCTCTGCTTCTACCCCTCTTGTATGCATATATTCGTAATTCTCCACTTTTTTCAGCTAGCAATGTCTACATTTTATTTGTTCTTCAAGACCTGTCATATCACTATGTGCTGTGTTATTATTACCTTCTGAAATTAACTAGTTCATGTATTTTCTTACACGATTATATGTCCTCTCTCCTCCGACCTGACCTACCCTATTAGCTACATGAAAGCAAAGACCTGACACATAATAGACATTCTGTAAATATGTGTTGAATGAACAAATGGACGAAGGAATAAATGGTTTGCCATATTCTTCCGGACCCCTCAGACACAACTGACTGACTGACAGCTTTATCTGTGTTTGTCTTTTGGCCAGCTCTGGATTCTCAGTTTAAGGCTTCCATCACCTCACCAATCATTGCTTGCAAGAGCAATCAAGAACCACATCAGAAAGTCAATTGCACAAATGGTTCTCCGTACAAGTAAAAATTATAATTTTGCCTGAACATGACTTTTTCTACCCATATCATCTTGATACTGTTGCGAAAACAAAACACTGTGACTTTTTAAACTAGACTTTAAAAAATTTTATTGCATTTTTTTTTGTTGGGGGGAGGTAATTAGGTTTACTTGTGTATTTATTTATTTTAATGGAAGAACTGGGGGTTGAACCCAGGACCTCATGCATGCTAAGCACACACTCTACCACTGAGTCATATTCTCTCACCAAAATGCTGTGGCTTTCAAAAATTTATAGCTTTGACATGAAAAAGAAACCTTAGCATTAGTCCATTAGAACAACCTAGCCCAAACGCATTTCCTTCTGCACCTAGATGAAAGGAAATTAAGGAACGTAGATTAAAACTGAAAGTATGTAAACCCTGCTGTTTCTCATTTGCTGTGTTAATCAAGGCTGCGGGAAGACATTTCTGACTCCATTAGCCTATGTTTCATTTTCCATTCCTCTCTCCTCTTGCTCCTTGTATTCTGCGCCACCCATCTGAGCCTTTGATACCTCTCCAGGAGGAAAAATGGATCTTATTCCAACACAGGCTGTTTATAACCCTCGTGTTAATTGTGGTACAGTGACAGAGAAACATCATAAAGGCACAGAGTAACCTGTTTTATTTTTATTAACTTTGTTTTCCTGAATTTAAAAAAATGTTCATTTTTAGTAAATTTGGAGATTACAAACAGGGAAACATACTAGACAGCACGTACGAAGTGCCAGATCAGTGGTGCTGACGATGAGCACTTCAGCGGTCCCCTGATGACTGATTTCCAGACGAACTGGATACAAATTGATGCTACAACGTTCAGAGGAAAAAGGACCCTGACCTGTGTTATACAAAAGGAGACACCTCTGCCGTCACAAATCTTAATTCACTTACATTTTAATCACATTTCAAAAGGATTCCCTATTTAGCTCCCTTTCTTACCCCTCACTTTCCCATGGCATTTGACTCACTGTGAGATTTTATATTAGTGTCAAACAAAATGCTCCTCACTATGAAGACTGATAGGAAAAGTGCTTCAGAGATGTAGCAGACCTGCCTGGGGAATTTCTTCCTGCAAAGACAAGGCTAGCTACCTTGAGGCGTTTTTGCTGAAAGCGATTTAACAATCATTCTTTAGAAGATAGCCATGGGATATTTATTTTTTTTCCAGAAAGGCTCTTAAGGGTGCCTTAATTTATATGGCCATTTAAAAATATTGATTATTGCCTAGTGGTGCTGGAGATATGGATGCTGAAATCAGGACTGAGTTATGGATTCAATAGTTGGAAAATTTATGCTGCGGGTGCGTATTTGCTTAATTAAACAGAAGTCACCTACTCTTAAGTGGCACACTCAGCTCTGCCTAGCAAGACAAGAATAAAGAGCAGACATAGGTGCTTAGGGTGAGGAAAGGCAACGTATGGCGAGGAGCCTGTGGCTCCTGGTGAGCCTCAAGGCCGGAAACACCTAATGGCATGCGATGAACCCACCTGAACTACCATTGTCTGAGTTCCTCTTTCACTGCTGCTGGGAACTGATGTACGTGAATAAGGAGGTTGTCGCACCTGTGAAGTAATTATCACACAAGCCACCACCACCCACGGGATGCTCAGCGCAGCATATGTGCCAACTCATTGTCTACTGCTGGGCTGTCTCCCTCCTTAGACCTTTCCGGCTTCCTCTATTTAGTGCAAACATGTTTTTTAATCAAATGGAGACTAACTTGGCAAACAGCATAAAATTCACCCGCACCTTCTTCAGATCAACATTGAATACAGATTTCCCCATCTCCAATTTTCTGTTTGAGGTATGGAATGGATAGAGAATGGTCATATTCATGGTCACCAAAGCTGCTCTGCTAAAGACAGATTTAAAAAACTGATAGAAACACTCATGCGTCAAATCTTATTTGGAAAGGAAATCAACAAATACTAATATCATTTTTTTTCTCATTGATAGATTGCCAATTTAGTTGACGATAGAGTGATATAAAAATTTTTCTTTCAGTCCTATGAATATTTTCCACATGCAAAACGCACGTGTGTTTTAGGATGTTTTGGGATGCTAAGACATGGAAAACTCCTTTGGAAACAATTTTCACATGTACACACGTAAAGAATAGAGATGTTTCATGTTCACGATGACGACTTTGGGACTTTCACAATAATTGCAATAAATAGGCGCAGTAGAATCTGACTGTGGTGAATGTCAATCCTTTCTGAATTTCTGAAAATCAACTCGGAGCATTATGTCAAGGGTTTAAGTGGTAGCTGTGAGTAGTTAGCGTCTGGATCGGCTCCCTCATCCTCCATTATAAACTTCTCCTTGTTGGAGGAGTTGGAAAGTTGAAAAACTACGTCTCTTACACTGTCTCACAACCACGGTTCTGACTGCAAGTCGGTTTCTGCCTGTTACAAAAGAGGTCTGCGAGGCAGGCTTGAGGGGAGGGCTGCCTTCTGCGTTTCTAGGCCAGTGGTTCTACAAGTCTGGTCCCTGGACCAGCAGCAGTGCCATGATTTGGGAACTTGTAGAAGTGTAAATTCTTGACCTCACTCCAACCTACCGAATCAGGAATTGTTGCAGTGGGTCCAGCAATCTGGGTTTTAACAAGCTTTCCATCTGATCCTAATGTGCGCTGAAGTTTGACGACCATTGCTAGGTCAGTGACAGCTGACTGACAAGACAGTGAACACTTGAGGCTTCCCTGAGCAACAGTCCATCCTTCAGATGTCTTTGTAGCAGCAGAGACATCTTCCTGACCTGATCTAATTGAAAAGATGGGTGTCCATTCTCCAGGATTTCTGGATAGGAGAGGCAATTGTGTCTCTCACATTGGCATCTTGTGTTTAGCAGAGTTCTAGATGCAGCTTCCAACACAGGGGCTGCCCTAGCGAGTCACCTGTATTGTCCCGGAAGTCTGAGGAGGACCACCCTAAAACCTGCTTCTTCTATCCTCCAGTACTCTCATGAGCATCCATCTGTGTTACATGCTTTCTGCTTAAAATCTCTAGAATGGGACCTGTTACCTACAGTGATCATGATCCAGCCATTCACTCAGGCAGTTTTGAAACACAACCCCCAAATTCTTTGAACATTTTCTCATTGAGAGGTGGAATGTCCCTTTGAACCTGGGGTCTATGATTGCCCAACAGCATACAGTAGAAGTGACACAATACTAAGGTTTTAAGAAATTGGCCACTTCCACTCCCCATCTCTTGGGTCACTGGCTCTAGTAAGGCAGACACTAGCCTGTGAGGAAGCCAGACAATAACCAGCATTGATTTACCAGCCACGTAAGGGAGCCACCTTGGCTGTGGACACTGCAGCCTCAGGCAAGCAGCCCCAGCTGATGGCACGTGGAGCAAAGATGGACCTTCCATGCTGAGCTCTACCCGAACAGGAGACTCATGAGATGGAAAAAAAAGAAAAGATTGTTTAGTTTATAGCAAATGTCATCTTGCCAGTTTAAGAAGTCTGCTCTTCCTTGATCCGCCTTTCTACGATTCTTAATTCCGGGGGTTTGTCATGGACACCACACTTCAGTAAGGTGAAACGAATTAAACACGCACGTCAATCCCTCTTATTTAGAGAAAGACGTCGGAGGACCCTGCTGTTGTCTTCAGCCGCTGGGTTTGTCTGGTCAGTTACGCAGCAATAGATATCCAGAACACATGCCGAGCTGGAAGAGCTGAGGACTCAGAACAAAGATGTCAAACCTAGGTCACAGTGTTGTCGTAGCGTGGGTTTCCCTAAAGCAGACCCAGATGTGAGGTGGTCGGATGTGACATCAGGAACAAGAGAGGAGGGGATTTTGAAGGCAAGAGGCCCTTCCGGAGCCTTTGAATCAGCTCACAGAGCTAGTGTTCATGTTTTCTGTAAATCCGGTTACTTGAAATTAGCATGTCTTCTGCCATGGAGTCACCTGCGTACTAGAGAGGATGTATGATTTTCTCTGCGTATATTTTCAAGAAGGCACGATTTTCCTCTTTTTCAGATGAAAAAGTAGACGTGTGGAAAGATTAGGTAATGAACATCACATATTTAATAAGTGAATAAAATGACTAGGCACCCATCCCTGGCCTCTGGACCCTATGCAATATCTAATCTTACAGGACACAGTGAAGCTGACACTCGGCCATTCTCATTAAAACTGTAGACTTTCCTACTGCGATCAGGCAACTTACAGTATGCAAAACAAATTATATTTATAAACTATGCTTTTAAATCGTTCACACACATTTCATTTGAGCTTCACAAAAACCTTATGAGATCAACAGGGCAGGGATGTGGCTACATGTATCTTTTTGTAGTTTAGAATAGTAAGCCTCAGAATATGTTAGTGATTTCTCCAAATCAACGTTTGACCAGGGTCTCCTATTTCAATTACAAACATGGAGCAAATATCCTGAGTGATTTCTAATTTTCCACCACAATGGCACAACAAATAGGTCATTTTAGTACTCTTTATTAACGACTTATTGTTCGATATTTTAATGAGCTTTTCCTTTGAAACTTTTAAATTCTGGTATCTATATCTTTATTCACTGAAGTCAAGAAGTAAATATAATAATAATAATTTTGAACTCTTCATTCCTTAAATCAGAAAAAAGAATCATAGAACCATAGGACTTCAAGGCTTGGCAAAGAGCTTTCAGAAGATCTTTGAAAATGTTTTTTTTTTTTTTTTATGAGTAAACAAAGTCTCTGAGAAGGGAAGTGACATTTCGAAGGTCATGGCTAGTTCATGCAGAGTGGAGTATAGGACCCGTAATTTCTACTATTTCCCTCAAGACAGTACATACACATGCTGTCTTTTAAAAAAACATTTATTTTTTATTTATTTATCTTTTTGGAGGGGGGTAGTTAGGTGTACCTATTTATTTATTTTCAGTGGAGGTGCACACATGGTGCCTTCTTAACAGCTGGGTACAGAGGCTCCTGTCACAGTGTGGGGTCTTTAATGTTTATTGAATGAATAAACGGTATCAGAACACACGCCCTTTGTTTCTGTGAGAAGCCACTTGAAGGCAGGGATTATGGCTTATTTGCTTTGTATTTCCTCCAATGCCTAAGGACAAATTTGAAGCTCAAATCAAATACCCCAAAAGATGGGTTGAATTTAGTTTGGAAACAAGGATGACAGCATGCAATGTGTGGGGTACAAAAGTCAGCCTCTTTCTCTCCTCCTTCCCTCAAGACATTTGCATTTTGATGTCTGTTCTCTCCACCAGCATTTTAATTGTCACAAAATTGTAACAACGAATGTTGGTCCATCTCCTTCTGAAGTGCTTTCCTGTACCTGCTTTTATCTGGTTCTGTCACAGCCGTGTGAAGGTTTCCATGGGAAGGGAGCATGTTTTAGAGAGGTTAATGGATTTGCCCAAAGCCATCCAGGGAATATGTGTAGAGCAGGGGATTTGAACTTGGGCTTCGTGTTCCAGAAGTCGGGGTGAGCCAGAGGACCACCTAGGAGCTCACTCAGTTAGGATAATGGATGGAGACCTAAGAGGTCATGTTTGAAAAATGGTCCTACCAAACAAATTCTGTAACCTTAGTCAACCTTTAATGCTTCTAGTTTGTTCATGGAAAAATCCCACTTAAGACAATCCCAGGGAGAAGAAGAGAGGTGGGGGGATAAATACTTTCCCCCTTTTTATGTCATAAATACCACCCTTTGTTTCTAACCACTCTAGCGCAAGATGAGAAACCCTAGGACCCCTTAAGTGCCCTGACATTTCAAACTATGTTATTGTTGACTACAGATATTCAGTTAAATTGGAAACGGGAGATAATATTTTATGTATGTATTAGATTCTAGCCAGATACTTTTTTTTTTTGTAGCAAAATAAAACTGGGAGAAGATGACTTCACAGTTTGTGTCGCTGGAGTATGGCTTTCATTCCTTCCAGAGAATAAATAGATGTGCGCCCGTGTTCCATCTACTTCGCTGTTATCACTTTATTTGCAGTATGTAATAAAACCTAGGAGACATCTCTTTTGTTCACAGTGTGACGCTGCAAGGGAGAGGAGGTATCTGTTGGCTAGTCTGATGTTCCAGGAGAGAAGGGCTGTCATTAAAATCTTGCATACTACCAAGTGGGGGCGAGAGCAGACTTATACTGCAATTACTTCTCTATTAGCTGCTGCCCATTGCTCCTGACAGGTATAAATTAGATCTCGCTAGGTTGCCTACAGATTAATGAGTTCCCAAATTGGCATGCAATTGTTTGGGAGTGAAAGGCAGAAAGGGGAGGTAGATGCAAAAATCTTCATACACCTGTGATTAGGGGATATTTGCTTTTCGTTCCGTATTTTTCTTCCCTCCTTGGTATCGCTTGGGTGAGAACTGACACTTCCTACCCGAGGATTCATTCCTTTCCGAGCCGCGGAAACTTGCAGCTGAGGCGAGGCCAGAATTAATAATTTGCGTGAGCAAACACACAGCTGCTGTTTGTGGAGAGAGATTCTATTAACGAACAGTGAATTCTCATAATTAGCCGAGCGGTTTCTGCAGCTGCCCGCCTGACCCCCCAGACTGCACAAATTGTGGGTGGTGTTCGGCCTCGAAATCAATCTTACCTAATTACTATAAGCATGTTCCTCCAGCCCTAATGACTGCACAAAAATTAGACATTTCTTACTCATTCAAATGCTCTTCTTATTAGATTTTCCTTTGTACCGAAATTTATATTTGTCTATTAGCATCTCTGAGAGTGTACAGGTGTAGTTACAAATCAGGCACAGAGAAGTGTAATTTGTGTGCACGCTGGAAACGAGCGTGTGCACCCGCCAGTGTCAGCTTTGCAGACAGAAGCAAGATCTGTGCCCCCTGAAAGCGTCGTCTCCCCAACAGCATTTGAAGAGCATTCTGCAGGTTGGTGGTCATTCGGAGCCCTGCCTCTCTTCCAACCTCCAGGTTCCTTTCACTCATCGGCCACTCCTCTCTTCCCCTTCCCGCCTCCCCCAAACTCCATTCCATTGAAACAGAAGGGATAACGCATGCCACGGAAGCCCCAACCCCGTGGGATCCAGGTTGCCCTTTGGCATTCTGCCACGTGGAAATCAAGCCAACGTATTTGAGGTTGATTTGCTTGACAAGGGCGTGGCTAAGCGTCCTACCCTCAGTCTTGCCCGCCCGCCCTGCACCAACTGGTAAGATGGCCCAGTGTCGGTTTGTCGGGGTAACTCACTGTGTTTCCTTTGCAGAAGCAGACTCTGGGGTCTTCCAACCGTATCACCTGAGCGCTGGAAGCTGTGTCTGCAGCTGCACCGGAAGCTGTGTCTGCGGCTACACTGGGAGCACGTGCCAGCCCAGGTAGATTTCAGCCCCATTACTTGTCACTGAGCCTTAAGAAACGTAAAAGCGATAAAATTATTGTGTCGCTTATATGTAATATTTATGATATGGAACAATTCTCCCGAGTTACGGTTATTACACTCAGGCGGTGCAGTGCACAGTCTGGGCCTCGCCCTTCACTCTGCACTTAAAAAACAGGGTTTACGTGTTTTCCTCCATGAACGTCATTATTCAGGTCTGCAATGAATGAAGCTGGTGTGGGCACCACTGAAACCATAACCTCTCTTCCATCATGTATCAGATCATCTAGTATTGACTTACGTTGTTTTTCTCTTCCCTTCCACTTGCCTCCCTCCCTCCTTTCCTTTCTTCCTTTGTTAAGTGCCCATTATCCGCCAAATACTGTGTCAGGTACTAGGTATACACTCATGGACAGAATCAGTAAGGTCCCTCACCTCGTGGTGCTTCTACTTGAGAGAGGAAGACAGACAGTAAACAGGCAAATAAATACATATATAATTACCAATCCCAAGAGACAGCACAGTGCGGTTTGAAGAGCATGAGTTCTAGAATTACGATTTGCGGGTTCAAATCCTGGCTCTAACACTTACTTGCTGTTTGACTGTGGACAATTATTAAGCTTTTCACTCCTCAATTTCTTCATTTATAGCATAATAAAAGTGTGTATACTTATATGACTGCAATGCAAATTAATTAAACTGATATCTATGGAAAACTTGGAACACGATCTGGTCTGTAGGAAGAACAAAATTCATGTTAGACATTATTATAATCATCTTGAAGGAATAAAAAACATGCATCTACAAGAAATAATGGGGAAATCTGCTTTAACTGGAGGAGGAGGGAGGGTCTTTGGCTGGAGCTGATGTTAAGCAGAGATTTGATGGTTTTGGACATGCTGACCATGAGGAGGCTAGGAGTGTTTTCTAGGCAGTGAAGTTACATGTGCAAAGGCCCTGAGGTAGGTCATGTGTGGTGTGTTTCAGGCACTACACAAAGGCCAGTGCGGTGAGGGATCCAGCACCAGGTAGATTACAATAGTTGAAGGACTAAGCGCTCCCGAGAGCAAGCACAAAGAATGTTTTTAAATATCCTTTTGGGAAACCAATGTCATAATTCCATGATTATTATAAATTCTATTAGAATCTTCGGTCTAAAGATGAGAGACAAGAGACTTGTCTAAAACGATGCACTGAGAAAAACAGATGTGATCTAAGGAAGTGGGCTGTCAGTTACTTGTTTTATTTTTCATCTAGCCTTAAGTCCAGCTGTCCTGATGCAGCTACCTAAAAAGAAAGTTTGTCTGATGAGCCTTTATCGAAATCAAGAGTTAGTAATCACGCCAGAACTCCAAGAGAACAAACAGAAAGGATGCTGCAGATCAGACCTAGCTCACTCTGGGGCGTGGACGGTAGAGCACCCCTTCCCCCAACCCCAAGGCGCAGGCTGGCTCCCACACTTGAGCCTGACGCTTTGGAGCAACTTTGGCATCACTAGGCATGTGTGGATGTAGGAAGGGTGACCGCACATATCTCAGGAAAAGGAGTTTTATAGTCGTGTGGCAGGATGAGACATGATGGCGCACTCGTTTCCAGCAGCTCAGTTTGGAAACAATCAGGGGTTAATAAATGCTCTGCCGGGGAAAGGCACAAGGTATCCTAGGAACCTCATGCATCTCCGAGACTCAGTGGTTTGGGGCACCAGGTAAGGTTATTTTCCTGTGGCCTTATGAACAGAAAAGAGTATTTTTTAAAACAGACTGAAGCCATTCACCCAAAGTAATTAATTTAGCATTAAATATATAGGCAGTCTTATGTAATGTTTTAAAGCATATGAACATTCCAAAATCACCAATTCATATTTGGTCATAAGCCAAGACTAGCTCTTTAAAGCAGGATTTAATTAACTTTTCAGTAAATCGTAGTAAGATAAGGGAAAAGAGCCCTGTCAGAAGTAACCTAGGATTCAATTCACATCAAGGTCTGGCTCCCTTCTGCCAGCAGGGCTGGATAGGAATGAAGGCGAACGGCCATCAGGGCTACCGGATAGGATCCTGGGACGTATGTTCATGTAAGAGGAGCCATTTAAAGGGTTTTTACTGCAGGCTGTGGTGCCTGAAATTTATGGCCAGGACCTGAGTTTCCAAGGATGGTTCTTAAAATGTGATTCCTGCACTTGCACTGGAACCACTTGAAATGCATGCAGTTAAAATGCAGGTTTACAGGCTCGCTCTTCACTGCCTGAACCACAGCCTGAGGGGACTCGGGGAGACGGCTGGCCCAGGGATTCCCAGGGATTTTGACTCTCGCTAAAGTTTGAAGATCCTGCATAAGGTCACAGGATTGGATTCAGAAAATTTACTCCACAAAAATAAAGGAAGTTTAATTGCGAATTTAAGCACCACTTGTATATAATAGAAATTTTAAGTTTTATTTTAAAGAAAATATTTCAGTACATAAATTTCCAACTTCAAAATTTAAACTTCCCTTAACTCACCTTGTGTGTGTGTGATTCATATAGTAACCACTAGTTTGTATAAAAATCACTGAGCTGACAACATCAAATGCCGGTGAGGATGTGGAGCAGCGGGAACTCTCATTCACTGGTCATGGGAATGCAAAGCGACACAGCCACGTAGGACGTTTGCTGGTTCTTACAAAACTAATCATACTCTTGCCATAGGATTCAGCTGTGACACTCCTTGACATTTATTCAAAGGAGTTGAAACTTATGTCTCCCTAAAAGCCTGCACATAGATGTTTATAACAGCTTTTTTCATAACTGCCAAAACTTGGAAGCAGCCAATATATCCTTCAGTAGGTGAATGGATTAATAAACTGTGGTACATCCAGCAGACAATAGAATATTATTCAGCTCTCAAAAGGAATGATCTACGAAGCCGTGAAAAGATAAGGAGGAAACTTTAATTCAGATTACTAAGTGAAAGAAGCCAATGTGGAAATGCTAGATACTGCACGATTCCAACTATATGACACTCTGGAAAAAGCACAGCTAAGGAGACAGTTAAAAGATCAGTGGTTGCCAGGAGTTGGGGGAGAGAAAAGGATAAGCAAGTAGAGCACAGAGGATTTTTGGGACAGTGAGAATGTTCTGTATTATGATATTATAATGATGGATACATGTCCTCGTATGTTTGTCCAAACCCATAGAATGTACATCACCGAGAATGAAGTCTAATGTAAACCATCAACTTTGAATGATAAAGATGCATCAATGTCAGTTCACCAGTTGTACCAAACACACCACTCTGGTGGGGGACCTTGATAATGGGAGAGGTGATGCACGTGTAGGGGTGGGGAGTATATGGGAAATCTTTTTACTTTCTGCTCAATTTTACTGTGAGCCTAAAACTGCTCTAAAAAAGTTAATATAAATAAATGAATCTAAAAAAATCACTGAACAGCTCAGCAACGTTATTGGTCCTTTGGTACCTGAGATACCACACTGGGTACTGACTAATATCATGGCCCTTTGATGCCAGCCTCTCCTGCCATACCGTGCACCAAATGGTCCTTGGCAACGATTGATTAAATTGCTATTGAGTGATCAAATCTGTGATTCTTCGAAGTCTGAATTAAAAACTGGATATTTCATTGCTTCATCTATTTTTTTTTTAACTCAGAAAAGTTCAGCGGTGTAAGCTGGTATGCTTCCCCACAAACATCATATGCTTGGTCAAGTCATTCATCCAGTCCTGAACCTGAGTTTCTCTACTTTAATTACTGATGATGAGAACCTCAGCAAGTGCTGGGAGCAGGAAATAAAATAGCTTTTGTGAATTTATTTGGCTTAACACATATAAATACATCTAATATATAGTTAACGAACTTCATACACAGTTGGGGGTTGATTCCCTTACAAGCGCCCGCTTGACTTAATTAGGAGCAGACGTACGTGTTCTTAATAATTTCCCCAGCGTATTAACTGGTTGATATGAACTTTTGGAAGATGGTTCAGGTTTCCCATATCTAAAATTGAGGTGAATTGTGAGCCCCTTAAGGCTTCTTTCATAATGTATTTAACTATTAAGGGGGAAGCGAGGGAAATCTGGTGAAAGCTATGAGCCCTCTTTCCAGAAATGCACTTGGACACACCGGGTAGCTCACATGTAGAATCCTCTGAGGTGCATTTAGGGAGCCCAGGTTGAGAATACTGGCATCAACATGTGACTCTACTCCTTGAGAAGGGTAGCTTTTAATCATCAATTCATTCATTCATTCATTCAGCCAACATTTATTAAAACCTCTTTAGCCCTGGAAATACTAAATTCTTAAAAGACACTGAGGCATGGCTCCATCTTCCCAGATTTTAGAGTTTAGAGGTGAAGACAGATAATGTCTTCATGAATGGAAAAGTGCTGTGACAGAGGAAAAACTAAGAGGGACTGAGGGCCCTGACGAATCAGGGAAGGCTTCTAGAGAAGCCAGTCCGTGGAGATCCTTCTGTAGTTTTAATGGGTAAAGAGAAGTTGGTGAGAGGGATGAGGGAATGATTAGGGTGAAGGAAAGAAGTTGGCTATTCCAGCGAGAGAAAGACATACAGACAGAGAGCAAGGTCAAGGTTATACTGCAAAGGGGGCTGGGTGGGCAGATAAAGGTGAGATCAGGCTGGAGAAAAGTGGAGAACAGATCATTAAGGGGCTCTGACACGACGAGCATCCTTGACTCTGCTCAGAAGGCTTGAGAATGCACCAAGGAGGGTTTTAAGCAGGAAGCAACTTAGATTTGCATTAAAAAATACTATGTAGCGCCTTTGTGAAATATACATTGAAATAAGCAAAGTGAGGGGTGAGGCAGCCAGTGTGGAGGACATTACAAGGCATCCAAGAGAAAGATGATGAAGATTGAAACTAAGGCTGTAGGAGTGAGGCTGGACTGAAGGAGGTGGATTCCATATAGGTTAACAAGGATCAGTCCAGCAAACTAGATCAGTTTATTGGCTGTGGACTCAGAGAGGTGTGAAAATTTAGACTTGGGTTGGGGGCAACAGGGTGAATGGGTTCACTGAGAATAGAAAGTAGAGGAGAAACAGCAGATTGGGGATGGGATGGGGTGAGATAATGAATTTAAGGTGCCTGGGAGAGTCTCAAGTAGAGAGGTGTGTTTAGACATCGGAGGGACCAGAGCAAGATGTAGGCTAAAATTAGAAAATTAGGAGACAGTAGCAAATAGGTGAAAACAGAGCCCACGAGAGGGGCTAAGGTAGTGTGCAAATTAAGAGTTACGAGGAGAGAAGAGGGTTTCAAAGACAGAAACTTGGGCAACCGCTGTATTTATGATTCAGTCTGAGTAGGAAAACTCACCAAGGTGGCAAAGCCAGGGACGTAAAAGGAACAGCAGTTTCACGGTAGATAAAGGAGAAGTTTGAAAACTGAGAGTGTGGCCGATAAAACACATGCTTCAGAGATTTAGCAGAAGATGCGGACTCATGGTGTCCACTTGTTTTCAAAAAAGAGAGGCCGCTGGTAATCTTAACTGAGGAGAAAAATGTTTTGACAGCTTTCAAGGCACAGAGAGGCAGCGCAAGGTTTATGACACGTGACAAGGGCAGAGTCTGACGCAGAGTAAATGCCTTCACACCGGTGCATTCCTCTAAGAAATTTTAGATCTCTGACATTTCTGGAAGCAATTAATTTTTTTCTGGGAGTTTCATCATTTTATTTTAGTAATTATCCTAGCCGTATGATTTTAATAATCAGATATTTTAGAAGAGATTATGCATTTTTTAAAACACACCTCTGATCTTTACAGACAGGCAAGGTGCTTTTAAAAAGTTTTCCTCTTTTTTTTTTTTATTAAATTATCTGGGGAAATATTTTTCCAAATCGTGTGACCAGAATTTTCAAGAAGGAAGTGCAAGATTACATGGTAAATGACTTAGGGAATGCCATTTTTTTTTTCTGTTATAGTTTAAAAAATCAGCATTTAGGTTGTCTTTGGGGGAAATTAAACAAAGGATAGCAGCATTTTATCACAAATTTGATGTTTTAAACAGCAAAAACTGGAGCTTTTTTTTTTAAACTCTAGATTGACACAGACAATGAACTTAAAGTGTAAGGAATTACTTTTCAAGGTTGGAGAGATTTACCCAGGGCATTAAGACCTAAATGAATCATTTCAGATATAACAAAAGACCCAAAATAAAAAAATAGAAAGGTATTAAATGTAGGATTTATGGGAACTATAAATATCATTTTATTTCACAGTATCACTCACGGTATTAATGGAAAGGTCTTGGCAGGTCACTAAGTTTTTCCCCCTGAAGTGTGCTTCAGAGATGGCAAACAGGAAACTCAGTTTTGAAGTCATATAAATTGGACTTTACATCTTTTATTACAGAGTCTGTATGCGTGTGTATGAGCATCATTCTTTATGTGAAGCTACCATGGCTATTCTGGGTACCCTGCTGTTTTCTCTCATCACAAGTCCCCAGCTTTCACTCTCTGGAGCTGATGGACCCAGGTGATGGGAAATTCTCAAAAAAATTTTTTTAATTGAAGTATAGCCAGATACAATGTGTCAATTTCTGGTGTACAGCATAATGTCCCAGTCATAAGTACACATACATACATTCATTTTCATATTCTTTTTCATTAAAGGTTACTGCAAGATATTGAATATAGTTCCCTGTGCTGTACAGAAGAAATCTGGTTTCCTTTATCCATTTTATACATAGTAGTTAATATTTGCAACTGTCCAGCTCCCAATTTATCCCTTCCTATCACCTCTCCCTGTGGTAACCATGTTTGTATACTGTCTGTGAGTCTGTTTCTGTTTTGTAGATGAGTTCATCAGTGTCCTTTTTTTTAAGCCTTGCTGACCATTACAAAAAAACTGGGGAGCTTTTTAAAAGGCTGATGCCTGGGCCCTCACCCTAGGAATTCTGAGTAGGGCTTGGCCATTGAAATTTTTTAAAAACTCTCTAGAGATTTCTAATATGCAATAGGGTTAAGAGCCACTGTGATAGAGGTTACTTCTACTCACTCATTCCTCAAAAGGGAAGGATTTGTCCCATAGCGGTGCCAGTCAGATGGGAATGGACACGAGCAAGGCTGTGAGGTAAACTTCAGTTTGCGTTCCTGCAGCAAATATGCTCACTTCAGAGTTCTGCGGTCCGTTTTCACTTTTGGCTTTAAGAAGTCGTTCAGTTTCAAGATGCAAAATAGGAAAAGTCAGGCTCCCTAGATGAACTTCTGCTCTCACTTTAAACAGTATTAGTGCCATGTCTACAAGCTGGTTTCTGTTTTGTTGATGAATTCATTAGTGCCTCGTTTTTCCTTTTTTTAGATTCCACATATGAGTGCCATCATATGGTATTTTTCTTTCTCTTTCTGGCTTACTTCACTTAGAATGATCATCTCCAGGTCCATCCGTGTTGCTGCAAATGGCATTATTTTATTCTTTTCTATGGCTGAGTAATACTCAATTGTATAAATATATCAGAGGGTGGGAAGGGATAAATTTCGAGGTTTGCAAATAACTATTATAAGTAAAAATAGATCAAAAACAAATTTCTTCTGTACAGCACAGGGAACTATATTCAATATCTTGTAATAACCTTTAATGAAAAAGAATATGAAAATAAATATATGTATATACATCCATGACTGGGACATTGTGCCGTGCACCAGAAACTGACACATTGTAACTGACTATACTTCAATTTAAAAAAAAGAAAGTATTAGTACCAATTGTCACAAATCTTTAAGTGAATGTTCTTGTTCAAAACTAAAATCCTAGACTTCGTGTGTGTGCACACATGTTTTTCATATTCCTATTATGATTATTAAGGTGCAAGTTTCCTCTGCATTGTTTCTGCAAGATGATTTTGGTGAGTGAATTTAATATCAAGGACTTAGCATTAAGTCACTGTTTCTTAGTTAGAATGAATTGTTCTGGTTTGTAAATTTTTTCACTCTTGAGAATAGTATGGCAAAGAACCCAACGGGAAAAAAATGAATACACAATGGAGGTTGGCTTGTGTCCATTTGGAAAACTGGGTTGGGAAATAATAATTGCTTTTTTCCCCCCCACATCTGAAAAGGAAGCATTTTGTTCATCATCCTCTTTCCCAGAGTTTCTTCACACAGACGAATGGGCATCACGTCTTCTGGGCCAGCAAGGACACCTTCTCCAGGCACATCAGCCAGTGACTCCCCTGGGAGTTAGGAGAGGAAACATTCCCTTTGTGTCTATTTTTCAGTGTTAACCAAAGCACCAGAATGCCCCTACTCTGCACACTTGAAGTGTTTCAACCCACATGTTTCAGGAACCCTTTTGGGGCTCCAGTGTGAGGATATATATTATTCATGGTAAAAGCATCTGTTATGCAAACATCTACTGGTTAACCTGAGAGTCATTTGTTGGGCTAGTGGCGGATGTTTACTTTGTAGATTTGTACACTGGGCAGACGCTCGTGCATGGAAACCAGTTCTCTGTGATATTTCACGGCAAGAAAAAGAACAAAATTTCCCTGACCACGTGAAGACGGATGCCAGCTTTTATGTGCACGTTGCTTTAAGCTTCAGGGCAGTCTAGGGTTTCACAAGATTTGTGAAATCCTCTTTTCTTCACCTTCTCTCTATTCATGGGAAATAACTCATTGAGGCCGCATCTGATGCAGCCTTTCTTTCACCGGGGGTGTGAAAACCAAGGGTAGTTGATGATGGGACACATTGCCTTGGGCCAGAGTATCTAAATCATGTGAGCAGACCAACATTTATCATCCATTTCCTTCTATTTCAATTCCAAGAAGAGAAAGGCAAAGGCAAGCTAGGAGATTTCCCCTGTGTGCACCCTGATCCCTAAAACTACTGGCTTCCTTTGTTCTAAATTGTACACCAAGGGTTATAAAGGCTTGTTCAAATCTCCCCCAAACAAGTATGGTGCTACCTAATTTGTGGGCCCACTGGATGAGCAAATGAATTTTTATTAGTATAGTGACAATATTCTTTATTCTTAGCCTTTCATCTTCAATACAGACATGCCCTCCCACCAATGATATGTTTCAAAAAAACTTATGTTGGTTTTCTCTTGCTTAAATGAAATCAGATATAATTAAAAATATTTTTAGATTCCATAAAATGTATCTGTCGCATGACTAAGGTTGGGTTTGAAAAGAAAGTGATATAAATAAACACTGGCCTGTCACTCTGAGCTATTATACGTGTCACAGTTCCCCTGGACGACCGAAATAGGTTCGAGTGAGCTAGCACCCACTCAAACCCTTGGTACGTGGAGCATGAATCTCTGAGACCCATGTGTGATTACACATGAAAAAACAAAGTGCTATATCAGAGGGAAAAATCACAACCATCAAAAAGGTTTTGGACATCAAATAGATCTTAAAAATCAACAATTTGATGAGTTAAATCAAAATGAATTAGAAACATATGGATTAAATTGCTCTCACCAAACATGGATTTAAAAGGAAAAGAGAACTTGGAAAATGTGTTTTGAGTTTCCTCAATGCAAAACGTTTGAAAAATAATTTAAAGCCATCGTTGGATTCAAATGTGCTCGACTTCTCCCCATTGTGAGTACATCCACTTACTGAGCCTACAGTGATAACATTTCATTTTTCAAATGAGTAACAAATACTGCGGGAGAGTCAGCTCTTCCTGGATTTTCCCACAACGTATGAACAGCAAGTTGAAAATTGTCCAGCCAGTACTCTTTTACAACCATTAAGAATTATCTTGAGATTTCTATAGAATAAAACTCATATTTTTTAACACATTTTATTTTCAGTCTGGAATTAGCAGAAAAGGAGGGATTAAATTTTGCTGATGGTTGTACACACAGCTTACTCTTCTGTGGGCTGATAACTGACTTTTTAAAGGACCCAGCAGTCAGATTGCTTGCAGAAGTTCTCAAGACAATACGCTTACTTCTACATGCTAGGATATGCTCTTTATCACATTAAGCATGCAATTTTGGGGTTATAATCACATTATTTTGTATCCTTTTAAGAACATGTTGATTTCTGAATGAATATTAAAATAACCACACAAGATTATCCAGATTGTATTTGGTGCTTGCTCACTGTAGATTTTGGATTTTCATCTGTACTTAACTAAGACAGAAAGTGAATTTTTGGCTTTTGATAGCAACACTACTAAACTCATTGACCCACTGAA
This sequence comes from Vicugna pacos, assembly GCF_048564905.1. NCBI lineage: Eukaryota > Metazoa > Chordata > Mammalia > Artiodactyla > Camelidae > Vicugna > Vicugna pacos. The sequence goes on from NC_133011.1 coordinate 3,810,583, forward strand.
TGCTTCACACTGTTTACGATAATTATAAATGCTATTGATGGTTTTGTAAGAGTCAAAGGAATTTTGTGTTTACATTATGTGTCTTATTAAAAGAAAGATACCTGCTAGAAAGTATCTTTACCCTAAACAAAGATGTGTATGGCCATTCTTTGTTTTCTTTCAAAGACTTCTGTTACTTTAGTGCAGCCTGTATACTAAAATGTACCATGAATTCACAATGGAGGCCGCAAGGCAACATGGCATGTTGGGTGGTGGTGAAACACACGGGTGCTGAGTCAAATTCAAATCCAAAATTGAATGCTGGTTCCATCGCTTACTAGATAGGTGGCCTGGGTGAGAGCCCGAACCTTTTCAAGCTTTGTTTATTTACTCTGTGAAATGGGGATATTAACAATATTGGTCTCATGGGGATTTGATACAAATGAGATAATGTATGAAAATTACTTAGAACTGCACTTAGTAGGTAGATATGAAATCAACAGAGGTTAGCTGTCAATGTTATTAACGATGAAAAGAGCCTGGACTGTAGGAATTAAATGAGCTAATATACATGAGAAAAGTAGACTTTTAAGTTCTAACTTACTATATTAAAAAAAATAAATATTTCCTTAGAATTAACTAGAAGCATGGTTTCATACTTGAGGGGGCAGAGGAGAATGAATGTAAGAAAGAACAAATAAGAGAGACTTCTGGTGTTACTGAACCAGTTCACGCCTCCCTTCTAGACCACTTAATACAGGACACTTATCTGTAGAAAGGGTAATAGAATTCTGGTGTAAATTTTAATAATTGCAGCAGTGATTACCTTTAGATCCTGCGAGTTCATTATTGGCTGTACAATTCCAGAGGCGCTCGTTAAATGGCCCATGGAATGAATCAGGCATGGAATTAACCTATCTTTAGTTCCCTAAAGCTTATGTCCCATGAAGGAATACTCATATTGCTTTGTGCCTGTACATTCCATACCCTTGATCCTTTTGAAAAGAAAATTATTTAAAGAGGTTAAACCCAGAATCCTAGGTGAACCGACCCTTAAGTGATTAAAAATGAAAAGGAAAAAAAGTTCAGCAGCAGAAATTATTTTAGATGACTACCATCTCTCTCTTGCAGCTACTTTAACTGCAAATCATTATTGGCTTTGCCCTGTGGTTTGGATGCCGATTGCAAGGTGGCTGCCCTGTCCCAGCCTGGGAATTCTCTGCAGGGGATTCTTCTGGAAAGGAGGAATTTTGTGCGATGGAAGGATAAGTACTGGCTTAATAACCACTAAATATATCTTTTACCAAAGCGCCAGTGAAATTCAAATAGCATTTGAGTTACTTAAAGCGCTGCTCTCTAATGGGGACACTGAACTGGGTTCACTGAATTTGCAAGACTGTTCCTTTGCCATGTAAATTTTTTTTTCACCATGGAAGAAGTGGGCATTACTACTTTACAAGTGTCACCCTGCCTCTTCTTATAAATTTCTCTTTTAGAAACGCACCATTTGTGCCTTCTAGAATATTCTTTTCCTAGTCCTTCTTTGGGGGCCCTAAAATGTTGCAGATTTATTAAATCTGAGGGTTTGCAGGTCATCTCATCCAACCTCTCGAGCCATGCTTGAACCTTTCCCCAAACCAAATCACTGTCTAATCTGCACTCCCAATGTTAGAGAGCTCACTCTGTCCCAAGGCAACTCACTCATCAGACGGCTGCACTTGCTAGAAAGTGCTCCTTTGTGTCCAGGTGAGGTTGGTTTCCTTATAACACTCACCTACTAGCCTAATTATATTAATTACCACCACACAGCTGAGATCTAAGCCCCTTTCCACATCTCCAGTACCTGTTCCCTGTTCAGTCTAATTCACATACCGAGAACTTACTGTGTGCCAGCAGTCACTGCTTATTTGAGGTCATTTCAGCTCTCTTACCATCTGGTTTATTCTTGGGATGCCCCAGTTCCCCTCTGTCCTAAAGGACAGTGCTCTGAAATGATATTCCAGGAGTAGTGTGACCAGTGCATCACAGAGGCCCCGTTCTCATCAGCTTTTCTACGTAGACCAGTGAAAAATAACTTTTTGGGAAGTCTTTTTTTTTTTTATTGAAATATGGTTGACTTACAGGAGTGTCTTTATAGAGTTGACTCACAAGAAGCTGGAAGCCATTTCAGCACAAAACAGAGAAGCAGAGATCTGGGGCCACCAACGTCCATCACACACACACACACACACACACACACACACACACACACACACACACACACACACACACTTTATCACTGACCTTCCTGACAGACACAAGAATGTGCAAAGGTTGGGGTGAGTTCATTGATCCCAAAACTTCCTTGGGAAACATATTCTTCTTCCATTTACCTCATTTGTCTTTCTCCAACCCTCTATTTCTCGACAATTCTCCCCACAGAATCAAATGCAGGATTGTGTATTTACTGCTATTTTTATCTTTTGTTTAGATTTAGACCCTTATTCTCCTTAGATCTTTGGGGAATCTTAATTTTGTCATTTGTTGTGTTCACTATACTTTCCAGATTTTTTTTTCTTTTACCAATTCTGGTCTGCTCATTATCAGTTAGCAAGCAAGCTTGTGCATACCCAGCATTCAGCGATACGGATTCCCCATGAACACACAGGCTTGGATGGTGAGGACCCACATATATTCAGATGGTTTTCAATAAATACACAGTCAATCCTCCGGATGTGGGGCTTTCACATCTGAGGGTTCAGGCAACCTTGGAATGAAGTATCTATCCACAGCTGGTCACATTCTTGGATGCAAAACCCTGTGAAATGGAGGGCGACTATGCTAGGACATTTTACACGAGGGACTTGAGCATCCCAGGATTTGGGTGTAGCTGGATGTCCTGGAATCAACTCTCTGCAGATACCAAGGACAGACGGCGCTAAAGAGGTGGCTCTTCTTCCATGTCCTGGGGCTGCCACTTGTCTGATAGCTTCTGAAAGGACAAGATTCTTAAGATAATTAGTCCATGTCTTTGAAATCACAATCTCCCAGAGATGTCAACACCTGGCTTTACTGATATTTCTTATAAATTGTTTAAGGGATTTCATAAAAGTTAAATTGACGTAAAACAAGTAAATATATATGTGATGACGTGGACAACCTACCAGTGAACTAAAACAACTCTTTCCTTCACATGAAAGACTTGGACAGACATCCTTTATCTTGTTTGTCATGAATTGTTACCTCTTACAAGCTTGAAGTAGGTTAAAGACAGGACAACAAGGTATCTCACAATTTGAAGGACCTTATGCATAATTTCATGTTAGATTGATTTTATGAAGGGTAAGTAGGAACCACAGTATCAATACAGTTTATCTCCTTTGAGAATCAGCATCAAATAAACAGTAATGGAATTTTAAAAACTTAAAAGCTTCAGAGAATTAAGATTCTTCCATACCTGGCGGTAGAGCCGCTGAACCCAGAAAGACTCATACACCCCCAATCACTAATCTCTAGACATTGATTTATTGGATCCTTTCTACCAGCTGTTCAGAGGGTACAGAAAACGCACCAGGCTTTGCTGGTGACCCCAAGTGCTTTGATTCCTATGCATGCATATTTTAACATTATTACAGAAAGGTTTCATTTGCAATTTACAGGCTGAGTAGCAATGAGTCCGTTTCAAAGAGGTCAGTGATTTCACCATTCCTCCTAGTGATGGAATTATAGTTTAAACAGCTGGAGCGCTGTCCCAGGAGGGACACTGGGGTATGGCTCCTTAACGGCGGAATAAATCCATCAGACATATTTCATGTGTCTGATAACATTAATAGATACCAGGGCTGTTTAAATATTTAATGAACTCACTCAGAGGCTGTTTACCAAGGGAGAAAAAAGAGCTATCAGAAGAGATGATCACATCCTTTTGATCTACAGTGACAACAACAAAACCAAAATCTCAGCCAAGGATTCCTCTTCCTTGCTGCACACGCCATCAGGGGAACCCTTTTGCTACATGACATGTCTCATTTCCACAGTGTGCCTGAGAGTGTTTTCAGCTCTGCAGTTCAAAAGTTAATCATTTCCATGCGGCTCACTACTTAATAGAGATGCCAGAAGTCACAGAAGAGTTTTCAGTTGGGATAGAGAAAAAGGAGAGGAAAGACAATCAGAGACACACAGAACAAGTGAATGGTGTGAGGTGCACAGGGCCCCAGAGGTCCCGGGTGTGTTAGTGACGGGGCATCCCCTTGGAAGGAGGGAGCAAGCCCAGTGTAAGTGTGACTCTTGTCTTTATGGCCATTGCTTGTTACCCACTCTTCTCTGGCGACGGATAATGGTCGTTATATTAAAACACACACACACAATTTGATACTTGGCATAGGTTTGTTTTAGTCTGAGAGCAATTTTGTTTTGGTTTACAAAATTTCACTAAAAGTGGTTTGGCTAGGCAGAACAAGAATGGTTTTATTCTGTGGTTTCAGATGCCTGTTTGGTCATGTGAAAATGAAACAATAACTAAGTTTCAAATGGTGGGAAATTGCTGGCACTAGGTCCTTACTGTCTGTTGGCAGCGATAAACACTCATGTTGGAAAATGGTCTATTGCACATTTTTCCCCTCAATTATATTAAGTATCACCCTAACAGTCCTCCTTCTGGGATTAAGGCTATGCCTAGCTTCGTGTGCACCATCTTGGTCTATTCTAACACCTGAGAAACTCAGCCTAGATTAGAATAAATTTGGGAAGGGATAAATCTGGGAGTTTGAGATTTGCAAATGTTAACCATTATATATAAAAATAAATAAAATATGAAATTTCTTCTGTCTAGCACAGGGGACTATATTCAATATCTTGCAATAACCTTTAATGAAAAAGAATATGAAAATGAATATATGCAGATACATGCATGACTGAGACATTACGTTGTACACCAGAAATGGGCACATTGTAACTGATTATACTTCAATTAAATAAATAAATAAAATAAAGTATAAACAAATAAAAATAAAGTGATAAAAAATGAATTAAAAAAACAAATCAAAAAGATTACTCTTTAGACCTGGTTGAAAATTTCTGGCCATTTGACAATTGAAAGCTGAGTTAGATAGTGAAAAAGTAGTGTCTGTTTTCTTTGGGGACCAGGAGAGTGTCTTGGCTTAATTAAAAATGGATACATTTTTGAACCTCTCAAATGAATGTCATTAGCATTATTTATACTGTTTTCTCTGGATTCTGTTTTGCTATAGGTTTGTAATTTGTAATAAGAGCATAAGAAAGCAGATGGTGGCTTTCCTGAGTGCACAGTGTTGCTCTCCCTTTTGAAGGGCTGTCATTCTCAGAAATGAAAGACTTACACTAGACCATACCTTTCCAAACAAATCATTTTCAAGTATATAAATAGCATAATTAATCACAATGGAAATATAAAGTGTTTAATCAGTAGCAGATGGACTGAAACAAAGAAATCTTATGTATAAGACTACTTGAAATGTTCAACGTTGCCTACTTTTAATGTTTGTAAAAGTGGATTTTAGGGACCTTGTATTTTATTTAAACTTTATTGTTAGAATTTTGTTCCTTTTTTTTTTTTTCAAAAAAGGATGAAGCCATCCATTTAGCTGCTGTTTTAGGAAAGCAACTGAGTACTAAATAGCATAAAAGAAAAGCTAGCTAAAATACAGATTTACTAGGGAACGGCTTACATTCTCCAAATTCTCCCTTTTATAGTAACCAATGGCGAAATTTCCTCATGTCCTTGAAAAGAAGTAATCTGAGAGAAATACTATGTGGGGGGGATGGAGCTGGTGAATAAAAGGCACAGCTCTTTAATGTTAATTATCATTTTACATCTTTTAAGTGGATGTGTTTTAGAAAAGAGAAAATTCTAACAGTAAAGGAGCAGAGACCTTCTTTTGGAAAGAGGGTCTGGTTTGGAGTAAACTCTGCAGCAATAAAAGCTGAAACTAATTTCCAGATGGAATAAATTGGTTCCAGGATTTCTGAAATTTTGGCCAGCGTGTTGCACAGCTGAAGTTGATCCTTGCTCGGAACTGTTACCAAAGGGGATGGGAGGGGGGAGGTCGCTCTGTGGGGATACAGTTCCCAGGAGATCATAGGGTTGGCAGTTCGTGTGGTCCTGTTTGTTCCAGCCATCCATCTCTGTGTTTCAAAGGGCGGTGGTTCAAACCAAGTCTCTGAACCTGTTGTGTCCTCTACGCCCGTCCCCGCAGTTGGTCAGACAGCCTGACAGACTCAGTCTGTCAAGGTAATTCTCCCAGCAAGGGAAGTCTAACACTGGAGATACATGCATCCCCCTGCATTTGGTCACATTCTGAATCTACAGGACAGTGATACGGGGACCTGAAAACTGACAGGTCTTTTCTGTCTAGAAAAAAAGGCAGAAGATGTATTACTGGACACCTTAAAAAGTAATTTTGAAATCTCCTCCAGTAGACCTTTCATAGCATCACCTTGTCCTTAAGGCCCAGAAGCGCATCTCATGCTCCCCATCACAGCCACATCACTAGGAGCAGGGTGCCATTAATGTCCACTGGTCAGTGTCACAGCAATGATGGGGGATGACCCCAGGGCATGGCCTTTCACCTCCCACCCAAATAAGGCCCCTCAAAATGAAACCCTGATTTAGTGAAATTTAAATATATTCCTATTTGGAAAATTCTTTGAGTCTACGTGACCTAAGGATTTTTTCCAAACAGATTTTAAATGTCTTCTCATAGTTTTCAGTGGTTTTAATTCTCTACTTGTTCTACCAAACTTCTTGGATGATTTTGAACGGTTAAATTTTCTTCATCTCTTTTTCTTTCTCCCCATTGTGAAAAATTCTGAACTCTGAATTTCTTTCCCACAATTTTATAGGATTTTCTCACCTGGAATATTGCAACATTTTCTCTCTGTTATGGTGCTTATTGGATTTAATGAACTTGTAGTTCTGTTCAGAAAGCAGTTTGAGGTGGGGTGCAGGTATGGTGGAACTGGCTGAAGACCCCTCTTGGAGTCTGGCACCACCAGGCATTCCCCAGCCCCGTTCAGGAACCTGGAACTCACCCCCACCTCGGCTCTGACGTCACATTGGCATAGGGTTCAGAATATCCACTTTATAGCTTCACCTGAATCCCCTCCTTCCTTTCTCTTCCCATTACTTTGGCCTTATATCAGATTTTATCCTCGCTCAGTCAGAGAATCACATTAATTTTTAAAAAAATTTTATATATTACCTAACAGTGTTTAGGGTAGTCACTTTTTTTAATTGAAGTATAGTTGGTTTACAATGTTGTGTTAATTTCTGGTGTACAGCAGAGTTATACACACACACACACACACATTCCTTTTCATATTATTTCTGATTATAAGTTATTGCAAGGTATTGAATATAGTTCCCTTGCTATTTATCTATTTTCTGTATAGTAGTTAGTATCTGCAAATCCCTAACTCTGACTTTATCCCTCCACTCCATTTCACCCCTGCCTGCCCCGGTAACTGGAAATTTGTTTTCTACGTTTGTGTGTCGGTTTCTGTTTTGTAAATAAGTTTGTTTGTGTTATTTTTTAAGATTCCACATGTAGGTGATATCATATGGTATTTTTCTTTCTCTTTCTGGCTCACTTCACTTAGAATGATGGTCTCCAGGTTCATCCATGTTGCTGCAAATGTCATTATTTTATTCTTTTTTATAGCTGAGTAGTATTCCATTCCATATATCTATCTATCTATCTCACATCTTTTCCCAGCCACCTGTTGATGTTGTTTCCATGTCTTGGTTATTGTAAATAGTGCTGCTGTGAACAACGGGGTGCATGTGTCTTTTCAAATTAGAGTTTCTTCCAGATATATTACATGGTAAGTCTATTTTTAGTTTTTTAAGGATATTAAGGATATTAACTTCTTGACTGGTCACTTGCCTTCATGCTTGCTTTTCCTATATCGATTATACATACGGCTGCTGAATTAATTTTTTGAAAGCACAAATCTAAAGCCTGTTAACCATTGCTCCCTACCATCTGTGGTGTGAAGCTCAAATTTCTACTTAGTAAAGCATATAGATTCTTGCTCACCTCTCCAATCTCTATTTCAGACATGTCTCACCTTTGTATATGACCCCGATAAAAGTCCCTTAGAGTGCCCACCTGTAATCCTTCACTCTCACACCTTCTCCCATATTGTTTCATCTATCTGGACACTCATTGCCCTTTGTCAACCAGATGGTCCCTCTTTAACAAACCAAATGGATCATGCTTATTCCTGCTACACCTAGATTTGAACAATCTAGAATGTTTGCAACTCTCTAAGCTTTCATTCCTTTATCTAGAAATTGGAAAGAGTTGTGAGGACTAAGTGAGATAAGCTACTTAAACTCCCTAGCACAGTGCCTGAGTTAAAATGAGCACTCAGCAAATTTAAGTTGCTGTGACCTTGTTCGTAGGTTTACTCATAGGGTCAATTGTCTGCTGTCTTGTGGTTGGGGACTGTTTGTTTAACCTGTCTGCCTCTCCCCAACAACGTGAGCCCTAGTGACTGCCACGTGGTAACACTAGCTGCAGGCTGAGTGGCTGTAGAGGTGTTGACTTCCCTGAGGCACACACACCGCAGAACAGTCTGTCCTCCCTAGACTGGCTCCATTCTACACTCTCCTGATAACACCTTTCATCAGTCAATGTGTTTCAGTTTAATATAGTAGATTATCTTTTTCTTTATGTCTTCTAAATATGAGCATTTCCAAAGTCTTCATTTTTAGTTCTGCCCATCCTCCAGAGTGGAACTGTTCCTTGTCCCTTCTACCTGGTTTTCTTACCTTTATCCCCCAAACCATACTTCAGTCAAAGATTGATATCCTTCCAATATTGCTTCCATTATGTCAGTTATTTCATCAAAAGTCCTTAACTGACTTCGAGCCTTCCCCATTGCCTCCTGAAAAAGGTCCCATTCTCTTTACGTAAGCCCTCAGCTCTTGTTTCCAGTAGTCCCCCATCCAGTTGCTCACCGTGTACTGTGGCTGACTGTAGTTCAGGTCCCCATCATTTCCTGTGTCCCTGAGTCCACTTTTGCCTCTCTCAATCCATTCTTCTTTTGTAAGCATAGAGTTGTGCTTCTGATTACATGACCGCTTAGCATACAAATTTTCAGTGACTCCCTGCTGCCCGCAGGTGTAAATGCAAACTCCTTAGCCTGGCCCTCCAGGCCTGTCGTGAGCTGACGACTGTGTATTACTGTGGTTTCATCACCAGGTACCCCACCTCACCGAAAACCACTACAGGGCCTGTGGGTCAGCCAACTGTCCTCTCGCTGTTGCTTTGTATGTAGCTGGAGTCCTGTCCTCCGTTCTCTCTCCATCTCTTTGCTTGGTGAACACCCTCATATCCTCTGGTCTTAGACTTTCAACAAGAAGCCTTTCCTAATTGACCCAACTAGAGTTAGGGACCTCTCTAGTGCTTTTCACATTACTCATGTTAGCCAACAAGATACTTTGCTCTTTTCTTGTCTCTCTTGTCCTGAAAAGACAACAAGTTTTGTGAGGTTGGCATGAGTGGTTTGGTTTAAAAAAACAAACAAACAAACTATCTATATCTGTATCTATATCTATATCTATACCTATATCGTTTTTTAGACTTGTGTCTATGGTTCCTAGCTCAGTGCCTCATATGTAGTAGACACTCAAGTAAATACTTATTGAATGAATAAATCCCAGGCCATTCATGATCGGTCTCCATCCAGCTACGTTCCTTAACATGAGCTATAGTTACACTGCTCCCTTCCTGTTTCCCGGTCACATCTTGCATCTGCTTGCTTCTAGGACATTGTTCTATCCCCAAGTGAGGAATCTTTATCCCCACCCCCACCCCTCCTGGCGACACGCGTCTGCCAGTCCTAACCATGAGTCGGGAACCACCCAAGCTCTTCTCCACTGTGGAGTTCTCCCTGAGACTCTCATGAGGGTACTCGTCTACAGACTTCCTGTTTTGTTTATTCTAATTCACTGCCACTTTGTCAAATAATGCCTTGCTGTGGATCTTAACTTAATTTTTGGTGGAGGAAAGACCTCACGTGCAGAAGGCTGAATTTAACTTTGTATGGGTTTCCAACTTACTTCTCAGCAAAACAGCAGGGTTCTTAAAGGTAAGAGTCATTTGTTAATTGCTAACATTCACAGTCCCTGTGTACAATGTTAGGCACTTAAGAAATACTAAATATTTTTATATGAATGAAATAATTTGATTTTGAATCCATCATGAAAATGTACTGCATAATAGGAAAGGAACTGCAAAATATGCATAAAATAAACATGTGATTAAATTCTTACTAGCTCATAACGAAATGCTTGATCTAGGTTTAAGCTAATGGCCAAGTTGTGGTTGAGATCAAATGACCTATGAGTCTAGATCCTAAAATGCAAAAACTCCTTCCCACTTTAAAGAGGGCATTAAACTCTTTGAAACCACTGAGGCACCAGGGCCAGGAGGTTATAACATATTGAGTTGTACACAAATAATCTTAAATAATTGATATTCCTTCATGTGGTTTATTTAAACCAAACAAGTAAATTATTCACTTGAAGGATATAGAATAATTCATCCATTTCTTGCTTTCTCCTCCATCCTTCCGCAAACACATATGAATGATTACATTGGGCAAGGATGTAAGTGCATGTTAAAAAAAAAAAAAAGGATACTCAGTGGTTTCTTGCAAATGGAGCTGTATTTCTGTGCCATGAATAAAAATAGAGTAATTTGAAATGAGTTATTTGATATTAATGATGGTTTTCAACTTACACGATTCCTTTGATTCTAGGAGATCCAATAATTCAAATTCAAAGGAGGGGCTAAACTGTTCACTCTACATCTCCCAACTGTGTTCACATATCACGGTAATTTTTTATCTTGGAGTTTTATGCAGACATCCATACCACTTGAATTCTATACACAGACACATATGAACGTGATGCAGCTCATCTTTCATGTTGAACAGATAGGACACTTGTTCTGCCTTCATTGTGGAATCCTGCGTCTCTCTCTCTGCTCCGAGATTACATCTTAGTGTATATACTTAAAATGGTCTTTAGATAAATATTCAAATTAGTGAGAACATTCACCCCTAACTCATTAACTTTAGCTACATTATTGGGCAAAGCCATACTATATACTGGAGACTGTCATGTTAGTGTTCTAAGTAATTATGATAAACTTGTGAAGATGTTTGGTGTAAAGAGGTAACGATGTCATTGTACACGAGGCTGAGTTCGTAGAATTTTATCTGTTAATTGTATTTCCTGAATATTTTGATTTTTGATACTGAAGGTGAAAATAGTAAAATAAATATGCTTATTTTATTGTTATTATTCTATTTAGAAGCAAATTTTATTTTCATCTCTCTTTACCCACCCATGAAACTATCATATCCCTGATTTAAATCCAGAAAACAAAACAAAACAAACTAACATAAGAAAAACATATTTTGCGGTTGAATAAGCTATTAAATGTTCTAGAGGGATAAACCTTATGACTTCAGTTTCAGCCACAATTGTATCTGTCTTCATTCCAATTGTCTCTCAGTTCTGTGATTCAAGCTCACATCGTGGGGTCCAATTTGTGAAATTAGTACATAATGACCAGACTGTGTCTTGTCACTAAATCGACACTGATGCTGAACTTCCTCAGGATATGAGACCGGGTTTTAAAGACAAGAAATAAACACACTAAGAAAGCAGCATATGGTGTTTCCGTTGCAGATACAGAAGTCAGACATTTTGCAGCTTCTGTTAACTTTCAGTTTAACCTGGAATAGAGCAAGAGAGATAGAGGGGGATCTTTTTAAAATCTGGGTGACAAAACAAACTCAACACCATGCAAGAAGGAAAATGAAAGACATAGTCAAAAAAAAAAAATCTTCATCCTTTGAGAGGTTGTAAAGCATTGACCAAGGTTAAGGGCATAGGACCTCAAATCACTACTTGGCTTTGAATCCTACCTTTATAACCTCATAACTGCTAACCTTTAGCAAGCTACTTAATTGCATTAGTATCTCAATTGTATTTATAAAATGGTTGTGATATAGTACAAAACTCACAGAGTTGTAGTAATGTTTGAATAAGTTAATACTTTATCTCACAGAATATGACTCATTATACTAACAAAATAAACAACACCAAAAGAATATTGACTTCCTAGTGGTTGTCAGACATACCCCAGTTTTAGAGATGTTAAATGTAAATGAAAATGCTTCCTTATGATCACCTGGAACAATGTCTGGCAAATTGCCTATTTGTATGGAATGTTAGCTGCTGTGATTTCTACTGTTCAAGTAATAATCACACTAAAAGTGATCAGCGTAAGTATCTGTGTTGCTTCCATTTTGCTTCTTCTGAAGAAGGGATAATTGTGTCCTTCCACAAAACAAGGTCGTTGGAAAGATACATGTTCCATCTGATAATACTAGCTGGCATTTCACTATTGGCCACTCAAGAGAAACGGTGATTGGGAAGGGTCACACCTCCCAAAGCCACAAACAGCTGATGAGGAGAAAGCCTACTCTGGTGGGTGAACGACCCCTCAGTCAAAGATAAGGCCCCACACTTTCTACTAGAAACATCAAAAGACTCTCTGGGCTCATGTGTAAAAATGAATGAGAGATAATACAAAGGCCACTAAAACCTTCATAATAACAATTTAGAAATTCAAAAAAACAGAAAATGAGATCAATGTACTGATGCAAGCAGCTTACTCTGTTTTATTAATGAAATTGAGATTTGTATGGGCTATGAGTATGTATATGAACATATGTCTTCACCTATATATTCTCAGAACTTGGATGACTTTAATAAAGAATAAATAAGCACCTGAATTCAGTAAGTTCCTTAGTCTTCTTCTTAAGCAGGAAGCCATGCATACTGTTCACTGAACAAATGAATGAAGAAATGAAACAGCAAATTAAGTGAACAAATTAAATAAATGAAGCAGTAAACTCAAATGGAATGGCCAAAAGTGGCATGTCACAATTCAGTCAAAGTATTGGCCTTGCCATCTCACCCAGAACCAGGGTTCCAATACTTTTGAACAGGAAAACATATTTCCTAACAGATTAACTGAAAAAAATAAAAGGGGTTCAGTGAAGTCACAGAGAGGCAGAGGAAAGAGCACACACTAAAATGAAATGGAGAGGTTGGTTTCCCTGAGTCATGGCAGCAAGGTCAGGCATTTGCTTTGCTAATAGCTGGGGAGCCAATGAATAGCCCGTCATTAATGGACGTCTTAAGTTAAGGGAAAGAATCAGGTTTCCCAAATGAATGTTCTTTCGTTGCACTAGAAGGAGATGGTCGGCAGCCTAGAACTGGAAGAGCTCATGTTAAAGCGCTTCCTGTACATCTGAAAATGGGCACCCATGATTTAGTTAAAAAGGAAAAGAAAGATGACTAAACTAAAGGAAGAGAAAGTAACATATTCTTGGTGACAAGTTGGGATAAGTTTTCACTCTTGACTGGTTGGTCAGGTTCCTAACTCAGGAAACAAATAGAATTCCAAAGCCCCCAAATTAAAACAAAATTATTATTACAGTAAGATAGAAAATGACAAGTGAGAAATGATGGGGTTCACGTGTCTAAATTCAGTTATGTAAGCTCTTCTATCTGTGGCTACAAATTGACCAACATTTGTCTAAAGGGAAATTGACAGAATTTGGTTTCCACCTGCTTAGTATTATCATAACACAGCCAGATGAGAAAGAAAAGGCTGTAGACACCTCCAGGGTTGGAAAGGGATTTCTGACCTTCACGAAGGATTTTTTGCTTGACTACCTATGTGATATTGTGGGATTTTCTTCTAACCCTTAAGTACCTGTTCCTATTGTAGGCACAATAAAAGTCATGAGAGCTATAACTGGGTACACAAAACCCAATTTGTCATCCCATTTAATCACAACAGGGTTCTCATTGTGGGCGTCAAGTCATGATCCCTCGGCCAATTCGCTTAGCTGACAGAAAGAGGAAAAACATCTCTGAGGACACTCTTTGTTGCATTACAGGCTGATGGGACTTGTCTTTCTTTGATGAAGAAGCAACTTGCTTTCTGGGGTCACTGTTTCATCTTTCTCCATGTCCTGGACTGCTGATTCAAGTACAGCGATACTGAGTTCAAAGGGAGCTTAACAGTGCGTGGAGAAAGACAGGAAGCATGGTGGGAATATTTCAGAGAGGACTTTACAAGGTCAAGTTTCCTTTCTGAAATTTCCTTATGCACATCTCAAACCCTTTTGTCTTTCTATTTCAGGAACCAAGCGATGTCCGGCCCCTTTCTTAACCACAACCCCCATTAAAGTCATTAAAATGTTTCATTTGAGTTTTGTATCCAGTACAATCAATGCATGGGCTCTGCTAGTCCATGTATGCGATTAATATTCCCTTGCTCTCTCACTAGGGCTCTGAGGATGAAATCAGAATTTTGATACCAACTCACAGCATCTTCTTCAGATGCAAATATACTTACTAAGATGATGAAAGCAGGAAACTAAAATATTGCTATTCCTGATAAAGCATCGAATTCAGTGCCACCCATGATGCTTCTTATAGTCATCGCCTCTCCCTGGTGTGACTCGTGTGATCGTGTTGATAATGGTAGGGAGGGAACGGATTTAAATTCTTGTTTTCCTTTAAGCCTTGGTGGAAATCTTCTAAAACACATATTCCATTTATATAAAATGAGTATGCATACACACACAATTTCTACCTATGCCAAAGCATTTGCTATATTATAATGAGATGCATCTTTCTGGATTTTCTGCACAATCAAACTGTAATTAAGTCTAGGAAGATACAGGTAAGTGCATGAGATGCATGTTTAATTAAAAGAGAAAATGCTGGTTAAGTATCAATTTGTATGACATTCAATTTACAAGGAGGATACAGAAAGCTACTCTTTCTCATGCATTTCCTTTTATATGTGTCTATGGATTTACGGCCATGTATGTTTCACACGTATTCTCATTTCATGCGCTAGGGTAGCCTCCATGTGTACTGGCCCCACCTCCCAGGAAAATGTTGATCTATATTGAAAATCCCCATGAAAAATAAAATGCTTGCATAAATTCATGTAGGGCAAATTAAAAAAAAAAAAAAGCAGCCAGGACCCGGCAGGCTGAGTCAATGTATAGCTCACATATGGACACACTGACATGATTGTTTACGAACTGGTTTAATGACATTCACTTTCTCCTAATGGCAACGTGGAAAATGTGAATGCCAGATGCTCTGCCCAGAGCGGAGAAGAGACAACCAGGGCAGGTCTAGAGAAAGGAATTTATCCTGACACCAGAATGTAGTGTAACTCTTCAGTTTATTAACGCTGTGTGTGTGTTTTGGTTTTTTTTTTTTAGGAAAAAAATACTTTGATGTCTGCAGCTTAAATTTCCATATTTTTATAACAGTTCAGCAACAAATTTACATATTTCCTGGAATCTGCAGATATAAAAGCGGTAAAACACTCCAGGCATTATTAGACAGTAGATTATAACCCATTACTATTGTTTCAATTAGCAATGTAAAAGTGACCTGCAGTGTTCAGATGACCCACTAATGGACTTAAACGCTTTCAAATATTAATGCAGGTTTTCTAAAGATGAATCCCAAACCCATTATTCCTGGAACAACTATGAGCTGAAAAGCTGGCAATGATTGTGCATTATGTGGAAAGGCTCATGGTTAATTAAATGAATACCTAGCATTACACTATTCACTTTAGTGCTACAAAATTATTTCTCATTGATTTTTACATTCTGAGTCTGTGATTCAATTTACTTCTGCAATTTGTGTTGCCGTGTCAATAAAAGAAAACTGCTTGAAGATGGAAGCATTAGAGACTGATAAATACATTAAGATCCAATGAAAACTGCTGTTTTCCCATTGTTTCCCTCTATTGAAATATCATTTGTAGCAGCACTTTGTTATGTATTATTAATACAATTTTTGTTTGCTTCCATCTGCTCTCTTCTCCACTTTTTTCTATTCAGGAACTGGAACGTTAGCGATTGCTTGAGGGTGAGTAGCTAATTTTTTCAGTAACAAGTTCTCTCACTATCAAGAACAAAAGCACCATCAAGACAAATCTGTTATTTCACGTGAAATGAACTAGAAGACCAGACGCCCCATCAAAGGCAGGGGGGGGGAGTGACAGTGCATGTGTTTTAATCTTCCAGGAGTAAATGACACTCCTGTTTGTTAAACCATAAAAGCTAAAAAAAAACAAATATTTCAAACCCTAGTATCCAAATTATACAGTATGAATGCTATTTGTCGTATTTGTGAAGTGCACGTTTTAGTCAAAAACCTTGACACATTTTACGATCGAATCTATATGGATCTTTTTGCAAACTACCCGGATTCGGTTATGTTGAAGTCTAAACTTGTATCCTGAGTTTTGCCTTCACACTTTTCTTTACTCCAAAATGTTGCAGACTTCAGTTTTGTATTTCTTAGTGTCTAAAGAAGTCTTAGATGTGCTATGTTCATTTGATTTAGGCGCATAATCCGGGCAATGTTTGGTATGTACTTCAAATTTAACCTTTCCTGAGAAATGTAGGTTTAGCAGTCAGATGTAATCATCTCTATCTTCTACCTATGACGGTCTCACTGGAGTTTATTTTGCCCAGAGAAATTGTGCCCATGAAGATGACCCCTAAGACCCCATCTCACTGCATGTTTGAATTTGTCTGCCCTCTGCATTAGGACCCAATGGAGAATCAATCTCAACAAAGGTGGTCTGTCCATTCCTAAATGAGTCACCTTCCGTTGTCTGCATCCTCTTTGCAAATTCTATCTTCAAGCCATTTTCATATTAAGCTGAGTTGCTGACTAATTTGGGTTTGGTTATTGGTTTGATGTACAATGTGCAACATGGAAAATTTATTATGAAAATTATTTTGGAAAAGATCATTCCATAGACATAAGAAAATTAACAAAAGAAGAGTACATATAGCAAGTAAATACAATAAAATTGTCACTTCCCTATTAATTGATGAACACCAACTTAAGGCAGTTACCACTTTTTGCCAATCATTGGCAAAGATGAGAATAAAGAATAATATTTAATATTTGTGAGGGCAAACGAAGCATTCATACACCTGATAGGATAGAAAGTGATGCAGTTTCCCTAAAGGTAGTTTGTGCATATTTTTTTTTTTTAATTTTGAGAGTTCTGCATACATTTTCACTCTGAAATCCTGCTTTTGGGAATTTAACCTCGGAAAATAATCATGAATGCGTGTCAAGATTTAGCTTTAGAAACTTCTCATCTAGATCCAATAGTGTCCTTAATGAGAAGATAAAGGTGGAAGCATCCTACATGTCTAAAATGAGGAATTAGCTAATAAATGATGGTGCATTAGTACAACTGAATTATCATTCAATGGTTTAAAATAATATAAGACTATATTTAATGCTATGGAAAGACATTTACAGTATGTTGTTGATTAAATAAAACATACCACACATATACAAACACACTCACAAGTGACCAAACTGTGTATAATGTATTTGTTGTTTAAATAGTTACGTTAAATAATGTCTTCGTAATTTTGGAGATATTCCAAAGGATTAGGATGAAGGTTTAGAAATTCATTTTTATAAAAAAAGTAACTCATGGTCATTGTAGAGTAATTTAAAATTCCTTTAAACAAAATAAAACCAAAAAACACTATACATCTGTACATCCACATATAGCCACATAAAAGAAAGGGTAGACTGAAAAGATACATAACAAAATGTTAACATAGGTTATATTTTAGCTATGTTATGAGTTTCTGATTGTGTTTTTAACTTGTATTTTTAATATTTCAACAAATACCATGAATAACATTTTCAAGAGTTGACAAATATGATTGAAAATTTTCTTTTATGCTACAACAGAAACCAAGCAGAAAGAAGCCCTTGTAACTAAGTTATAAATAATAACAGATTATTATTTTTTTCAAGATTCTTATTTTTTATTTTACTTTTTTTTTTGGTGGAGGGGAGCAGTTAGTTTATTTATTTAGTTTTTGAGGAGGGACTGGGGACTGAACCCAGGACCTCGTGCACGCTAAGCATGCGCTCTACCTCTTGAGCTATACCCTCCCCCCAAGTAGTTCAGATTATTAAAGCCATGAAGATAGTTGACTACAGCTCTTTACACGTCCCTTAATTCTTCACTTGGTAGGCCTAAGTATGGCTGTAAGTATTAGGAAGGCATAGTTTTCTGGCTGAAAGAAAACTTAGAGGGTATACAGTATGGTCGCCGTAGTTTATTCGTCCATCGCTAAGTGTGGCCCAGCCAGATGCCAGGGTTAAACCTAGTTCTCCTCCTACTGTGTGGTCAAGACTCTCTCCTATATTTATTTTTTCTTAGTGGCCTGTCATAGAGTACCTTTAAATTAACATAAAACCCCTCACAGAAAACAAAGGAAAGCTGTTGTAACTCACAAGTCTTGACGCATTGAAAGAGATGTTTCTTGAAGTATTGTATTTTAAAAATTACCTAATATATTAGACTACACACACATATATATGAACCTGTCCCCCTTCTAATTATTAACCACCACGCTGCGAGATCTGGGGTCTACAAATACATTTTTATAGAAAAATTCAGCATTCTCACGTGTAACTGCCTTTTCAACGGTGTTTTGCAGGGGGATGACCAGGATGTTAACAGAGCCTGCCAGGCTGTGACGTAGCGCACGGGTGCATGGCAGCTGTGTTGTCCCGAGGTCCTAGGAAGCGCTGATGGAGAATCTCATTGTCTGCTGCAGTCTACAGGGAACACTTGATCAGAGCCTGTCACTCCCTTGCATTCTGAAAACAGCATATAGAGCTAAATGGACCCCGGGCTGAGGTATGTGGCTTTCAACGCGACAGAAGGGAGCGAGCGCTGTAGGTGGGATGCTACTCTATGTGGACAGTTCGGGATGGTGTCACCAACTGTACCCTCAACAAGTTAACAGGGAGTGTGGCACTCTTCACATCTGGCCAAAATTCACATGACATTGTTTTTGTTTTTGCCCATATCATGTTTACCTGTGCCATTACCTTGATTAATGCACAAGCAGATGATAAGATATAAATATTGAAGTAACAGCAACATAGCTATCTGGGGAGACTAGCCCAATGGAAATAGAATGGCCTGAAGACGACGCATTTCATAATGACATAGACAAAGAGCACATTTTAAACATGCATTTTCTTCTAAACACTTTCACAAATTTGAAAATTATATTCATATTATTTAAAATTAGCTAAGATTAACCTACACCCAGAGAAAAAGATATATATCCTCTGTACTATACTATAAATGCTATAAAATCTAATTAGATAGTAGAAATTCAATGGAAATTATTATAGCCATAAAGAATTAGAACACAATAAATACTATAGATTTTTTTTAAAAATTTATTGTCTACGGTAGGTAGTGCATATATCATCCAGCTCAGCGGATGTCGTCCAGAGCAATATTTACTCAGGAGTAAACTAAATGAGGATGCTAAAGACTGAGGTCACCATAGCAGCATTCACCCACAGAGAGGGTAAGGCTTCTGAAAACAGACTCGATGGAATGCTTAGTGTCAGAAATTCATGAAAAAAAAAAAAAGAATACGTGTTTTTGGAGACACATTGCATAAAAATTAAAGAGCTTCATGTTTCAAAAGCAACAGTAAATACAATTTACATCATATGATCAGAAAAGGAAAATGGCATTTTTGTGCAAAGCCTGATATGAACTCGTTTTCTTTGTTATGGCTTAACTAGCCCCAGCCTCTCACCTCTAATCAGAACAGACTCCTCTGGTTTAATTACGTTTCTAGTTCTAAAGATGAGTTAACTATTGACACAGGGAATTTGACTGTCATTGATCAGGGAGGAAAAAAAAAGAAGTTGTTTTCTGATTAACCATTTAACTGACCATCATCTTAGCGTCTTCAAATGGTTCTCCTACAGGCTTCAGAGTTAAGCACCCAGCGCATAGACAGGAAGCAAGAGGACCTCATTGGACACTGCACAATAACTGAAAACAGTGTTATGAATTCTGTCTTCATTAAATGCACAGTAGAGAGCCTGAGAACTGAAATGGGAGGGGCCTCTCACTCCACGGAAGGAAATTGTGCCTTCAGAGACCAAACGGTGAAGAAAATTAGCGAAATGGGCAGGAGAATTTAACGTGAAACTTGACTGGGCAGCCTATCCTTTTGTCCAGCTGAGAAAGATCAGTTCCCCAGCTTACACTTACAATTGCAACTGCAAGGCCGGTGAAATCACAGAAGAGCAAACATGAGATTAGCTTGGAAAGTATGCAATTTACTTTGGCAATCAAGTAAAAGCAAAACTATTGAAAATACAGCCTCCTTTTCACTTACATACAGAATGTGTGCTTTGAATATATTCTGAAATACGTGTTCACTCTCGATAGTCAACATATGGTAGTTTTTACAGAAAGTCATTAAAACATTAAAGTTTTATCTGGTCTGAATATCAGAGTTCTGGGCAAGGGCTACTAAATCTTAACACTGTCTTTTGTGACCTTTTTTTTTTCCTATTTTGAGGCCGTGGGAAAGCAGATTTGGTACCCAATATCATCGCCTTCCTTAGATTCTGAAGATATTAAACTGAGAACAATGATGTGTAGGTATGAAAGAGCTTGCTATTGGATGATCATTCTTCAGAGCCGAAAATTTTGGTGCGAGTGTGAATTAGCTCTAAGGATTTAACCAATGCCTGTTTTCAATGTCTGCTCTCTGATATAAGATTTGCTGGGCTCTCTTTCAATTTTCCAAGTTCCTAGTGTTCAGTGAGAAACATAACTTCCTATGATCACTAATATGGTGTACTTCTTAATATAACCAGAGTAACTTGGCTTCCTTTAAAATGAAAAAGGTGGGGAGGAAATAGTTTAAAAACAGGGAAGAAAAACTGAAAGCGATGTGCTCCTTAAAAGAATAACTTAATATTTAAAAATGAAACTATACAAAGCCTATGGAAATCTTAAGTCCACAGTCATACACACACACACACACACATATATACACATCAACCTCCTTTAAGATTACACTAAAATTCTGAGAGCTGAAAGTCACTGTTGATAAGAAAATTGAAAAGTGTTTGACTCTATTGGAACTTACCTTCATTGGAGCTTAGTATAGCTGATGTAATAAATTCACACTTTTCTATGTTAAATTCGTTCATACAATAGGAGCTTATAAAAAAAGAATACACTAAAGAGTAAGTTGCATAATGAGATTTAATCTATGTAAAATATGTCCCAGAAGAAATGTCCTTTACTTTGATCATATCCCTTGAAACAAGATCCCCTGCTGGAAACCACAATAATATGGGAGCTTGGGAAAAAACTCCTCTGGCAAGCAAGCTTGCTTTTTAAAACAAAGGTTTACCAGGCCCGCCAAGCCCACGGTCCTGGGGTGGGCTTAATTAATGTCAATGAAATTTCAAAGATTCCCTGAGGCTTAAAGGGAAAATAAACCTCAGTGGGTTCCCCAAGCCTTCCTCTCCGAGATGCTCAGATTGGACACACACACACCTACACACACACACACAAACCCCAGATGTGGACATGTGTGCACATGCGTACACACCACACACCCCAGATATGAACATGTGTGCACGTGCGTACACACCACACATCCCAGATGTGAACATGTGTGCACATGCATATACACCACACACACACACAGGTGTCTATTTCATTATGAAATGCTCTTTTAAAGATTTTATTTATTGCAGAGTAAGTTCACACATCACTTTACCATCATTTTTAGCATGGTTCCAGAATGTCAATCACTAGATTGTAACCTGATAATCAGAATGATTTAGCATATTTCTCTAAGTAGACATCGGAACATTTCTCTCTTGCTCTTGGGTTCTTTCATTGACTCATATGTATATTAAGTCCACGGTGCTGCTCTGTCAAGTGCAACTGAAAAGACATACCCACGTGGAATCTCCAGTTACTTTTCAAGAACAGTTTACTCCGTGTTAAATATTCCCTCATTGGATTGAAAGAGTTTGGTTTTTTCCAACTGCATACTCCGTTTCACTTTACTCAGCGACAGTGAGATTCTGAAATTGTGTTGCCTAGTCTTCTAGCAGAAACAAATGAATACAAACGCCAATAAAATGGCATATCGTTTACTTCCATGTTGGTTACGTACGCCATGACTTACCAAGGGCAGGTTCACAGATCACAGAAAACCATGTTGTCCCTCAAAAATGAGTGACGAGGCTAGAGATGGGTTTTCATTTATATCTAAATATACAGTTAATGCTGATTCACTGGCTTAAAAGTTGCAGTTCCACCCTGTAAATAGCACATGTGACTTTCAGCATGAAACACACACACACACACACACACACACACACACAACTTTCAGAGCCACCAGGGAAACATTCGGATTCACTCCTGAGCCACAAACTGAAAAGTGATCATTTTTATTTTTATGAAAATTCTCTTCCAGTTTTTCTCCTACCTTCCCAATTATGTCAGCCACGTCATTTTAAGCCTCCAGGTCACTTTAAGCATTTTTTCTTATACAGACTTCAGTTTTCTAAAGATCTCAGAAATATACAAGCAGTCTTAACAAACATGGTGTGACTGCTGCGTGGTCTCGTGTTGCCTTTGTCGTTTCTAAGACACTCCAACATTATTTCATTAACTAAAATTTCTCCTCTCTGGAGAAATGGAAACTCAATGAAATGTCAACAATGCTGTCAGTCTGCTTCAGGCTAAACTCATTACACAAAAACGAAAGGTAAAAATAGTCCAAGGCAGAATTCTTTGTTGGAATTTTGAGGCCCACACCTTCTGCCAATGAAATCCATATGTGATTCTATGAAAATGCTAAATCGGATGAGTAGCTAATAAATTATCTCAACACAGGCAATGGCTGATCAGTCCTTGCATAAGAATTTTTCTAATTAGCCAAATAACGTAGCAAGTTTTGCAGAGGATGATCTGAGCACTACATTTACTGCAGGATGAAGCTTTGCTTTTCAGTTCAGGAAAGGTGAACAATGCTCTGTGCCTCTCTTTACTCCTAAAATGAATCTTTTCCCCCAAAGAAAGGGAAAAAAAATACCCTTGTCTTTTAAAGCCAAGTCCAGCCAAGAACTGAACAAAAATGCCTCACTCCATCTGAATTATCATGGAGGGTTTGGGGTCCGTGGATTTATTACTAAAGGTAATAAAATTCAGCATTTTCTATTGTCTGAGGCTTTATCAAGCCCAAATTTCTTGATTTATTTAAATAGATGATAGGAAAGAGCAAACTACAAAAACAGGTACTATATACTGAAGGCATGTGAAATCCCTTCTTCCCAGGGATAATGCAAATTAGAAGTACGCAAAGCTTTGTCTGCACCTGGGATCTTTAATGAGGATAAAGAAAAATCAGACAGAGATTCTCCTGGGGAAAGAGAGGATCGTTATTTGAATAACCTGCAGTGAATTCTAATCAATGCGACGTGACTTTGAAAATGAATGTGGTCTTTCAACCCGCTGTACTTGAGCTGTAATATTAATCATAACTTCATGGTACAATAAAGCTTATGACAAATGCTTATTCAGTGGACTTGGAAAAAGACGGGCTTGGAGGTGCCAAGGAAACACGGAACCGTGGAGATACAGAGGCTGGGCTTTCTCCCTCCTTGCTGGCCCATTGAGTGCTGGTGTCTTCGGTTATCTTTGATTATCTCAGAAGAGATTGAGGCAAATTGCGTGTCATAACTATAATTGTTTCCCTTTTTTCCCCAAAGGTGACATTTTACACGTATCTTATTTCCTGATACGGTCTTAGAAGTGTTATTTAACATTAAATTATACCAGGAAATGGGCGTGCCGATCTGCTGAGGATGCGTCGAGCAGCACAGCAACGTCTGAGACCCAGGAGGGAATTATCGCCTTGCCCCATTGGAGCCCTTCTCTACGAGTGCATCCTGGACCTGAGGAAGGTGGAGAATGCACCCAGCGGGTTTCCCAGAATGCTGGGTAGAAATGGGATGCAGACCTAAATAATAATTTTCAAAAAAAAAAAAAAATCAGCCATCAAGTCTTTTCTACCTGAAAGAGAATGTAATTAGTTTCTGACAAGTTGACATCAAAAGGCACAGGAACGTAGTGTGTTAAAGCTAAACTCCAAAGAATCACACGAGGAAGGAAGGTGATAAAATCAACATCTTACAATAATTTACATCAGCTTTTGTCAGAAAGTAATTCCAGAGAAAGGAGAGGCCTGGCGTCTCTGCATTGGTCTAATGGAAATAGCGTTTCATCCTCAGAGCTGAAATCTTGGCCACTGCTGTTGCTAGAAAGCTCCGAAGTGAACTGGGAAGGGCGGCAGTTGGACCCGCTGTCCAGCGGCTGCCATTACTTCATGATGGAGCATGGTTCTTAAGCAACACAGAAGCTGATTCTTCAGATGTGTGTTTTCACAGGAGGATGGTTGCTGTACTTCAGGTCTGAAGCAAAGTGGAGTGTCAGGTGGTACTCACAAATCTGAGGGCCGTCCAAGTGGGCAGATGTCCTCCAAACTTACTCTTGTTGTGCAGGATTTAAGAACCAGAAGCTCTCGTGAGACATCATCTGTTTCATCTGCTGCTTCAACGTCGCACTCAGATGAGCGTGGGCTCTGGGATATACTTACATGCGCACACAGATAGAATTTATATGGCATATAAATGGAATGTGTGTATCTGTATATGGAACACATATGGACTATAATATGAGAGGTATATATATGTATATATATATGTATGTATGTAGCTATAATATAGATAAAAGGGTAGAGCACTAAACTTGAAGTCATACTCAATCACACCACGGATCCTCAGCTATGGTCTTTAGTAAGTGTTTTTAAATGCCATCTAATGATCGTTTACCGACAGTTGTATTCCTAGCCAAAATTATTAATTGTGATTAATGATAACTTATTTGTTTGTGATTTTTAAACTTTTGACCCTAATGCTATTGACATCCAACATGTTTTGGTTCTTCAGATGTGCTAAGAAGTTAGATGCTGTACGCGATCAACACTGTTTTAATCCTCATTTAGGAGATGAGAGTCCAGGGTCTTGGGGATGTTGAGTGGTTTTCTCAATCCGAGTTGTAAGTGGCAGGGCCCAAAATGAAACTGATACTTTTAATGCTAACATGTCATTTTTTTAAAAATAACTTTTGAGTTATGATTTACATGCCACAAAATTTATGCATTTTAAGTTTACACTTCAGTGATTATTAGTCATTTTACTGGGTTGTGAAACCAGCACCATAATCCAGCTTTAGAACATAGTCATCTCTCCAGTAAGATCCCTCATGCCTGTTTATAGTTCATCTCCGTTCCTACCCTCAGCCCTCAGCGAACACTAATCTATTTCCGTCTCTATAGGTTTGCCTTTTCCGGACATTTCATATAAATGGAATGATGTGATGTGAGGTCTTTTGTGTCTGGCTTCTTTCACTTAGCATAATGTTTTTGAGGTTCATCTATGGTGTTACCTCATGCTTTTTATAATGCATTTGTCTACCCTTCATTCTGCTTTCTGCTTCTGTTCTATTTTGAGCTGTTTCTATTTTGATTTCAACGTAGGATGGGAGGCAAAGAGATGCATTGCAGCATAAAGAAAAGAATGCTGGGAGTGAGAGGAAGAGGGTCTGGGCCTGGGTCCTAAGACAGTTCTCTCTCTCAACTACATCTGTAAACCTTTGCTTATTGAGGAGATCAAATGAGGTAAGACCCACATCAGTGCTTGTAAAACCATATAAAATGATGGTTTACATAAGTCTATTTTTGGTTGCAATAACTTTTAATGAAAAAGAATATGAAAACAAATATGTGTGTATATATTTTATATATATATATATGCATGTCTGGGACACTATGTTGTGTATCAGAAATTGACACATTGTAACTGACTGTACTTCAATTAAAAATGATGGTTTATATTGCTGTGTTTATTACAATATCATGAGGTAAATGACTTCAAGTTTCAAGATGGAATTCTCTCTCCATACTCAAGGAAATCTGGATCTGGGGTGAGAAAGGTTGATTAACATAATCTCAAGAGTGGGATAGGAAATCTAAGACCCTCCAGTTCAGGTCGGCCTTACGAGATGATGTTAGATGGCACAAGTAGTAAGCTTTAATTACACAAAGCTCACAAGCCACTCCTGAATTCAACCTGAGGCAGCCTATGGTAGTGGTCGCCAGTCCCAAATTGTGGAAATTGTGTAAGACTCACATGTGGCATCCTTTAAAAGTTCAGATTTCTGGATTTACTAGAGTTGGAGCTTCAGATATTCATTTTTAACAATTCTGAGGATGATCCATTTATATCCTAAACTTTGAGAACCAAACTTGACTGAAACTCCTATTAGACGTGATACCCATAGTGGGTCAACGTAATAACATTGAAGCATTCCAGAATCCCAGATCCTCATGGTGCAGAGGTGGCTGTTGGCTTCCACCACCCATTCTCCCCTTCTCCCTTTTCGTATTGTCACCCCAGAATATTAGCCGGCACAGGTTTGCCCAGCCTCCCTCACCACGTGGGTGTGGTCATGGACTAATTTCCGAGATGTGATCCAATGAGATGTGAATGGAAGTGATGTATGCTATATCTCAGTCATGTCCCAAAGAAAAAGGGGTTTGCTTTCCATTTCTCCCTTCCTCCTTTGCACAGCTGGACTGTGTACAGGGCAGTGGTGAGCTTCCCCCGACCTTGTGGATAAGGCTAACACTAGTGAACAGCAAAGCAGTAGTCTGGAAGTTCAGGTATCAAATAATCTCCTGGATTGCCTCCCAGATCAGATTCCTAAATTAGAGAAATAGACTTTTATTTTGTTCATTGTTATTTTTCCTCTGCTAAATAGCTAAACCAGTACTGGATATCACCTGTATGTGGAATCTAAAAAAAAAAAAAATGACACAAATGAACTTATTTACAAAACAAAAACAGACTCACAGACATAGAAAACAAACTATGGTTACCAAAGGGGAAAGGAGGGAGAGGGATTAATTAGGCCTCTGGAATTAATACACATTGCTATATATAAAACAGATAACAAGGCCCTACTATGTAGCACAGAG
The DNA here is from genome assembly GCF_048564905.1 of Vicugna pacos. Taxonomy (NCBI): domain Eukaryota; kingdom Metazoa; phylum Chordata; class Mammalia; order Artiodactyla; family Camelidae; genus Vicugna; species Vicugna pacos. The sequence continues at coordinate 3,837,661 of NC_133011.1, forward strand.
AACTATATTCAGCATCTTCTAGTGACCTCTAATGGAAAAGAACCTGAAATATATAGATTGAGTCAGCACTTTGCTGCACACCTGAAACTGACACAACATTGTCAATCAACAATACTTCAATTAAAAAAAAAAGACTTAACAAAAAAACTATCTGTTGATAGCAAAAGACTCCTATGAAGCATGGGTGCTGATATAATGAAATTTGTAGGCTTGTCCATCAGTCATGCACACTGATGTGGGCCTATTTCTTTAAAAGGGAGATTTGAGAGGCTGCAATATTTAGCAGCTGGAATTGGTCATTTCTAGGTTCCTTTCAGCTTTAACACTTCATGGCTCTCTCTCCCTTTCCCCAAATCCTTTGCTGATTTGCTACTAACTTAAGAATAAAATACACAAAGATTCAACACCCTCCAGAAATACACCCCCATCCACCCTCTTTCCAGCTTTCTCTCTCTCTACACTTGCCTTGAATCTTCCCTGTATTTCCCTGACCTTACATTCTGCTCCACCTGTTTCCTCTGCTTGGGGACAGATCTGCCTATCAAATTGCCATCCACTCTGCATGAGCGAATGCCCTTCGGTGTTACGTGAATACACAGAACCCCTGACGGCAGGGGAGGAAAACAGCCTTGACAGCTCCTGGATGTCGCTCTAATAGATTATGAGTGATGATCTCCCACTGAAGAGGCTCCATCCGGCACAACTCCAAGTCAGAAACCAGAGCACTGAAGACGCCTACTGATCAAGAGTTATCCCGATGTTCTGGGCTCCCAGTGCCTGCTCCAGGTGGACTAGGATCAGAGCGGATTCCCAGCATAGCCCCTCCCTAATGTTGCTTCCATTTAAGGAGTCCTATGGGTCCTATTATCACCAAAATACCTTCTGAGTGCTTCTCCTCATCATCATCGCCACTACATCTGGGTACCACCATCAGCTCCTACATGAACTTATCTGGACAACTGCAGAAGCCTCCCTACTGGGCTCCTTCTTCCATTCTAATCTCCCACCCCAGTTAATTCTACACAAAAGAATTAGAATAATTAAAACCCTCCAATGGCTTCCCATTGCACTGATCATGAATCTGATAACAACTCCGAAGATGTAGCCTCAACCATCCTCTCTGATTTGATCTTGTACTTCCTTCCCTCTGTCCACTATCCTCCAGCCACACCAGCCTGTTCCTCAGTGTACCAAGCTCTCTGTGTTTTGTATCTCAGTATCTTCTGCTGGGAACACAGTCTCCTTTCAGCTTTGCCTAGTTGGTCATTTTTCATCAAACAAGTCTCAACTCAATAGTCACCTCTCAGAGAGAACTTCCCTGGCCCTGCTAACTGATGCTCCTCTCTCTCACCACATCAGAGCATTTTCTTCAGACTACTTAACATTATTTGAAATGAATTTAATTGAGCACATCATTAGTTATCAATAAGGTGCTGTTGAATTAATGAATTTAGCATAGTGGTTGTGACTCCAGCTCTGGAGACAGTCTTCCTGAGTGAGTCTCGGCCTTGACACTTGACATCTCTGTGTCTGTGGGCAAGCCACCTCTTCTTTTCGTGACTCAGTTTCTTCATCTGTAAAATGGGGATACTAACAGCATCTATTTCATAGGATTGTTGTCAAGATTAGATAGGTTAATGCATGCAATAGAGAGGAACAATTCTGATGTGGAGTATCATATACACTCAGAAAAGTCCACTCACAATTTAAACAATGCCATTCAAATTTCCAACCCTGATTCAAGATGAAAAGCTTTTCAGTAACTGCATAGGTTTATCAAACACTTAAGGTTTAAGGGGGAACTGGAACACTTAGTGATTACTGATGTCAAATTTTAGGTCCCTGAATTATTAACACAAGCTGCTGTTCAGGGTTGTGACTTTTTCTTTATTAATTCACTCATTTATCAAAAAAAATAAAATTTACAGAATTATTCTATGTTATGGTCTTTGCTACATGCTAAAAATGCATGGATTGCCCATAGAATTGAGAACAGATATAAACAGCTTTTACAGTATGATGAATGTCAAAAGTTCTAAATCCAGAATCACTGCAGCACCAAGAGTGGTGGAGAATGCACCTACCCAACTCTGCTTAAGGGTGAGGATGGGTTGGCCAGGAAGGGTTCATGGTACTTGCAAGACAGGCTCTAGCCACAGACTGCCTGGTATTTTGTGAACACCTGTGGATTCCACACTGTGGGCAGGAACACAAGTCAGGGAACATGCAGTCACTTCATGACTGCATCACTAGGAAAGAATGCAGGGATGTTAGCTCTACCCAGCAGCATGGGAATAAATATGCCACACATATGTATTTACACAAATGCAGAATTGGAGGCTTGCTCCAGAGGGGGAAGGAGAAAAGTGCTGAAACCTGATGGCATAGCAGGCATTTCCTGAGGGATGTTGTCTGTCAGTCGGTTTGTGCTGGTGGATTCGCAATCACATGTGGCTTTCAGATGTAGAAAAGGAAAGGCATCTGCATATAATTTTTTTTTAAGTATAATGCTTGACATAAGCCACTTGAGTAATCATACAATATTCCTGGGCATATCTTTGGGCAGAAGTTTCTGGAACCACCTTCTTTGTGTTCCCTTTCTTCCCTGGCCCTGGTTCTCATTCAGGAATGGGGTTTGTTCTAGGCCAGTATCCCCTCCCCATTTCTTTATTTCAGGGAGATGATAAGACTATGAAACTTACCACCCTATTTTCTTTTTAATTAATGCTAAATCTTCCTACAAGAGAAGTGAATGGGAAACTAAATTCTTTTTTTTTTAATTGAAGTATCATCAGTTACATCATGTCAATTTCTGTGTACAGCACAATGTCCCAGTCATGCATATGCACACATGTATTCGTTTTCATATTCTTTTTCATTAAAGGGGAAAGTAAATTCTGAAAAGGCTCATTCCAGGAATAAAAAGCTCTGAAGTTGATATTTGAAGTAGGGGTGTGGCTTGGGGGATCTGTGAAAAGGGCACTGAAAAAGTGTAAGCAGAGTCACCGTATAAACCAATCCATCCTAATCAACACGTACGTAACTCTCCAGAGGAGGCAATGATCCAGCATTTTAGCTGCCGCACATTAGTTTTGGAGAAAATTACACCTACATCCGACGGCTGCTCCTGCTACCTACCAGTTATTTTGCTTTGGTGGCGCAGCCTGTCAGGGCTCCTCTGTATTCATCTTCTTCACTTTCTGGACCCAGAGCCAGATTGCACTTCCCAGCCCCCCCTTGCACTTCCCAGCCTCCCTTGCGTTTCCCAGCCCCCCTTGCACTTCCCAGCCTCCCTTGCGTTTCCCAGCCTCCTTTGAGTTTCCCAGCCCCCCTTGCACTTCCCAGCCTCCCTTGTGCTTAAGTGTGGTCACATGACTGAATTCTTGCCAGTGATTACTACCCTGATTCACGGCCCGCCACGTAAGATAAAAACAAAGTTTTGATGCGTTAGGCGGTAGAAATCTTGAGATGGTTGTAGCATGTAGTCCACTCTTGCATATTTGAATACGGTGACTAAACTCGGCTTTACTTTCACCTGTAAAGTGGGGCTGACATGTTGACCTTACAAGGTTGTTAGGAAGACCCTGGGGTGGTTCCTTTTACTTGTCTTCCAAATACCTTCCTCTTTTTTCATTTACTTGGATTTTTCCTGGTTATAGTAAAAAAGAAAATCTCCACTTCTCATTCTCTGATGCCCACTCTGCTTGCTAGTTGGAGACAAGTTGTAGGAAAACTAAAGTATCCCAAGAGCCAAGGCTCTAAATAAGTTATTCCCAGGAAGGAGGGACAAACTGCTGTGTGTCCTTAATTCAGTGTAAGATATATGCTAAGCCCTGCAGAGCCAGTCTCTTAAGCAGAGTCATATTAACTGAAAACACATTCAAAAGGACCCTAGAATCTCTGAAGGTAAATACTGATCATTACTAATTTTCTCAAAGGGGGTGCCATGGGGATTTTACACAAACATGTTACACAGAAATATTTCTCAGTAATACCTTCTAGACATCAGACTTTCTGCAGTTTCACACTCATGATAACTACTAAAAATCTCTTCCATTGCTCATCTACTTGGTTTCCTTCCCATTAGAGTCATCAGTGCCTTCACGCTCTCTTCCCACTCATGCTGACCCAACTGTCTCCCAACTGGAGAAAATTGATGGAAGTTCTGACCTTACCCGCTGGCCAGAGCATACCACACATTGGCACGAGCGTCAGGCCGCATCTCCTACTTCATGGAGGAAGGTACACACCCTCAGCTCCCGGGGCTCTAAATGCCTCCAACAGCTTCTCTTGTAAATCATTGTCATAGAACATTTTCAGTGAACAGAGTTCTCCATTTTGTCGTGTGATTTAACCTCATAATGACCTTTGTGACCCTAGAAGGGAGAAATCAGAATGGGAATATTCACATCTTCATTTTGACAGTAAGCAGTCATGAATAGGGCTCCATAGTCAAAGCAAAGCTGAGAACACACCAGAAGGGAAGGAATGATGAATGCAGCGGGCCTGAGAGACTTGGGTGAACACCGCCGATCCTTGATGTCTCTGAAGGGTGGTCAGTGCCAGTCAGACAGGGAGGAATTGTGCAGTCCAGACAGCCTCTGATTTAATTCCCACAAGGAGAAGCATCTCTTGGTAATAACAGCCCTCACATCTGGTTTCCATGAAACCTGAAATAGCCACATTTCTAATACATAAGGATAAACACTGTGACAATGCCATTTTTACCTACGAGAGATAAATATGATGATTGATGTTACTTCAGACCATTTCTCAGGCATATTTATTCAGCCCTTGAGGGATTGGAACCCTGTGAGACTAACTTCGGTTGAAAATAGGATGAACAAACAATTCAGGGTCCCAGTGGAGTAGGCAGCCTGGAATTCAATCTTCTGCCATCTTTCACAGCACTGGACTCATGGTGGTTAAGAATTGCGAAGGGTCTGGGATTTTGCCCTGCTTATAGGCTAGCAAAAGACATGATTCTTGAGCAAGAGACAAAGGACTTGATGACTCATGGAGCAGTCGGGGCGTGAGCTTTGGGCCTGCATTGTTTCTTCTTTTTGCCCAGGTCGCGTGGAGGTCATGTGCATACAGTGGGTTTGGTTCATATCTGAATGACCCTAAACTTAGGAAATTTCAATCTTCTATAATAGTTTGCAAGGAAACCTGTCTAAACTTTGCCCCAGAGGAGGTGTTATCTTTCTTGTTCTGGACAGCAAAAAAAGAAAACAAAACAAACAAAACGAACAAAAAGCTACTTGTTCTCTCCTCTGGAAAGACACACAGCATTCCCCTTCAGGGCTGTTCCGATGTCTCCAGCATCCTTGAAAAGATAGTCTAGAACAAAAGGTGGTCAGCACCTTTGCTCGCCAGATGTGTAGAAATTTAAGAGATCCTTGGAGAGTTAGTTCTAACAATGGTGACAGTACGTACCAGAAACAAGGCATATTGAGAGCAGGTGAATCTACCTGGATCCAAATCCGGGTCCAACTCCAGCTCCACTATCATTATTTAGCAGCTTTCCAGGAAATTATCTAAACTCTCAGAATTTCAGTGTCCTCATCTCTGAAACAGAGAGGATATTATCTATCATATAGAGATACTATAAGAATTAAATAAGATGGTCTGCAAAGTAAATGGTGACTATGATTGCATATTATATATAGCACAGGCAATGTATAATATTTATATTCTAAATTTTGCAATATAATGCTATATATTACTTTATACTTCCTATGAACACAGATTGCAATTTTGTTTTGGCTAATAAGTCTAGTTAGTTGTGAAAGGCTGTTTAACTTGTGAACTGCTTTTTAACTGAGCCCTGCAAAGAGCCCTGGGCCAGAAGCGATACCTGGGTTCCAAGCGTACCACAAACCAGCTGTACAGCTTTACTGAGTCACTATAACTCATTGGTTAAAGGAGGAGCTTGGACAAGAATTCTGGGGTAGCAAAACGATTTTTTTTCAGTGCCAGCCTGAGCGATGGGTGGTGACTGCCTGGAGAGAGGGCTAAGGAAAATTTTGAGCCAGTATCTGGGCTTGGCTAGAAAGTGTGCTGGAGATAGGCTGGTCATATCTTCCAGGTGTCGCCGTACCTCGGAGGTGCAGGTCTGATCCGGAGGGGGTGGAAATGTGGTAGCACCCTTCCCCCTGCTTTGCCTAGAACAGTTGCTAAGTTACTGTGTGTTAATTCATTAACTGATGAATTAAATAATAAGGTTTTTGGAATCCAGAGTCAAGGATGAAAAATGGGGAGCGCACAAAGTGATGGGCAGGGGACGGGGGTGGCAAAGAGCCACTTTACAGGTTCACTTTGGGAGGAGGGCAGGTCTACGTGCCGTTAGGTCATGACCTCTAAGCCAGGTTAAGTACTTTTGGAAATCCCTGTTTTCAGGCTGCATGTGGAGCCCAGCCAGCCATTTTTTTTTTTTCCACAAATGACCTGGTATGTTGACACTGCCTCTGGTTTCTCCTGGGCTCCAAATTACTGCTCTGAAGCAGCTGCTCAGACCCTTTAATGGCCACAATTAAACAGTCCCAGAGGCTGACCTTTAGACATGGCGGTAGTTAATTGAGCCAACTGCCCTGGGGTCTACCATCTTTGCCAAAGCCTTGCAAGTCCAATGTGGCTTGATCTTTTGTTTGGTTTCCCAGTACATGTTCCAAGGGGAAAAAAAAAATCTTACTTCCAATCGCACTAGTGAAAATGGCAAAAACCTGGGGATGAGATGGGACCGCTGAAGAAATTCCAAGGTCTTTGTAAGAAAAAAAAGATCTTGTAAATGGCAAGTTTGAGGTTCTCTCAAAATTGTCTGGGCTTATAAAATCCTTTAACAAGTAGAACCAAGATTTTGCTGGGAAAAGGGAGAGAATTAGTGACTAAAACTTAGTGTTTTCATATATAATTCAATGAACATTCAATTAGTATTGAATGAATGACCAATAAACAGTGGAGAGTGTTTCAGACAGGAGACAGCCTAGGAAAATGGCTAGAATGTCGGTCTACAGGAGCAGAGCTGTTTTTTGTTTAGTTCTCTGCTTTTCCCAAATGCCTGGAATATTGCCTCCCATGTAACTGATGCTCAGTTAATAGTTTTGGAATAAATGAGTGGACAGAAACACTGCCTTCATTGAGCTCACAGCCTAGTAAGTACATGAACAAGATGTTTATCACTTGCAATGAGTTTTACAAAGGAAAGAACTGATGTGATATGATGTGGTAGAGACTCAACCTGGGAGGAGGGGTGATATGTGTTTTGTTAGAGAGATTCAGGAAGGCTTCTCAGAAAGTTGTATTTGAGCTGAGAGCAACATGACAAGAAGGAGCCATCTGTGAGAAGATTGTGGGGGTGGAGAGGGGGTTTCCAGGCAGACAACAGCAGTAGACAAAGTTCCTGGGGAAGGAAATACTTGTGTGTTAGGGAGACAGCAGGGTGGATGTGAGGAGAGACTAACAGTGAGGTTGGGAGGGTGAAAGGCTTAGTCTGAGTGGTGGGCAGGAGCGCAGTAAGCAGAGTCTTCCAGTCAAGTTGGGTTACCTCTATGTATTAGTTCCTTAGGACTGTCAACAACACCAAACTAGATGGCTTAAAGCAACAGAAATCCATTCCCTCACCGTTCTGGAGGCCAGAAGTCTGGAATCTAGGTGTTGGCAGGGTTTATTCCTTTTGGAGTCTCTGAGGGAAATATCTGTCCCATAATTCCATCATAGGCTCCAGTGGCTGTCTATAATTCTTGGTGTTCTTTGGTTTGCACACACATTACTCCAATCTCTGCTTCTGTCCTAAAACAGTCTTCTCTGTGTTTCTTCTCCTCTCTGTCTTCTCTTCTTATAGGACACTTATCATTGGATTTATGGCTCACTTGGATAATCAGATCATCTAGGATGGTCTCATCTCAATATCCTTAACCTGGTTACATCTACAAAGACCTTTCTTCCAAATAAACTTACATTCACACGTTCCCAGGGGACATATTTTGGGTGAGTGGGGTCCCATTCAACCCAATACACTCTATGTGCAATGAGAAGCCATTGGAGAGGGTGATGCAGAGGAGTGACAAAAGGTGTGTAGGTTTCTGTGTGAGAGGTGGATTAGCGAAGAGCAAGGCTAGAAGATCTTGGCAGTGAAAGATGAGGTGCTTGGAGAACATCCCATCCATGGGAAGCAGGAGTAGATGGAAAGTCTGAGCTGAGATTTGGGCCAGAATGTTTGTTAGTGTCAAGGCCATGTGAGTGAAATGTCTGGGTTGAAATGGGGGCAGTGGTCCCCAGGGAGTCTCAGGTATAGCTGGTCTAACATGACACCGATGTCAGGTCTTTGGCTGGAGGTCAGTCAAGCCTTTTCCTTTTTACCTTCCTGGTTGCCCCACTCTTGTCCCCTGCAGGCCTCCTTTTCCTCTGGGTGAGGTTGCATGGAGCACTCAAAGTTGCTGCTTTTATGGCCCGCACATCTCAGGGCTCCACCCTTTCCTACATAGAACTTCCATAAATCTCTATGCTTAGCAGCAAAAGGCTATGAGACTCCAGTTTCTCTTTGTACCGCATTGCTCTTCTGGTAGGTTTTGGGGTTCCCCATGTTCATTGCCTGCCCGTCATGAGCTGAGATGGCTGTAGACAGGAAGAAAACGTAAAACTTCTTTTAAAGTTTGAGAAACTTTTTTCTAACTAAAAATTAGATCTTGGCAAGGAGTTCTGACTTTCCCTCTATGGAAGCATTTCCAGTCATACCCATAGGTGGCTTCCTTTAGAAGTGGAAGGAAAAAAAATCCAGTAAGTAAATAGTATGGACCAAACTTGTCTTTCACAATTTGCAAGCCTTTCTAGAGACATGGAAACAACGAAGGGACTTTTAACCAGAAATTAAATGTGGAATTAAAGTATTTCTTTTCTTTTATTTTTTGGACAGAAGTGTTATATTTTACTATAGTCTAATTTATCAATTTTTGTTTTATGCTCATCACTATTTTGGGGTTCTGCTTAAGAATTTTGCCTACACCAAGGATGTGAAGATGTTCTTTCATGTTTTTTTTTTATATTTTTTATTGATTCATAATCATTTTACAATGTTGTGTCAAATTCCAGTGTTCAGCACAATTTTTCAGTCATTCATGGACACATACACACTCATTGTCACATTTTTTTCTCTGTGATTTATCATAACATTTTGTGTATACTTTTTTGAAGAGGTAACAAGGTAGTGAAAAATTACCTAAGAAGACAGAGGTGTAGAGAATGTGCCTCATGTTTGGGGCAGCTATTTCCTGGGGACATGTGCTCATACTTGAGAAGCCAGCTGAGAGTCTGAGAGATTGAACAGAAACTCAGCCCCTCTGTGAGTCACTGGAACAGAGAGAATCCACTTGCTTTGTTTTGGAGCTTTAATGATTCCACAATGGGAGTGAGTGTGAAATGGAAGAGATGGCAGTTCAGCTTTAAGACACCTCCAACATGATGTTGAATTGAGGTCATTGTTAGTGCCCCTACATGTTGCTGAAACACGACCTTCATAACCCGCTTACTGAATTGAGACTTGAGGACCGAGTTTTGGATGAAGTAGAAAAAGCAGCTTTATTTCTTTGCCAGGCAAAGGAGGTCACAGTGGGCTAATGCCTCTAAGACTGTGAGCCTGCTTGGGAGAGAAGGCAGGGGGTTTTATAGTAAAAGTTCAAGAGTTCAAGGGGCGAGCTAGTTTCCGTAGAGATCACATACAGAATAACAAATTGTTGCAAAATTATTCTTGTTTTTGCAGATACAGCAGGCCCCTTCCCTGTGCAGGGTATGAAATTCACTTCCAGCTTTGGGACTCTCTTAATATTCTTATACCCAGAACAAAGGATGCATAGGAAGGGGGTCCATGGAAAGGAGCTATAGAAAAAAACTTGTGCAAATTGAAGTCAGGTTGACAAATGCTTTTAGCATTCTAAGCAGGCTGAGACCTGGGACTTCTTGCTGTGGGTGAGGCCTGCAGCTCCAACAACAGGACACAAGGAAACCATCAGGGGCCAAAAACAACTTCAGACATGCATAGCTGGAGTGAGTAATGAAAACAAGATACCCAAGACACCCAATTGCCATTTTTGTGATGTCAGGGTCAAGAGGAGGGCACTGGGGGCAAAAGCAGGGCACCGAGGACAATCCCTGCATGCAGCAACATGAGGGAGCTGGCAGACCACCCAAGCCTTCCTCCTCTCCAGCCTAACCCTGCAGCAAAAGCATGAGAAAAACCCTTTGGACCATTATACAGTTAAGTAGTTACTAACACCATTACAGATAGCAGGTAGTCACTGATGACAGTAGGGTCCTGCTCAGTTACACAAGTGCTCTGCAGACACAAATGTAAATCTATTCTAGAGAAAGATAATATATTCTAGTCCTCAAATTATTTCTTTAAACAATTTTGTAAATGTGATTTTAATTATCAATATAAAGTAACCAGGGACATAAAGACACATGAAAACAAGAATGAAAATCAATAAAGGAAAACAGACAATAGGGAAAGGTTCACAAGAGCTCTAGATACTTGAGTATAAGACACACACTTTAAAATGATTTTTCCTATGTTCAAAGATATAAGACAAGATTAAGAACTTCACTAGAGAATGGGAAGCAATTAAAATAAGAAACAAAAGGTAAAAATAAAGCAATTAAAATGAAGAATTCAGTGGATAGATTTTAACAGCAGATTCAGCCAGAGGGGGAATTAGTGGACTGGAAGATATGGCAGAAGAAAATGGAGAGGAAAGTGGATGGGAAATACAATGACAAAGGTAAGAGGCTGAGAGGTTAAACTGAGAGGCATAACATATTACAGATGAAATCCTGGAAGAGGGAAAACATAATGGGCAACATTTCTCACCTTAATTACTGGGTCTCTGTGCTGGTTGGTTACTATGTCCACCCATAACACTGCCAGAGTAAGGTTTTGAAAGCAATGCCTTAGTACTTAAGGACACTGGTTTTAAATTTTGTCTTCACTACTAATTAATTGTATGACCTTGATCATGCTGTTTAATCTCTTTGGGCTTCAATTTCCTCTTTTATAAATGGTTATAATTACATCTAGCTTACAGGCTTATTTGAAGAATTAAGGGAAGTTTATGTATCTGTATTAATCTATTTGTATAGCTATCTACATATCCATTTACATGGGTAAATATAGACATGTAGTATTTGGCTAAATAAATAAATACACAAATACATAGCAGCAGTTTATAGTTTGCTATTATTCATAGCTAAACCTCTGGTTCCACTCCATTTCTAGACAATGATGAACTGTTTTACACCCAGGGTCTTCTTATATACATATTGGCTTTTTCTGGAATCTTTTTTTTTTTTTATTGCTTTACCTCAAGCCTCAAATTTTATGCCAGTCAGAGTTCCTTTCTCTACATTTTTCTCTATATTGATGGTTTTCAATCTTGGCTGTAATCAGCCTTACCTCTAGGGTTTTACATAGATGCAAGTATGAAGGTTCTACCTAGAAATTCTGATTTAGAATTTCTGGATATTTAATATTCCACCTATGTCTGGATGGGAATCCCAATTAGGAAGCTCTGCAGAGCTTCTCTGGGACAGTTTCTTTGGGTGGTCTCAGCCATGCTTATTTTTCTCCAGCACCAATAGAGAACCCCTTGCCACATTTATAGCCTTGATTTTTCTCTGTGATCTTTCTCCCAAGTTCCATACTGACACACACAGCTGCCTTTACTTCGATGCTCAAAAAATGCTCACACTTTACATGCCATCTCCCCTCCATCTAATCTGCTCTTTTTTTCTATATTCTCAGTGTCAATAAATGGTACCGTAGTACATCTAGCAAGTCAACAATTTAGGCTTGAATGTTATTCACAAAGTAATGTGATGCATAAGTAACAATGATCTCAAAGGAAATTTGAAACCTTTATGGGGAAAAAAAATCACCCATAATCTCACCTTTATATGTTTCCTTCATATTTCTGTATATACTTTTTAAACTGAGAATTAGGGTGTTTCTATGCTTTCTTTCTAAAATAAGTCAATTCACTGCTTTTGAAAATGCCAGATTGCTAGGCCAAGCATATATAAAATTTACATATGATAAATGAGCCACTAAAATTAATTTGGAAGTGATAGATTATTCAATAACTTATGTTGGGGGTAAATGGTTAAGCATTTGGCAAAAATTTTAAATCATATTCCTCTCTTATACTCTATACTGTGAAAATACTTCAAGTGAATTAAATATATAAACTAGATAAAAATTATAAAAATTAAATATAGTTTTTCTGGGCTGGGAAAATACTTAAAGAATGATACAAAATCCAAGAATCTCAAAGTAGAGAACTGATAAATTTGACCACATAAGTATTAAAACAAAAAGCTTTTGTTTGATAAAAATCATTCAAGAATAAAATGACAATAAATTTATAAATACTCTTAACATATATGACAGTGCTCTTTAAGATAAAAAGGGCTCACATATGAAAAACATGTATATCACGATAGAAAAATGTAGGTAGAATATGAAAAATATGTAAAACTAGTCATATAAATAAAACACGAAGTGATGCAATCAAATTGCCAAAAATGGAAAGTGAAACAATGGCCCGTGGATGAACAAATGTCCACCAGCATAATTTTTTTGGTGGACATGCCAATTGGTACAACCTTTCTTATGGGCAATTTGGCATTTTACAGCAAAATTTAAGACATACATATCTTTGATCATGAAATTTCAATCATAGGAATTCATCTAGAAGTAACTGGTCGAGTGAACAAAAATATATGCACAAAAATGTTCATCAAACATAACTTTTTTTCATTGAAGTATAGTTGATTTACAATATTTTATTAGCTTCGAGTGTACCATGTAGTGATTCAATATTTTTAAAGGTTATATTCCATTTAAAGTTGTCACAAAATAATGGCTATCTTTCTCTGTGCTGTACAGTGTATCCTTGTTGCTTATTTATTTCACACACAGTAAAGTCTCTCTTAACTTAAACTTAGCTTTTAATACCAAAAACAGAAACAAATGTACTTCAATAAAGGGTTAGAAAAAATGTTTAAGTTAAGCAATATGCAAGGAGTAATAATAATTGTATAGACATGGCAATTATCTATAACAAGAGGCAGAAGCAAATAGCGGTTGTTTGGTTCCTGTTTAGAAATTAACTATGATACACTGTATAATGTTCCTAGTGGCTTCCTTTGTACAGTGGTGCTATGCAAAGGTTTTATCGCATTCTATTGCTTGTCTAGATTTTCTTTATTTTGTCCAATGAACATTTCATTAGTAGAAAGTATAATACATCTCTTTACCAAAAAATAAAACACAATGGAAGGTTGCCTTGGAATTTGGATCTTCTTATTTTTGTTGCAGTGTTGGTCGGGGCAGCTAGAAATTTGCAATAGTGCTCTATCAGACTGCCCTAACCGTACGTGGACAGGATGTAAAGGCGAAAACCTAGTGAAGCTTCTAAGATCCGTTTAATTTTTGTGCTCGCTTTCATGAAAGAGAAAAAGCAAAGCAAATGGAAGATGAGCTGACGTGTATTGTTAATATGTAATGATACAGTGTGAGGTATTTGATGTGCCTCAATCGTCATTCAGGGGTTGGAGTGTGGTCCCATTTAGGAAACGGGACTTGCCTGCTATCCAAGCAGAAGGAATTGACTCACTGGGCTCATTCTCCTGAAATCCAGACATGATTTTCAGTAACTACCAACTGGAGTCAAAATAAAATCTCTGCAATAGATTTTTTTTGAACGGCTTATTATCACACTTATCTAAAGGTGGCATGTGTTTTAATTGGCAATTAGAGCATACCTATGGGGCCTGGAGGTGACATCTGGGAACCTGGGCAGGTGGAATGCCTGAGAAAACCACTTGTTCTTTTAATCTGGACCCCAGGAATTACACAAGGTGTGTGTCAGTTTCCTTAGGAGAAGCTGAGTCTTCTAGTTGTGTTTTAATCTAACCTGTTCACTTGACACATTTATTCTAATTGGTATTACTTTGCAAATGGCTAAAAATATGAAAATAGTAGTGATTGCCTCATCAATATTCAGGCGCCTCCTGTGAGGGAGGTAAAACTCAGCAGCTGGCTTTTTCCCACCTAGGCTCACGGGAGAATTGTCTAGATTGGCTGCACAAGTTATTTGTAATTGTATAGAAGACCCAGATGTAAGGTTGAGAATAATGCGTTTTTACTTTAATTGAATCACCCAGGGAAGATGGCACAGAGTTAGGTGCAAAGTTGACAAAAATATCTCCTGATTGAACTCGCCTCCTCTTCTGACCAACCCATCAACTGCAGATGCATTTGGGGAAGTAGCTTCCCCAGCCTTTGAACACTGGCAGTCATTGAACTATGGCACTTTGTCCTGAACCAACGTAAAAGCTTCTTTGAATCTTGTCTCCAAATCTGCAAGTTGAAGGGAGTGATAACACCTACCTTACGTTACTAGTGAGGATTAAATGAGGGAAATGTAAATGAAATTTAATTTCATTTTCTCCAGCAATATTGGCAAAAATTTAAGACTAGGCAAATATGAGACACTCAAGACTGTATAGAAACAGGCGCTCTCAAACACCATTGCTGGGGCTATAAATTGGTACAAAAATTTGAAAGGCATTTTGGCAGGATATTTCCAATCTGTACTTCCTTCAAGCCAACATTTCACTTCTTGGAATCTATACCACAGAAGTCCTCACATAATTAGGTAAGGAAAGTTGTACAGAATGTTTATAGCAGCATTTTCTTTAAAGTAAAAGAAAAATGAGACCATTTAAACATCCATCAAACAACCCCTAGAAGAAAATGGTTAACTATATTAGAGTAAAACTAAGATGTGGCATTCTATATAGCCCTTAGGAAAAAACTTACGTGTATCTATATACTGGTGCACTGACTCTGAAGGTTGTTCAGGATGTATCATTGAAAGAAGAAGGGCTAGTTACAAAATAATATATGAATGATGATACCATTTCTGTTGACAGAGAGAGAAAGAGAACAGAAAGACAGAAGGATATGAGGAAGAAAGGAAGGAAGGAAAGAACGTGCGTACATAGTCTGGAACTCATGCCATAGTATTACAAATAATCAACCTTGTGGAGTGGAATGGGGGGTTCAACATTTATTATATACAATCTTGTAAATTTTTTCAAGGAACATGTACTTCTTGGGTGATAAAGGCATTAAAGAGTGAGAAAGGAAAAATAAGAGAAATATGTGAAAGCACTGGTCATTCAATGATTATTTCCAGTTTACTCCCTGCCTCCATCACCTCTATCAAAAACATTTTCCCTCCTTCTCTCTCTGCCTCTCTCTGTCACTCTCTCCCTTCCTCATAGTTTATTTTGCTGTTTTTCAACAGTAATCCAGAGTCAGATTATATTTTGACCATCTTTAAAATCTTTCAAGTCCCGTTTTGCTTACTGAAAGAGCCAAGGACCTTAATACAGCATTCAAGATCACCCATACTCTAGGTGGTCTGACTAAGGGATGCATGATGGGCAGAGGAAAGGGTTCAGAGAAGTAACGAACAAATATAGGAGAATGACACAGTTTTGTGTAGGCATTTTGTTTAATTGTATGATGCATACTCCTTTTGTATTCCTGGTAGCTCACCATTGGAGTAATTTGGTAAAACTTCATGCAACCTATTTTGGAGCCTGACTGAATTTCACTACCTCCCCACATGAGGTATTTCCTCTTATACCATCAGCTTTATATGGGATTGTCATCCACATCACTCTCCCTTGTTCACTCCATGATTATAACCTGTATAAGAAATTATTATTAAAAGATAGTTGCCTCCCTAAAATCTAGGCATCTGATAATTGTCATTTGAGTAAAAACATCAATGGTAAAGCACTGAGTCATGAACTCATTATGATACACAGCTATCTGGAATGGTGAGACTATAGGATCATGATTCTGCTCTGCGCCAGACTCTGCTCTAGAGTCTGTGTCACAATAGTGAGTAAGATTCCTGCCTGCATTATTCTTTTTCTTTTCTTCTGGCAATCATATTTCCCTTTGTGGGATGGAGACCTACTTTTAAACACGTTTGCACAGCAGCACTATATACAATAGTCAAGACATGGAAACAACCTAAATGTCCACTGATGGATGACTGGATAAAGAAGCTGTGGTGTATTTATACACTGGAATACTACTCAGCCATAAAAAAGAATAAAATAATGCCATTTGCAACAACATGGATGGATCTGGACATTGTCATTCTAAGTGAAGTAAGCTGGAAAGAGAAAGAAAAATACCATATGAAATCACTCATATGTGGAATCTAAAAAAAAAAAAAGAAAGAAAAAAGAAGACACTAATGAACTTATCCACAAAACAGAAACAGACTCAAAAACATAGTAGTAAACAAACATATGGTTACCAGTGGGAAGGGATAAATTGGGAGTTTGAGACTTGCAAATATTAGCTACTACATATAAAATAGATTTAAAAAATTCTTCTGTATAACACAGAGAACTATATTCAATAACCTGTGATATATATATAAGAACATGAAAATGAATATATGTATGTATATGTATGACTGAAACATTATTCTGTACATCAGAAATTGACACATTGTCACTGACTATACTTCAATTAAAAAAAAAACAGAAAGAAAACTACACATTCTGGGTAAATGTTTTCATACCTGAATCTGGAAGGCAGGAGATACTGACATAGCATTGGCCATTGGGGGCATCGCATTCCCCCAGCTGCAGTGATAGTCAAAGATGGGTCCAAAGATGGACTCAAACCAAGAAAATCAGTGCTACACCCAGGATTTATAATGGAGACACAAGAAGATTCCTTTTGCTTTTCCACTGGATTTGAACATGGGGGGATTTACGTCTGGAGCTGCCAGTGGGCTGCGAGGTGAAATCTGAGCATAAAGCCAACATGAAAAAGAGAAGACCAGCGAGACACAGAGAACCTGCACTCTGGTTACTGTACGAGGCCCTAGACCAAGTCACACTTGATGCCAATTATGCCTCAGGGCTTTCTCATGAATGACCCAATAAATGTCCTTATTTGCCTAAGCAGATTTTTTATTTTTGTGAGCGTGTGATTTGGGTCCCAGAGTTCCAATAATATACATTAGATTGTTAAAAGTAGTAGATTGTGCCATTGCTTTAAGCATCTGAGAGATGAATTAAAATCATAAATGATTTTTTTGAATGTCTGTAGTCACAAAAACCCAGGGAAATTGCCACAAGAAATTAAAAAAACTTCAAAAGAGTTCTAACTCTTAATTGAAGAGCATTTTTAAAAATAAATGCAAATATTTATTGTTTCCTGTATGCAGAAGATGTGTCAAATGCAGACAGATTTAGACCTGCCCATTATGATCCAGTGAAACATCCTTGGTTCTTATTGTGACCATAATAGTAATCATTGGTATAACCTGCTAATGATTGCCCACTGTCCTGATAATTTTTATTCCGATGTCATTAGTCAGGCGGTCCAACAAACAGGACTAACAGTTAGGGATATGTCCAGGCTGCGGATCTGAGTGTGCTGTTTTCCTTTGACCACAGGCAGAATTCATCACTCACTCATCTTGGACGTTTGTTCCTACTTTGCACATCGCACATGTTCAGTGCCATCATCGAAGTAATCACCGTCATTATCATCAATATGAGGTCATACTCGCTCAGGGCACTGAATGCTATCATCACCTTTTTAGAAGTTATGCCTTGTACTTAAAAAGCAATAACACATTGTGGATAATTTCAGTAAGCTGCACTCATGTACAAGGGCTGATATCTGTAGAAAAGCGTTGTCAAAAGATACATCACATTAATAAAGAAATATTTAACTGTGTCCATCTTTTGTGATTATGATTTATGAGGTGATTTTTCAGAAATTAAGAAAGAAGGCTATTTAAGAGGGAGGACAATTATAACACCACTGTCCTCTAAGAATGATTTTGAAAGGTATTTGGAGAAGGGGATGGAAGCTAATTAAAATATAATTTTAATAATCGAGATATAAGAAGACTGCGGCCCAATCCAGTGTTCCTACCAAATATTTAGGGGACATCTAAATAAAGTAAAAACAACTTGTTTAAATAAGTTGACAAAATTGAAAAATCTGATCCCAAACAAGTGCCCACTAAGTCTATAGTGAATAGCTTAATGTCATGGTCATTCCTGTATATTATATAAGATATTGGTGTCTTGAAAATCTCTTTTTTGTTGTTTTACCAATTCCAAATTTGGAAGAACTAAACTGGCAATGTCATGTCATATTACCATGTTCACGTGATGAACTATGTAGATATAGTATAATTTTTGCAGATTGTAGAATCAGAGAAAATTGAACACAAGGATGGCTTGATATTTGAAACCTTAGTCATGAAACTAGTTTTCAGATAAACTTCCTGATTGTTTTTCAGCAAAGGAGCTGAGTTTCTTTTATTAAAAATGCTTTTGCATACACATTTGTACAGGTAGTATGTGTATGTGGGGTGGTGAAAATAAATCTAGAAAAGGAGGTGAGGGCATAGACAATTTAAGACATAGGAACAGATATTTATGTGAATATTTTGTCAGGCCTTCTGCCAGCTTTTCTGCCGTTTAGTTCTCACAGTGAGGTAGGTATCAGCACCCCCATCTCACAGGTGAAAAACTGAGGCTAGAAAAAAATGATATATTACTTACACCAAGGCCCATAGATAGTAAGAAATAGAATAGGAATCAAATGAGAATCTCTCTAAAGCAAAGCTAATTTTCTTCTTTTTTTTTAATTGAACTATAGTCAGTCACAATGTGTCAATTTCTGGTGTACAGCACAATGTCCCAGTCATGCATATACATACATATATTCACCTTCATATTCTTTTTCATTAAATATTATTACAAGATAATTGAATATAGTTCCCTGTGCTGTACAGAAGAAACCTCTTGTTTATCTATTTTATGTATAGTAGTTAATATTTGCAAATCTCCAACTCCCAATTCATCCCTTCCCCTCTTTGCCTCTGATAATCATAAGCTAACTTTCTAATCTTTCTAAGCTTTCTAATCTTCTCATCGTCCTGCTTTCTTATCTTCTGCTCTATTTCACCGTGCACTTCTGGATTCTTGTGGCCTGTCTGTCCATTTCCTAGTCTGTTAGCTCCTTCACCTCCCTGAGAGTTCTCATTCATACTCTTCAAGGAACTCTCGATAGAGCTGAGCTCTTTTTCTTCCTAATATCCAAGTGCTGGAGTCCTCTGCCAACTGCTCTGTCTTACCTCTGGACAGCTGGGACACAGAAAACTCAGCTTAAAGAAATAGTAGTAAAAACACTAGCTAAACCAGCTAAATCTTTAAAACCCTTACCATGTGTCAGTCATCCGACTAAGTGCTTTTCCTTAATTATCTCATTTAATCTTCACAAAAATCATACAAGTTACTATATTTGGGGAGGGGGAGGTAATTATGTATATATGTATGTATGTATGTATTTACTGATGGAAGTCCTGGGGACTGATCCCAGGACCTTGTGCATGCTACGCATGCACCCTACCACTAAGCTATACCCTCCCCGCTACGTTACTATTTTGACCCACTTTTGAAGATGAGAAACAGAGCTTAAGTAAATTTCTCAGGATGACCCAGTTAGTGGAGAAGAACAAGTATGTTTCCGTGTGGAGCTGGTGTACAAAGGCAAGGATGGTCCTTACATGGGTGTCTCATTGGAATACCCTCCTCTTTGCAAATGTCCCTCTGCAATAGGGACATTTAGAAGGTCTCATCCAGTCCCATTTATTCTCTGACTCAAAAGAAACAAAACTAACTTCAAATATTCTGCAGCTGTTTAGTCTTGCAATTTTGAGCATCTGAGAGGCACAACTAAAATAGTTTTATTTCTAGTTTCTGAAATAATTGTCTGTATGGAAGATGTTTGCCTCTTGCAGGTTAGTTTCCAGGTATCACTGTAAAACCGCTGTGTCACCTTAGAAATTATTTTGCAAAGATACACATTAAGAGGATGTTTCCATTTGACTTGTGAAAGATCGGTGTTTTAAAATGTAATAGACATTCCAAAGATGACTTGACTTAAAAATGTCTCATTGAAAAAGGAAAAAATAAAGAGCATTTGAACTAGAAAGGGAAATTTGGCACGTGTGAGTTGTTAGCTGGTAAAAAAGGTGTCTAATTCTGGAGGAATCCATTATTAAGGGCTTCACGGTGAGAAGATAGAAGTGTAACGTCCCACTAGCGTCTGTGTCTGATAAATGCCCTGGCTCAGAACGCTAATTCTGATGTAGAAACTGAATATTCAACAATAAGCAACAAAAGCTACTTTTTCCTCTCTTCTCACTCCCAGGATTTAACTCTCCACACTGCCGTCCACAAAAACATGCGTGTGCACGCGCACACACACACACACACATACCAAAGAGACATTGGAGGAAATGCAATTCGTGTTTGCAGGTCTAGATGGACCTTCGTGCCTGAAACAACTCAAGGAGGTTCTGCTGAAGCAAATGGTCTTGTATATATATTATATACTCTTTTTAAGATACAGGCAATTAAAAGTTTTAGAACTTTACATATGCTGTGTAAAATGTTTAAACCCCCCTCCTTCCACAGGAGAACACTGGAAGAATCCCAAGGTTTTCTTTCAAGAAACGTCGTATTAATGTTCTCCTGTATTTGAGATTTAACACTCCGTGTTCTTTCCCCGGCACCTTTTATTGGTCCTATTTACAGTGCACCTGAAACACATTGTGTAATTGGCAGAGAGCCCAGATTTCCCATTTAGGAACAGTTTGATGATTTCACTTTTTCTTCTTCCTTTTTTTTTTTCCCAAACAGCAGGTGCTCTACATTGTAAACAATGCCAGTCGCCATAATATTATTAGCTTTTGAATTTTTATTACATTCTTGCCTCCCCACATATTTTAAACTTCAGTGCAAGGAATTTTTGGCACCCGCTCAGCCAGCTTCTTATTTCATAAGGAAGATAGATTCCAGCGAATAGAGTGCTTCATTGTCATTTATAATTAGAAAGTATAAGATTTACCTAATCATAAAATCACCCAATATTTTCAGGTTTGTTTCTAATTTTCTAGGCAATACATTCACATCTGTCCCATGCAGAATGCTAATTCTCTTTCAGT
Organism: Vicugna pacos; assembly: GCF_048564905.1. Classification (NCBI taxonomy): domain Eukaryota; kingdom Metazoa; phylum Chordata; class Mammalia; order Artiodactyla; family Camelidae; genus Vicugna; species Vicugna pacos. The sequence goes on from NC_133011.1 coordinate 3,858,786, forward strand.
TGCATTCATTTCACAAATGTTTAACCCTTTTCTTACCCGTTATCTAAATATAACTTTCCTCTGGCTAATCTTTACTATGTAGGCTGTGGTTAAAAGCTAGTAAGTTTTTTTTTTTTAAACAGTTCTAAAATGGCCAAAGCTCATCAGAATCAATGCATTCAATTGGGTTGTTTTAGCAATCAATGTGTATCACTGGGTGATGGATTCGGCTTCAGCAGTCAGCGTGGAATAAGGAGATGGCTGAGCTGATACAATTGACCATGCTTGTTGCCAAATGTAATTTATTATATTCCCAGCAACGGTGACCAAAACACTGGGTGTAGAAACTGTGTTTTCCATGTAGCAAGCGCTCAATAACATTTGCTAAAAAAAATAACTGAGTCAAAAAATGTCCCCATTGTCCTGAGAAGTTAAAATGTTACTACCTATGATACATATATTTATGAAAATTTTATGGAAAAAATGAGGTGAAAAATCGGTTCAGGGCACTCTTTGAAATATTGAGGTAAGCAGTTCAAAACAAATTATCCAGTTAGTTGATACAGTGCAAGACATGCTATGTGTAGACAGATGAACACCAAAAAATTATCTCCAGCCCCAAATCTGGATTTTCATTTCAATTTCTGAGATGAATTTTAAGATAACACTTAGCATAAATAATATTTAGAATTTTTCTTCACAGGCTCTGAGAAACTTTCCATTAGCTAACCAAAAGGGGGAAAAAAATGAGCTATTTTATTTCTGCAGCTAGGATCTCTCCCTCTAAACTGCATTTAGAGCTACATTTTTTCCAGATCACTTCAATAAGTGAAAACCCAACAGAGAACAGATGCAATATAAGAGCCATAAAGGAAGAAAAAAAAATTAAAAATCCTTTGTTCCCCCTGTAGTACATCCGTAAATCTATTAGCATTATTTTCCTCTCTCTCTCTCTTTTTCTTTTTTTGTTTTTGCATCCCAAGCCAGATCTCAAGTTCTCTGAAGCAACCCTTAATCAAGCTCCCCAAAGGCCTACGACTGCACGCAGCAATTTCTCCCCTGCTCTCGGCACAGATGTTTCGAGCACATTCCATTACACCTACATGCCATTACAGCTAATGGCTTATTCTGATGAAGAAAGCTGCTTTCTGCTCAGTGCAGCAAAGGGGAAAATTTCCTCCTGTACAGTTCGATCCCTGCAACAATGAAATGTGGGGGCAGGTGGCACAACAGAACTCCCTAATGTTAATTACATACTGTATTACCCCAAATTTGGCTGGTCATTAATTATGCTAATTTACCTTACTGAAAATTAGCACCATCAATGTGAACATTTGAGCAGATTATGGCAAAATGTAGTCTATCAACATTTGCTTGTGAACCTCAACCTTCCGAGCCATCCCAAGAAAAGATGACTGTTTTTGGATATAGTGAACTTAAGAAATGGGCTATGTCTACATTGGGTCCCCCTCATGGTAAATATTCTGATTTTTCAGGAAAAGAATATGAAAAGGAAGCAATTTCTTCAAGTCCTGACTAGAAATGCATTTTAGTAATTTTTGAAAATTGCTAAATTGCTAAATATGGAAAAAGAGGTAGACAAATCTAAAACATCGAAGAAGAAAAAGCTTGCATGCTTTATACTGAATAAAAATCATAGGTGTTTTTTGGGGCAACAGGAGTAGAGGAGAGGTGGAAAATAAAACTCTGCTGGCAGTGTCTGAAGATTTCTTGCTATGGAATGCAGTGATTTTCTTCTGTACATTTTTCATAGCATCTTGATCAAGAGAGAGGAACATTGTCTTTAACAGCTCTACAGTTATGGATTGTATTTTGTTATTTATTACTCCATAAAAAAACGAACACGTCTCCCTTCCAAAGAAAGCTCAGATTTTACCAGATTGATCATAGGTTTAATAAAGTGCATGAATCTGGTTAGGCTCATTTTCCATATGAATTAAATAAGGACAGTTTCTTTCTGGCCAGTGGAAACGGACTGGATTTCAGAAGCAAACAGAAAATCTCTGTGGAGGGAACAGTCTCCCCTTTCTCTTCAAGGCTGCTGTTTCCTTCTATCCATCTCCAAGAAGCCATCATCATATTAACATAGATGACAATCTGGCAAGGAGGTGCTGATCAAAGATAAATTTCACACTCACACTTCGCATTTTCTAATTACACCATCTGTGTCAGACTCTTTCGTGGCAGCTCTGCCCAATCTGTCAAACGCGGCGTGCCTATGGGAATGCAGAGGGGCTGAGAACACCTCCCTGACTCCCTCCCCCACCCTCGCAGCCGATCCATCACCCCCAATCGGAGCTGGGCAGATATATTAGTCTAATTGGGGACTGGAATGAAGGTTCCAGGTTGCATTGGAGATGAGGTGTTTGGGGGAGGCGAGATATGAGATTGCAATTTGAATCATATTACAGGGCCTGCCCTAGCTTGTCTCAGAGCAGGCTGAGAACAAGCCATGCATGCGATGTCAGGATGGGGCGGGGGGAGGGACACAAGAACAGTTTTTAAAAGAATCATGAATGAGAAAGTGTCTCCTTTCATTTCCCTCTGTTTCTTTCAGGCACATTAAGGATAAATGATTGTGAACAGGCACTGATGGGCAGTTCTCAGCCCTTTATTATAATGTTATAAAACATAAGTATAAGGAGTTAAACACAATGACCCAGCCGACACAGCCAGATCTAATCTAATCAAGGCCAAGCAAATAAATCTAACAGTTCTTCCTAAATAACACAAATTAGTTCTTGTGGAATGTACGTGGTACTCAGGATGGGAATGTACATGATACTCACAAGTGGATGCAATAAACTAAAACCAGGAGACGCTGAAGTCCGCCAGCTCCCCTGATAAGGACTTCTCAGACAGGTATTCAGCTTTAAGATGCACTTTGACTTCTTTCTTTTAGTTTAGGGTGACAAAGTCCATGAAATACCAAGGGAAAATGAAATGATTGAACTTTCAGACCAGAGCCGTGGCATAGCTAACTATTTCTAGTTATTGATTTCTTTCTGCCACATGTCACTGCCTTTAAGTCACGTTGCAACTGACGCCGAGGTAAGTGAAGAGATGTTATAACTCATCTTTAACTCTTCAAGGGTGTACTCCTGTGGCTGTTTACCTAGAAATGGGACTGCTGTGAAACCAAAAAGAATCCGTCATTTCTTCTTTTCGTAATATATGCAGATCTTACGGTCATACTACTTCTGTTGCCCTTGAGAAATTTGGAACCATGGCTTTATCCTAGTCACCCTCAAATGAGAAGGTCTGTGGTGAAAGGGAAACAGGGAAATAATGAGAGTTAGAAACTGACTCTAGACCCAGCTCTGTTAATTACCTCTCTGATTCTGTTTTCTATAAACTTTAGTCTTCCCCTTTCACACATGTTTGGCACATGCCTGCGAAAGCAAGTTAAAGTAACATCCTGAAAACTGCAAGACCATATTGCATTTACGTATGTGCGCCCTGTCTCAAATCACATGGTATTTCAAATAGCTTCTGAGCTAAAGTTGATTGGAAAGATGTTTTCCCAAACATACTGTCCCAGGGTCCAGATGCAGAAGTAGGACTTCTTATGCACTCATTTCATCCTGTAAGAAATTATTTCTGTGTTTCATTATTCTCTGTCTTGCATATTGTCCATGGTCACAGGCTTGTTTATTAAATAGCACTGGTACATTTAATATTCATAACGAAGGGAAATGCTGTTTGAGTCACTGAGTAAACCAGGGTGATGGTGCTGATGTGATTGCAGTTGCAGGGAAGCCCCCTCAACTGACTGTCCCCTTAGCACTTCCTTGCTTCTGAATGTCAGGACTTTGCCATCAAATATGTATGCAAACTTTGTAGTTTTTCTTGGATTCTGAAAATTGTCCTTTTCAAGTAATGCACAAGGTGACCTCAGTATGGACTAATACTAAATGACTTCATGGCAAGGGCATTAAGTAGATACAATTTAAGCCTCTTCTTACAGAAACTATCTTCTTCAACTATGGTAATAAATCCATAAGAATACTGACCTAATGGGTGTTTGTGGTTTCTGATTTATTAAGATGCAATATCAATAGTTCCTTCTCTCTCTCTCGCTCTCTTTTATGCGCGTGCGCACACACACACATACGCACATATACACATCAATCTGTCATCTATCTATCATAATATAACTCAAGAATTCAGAGAAATTGTAAGAGAGATTATTATAGATGACCAAGTTAAAGTCCAGAGACTGGACATTCTAAGGAAACACTAAAGAAATCTATCCTTTTGATTGAAAAGTAGAAAGACGAGGAGAAAATTAAAAACAGTATTTGATTTCACCATTGCCTGCGCTAAGAAAGTGTCCTTCGTTTCAGCCCTAAGCATGGACATCTGTGAAGATTCCACTTAGTAAATGTCATTGCTTTGCTCAGTCACTCCACTTGCTCATTCAGTTGTGAGTGACACTGGATATTAGCAGAAGCAGACATATTATTTTTATTCTTAACTATCATCATGCAACCATGTCCAATGTCTAAAACCTGTCTTGAGTCTTCTCTGTTCTCATGAATTCCTTGACAATTGGAAATAAAATGTTCAGAAATTCTGTACACTTTTAGAGAAGATAAACGACCACTTCCAGCATTATTTGCAAAATTACACATTTCTGGCGTATTAACTTCTCTCCATTTTGCTTTAAGAACATTGGTTATAAAATAGGTAAATATATGCAGTATCTTATAGAAGGTAATCTTTAAATTCAAAACTGAGCTCTGTGTGTGATGCTTTTCTTTACTCAACTTGGAAGAATACTTTACCCTCCATAAATTAATATAGATTTTCAACAGCTCTAAGATATTTACAATATAGTTTCAGGTTTGGAAACACTCATGTATCAAATAAAGATTAAATAAAGAGCTCGCAATTTTATCACAAACACCTTCAGACAGGCAGTGATTTACATCTTTTCTAAATTCACAGGTAAAATTAAGGAACTAGTGGTTAGGGCCTTGGAGATGTCAATAACAGTTTCTTTGACATTCATAGTCACTTCCACAACTTGGTTTCTGCCCCCACAGCCCCTTCCATGCCATGTTTCCATTAATAAGAGCTAAAAATAAAGTAATGGTGTCACGATTTGGTAATCCAATCCAAGGAATCATGCATTTTTATTTCAGTAATGCTTCTATGTATAAATATTTCAAGAATAAAGATTATTTTTGTGCTCTCTGGCTCACTAAAACTCAACAACTCAAAGTATAATATTTACAAAAAAGGAAAGTAACATTTTGGGCCAGTATTCACAGAGCTGTCTCCCAGATAAGGCATTAAGGATGGGAAACCTCCAGCTTCACCTCCACCACCCTGGAAACTAAATGGAGAAAAGGTCCACTGCCAATTCTGTCTCATCTTGATTGCTGTCCAATTACACCACCCCCACCCAGCACGTTATGTTTCACACCCCACTCAGAGCACGCTCGGAGGGGCACCCAAAGATTTGGAAGTAGGCTCAAAGCTTATCTCAACTCTCCAGACATCAGCAGTGTGAAAAACGGGACTTTTAAAAATAATGTTTCCTGTTCTTCCTGCTTCTGGTCAAGCCAAAAATTCCATAGGGATTGTTGTTCTCATGGAATTTTGGCACTTCCTCTGCAAGGCACAGCCAGAATCTGGATGCGCAGAGAGATATGGAAATTGAAACTGATTGAAAAGGCTCAAATCAGGGCCAGAAAAATGTTGGGGGAGCATATCTAATAGGGCTGGAATTCACAAGACCTCTGGCTAGGAGGACAGATTCCCTAATGACATAGTTGACGTCCCATGAACGCCCCCATGAATCAATTTCAACACTGGTCTCAGAGTCAGAATATATAGGCTGTCCACATGGACTTACAACTAGTGACTTCTCATTCAGTCTGTTCTATGGGGAATAAAAGGTTACAATTTAAGATGTACCACAAACTTACTTACCACTTACTTGCCACAAACAAACAAGATTGATTGGTCAACAGAAAGAATAGTAAACATTTAAAAAAAAAAAAAACTATCTTTTTTAAAAGAGATGCTATTGGGATTAAAAAAATAAATTTTTTTCTATAAAAGCAGCATTTTTCAAACAGCTGCTCACTAATAACTGAATTTAAGCATGTAAATAGAGTTTTAGACATTGACAAAATATAGTAACTTAAATGTACAGTTAACACACTGATGCTTACCTGAAGGATGCAAGTGCAGATAAACCAAACTTTCCTGTTTTATTTTCTGAGGTATTCAACAAATTTCCCCCAATCACAGACATTTTTGTTTGAAAATACTGTTATATTAAAATGGTCATTGATTTATGGACCGATTTTGGTTTATGAAAGCCATGGTTAAGATTACCATAGGCAATGTAGTTTTCTTTAATTTTTTTTTTGAAGTACAGTCAGTTACAATGTGTTAGTTTCTTGTGTACAATGTCCCAGTCATGCATATACATACATATATTCGTTTTTACATTGTTTTTCATTAAAGGTCATTACAAGATATTGAACTTAGTCCCATGTGCTATACAGAAGAAACTTTTAAAAAAATCTATTTTTATATATAGTGGCTAACATTTGCAGATCTCAAACTCCTAAATTTATCCCTTCCCACCCCCTTTCCCCTGGTAACCATGATTGTTTACTGTGTTGGCGAGTCTGTTTCTGTTTTGTAGATGAGTTCATAGTAGGCAACGTATTTTTAATAGCCCTTTTTGCAAAGACTGTCTTTGGGGTTAAGTCAAGTTAAGTTCCCATCATTGGGGTGAACGTGGCACCGAGGTAACTGACTCAAAAGCATGATGTTTTTGGAAACCGAAGTCTGAGCAAGAACTCTCCCCGCCAACATGAACGCAGCACGGCTGTTGGCCCACAGGGTGCAGAAGGCTGAAGCCGTCTTCAAGACATCCTACCCAAATAAAAAACACACCATCTTGATTTTTTTTAAAAAAATTTTTGAATTCTTGGCTTTGAGGGGAGAAGAAATTTTTCAGGAGCTGAGGACAGTGTTTGAATTATTGCAAAATGAATTACAAATATTTAATTCACACTAAATGTATGTGCTTAGTCTCAGATGTGTTATTTCCATACATAATATCCTTTTTAAATTAAAGACTCGAGGTGGGTGTGTTTGGAAAGAAACTGTTCTCTAATATCTGAATACCAAGTCTTCTGTAATTGTGCATAGAATATTTTTTAAACTTTGGTATAAACAGATATTTTTCCCCTGAATATTCAACATCCAAAATGTCCAAACTGGATTTCATTCATGCCAAGACGGGTGTTCACACGACAAGGCAGAGAGCAGGTCACAGAACAGAACAGCTGACACGCACCCTTTCAGGAAGCGTCCACTGCAAGGCGGCCAAGATGAAGCAAGCAGGGCCCTCTTTCAGTGTCACGCAGAGACGTGTTTACCACACTCAGGAATCCGCCCCACAAGACGTCCTCAAACGGTCTGGAACTCAAGCACCCATCTTGCATCAGGCCTTCTCCCCGTACTGGTAACACAAGGCAGCAAGAAGGGTGAAGGACATGGCCTTGGAGTAAGCCACCCTGGGTGTGAGCCGTGCGTCTGTCCCTCAGGGAGGTCACCGAGCCTCTCTCTGAGCTTCTGTTTCTTGTCAGTAATGTGGACATAATAATGTCTGTCTCATAGGTTTGAAAGGAACTTAAGTCAGAGAATATAGACATATATATATATTTACATAATACACATAGATGAATGCTTATACACATATTTAATTATCCCTGGACATGCTAAGTGAGCAATGAATCCTGGTCTGGATCCTTTCCCTTCCTTTCTGTTGGAATATGAGCTGGTGTATCTGATCAGGTCTTGTATTAAAGTGAAAAAGAAAGGGTCCTGTTTTCTGTAGGTCTCTCACTAAACAGCCTTTATTGTAAAAATGAAGTGTGTTCACTATGACTCAGAATTGTGGGAGAAGTGACTTTCTCACTTTTGAGGCTGCCTCTTCCTGTTTTTAAGCCCCTGTTCTTGTTAGTTACGGTGGAAACGGATGGCGAGCGGGAGGCAGGGTTGATGCTGTTGGGTGTGGGATGATGACAAAGTGGGCAGTTAAAATTACAGCCAATTTTGGGAATTTTTTTAGTCAAATAATTTAAAGTTGATTCCCTACTGGGGTGTTTTTCTCTCAATGCCTCCCTTCCCCTTTCGAAAAATGGCATCTGGTGACAATTAGAGTTTTTGTAACTTAGTATGACTAGGGATGGAGTCCCTATTCCAGCCCCATCTTCCGTACCCTTATTGATATCTGTCCTTTCCTGATGCAGTCAGAATGCCCTTGACCCAGTGCTGGAAAGACCACAAACAGTGTGATCCGCGGGAAATGGGTAAAACTTCAGTTTACTGTTAAAAATTTAAAAATGTATTCCCATGAATGTTAATTCCATGTTAGGATGGTCACCAGTGGTTACAGACACATCGAGGAGAAGGGGGCGGTGTTAATTTGTATGTGAGAACATTGATTGTAACCACTGATGTCAGAGTATCTAAAGAGTTTTCCCCCAAATTCTCTGAGGACAGATGGATCCTGTCCCGAAAAATACAGAGCAATATGAATTTCCTCAGAAAACCGCTGTCATGGGCTGTGGATTGGGAAGTATGTAGACGTACGAAGCTAGAAGACTTAATAGGAGACACGACAGACTACTTCTCTATCGGAGCGTCAGTTCCAGATCCCAGGGTCATCAGAGGCATGAGAGAGCCAGGCATCTCCCTTCCCTGAAGGACCTCTTTAACTGGCACAGGGATCCTGACCCAGGAGGACTTCGAAGCTGTCTTCTGTGTAGACAGAGTTCCCCGCACACCCAGGATGCTTTGTCTCATTTCTTTCCCAGTACGTTCACATCCATCTCTCATATCTCAGACTTTACTTTTGGTTTCCCTTGCTTTTAATTATTAGCTTCTTATAGTTCTAGATTTTTCCCACTTCCTTTGGGAGCACCTTGGCCAGTACACCCTGCTTTGATTGGGCTCTTGGCTCTCAACTCCGAGCTCTGTCTGCTGCCTGGTGCCCCAGGTAGGGTCCCAACTGAAGAAACTCAGTATCTATTAAAAACAAAACAGTATCTATTAAATTCTAATATTTTCTAAAATATATGTGGTATAGGAAAAATAGAAATATTGTCCCAAATCTGATGATATCTGCCTATCACAGATGGCATGAGTTTTGTCCTTCTGAATTATGTTTAGGTTGTATCTTCAGGGAACAATTGGCACAACCAGGCATCAAAGTGAAAGGTGGGTGAAAATAAAGACCAAAGGCCAAAGGGAGACAGAGGAGGCTTACGAGCCACAGGCGCTCGGGAGTCGGAGGAGAGCGGGGAACTGGACTTCTCTCCTAAGCACAGTTTGGGCGGGACTATGTAGTCATTTATGGAGCATCTTCTGTGTGGCAGATACGGAGCGAGGTGCTTATCCATGCTGCCTGCTGAACCCTCCAGCAGCGCCGGGCAGTCTGACGCTTCACCTCCAAGGTACACTGAACTCAAGTTCAGAGAGAGTGTCGCTGGCCCAGGGTCTCACAGGAAGTGGGCGCCCGAGCAGGGGATCTACTGCTCTCGAATCTACCACTGTTGCACAAAACTGCTCCTGTCCTGGCTGCCCCTTCTGCAATTTGCACCCTGGGAAGAAGGTACCCAAAGGGAGAGGGAACCGCAGGCCTCATTCACATCCGCGGTGGTTCTGATACCTCCGCCGTCCTTCCAGCTGGGGAACAATGCCACTTGCTTCTCCCGTGGGCTGTGCTTCCCTTCCCTGAGGGCAGAAACGCTCTGCGCACAGTATTTATTAAGTGTTCGCATCTGCATAACACCTTGCTACCAAAAAGAACAATAAAACGCAAGTGAAAATGACAAAGGTCCTGCCCTCTGGAACTTTACAATCAGGAACAGATGGGCAGGAGGTGCTGAGAGGGGACCTAGCCTCAAATAAGTGCTCGGCAAGCTGAGAGATGACTGGAGACACAGAGTCAAGCCAGTCCCACCACTGGACAATCCTGAAAGGATACACGGGGTCTCCCCCAGACACCAGCGAGCTAAGCTTCTGGCTCTGTGGGCAAGCGAGGGTGGAGGGGGTGGGGGGTGGCCATCCTAACCCGGACAGAGACAACCTTTCTGCTCCTAGGCTTGCCCAGTGACCGTCCTCATTCACACTCAAGAGTTACCTACCATCAGTTGGAAGCAAGGCTTTTCGTCAGCTGTCATATTAGGGAGTCCCCCTGAGTATTCTGTTTAGCGTTATGTCATTCTTTGCTATGCCCCTCATTGTGTGCGCGTGTGTGCGCACATGTGTGTGTGTGATGAGGGGACTGGAGGTGGGAGCCAGGCTTTCGTCACGCAGACCCACGCAGCAGTGAACGGGTGACGCAGACAGCCATCTCAAAATGACTGTCATTTTTATAACATTTCAAAGTAAAATGAAATTAGGAGCGGAGGAGTGGTAAGATGCCTTCCACAGTCCTTAAGGAAAAGGCACTTCTTCATATTTCAAAGCCTAGACTGGCAGGCAGTAAACTAGTATAAATTGCTGACTTGGCTTCTTTCTGTTCAGCTTATTAAATAATAACATTCTGTAGAAGGAAAGTTGCGTATCATATAAGGCTATGCGTGAAATGGATACAATATATTTAGACTGTGTCTGAGGGCCAAGAAGGTGAAGAGGGAGAGGGGGAGTTTGCTGGAGAGCCTTCTATTGTCAATGCATTAAAATCTGAATTCATGGTGAAATTATTCCACCAATGACATCACACAGTGTCTGTAAAATCTGCAAATGAGGACGTTTATTTTCAGAAACCTTTCATGTTTTTCCTGCACACAGGCTAAAGCTTAGTATTGCATACACATACGTGGTATTCTTACACAGTTGCTTAAGCTAATGGAAATTTCAGTTCCACGTAGACCTAGGAATTTAAAGTATTATTTTCTGTCTTCTTGGTAGACCTTTCCTTTTCGGAGATGCATTATTCATTTACAGTTTATTACCCAGAGAGAAAAGTATTAATAAAGAAAGTGTACCTGTCCAGTTTCGATGTCAAGCGCTGCTGAGAAAATCAACTCAGAGCCCAGCTGGTCTGAAAAATCTATCACACTTTTCCTTTTTTTTGGTGGAAGTCATCCTGGGTGTTGTAAATCGTGTGTGTGTACTCTATAATTATATTGTCCGTGGATTTATGCAACTCTGTTGCATATTTCATTACTTTTTCTTGGTCTACTTATTAAAACTACATTTTACATGTCTAATAATGCAATTCAAATGGTACCAGCTCTGAAACACTGACATGCAGGCCCAGGGAAATGATGTCTGAGCAATTTAACCCGACTCACTGAAGGACAGGAGAATTACCTTTATTGTAATGAGCTGCGGAGGGTGATTCAGGCTGCTTTTTCCCATTTGTGATTCTGCTCACCACCTTTCTTTCAAAATCTAAAGCCCCTGTCAGCTTGTATGGAAAACTTGGACACGTTTCATCGTATCCGCTCTCATCCAAGGGAAGGCGGGGGTGAAGGGAGGGGGTGCTGCTTGTTGGTTTACAGGAAATCCGAACACCCATGGGATGCTTTTCAGAATCCAAACAGAGTTCAAAACATAAACATTCCACGTAATTTGTTGTTGCCATACATCATTTGCCTCTTAAAAAAAAAAAAAAGACTGAAAAAAAATTTTTTTAATGTGTGACTACAGTGACAGGGAGTGGGTGCCAAAAGCTCTCTGGATGGCTTTTTATCTCATTCCCTTAGTGAAAACAGTTAACTAGGCACTGGTGAGAGATTCTGTTACTGCACAACACAAAGCTGGCGCCGGCGCCGAGCGCGGCGTGCCAGATGTGTGAATTCACTCTGGTGAGCAGCGTCAGCAGACTCCAGCAGCTCACCATCGCCATTCATCTAGAGGCCTCTGGGAGTTCCGGGTAGTGCTGTAAAACCCGGCCCTGCCAAGGCTGCATCAGATGAAGCCATCAATGCATTGTAAAAAAGACACAAAACCTATTTCATGGGCTGCTCTGATCGAGCAATTACAATCATTGACTACATTAAGCAAAGAAACAGCGGGGCGCCCTATAAAATTGACTGCCAACTTGAATAATCAATAGACTCCATGTAGAGTAAATTAAATAACTGAAAAACTATTTGGAAAAGCTGAAGTTAAAAAGCCAATCAGTAATCCCTCATCCATGGCAAAACAATCCTGCTTCCAAAAGATCCTTTGGTTAGCGCTCCTTCTTGTCCCTGGGAAATCCGGGGACGGTGAGCCTGGGGTGGGGGGGCGGGCGGGGCGGGGACTTTTCCACTTCTTTTATCTTTCCCTTTCATAATAGTTCATTTAATTTCAAAGTTATTTCTAATCAATCAATGTGCTTTTCCCGTCACCTGGAGCTGAGTGCACAACCAAGGGAGGAAGGTTTTTGATTGAAAGACAACATTGTGATGGAAGGCATTAAGGTTTGACAATGGGCCATGGTTTAACCTGGGGCTTACAATAACAATAAAGTTTTTTAAAAAAATATTTAGAATAATTTGGAATATGGGGATTTTTAATTGTTCAATTTTGTATAAAATAAATCCACAAATGCAAGAGCCAGAGCTATGCACAAGCCTTCCCGAGGGTTTTGCTGGTTTCCTTGGTCATCACACATGTAAGTTTTCAGAAGATGGAGAACTCAGGACCAAATGTCACATTTCCCTCTCCAGAGGCTACTTTCATCTCTTTTGCTTGACTGGAGAGTGACAGAACATGTCCAGAAAAATAAACATTGATTTATATTTTATGTTATTGGTGCCACAAAAAGTTTGCCTTATTTTGCAAGAAATTATTTATTCATTCACACACACTGTTGTTTGCTTTGTTTCAGGCTAGAAAAACCACCATCTATAAACAATGTCCCTATTGTCTTATTAGAAAATGCAGGAGAAAAAAATGATGGAAATGTGAAATGACTTTTCTCCATAAGTCAACAAAAAAAATCCTTTTTGTGTGTGTGTGGGTAGGTTTCCTTCATGGTCAAAAGGTAATGGGAATAATTCCAGATCTCAGAAGCCAGGTTAGTTGGCAGTGATGTACCTGATGTGAAAATGACAGTGCTGGAAAGTTTACCAGGACCTGCGTGTGCTTCACAAAGATTTTCTTCCACCAAAAGAGAAAAAAAAAAAAACATTTGAAACCATTATTGGAGAGACAATACAATTTTCTTTGTAGTCAAGTCTGTTTCTGAAAACAAGATATAACAGTAATAGTATGAAGGCACCTATGGCCCTGATGGAGACATCATTAAGCACGCATTATTGCTGCTCCCACTGAATGTATGATCACCCTGATATTATAAATGATTTGCATATTAACGAAAATAATATCGAGGTGTTATTTAATGTGCCGTTTGAATTAACTCTTAAAGGCATGCAAGTTCTTTGGAGCCAGGCTAGTGAGTAAATTGCAGCTGGATTCAGAGATGGACGTCTGGCGGTAGGCTTTGTGAACCTAGCTAGGTACCCAGAAAGTATCTTAGTGGTATTGTTTTTAACACGTTGATGTGTTTTATAGAACCTCCCACAGTGGACCACAACAAATTAGCTGTCAATAAACAGCTTGTTTTAACAACACTCTGCTTCCTTGCCTATTAAATCTAACAGGGACAAAATCCTCTGAAATAGTGTATTTAATGAGCGAACTTTATTTTTTTTAAAGCTGCACAAGGAAAAAGAGAAATATGATGAACTAAAAATGATCATGTGTCACAATAAAATTCTCTAACTTGTCTGCTGATGAGATGATAATGTTGCCCATAAAAGCAGAAGAGAGAGAGCTTCAGAGCTCTTGATAAAATGTCTTACTGAAACCTATTGTATTTACTTCTTATTAGATTCTGAACTCAAATAGATCTTGATTGTTGAGAGCTTGGATATTTAAAAGCTTTAAGATCATCAATTATGTTACTCATAATTTCCGCATCTGCCTTTCCTGCTGCAATTGAGAGAGAGAGAGAAAGACTGTTACAACAGCCTCCTGCAACTTGATTACTGGGAATCTCTGTTACAATGTGCACTTGAAATGCTGCTAAGATGTGAACTTAACTGTAATTTGCAGTTTTATGGAACTACTCCTGCATGGATAGCCTTTGGTAATAATTGAAATAAAATGGCAAGAGACCTGCCAAATGAGCACGGAGGAAACAGAGGGCCACCTGAAAACCCAGCCCCCTGCAGCGCCTGCAGGGAAACGCTCGCCTTTTGGGGCTCCCCTTTTTTACCTTCCTGATAAAAATTAGCTTTGTGGGAGCTCATATGTATTCTGACTTAAACAAAATAATAATTAAACTGGCCATTATGTAATTTGAACAGCAGTTTGGTTATGTTTATGCTGGGTAGACGCGGGCTGTGGGGAGTAAGGACCCGGAGAATTCTCACTGTCAAAACATTGCCAAAGCAGCACAATTTTTTTTTAAGACATACCTTGTTGTTTCTTAACTCCCCACGAGCAGGGTATCTTGCTTGGGGGTAGTTCTCACAATCTTCTGAATGTTTGCTGTGTATCCCAGGTTCAGGTGTCCTGATTGGAATGGTTTAAAATACCGGCTGTCTTTTAATAAAGCAGTTCAAAACCCAGTACACTGTACACATATAAATGTTCACTTAGTCTCATTGAATCTCACCATGTCCCCCCGGAACTGAACAAGGGGGCGTCATCTCATTCATGAAGGGGGGTTCTGGGTCCAACTTGTGATCAAAATTCTATATCTGGTTTGATTAGGGAGATGGTTTTTAAAGACAGGTTTATACATGGACACAAACACATGGCGGTGCCTTCTCAGAAGCAAAAAGACAGCATATTTGAAAGTATGTTACAAATCTTGGGAAAGAGGGAGGGGAGACAACTGAGGAGGGATTTCTCTGGAAATGAATCCTTCTGGGGAAAAATGCAGCCTCCAGTTTTACCTTTTCAGTGATGCTTTTCCGTATATAATTTCTCTCTCTCTCTGTGAAGAATCAGCCCTGAGGTCACAATCTGACCCAATAGAAGGTCTCATAATCTCCTTGAACACAAAGAAAAGATGTGTTGGTTCTTAATGATTCCTGTAGAATCTAGAACATTTTATTGTTCTTTGGCTAAAAGTTGTATTCAGCATTTAATCTGTATGCATCTTAAAGCAATTAAACAAATACAGAAATAGGGCTGAAATAGCTTGAGATTTTTCATTCAATTCATTTACTGTCAAGAAAAAAAATTTTTTTCATTCTGGATGAGCTCTATTTGCTTCTCTCTGTAAGAAAAAATAACATAATAAGAGAAAATAATTTATGTCTCTGAACCTAGAAGAACAACAGTTTACAGGTCCCGTGACAGTATTTACATGTTCAGAAATATATGGAGCACGTGTTAGAACTGATCAGCGTGTGTTAGACCTGATCAGGGTGAAACGCAAAGTGTTCTCCATAGCTTCTCCATACAACTAGACCTTGAAATGTATTTACACACACACGGTTACTGGATTATTCAGATTAATCACAAACAAATGTGCAAGTGTTCCTGGCAGAAACGGCTTTAGAAGAGTTTTCAGTCACAAAAAAGGAATGCCCTGCCTAAGAAGAGTTTAAGTACAGGTGTCAACGTCTAGCGATGAATTTATTTAAAAAACAAAACAAAACAGACGGTAGCTGCGTCATTGTGATGCTAAACCGGAAGTATGTCATTTAGGTAGATCCAAGAACTCTGTGAGTTCCTAGCATCTGGGGATAAATGCACCTGCACGGTTTCCTTGTTCTTTCATACAATCGGGGCTCTCCGGCTCATGACTGTGATGAGTCCGACCCATTAAAAAGTAGCTAGTTTGAGTTGGCGTTGTTGTAACTGTTTTTCAGCCTGTTTTCTCTCTGAGTCTTAGCCCTTCTCCCCTCGAGGATGCAGAAAGGAACCTACCCCTCTTCTGTAGTTTGAACTGTATGATGTGCTCCGACTTGGCCTCTTTTTCACAAGAGCTGGCAGTCACACAGGAAGGAAATCAGGCTACGCCTGCAGCAGACAAGCATTTCAGCACGCGGCATACACTCTGGCTAAAGGCTGTGCACAGCCAAACAGAAATGCACATGAAGAGTGTTAAAAAGAATTACTGCACAGAAGGCGGAAGGGCGTGTCCTGACCAGTGACCGGACCAGGTGTAGGGCTCACATTCCACCTTATTTTTAACACCCTGTCTAGATTTTTCTATTCAGTCTGTCACTTTCTTCATCACTGACACAAATATAGAATCAACTAATCAACACAGGGGCCGTGTTGATTGAGCACTAATTAACCATGTTGGCCCCAAAACCTGTGGCAGGACACATGCATCTGAAAAGGAATGGAAAAGAAAAACGGAAAGAAATCCACTGCACTTGGATAATGTCATCCAATTTTCTTATCAAGAAACGATTGTGCACACGAAGACGTGCCAGTTTCATGCCAGCCCAACGTCTTTGTGGCACATATTCGGCAAGAAGCGTCAGGATTGCCAATTTCCAGTCAAGACTGAAAGGAAACTTTAAAGGAAATCTATTTTAATCGCCATTCTGATTCTTCAGTCCCTTGTATTTAATTCCCTTCAACTGACAGGCTGGCTTTTTCCTGCCTACCTTTAAAGGTAGAGAATGTGCTACATCTCTAGGTTGCCTGTTTGCTCTAAAAACTCTGATTCTTGGAAAGTTCCTCTTTATAGCTGACCTAGACCTTCCCAAAGTCTCTATTCTTACTCCTTTGGACACATATGCTCAGGTCAGCTCTCTTTGCCTTACGTCCGCCTTTCAAGTCTTGATAGAAACGACAAGTCTCCATCTGAATTGACTCTTTTCCAAACTTAACGCTCCGGAGGGATTCACTAACCACTCTGGTTACATGATGCTGGGGTCGCTCACTCTTTTGATTACCCTTGTCTAAGTTTGCTTCAGTTTGTCTTAGTTTGGCATGTGTCTCTTCCTAACTCTTACTCATTTTTCTTTTCTTTTCTTTTGCCCAAAGTTAATTTTCTCTGGGGGCCAGCTAGATGTCTACAAGGATCTTTACTTACACTGTGGAAGGAGGCAGCTGGGTATACTTGGCGCCATGGTCCTTGTGATCAAAATGATGGCATTTTACAGAAAATCATTAGAGAAAGTGAGAGCATGTGAGTTTCCAGGTTGCATTTAGAGAGAGAATCTGTGTTAATTTAGGAGAAACTGTGCAGGATTCTGAGTCTGATGAACTTGGTTGGAAATGAGCTTCTGTCACTGATTAGTGTGATTGTTCAACCCTTTTGCACCTCAGACTCCTCTTGGGTAAAATGGGAATAGTGTCCATTTTGCAGGATTGTCTTAAGGACTGGAAATAACAGGAACCAAGTGTCAGAAACAGAGGTTGGCCTATTAAAGGCAATCGATAATAACAGCTTTGTTTATTGCTCAGGAAGGGAAAGAATTGTTCTTGGAGAATGTTGAATAATGATGCAGAAATTGGGAAACCCAACAGAGGCACTGTCACGAAGAACTCCACACACCAATCACATGTGAAATGTGGCTCGGGCTGAAGACCACCGTAAATCATCTCCCAGAGCTCGCTCAGCTGGCCTCCCACAGCATCAGCCGTTTCTAACACCAACACAGAGGCAGAAAGACCCCAATCGACTTTCTGTCCCCAGAGCACCCCTGGTCCTTCAACACGGGATTTCGCATCAGCTTTTCCCATCAGCTTAGCGACCCTCGGGGAAGCAATGCCTTCAGTCAGGGCGTTTATTTCATTTTACTTTGTTACTTTTGTTTCCCCCGCCCCGCCCTCTTATTTTCAATATAAAACATATTGACTGCTCGGTTTTCTTCATATAATGCGGCTGAGGAATAATTATATGGATATTCTGGTGCCGAAATTTTTCCTATCCTGTCAATAGTAACAACAAAGCAGCGTGTCATGAGACTCTGCTGTCACAGACTCTCACCCTTGTGTGTTTTTATCTTCTCTACCCTGGATCCTTTACACATGGCATGCTGAGTGTAACATTATTTCTGCTCTGCTCAAAGACACTGTCAAATAAAAGTGGTCCTCTCAACTCCATGCCATAACAATGTCTATAGAAATGTATTATCATCTTTATTTAATATATTAACTTTATTTGTGCATATGTGTCTTTATAAATCATAACGAAAGCCCTAATGCATTTTGGAAGCCAGCAACATATTCACTGAAGATAAAAAAAAAAAAGGCAATTCTGCGTGAAGTCTCCCTTAAATGGCAGGAAAATGAGGACGTACAGCCTTTCTCAGAAGAGATTGGAAGAAAATGGAGGTTTACTGCTGGGGAAAGGAGCCTGTTTCCCATGCATAATTTAGGGCATCTGGGGATGAAGGATTTGATTTACATCCGTGGTCTGCTGTGTATGGGAGTCTGTGTGTGCTCACGTGTGTTAGGGGTAAGGTGAGGAGGTGATTTTGTAGGACACAGAAGAAGAGGAATGGACAAGAGAGGAATGCGCCACCTTTATAGAGATCAGGGTTTTAAGGGCTCCTCAGGCTGGCCATGTCATCAAAGTAAAGGAGAAGGTTCCACCTGAACGGCTACGATGGACGCTCGCACTAACTCCGTATTCCTGAGGCGGCTGGCACCGAAGAGGCTTGGAAGGACCGAGAGAGGAAAGCTCTCCCCCGGGGCAGTGTGTGTGGCAAACCACGGACCCAGGGGGGCAAACAGAGCTGAATAAGTGAGCAAACACAAAACCCTGCATATTACACCCCTCGTGGCCTCGGGCAAAAGGCAGCTAATGAAGAAGATGGTAAGTGAGTCTCCCTCACATTTCCACTCTCAGCTCTGTCTTGCCAAACCCCCCGGCTCTGGACTAGACGTTCTCACCCCTCCCTTCCTTTCCAGCTTGAGACCATGGTTCCCTGATTCGAGGATAAGCAGTGCAAGCTTTTGCTTTCTTGGAATTTCATCTGGGGAAGGCTCTTGTATCTCAGCCAGACCGCTAAGCGGGTAACACCTCGCTTTCCTGGTTTCCTGAGAATGCTTCTTGACTGTGCAGCAACTCAGTGGCTAGGAAAGGGTTAAACCACAAAGCGGAGCTACACCCCTCAGGGCAGAGCACCAGGATGGGTTCCCCCTCCCCCGCCCATCAGTCAAGCAAAACTAATTTCCAAAGAGACAGGGAGCACTTTTTAGATGAAATCTTAGAGACAGCACTTAGCATAAAAAATAGTTCTTAATCTCTGTGAAATAGCAGATGCTTATAATTCTGTTCAACAGTGGTGGTACAAGTTGACATTTGGAGACAATCCCTTGCATTTTAGAGAAGTTACTTGGGGGGCGATTGTGGATGCCCTGGCAAGAATGTAGGCTCCGAATTGAAATCTTGAATCTTCCACTGGCTAGCTTTGTGATCTTGGCCAAATCACTGCATTTTTATGAGCTTTGATTTTCATCTGTAAAATGGCCACTACAGAACAATTTGGAGATTGCAAGGATCCTATGAGATTTTGTGTGCTGGGAACACCCAGAATTATGCTGGTAACAGAGACATAAGTTGATGTGCGGTGTCTTCTCCACTGTCCACACTACCGTTCCCTTGTTTTATGAATTTGTTCAGGCATGATCCTATGTATTTATATTTCCGAACCCCCTTTAAAATTACCGTAAAGGAATTTAAAAAGTATAATCTCACAAATACAAAGGGAACAGGAGAGGAGGGGAAAGTGTGTGAGAGATGCTGGTGCTCACGTGGAGGCGGGAAGTGAACGGACGAGAAGAATCTAACTTAGGAGACCAAGCAACGCTGAACCCCCCGGCGCCATCACGGAAAGGGCAACTGATGGAAAGCGGGTTTATTCAAGTAAAAGAAAACCAGAAAGACCCAGGATTGAGGCGCTGTCTTTCTTCCCTAGAAGATGAGAGTGAGAGGTGAGCTGAAAATAGGAAGGTTACCTGAAAGTCTGTCTCAGACCCTCAGATCCTGCCCTCCCCCACCCCCATCCCAAACCCCCGCCGCATCCTGGGCGAGGTGAGACCTCGTTCTGCTATGAAGGCAGAGCCTTATTCTCTGAGGAAACTAAAGCACAGAATCACCAGTCTCTGGATCCAGGCACAGTGGAGAGTGGAGCTCAAGTGCTAGAGAGAAACAGAACAAAAGAAGGTAGACGTTGCCTGGTGGAACCTCAAGCCTTCTCCCCTCTGTTTTGCTCTGAGTGAACGGACAGTCAAGACTTCGAGATTGAAGAGGGGAGATGAGAGAATTCATCCCTGGAAAAATGGTTAGAAAAGCAAGAATCTGGGATTCCAACATTTAAAGTCCCCATCAAAGTGGCCAGAATTCCTTCTAACCTTCCTGCAATGGAGCTCACCAGGTGGCAGAGGCTGCTCCCACACACACCCTTTCACTCAGCTTTGTAGTGACTGGGTGTCAGGGATTTGTGAATTGCCAAAGATCACCACATGTTTGTGCAATGCTCCGACCAAGGAATATCCAAGCTTACATCAACAGGTAAAGTGCCTATTGGCCATTCGTGTCTTCACTGGAGAGTTGCTTGTTTAGGTCTTCTGCCCATTTTTGGATTGGGTTGTTTGTTTTTCTCCTATTAAGTCATATGAGCCGTTTATATATTCTGGAGATCAAGCCTTTGTCAGTTTCATCTTTTGCAATATTTTCTCCCATGCCATAAGCTGCCATTTTGTTTTGCTTATGGCTTCCTTTGCTGTGCAAAAGCTTGTAAGTTTAATGAGGTCCCATTTGTTTATTTTTGCTTTTATTTCTATTCCTTGGGTAGGCTGCCCTAGGAGAACACTGCTGAGATGTATGTGAGATAATGTTTTGCCTATGTTTTCTTCTAGGAGGTTTATTGTGTTTTGTCTTATGTTCAAGTCTTTAATCCATTTTGAGTTTATTTTTGTGTATGGTGTGAGGGAGTGTTCTAACTTCATTGATTTACATGCTGCTGTCCAGTTTTCCTAACACCATTTGCTGTAGTCATTCTAAGTGAAGTAAGCCAGAAAGAGAAATACCATATGATATCACTCATATGTGGAATCTAAAAAAAAAGTAAAAAAGAGGAAGGCAAATGAACTTAAATATACAACAGAAACAGACTCACAGACATAGAATACAAACTTGTGGTTGCCAGGGGGGAGGTGGGTGGCAAGGGACAGACTGGGAGTTCAATATTTGCAGATAATGACAGGTGTATATAGAATAGATAAACAAGTTTATACTGTGTAGCACAGGGAAATATATTCAAGATCTTGTAGTAGCTCATGGGGAAAAAGAATATGAAAATGAATATATGTATATTCATGTATGACTGAAAAATTGTGCTATAGACTAGAAATTGACACAACATTGTGAACTGACTATATCTCAATAAAAAATAAACAAATGTTGGAGAAAAAACAGATAAGGAAAATTTGTATGAAACAGAGGCAATTCAGGGGGCAGAAGAAATCATCTGAACTATCCATAATTATATCCTTTGAGAATATAATTTTGAATTGCAATGCAGGAGGCATTAAAGAGCTAAGGCAAAAGCACACTATTGGCCTCAGGCAAGGCAGGACAGACAAGGGCAGGAGACTAAAAACAAGTCAATAAACAGCAGCAACAATGCACAGGGGACAAATCTGAGCCTGAGAAAAAGCTTTAAGTTGAAACAAAAATTTTGAATAATGGAAAAGGAAGTCATCTTAAAAACAGATGAACAAGACAAAGCAATGATGAGCTGGAAAACAATGATAAAAGGGTGTTATTAAACAATAACAAAAGAAAATTTCCGAGAATTGAAGGACGTGGATTTTCAGATTGAAATGGCCCGTGAAATGCTTAACACATGTATGAAAATCTGCATTTAAATTATGAAGTGTAAGGAAAAAACAAAACATCAGTATTGTGGGTAATAAAAAAATCAGCAGAATATATTCAAAGGATTAGGGAGCTGGATGCTGCTAGAGTTATCACAGAAAAACTGGAAGCTAGAATGTAATGGCTTTCAAGTTCTGAGCAAAAAGAACTTTCCACATTAAATTGTATACCCAGCCAAACTATGCATTAGTGAGGGGAGATAAAAGACTTTTTTTTCAGAACCGAGATCTCAAAAAATAAAAGCAATTGCTTTACACTCTTTCTCAGAGAGGGCACAAGTCAGAGGAAGACATGGGCTCAAGGAAACAAGAAATAAAGCAAAAAGAATCCAGGTGAGAAGAAAAGAGAAACTCAGGATGATTGTGCCGAAAAGTTCAGGATGACCTGAGACAGCTCCCCGGACTGGAGGAGGGTGTGCAGGACCCTAGGAGGAATGCTTCCAGTTAAGAAAAATGAATCTGGGCGTGGGAGTAGCCTCAGTGGTAGAGTGCATGCTTAGCATGTGCAAGGACCTGGGCTCAATTTCCAGTACCTCCAATAAAAAAGACTCTGAAAGAATATGTGGTGGAGATTTTTAGTTCTAAAAAATTATAAGAATAAATCTTTGATGGCAAAAGGCAACTGGAAAAAAAACCCCTGTGACTCTAGGAAAGCAGAAGTCGGATAGGAAAAGACATCTTATCATAGCACTTGGTACTCAGTTGTGAATAATTTTTACATATTTATATTTAATGATATTTAAAATACTTATAATAGACCTCAAATTGTAATCTAAGTATTTGGGAGGATGAGCAATGGTTCTTCTACATGTGGAGGACATATGTTGTTTGGGAAGAGGGTTAAATATTACTTGTACAAGAAAGCCAAGAGAAAGTATCTAAAATCAAGGATAAATCAATAAATATCCGAATAAGTATATTATTAGAAATAAAATTATACACAGCCAAATGAGTTGAAAATGACTTCCTGGGCAGCAGGAGATGAAGGCGCAGGAATTGTGAAGCAGGGGATGCTTGCTGCTTTTCAGCACAAACCGTGCAAAGCTGTTTGAACGTTAGCACTGTGGTGGTGGCCTCTGCCTGGCCTGCATCACACCTGAACCACCGCACAAGACCATCCTTGAAGTGATGGGAAATAAAGATCCACAGGGAGACCGTCAATCGATAGGGGGTGGGCGTCAGGGGATGTAGAGTGGGAGCCAGCTTTTCCGAGGGACAGTCTGGAAGATGCTCTGGGTGCCTTGGATGCTCCTCAGGAGGTCCTGTTGGACTGACTCCCAGCACTCCTAGGACCCCGCCCACCATGGCGACACCTCATCTCTTCTTCTTTTTGGCCTCACTCTTTCTGCTGTCTCATCACCTGCACAATAAACTTCCTAGACCCAAATCTTTGTCTCAGCCCTGATCACAGGAGGATCCAAATGAAGTAAAAAAAAAAATCTAAAAAATTCTAAGATGTAAGTTTAAAAAAATTAGAATAGTATTTAGGACAAATTAAAAACCTGCATTGATAGTCTAGAAAAGGGTTTTTATGTCTTAGAATTCTTAACCACAGCCTTATACCTAGTTTCAAAACACATTCTGTTTTAACTTAAAAACAGAAATGAACATGCTGTGCCTTGAACAATATTTTAGATGACCAAAAGGTCCCCGATGGTGATGAAGACTGATTCTGAAAATGCTGGTGAATAGTTGAAATAACGCTGTTTTCATGAAATGTTTGAGGGGGAGATTAACATATTATTTTGTAATTGCTTAATTATTATATTATTTAACCTAATATGTGATTTACTTATATAACTACATCAATAAATTCTATACAATTCTGTAACATATATTATATATTCTTATATAATATAATAAATGACAGTACACCAAAATGTACAGTTATTGAATTCTATATTTGAAGCAAGTAGCAGAAATTGAACTGAAAGTTATTAGTTACTAGGATACAGTATTTTCTCTTTTTTCTCTCACTCAAGATTCATTTTTTTATTGAAATACAGTCAGTTATAATGTGTCAATTTCTGGTGCACAGCACAATGTCCCAGTCATGCATATACATACATGTATTCATTTTCATATTCTTTTTCATTAAAAGTTATTACAAGATATTGAACATAGTCCCCTGTGCTGTACAGGAGAAACTTTTTTAATCTATTTATATATATAGTGGCTAACATTTATAAATCTCAAACTACCAAATTTATCCCTTCCCATCTCCTTTCCCTGGTACCATGACTATTTACTGTGTCTTTTTCTGTTTTGTAGATGAGTTCATAGTGTCCTTTTTCTTTTTCATTTTTTTTAAGATACCACTTATGAGTGATATCATTTGGTATTTTTCTTTCTCTTTCTGGCTTACTTCACTTAGAATGATGATCTCTAGGTCCATCTATGTTGCTGCAAATGTAACTTTTTTAATGGCTGAGTAGTATTCCATCATATAAATATACCACATCTTCTTTATCCAGTCATCTGTCAATGGACATTTAGGTTGCTTTCATGTCTTGGCTATTGTATACAGTGCTTCAATGAGCATTGGTGTGCATGTATCTTTTTGAATTAGAGTTCCCTCCAGACACAGGAGTGGGACTGCTGGATCATGTGGTAAGTCTATTCCTAGTCTTTTGAGGAATCGCCATACTGTTTTCCACAGTGGCTGCACCAAACTACATTCCCACCAGAAGTGTAGAAGGGTTCCCTTTTCTCCACAGCCTCTCCAGCATTTATCATTCATGGACTTTTTAATGACCATTCTGACTGGTGTGAGGTGATACCTCATTGTAGTTTTGATTTGCCTTTCTCTGATAATTAGCAATATTGAGCATTTTTTCATGTGCCTATTGGCCATTTGTATGTCTTCACTGGAGAATTGCTTGTTTAGGTCTTCTGCCCATTTTTGGATTGAATTGTTTACTTTTTTCTTATTAAGTTATATGAGCTGCTTATATACTCTGGAAATTAAGCCTAAGTCACATTATTTGCAAATATTTTCTCCTGTTCTGTAGGTTGTTGTTTTGTTTTGCTTATGGTTTCCTTTGCTGTGCAAAAGCTTATAAGTTTAATTAGGTCCCATTTGTTTACTTTTGCCATCATTTCTATTGCCTGAGTAGACTTCCCTAGGAGAACATTGCTAGGATTGGTATCAGAGAATGTTTTGCCAATATTTTCTTCTAGGAGATTTATCATGTCTTGTCTTATATTTAAGTCTTTAAGCCATTTTGAGTTTATTTTTGTGTATGGAGTGAGGGAGTGTTCTAACTTCATTGATTTACATGCTGCTGTCCAGTTTTCCCAACACTACTCTCCCCAAATCCCCATGTGTTCACTAACCTGGACGCCCTCTGAACCCCATCCTTTTTGGGTTTTTAGTGAAAGCTTCATTACATAGGCACGATCGATGAAACCACTGCCTCTGGCAAATGCAGTCAATCTCCAGCCCCTCTCTGCTTCCCAGTGGTGATAGTGGGGAGATTGTAAGTTTCAACCCTTGAATCACATGGTTGCCCCCTATTCTTATGTTACTTAAGGGGTTTTGCAAAGTCACCTCATTAATATAACCAAGGACACCCTCATTGCTATTATTACAGGGAATTCCAAGGGTTTTGGGAGCTCGGAGCCAGGAGCCAGGGATGAAGACTATAGACACATATGTATACACATGAGAAATATATTTTTGATCATCTGAACGGGTTAATCTATATTTCTTATATATCACAATATTGCAATCAGTGAGCAAGCCAGCAGGGTGCAGCCCTGGAGAGCAGCTTAAGAGTGGCTTTATCCAGGGCGTCCAGGGCAGGCTTGGGCAGTGAGGCAACGTGTGAGCTGAAACCTGCAAGGTAAAAAGCAGCCAAGGGAAGAGGAGCTCAGGCAGACTGAGTGGGCTGAAGGCTTCCAGACAAGAAAGAGTGAGCTGAGTTCTTGGAAAATAAAGTTCAGTGAGGTAACAGCTGGCTGAAGGGTGGGATGTGAAAGGAGAGAGAGCTTAGAAAAGGGTTGGGTTTTGTAGGTTATGGATGGATCTGTATTTGATTTTCCAAGGAATAGAAAACTATTGGGATTTTAAGCAGAGGGGTAATATGTTTTGATTAAATATGTTATTTCAGTTCTTTTGCAAAGACTTGGAAGGGCCATGAGCACCATAAATGAAATGCAGGAGCTTCAGTAGCCCTGCTGATGCCTAAGGACAAGTGGCACTGGAGGGTTGGGGAGACAACTGGATTTGAAACAGAAGTGACAAAGTCAGCTGACAGATCAAACAGTAAGCGATCAGACCCCCCCAGCCCGGGGCTTCAGATGCTGGCCAATGGGGCTGCTAGTTATGAAAGGGATGATGGCGCTGCATTCCATGGTTAACCATTCTTCTCAGTGCTTTCAGTTTGCCTAACCAGGAACACCAGTCTCTGCCTTGCCATCAGGACTGCACGATTTCAGGCTGAGGCTCTTCAGCCCATGGGTCCGCCTTGGACGATCAAGCACAGGTGACCTCCCTGTTGCTGCTCATCCCCCTCTGCCTGGTCCCCAGCTTCTGAGCAGCATCTGGTCTGACTTCAGCCCTGGTCACCCTATTTTCCTCATCACTGTGTCCTTAGTATCGAACACAGAGGATGACAGATCACAGATGCTCCAGATTATTTGCTGAACTAATGCATGTGTGAGTAAGTCAATTGCCAGTAAACTCAAATAGCAGCTAATTTCACAGTTGAGGATTTGCTTACTCCCAACAATAGCATCTGCTGGACTTCTGTATCGTCAAAGAATTCCGAAGAATTGATTCAGATCTTTGCTAGGGAGAAGTCACTCAACTTGATGCACCCAACTAAACAGGCATCGTTATCTAGGGGTCCTGATTAAGCAGATTAGAAAATGAGGGACACAGATTCAGTCACCTAAGGGAGACCACACTTACTGGGCTCACCTAGGCTAACACACTTCTATTTACACTTTCAAATGCATTCTTCTCATTTCCATACTTAATTAACCTAATGAAATCAGCAGGACCTGGATTAGTGTCCCCATTTTTCATGAGGCCATGAGAACCGGAGAAGTCAAGTCACTAGGCCAAAGCAACATGCCTGATCAGTGGAAAAACCAGGACAGGAAGCCACACTTCCCAGCTTCCGGTCTGTGCCCTTTCTGCTGTGCTGTGTGCATGCTGTGGACATGCAAGGAGCTGGCGTGACTGTCTGAACCACCTTTTGAATTTGGCCTTGTGTTCTTTATCAAAACAGTTCCAAACCAATGTTATACTTACACTATCATTTATTCCTCTACTTAGAGTAACAGAATATTTGAAAAGTCAAATCTTAAATATCCAGACTATTTCATCCTTCCATGGGAAGGAAATTTATGCATATTGCCAGAAGACTGATTTAGAAACTGAGCAATCTATTTTATTCCTTCTGGGCCTTGAATTTTCATACCTTTGTAGTTCTTTTGCTCCTTTATTCAGTAAATTGTTCGGCCAGTGTTTCCATGAGAATAAAGAAGCTGAACTCCTCGAATGAGGGATACGTTACCATAAAACAGACACCATCTATACATCCATAATCACAACCAGCCGGGTGTTCTGAGGGTCACCTATAAAGAGAGACAATCACATGACAATGCCAAAGAGGGAGAAAAAATTACTTTAGTGGTCAAGTCTGCAGAATAAACTCTTCGACAAGAGAGTTCATGCGGCTGGATTTGTATCTAATCCTCTGAGTGTTTTATACGTCACAGAGTTAGCCCTCAACCTCATTCTGCTTTATTTTTTTCATCTTAACTCCTGTGACACAATTTATTAAGGGAGATGTCCGGTATCTATCTCTCTTCTTCACAGAGAACATTTCAGAAAAAACTACATGCACTGAAACAGCCAAACAAAGCCAGTGTCTCCTGTTTGTAATAATCAAGCTACTCATAATTGTACTTCCTACCGGTTGGAGTGAAAAAAAAATACCAGTGTCAGATGAGGTTTTTAACAGAGACAACAGGAAAGCATATTAATTTTAGATGAGTGAGTTTGAGGTCACGTCTCTTTCCGATGAGAAATGAGGTAGAGATAATATCAACTTTTGATGAGTTTTTAGCAGGCAGATCACGACCTGATGCAATGTGAAGTCAATCTTCAAAACTCACTGTGGCCTGATTTTACTTGTCCTCAAGGATAGTCATTAGCCTGAGCTCACACTATTGGAATTCAGTTTTAAGGATAGGGCAAAGTTTTCCTCCCGTAATTGCTTCCATCTGCTGCACTAACACATGTGTTCCTGCAATAAAATTCTCTGAAACTCTCCAAGCTCCACATGCCCCTCTTTGACTGGGCCCTTGCTGTACTGAAGTTTCACCTGCATTCCGTCTGGGTGGGAATCTGGGTTGCAGCTGGCTGCTGCTTTGAGGGTGGGGGCGCTGGGGGAAATACAGTGTTTGCTGTAAGACTCCAGTGGCAAATTGAACACAGACTTTTGCCTTGAAAACCCCAAATTGCAGTCATGTGTGTTACTTCACACACCCTGCTCATGTCTCATCTCATTCCAATGATTTCTTTTTTAAATCCATTTTATTTACTTAACGTTAAAGGAGCCAAGTAATATACAACTATATCCTTATTATAAAACTTTTCTATTGGGATAGGGAAAAAGAAAGTTCTCTCCGAGCACACCCTCCGGCCTCTGCCACAAATAATAAGTGAGATGTTTTCTAGGGGGCTGGAATTTCCTCTCCTGAAGAAACAAACGTGTTTTATATTCTGTTCGTGAACAGATACTCAAAGACCTCCACAACATCTCCAAATGGAAGAAAACCAAAGTGAAATAACTTCATGAAGTCACTCTAAATCACAAAATGCAAACATTAGATGACAAGCAAAGCTGTATGTTAATGAGAATTGCTGGGGGCGCTGAGGGAGGAGGGAGAGGTTGGGGGGGAGGGGGAGGGAGATGATTGCATTGGTTTGATGAGCCTAACAAGCTCACCATGAAGATCCTTGTGTGCCTGAACCTCAAATTGTTTTGAAGTATAAACAACATCAAATGTGATAGTGTAGTGTACATTCTTGTAATTGTCCTCCAAGGGAGAAGTACCTGCCTGGTTCTGGGTTTGGAAGTTCCGTCATGTGGCTGGAGTGAAATGAACCTGGGTTGCATCCAGAAGTGTCCCCAGGATGGGGGATGCTGAGTTGTTGGCTCCCTTGATCAAGACACCACTGAGGGTGTCGTCAAGAGATCGGCAATATGAATATCATCACTTTGTTCAGTCTCCAAAACCACAGTTGTTAGTTGTAGGATCTTCTTTAGAAATTGTTTTTTTCTCTACATTTTCATATGCAAATTATGCATATACATTTAATTATATATATTTGCTGAGATATGTACTTTTTCTATTTTTTGTTGGTGAATACGCAGATTTTCAATGTAATAATGCATCATATGGATATGTTTATATGTGCTTCCTCTGGTCCCTATGGACACTAACATTCCTCTAGGAAAGTAAAACGTTCAAAGCCCAGGGTTGATAGTTCAGGTTGTTACATTTATCTACCACCTCTGATGAATGTTTTGTTCAAGAGACATCGCTCACCTAAAAATAGATTGTCTGCATCCCCTGGTAGACTGTTTAACGTAGACGGGGAAGGCACAGGCAGAGCGTGAGGCTGTGCTGTTGTCAAGGCCCACAGAAGGACAAGATGGGGAGACCAAGGACCGTAGGCTGAAGAGGAGCAAAGAGGTCATCTAACCCGTCCCCTGAACATCAATCCTCTCCTTAGACAAGACCACTCCTAAACCACAGAAGACATATGACCGTCAAGCCCACACTGAAGTGTCTCGGGAGGCACACCTCCCCTCTGTAGCTCATTCAGCATCCAATAAAGCTGCCAGAAAGTTCTTGCCTGCCTCTCCCCTGCCGTCTATTACTTATTTCATGGAAATTAAAAAGTGTGTGTCAGCATCTATCTTAATAGTATCTCAGGTTTCAAAACCTTGAACTATCAAACGGTTATTTTTCAGATCTTTTTTGGTTGGTTTTAGATTTCATTATATATTATTTAACATATACCTAACATATTTGGGTAAATTGTGAGAAATAAAATAAATGGACATAAACCCACTACCTGACTTAAGACCTGTTTCCACCACAGCCATCTGCGTACTCTTATGCTTCACCCCCAGGGGTAACAATTATTCTGAACTTTGGATATAGCACTCTGCTTTTTATTTTTGTTTTAGATTTGTATGTATACAGTCTAAAATTTACTCTTTTAACTTTGTAAAAATTGTACTGTAAGTATTAACCCATGTCTTGCTTTTATCCTTCAAGATAGTAGTTCTAAGATTCATTGATGTTTTATAAGAGTTCACTCATTTTTCATTGTTATACGATATTCCTTTGAAAATATCACAATGTAATGATCCATTTTTCTGTTGATGGACATTTCAACTGTTTGCAGTTTTTTTTGCTGTTATGAACAATATCGTTATGAAAATTTTGTTTCCATGATAACATATGTTTTTCTCTAGAATAATAGTCTTCAAACCATGGGTTAAAAGTCATCATCAGATCATAAAATAAATTTAATAAACCTTAACCAAAAATTTTTATAAATGAGATAATTGAATAAAAAATCAGATTAAGAGTATTCATAAAAGTTTCAGTTTTATATATCTTTGTTATATATGTACTGGGTAGAAAAGCTGAAGATAAAAGCAAATTGCTTTCCAAGTGGTTGTACCAATTTCCATCTCCAGTAGTAGTAGGTGTTGCTTCCTTTGTCCCAGGTCCTTGCTAATGCTTACTATTGCCAAATTTCTTAGCTTTTATCATTTTAGTATGAAATTTATATGGGGTTTTTAATTTTCATTTCCTTGATTACTGGTAAGATTGAGCATTTTTTTTTGTATGCTTATTTGCTTTCTATTCAGCTTATGTAAAACACTTCTTACATGATTTGCCCTCTTGCTATTAGGTTGTCTTTTTCTTGGTTGCCTTGATCCAAGTACTTTATATGCTACAGATAAAATAGTTTGTTAGTTATTTGTTTCACAAATAGCTTCTCTCATTTTGTAGTTTGTTTTTCTTTTTCTTCATAATCTCTTTTGATAAGCAGAAGTATTTAGTTTTAATGTAGTCATGTTTTTTCTATTTAATGGCTAGTGCTTTGGGATCTTCTTTAATAAACCTTTCTCTATTCCAAAGACAGAAATTACATTCATAAATTTTCTTCTAATGGTTTAAAAGATTTTACTTAAAATGTGATATAAAGTAGGGATCAAGGGACATTTTCTTCCATAAAGATACTGAATTGTCCTAATACCATTGGTTGCATAGAACATCCCTTACTCAGTGATCTGCAGTGCTTTTTATTCAATATATCTAGTTACTATAGATGTAAGAGTCTTACACTGTATTAATTATCACACAATATATTACTAGATTAAAGCTCAATGTATCTCAATCAGAAGGCTTGGCATTTGGGGCAGTATCATGTGTGATTTTGTCACACGGAACTGCCTCACACATTGCAAGATGCTAGTTTTTGGAAAAAACATTTTCCTAGTCATTGTGAGTAAGAAAAGTATGCCCAACCCCACCATCTTCAAACACTGCACTGAAAACATGACCAATTGAAAACCTCTGTGTATGATCACACAAAATTTATGGGACACAGCAAAGGCAGTGCTAAGAGGGAAGTTTATAGTGATACAGGCCTTCCTCAAAAAAGAAGAACAATCTCAAATAAACAATCTAACCCACCAGCTAAAAGAATTTGAAAAAGAAGAGCAAAAAACCCCAAAAGGCAGCAGAAAGAAGGAAATTATAAAGATCAGGGAGGAAAGAAATAAAATAGAGATTAAAAAAAAAACATAGAAAAAAATCAATCAAACCAAAAGCTGGTTTTTTGAAAAAGTAAATAAAATTGACAAACCTCTGGCCAAACTCACAAAGAAGAAAAAAAAAAGAGAGCACAAATAAGCAACATAAGAAAGGAAAATGGAGAAATTACAACAAATAAAATAGAAATACAGAATATCATATGAGAATATTATGAAAAACTATGTGGAACCAAAATGGATAACCTAGAGGAGATGGACAAGCTTCTGGAAACATATAGTCCACCAAGACTGAATCAAGAAGAAACTGACCACTTGAACAAACTGATCACTAGAAATGAAATTGAAATAGCAATAAAAAACCTCCCTAGAAATAAAAGTCCAGGACCAGACGGCTTCACTGGGGAATTCTACCAAACATACAAAGAAAAACTCATACCAGTCCTTCTTAAACTCTTCCAGAAGGAGGGAATACTCCCAAACTTGTTGTATGAAGCCATCATCACCCTGATACCAAAACCCGGCAAAGACACTACCAAAAAAGAGAATTATACACCAATATCACTGAAGAACATAGATGCCAAAATCCTCACCAAAATATTAGCAAATAGAATCCAACAGCACATAAAAAAGATTATACAGCATGACCAAGTGGGGTTCATCCCAGGGATACAAGGGTGGTTCAACACATGCAAATCAATCAATGTAATACATCACATCAACAAGAGAAAGGACAAAACCCACATGATCATCTCAATAGATGCAGAAAAAGCATT
Organism: Vicugna pacos; assembly: GCF_048564905.1. NCBI lineage: Eukaryota > Metazoa > Chordata > Mammalia > Artiodactyla > Camelidae > Vicugna > Vicugna pacos. The sequence goes on from NC_133011.1 coordinate 3,891,226, forward strand.
TGGTAAAATTCAATGCCCATTTATGATAAAAGCTCTCACCAAAGTGGGTATAGAGGGAATGTATCTCAACATCATAAAAGCTATATATGACAAACCTACAGCCAGCATAGTACTCAATGGTGAGAAACTCTAAAGCTTCCCACTAAGATCTGGAACAAGACAAGGATGCCAACTATCACCACTCTTATTTAACATAGTTGGAAGTCCTGGCCACAGCAATCAGGCAAGAGAGAGAAATAAAAGGGATCCAAATTGGAAAAGAAGAGGTAAAAGTGTCACTATATGCCGACGACATGTTACTATATATAGAAAACCCTAAAAGGTCCACACAAAAACTACTAGGACTGATTAAAGAATTCAGCAAGGTATCAGGTTACAAGATTAATGTTCAAAAATCAGTTGCATTTCTTTACACTAATGATGAATCAATAGATAAAGAAAGTAAAGAAATAATCCCCTTTAAAATAGCACCCAAAGTAATAAAATACTTAGGAATAAATCTAACCAAGGAGGTGAAAGAATTATACACAGAAAACTACAAACCATTGATGAAGGAAATTAAAGAAAACTTTAAAAAATGGAAAGATATCCCATGCTCTTGGATTGGAAGAATCAATATTGTTAAAATGGTCACACTGCCCAAGGCAATCTACAGATTTAATGCAATCTCTATCAAATTACCCAGGACATATTTCACAGAACTGGAACAAATCATAATAAAATTTATATGGAACCATCAAAGACCTAGAATTGCCAAAGCATTACTGAAGAAAAAGAAAGAGGCTGGAGGAATAACTCTCCTAGACTTCAGACAATACTACAGAGCTACAGTCATCAAGACAGCATGGTATTGGTACAAAAACAGACATTTGGACCAATGGAACAGAATAGAGAGCCCAGAAATGAACCCACAAACTTTTGGTCAACTAATCTTCGACAAAGGAGTCAAGAATATACAATGGAATAAAGACAGTCTCTTCAGCAAATGGTGTTGGGAAAACTGGACAGCAGCATGTAAAGCAGTGAAGCTAGAACACTCCCTTACACCACACACAAAAATCAACTCAAAATGGATCAAAGACTTAAACATAAGACAAGATACAATAAAACTCCTTGAAGAAAATATAAGCAAAACATTATCTGGCATACATCTCAAAAATGTTCTCCTAGAACAGTCTACTCAAGCAATAGAAATAAAAGCAAGAATAAACAAATGGAACCTAATGAAACTTACATGTGTCTGCACAGCAAAGGAAACCATAAGTAAAACAAAATGACAACTCACTGAATGGGAGAAAATTTTTGCAAATTTGTTGGAAACCAACAAAGACTTGATCTCCAGAATAAATAAGCAGCTTATACAACTTAATAAGAAAAAAACAAACAACCCAATCCAAAAATGGGCAGAAGACCTAAACAAGCAATTCTCCAAGGAAGACATACAAATGATCAATAGGCACATGACAAAATGCTCAATATCACTAATTATCAGAGAAATGCAAATCAAAACTACAATGAGGTATCACCTCACACCAGTCAGAATGACCATCATTCAAATATCCACAAATGACAAATGCTGGAGAAGCTGTGGAGAAAAGGGAACCCTCCTACACTGCTGGTGGGAATGCAGTTTGGTGCAGCCACTGAGAAAAACAGTATGGAGATTCCTCAAAAGACTAGGAATATACTTAACATATCACCCAGGAATCCCACTCCTGGGCATATATCCAGAAGGAACCCTACTTCAAAAAGACACCTGCACCCCAATGTTCATAGCAGCACTATTTACAATAGCCAAGACATGGAGACAGCCTAAATGTCCATCAACGGATGACTGGATAAGGAAGAGGTGGTATATTTATACAATGGAATACTATTCAGCCATAAAAACTGACAACATAACACCATTTGCAGCAACATGGATGTTCCTGGAGAATGTCATTCTAAGTGAAGTAAGCCAGAAAGAGAAAGAAAAATACCATATGAGATTGCTCAAATCTGGAATCTAAAAAACAAAAACAAAAACAAACAAAGCATAAATACAAAACAAAAAGAGACTCATAGACATAGAATATAAACTTGTGGTTGCCAAGGGGGCTGGGGGTGGGAAGAGATAAACTGGGATTACAAAATGTAGAATAGATAAACAAGATTATACTGTATAGCAGAAGGAAATATATACAAGATCTTATGGTAGCTCACAGAGAAAAAAAATGTGACAATGAATATATATATGTTCATGTATAACTGAAAAATTGTGCTCTGCACCGGAATTAGACACAACATTGTAAAATGATTATAAATCAATAAAAAATGTTAAAAAAAAAAGAAAACCACTGTGTATGGCTTTACAACCGATACAGATAGCTGGTAGGGCAGGTCCTTTAACCTCATTTTTCTTTTTAGTTTGTTTTGATGACTTTTAGACCTCTCTCTTTTCACATTTTATAAAAAAAAAAAAGAGTAGCTCCTAAAACCATCCTATTAGAATATTGATTGGGATTATATTAATCTATAGTCCAATTTGGGCAGAATTGATACATAAGTCTATTGTTCTATTCATGAATAATATCCATTTATTTAGGTGTTCTCTATAATGTCTTCAGTAGAGTAAAAAAAAATCCATGATGCTTATTTATCTTTTGTTATTTCTGTGTATTATATTTTTTCACCATTATTACAAATGGGAAAACTTTATTTATATTCTTCAGTATAGAGATAGGTAATTGACTTTTTCTATATTAATTTACTATCTAGTCATCTTGCTAAACTCTTATCCTAATTCTAATAATTTATGTACACTATTTTAGCTTTTTGCCTATATTTGTAATCATATCATCTGCAATATTTCTATTTCTTCCTTTCCAATCCTTATATGTCTTATTCCCTTTTATTTTCTTCCTAATCAAGACTTTGTATTAGTCTTCTATGGCTCTCAATACAAATTACAGTGAATATTGTGGCTTAAAAGAATGGAAATTTATTCTCTCATGGCTCTGGACATCAGAAGTCAGATATCAAGGTATTGGCAGCTCTGGCTCCTTCTTGAGGCTCTGAGAGAGGATCTGTTATTTGCCTCTGTCATAGCTTCTGATGGCTGTTGGCAACCTTGGCATTCCTTGGTTTATAGCTGCATGACTCCCATCCCTCTGTTTCACATGCCTTTCCCTCTCTGTGTTTGTGTCTCTCATCTCCTTCTCCTTTCTCTTATAAGGACAAGGTCATTGGATATAGAACCCATCTTAAATTTATGATGTTCTTACCTTCAGGCCCTTCACTACATCTCCAAAGACCCTATTTTCAAATGAGGTCAAGTTCCAGGGGTTAGGACTTAGAGATTCCTTTTGGGGGAAAATAATTCAACCCAATACAGGTCCCCAAGGAAATATTGACTAGAAACAGGCTAATATGTTCAAGTACCTTAATTCTTAGTTTTTATTTTAATTTTTACACAGATTATATGTTTAGGTTTATTATTAATTAAAGAGACTATGTTTAGATTGCATTTATTTGATTAGCTCTACTTCTTGCTTCTTATACCTTACTTCTGGGGTCTTTTCTTCTTTCCTATGAAGAATATTGTACAGAAGTTTCTTTAGTAAAGTTCTTTAGTAAAATAAATGTTGAGTTTCTTTTCCTTTTCCTGAAGTAGTTTTTATTTACTCTCAGTAAAACACAGCCACTGTGGAAAACAGTATGGAGATTCCTCAAAAGACTAGGAATAGACTTAACATATCACCCAGGAATCCCGCTCCTGGGTATATATGCAGAAGGACTCCTAATTCAGAAAGACACCTGCACCCCAGTGTTCATAGCAGCACTATTTACAATAGCCAAGACATGGAAACAGCCTAAATGTCCATCGACAGATGACTGGATAAAGAAGAAGTGGTATATTTATACAATGGAATACAATTCAGCCATAAAAACCGACTACATAATGCCATTTGCAGCAACATGGATGTCCCTGGAGAATGTCATTCTAAGTGAAGTAAGCCAGAAAGAGAAGAAAAATACTGTATGAGATTGCTTATATGTGGAAAAGAAAGAAGAAAGAAAAGAAAAGAAAAGAAAAGAAAAGAAAAGAAAAGAAAAGAAAAGAAAAGAAAAGGAAAGAAAGAAAGAAAAAAAGAAAGAAAGAAAGAAAGAAAGAAAGAAAGAAAGAAAGAAAGAAAGAAAGAAAGAAAGAAAGAAAGAAAGAAAGAAAGAAAGAAAGGAAGGAAGGAAGGAAGGAAGGAAGGAAAGAAGGAAGGAAGGAAAGAAGGAAGGAAGGAAGAAATGAACATAAATATAAAACAGAAACAGACTCATAGGCATAGAATAAAAACTTGTGGTTGCCAGGGGGGAGGGGGGTGGGAAGGGACAGACTGGGAGATCGAAATTTGTAGATGCTGGCAGGCATATGCAGAAAAGATAAACAAGATTATACTGTATAGCACAGGGAAATATATACAAGATCTTGTGGTAGCTCACAGAGAAAAAATGCAACAATGAATACAGGTATGTTCATGTATAACTGAAAAATTGTGCTCTACACTGGAAATTGACACAACATTGTAAATTGACTATAACTCAGTAAAAAAATATTAAAAAAATATAGTTATGCTCATACAACATTCTGAATTGACAGTTATGTTCTCACCATACCTTAAAAGTATCATTCTATTTTCTTGGCCTTCCATTGTTGATCATGAGAGCTTGTCTATTGATGTTTCCTTTACAAGATTTCTCTTCGAGTGCTTTAAAGAACTTCCCTTTGTGTTTAATGTTCTGAAGCTTCTCTACAACGTGAGTGATTTTTTTTTTAATTTATCTCGCTTGTTACATATTTTGGTTTCTCTGAATTCATGTCTCCTATCGTTCTAGAAAATTATCACTATTATCTCTTTGACTATTGCCTCTCCATTTTAAAAATGTTCTCATTTTGACACAGATTTTCCTTGGTTTCTCTTTTTTTTCATGTCTTTTAAGTTTTCTTTTATTTTTCCATCTCCTTGTGTCTCTATGCAGCATTTTATTAATATCTTTCTTAACTATATTTGACTGTTTTATACAACTATTGTGCTTTTTTTTTCCATTGGTTTTATTTGTCATTTCTTAAAATTCTATTTGTTTCTTTTTCAAATAAGCTATATTATTTTTGAGAATATCTATTAACTGCTTACTTTTTAAATTATATTTTTATCTCTTTAAACTATTTACACATACTTAATTCTTTTTTTAATTGAAGTATAGTCAGTTACAATGTGTCAGTTTCTGGTGTACAGCATGTTTCAGTCATACATATACATACATATATTCATTTTCATATTCATTTTAATTAAAGGTTATTACAAGATATTGAATATTGTTCCCTGTGCTATACAGAAGAAATTTGTGTTTTATTTATTTGTATATAGTGGTTAACATTTGCAAATCTCAAACGCCCAAATTTATCCGTTCCCACCCCTTTTCCCTTGGTAACCACAAGATTGTTTACTATGCCTGTGAGTCTGTTTCTGTTTTGTAGATGAGTTCATTAGTGTCCACTCACTTATTCTATATCTGATATTTCCAGTATCTGTTGTTCTTAGGAATCTAATATGCTATTTATTGTTTCTGTTGACTGTGTGATAACTTGCTTCTTTTTTCATTGTGCGTGTGTATGTGTGTGTTTCAGTTATGAACATACGTTACATATAACTTTGAGTTTATTTCATCTTATAGGTGACTGGAATCTTACAGCACATAACTTATTCCATAAAAAACTGAAGGCCTACCTAGAACATGCTGTCATCTAGGCAGCATTTGTGTTTTCTTCAGTTGTGTTCTAACAGCTGTCTTTTCACCATTCGCCACCTTGGGTTCAGATCCCCTTCCTTGTGGAGCCCAGAATCATGTCTGATTGCAGCTGGGATCTGAATTTTCCCCTAGGTGCACATTGTTTTTGCATTTCTATTCATTGCTTCCTTCCCCAAGCTCTGTTTTCAGTTCATTTTGTTTTAAAAATAATGTTTGTTGTAAATTACCATGCGAGATGTTTTAAAGGTTGGATATGTCATATAAAAAAAAACATAAATTTGAATTTTCTTTCTGCCTTTCACCATTGTTATCTTTCTTTTGGGCACATTTAATAGAAGCAGAAAGATGTGCTACATTTCTCTGTACCTTCCATTTTCCTCAGCATAATGATAACTTAGAGTTGAATCTTATTTATTTCACTAAGCGTGAGTTAGTAAAGCTGTTAAAATGTGGATCTCAGATTTAGATTTGTATTCCAAATTTATAAATCAGTTCCATTTATTCATCATAGACTATGACTCCCTTTTAAAATTAAAGATGTGGCTTCTTGGGACAGTGCTAAAGCCTTCTTGGAAATCATATTATTCTTACAACAGATTTTGTCAAGTTAAGTTTAAGTAAATCAGAACATACGGATTACATATTCATTAAAACACACACATGGGTTGTGAAATGACAGAAAAATGTGTTTGGCAAAACCCATTTGGCAACTTTTCAAAACCAAAACATTTAAAAACTAGTATTTAATCATTTTCTAAACCTAGAACATGACATTTTTCAATACCTAGGAATTATGCACTTTGAAAATTTTTTTTATGGCAGAGAATAACTTCTACTAATTTTACATACTCGGTTTATAAATATTACTAGTAAGATCCTGTATATCAGGTCTTCTTGCATTTGCTCTTCCAATAAACTAAAAAACTCAAAATGAGCAGGGTGATAAAAGACAGAGACCTGATATGACGTTTTATTTTGTACACAGAAGAAGCCTGTGTACAGAGGCAAGCCACCACACATGCAAACAATTTAGCAGTGTTCAAATTTTAAATTTAACTGCTATCAAAAAAAAAAAACCCTGCAATTAATTCACCAAGAAGACAAGGAAGCATTTTGGAAAGACCTTTGATTATAACTCTAACTTTAGAGAAGTAATTATTGTCTTCTTGGTCCCTAGATTCAAGTCACTACTTTCACAGCCATAGGAGCCAACAATACTGATTATAAATGGGGCTCTTAGGCCATATGAGATTAGTTTCATTGAGAGACAGGGTTACTTTCCAAGTGCTTAGTGTAGTTATGCTACAACTTACTGAAGTTCCCCAAGTATTCAGTTCACTTTGACTCATATGGTCAAGATTGTTGAAATCTAGCATATGGATGGAAAAGTACTGTTTCCTAAAAAGGATAGACCTTTTGGTTCGCCATCCATTCATTCTTTGCAAAGAGCACTCAGTCATCTGCAAATTCTCTTTCTCGTCCTACATGCGATGAGACTCTCCCTGAGTCTGAGGCTCCGAGGGCGTCTTTAATAGCTCGATTCTGGAAAAATGAGGCTTGTAGAGGTAACCACTTCCTAAACTCTTTCAATAACATCAGAGGACACCTTCTCTAATACTAAAGCTGTCCTTGACTGAACTTCCCTTATCCACAAAGGTGTTCATGTGCCCAAGGTGACCTCACGGCAGTCAGTAAGGAAGATAACATGGTCCTCATTGTATAGAACAATAATATGATGCTCATATAGATTAGTTATAATGGGGATTCGACCCTACCTTTCACCTTCAATGAGAAGTCTGCAGTGTGTCCACTCTCTGGCCAGATCTTTTGTTTCCCCCATCTCTCCACCACCAGCTCTTCAAAACCAAGGTGGCTCAGGGCCTGGCTGAGGTCTAGAATACTCACAGGCAGACTGAAAGTAATTTTCCAGGAATACACCCTTGATTCTGATATTCACTAGCTCATAATGAAATAAACACTTCACACCCAAAACGCCCCTCCTCTGACCCTGAGCATTTAAGTGAGACCTGCTTTGCCTCCCAGGGTTGCGCACTCCCCTCTTGCCCCCCACCAAGTTACTGGCGTATGCCCAGAAACAGACCCAGGTTCAGGTACTGTCCTAAATTAAGCCTCAACCTCAGCCTTTCCAAAAGAAGTAAGCCTTGAAGTTTCCAACTCTCAAATTTCTTTCTGACATTTGCTGCATTCCCCAATGTGCTGAGGGGCTGAATACAGTGCTTATAGTATCATGTTCTAATCCTCTCCTGGATCAAAGGAACAATTCTGAAAAACAATCAAAATTTTAATTCTAGGTTTTGTTTTCTAGAGAAGATAGTAAATGAGAAATGATTCTTCCCGAGATGCAGTGATTACTCTCTGATTCCATTTCTGCTATTATCACTGGGTGATAATGATTCATATATATTAGAAAAAACCTCAAAGCTTACTTGTAATCTGGATGTAGACAGATGTGCTGTAACTGTCCTTGGTCCTTAAAAATCAGCAGAAGAAAGACACTGCTTGGCCCATATTGCGTATCAGAAAACTGTCATCTCCTTGTAGACAGGGTCTTCCTGAAGCTCTAATTTTGAAGCTCTGTACATATTAGGCATTTTAAGAAGGGGGGTTGGATTGAAAAATCTGTCTGTTTGTTTTATTTCAAGTTATATATATAGATATATGGGCATAAAGACACTGGATTAAATATTTGAAAAAAAATGTATTAGTGGTTTCAGCCACACCAAAGGGATGCCAGACGTACATTTAGAATTTTGTGTTTGTATTCATTCACAGTAACATCAGATCCTATACATAGCTTCTAACTTTTCAAAGTTATTGCAATTATGTTGTGGAAGTTTGGGCATGGGGCCTTGGACAGGATAAACTAGAAAAACCTTATTTTACCATAAAATCTGACTCATAAGAACTGGAAACACAGCATTAGAAAATAGGAGATGGGAAGTTTAAAGCCAAGTCACATTCAAGACCCAGATAGAATCACTTCTTCAGGAATTTTCATATGAAAAGCACTACGTCTTTTCTACTTACAAGAGTATTTTGTTCTATTCACTAATCCTCAGGTGTCAGCTGGACGTCAAGGGAGGTGGTAGGTGGTTTCTGCAACGTTTATAGCATAATATAAATAGCCACATTTCTCATAGGGCACAAAAAGAATAGAGCAAACAGTTCACCTACTGGTAAACATTGTATAACAATGTTTTCTTAAAATGTAAAAATCATTATTTAAATGAACCAGGTTGACAATCACTCAGAACATTATTTTACATATTTACATAATAGTAGGTTTCAAAGCAAAGGTAAAACATGGTGCCTCTGTAGCAGATTTCAATATCTGATCATTGAATGATCTAGCCTTGCTTCTCCAATTACACGTTTGAGCAGTGTTCCAAACTCTTAAGCCTTGTCTATTCTTCAGTGTATTTGTTCTCACCTCTAATTCGGGTCATGGGATAAAACACAGTTCCTCCCTCTGCTCACAGGGGTTCTCTGGCTGTTTGCACAGAGGAGAAATCACTGCTTTGGGTCCATACGTCTTTCTACTCCGCGTAGACTGGCTTAAGTAATAAGAGGGAGAGAGCATCAGCCCCTGATGTGCTGATGGAAGCGGGAGTTGGAGCCCTGCCCCAAGAGTGTGCAGAATCATGTGAGGGTCTAACCATCTTCTCTTCCTTGTTCAGAGACAGCAATTTTCTCTCCCTTCACTCTTCTTTTCCTTCAGCCCCATTTCCTTCAAAGCCTAGAGCTAGTATAAAATTTAATTTGCATTGAAATATTTGAGGTCATTTTCAACCATTCCAGTGGAATTTTAGTTCTTTTGCAGACACCTATTTCTTTCTTAAAAAGATCTGTGTACCTTTTCCAGACGGTTGAGAAATTGAATTTAAGCCAAAGAATACTCACTGTTTAAATAGAAACGACTAGTTCTTTCTCTGTAGCCCAATCAATGAACAAACCCTTCCTAGACTCCAGTTTCTAAACATGATATTTGAAAGGAAGAAAGCTTTTTCACTCTACAGATATATTCATTGGATTATTTTCTGAATCTGTGTTGTTTTAATTTCAAATGGAAGATGCTGCCTGTCCGTGAAGAGACTTAGCACGCCCTCTGCTCTGCCTGGTCACCCTGTGGGTCTCGGGCTGAAGTGTCCTGCTTGACTGAGAAAAGAGAAGCAGTGAGAAACGGGGCTGGGGACTCTGCTAACTTTTCAACACAGGCTAAATCCTCAGCCTGCCTGTTGGATCCCATCCTCTCCCTGCCTTCTCAAATAATTTCCTCAGGCTACTGTTATCCACCTCACATCGGACCACCGATCCTCCATCTTTACACAGTCATTTCCCTCAGGCGATGCTGCTCCATGGACACCGCTGAAACACGTGTTTCAGTGTCACAACCAACTCTCACGCTGCCAGACCCGACAAGCACGCGACTGCCGTCACCTCCGCCTGCCTCTTAGCACCCTTCTCCATGGCGGAAGCTTCCCTTGATTTTCAAACACTCTCTCAGCTGGGATCCCACCATAATACACCTTCCTGGTGCAGATCTCAAGTCACTAGTTCCTCATGCTCTATTCTCTTTGCAAATACTCTTTTCAAACACATCTCTAAAAGTTGGTGTTCTTTGGGCTAGCTTGAGCCCACTTCTCTTATCTCTCCATTTATTCCCTCCCTAGGTGTCCTTGCCCAGTTCCACTGCTATTAAATGACACCTCTATGGTGATGACTCACACACTGGCATTTCAAGCCTAGAGCACTCCGCATCTAGCTGACCACCTCCTCCAAACTCCTATGTAGATGTCACATAAGCAGCTCAAGTTTAATTCATCCAAGCTCAGCAAGCTTTCTGTTCTCTCAATAAGCCCCCTTTTGCCCAGTGTTTGCCGTCTTAGTAAAGGGCACCATCATCTACTCATCTCTCAAGCCAGAAACCCAGGAATTACTTCTCATTCCTTCCTTTGCCTGGTCATGTTCTCCACTTCACCCACACAATCCATTGGCACATTCCAGCCATGCTGCCTTTCAAACAAGCGTCATCACTGTCCATGCTACGCCTTCCTCTGTCCTGGTTCCAGCCACTGCTGCCCGGAATTTAATTGATTAGTTAATTAACTATTCCCATTGCCCCTGAAGAGTGTCTTCCTTCCCCTGCTCTTGCTCACCCACAACACTCATGCTGTGGTCATCTTTTAAAATGGAAAATCAGCTCTTTTCAGTGACCCCATCAATGACCTTCCCTGACTCTATGATCAGGGCTCAGCATGTTTCTGCAGAATCGTCTCATGTTCTACCCTCCTCTGCCCAGAGCGTGGGCTCGCGGGTTTCCTCGGGCGCCTTGGCCGTACTGAGATGCAAGTGTTCATTCACACTGATATCACGTCCTCAGAGAGGACGGCCCCCACCGTGCCCAAAGGAGCCGGCCCATTTAGCTTTAGCTCAGCCCACTATTTACGTCTTTCATAGCACTGACCACAGTGTTTGATGACTTTTCTTTCTTTCTTTCTTCCTTCCTTCTTCTCTCTCTTTCTTTCTCTCTTTCTTTCTTTCTTTCTTTCTTTCTTTCTTTCTTTCTTTCTTTCTTTCTTTCTTTCTTTCTTTCTTTCTTTCTTTCTTTCTTTCTTTCTTTCTATCTTTCTCTTTCTTTCTTTCCTTCTTTCTTTCTTTCTTTCTTTCTTTCTTTCTTTCTTTCTCTCTCTCTCTCTCTTTCTCTCTCTCTCTCTTTCTCTCTCTTTCTTTCTTTCTTTCTTTCTTTCTTTCTTTCTTTCTTTCTTTCTTTCTTTCTTTCTTTCTTTCTTTCTTTCTTTCTTTCTTTTTTTTTCTGTCTACTTTTAATAATTTGCCTTTCACTGGGCTGTAGGTCCCTGTAACCAAGGCCTCCTCATACACACTTACATCCTCTTCACCAAGTGCCTGGCAGGAGGACATGCCCAGTCAATAGCTGTTAAGTAAATAAATTCAAAGTAAGGTGCTCATAATAACAGGAGATTTTCCATACTGTGCATATGACACTGGGCTGCTAATTGGGCTTCTAAATATAGGGCAAATAAATTGTGTAAAATAAACCATGTGAGAAAATGAATACTTCTTGGAAAATGTGAACTTTGCATTCATTCAGCTTCTAGGTCCCAATTTATGATCCAAGGGCTACATTAATATAGGGTTATTTGTGTGTGTGTGTGATTAATTATTTACAGGGCACTGAAATGATCTGCGCGAAAAAGCAGATTCTACTTGGAAGAGCTTTCAGCTCTCTGAAGGCCCTACTAGATATAACTCACAAAATCTACACCCAGATTTTTACCCTATATTATGTTAATCATGCTACCTATCACACAACAAAGGAAAAAGAAACATTATATGAAGAAGTTTGTAAACGATTAAAGGGGCAGCTGTTTCAGGGTCCAGGTGCTAATGTGAAAGAGGAAATTTACAGCCAATCCTTTAACTCAAGAATTTTCTTAATCATCACGTAATAGACCTGATCTTACTGACTACACCATCTACTTTTTATTTATCTTGAGTTGATGATTTTTTTTCTATCTTCTACATTATTTTCTTAGACAACCAGAGGAAATTTTTGTATTCTCATAGTGGAAAAGAGAAATTAATAGCAAAATACAGCAACATTTGAATCCATATCAGATAATAAAGACAAATTCATATAAAATGAAAAGGAAGAAAGTGAACTCCAAAGGTCAAGAGAAAAAAATTCCAAATCAGTTGTTTCCAAATGTTTTTAGTTTAAAACTTTTTTAAACTGCAGAGTGCTTTTCTGAACGAATTCTGAATTGTGCGTGTGTGAGACGTGGGTATACACGTAATACACAAACGAGCATGCACACTCACACCCTAGTGAAAGTGAGGCTGATTTGGTTGACATCCAAATGGAAGACTGGAATCCTGCCCTCTTGGACCCTTCGTACACTTGTAGTGGACTTTGGGGCACTAATTGGATCATTTCAGTCTTTCTAACCTGAGGACAATTAAGCCTTAATGCCTCAAGTTACCCACTGTATGTACAGAATTAACTTCTCTTTTATACCTAGGATAGTATGACTTATGTACCATCCTCGAGAGAATTGAGAAATTAGTCACTCAATTCATTTTCCATTTTCTATGAGAAAACCTATGAGGCTACAAGCAATTTGAAAACCACTGATACAAGTATTTGAAAAAGATGACTATCTCGTTACATAGAATAGGTTTGTCAGATACACTACAGTGGTTCTGCCCTTTCGCCTTCACTCGCCTGCAGCAGACACTGCTAACCAATCACGGCACTCTGCTCCTGTGTGTGGACAAGGGCTTCCGGTTCCCCTGAACACTGGGCTCTGAGCAACCATTACCAATCAAGCAAAATGAAGACTACAACATGAAATCAAACTGCCACCCAGATGTGGGAGATATTTAAAGTGATTGAAAAGATAGATGGGGAAGTAAAGATCAAATCAATTATCCAACAAAATGCCTGCGGCTCCTACTTCAGCATTTGTAACTAATAACAATTTACACATATAAGTGTATGTATGTATGTATGTATATGTAAGCCATAATATCATGGAAGATATTATTAGTTATTATGTATTATCTAAAAATGTGTGAACTCTTTAGGTTATTTGAGATGTCATTATTCTGTATTTCTCTCCAATGGCTGTATAACTCAGCATGTAGATGAACAGAAAAGGAAAAACAAAAGAAAGAACAGTTACATGCCGATTAGTAAGAATGGTCTTATGATTAATGACTTAAAGAAAGGAGAAAACTAACCTTCTTAAAAGTATGGAAATAAAGATAACCTTTGAGAAAAATAATTCAAAATTAAAATACACCCTATGAAGTGGCTGATTCTTTGGGGTACTTGCAGACAGTAAGTCTATAACATACACAGTGACAGCTTACAATTGAAGACCCTACAGATAGAAGAAACATCTGTGTCCTCTGCCCCTAAACTTCTTTACTTTGCAGGTAGAGCCATGCCATTCCACTCCTTCTATAGACTAATTCCTGTTCGGACTCTGGGGCTAGGCGTGACAGCTAGGTGAGGAGCTTGTCACTGTAAAGCCAAGGAGCCCCGTCCTCTCCTATTCTACCCAGGCTACCTGTAATAACATCTAAACTCCTTCCCTTATAACTTTGTCTTTTAAGATAGTTCCGATTTTTCTTTTCCTGTGTCTGAATTCCTGCTGGGGTTCTCTCTCCTGAGCCCTGGATTTGATTTGTTTTGCTTGTTTGGGACTTGGTTAATATCTTGCCCTTTGAGTCCGTCCTGAGTTTAAATCTCAGACTGTATGGTTGAGTACTTGTCACATATTGTCACGTCTGAAATGGATGGGTTTTTTTTGTCGCTGTTGTTGGCTTGTTTGGATGGTTTTGTTTTGTTGCCTGGACTGATGGGGATTACGGAGGTGACTAATAGTATGCCCATATATCAAGAGAAGCTCTGCATACGAATTTCACATATGTTGTCTCTAATTATAGAACACCTCTGTGAGTAAATTATAATTATCTCCATTTTATGAACAAAGAGACCTAGGAAAAGAAAGATTAAATAAATTGTCCAAGGTCCATGGCTAGGAGTGGCAGAGCTAGATTCAAAGCATGAACTAGTGATCTTTGAGTTTCTTTATTTTTTCTGACATAACACACAGCAACACTCTGACTACAGTTCCTCTGCCTTGTGGGTCTACCCGTCATTTATCCGCCCATCTAGTCAACAAATATTTACTATTATGAGTCAGGCTGCATGCTAGAAACTGTTGGACATAACAATGATATATAAAATAATTGATTCTCGCCCTTACAGACCTCCAGGAACACTCCAAATCTCCAAGAATAAGGGTCAGTAGATTCTTTCTTTTTTTCCTTTGATACCAGATAATGAGAAGCCATAAAAGAATTTTTACATGGAAATTTGTATGCATAGACATGTGTTTTAGATATACTATTTTGATAACAGTGGGGAAGATATATTCGATTTTGCATATAAAGGAATAAAAGGCAATCAGTAAATAATCCAGTAGGCAGCAACGTATCTAGTGAGGGTAATATTCAGAATAAATAAGGAGGAGCCTGAGCAACACAGGCTGAATGATCAGGATTCACTGATTCAAAGTGGGGCTTGTAGGAGAGAGAAGCATCAAAGCCTGTTCTGTCCCAAAAAGAGCAAAATAAAGAAAAAGAATCTATATTTCCTTGCTCCCCTCTCCCAAACGCTGGAGAGGCTGTGGAGAAAAGGGAACCCTCCTACACCGCTGGTGGGAATGTAGTTTGGTGCAGCCACTGTGGAAAACAGGATGGAGATTCCTCAAATAACTAAAAATAGACTTACCACATGATCCAGCAATCCCACTCCTGGGCATGTATCTGGAGGGAACTCTAATTCAAAGAGATACACACACCCCAGTTTTAATAGCAGCACTGTATATGCTAGCCAACACATGAAAGCAACCCAAATGTCCATCGACAAATGACTGAATAAAGATGTTGTGGCATATTTATACAATGGAATACTATGCAGCCATAAAAAGAATAAAATAATGCCATTTGCTGCAACATGGATGGACCCAGAGATCATCATCCTAAGTGAAGTAAACCAAAAAGAGAAAGAAAAATTACATAGGATATCACTTATATTGGAATCCAAAAAAAAAAAAGAATAAAAGAAGACACTAATGAACTCATCTACAAAACAGAAATAGACTCGCAGATGTAGTAAACAATCTTATTGTTACTGGGGAAAGGAGGGTGGGAAGGGATAAATTTGGGAGTTTAAGATTTGTAAGCATTAGCCATTGTATGTAAAAATAGATTAAAAAGCCAAATTTTTTCTATATAGCACAAGAAACTATATTCAATATCTTCTAATGACCTTTAATAAAAAAAATATGAAAATGAATATATACATATGTATATGCATGACTGGGACATTGTGCTGTACACCAGAAATGGACACATTGTAACTGACTGTACTTCAATTAAAAAAAAAAGAAAAAACCTGTTCTGAGGTCTCTAGGAGGCTGGATGGGAAATGACACAAATTACAGAGCCAAAGTTGAAAAAAGGGGCAGGTTTGTGGGATAACACAGAATCTGGTTTGGAACTTGTTGCATTTGAGGCACATGTGGGAAATCAGGTACGTTTCCAGGAAGCAGCTGAGAATTCCAGTCTGGAGGACACGAACATGGTTAGGAGTTGGATTAAAGGTTTAAGAATCACCCATGAAAAAGTGATGGATGAAGCCATAAGAATAGGTATGATGGTTGGAAGAGAGAAAGCAAAAGAAGAAGGAAAGAGGCCAAGAGTAAACATGAGAGTAGAACCTGAAAGGGCAAGGAAGAGAAGCGAACTTGTGATGGAGACTGTTGGGTACTTCAAAAGTGTCCACAGTTCTCCCTGCACCCTCCCTATGGCTGTGCCCCCTGCGAGGTAATTTTGACGCTTCTCTCATCGAGAGGTGGAGTCTGTTTCTCGTCATTTGAATCTTGGTTGACCTTTGGACTTTCTCTTGCCAACGGAATGTCATAGAAGTGATGGTTTGCCACCAAAAGACCTCGCATGAGTTCACGTTCTCTGTGAGAACCTTGAGCAGCCTCCGAGCATACAAGCCTGGGCTGGCCTGTTGGAGGAGGACAGTCCTTCTGGAGCAGAGACAGAGCATTCCGGTTGAGGCCATCCTCAACCACACACGCCCCAGCTAACCACAGATACACAAATGAGCCCAGCTGAGACCAGAAGAACTGAAACACTACCCAAATGACCGACGTGGAGAACTGTGAACTAAATGAATGGTTGTTGTTTTGAGCTATTCACTTTTGGGGGAGCCGGTCATGAAGTAAGAGAACTGATAACAGAGATTAAGATGGAGAAGGAGGCAAGCCAGCATAAACTGGTGTCAAGAGTGAAGGAAAGCAAGAAGAACAAGAAGAGGATGGTTAACAACACGGCAGGCAAAGAACAGAGAACTGAGGGGGATCACTCGCATGTGGCAACAAGCAGGACTCTGCTGATCTCTGAAAGGGCAGTTTCAAGTAACGAGGTGGGAGGAGATGACTGAAGGCAGGATACATGGAGATGGAGAGAGGAGTCTTCATGTTCAAGGTCATTAGAAATAAGCTTCATGTCCTGGGAGGAGGAGATTGGATGCAAGTAAGTGACACTTTTTGACACAGTGAATGTCAGTGTCTTCAACTATGAATTAAGGAGGTTGGACTTGATAACTGTGGAAGATGCTTCCTTTTTGTATCTTCCATCACACTTAGGAGGCAGACAAACTTGGTAATTATACTCACAAGTTTTGAAATCAAGCAGGCATGGACGTGATCCCAAACTCCGCTTCATCATATAGGTATGTTCTTTCTTGAGGTTGCATAAACCAAGTCTGAATTTTCTGACATAAAAGAATAACAATGTTGCTAATATTAATAATAATTAACCTTTAGCATTATAGATGTCACTAAAGTCAATGTTGCAGTGGGCTAGCACAGTGGCTGGCACAGAATGAATGGTAAACACATTTTTGCTATTAATACCATCATCATCAATATTACTGCCACTAAAGCTTTTGAGTAATTTCTTCTATAGTTTGAGCTTAAATCTGCCTTACTGTATTCCCTACCTGTTAGTCTAAGGTCTATTTAAAAATAGTGCCTTGTGGTTTTAGAGTATTTGACAGTTTCACAATGTGCTTTTACATCATCACGTGAGGATTTACTGAACTTAGTCGTATGGTTTCCCTTGGACAAATTCACTCCTTCTTTGCCTTTGTAATAGATGAGAAGCAGGGATTGGGACGGCTTCAATCTGTGACAGCAGGTTTAAGTTGCAGCTGTCAGTAAAGGAAGGAACAAGAAATAATAAGAAAAGCACAGACATCAGAAGCCATTCAGTGTAGGGAAAAGCACGAACCTTCAAACGTTAATGATATGATTCTGTTTCTGCACAGTATAACTGATGTGTAGAATGATGACCCTGCTCAAGCAGTAAAGGATTAAGTCATACGTATATTCTGTTTTCTAAGGCAGGACATTTTCAAAGGCCAAGACTGAGTAACCAAATACGTTGAGTGGAATTTAGGGGGAAGGAAGCCCAGTACAGCACAGAGGTGGACATGCAGAGTTGCTTTTGTACTAAGTGAAGATCAGACCCCACCAGCACCCACCTAACCTAACATCCTGTTGCAGAAAAAGGGGTCCCCCAGAACTTCAAGAGGGCCCTGGAAAATGATGCAAAGTAAATCATGGGAATATTTTTTTTTCCAGAAAATCCACACCAAAAATATTTAGAATACAATTTTGGTGCATTAAAGGGTAAATGATCTGGGAAGAAAAATCAATCATATGGAAAATTGCAGGCCTTCACAGTTCTGGATAAATAAGGTTTTGCTTTTTTTTTTTTTTAAGAATAAGAAGTCATCTGTAATGTCATTTTACATTTTTATAGAACAATGTTGTTTACATTCACAGAAGTGTAACTTTCATGGGAAAATTTTAAATAAAATTCCTTTATGTCCACCTCATAAACGATTCTTCCTGTGCTTACCACATTCCCATTTAAGAACTATGCATTACTAGTCTCTTAAAACATATTGCGATTTGCAAATGTTAGCCACTATGTATAAAGAGATAAAAAAATTTCTTCTGCATAGCACAGAGAACTATATTCAATATCTTGTAATAACCTTTAATGAAAAAGAATATGAAAATGAATATATGTATGTATATGCATGACTGAGACATCGTGCTGTTCACAGAAATTGACACATTGTAACTGACTATACTTCAACAAAAAAAAAATTGTCAGCTAATATCACATCTCCCACTACTTAGTAGCTTTTAAATGTTTCCTTTGATCCATGAACTCAAAACCAAATTTAATAAATATTCATTTTCAAGCAAAGAACAAATAATTAAGTAGTGAACTAAAAGTAACAAATTAAAATTAAGAGTGATACCAGTGTAGACAAAAAGAAAAATTTAATTGGTACGTACATAGCCTCAGGGCTTTCAAAGAACTCCAGTCAGCCAGCATGACACATATGTAAGTTTTACAAACATAATTTCTTTTCATTTTATTACCTAGGAGCATTAGGATATACTTTCTTGACTGTAATAATTGCTTGCAGTTAATTACGAATGAAACAGAAGTGCTGGTAATATTGGAGACTCGTACTCTGCATAAAACTGGAAATTGCTGCTATTACTCTTGGTTGCTGGAGAATATTAGGTCATAGATGCTAATTAGCAGTTCATAGCCATCCTACAGGGGGAAATCTCATTACTGGATGAGACTGTCTTCTAGCCAAACCCACCACTCATGGCACTCTGACCACATTGTTTGAGCAATTATAAGGTATAATAAAAGATTTACTCTTTTGGTGAAAAGGAAACCTTGAAGGCTAACCCACACCCTCTCATATTTGTTCACTGCTTTGAGAAAAATAGTTGTATCACATTTTGAGCCTCATAGTCAATATGGAGGGACCAATTCGAGATTTACAGATACCAACTACTATATATGAAATAGATAAACAGGTTTCTTCTGTACAGCATAGGGAACTATATCCAATATGGTATTGTAGCAACCTACAATAAAAAAGAATATGAAAACGAATACCTGAGTGTACATGTATGACTGAAACATTATGCTGTACATGAGAAATGGACACATTGTAAACTGACTGTACTTCAATAAAAAATAATGATAATAAAAAACAAAAAACAAAAAAAATCCCAAAAGACAAAAGTTTTAATCAACACAAGGCAGAAATGACAAGGTCTCCCATAAAATAGCTGTTCCCAAAACAACATTAGAGAACAAACATGTATGTGGAACCGGAGAGAAGCAAGAATGGTATTAGGCTCTTTCCAACGTGTGATTTATCAATTATATGATCACACACACACACACGCACACGCACACACACACACACAACTAGCCCTGATTACATTTACACATACATGTACACACACATACATGTGTAAATATATAACCTTAAGTCTTTATATATGTACTGTACATATTGACACATACATATATGTGTGTGTGTGTGTACATATATAGTCTTTCTCATAGTCTTTTAACACGCCAGATCCCTCAAAGAAGAGACATTTCTTGGGCTTTTTGTGGATTTGTTTAAAGGGAACTTTTGATGCTGTGACTTAATAAAATAGTTCCATCTCCCCACTGTACACACATAGTTTACTAAGCACATAATCATTGGAGAAATATTTATAGAAGGAGAAACATGTTAAAACTCCAGCCTGAATGAATTATTCCTACTAAAGCAAAAGAATTTAGATACTGTATGAATTTTGACAGCTTAGTCACATCAAGTTTTATATTGAAATATAAACTAGATTCATATTGAAAAAAAGGATATGAAATCCTTCATGTGTCTGTTCTGGGACACAGATGTGCATACACACACACAAACACTGGTGGCCTAGAAAACTCCTTAATGACAGACAGGAAATCAAGGAGTCAGCCAGGGTCACAGGAGTATAGGGGTTCTTTATATTAAAGAAGGCATATTCATTTCTTCTCAGTGTAACAACACGTCCCACTTTTAATTTGATTCTTTTCTTTTCCCAGAAATGTTATACCCGTTTTCACCTGTGGCAGTAAAATGAAATGAGCAAAAATTTGTAAAAATTGGAAGAGTTAATCCTCCTTCTCTGAATAGTATCAGAGGTTCCATGTGATACAAAACACATTTGCCCTTCTCTGAAGCTCTTGTCAAGCCTTCATGTCAGCTAGAATTAGATGTTTAAAATATTGATTGATTGATTGAAGTGTAGTCAGTTTACAATGTTGTGTCAATTTCTGGTGTACAGCATAATAATTCAGTCATATATATGCATACATATATTCATTTTCATATTCTTTTTCTTTATAGGTTGCTACAAGATACTGAGTATAGTTCCCTGTGCCAGACAGTAGAAACTTGTTATTTATCTATTACATTTAATAGTTAATATCTGTAAATCTCAAACTCCCAATTTATTCCTTCCCACATTCTTCCCCCCGATAACCATAAATTTGTTTTCTATGTCTGTGAGTCTGTCTTTGTTTTGCAAATAAGTTAATTTGCCTTTCTTTTTTAGGTTCCACATATAAGTGATATCATATGGTATTTTCCTTTCTCTTTCCAGTTTATTTTAATAAGAATGACAATCTCCAGTTCCTTCCATGTTGCTGCAAATAGCATTATTTTATTTATTTATCTATTTATTTATTTATTCATATTGAAGTATAGTCAGTTACAACGTGTCGACTTCAGTTGTACAGCATATTGTCCCAGTCGTGTATATATATACATATATTCATTTTCATATTCCATTTCATTAAAGGTTATTGTAAGATATTGAATATAATTCCCTGGGCTATACAGAAGAAATTTGTTTTTACCTATCCTGAATCAGAAGAAGATGGGAATTGGGAGGTCGGGAGGAACTGAGAGTGACCTGTTTTAATCTGCATGCTTCAGTCTTATAAGAAGAGGATTACCCTCCCTGGTTGTCGAAACTGAATCAAACCTATGTCATGGGAAGTCTCAGTTCCAAGTATTCTGTCCCATCGTCCCAGTGAAAGAACTTTAACTTGTCTGACCACATGCTACAAATTTTACTTTTGAATTTACGTCGCCATTACCATAATATGTGTGGATCAGCCTTTATACCTGCTGATAAAATAATGGAACATTAATGTTTCATTTTGTTTTATCTCATAGTAATACACGCTAATTGAAAAAAATCAGTAGAAAATTCAGTGAGGAAGAAAATATCTCATTTCTATAATAGAAATAATTATACAGTGGTTTAACATTTTGATGTCTGTCTAACTCTATTATCTATCTATCTATCTGTTTAAAAATATTGCATCACCCTTTATTTATAGAGTAATTTACAGTTCATGGGCCCTTTTAAATTTTGATCCTCATAATACCTTGGGGAGGAAGAGACCTGCAAGATTGTGCTCTGATATGTGTGTGTGTGTCTGTGTGCACACATGTATATGTGTGTATCTTATTTATCATCTTATTCTACCAATTGTCCCACCTGTTCTGTCAAAAGCAAAGGTTAATTACATTTCTGTGGAGCTATCTAGCAGAAGGCTACTTTTCTTCCACTAAAGTACAACAAGAGTAAATTAGAGGTTTTCAGAACTTCAGGGTTTTGATTGATGAATTCATTAATTCACCTTTTCAAAGTGAGGACTCATGTTTTAAATATTTTATGTACAATTTGCATGTAGGCATTTTTAAGGGCTTTTTAAAAAAGCAGACAGGGCTTCAGAGAAAGGTCGCACTGCTCACCTTGGACTGGACACCTTTGTGAGGCAGAGGAAGAGCAGGGTTGGCTTCCCTTTCTTTTTCTCCCCTGAAGAGCAGTTTGTCTTGGGTTTCTCCATGGGGTCCTTATACTGTGACTTTAGAGCAAGGACGAATATGTTTAATGAGCTATTAGAGTTTCATTTCCCAAAGTGAGATTCTTTTTGTGTCAGGGCGAGTGTGTTCAACAGAGATTTGACTCCTGTTTCACTTCGAATACCAACAGTAGCTCACACAGGATTGTGGCATTATCCACGTGGAATCCGTCCATTTGAGTTTTGCTCACTGTAACCTGTTCCCCATCTGGTCACTGATGCACAGACGTCTCCCCGACTCTCAAGACAACTGAGTGTGGGCCTGTGAGTTCTGCTCAGAGCAGACAGAGCCTTTCAGTCCATTGAGCAGATTATTTCCGATTTAAGGAAAACATGCATGTAGACAACGTGACATCAGAAAAACCAGCTCCTGTAAGCAGTGTCATTGTTATTTCATCCATCAAAGCCTCTGGTGTAATACTGCATCCCCAAGCCCCCCACACTCCAGAACATTCCTTAACTCACCTTGGACTTTCGAGATTTCATGAAGAAATAAAGCAATTATGAAAGATGTGTTCAATTTTTTTTCCCCAAACTGATCAAAATTAAGCCTGATTTTTAAAACATAAAGAGGAATGAAGAGCAATGGACAGTCAATATGATTGGGTGATAATATGCAAAATGACTGTTTTGTCGTCTAAGATCTCAAGGGGTGGACATAAGTGGGTGTGCAGATACAAATCATGGCCCAAATTGCAGGATAAGTCACACAAAGCAGGCATTCTTTAAAAACATCTTAACAGTAAATGAGGAGTCTTATTTTTAATGCCGCACCTGCTAATGCAACCTCAACCCAAACTGGTTCGCATATGCAGAAGAGTAGGCAGGGATCTGGCGCAATGACTGAGGGTCTTCAAAACACCGAAGGAGGAATCGTTAATGATGTAAGGAGTTTCATCCTTATTAAAATCTGAAGTGATATTTATGCCTCTCCTTGGTGAGTCCATCCTACTGCTGCGCACAACAGCATTGCTGGCCTCATTCTCAGTCCTTAATTTGTACTTGAAAAATATGTACGTGTTGAGCCAGATGCTCCCAGTGCCTAAGGTAACTTGGTGATAAATTAGGCACTTGAGAAAACAGGATTAACTCTTTGGCTGAGTTCTACAGAAGGACTCCACGCCACCTAAACGCAGTATCTGAAAGTCTGACTCTATCAAAAAGGCAATTAGAAATGACTGTAGTTCTACATTTGGCAAAGGTTTTTGTTTTTTTTTTTAACATGTACAGAAATGCTTTTATTAACAAACTTTTTTCCAAATAAGCCTTAGGAATTTGTCTACTGGCTAAAGCTACAACCTCCTAAAATGAAGAGCACCTCTAGTGCCCTGGGGGTGGGACGGGGGGCACAGCTGTGTTTCCCAAACAGCCCCACACTGGTTGTAATCCATGACGTCAGTGTACATTCACAGGTGAGGTGTCAGGAGGCTGGTCCTTCATCATCGATAGATTATTGGGAGCAAAGTCTCACCTGCCTCACTGATAAGGTCTATTTCATATTAATTCAGTAAAACTAACTCATCGTGTTACTGAAACTGTTTCACTTCTGCTTTTCCTGCAAAGGCTGGAGACGGTCCTTTTTTTTTTTTTTTAATATTCTCCCTTTAGTTCAAATGACTGAATGTTCCTTAACAATATCAGTTTCATGTAGATCTAATCTAAGCTGTCTATAATCATAAGTGAGTTTGAGTCACACTTTTAATACTTTAATTTTGGGCAGGATACCTGAAGAGCTCTGAACAAATCAGCAACAATTCCATCACGATGACCACTAGCACAGCCAGCATTGCAGGGTGTGGCTGAGAGCGCCCTAGCTGCACTCTTCAGTGGGTTATCCTTTGGCACCATGCTGATTTTTTGAGCAGAACCATCTCTAGCCTTGACTGTACCATTAAAAATACTCCTGAAGCAAAGTTCTCTCACGTCGCAGCGAATTCACAGGAAGTTATACCTCCCTCCACCTCTTCAACTTTCCAATAGAAAGGTCTGTAACAGGGTTGGCAGCTTCGGTGTACCAAAAACAAGTTTCACCTACTGAACTGAATTTGCCTTCTCTGTTGACTATGTTACAATTTTAAAATCTGAGCACTGAGCTCTGACTTTAAACAGTCTCAAAGCGTCTTTTATGCGGGGCGGGGTGAACAAGGTGGGTGGGAATGGAATTCTAAAATGTATTTTATGAGATGTTGAAATTTTGACAGGTTTTTTTTTTTTTTTTGCTTGACAAAATCTGGCCGCTTGGTCTCCTTTCCTTATGTCCCTGTGAGACACCATCATCCTGCTTTCCCATTCATGTCAAGTTTTTATTTCTTACAGCGTTTCTGTAGACTAATAATCACGCGCGGTATTTATTCCCGTATGCTCCCTTTTCAACTAAGTCTAATTTGTCTTCCTTTTGTTGTCATGAACATCTGCCCCCTCACAGACTGTTGAATCCACTTAAAATAAGATGATCTGCCAAGTGCAAGCAAGTGTATGCCACCACGCAGCCCCTGAAGAAAGCAGCGTCTTTCCCCCACGTTTTTCAACATTATGGCTACCAGACCAACAACAGTGACAAATTTTTTTTCTTAAATCAATTGAAGGGTGACATGGGAGCAACTTTTCAAAAAGATCATTTCTTTTGGCAGCTACATGCATCTTGTCTTGAATCTTCTTGTTTGTTCGGCATAAAACTGAACATTCTTTGGTACGGGATATAAACCAGACTTAACGTGTTTCCCAAACTGAAATATTCACTGTCCAATCCAAGGTTTACTACATAAGAAATGTAATTTTAGCATGGAGTCATAAGACACAGATTACAAGTTCAACTTGCTTCTCAGTAAATGCTTCTTGTATCAAGGACATGATACAATGCTTTTCTTTCTTTTTTCTCCTATTTTTTTTAAATTTTTTTTTTTAGGGGAGAGAGGTCATTAGTTCTATTTATTTCTTCTTCTTCTTCTTTTTTTTTTTAATGGAGGTACTGGGGATTGAACCCAGGACCTCACGCATGCTAAACAGGCACTCTACCATTGGAGCTATATCCTCCTCCCCGCCACAGTGCATGTCTATGTCAGAAGAAAATGTAAAATGAAATGTATTATTTAAAAAGCAGCGTTTCAGATGCAGCTATGTGGAATTAAAAATGTAAGAAACGTCCACTTACAACACTGTCAAATGGTCTTATTTGGATTTCTCGGTAGACAAAATGTGGTAAAAATTTCTTGAGGCTGAAAATGAGCCCAGGCATGGTGACCCAGGGCTAGATAGGAGACGCTTCCTGAAGTCTTCTGAGTTTTAATCTCAACAATGGCATGTACATGACTTGTTACTATGGGCAAGTCACTTAACCAGAAGCTCACAGTTCCCATCGGCTATTTGGTGGCAGTAATACCTGGATGTCTGTCCATCTTCCTGAAGATCCAAGTGACTGAACACACATGAGCAGGTTTGAGACCACAGCAAGCAATACAAATACAAAATTTACTCTTATTCAGCAGTGAAAATCAATGTTCATAAATTATCCTCACGTGGGGTTTATATTTCAATAACACCAACTCTATTCCAATGCAGATCCCTTTTAAAAGGCATGGCTTGGACATGTTTATTGAAGCCTCATTTTACTTAATAGCATTACCCTTTCACAACATTGTGAAATATTTTATCCACTTGAATCACTTTCCAAACTGTTGTATATCTCTTAAGAGGAACAAAGTCTGTCTGAAAATAGATATGCATCCATTCACCCCCGGTTACGTACATTTGAAATATGCTTTTTTGAAACCTACAACTACATTCAAAATTTGGGGTTTGCAGCTATCATTTCTGCAGTTCTAAGCAGTACTGCCCGTTCTTTTTTCTTACCTTTTATCTGATTGATAATTCTGGGTACCAGAAACAAGCACTGTAGTTGACTCTCAGTATTTGCTGTAGTTGTATGTTCTGAAAAGTCACTGCAAATACTGCATTAAGCAAATGCTGGCCCATCGCTGCGAGAGGAAATACGGCGGGTGATCCCAGCGAGCTTCTGGTCGTGATATTTGCACCTGCTAATGAACACAGAACCTTGCTTTATGTGCGTTTCTGTATAAAGACACCTTCCTTAATAGATGTTGTTGATTTATTAGTCGACAACTGAGCGGAGCTTATCTACATATGTATTTGCTCCATAAGGCACATCACAAACTTCTCGGGCTCAGGAACAGCACGCAGTATTTCAGTCCTATGCCTGGGGCCCATTTTAAACAGGAAAATCACCAAGAAGTACAAAAATGTGGGAAAATGTGGCACTAAATAGACCACGAAAAGGCCGCTTGTGTACAGGGTGACTCTGAAGCAAGAAGGACAAGGGTCGCTTGGTTCTGCCTCAGTTGGGAACGTCCGGCGTGGGCGACTCCAGTTCTCCCCCCTCCTCACATATCTGTGGATGATCTCAAAAGCACCATGACTACTGATTCTGGGGTTGCAGATAAACTTTGGCAAGTAGGCAAATTTGCAAATACGGACTCTGAGAACAATGAAGATCGACTTGTAAGGAGTGCAAGGAATCTGATCGGACTAAGCTAGGGCATCCCTGTCCATCCTCCCTCGTGTGAGGCTTCTCTTTGATAAAAGTATCTGGTACCTTTGGAGCAGAGTGGTAAAGCCACTATTCATTTAAGATTTAATGTCTATTTTTATATAGAGTATTAACATTTGCAAATCGCAAACTCCCAAATGTATCCCTTCCTACCCCCTTACCCCAGTAACCATGATTGTCTACTATGTCTGTGAGTCTGTTTCTGTTTCGTAAATGAGTTCATTACCGTCTTCTTTCTTCTTGTTTTTTAGATTCCACATATAAATGATCTCATATGGTAATTTTCTTTCTCTTTCTGGCTTACTTCATTTAAAATGACCTCTATTTATAAAAATAGATTTAAAAAAATTTTCTTCTGTATAGCACAGGGAACTATATTCAATATCTTGTAATAGCCTTTAATGAAAAACAGTATGTATATATATATGCGTGCCTGGGATATGATGTGTACACCGTAAATTAGCACATTGTAACTGATTGTACTCTGATTAAAAAAAAAAAGATTTAATGTCTTTCTTTTCCCCCTCTTAACACTCCCATTTAAGGAGCAATACTGCAAATGTGTTTGTTTACAAATTCTTTGTATGGAACAGCTTAAATGATTATTTTTGAGGCACAATTTAGGACATCTGGGAGTAAATTCGTGTAAACAAATTCCTTTTGCTCCCTCTCCCTCACCCCCAGTTCTACACAGTGATAGCCTTTATCATTTATAATTTAAAAAACTGGAGTATTTCAACCCGGTGGTATCAACCTGAGAAGGGTGTGCATTATCAGTTCAGCCGTTGGCGTGGTCTTCTGGGATTCAGATGACTGACCCACTCTGGTTTTCATCCCAGTAAACTACTCTCATTACAATGGGAAAGTTCTATTTTTTCCCGCCTCCTCCCTCCTAGGTTGTATTTATTTTCTTCTCCCACCATTTCCCAGAGAAAAATTCTGAGTTCAGCACTTACCAAAGATCAGACTGCGGTTGTCCCCGCAGCCCGCTGGCTACTTCATCCACTTTATCCCCAGCACCCGGGTCAGCTGGAGAAGAGGACTACAGGCAAGGAGAAAATGACAGAACCTTCCTGAATCCTGTGAAACACCCCTTTCAGTACAAAGCTCATCAGAACCACCACCGTGTAAGCCCATCCTTCAGGTTCCTGTTTAGTATTATAGAAATTGACCTCAGGAGTTCTGGAAATTCTCCACCGCATGGTTATTCTCTGGATTCCAACAGATATTCTACTACAATTTTTAAACAACACTTTATATTAGGACTCTGGGATTTAAGTTCTGACTCTGTATGAACTTAGGAGGTTGGGAAAGTCAATCTCCTGAGTTTTGTTTTGTATTTTTTAAACTTTTTATTATGTTTTTTGCTTGTTTCTACTTTTTTTAATTAATCAATTTTTGAGGGAGGAGGAGTAATTCGGCTATTTATTTATTAATGGAGGTACTGGGGATTGAACCTAGGACTTCATGCAGCTAATCATGTGCTCTACCATTGAGCTACGCTCTTCCCCACACTCATCTGTTAAATACAGTTCGTAAGAGTCATCTCAAAGGGTAGATATCCTCCTGGGTCTAATGAAATAATCCATATAAGAGGGTTTTGTAAACAGTCGAAGGCTGTAGGAACTGGATCTTGGCTATAACTTAACCAAGGTAAATGTAGTGACTCTGTAGGACTATCCTTATTTCTAACCTAAGCTTTTTAAACACAAGGAAACCAGTAGCTTCTTCTGAGCCATGATTTTGTTATTTTTGCTCTATTTCAGAGAAGAGATGTTATACACTGATGAGTTCCAGGAAGCAAGAGTAGAGCACTCGAGTCTGAGGTTTGCAGAAAGTCCCGCCTTCATCCCAGAGGAATAAATCACCCATGTATAGCCTTCTCCTTCCCTGGGCAGGCACACCTTATAAACTTGCTTCCAGGTCCCCAGAGCAGAAAGACATGGGCACCACACTGCGTAAGGTTTGGAGGTGGAGACTCGGTTGAACAGATAGCCACAACTTCAGAAGTGTGAGCGCGTGTATATGTTTAATTCAATTACACAGCATGTAAGTGATCAAAAGAGGAGGGAAATGCAGCCTTGGCTCAGTTCCAGATTTGCTCACATAATTAATGCTGATCAAAGTGGCCAGAGAATTGCCCATCTCACCCAATTTTCAAGTGAGTTTTCTATTTTAATTGAGAAATCTGCTTCAGATTTAGGTTGGACAGAATTTGTTTTGAATTTTCTTTCTTCCTAGCCCGGATTGCTTAACCTTCCAACTGCAAAGCCACTGACATCCAACATCCGACTCTTCACCAGGTTACACCTTACATGTGAACTCTCCTCAGAACAGCCGAGTCAAGCGAAGACTGACTTCCCATAAATTCCTTTTTAGCAACTGTTCCCCCTACAGTATTCACCCAAGTCCATCATTCACAGACTAACTTTAAAATTTGATCAATACGTGCTTGTTTAGGATCTGTGTGTTTTTTTTTTGTTTTGTTTTTTTTTGAGTGATGCTTAAGCTAATCTACCTTGTGAGCTTCGAGTGGACTTGTTTATACTTCTGGGTGATACATTGTGGCTTATTCAATAAACACTTAACAGCAACCAAAGAATTGCTTTTTTTAAAGTATTAGACATTGGTTAAAACCATAAAGCTGATGTATCAATTGGTAATTTAAAAAAATCTTTTAAATACAGAATAAATAAAGCATGAAGTATTTAAATAACTGTCCTGAACATCCTAGGACTTCAAATATTGCTAGAGCCAACATACACTGAAAGAATCAAGCCATCTGTCTACAGACAGACAGACAGACAGACGTCTAAGGCTTGGTGGCGCGCAGCTCTTCCTGCACTAACCCTTACCCAGTCACTGCTGAGGGAGCTCTCGGGGCGAGGGGGGGCTCTATTTTAATACTCAATTTGAATGCAGTTAGTGTTGCTTTTGTATTATTTTGTCCAGAAACTCCTCGCTGCCTTAAAATCCTATCAGTTTGACCACCTTTGCACTTCATGTCCCCATGAGTAGACGCATGCCAGGCCCATAAATGCCTCAATGTCGGGCACCGTCCTTGTTTGATGAGTGGGCTGTCCACGCCCCACTGGCCATCGCCAGGGAGATTAATCCCTCGCGGGAGAAAGTCAGGCCTCTCCCACAGAAGCAAGTCCTCATGCACACAGGGACTGCGGCAGAGAGCACAGGAGACCTAACATTCAGGGAGGAGACATGGTTGATTCCAAAACTCGCCTTTGTCCCTCCTTAATTTGGCAGCACACTCCAATGATAATTTGTAATACACAAGGAGATGGTGGAATGCCCGTTGGCAATATCAGTGCACGTGCAGGACCATACCTGTCTGAAGGTTCACAAAACAGGACTATTTCCAATTCATTGTAAAGGTCCTGAGGCCTTTATAAATACTCTGGCTGTCCACCTGATGGATATGACAAGAGGTTGGTTAATAGAACATGAGTGAAGTAACTGTGGGATTTGTGCCTTTTTTTTTTTTCATTAGCAAATCATCAAGTTCAATAGCAGGAAAACATTAGTATTAACTCTCTAAGTATCAAAAGAGGAGTTCACTC
Source organism: Vicugna pacos (assembly GCF_048564905.1). Classification (NCBI taxonomy): domain Eukaryota; kingdom Metazoa; phylum Chordata; class Mammalia; order Artiodactyla; family Camelidae; genus Vicugna; species Vicugna pacos. Next base: position 3,921,583 of record NC_133011.1, read on the forward strand.
CCTTTTATGAATCAAACTTACATTTTCCTTTTATAATTCAGAGAATGCATCAGCCAGGAATTAGGGAAGTTGATGGTGTGAGAGCATGATACAGCTTTCCAAGAAAGTCAGCAACATTTTGAAAATCCACATGGTGGAATCCATCAATTCTAAGACTTGAACTAAAAATAGTTAATGACATCATTTGATTAGCTAAAATAATATACCGAATAACCATCAGCACCTATTCCTGAGCACAGACATGCACGGTGCTACGCTGAGGGCCTGGGATGATCCAAAGACACTTAAGACCAGCCCTCAGTGAGTCGATATAATTAAGGAATTAATGTATACGTAGAAGGAAAAATTTAGTGAGCTACACAAGGAAAAAAAAAGTAACAGGACACCAAGATAATGAATGTATTTGTTTTGGAAAACAAGCTCACAGACTCAGAATTTAAAAGGAGACTGTCTTTCACCAAGGACGGCAGGCTGCGGGGGTAGTGGGTGGGGGAGAGGAAGCCAATGGAGATTAATTCAGCTTTCATGAAAACATCAAAATTATAGGCTTTGCTTTATTTACAGATACAACCTAAAATCTTTTCTGGAGAGTTGTTTTGTGGTCAGTGTTAAAACTGGGACTTTTAAAGGAGGAGACAAGTCATGACTCTCAGGGAGGAGAAAGGTTTTGCTTTTCGCAGGACTAGTTAGACAGGACTCAGGACACGCTGTCATGGGGCCACGGAACTTCTCCTGCTGTAAAGAGGAAAGGAAAGGAGCACATTAGAAAAGCGTGATCATTAACATAAACACGTTTAGTTTATAGCTCTAAAGACATTCTTATTGTCATTTACCAAATAGAAGAAAAAAGGTTATGGATTTGTATCACAGGTCTACAGAGATTTAAGTGTGGCCCCTGCCCTCAAGCTCATCCTTCTTGGTTGATTCCTCAGGCACTGAAAAGTCAGCAAGTGGAAAACGAGCAAACCTCCCCAGGCCTCCGTGCTTCCCACAGCCGGAAGGGCACCACGAAGCATGTGATGCTTCTCACCACCCCCAGGCTATCTCTTCATCTCCACATCTGAAGTCTCCTACAGACACCACCATGCTTTCTGCCACTCTCGTGGTCTCCAGGCTGTCTTGTTTTCGTGCATGTTCTTCACATTGCCGTTAGAGCTGTATTTCCAAAATGCAATATGAACATGTCTATTCTACTTAAAACCATCTAATAACCATGCATTGCCAAAAACAATAAAGTCCAACACGTCTGGCACGATGATCAAACGTCATTTGCTGTCTGACCTGCTCTGAAATTTTCAGCCTCGTCTCCCTTCATGGTCTCCATCCACTTAGCTTCTCGTCTCTGTGAACTGTTTCCAGTTCTCCAAACCCGCGGATGTCCACATCTGTCTTTGTCCATGATCTTATTTCTACTCATCCTTCAGGACACAGCTCGACTGTCACTTCCTCTTGCCCATGGCTTTGCACAGGGGGAGTCAGCAATTTCCTCCTCTTCCCTTATCATAAATTTTAGACCATGTTGTTGGAGTTTATCATGCTCTCCGGAGCGCCCTTTGAGAGCAGAGGCCATAAAGAACATCCATCTTTAACTCTCCATCATCTAGCAGTGCACAGTAAATTTCAAGTGGATGACTGAATGAATTTCTCGACTATTTTTCTTACACTGAATGTGACTTGCTCGGTCATGGACTGTATCTTATTTATCTTTGTGTCCAAGATGCAGCTTCTAAGAGAGAGCAACATTTGTTAAATATTGATTGTTGAATGAATATGTTGAAAATTGCCTACCTGAAGATAATTTATAGGGTAATAAATTTATAGGGTAATAAATAGCTGGTCATAATGTTGATCCCTTGGGCAGAAAGATTTTTAATGATTTTAATATATCTTGTTTTCTAGTATAATTAACTGTGTAATTTATTTGAAAGGATGTTAATAATTTTTAAAACTCTGTGTTTACAGGCTAAAGTTTCTGAAATTTTTACTCAAAATTGATAGTGATTCAAGTCACTTTCAGCATAGAAGATAAATGTAGGGAGCTATTTCAGGTGGATGACTGAATGAATTTCTCCCCTATTTTTCTTAACACTGAATGTGAATTGCTGAACGTCACTGAAGTGACGTCAGCAAGAAGGCAGCATATGAATTTCTACTGCTCAGCCCTCCCACCAATCTGAACAACTCTCTGCACACAAAAATATCTTCACAAGAGCTAAGCATTCCAGGAGGTGGGTTACAGCATCTGGTGGAAACCAGACATGAGGAAAGATGCACTGAAGAGGGTAGTAGGGATTTTTTCACATTTCTCCCCTCCCCTCTCCCTCAAGCCCAGGCCGCATGGGGAGAGACACTTTCCCCATGTGATAAGGAGACTGAAGTGACAGCCCAGTTTGACCGTGATCCCTGCACGAGGCTCACACCATCGCCATGAGACTTTTATGAACCTAGACTCCTGGCCAGCCCCAACACTGCATCATCCTTCATGGATACAGATACCAGTCATACATACACTTACATATATACTCCCTTCCATATTCTTTTTCATTATAGATTAGTACAGGATATTGAATATACTTCCCTGTGCTATACAATAGAAACTTGTTATCTATCTATTTTATACTTAGTATCTGCAAAACTCAAACTCCCAATTTACCCCTTCTTACTAACCCTGCCCCCTCTGGTAACCATAAGTTTGTTTTCTATGTCTGTGAGTCTGTTTCTGTTTTGTAAAAAAGTTTATTCTTTTTTTTTTTTTTTTTTTTTTTTTTTAGATTCCACATGTAAGTGATCTCATATGGTATTTTTCTTTCTCTCTCTGGCTTACTTAACTTAGAATGACATTCTCCAGGAGCATCCATGTTGCTGCAAATGGCATTGTTTTATTCATTTTTATGGCTGAGTAGTATTCTATAGTATATACATACCACAGCTTCTTTATCCAGTCATCTGTCAATGGACATTTAGGCTGTCTCCATGTCTTGGCTGTTGTAGACAGTACTGCTGTGAACACTGGGGTGTGTGTACAGTGAAGATCTCTAGAGCATATTAATCTCATTTAATTGAAACTTTCTGCCTGTTGATTACTAACTCCCCATTTCCTTCTTCCTCCAGGCCCTGGAAACTACCATTCAACTCTTTGATTCTAATGAATTTCATTATTTTAGTTGGTGGTAATGCAAAATTATACAAGTGGTATGGAAAACAGTATGGAAGTTCCTCAAAAAAATTAAAATTACAACTATCATATGATCCAGCAATCTCACTTCCGGGTATACATCCAAAGGAAGTAATATCATGACCCTGAAGAGATTTCTGCACTCCCAAGTTCATTGTAGCATTACTTACACTAGCCAAGATGTGGAAAAAAACCAAATGTCTATCAACAGACGAATGAACAAAGAATATATTTCATAATTCAAATATCTTATGAAATAAAGTCTCTGTGTGTATAAAATACACACACACAATGGAATACTATCCAGCCTTAAAAAAGAAGAAAAATTGGCAATCTGCAGCAACATAAAAGAACTTTGATGATATTATGCTGAGTGAAATAAGTCAGACATAGAATGACAAATACTGTATAATTCAACTCATACGGTCTTTACCTCTATTAGCTTTTCCTATCCTTTTACTGTTTCCACATGCAACCTAGATTTATTCAAACTGTTGTATGAATTACTAATTTCACCTCTAACATTGCAAGGATCTTAGAACCCTTGAACACCATTGACCATTGCTTTTGTGTATCTAAATTCTCCGTATATTTTAAACTCCACATTATTAATAATGTTTATTAGAGTTGGCATCATTTTAGATTTGCCCATATGCTTTATGTTGTTATGTGTGGTGTTTTTGTTATTTAATTCATCTTGAATCTACAACTTTCTATCTGGGATCACTACCCTTCTGTCTGAAAAACACCCTTTAGTATTTTAGTTCAAGTTGCTAGTGATTAATTTTTGCATTAAAGAAAAAATTAATGTCTACTTTACCTTTATTTTTGAAGGACATTTTCACTGGGTATAGAATGCTAGGTTGGAAGTTATTTGCTTTCTTTAAAGTTGTTACTATATTTCTACCCAGTGTCTATATTTTCTTTTCAGAAAATAGTCTAATGATTTCTTCTTTTTATATTTTCTCCCTAACTTTTCTGCTTTTAAGATGTTCTTTTAAAATTTTTTCCTGGTAGTTTTTTTTTTTTTTTCAGTTTTACTATGCTGCATCTAGATGTGATTAAAAAAAAGTCCCTCTTGGGCTTTTTGATGCTTCTTGAATATGTGGCTTGATGTTTCTTTCATCTTGGGAGAATCCTCAGCTGTGATCATTTTATCATTGATCACTAATACCCGATTTTTTCTCATCTTTTCTTCTAGGACTCTGAGTTCTCATCCATTACAGCTTCTCACACTGTCCTCTATGTTTTTTACTCTCTCTTTTAAATTTAGATTCTTTTTACTCTCCAGTAAAAACAGCTGACAATTGCAACGCTCTTTAACCTCTTCTTCACTTTTCACTTCTTCACCAGCTTCTTCACTTTTACTCTCTATCTTTGGATTTGCTTATAGAGTCTTCAATTGTTTCTAATATGCTGCTACTCCTAGTGAACTCTTAGTTGCTATATATTTTTTAAAATAGTTTCCAGATATCTGGTACCTCCTAAAATATATCAAACATAGTTATTCCAGTATCTTTATCTGTAATTTAGAATATTTGTTTCGATAGTCTGTTTTTCCCTTACGTTTTCCCGTCTCTTCCTGTGCCTATTTTTGATCACTTGCTGAACGTTTCATATGAATAAGTATGGAGATAAGACAAGCTCTATCATACTGATGTCACCTTCCTGTAGACGTGATTTATGATGACTTGCTGCAGACAGTTATGCACACTAGCAACACAGGCACACCTTAGTCTGTTTGCAAGGATTTCGATGAATCAAATCTGGACCTCAGTCCCTCTGAGACGTTGTCTGCTTCTGGTTCTCCCTTACTTTCAGCAGCCTTACTCCTAGGGACCTTTGGGATTCTAACCCACACTACTGGTGTTTTACCAGCACTGCCAGCAGCGCTTTGGTTTTGGTCCTAACTCTACGAGACTCTGTGAGCAATGCAGCTTCTCAGCTGCCCAGCTGCCTATTCTGGAATGGGCAGACGCTACCAGGGGGCAACAGCCAAATAGTAATTGCCTATCACATCACCTTTGGGAGCTAGCCATGTATTCTAGCATTTTACCACCGTGCAAAGCATTTCAAGAATTCCTTTTAGGTCACTGGCTTTAGAGTCACTTTGTAAATTAGCCCCAAATTAATTGTGATGACTTTTAGCTTATAAAATTTAATTTGGTTCCTTTTGAAGTTAAATAGGCCCCTCTCCTCCAACCATTAACACTATGATCACATATTTTAATCATTACACATAGCTTTATACCTTTTAACTATTCAGAAAAAAAAATAAAATCCATAGTGTGTATGTGTGTATACACACACACACACACACACACACAGAGTGCCCACTCTTGAGTATTTAATAAAATATCCCACAGTTTCTAAAGGCACTGTTGAGGAAAAACTCCAAATGTTATGTGAGAAACAGCAATTTTATCGGGGTGTGTAGAGCGCCTTCCGCAATTGTCAACTTTGTAAAAAATGGTAAATATTTGGATTTTCGGTACTCTTGTGGAAAATTAAACCCTTACTATCATAATCGTTAATTTTAGGAAATTTCAAAAACCCCTCTTCCTTCACATTGGATCAAATTGTGTAGAAGGCAGCTAACACCAGTGGCACATTCTTTTTCCCAACACCTTCACTGCTAGAATACTTCAATTGTCCTTGAAACACAGCGAATGCCTTTCACCCCTTGGCACCGTCAAGTCTGTTCCGTGCTCGACCCAGCGCCTTGGGGTCGAGAGAGTCCTGCATCCAGAAGGCCCCGGATTGCAGCAGACATATGGCCGAGCACAGCAGAGCTTCCCACTCATCTGGAGAAAGAGGCTGTCTCGCCTGTTACCAGTAGGGCCCTGGGTGCCCCGCCGCGTTAGCATTCGTCCCCGAGCGCATCCCCTCTCTGACCTGCCTCGGGTGGACTGATTAACTTTGATTACGGCCAAGTCTGCTCAAGCTCTAAGTAACACGGAGAACGTTTGGAGGTCTGCACAGAGCCTTGACCCCCTTCTCACCGCTTCCTGGAAGGGAGTCCGCCGTGCCTCTGGGTCACCGACAGCCGGGTTCGCAACCAGCCGCAGTGCCAGGGGCGCGGGCGCACGCGCACACGGTTAATCCCGCATCGCGGGCGGCGGCGCCGAAGCCGCCGCCAGCACCCTGGGTGTGTGCGGGGGCCCCGGGCAGATGCTCCTGAGCCGAAGCACTATTAGCAGGGCAGCTGTGCACACAGAAGGCAGTTTAAATTTCCACTGTTTCCTCCTCAGGCCTTTTTGGGATTCTGATCTCCAATTTCCCCCATCCCATACCCCTTTGAACATTTTAGAGTCAATTTTTAAAAATTGAACTTAGAGGCCTTGGGAGATTCACCAATGCAGGTGCTAAAAGACAGCCTCCTCTGCTGTGGCTGAGTTATTTTTAGGGCTGTCGTATGGCTGGGGGAAAAAAATCTAAGGATTTTCCCCTTCCTGAGAGAAAGCTTAGCTGCTAGAAGTAAAGCCATCCCTTTTCAGAGGGGAAGTGTCTGCTTCCTCTCTGGGCCCTGCTCGCCCAAGGCTATCTGGGGAGGGAAAAGGCTATTTCAAGTACTTGAATATTTCTCCTATGCTTGTAACTTCCCAAGAAAATAAAACACTTCTTCAAAGACTTGACAGCCTACAAGCTGGCAGATGTGCTTGAGTGGCCCTAACTGAAAACGCCTTATCTAAGTGAATTTTCGTTTTCAGCTTGAATTACCCAGGTTTCTCTGCCGATGGTGATCAGATTAACTGAATCTTTGCCAAATCTACCCTTGTTTTTTGTTTGTTTTGTTTTGTTTTGGCTTCTCGGATGTAATTTTTAAGCTTAAGTGAAGAATTATAAGCCTGGGAGACACAATTTCTACAAATACATTTTTGCTTGTAATACTTCTGAGGTCCCAAGGCCAAATCTATCTACACTCAGCATTAAAGACAACATTCTTGTGTGGAATGGAGGATGGAAAGGACAGGGAGAGAACTGCTTCTGTGGTGCAAGTCAGAATTATCAGCGCACATGTGGTTATTGACAGGTAAAGAGTTGTAGGAGTTTTTTTGTTTTTTGTTTTTAATTGGATTGTCTTTTTTATTGTGGTTATTCTATGAATTCTGGATACAAGTCTTTTGATGGATATATGTGCTGCGATTTTTCTTTTTTTGGTAGACTGGTTTGTTTCGCTTTCTTATTGGGATCTTCTGATGAGCAAAAATTTTTATTTTGATAACATCCTTATCATTTTTTTCTTAAGATTTTATGACCTCACGCTCACAAAGAACATACTTTCATCTAGAAATTTATGCTTTGGAGTTTTATGTTTATGGTCATAGATGGCCTGTGATCCATCTTGCTGGCTTTAGGTTTTTGCATCTGTGGTTTGGAGTTTGACATTTATATATTCGATCTATCTCAAATTCATTATTTCTACAGAAAGAGTTTTATTTCAACATAAATATCCAGTGGTTTAAACAATATTTGTTTAAAAGGATTTTCCTTCACCCGTTTAGACTGTAGGAGTTTCTCCGAAGAGGTCCACCCTAGGCTGGCAAAATGCAGCAGGAGGAAGGCGACGTGGACTTCCTGTCCTGCCACAGCCATGTCAGAGGGACAGGGGCCGGAGGAGGAGGGGCAGGCAGCATCTTTGGCTGGGCTTCACGCTCCCCATTCAGGCTGCATGTTCATTTCTCTGTTGACCGCTGCTTTTCGTTCATGGTGGCCATTTTCACACGTTTTCATGAGTATGCGAAGGTCACAGAGGTTAAAGAGCGTTGTAATTGTCAGCTTGGGTTAACTGCTCCAACAATCCCCCCAAACCTCAATGGCTTTACACAATACAAGTTGATTTCTTGCTCACGTCACGGTCTGGTGGTGGTCAGCGGGACATGCTAGTCCGGCTCCTTCTATTCGAAGCCTTGGAGATCCCAAACATCCTTCCTGCAGGCAGGGGGACAAAGTGCGGGGGGCTAAGCAGAGTTTTTTGGCCAGGCCTCGAGATGTGTGCATCACTTCTGGCCACATTGCCAAAATCAGCACCAGAACCAGTCCTAACCAGGAGAGAGACTGGGGCAGGTGGCCTAGCTGTGTGCCCAGAAGGAAAAAGCCAACAGTCATGACTACCGTGGCAGTCTCTGTTGTAAGCAAAATAAAAATAGAAATGGAAATAAAAATAAAAATAAAAATAAGGGGGTTGTGATTGTTCTTCTCCACCTCACAGAACTATTTACAAGAACTTCCGCACACTCTTTTTAAAAGGACTTAGAGAGGGCAGTTAGTTCTTTAAAAAGAAGATTCAGAGGATATTGAGACCCTAAGAAGGTGGCCCAGAATAATAAGCACAGAGACCATGCTTCCTGGGGCACCGGGGAGGGAATCACACTGTCTGCATTCAGCCCTTTGCATTCTAATGTTATCAGGTGATTTTGCGAGCATCAAAATAAAGCTGTGCTTTTTGTAAGTGGAAAGTCTGATTCTATTTGAGGTGAGTCAGGGAAAGAAGTGGAGGGAAGAGCGTCTATTTTGGGGTTCTGAACACAGCTGAGAAGCCCTAGATGCCTGCCAGGGAGACGCAGCTGCAGGAGCGAGCACGGCTGTCCACCCACCTGCGCGCCGAGCCGCCGCGGCCAGTCCTCTTGCCGCGTTGCTGGTCCTCTTTTGAAAGTTACAAGAAGCAGAACCAAATATGACAGCATTTCCTAAAGTGTTAAACAGCCCTTATATGATTCTGATCCATAAAATAAGAAGGCAAGAAATACATAAAAGAAGGCAAGAAAAGCACTCATTTACATAAAAGAAACTTCATCTGGCTTGTCAGTTCTAACTCTCAGATCCTTAAATGCACATGATGAGTAGCAAATTATCTGTCTTGCCTCTAATCCTGCTTACAGAGTAGTGGTGGTCCCTTGGTCATTAGAAACCACATCCTATCTAAATAGTTCTGAAGTGTCCGACGAGGACAGTTGCCAGGTACAGTAAACACTGGATTAAAGTGATGTTACCAAGCACTGCTCTATGAGCCCATTTACAATGGTAACTTGGCAACCAGCTTGCTTTTGTCCAAATGGATGACAGAGCCATAATTTGCACTCAGAATTTCCAAATAAGTTTCTTAAAAACAAAAGACACTTCCAAGTAAATATTTAAACGGGCACACACTTGGAAAATGTTCAGAGAGAACTCGCCAGCCCACAAGAACTAGGCTGGTCTGGAGGAGAGCGTGCCAGGATTTCTTCAATTAAGCGATTCAAAATGAAACAAACAATAGGATTAATCTAGTTTTATGTACTGGGAAGTTTCAAAACTTTCAAAAAACGAAACAAGAGTAAATAAACTGAACTACATAGATAAATTAGGGAATGAAAAAAACCCAACAGGAACCCGCTATTTGGGTTAGTTGGGAGAGACCAAGTTTCACCCGCCCTCCTGCAGACCCCCTTATGGCAATTCGTTTTTCGCTACCAGGTAATGAGCACCTCACGCTACCTGGATGAGCCCTAAGGATGTGAATGGTGGACTGAACAGACATAGGCTTGACTCCCCAAGTTTATAATCCAAGTGTTGACAATGGGTGACACCTTACCACTCAAGTAGTTAGGACGTTTATATCTCCTTAGGCTGGAGCATCAGGAAGGCGTTCCGGAAAAAGATGACATTAAATTGTGGAATCTAAAAAAAAAAAAGACACAAATGAACTTATTTATAAAATGGAAACAGGCTCACAGACATAGAAAACAAACTTACGGTTACCAGGGGGGACGGAGATGGGAAGGGATCAACTGGGAATCTGAGATTTGCAGATACTGACCTCTATATATAAAATAGATAAACAGCAAGTTTCTTTGAATAACACAGGAAACTATATTCAATATTTTATAGTAACCTATAATGAAAAAGAATACGAAAACGCACATACGTATGTATATGGATGATGGAAACATTATGCTGTACCCCAGAAATTGATGCAACATTGTAAATCAAGTATACTTCAATAAAAAAATAAATAAATAAAAATTTTAAAAGTCGAATCTTGAAAGATCAGCCAGTGCTAGATAGAAGAAAGGAGATGGGGAGGGCTGGAGTTGGGAGAGAATTCTTATAGATTCTCCAGCTTGTGCAGAAAGACGTAAACATCAGAGGGCATGGCAAGTTACAGGAATGTAAGGAAGTCTGAATGTCTGGAAAATAGTGGGCAAGGGTCCAGTGGTGGCAAACGGCCTGCAGAGATGGATGGTGGGTGGATCAGAGAAGGAATTTTAAACAATAGGACAGAAACATAAAACCCGTGCAACAGCAACATCCACAATAACAAAAAAAAAAGCCCCAGCAGAATGTATACCCCTCCCCCCTTTAGTGGCCAAAACATGTCTGCTCTAATTTAACAAGAAATCAATAGGATAATTTTGAGACAGATGTATAAATAGTGCAACTTAAAGCTAGAATTACTTTCCTAGTAAAATTCAAGAAAAGGGTTTTACTAGAGATTAGATCCATGTTGGACACTGTAGATGGTCTGAACAAATACCCAGTACTTACTGAGTGTCTATGATAGGGGTTCTCTCATGTATACATTGGATAACTGCAGATAGAAAACAAAAGAATATGGTTGTTGAATTGATCAATGAAAGGAATTTCATGCAGGAGCCTTCCTCCTTAAGGGACTTAGTTGTAGAGATTAAGCCAGAAACCATGAAGCAACTGGGGATAATTGAATTTTATTCTGGGCTGCACAATCAGAATCCAGGAAAAGGACTGAATTGGTGGACAGAACCCTTGGGCCACAGGTGGCGAAGGAATTGATGCTAAGGTTGGGCCTTCAAGTACTGCTGGATGGTAGAAATGGAGGAGAAAGAAGAGTCAAGGTTATAAAGAAAATGAGAGGGGAAGCCACACACAGGACAGAGAAACCCAGAATGACCGCATGGAGAGGGTGTGCACCGAAGAGGTGTGGAGCCAGTCAGGATTCTGAGGACTGAGCAGTGCCCAAGAAATAAGGAAGAATCAAATCGTGGACCACCAGGTTTCTGCCTTCAAGGAGAAGATAATATACTGAGGTGTATAAATAGGCAAAAATAAACAGGGAACCTTATAAATCAGACATATACAAGAAGACTCTAGGGACAGCACGTGCTTGGCAGAAGGGACCTACTACTGAAAGTGATTTTTAATGTTGCACAATTTGAGCTCAAAAAGATTCTTTGCAGTTGCTTTGGTCACAGGGGGAGAAAAGGGACTTTAATGACAGTCTGCAGGTTTTGAGCGTAGAATACTTACAGATGCGTGTGTGATCAAACACATATCTTATACATATGAGTGTACCATGGGCATGGTGTTTTTAAATGGATAGTTTTTACCTATTTTTAAAAAATTTTTATAACAATGAGTGACTTTGGCTTGACCCCTTTTCTGTTTATTTAGGTCAGGAACATTTTGTTCCAGAAGGATAGTGTCTGTTTTCAGCAGCATTTGAACTAAACCCTTAATTTCACAAAGTCAGATATGACTACACTCATGCAAGTTTTTCTCTCTGGTCCTAAGATGCTGGTGGAAGAAAGCTTTTCTGATGTCCCAGGCAGTGAGGATAGTCGAGTCAATTACGGGAGATGTATATAGTTCTTAAGAGCACAGTGCTCTGGGCAAATCCGTCTCAGAGGGCGCAGTGTTAATTACTGTTTATTAAGTAGTTCAAAGATTAAAAAGGGGGGCCGAGGAGCAGCAGGGTGAGGAGGTGGTAGTTTTTCTTTTTCTGGTTCACATTTTCCTTCTGGCATCTAGGCTCTTAGACAACCTTTACCACCCTGTGGCTTTAGCGGCATCTGAAATCCCTTAACTTCTGTGACCCCTTTTTCTAGACTCGAGTTCAGCCAAAGAGGCACAGTGGTTAGACCCTTCCTTAGCCTCCTTTGAGTAGTACTAGGTACCATTTAGAAAGTGACTGTACACCGCTAAGCACTGTCTTATGTGCATTCACCGACATTATCACATCAGATGAGCATAGCGACTCTGGGAGCCAAAGCCCAGAATGGTTAAGTAATTTGTCCAAGGTGACACAGCAAGGAAGTAAGTCATAGTCCTGATTTAATTCCATTTGGGTCCATTCTATGCTTTTCTTCCTCTTTCTACATTAACTACCTCTAGAAATTGGACTAATAGTAAAGAACTCAGCACAGTTTATAAGCTCTTTCTTATATGTCAATATCAGTACCCACAAACTCCAGTGGGCAAATCTTTGGAAATCGCTGCTGGTCAGGAATGGCAGTGTGAGGTTTAATTAAACACTCACTGAAAATATGTTTATTTATTGGACAGCTTTGAAGGATTGTGAACTCATATTCATGTCACTTCTTCCTTTGTGTGGTCCTGGTTAAGGTCGTGGAGGATCTGCTTGTTGATGGCTTAGGTGTCTTCACTGGCCCAGCAGCCAGCGGCGCGAAGAGCACCACGCTCCCAGTGCTGTCGTTTAGGTCTAGACTCTCCCCTGGGGCTGGTCAGGTTTTCCACAGTGGAGACAATACCGAACCTCTCTGAGCTGAAGCTTATTCACTCTGTAACGTTTACTTTGCTTTTATTCTAGAATTGTTGTGGACATTAAGGGAAAAATGAATATGAAAGTACATTGAGTAATGTAGAATTGTAATTTAAGGTCACTGAAACAGAAAAAATAAATGTCAATGCTATTTAAGGCACTGACATCTTGAATTTTTCTGTTACTAACTGTTGAAATTAATTTTAATTCATTTGCTATACACGCAAAAAAAAAAAAAAGAAAAAAGAAAAAAAAAAGCCTGAACTGAAACATCTTCCACAGAAGGTTGGGGTCTGGGCAACTAATTCTTTGGTTTGGCATATTACACCAACATGCATACAATTCTTGTGCAGAGAGTAAAGATTATTCTATAAACGTCTGCTACCTGCTAACATCAAATTTATATCTGTGGTTCTATAAAATTACCTGATAGAGTTTTCCTCTACAAAACATGCATGCAATGATTCACTGTTTTACATGTATCAATAATGAAGGAAAAATAAGATTGTCCAGCCAGTGACATACATAATATACACATATATATATATTGCTTAAGATAAAATTAACTATTAGCAAGATTCTCTCTGTAGAACTGTACATCAATTTTAGACTCTGTAGTAAGAAGTATGATAAATTTTCTCTTTTCTGATTCTCTACTCACATTAATTTAATGAAACTTATAAAAGCTAATATCCTAATTCAGCAGTTCCCCTCTTTGTGTTCCACTATGAAAACATACCATGTAATAAAATAAACATACATAAGGACTTGGGGCAAAGGTATATTCTGTATTTGACTTTAATAATAACATGTTTTACTCTGTGAAGGAAAAAGAGACCTAGTGATAGCCTAAAAGCATAACACAGAAAAATATGAAGAAAGATTATCTGACTGAAATGTCAGAATTGGGACACTATCTCAAATGGTTACTGTTTACTTTCATTAGTTAAATTTCAAGAAAAGGTTTATGTCTAAAGCTAAGACAGAGCACGTATCACAGCATGAGGCTGAGATGTTCAATGAGCATGAGCGGAGAATGAAAGGAGAAGTCGTCTGGGACCAGGAGAGGTTGATACAAGTCCTGAAGGTGAGACTTCTGTTGCTTTCTGGTCCGTGGTGGTCATTGCGTTAGCTGGGTGGGAGGGAGCTGGGAAGATGCAATCCATTGCAGCCCAGTTTAGAGTTCTGCTTCAGTCAGAAGCCACCAAAGAGGAATGATGAAGCCCAAGAGGAATTCTGGGGATGGTCCACAGCTTCCAGTCCCTTCCCTGCTCAAACATTCTGATCTCCTTGAGAATGATTTTGAGGAATCCCAACAAAATGGGACATTTCATCAACCACCACGCTCATCTCTTTTCAGGAGAATGCAGATCGGAATCTGGTGAAACCTCTGAATCCAGAGAAAACTTTGGAGGATGAGTTCCTCATTCATGTAAAAATGGAGCCCCCCCAAGCTGAGTAGGGCTTTGAAGAGTAACTGTAATCGTGTGTGTGTGTGTGTGTGTGTGTGTGTGTTTGTGTGAAAGTAATTGATACATAACAGATACTTCACAATTAAAATCTATATGCTTGTAAAATACTGTTAGTTAAAAGCAAATCAGGTGATATTATTGATAATTCTGTTTCAGTGGAAATATTTAGTGACTGCTCATATCAGAACACAGTAGCACAACTGATTATTTTTTCTTGTATCAATATCACTGTGTTCATGTGAATTCAACACAGCTTCTACTCATGCTCTTCCCTCAACCACAGTCACTGCCGCCAGTCCCATGCCTGCCCTCTTCTCTGTTCTCCTTGCCCTGGTACCTTTACAGCACCTAGTCCTTTGCAATTTCATAAATATTTATATATGTAATTAATCTATGCTTACTCCACAGCACTGAGAACCCACAGTCGTGAAAATGGCATTCCTCTTACTTGTTGCTGTGACTATGACATGACTGTCATAATTCTGGTACAGAGTAGGTGTTCAGTAAATATTTATTGAATAAATAAATAAGCACTGAAACATAAGTTTTCTTGCTAACCACTGGGAGGATGGAATTTGGAAGGAGAGATAAGAATGTACAAAAAGAACTGTACTGCAAAGCAGAATGTCATCAGTGCTAGAGTGGAGACACAAGTAACCAAGGAAGCATTATTTGTGGAGAGGGCGATTAATTCTGGCCACTAATGAAGACAAAATGACGCCATTATGTAAACACTCATTAGGTTGAGTGGAGATCTGTTGGCAGTGCGTAATCTACTAACTAACTGATGACGGTTGCAGAATACCTAGTTTGTTACACTTGGAATATACATTAGAGAATGGAATGCCAACCCGATCTTTTGCTTTATATTCCAGAAGAAGAAGGCATGGTATAAACAACCATACATAAATGGAACAGAAGTAACAATTAGGAAAGCATGATTTCTCCATCACTGCAGTCTTGCTCTCCAGATCCCATTCAAGTGTAAGCATTAATTAATGACTAATTTTAAGCTCCTCTAAAGTGATTTGCTGAATATTCTTATTTGCCTGGGAACGTTTTAAATAAATAGAACATTTCTTATTTAAAGTGTAACTGAAAGATTTAACAGAGAAATAATATTTAATGAAGATAAAGTTGTGGTAAACAGTCACGTAGCGCTGGTAAGAAAGTAAATTGATATTTCATTTCTAAGGAAATTAATCTTAATATTTCATACTCCTTAGCCAAGAAATTTCACTTTAGTGTAGTATTTATGTTCCTAAATATTTATAGCTCAAATGTTTATCAAAGGTTTTATCTATGACTGTGAAAAATTAGGGACAACCACAATTAAAAAAATAGAAAATTGGTTAAATTGTGGAAATTTTGAAGCCATGCAAACCACAGTCACGCAAAACATTTTTTCATGTTTTAAACTGAACGAAATCTTATATGAAGTCCTAATGTTGAAAGAATATGGAAGTTAAGCTTTCCTGATGGCAGTGGCTCATGGAGCTCAGTGTCTCCTATGTCTTCTGCCTAACACAGCTCAAGGTTCACAAACTACTGCTGAGGAAGAATATTAATTAACGTGGAGTTGTAAAAAATAAACTTATAAAGTCCTACAGGAGGTATGAGAAGACAATTTCTTTTTTTTTTAAATAGACTATTTTTTTAGAGCAGTTTCAGGTTCACAGCAGAATTGAGCAGAAAATACAGAGAGTTCGCACACAGCCCTCCCCACCCACACATACAGACTCCCCTGCCTTCAGCATCCCTCATCAGTGTGGCACATTTGGCACAACTGATGAACGAACACAGGCACATGATTATCAACCAAAGTCCATAGTTAAACTTAGGGTTCACTCTTGGTGTTGTACATTGTATGGGTTTTGACAAATGCGTAATGACATGTAGCCACCACTGTAGTATCATATAGAACAATTTCATCGCCCTAAAAATCCCTAGTGCTCCATCTATTCATTCCACAATGAGGCAAAAGCAGGAAGTGCCTCTTGACGTTCTTACGGAAACTCTCCTTTTTGGTAGAAACTGCCAGTACCAGCCTGCTGTTGGGGCTGGATTTGCAACTATTGTTATAATTCTACCTAAAACTATCCCCTTTCTGGGCTGCACTCTTATTTACATAACATTTTTTGTTAAATAGATTTGTGTTTTTGCCAAAATGTCTTTAAAGTTATTTTAATATCATGTCATGAGTGGAAAATGTATCATTTGCTACATGCAGGTAACATTAAAATGAAGGCATCTTACCAAAGGTTGGTTTGGTGATGTTATCCACTACGCCACTGCCCGGAAAGGCTCCGGGCATTAGTCCTTGTGTCTTTATAAAAAAGAGAGACTGGAGAGTGTTATCAGGATGTTAGAGGCAGAACAGCTCTAAGACATTCTCCTAAACTTACTCAGAAATACCGAAAAAGAGGATTAAAAGGGAATAATTTTTTGATATTCTGATTCAGTACTCTTCTAGACCATGCGTGTGGACCAGCCAGCAACCTCCCTTGTGCTGCCAGCGGTATGTGTGTTCCACGCTAGGAATGATGCTGTGACCACGTGGAGTCACTGTCATCTTCTTGTCTGTATCTCTCCCTCCTCATTCAAGGGGACTCAAACATCTCCCAGGGCCTCTGCTTTAGCTCATTCACTCTTATCTCCCAGTTTCAACTTCATGATCAAGAAAAGAAATAAGGCTCAGTGTCCATCTGCCTTTCTCATATATTTTTCTTGTGTGTCTCTGTCAGCCCTTTAATTTTGGGGTTTTCTTGAGACAAATTCTGCATTCAAATTCAGCCAGGTATTTTACTTGCCACTAAGCATGGTGTATTTTTGAGGCTCTAAATAAATTATAAAGAATGCCAAGTCTTACTTTACTCCACTTATGTGCTGACAATTTAGTATCTGCCTGAATACCAGATGATGTCATTGCTGCGAGCTCTAAGAGTTTCTTTATTACAGCCATGCTAGCATTATTTTTAGCACAGCAGGTGTCAAAAAGGTTTATTTTGAAAGAAAGAAAACATAAAAATGAATTATTTATGTGAGTTAAATCAAAATGTACTTGATATAAATGTTTAATCAGTTTTCACCAACTTCTTTCCATATGCTCTGCCCTGCTCGATGGTGCAGTTCTAATGGAATTACTAAATTTATCTTAATAGCTCAGCATACAGCATTATGCAATGGTACTTACATGAGGGGAATTTTTCCACTTCTATTAAACAGGTCAAATGATAAAAATTCTGTGGAATGCTCACTGTCCTTATAGAAGATTATTATTCAATTGGCATAGAAAAATTCAGGAAGTTTGACACTTAAAATGTGCTACGTTGACCATATTTAAAGTTCCTCATTCCTTAAAAAGGATGAGAAGATTAGAAAATAACTTTAATTTTGACTGTAATTGCAAATGTTTTTTTCCCCTGGCTTTCATAAGTAATCAGCAGATTTGCTGTTACTCCTGGAATATAAATGATACAGAATTAAAATACAGATTCCCAGAAACACTACACTGTGACTAGCGGACAATTTTTATATTCTGGAAGAAACTGCAAATCTGAATGCAAGACCAATATTTTTGTTGTCTATGCCAACTTCTGGGCTGACCTTCGATGAGCTGCTTCCACATTTATTAGCTTTGAATTACTTCCTCCTTTGAGGTCAGTAAAATCCACTCATTTTTATCATGTGCCATTTTTTCAGCCAAATCAATTTCCACTTAAAACTCCTTATTACTTGTACATGCAGATGCTTCACACATCAAACTCTTCCATTTTTTAAGGCTGTAATCTCAGAGAGAATCACTCAAGCGAAGGGCCGGTGTCCAAGCCAGACACTGATTTTATCAGAGGGTCCTTGAACGTCAGCCAAGCTGTTGTGATAGTAATAGTCAAAATTATAACGACAGTGAATGTTCATCAAGGGCTTTTTTATGTGCCAGAAAAACCATTCAACATTCTTTACAGGCTGTGTGAGAGTTTCTCCACATAACCCTTTATGGTAGGCACCAACCAGAGCCCTATTTTCTAAAGAAATGGTGGGCACATTGAGAACAAAAAAAGAAAGCAAGAAAAGAGATTAGAAATAGCAGTTGAGCTCAGGAGAATGAAGACTATTCTTGTTTGGGGGTGAACAGGTAAACCTGTAGCAAGACTGGGTGAATAATTCCCGTGACGAATACAAGTGCACGCATGTAGTCTGCTGACTACACTTAATACAAATGGACCAGCAGCAGAGGCAGTGCAGGGAAGGACAGCCCAGATGATTAAAGGGCTAGAGGCTTCCTTACGGAAATAGACTAAAGAGACTTTAGACTTGCAACCTGGAAAGCTAAAGGCAAAGCAGGTTTTTTTTTTTTTAATGATAAAATGGAGAATGTGGATTTGATGGGCAAAAACATTCTTTACCTGATTCTGGAGTATTGGCTGTAGAAGAACCTCCTTGAAGTTTGAAAAAAATATATATGTTTAGAAAAAAAGTGGAAGCAGTTATGGTGCTAACACATCCAGTAAATAAACATAAGGTGCATATTATTAGAGAGCATCAAAGAAAAAATGAACTAGTCCAGAGGGTTAGGCAAAATGATCCAGCATCCCGCTGAGCACATTTTGAAGAGGGTGTAAGAATATTTCCTTAATTTGCAGCAGTTAACCTCATGAAGCATCAGAATTTCCTGCCACATAGCAGTGAATGACAGCATCGCTAGACCCAAGAAATATGGAACTTGATTCTATAAAGAGACATTTATAACAGACAGAAACAAACTACAGAGATGAAGGCTTTGCTCTGTGGTTGTGTGCTGATAACGTCCAACACACTGAGGGTGACTTCTCCCTGACTCCCTGGCACCGCGGGCGTGGTAGGGGCCCCATGGATTTGTGTGATCGCAGTCGATTCTATCAGCAGAGAGAATCTGGTTTCCTGAGACTCTCTGAACACAGTCTAAGCAGGAACACTTGGTCTAGATTTTCGATCCTTTCCTTCTCTCTACAGTAACAAGGGTAAGTAAGCAGTGACTAGCGGAGGAAATAACTGAGGGTTCATTACCTGCCGGACGCTGGGCTGAAGCCTTTCATTCATTGTTTCTTTTTTTATTTTAATTGAAGTGTAGTCAATTACAAGGTGTCAATTTCTGGCATTCAGCATAATGTCCCAGTCATGTATCTATATTCATTTTCATATTCTTTCTCATTAAAGGTTATTACAAGATATTGAATATAGTTCTCTGTGCTATACAGAAGAAATTTTTTAATTTATTTTTATGTATAGTGGTTAACATTTGCAAATTTCAAACTCCCCATTTATCCCTTCCCACCCCCTTTCCTCGGTAACCATAAGATTGTTTACTATGTCTGCGAGTCTGTTTCTTTCGTATATGAGTTCATTAGTGTCCTCTTTTTTCTTTTTTCTAGATTCCACATATGAGTGCTATCATATGGTATATTGCTTCTTTTTATCCACTCTCCACATGTAAAGAGCCTCTCTGACTTTGGCCTGTTCAGCATCCAGCCCTCTCTTCTGGTGACAATACCACACCAGACCCAAGGCTTTCCACTCTCTATTTTCAGGACCCCAAGTCCCCCTGGCTTCATGGGTGAGAATGGGCCCCAGACACACCTTGGTGGAATCCCATTCTTCTGCACAAGGTGACAGGTTCAGGGACAAATGTTCCACGTCAACCTCATGACAATTTGCTAGGGGAGCTTCGGTAGAATAATGGAGAAAGAGAAGATCTCATTCTGTCGGCGTCACAACGTGTAGGGGTGATATGAGCCTGGAAAGACAGAGCTGAGAGGCTGGGAGGTAAAGCATGGCAGAGAGGACGGCAAAAGCGAGAGCTTCATGCATGTGTGTGCGTATGAGAGACAGAGAGATGGAGAGAGAGAGAGATAATGAGACACAGACGGAAAAAGCGCAGTCCCGATTTCAGCCCCTGCGTCTCAGCAGGTTTGACCCGCTCTGAAACGCCCACGGAATTTCTGCTCCAGTTTTCTGAAGCACTTTTGAGTTGAATGTGTTACTTGCACAGTCCTATTAGGAAAAAAAAAAGACTTTATCAAGAATGTATTATTACCATTTTACAGATGAAAAAACTGAGCCTCACAAAGACTCATTCAAGGACTCGCTCTTCTACCTGGTGTTGTCTGGTCTTCAGAAATTTGATTCCAACCTCTCAGGTCTTGATTTTCAATTTTTATGTTTGAATCTGTTCATTAATTCGTAGTTGCATCATAACGTTTTCTAATTGTCCTCAATGAAGTATTTTATTTTATGCTAGCGATAGACTAAAATCATGGTCTTGACATTATCTCTTGCAGGTTTTCACCGTCCATTGTCCTGACTCACCTAGGCAGAAATCGACCTGAAAAATAGTTTGCAGTCACAATTTCCTCATCTCATGGTTTGTAGAACACTTGTAAATGAGATGTGAATATTTATAGACGTTTGTGCCATTACTACTGCATTTAGAAGCTTTTATACCAAATTATAGATTCATGTAAAGGTTATAAATTAGAAGCTTTACAGAAAATGTCTAAATATTTATGAATTTAACTACATTTAGGAATAAATTTGCAAATTTTACATTTGCTATTTTTTCACATTTATGAGCAAATATGAGTTTTCTAATAATCTATCAAAATGAGTCACACTCAGAAAAGCACAAACCCCAGATGGAAATGTTGTCTTCATTCTCCCTGAGTGTCTCCCTCCCGCTGTCTCTGTCTCTCTCTCTCACTCCTTTCTCCACCAGAAGTAAACTGTGCAGAATCCACCAAGGAGAGTTCAGTGTGTTCAACAATCCGTGGTATTTGCAAGCTGTCAATCATATCACCTCTTTATCTTTTAACTCTCTGTTTAGTCATCCATCAGCCATCAGCATCCAGGAAAAAAAAACACTTTGGAACTTGTAAAACATCATGACGTAAACCACTTAAGTTATGCTACGTTCCGATTGAGCATGGTTGGCGTGGACTTGGGCAAAGCCACCAGTCCTTGCTGGCCATGCCTCCAGGGCAGCAGACCTAAACAGAAGACCTCAAGGTTTTCTGCTTCTGCATACCTTGCCACTGGGAAGTAAGGGGGACAGGAGCCCACCTCAACTTCTTGGGCTGCCGGTGAGACGACCCCTCCTCCTCTCGCCACGCTGTAGTCCTGAGAGCCACGTGGGACTGACCAGCCACACCTGGCCGCCCACTACGTGGCCCGCTCCCCCCCGGGGATGCTTCCTGCACCCCACGTGGCCACTGGGCCTGGTCATCAGGAACAGCTGCACCCACACTGAAGTCCCCACTGTCTGCATCCTGCTCTTTGAGACCCCCTTCAAGTGCACTCAGTCTTGAACATCTCTTTAGCTTCTTGGAAACTTTCAGTGCATTAGATGGCTATCTCACACCACTGTCAGTCTGTCATAGGATCACTTTCCTCCTGCTCAGCTAAGAGTCTTCATACTCATCCCCTTGCAAACACTGCTGACTCCCCTCACTCTCTCTCCCTTTTCCATCAGGCCAAGTTCCAACCTTGTTTAAACCCAAGTACCTAACAGGATTGCTGAACATTCCTGGAGACCAACATACCACTAGGCTGATTTTAACTTCAGAAACAGAACTATCAAGTCAGGATTCAACGGTGCTGACTCATGCCAGTTCCAGGTGTTCCACATCAGAGAAGACCCACAGCTAGTCATTTCATTAATAGAAGGATGAATCTGCGTATTAGACACTAAAAGAAAAAGGGGACAACAATTCTACATAAGAATCACAGTAGCTACCATGCATTTCAGGTCTATTACGTGGTAGGCAGTGTGCGTTTCACCTCAGCTATTCTAACCCACATCGTGGTTCTCCAACAGGCACTGTAATCTCCGCTCTACAGACGGTGAAAACTGAGGTGGATCAATGTTCAGTGACTATGGCCAACCCCTGGGCAACACTCCGGCTGTGAGAAAACAAGCTTTTGCTTTTTTAAGCCACCTGGTTTGTGGCAATCTGTCATGGCAGCCCAAGCTAACCAATAAAAGCTGAAATTCAAACCTGGCTCTTAGGAGGAGTTCATACTTTGACCAAAATACTACACTGAATAAAAACTACTTAACACCTGGACTTGAGATGAATACAGAGAGGAGAACTGCATATTCAGTGAAATTGTCACAGAAGCTCTACAAAAGAAATGTCGTTCTGATGCACAAGGATCCTGGAGACACACAGAAAGGAGTTTTTTGTGCAGAACAAGAACGATACAGGATACGATGACCATGGGGTTTCCACCAGTTTGTTAGTCAAGAGAAATTGCAACTTAGCAACAGAAAGCACTTCAGCTACATTATTGTTTATGATGTGTGTGTGTTGGTCATGAGCAAATAAGTCTGAACAGACATACGTGTGCTTAACTAATTAGTACTAGAACATAGTATGAGGTTAAGCCAGCTGACTTTGTGGTTGTCTTTTTGAAGGTTTGAGTGTAAACGCTTATTTTTAGGAAAGGAATTTCACAGGAATTGAGTGACTCCTTTACCCAACATTTCAAGTGTTTTCTCCATCTTTGTAGCCAGCAAGCACTGCTCCTGGTTTCAAAAATGAGAAAGCCAGGCAGGTCATCCCCAGCCTACCTGGCCCCTGGGTGCCAATTACAGATGCATGTGCCGGGTCAGATGGCTTAGCAAGAGCAGCCCAGCTCTGTCCCCTAGTTGCATCTGCAAGCTCTTGTGCAGAGCGGGAGCTGCCCAGCTGCCCATGCTGGCCCCCCCCCCAAAGCTGAAGCCCGAAGAAGTGAGGTAACCAGGCTCAGGTCCCAACCCTAGTCAATGTGGTTTGAACCCACTTTTCTCTGACTCCAAATTCTGTATTTTCACTATTTCATGACGACAGCTTCAAGGAGCTTCAGATTTTTATTACAAAAGGGATCTAAATGATCAATGGAAGTGACAACCTGCAGTTACCATGCTGGGGCAGGCCAAGTGAGTAACTCTTCTGAAAAATGGGACCAAAAGACAGATGCCCCCAGGTGGGCAGGACCAGCTCTTCAGTTTGCAGGATCCTGCACCAAGTGAAAATGTAGGACCCTTGCTAAAAAATTATTAAGAATTTCAATAAGGTAACAGCAGAACTTTAACCTAAGCTCAGGGTTTTTTCTAAGTGTGGGGTCCTTCTGGCCTGGTCAGGTGGCACATGGGTGAAGCTGCTTGCTGAATAGCAATCAAAAGGGCCCTGGTAGCCCAGATCTCCTGCCCAGGTCAGCGCCTTCCCCTCTACAGCTGCGTAAGAAGTTGGCCCCAGTATCACTTTCTCAAGCAGGAAGAATCTTTAATGCCCCGTTCTCAGCTCTTACACAAGTAAGCTACTGCATTTTAGTGCACGGATTTCTGCATTCCCTTAAGGTTAGGAAAGTAGAAATCCAAGTGTTTCAACAAAGGTGTTTTTACTGCAGGGGTCTCAGTGACATGGGTAAGACCCTCACCTGGTTTACCAGTGTATATGAGCCAAGCTAATATCAACACAAACAACACCTCAGATCTGAAGGATTGATGGGAAAAGGGGAGTATCAAATCCCTCTGCCCCGGGCTGGTCAGAGCCTCTCTTCAAATACACCTTCTGAGGTCTCAGAAGTGTCGCCTTTGGTTTCTGTTAAGACACCAGCTGCATTTGAATTGTCTTTTAGGTCACTGTTTTCCGAAGTGTGTATAACGGAAAACGATTTCGAAAGATGTTAGAAGGTAATTGCATAAAAATAGTCGTACGGCCAGATAAGTTAGAGCTTTGTGCTAAACGGAGTGTTTCACTCGGGGCGTCTCCGAGCCTCTCTCAGGCTCCTGCGCCGGCGCGGGGTAAGGGCTGGGCTTCTGCACCGGGCGTCTTGCGGGCCTGTGTCCCACGAAGCACACTTCACGAAGCGCTACTTTATGTGACGCTGCGCTGTGAGGGCAGCGTGCCACAGGCGGCCTTTTCAAGCTCCGTCGGCCCAGGCACACTTCTCTGAGGGCTGCGTACCCGGGAACTTCTGGTTTGGCCGCTCTTAGCTCATTGCCTCCCCTCCCCGGGGCCCAGGTGGAGGCGGGCACACCTGTCCTCACAGCGTCCTGGCCCTTGGTGCTCAGTTCTCACCCGGGGAGCGGATGGTGACCGTGAAGATGGAAAAACAGGCTCTGCTTGTCTTAGCTGTGGGGCCGACACTGTGGCGGGGATCTTTTTGCAGCTTCTGCAGACGTGCGCGGCTCAGAGATCCGTCTAACACGCGAAACGAGGCTCCCGGAGCCTGCGCCCCGGAGGCCCGCACGGGGCTGGCCGCGCGCCCGGCTGCTCGGTGGCCCGGGGGCTGGGCGGGGTGGGGGTGGGGGGTGCTGCGCGCTGCCTCGTGCGAAATCCGCCCGCCGAGCCGACGGGAACCGCCGTCAAGAGTAACTGAGTTTTCCAATCCGCTGCATTTGAAAACCTCGCCAGGCTGGAACCAGGGAGGCAGTCGGTGAGCGAGCGCCGGTCCCCGCCGCAGGGTCGCAGCTGGAGGCCGGCGAGGTCCTGCGGGGCCCACTGGGTGCCCCGCGCCCACGTCTCAGCTCCGGGGGTGGGGGGGGATGGATACCAACCAGTGTGGTCTCTGACGGGACCCATCACTTTTGGTTATTGTGTGTGCGTGTGTTTGTTCTTAGAAAGGGAAATTGAAATTACAAGAGTGCGTGTTTTTGGTTTTGCTTATTTTACTAACATCAGGGCTGCAATAAAGGAATAATCAAGAGATTCAGCATGGGACACTCAAGCTATTCTGTCTTAGCTTCAAGCAAACTCCATTTTATAAATCATTTGAACGATTATCTTCAACTCTAGCCCTTTCAAAAGGGCAGAAAAGGCAACCAGGTTTTATTCAGGAAACATCTTCAAAGGACCCAGGGTTTTCACTAGCATTGGTTTCCTGAATACTGAGAACCCTGCTTCTGGAGACTCCTGAACAAGACGTATTGACGGATACCAGCTTTACTAAAATGATCACTGTTAAAAACACTATAGGACTTTAATGTTTGAAGTTGAAAGATCTGCATTTTTTTTGCTGCATTATATTACTCATTTATTCATTTAACACATAGATCAAGCCTCCATTTCGTGCCAAGAATTCCTCTGGGAAGAAATAGGAACTCTGATAGACAAGGACCCCGACCTCGTGCTTCTAGTTAGCATCCTGAAGGTGTTTGTTCCCAGGCGTGACCATGGAGGGGCTGTGACCACCGCTGCTACAGGCTTCAGCTTTCTCTGGCTTCCTGCTCTCCAAACCCTCAGAGCATCCCAGCTCACACCCTGGCCCACTGACTCAGACCGTCCCCAATTCCTCAGATCACCTCAGGGGTATATAATTAAGAATGCGGCAGGAGCACATCATTGTTCTCAGTCTTCTTCCTGCTCCAGGTGGACGTATTTTAGGAGCTTGAGGTCCTTTTGTGGTCATAGGCTTTGTTCCTGGTCCTTTCTGGCTTATGGTCATCAGTCAGACTCAGGATAGACATTGTTATAAATAACCTCTAGGTTCCTGAGCTGCCCCTTTAGCTCGGTCTTCCTCGTCTCAGGTCAACCCAAACTTATATCATCGACCTCCCTCTTTAGTTCACATCTGCTGGCTTACTCAGGTTAGGAAGTCCGATTCCTTTTAGGCAGAGATCCTCATCACCTTACCATCAACTGGATTCCCTGCTGATCAGGAACCTCCTGATTTCAAAGCCTGGTGTTAACTACAGGGTGAATTATGTCTTTTTTTTTTTTTTATTATTGAGTTATAGTCAGTTTACAATGTCGTGTCAACTTCTAGTGTAGAGTACAATTTTTCAGTTATACATAAACGTACATATATTCATTGTCACATTCTTTTTCACCGTCAGCTACTGCAAGATCTTGTATATATTTCCCTGTTCTATACAGTAAAACCTTGTTTATCAATTCTATGTATGTCTGTCAGTACCTACAAATTTCGAACTCCCAGTCTGTCCCTTCCCACCCCCCTACCCTCAGCAACCACAAGTTTGTATTCTATGTCTGTGAGTCTGTTTCTGTTTTATATTTACGTTCATTTGTCTTTTTCTTTTCTTTCTTTAGAGGCCACATATGAGTGATCTCGTATGGTATTTTTCTTTCTCTTTCTGGCTTACTTCACTTAGAATGACATTCTCCAGGAGCATCCATGTTGCTGCAAATGGTGTTATGTTGTCATTTTTATGGCTGAATAGTATTCCATTGTATAAATATACCACATCTTCTTTATCCAGTCATCTGTTGATGGACATTTAAGCTGTTTCCATGTCTTGGCTATTGTAAATAGTGCTGCTATGAACATTGGGGTGCAGGTGTCTTTCTCAAGTAGGGTTCCGTCTGGATACATGCCCAGGAGTGGGATTCCTGGGTCATATGTTAAGTCTATTCCTAGTCTTTTGAGGAATCTCCATACTGTTTTCCACAGTGGCTGCACCAAACTGCATAAGGTGAATTACGTCTTAACTTGCTCTAGACTCTGGGCACTTGACCACTAAAAGTCAGACTCGAAAGCTGGAACAGAATCCTCGAACCAACCCATAGTTTTGTCCTAAGCTTTGTTCTGACTGTCAGGTCACAATTCCCTTCCCTTCCTTCTCCATTGGCTCTGCTCTGTGTGGGCCGTAATAATTGATCCCTGCCATGCAGGCCTGGTAGGAGATGGGGTGGGGAAAGCTGTTCCGGAGCCAGGAAGGCTCACGGCAGGAAGTTAATTCTAAGTATAAGGAACCCGTTTCCTGAATTCTTTAAGAAGTCTTTATTTTGGTACAGTGTTTCATTCCTCCTAAGGAAAAGAATGATCACATAGGCAGAAAAGAGTTAAGTAATGTTGCATTTCTTTGCTAAAAAGTCTAAGAAAAAGGAGTGTGTATAGAGGAGGAAGGCAATTCTCTCTCACTGGTTTTTGAAGACCAAGAAACAGACATACTGGAAGATAGCCAATAAATGACACTTTGGCTAAAGAGGGGGTAAGAGGACCAAGCAATGAAAGATGAAAAGTCATGGTGGCTGTCGCAGTCTGCTCAGGCAGCTGCACCACACACCAGCCTGGGTGGGGCCATTGACAGAAATGTATTTTGTCACGGCTTTGGAGTTTCGAACTCAAAGATCAAAGTTCTGTCAGCATCAATTTCTGGCGAGGTCTCTCTTCCTGGCTTGCAGACGGCTGCCTTCTTGCTGTGTCCTCACGTGGCCTCTTCTCTAAGTAGGCACAAAGCGAGAGCTCTCGTGTCTCTTCCTTTCCTTATAAGGACGACAGTGCTGCTGCATTGGGGCCTTCACCTTATGACCTCATGTATTCTTAATTACCTCTTTAAAGACCCCCTCTCCAAATACAGTCAAATTAGGGGGTGGGGCTTCAAGATTTGGATTTGAGGCAGATACAGTTCCATCTACAGCAGTGCCTGACAAGTAAGCAGAGCACAGTCTGAGCGACGTGGGGTCATGTACACGGTGGTTTAAAAGACGAGGCTCTGGATTCAGACAGGCATGGGTTTGAATTCGAATTCTCCAACTGTACTCATTTATTCTTTCCTCCAATGGTCAAACAAATATATATTAACCATATACATATGAATACTCTGTTAAATAGTTTAAACACCCTGGGGTGAGCTGAGGCATCTTAACAGAACTAATCTCTTCCTTATACAACTTACTGCCCAATGGGCATGTAAATCAATGATTAAAACCATACAAATATGTGATTACCAGCTGTGCGATCTTGTACAAGTTGCTCAAGGACACGAAGGCTCAATTTCCTCACCTGTAAAATGGGCCAATAACACTGTCTACATTGTAGAGTTTTGTAGAGCGATGAAATGATAAGATGTGTATAAGACACAGCACCGCACCTGGCATTTAGGTAGAGGAAATAAACAAACAACAAAGTATTTTAGGACACATCCTCCATCGGGAGGAAAATAATAGATTATAAATTGGTAGAAACTAATGAATTTCTCGTCTCTAGAGCATTTTGCATGTGACCACTAGTTGAGAATAAAGATATGGAACAAACTTACCTTTTCTAACCCTTGGAAGGTCACGTATCACGTGTCCAGAGGAACACTGGGGACCTCATGAAGCCACGTGTGAAAGATGGTGTTCCTCTGTTCATCTGCCTCTTCCTGACTTTTAAATCAAACAATCTGCGTTTTGCATGTTTCATTACATGATGCGGGGTGGGAGCTAGGGTGATTAAACGTGGCCCTACTGCATGTCCTCCTCGCTCAGCAGGCAGAAGGTCACAGGCTGACAGCTGAGGCTGGAGACGGCAGCCAGCCTGTTACAACTACTTCCATGAAATATGTGGAAATAGGGCAAGCCAGTGTAGGAAAACAGTTTTGAATCAAGGGTAAGAAGTCAATAAATTGGGGTTCCAGCCCCAATTTGGTAGTGAAGAATGATGTGACCCCAGGAGATAGTTCTGTGAGTAATTTCCTCACCTGTTAAAAAAAAAATAGGTTTAGGAGAGACAGTTCTAAGTCTCAAAATCCTAGGCTTTAAGTAAGGTTAATGATGGTTAGTAAAACAGCATGGGGACATGGCCTTCTTTTATGTGACATAAGGACTTAGAGAGTCAGACCAAAAACAAAACAAGACAAGCTGGGGTTTGGGGGCAGGCAGCTTGGTTTGGAGAGGGGGCTCACGGGCCAGTGCCTGGCACACAGTAGACCCAATGAATATGTGTTGAAATAATGTTGAATCAGCATGTCCTGACTCTGTTCTCCAATTGTACATCACTTAGCCTCTCTGTGCCTCGATTTTTCCACTGTAAATGGGCATAGGAACAGGACCCATCCTGCAGCATTGCTGTAAGGATGCAGAGAGACGATGTGGGCAGAGGACTACACACGGCAGGTGCACCCAGGATTAGCTGTTGTCATTACCAAGGGAACTGTCACCACCATCCTCTGGGTTGCTTCCATCCCACAATTTTCAGTCACCCAGCACAGTTTTCCAGAGTGGCAATAAACGTAGGCTGATGTCCTTGCTAAAAGTGAACTCTCTGGCCCTGATGAGAGAGGCTGCCAAATCCTACAAAGAGGATTTTCGTGGTGGGGAAACTGCCGGCCGCTTCCTCCCATCACCCCAGGGTCCAGGGTCCTCAGCCTTTATTTCTCGTTTCACTGCACACCATT
The DNA here is from genome assembly GCF_048564905.1 of Vicugna pacos. NCBI lineage: Eukaryota > Metazoa > Chordata > Mammalia > Artiodactyla > Camelidae > Vicugna > Vicugna pacos. Next base: position 3,950,886 of record NC_133011.1, read on the forward strand.
CGGATCAAAGCATTCTTGCCCTACTTACCCTCTAAAGTGCATCATATCAGTAGGTTAATCGTTGAAGGTCCCCGGACTCCATCTCTCTGCACCGTGTCGGGGGCCCCGCTTGGGAGTAGCCAAGGCCCCAGCTGGCGTGGGGACCTGGCCACCAGCACACTGTTCGCACGCCTGGCAGATGTAAAAAGCGTGGTGCAGTGATCTGGGTGCACCTGTTGGTTTGTCACCATCTGTTAGCCAAAACGTTAAAGTTCCACACCCTCGGACGGCCAGCTGAGCAGAACTTGATCTCTTCCCCACAGACTTCCCAATACAGGCCCCTGATCGCATCTCACAAAAGAGGGGCGGCCAGCACAAAGGAGAGACTGTGTGAGCCCCGCCGGGGGGGCTGAGTCTTCTGCCATTGCTGGGTTTAATTTCTTAAGCTAACAAGAAAGGGCTTTGAAAACAAAGGCAGACAGTTATTACCTGATAAGAAATACTGTTATCGACTGCCAATTTTTTTGAAAAAAGAAGATCTTGGTTTAACATGGTTACTAACATTAAGCGAATTAAGTGGTAATGGTGTTTGGATGACTGCTTCGTGGGGTGAAGCTGATGCCGGCCTCCTCTGAGGGAGGGCAGGAATCTCTGGACGAAGTCCTTGGGAAACCAGCCAAGGAGCAATGACTATCTAGGAGTTAGGCCTTGGCGTCTTGAAGATTAGAGAAACACTCCTCTAAGGGCAAGCAGACACTTGTATGACCCTAATTAGCTCACGGGGCGGGTTTCACACACCTGTGTCTCTGTCCCCTGTCCGGATCTTCACTACACAGGACATGGTCTCACATCCCAACGGGTCAAGGACCATGCAGGTGAATAGCCTTCAGCCAGTGCGTCTCATCTCAGAGGTGGGTGTCACTCCCGTTACGCTCAGCATCAGATAAGCATTTTTTTCAAAGCATTCTGAGATGGCAAGGGTCCTTCATGGCCAGCTCACATCTTACCAAAGTTAAATAGTCATCTAGAATCTGTATCTGGTAACATTCTTAAATCTACACCCTGGATAACTCAGAGGAAGTATCAACATGCATCTGCTGAGAATGGATAGAGCAAGAAATGTGTTTCCATCCAAAGTTGTAAAATAGGGGAGGTTTATTCTGTAAGTTATGGTTTTAAAAAGAATTTGAAGTTTGGAATGACTCGATCCAGCTTTCAAGGTTGGCTTTTTAAAAATTTTTATTTATTTATTTATTTATTTATTTATTTTGTGGGAGGATGAAAACTTAAAAATAAATATATTGTCCACGTCTCTTGCATGGCCCCATACTTTTCATGTTGACTCTCCACCTCTTTCTCTCTTACCAGAGTATCATTCAACCTAATCCTTCAGGAACATCCAATAGAATTAACACCTTTACACCAATCCCATTAGCGAGCTGTTAAATTAATGGGCTCATTTCTGCCCTCAAGCAAGATGCGGATTATAATCTTGAGACAAGCTACCTTTAGGCGGTAGGCTTCACTTTAAAAACCTGAAAGCAGGCAACATATGGCACACTACACAATACAAAAGTGTTTAAGAGGTTGGTGTTTCCACCCTCCATGATACGGGCCCGGTTTTAAATAAAACATAGCGTCATCTGGTTCACGCTTAAACACTGAAATTGAAATTATTGGCCATACTGTCATTTTCCAAACAATAGCTAACGGTTTGCACATGTGCTGTTTACAGATCCGCAGCCTGTAAACACAGTCACCAACCACAACTTTGCAAAGGTAAATGACAGCCTGAAAAATTTCACGTCTCCAGAACTCCTGGGATTTCCTCATTTTCCCTCTTTTCATTCATTCTCTCTTCCCGCCACCGCCACCCCCAACTCTAACCACAGACACAACGGAGCTTCCTCTGCGCCTGCCTGCGAAGTTGCCTAACCATGTCCCTACCCCCCACCCCCCCTCACCCCCCCACCCGGCACATTTTCCTGCTGTTGAGACCAGCTGGGATGTATTAGTCATGCTGAAGCACGTCATGTAACACAGCGAAATATCAGGCAGCCCAGTGTCATGGGAAAAGTGAATCTACTTCATTATCTACCTAGGGAAAGGAAACAGAACCATCGCCTAAACGGCCTGGCTTTCCCTTCCAAGTTAATATATATTCCATTAATATCATTAAAGACATTCCAAGGTCTTGGCATGGGAGGACACGGTACATCAAGAAAGCGTGAACGGCGATACTGTGAGACATACCTACAATCTGGGGTCATTTCCCACCCTTTTTTTTCCACACGTAAATTCTGTAAACGTTAAAAGATTTTGATTTACATAAATGAAGGCAAAGGATGCTGCTATCAAATTAAGAAGAGATAGTGCCGTGCTGTGAGACCTCGCTTTGGGGATTTGCAGGGGATTTACAGTAACATGTAGTGTAGACCTGCTTCTCAAACTTTCATGTACGTGGAGTCACATGGAGATCCTATCTGAAATGCGGTTTCTGATTCGGGGGCCTCTGAGTCATTTCTAGCAAGTTCCCAGGTGATGTTCATGCTGTTGGTCCTAGGATCACACTGATTAGAGAGATGGTATAGAATGAACCACATTTAGGACAGTTCAAAGAATATAGTTTTTGTTTTTTGTTTTTTGTTTTTTTTTGAACTCCTGAGGACTGACATCAGTGAGAAACTGATCTGAATGGGCTGGAAAACGTCTAGACCCAGATGACGGTGAAGGGGGCGGTGGGTTATCACAGGCTCTCTGGGGCCCCGGGGAGGATGTCTAGGTTAAGTTTTCATTTTTTTATTCTTAAAAATCTGGGCAGGTCTGGAAACCCTCAATATCCTTTTGAAGAGATATATACTGGTATTTCATTTTTTAAAGTAGAGAAGCAGAGATGCAAAGTGGCTTTTCATAAAGGATATCAACAGACACATAAAAAATGGAATTGGAAATAGATTTCAGACTGGCAAAGTATCTCTAGTAAAACTCCTAAGGGGGAAAAAAGGAAATACTTTTTCCAGCAGAAGATGGTTAAAAAATTAACTCAAAAAATTAATTTGTCTTTGCTGCTTAAAATGATTTATATCTCACATCACCCACTATGGGAGCTTCAAAATACTTGACAATTATACAATTATTTTCTTTTTATAACTAATATTTTTAAGAGAGAAAACAATTTCAAAACACTGAACATGTCTGTAGGTGCTTTCCTTCACGATGCTAAGATGCATGATGCCTTGGACTTCCTTTGTTAAAAATCAATATAAATCTTGCAAATTGAAAAAAAAAAGAAATTGGTCATTTTTGTTTTATTTTTTAAATTGCAGTATGACGCTGTATTCATTTTCTTGGGTTGCAGTAACAAATTGCCACACTCTTGGTGGCTTACCACAGTGGAAGTTTATTCTCTCCAAGTTTTGGAGGCTAGAAGATTGCAAGGCCCTAGAGGAGAATCCTTCTCTGCCTCTACCTGGCTTCCAGTGGTAACTGGCAAACCTGGGTATTCCTTGGCTTTAGATGCACCGTCCAATCTCTGACTCCATTGTCACGTGATGTTTTCTCCATGTGTCTCTTCTCTGTGTCTCTTCCCTTCTTATAAAGACACCAGTTATATTGGATGATGGCCCACCCTCATCCTGCATGACCTCATTTTAACTCGACATCGACAAAGACCCTATTTCCAAATCAGATCACCGTCACAGGTGTGGGAATCAGGACTTCAGCATGTCTTTTTAGGGGACGCAATTCAACCCAAAGCAAGTATGAACGGCGTAGACTCTTTGCACTTTACAATGTAAATTCCTGTTTTTTTTTAACTTTACCATTTTGAGCATGTTCTTTTTTTATTTTTATTTTTTAATCAAACAAGGGTAACAGTCCTTTTTGATCCTGAACAGGAAAAAAAAAATAGAAGGAAAATTTCACTTTTCAATATAAAAAAATTAATTAATTAGACATGCCATAGACATTAGAAACTTCTGCTCTGTTTCAGAGCTCATCAATTCAAAACATTTACTCTTAAGATTTGTATATGTTTTTCCTTGGCAGGTGGTCCTTTATTATTAATAGCTACAACAGGAAATGCAATAGTGTGCTTTCAACCTTCCATAGTTAATAGATTGTAAGTTTCTTGAGGACAGATACTGTCCCATTATTTGATTTCCTCTCTGTTCCTAAAATGCACACTTAGTACACATTTATTGAATAAGGGGTTGACTATTTCTCGAATCAGGCTATACTGAATCATTTTGAAGGCAAGATCATACTTGTTTAATTATCATCATCATCTGAGTGCTGTAATGGTCTATTGGATTTGGGGAAAAATGCTTATCAGAAGATTCAAATGAAATTTTCCTAAAGAATTACTATGTATAACCTGTTTCTAGCACTAAAGTACACACCAAACAATCACAAACAGTAGATAATTCGTATTTTAGGTTCGTCTTCAAGTCCCCAAGTCTGTAAGCTTCATACCCTGTCCCACGGGGTGTCCAAGTTACTTGAAAGTCATGGAGTTCACCAAACCTTTCTGATTTCCTAATATCCTCCCGGAATTCTTCTCATAAACCTCTTTCCCTGGCCCAGCCACACATAAGCAAAAATATTCAAAGAAGCATCTTTGTGGTTAAGATTCAAAAACTCATCTTGAACTTCAAGCTAGCAAATGTCAGCAGTTTCGTGTTAGTTTGTCCTAATGTTCTCAGAAATCTAAACGATGGTATCTTGCCGCATTTAAAATTCTTCCCTGCTCGCCGCAGTCCCTAATAATATCCTGGCCATGTACCTTCATCCATATTCATGAGAGTGCAGATGCAGCCAAATTAGTGGCAGCAAAGCACATTTTACAGTGTAGAAAATACAATCTGGCTTCCTTTAAACATTTTTGGACAAAAAAAGTTTTATTAAAAAAAAAAAAAGAAAGAAAACCAGACAGATTTAAATTCACCACCACCCGTCGGAGGAGTCTGTTACAAATGCACAGCTGGCTTGATGATGAGTGACAAATCAAAAGTCAGGGAGAAACTTCCCGATCATCTGAGCCCTTGCCACCCGATTAGCAGAAGAAAAACAGGGCAGATGGAGGGAGACGCAGCAGTTCGGAGGGAACAGATGGTCACTACGAACTTGATATATGAAATTAATAACACTTTCTCAAATACAATTAGTAACAGGAATACATTACCTGAATTTTCATAACTGTGAGCAAGCTGACATTAAATGAGGTTTTGCAGATTAACAGTTGATGTGGCATTGATATTTGGAGGAAAATAAAAATATATAGCAATAAGCAGAAACCTCTTGCTTTTTGGTGCCATTGATCAGAATGTTGTAACATATGAAAGAAGAATTGCAATTCAAAGAAATTCCATATTTAAATTTCACTAATTGGGATTTTTTTTTTCCCTAATGTAGCCATTTGGGCCACATAATGTATGAGATACTTAAGAGCTTCACAGATGTATGCAGCATCTACTGCCTTAAATGAATTATTCTTTAGGAAGAAATTAACCATTATGCATCTCCCGACAGATAAACTTGGGGAAAAAGCAAACAAAAAGGACAAGGTAATAAAAAAAAATGTAAAGGTAAAATGAAGTTAAGAGGTTAGCTTCTGTATTTTTCAAATCTACTCATGGTATAAGAATCCATTCTAGGAACTTCACTAGGTTTTCTCTATTTTGATGCCCAGTCTCTGGAATGAGCAAAATGCTTGTGCTGTTAGGTCGTATTCAAAGCACTGTCAACCAAAAAACTCTTTATTTAAAACCTAGAGTAATGATACTTCTGGACTGTGTTAACCAGCCCTCTGGGAAGCCAGACCCACGCTGAGCTCAGAGGGCAGCCTGTCGTGTGGGAGTTTCTGAGGCTTCTGATGAGGCAGATGTGATGGTGAGCATCCTTGTTGGATGAAGCCAACCCCAGCCCCTGCAGGAGGCCGAGGCAGCCGGGGGTGCTACAAGATGAGGCCACAGCAGCTGCGTGGGCCTCCTGGTTCCAGCAAAGGCCACACCCACACTACAGGTGAGTGCTGCCACAGAGTCAGAGCCCAGGGACACGTGGGCTGGAGTGTCTCTGGAGAGGAGTCAGAATTAGACCTGGCCCAGGCAGCGATGGAGCAATAATACAAAACCACGCCAGCCACACACACTTACCCAGGGTGGCAAGAGGAGTCTCTCATGAGTCCTAGGAAGCAGATTATTAGTTCTGCTCCAACAATGAGGACAGCTGGTGGCTACAGAAATTGACAGAGACAGAAGGTAAGGACATCTCCTCTTTCCTGAAACAAATAACCCTGGGTACTCAGGTAAACATAGAAATCACAGAAAGAAGGCTGTTCTGTGTTAGGGAGCGAGCACCCTCCTGTTTGTAAGGAGAACAGAGACCATGGAAATCAAGACAGACTTCCCGCTACTGAACCATCCACATTTTACAAAATTGTCAAAACAGGTGCAAATGGGAAAGCTTAGAAGACAAGTTGAATATAGCACACTAGCCTAGGCGTTAAGTAATATTCACTTTAAAGTAATATCTGAATTTAACCTCTGGTTTCAGCTGTGAAGCCAAATAGCAGTGAGACCTTAGATAAGTTGCTTCCCAAACTTTATATTACCTAAGGTGTTTCCATGTGTGAAACAAAGGCTTGGATTTTATAAAGAGTCTATCAGATCTAAAAATACTTTATTATGGTAAAGTCTAAATGTTAGCAGCCTTACAGATATTTTGTTAATTCTTTCAGGTTGCCATAACATGTCCACTTGTAACCAAGAATACAAAACTTACTAAAAGGTTAATAGTAAATTTCCCCAAGTTTATCTACTAAAGGAAAGGATATAGCTTTTCAAGGTGAGCATGTTTTCTCCAATAACTGAAACAAAAAAGGATCATCACACACATTTAAGTTAGGCTAGAGAATTAAAGACAAGTAGGAGTTGGGTAGGCACATTTCAGAGCTTGGGTTTTCCCAGGAGCAGATCTTGACCCATTGACTTGGAGCAAGTAAGTTATTTGGGAGGGGAGTGGGGGGTGCAGAGGAAGTAAGACAGGGAAGTGAAAACAGTCTATAGACGTCAGATTATCACACCAGGCACCAATGCAGGTGACTGTTGCCTGACAACCAGAGTTAACCCACTTGGGGAGGGAGCTGGGGTATTTATGCACCAGCTCCTGTCAATCATTGGTTAAAGGCTGTTCCTGAGGATGATTAATTCCCCTGCACTTCTGGTCTGTGCTGGTGGCCAGGAAGCCTGAAGCAAGAGAAGCCCCTCAGGCAAGATCAGGTGCTGGCTGTGGGGAGCTGGGCTGCTGTGGCTCCGAGCGCTAAGGGCAAATGGGCACGGTAGGGTGGAAGGCATCTGCTAAGGCATGCGATGAGAAAAATGCTGCCAGCAAGTTCCCCACCCAGAGGCTGTTCCACTAGGCTGTGTGACCCAAGGCTTTATACATCCTCCTCCTCCTCTCACCTTTGGGAAATGGGCAGAATCTTCTGGGTCCCCAGATGCCAAACAGCTGCTTCTGGAAATTCCCCTGCTGCAGCCTCAGCAAATGAATGACAACCATCCATTCGCCCCAGCTCATCTCGGTACATGTGGGTGTCACTTGAGCTGCTTTCCAGACTCCTGAAGGTGAGTCTATATTTTCTGAATGGTCCTCACTCCCCAGCCGGCTCTGCTCACACTGAGAATGAGGAATGAGGCTCCAGAGGAGGCAGAAAAGTTACTCTCTTGATCCAACTAACATGCAAGGGGAGTGTTCTGACCGCCTCCATTTTTTGCTATGATTCCTCTGGAAACATGAATCTTGGGTGAAATTCAATTAGAATTCTTCTTTTACCTTGGACTACAAAAAGAAGTTTCTTCCTTTTGAAGAGGAGGACTCCGTGGATTTGTCAGAAGCCTCTTCCTGTTTGTTGAAATATGCCAACTGAACAGAGCTGGTAAGGACGAGATCTGTCTAAATAGAGGGGCTTTAAATGGGGCATTTGCTGCTGTTTTCCATTCTCCCTTGATGCTGAAGGGCAGCATGCCTTCCAGAAAAGCTCCTAACCACTTAGACTTGCCAGGTCCGTGTGCTGTGAGGCACACCTCTTCCATGTCACAGAAACCTCTACATGTGAGTGACTGAGGCCTTACTTGAGTCTCATTTAGAAATTTTTCAACACTCTAAATAATATTACCTTCTATCATTTATTTTATTCCCTAAAATGTAAAAAATCGAATTTGATTCATAAGTTCTTTTCATTTGTTTAATTCTTCAACAGATATTTATTGAGTGATTCTTACGTGCCAGGCCCTCTACCAAGTAAACATTTCAGTTAAAACTTGCTGGCCCTGTGAAGTCTGCGTTTTCCTGAGGGGAGTCAGACATGAACAGCAAACTTATTCAGGAAGTTGGGCAATGTGTAAGAAGACAGTAAGTTCTATAAAATAAGGGCAATATTTAGGGCAGGGGAAGAGGGCGTAGGAGGGACATGGCTGTCGGGAGAGGCTGCCCTGGGAAGCGCCCAGGACTTCACACCCAGACTGCAAAGTGATGAGAAACACAAGTCTGAGCACCCAGAACGTTTCTAGGACTAGCAATACGGCACTAAATATGACAAAAGTCCTTCCCCAGAGAAGCTTATAAGCTAGTGAAAGAGCTCCAATCATAAACAGGTAAACAAATAACGTAAATTAACACACATGATAATCATCAAGAAATAAAGCAAGCTATGGGGATTGAGAAGGGTTTCGGCAAACTTTTTCTGGAAAGAGCCAGATAGTAAATATTTGAGCATCCTGGCATGGTTTCTGACACAACTACTCAATCTGCCATTATGATGTGTAAAGCAGTCATTGAGAGAAGTAAATAATGGGTGTGGCTCTGTTTCAATAAAACTTAATTAGAAAATCGACAGTGGGCAAGAATTGGCATGTGGACCGTGGTTGGCTCATTCCTGTCCATGGGAACCTTTGAGAATATGATATGTTAGCAGAGATCTGGATGAAATGAACAAAAGTCACGTGGTCATCTCGAGAAAGCATATCTCCAGCAGAAGGAAGCACAAGTTCAAAGCCCTTGAGACGGTAGCTTGATTGGCAAGTATGAGCCTTGGAGTCAAGAGAGCAGAAGGAAGAAGCCCAGGAGACTGGCTCAGAGTCTGTGGTCGACTCTGTTACCGGAGGCAGTCCTTTGCTCCTCCCCGTATGTGCATCCTGGGCCATGTGATGTTGAATGTTCTTCCTCTAAAGGAGAGTAGGACATTTTCCTAGCTCTGACTTTGCATTTGGCCATGTGACTTGTTTTGGTCAATAGAACAGAGGAAAAGTGACAAAAATGCCAAGTTCTGAATCTAAGTCTTAAGAGTCTTTTGCCTGTTTCTTTCTCCCTCTTGCAACATCTGTCATCGTTATGAGAAGAATAAGTCTGGGCTGGCCTTCTGGTCCCTGTAGGAGCAGAGCCACCCAGACAAGCAATTCCAGGTGAGTTCAGCCTGGGCCGGTCCACTCTTAGCCAAGCCACAGACACAGAAGTGACAATAAGTGTTTTAAGCCCCTGAGTTTTCAGGTTGTTTGTATACAAAGGAAACATGATATATAGAGAAATAGCCAAGGGCCAGGTTATGGCAGCCCTGTGGCTTTGGAAGGAACTTTGGATTTTATTCTTTGAGAAGGAAAACCATTTGAATGCTGAGAGCAGAGGTAAGGCAAGACTTGGTTTGGATTTTAGATGCGATACTTGGGTTCCTCTAGGAGAGTGGACTGCAGAGGTGCTCAAGTGGAATCCGGGAGACTAGTTAAAAGGGTTTTACAGCTGACAGATGGTGGTACCTAAACCTAGGGGAGCAGAGGTGAAGGAGAAGAGACGTGGTCAGAACTGGAACACACTTTGAAGGTAGTGCCAGTCGAGTCCTTAAAGGACTTGATGTGTGTGTAGGAGGAAGAGAGTAACCACGCATGGCTCTGAGAATGTTGACTTGCATAAATGGCTAAATATTGGTAGGTTTGGGGAAATGGAGGGCGATCTAGAGAATGAGTTGATTGCAACTGAAAAAAAATGAATTAAGATCAAGATCAACAGAAAAGTGAGCAGTATTTTGGCAGTATGAAACCACTGAAAGTCATTTTGAAGAAGGCTTTGTAAGCATGCTGTGTAAGCTAGCACATCAGTCAGCTTGGGCTGCCGTTAACAAGATCCTACGGCCGGGGTGGCACACGCAACAGACGTCTGTTTTCTCGCAGTTCTGGAAGCTAGAAGTCCGAGATCAAGGTGCCAGCGGTGCTGAGCTCCGGGGAGGCCTCTCTTCCTGGCTTGCAGACTTTCCCTTCCTTGCTGTGTTGTCACATGGCCCATCCTGTGTGCGTGCAAATGGGGAGACAGAGCTCTGGTGTCTCCTCCTCTTCTTATGAGGACCAGGACACCATTCCTCTAGGTTTAGGGCCTCACTCTTGTGTCCTCTTTTAACCTAAATTACCTTTTTAAAGGCCCTCTTTCCACATACACTCACCTTGGGGTTTAGTACTTCAATAGATGAATTTGGGGGAACACAGTTTAGTCCCCCAAAAAATCTACCTTTACTTTTAGTATGTATTATGGGCAAAAGCAATTTGCGTTCAATGCCGGTCCGCATTCACTTTCAGCTCCCTTAACAGAAAAGTGTTTCCCAGGAGGGGGGTGTATCTTGTTCTCGGCCTTTCCAGTTGATTCCTTTTCTGCTAGCGCACTGTTTCTCTCCTGAGGTCGGCGCGGACCGCTATACGGTTCATCCCCCGATTCCTCTCCTGCCCTCTGCTTTCTTGGCTCCTCTTCAGATGTAACACTCTCCGTCTAAAACACCCTCTTCTGTTGGCTTGTGTGACCCTCCCACCTTCCTGTTTTCCTCCAACTTCTCTGAGACCCTTTGTTCCCTCTTCTGCGAGCTGTTGGGATGTCTCAGGGCGCAGGCGCAGACCCACTGTCCTTTTCTGGAGCAATCCGGCTCCGGGCGATCTCATCAGCTCTCATAAAGCCTAGAGGCTGTTAGCTACCACGTTTATGCCTTCGATCGTGGTGTCCACTGTGATTCGGCCTTTTGCACCTAACTGTATCCCTGGCTCCTCCACCTGGATGTCGCAGGCATCGCAAGCTCATCAAGCCTAGAGCCGAGCTCCGCCCCAAACCGGCTCTGGGACCAGCTTCCTCCGCCGGATTCAGTGGCACCGTCATCAACGCGGCTGCGCAAGCCTGACACCCGGGAGCCTCCCTTAAGTCCATTTGCTTCTCTTATCCATCGTGTTTAATCCAGTAGCCAATCCTGTCAACTCTCTCGCTCTCTCTATCCTGGCAGCTTGCTACCCATTTCCGCTGCGACCTCTGATTGGTTATTAAAAGTAAAATTTGTGCTTCAGTGAGAAAGTTTACCAGCATGTTTAGTCCAAGTGTAGGACTCCTTTGTAATTCCTTCATTAAAACATATGACTAATACAGGGAAGAAATGAAAAAGCAAAGAATACATGTCGTTGAATAAGCAAACCTTGCTGAGATTTTTTTTAAGAACCTAATATATAAGGGGAAGGAATGGTTATTTAATACCCCATGATACTTATTGGCTTGTGGAAATCCAATACGAGTGTAAGAGAAATACATTTGGGACAAAATTCCTTTTGGGAGAATTGACACTGTTACTGAGCTGGATCATAGGTCGTGATATGAAAAATCCTGCAGAATGTCAACTCATGTGACTCTGTCCTTTCAAGCCTGAAGGACGAGGCTTTTCATGCTAACCAGGGACCGCTCTTTAATCAAAGAAGCAAGTCCTCAACGGAGAAATAGTAGACTCTTTGTGGGCAGATGCTGGGTTACTTTCTGGAATTCTTCAAGCGTGACTGCTTCCCCTACCTGTGAGGTGGGCTGCATCATCATCATCACTGCTGCAAGAAGATAAACAAAAGCTATTTAAAAGGAAAAAAGAAAAAAGAGAAACAGTCGAAAGTAAGCAGCACTCTTAAAAATCCATAAAATCATAATGCAGTTATCACCAGTTACAGGTCTGCTTTCGGTTAAGTGCCAAGAGCTGACCACAGGCACGAATCAGAATGGAAATTTAACTGAAGGTTGTCGGCCAGCGACCTTTGAAAGGACCCTTTTTGAGAAAGCGGGTGGAGATGAGCGTTGAAGCCATATTCGATTCACCTCGGAAACTGGAACTATTCAGACCTCCTCCTCCAGGCAGGGAGAGCGAGCGCCTGTGCTGGCTTCTCCACCTCCACAGCTGCCCGGAGACTCTGATCATCCACTGGCAGCAGGACTGGCTACATGGTTTGCGGGGCCCCGTGTGAAATGAAAGTTTAGAATTTCTTTGTTGAAAATTCAGCAGCACTTAACTATAAAACTGTTTCTTTCTACTGCGGTCTCTGCCTTGCCCTCTCATGTGTTGTCATTAACTTTTTAAGGTTAAGTTAAACTCCCCGGCAGGAATGCACACGGGCCAGTGCAGACTCTCTCAGGAAGCTGTGGGTTCAGCACGAGTCACCAGACCAACTAACTCATCAGTGTCCCTTTCCCAGGCCAGCCCCCAGCCCAGACAGACGGGGGACCACGGGGGACTGCAGTCTCCATGGCAGGACATGCTGGAGACATTGATCAGGATTGGATAAGACCCCCCTCCCCAGGAACAAGTCACCTGTCAAATGCCTGCGATGCTGACAGCTCAGGGTGAGGACAGCCACTTCCCATACCCTGCTCTGAGGTTCTGTGAGCTCCAGGGACCCCCAACCCCAAACCTCCCCATGTTCATGCCCAGAGCCTCCTGCAGTGGAGGGCGATGGTGGGACGTCCGCCCTCCCCTGCTTACCTGCCCCTGCCCCTGGCTGAGGGTGGCAATGGGAGCAGGGCAGGAAGGGTGAAGTGTCTTGGGCTCAAAGCCCAGAGGGGGAAGACTGGGCTGCCAAGGACCCCAAGAACACTGGGGAGGTGGGGAGACAGCTGGAGGCTGCACGACACGTTAGCTGCGGCTCCAAGCTCACCACTGCCGCTCCTGCTCCATTGTCTCACCAGACTTCACTTACGAAACCCAAAGATAAAATTGTTAACAAATCCAAGATGATGACTGCAGAGCATGGGTCCCCAAGCCCAAGTCCTTCTGAGCCCAGCACCACGTGTGACTGCACTGATCACAGGTCCGTGACGCTGACCTGATGGGAAATGGCTTTGCTGGTGACATCACAGTGTCTGATCCTGGGGGGTCCGAGAGGAGCTGTGTGCCTCTGCCAACATATACAATCTTGTGTTTGGAAAGGAACTTTCTACCTTAGTAGGGCAAGAAAGACGAGGCATTTTAGAAAATTCAAAACAGTGTATCTTTTATTTCATGTGCTTATATACATCATACAGAGCAGCACTAGGACTTGCTGAAGAACAAAAATGACTTAATTTGGAGTCTGTTTCCAGACAGTGTCATTCTAATCAGAATGTAATTAAGGCATCGCTCCAAGCAGTCTTGGCTGGGTTCAGTGAGCTTAGGCAGATATGGTTGCCTGAGTCCTTTACAGCCCGGCCTGGATTAACGATCGTCAAAGCCTCACGGTGACCATTTCTCCTCTTTTCTTCATGGCTCCATTTCATTATCAGGATTGCTACTTACACCATATCCAGCAGCCTTCTCCCCCTCAAGGTCATTTATGAGGAATTGGTGCACACGTTTATCCTCCTAGACTCACCATACTAATTTACGTAATAATTTCCATTGTGGTACGTATTTGAAAAACCTAATTAAAAACTGAAATGTAACTAAGAATTTGGAAGTCCTTCATTGCTTTCCACATATGGCCTATTAGTTTTAATTTTTTTTTTTTTGGTGTGTGATATTGGGCAGAGTGATTAGTTATAATCCATCATATTTAATTATTATAATTATATATACAGTTATATACATAATCCTAAGTACAAATGTCTATAATTATGTTGATATATGTGTAGTATTTCTTAATGCTTACTACCTATTAACCATACTTAAACTTATTTAATCTTCAAAACAATCCTGAGAAATAAGCACTCTCATTACTGTTTCATATATGAGGAAACTATTTCTGTGTGATTGAGTAACGGGTCCAAGTTCATACAGCTGGTTTGCAGCAAAATTTGAGGGGAGGTCTTACTATGAGCCAGGCACCCTGCTAAGTATTCTATGTAGGTTATCTCACTTAATTTCTTAAACTGTCCTCTGGGATTGTACAATTGTTCCCCTCATTTGGCAGATGAAAACACTTGACCTTGGCAAGGCTGCTTTTCTCAAGGACATTCTGCTATTGCTATTAAATAGAAGAGCCAGGATTTTACTACAGGCATTTGGACACCAGTGTTTTCATCTATGATACTATGTGTGGAAGGCTGTATTTTGCAAAAAAGGTTCAGAGCAATATTTCTGTTCCTGCATCCTCTTCCAGAATCTGGTACTCCCTTGTCGAGAAATGGAGTCTGTCCTCCCTCCCGTTGCAGCTACGTGGGCATCTCGCCTGCTGTGACAAGCAGCAGTGTGGGGGAAGAGATTCTGCGTGTCATTTAAGGCTACATCTTAAGAGGCACCACAGCATCTACCTGGCTTTCTCAGGATGCTCATCCTTGGAACCCAGCCATGTGGAAGACAGAGTAATGGCGTCCCAAAGGTGTCCAGGTCCCAATCTCTAGATCTTACAAATGTGTTAGTCTATACGGCAGAAGAAACTTGGCAGATGTGATGAAACCAAGGACCTTGAGATAAGGAGATTATTCTAGATCTCCTGGTGGGCCCAGGGTAATCACAAGGGGCCTTAAAGGTAGAATAGGAGGGCAGAAAATTCCTTCTCAGAAGGAGGTGTGGCTATGGAAGAATGCTCAGAGAGAGGGAGGCAGAGGTAAGTCAGTCAGCGGGAGATGTGACAGGCACCGAGGGATGCAGGGCTGCTGGCTTTGAGGATGGAGGGAGGGGACCATGAGCAAAGGATTGTGGGAAGACCCTACAAACCAGAAAAAGGAAACAGATCCTCCCTGAGACTCCAGAAAGGAACGCAGCCTGCAGCACCTTGATTTTAGCCCAGTGACACCCGTATTAGAATTATGGCTTATAGGACTGTAGGATAACACATCTGTGTTGTTTGAAGCTACTGCATTTGTGGAAATTTGCTGAAGACTGAGGGGCGCCCTCCCTGTTAGAACTAAAACCCACCTCCGTGATGAGTGTAGCCTTTACATTCCCTACTGAGTACAGGACTGCTGCAAATGTCATCATCTTTGGAAAAATCTCCATTTGGATGATTCCTGAGCCTATTTGGATGATTCCTGAGCCTCATATGAATAATTAAGAACCTCGAGTCCACATTCTACAGCTTACAGAACACACAGAAAACTGTGGAGGATCATCTAACAAGCATCGGTACTGCTTTGACTCCATTTGTTTTTTTTTTTTTAAAGAAAACATCACAGAGATACCATGATCATTAATTTGGCATTTATTTATTATTTTCAGCCATGCACATTTTTATTTTGTATTTTTGCTCCTTAAAGAAAATAATATTGTGTTGCACCTTTCTAGACTTTGTCTGTGGTATCATCAACTTGAAACTTAATTTTTGGCCAATAGCTAATTTTTTAAGATTTATTCACTGATACTCACAGGTCTAGTGTATTCATTTTTAAGGGCATATTCTTTCTGCTGTCAATGGACATTTATGTTGGATTTTTTTGTTTGTTTGTCTTAGCTTTTCACTTTAACCAAAAAACAAACAAACAAACAAACAAAAACTGCAATCTGCCCTCTTTACATATCCCCTTGGGCGCATCCACCAGTACTCACCCTGTTACATAGAGAGGAGTGAGGCTGGTGAGATGAAGGGGGTATATATCTTCAGGTTTCCTAGATGGAGCCAGGTTGCTCCCCAGAAAATTTTTAATCCCATCACAGTGTACCAGAGTTCCACTGTTCTGTATTCTTGCTCATATCTGCTATCAAATGTTTCCTGTGTTGCCAAACTAAGTCCGAAATTACATCTAATTGTGGTTTTCCCAGATTAGGAGGGAGGCTAGGCAAACTTCCATATGTTTACAGGACAATTTTTTCCCTTTTCTGTGAATTACCTATTTATAGCCTCTGCTTATTTTCTATTGAGGGTTTTCTCTCTCTGTCTCTCTCTCTCTGTGTGTGTGTGTGTGTGTGGTTTTCTCATTTGTAAGCATCTTTAACATTTTTGGATAATAACTTTTGGATAACAGTTTCCTTACTTTACAAAGCCCTCTCCCATGACAGAGTATCTGTGCAGACACATTGTTCATGGTGTCTCTTGTGTAACACTGGTTTAAATTTGAATATAGTCAGCTTTATACTCTTCGATAGTGTGTACCTTTATTTATTCACTCTATCTCAATGTTACAAATTGACTTTAAAATATTTTCTTCTAAACTTTTCATGTCTTTTTTTTATCCATTTGAAATGTACTTTCTTTGTGTAGAGTGTGCATAGGGTTAAATTTTATTAATTTTTATTTTTATTTTTTAATATAGACATTTCTTTATTGAGTTATAGTCATTTTACAATTTTGTGTCAAATTCCAGCGAACAGCACAATTTTTCAGTTATATATGAACTTGCATGCATTCATTGTCACATTGTCTTTTGCTGTGAGCCACCACAAGATTCTGTATATATTTCCCTGTGCTGCACAGTACAATCTTGTTTATCTATTCTACATTTTGAAATCCCAGTCCCTTGGGTTAAATTTTATTTTATTTTTTAAAGGGATATTTTATTTCTCAGCAGCAGTTGTTACACTATCCTCACTGATTTTTAGTGACGTCTCTATCCTAATAAGTATTCATGTATGTGTGAGCTGGAAACACACTATCACATCTTTATGAGTTGGTATGAGCTATCACCTACCTGGACTGTCCTTTCTCTCTTTGTTTGTTGTTGTTGTTGTTGTTGGGGGGGTAATTAGGTTTATTTATTTGTTTATTTTTAGGGGAGGTGCTGGTGACTGAACCCAGGACCTTGTGCATGCTGAGCACACACTCTACCACTCAGCTATACCCTCCTCCCCTGTCCTTTCTCTCTTGATTTGCAAACATTCTCTTCTATGAAGTCCCTAGTTTAAATATCACCTCCTCATGAAATGGGCTCTCACCTTACCTCCCCTTCTCTGTGTTGATTACAACCTCATTGCAACATGTATCGCACTGTAGATATTTATGTGGAGAGTGTTTTCGCTGCCAGATTTTAGCTTTCTTGAGGCTAACCACATTGTCCTGCTACTCTGTACTGTCAAACACCTTGTAGATCTTTAATAAGATTAACTAAATGAATACATTAATGAGTGAATCTTCAAAACAGAACAGCTTGAGTGACACTTGGTAAATCTGAATAATTCATCTTCGGATCACTAGCCTATCTTTTCCCTTGTTTTGCTGACTTCGTTTTTAACATAGTTATGGACGAAATTCTTCTTTCTAAAAATGGCTTCTTAGGTCTATAATTTGTAGTGATATGATCTTATCTATTAGATTCTTCATTTCTGTTTTTTTTTTTTTGATAGATGATGTCTGAGGACTAAATTAGCAACCTCACCTACACAGTGATCCTGCTTTGTCCCCGAGTCCCCAGTGCTACCATATTGAGAAGGAAGGCAGCTCTGTTCTCTACGAAAGCTGCTAGCTGGTACCTAAGGCTAGAATCTCTCAGGCACAACTGCACACTCATCCAGTTTTACTTAATTATGTTTGGATACTCTGTCGTCCCCTATAAAATGTAGAGACTCCATAAATAGTTATTGGGAAATTGCATGATAATAAACATATGTTTCTTCACATGCCTTACTCTTGAGAAGTTTTTATAAGATCTAGGCGCCCCATAGTCAATAAGGAGCATAGCTGATTTCTGAACATTGTTTCCATCAGTGCATACACATCCTATGAAGTGGGCTAGGTATCAGCACGACCTTGAAGTCACCATGACCTTGAGGTTGCCATGACCTTGAAGTTGCCATCGCTAGTTTGTGCTATTATTTGAAAGCAGACAGATCACCAGTTATTGATGTTGTTTTCATTTACAGGCAACACTCAAGCAATTCTTTATTGTTGTTAATTTTGCTATTGACTAACCTCCAATAGCTCCAACAGTTCCAAAGAGTAAAAAACATCATCCACATCAAAGAGCAGGGTCATCAGATCTCACACTCAGCCAGTCATTTAGGCTATAAGACCTACCTCAACCTGGGAGTGTGGAAGTTCGGATTTCACACTGCCCAGCTCAGCCAGTCATGCATAGTTATCTCTGCCTTGTTTAAAGGAGTCTGGTTACAACCAATTCCCACCCTATTTCTGCACCCAGTTAAGCTGGGTCTCTGATACCTCTAATTCCTTTAAGGAAAGAGCAACCATTTCCAAGATCTCACCCCAATTATTCTGTTAAGCCATCCTTAACACCCTGAGCTTTTCTCTAGATTTTTCTTTTCCTTTTCCCTAGAAATAGCCTTTTCATCGTTGGCTTTTCAAGTTTCTGCCAAGATAATTTCTAAAATTGGTCCTTTCAGGTCCTGCCCTGGTTAATCTATTAAACCCTTTAGCTTTCCTTTTTACTGCCTTAACTGTTTTCTGTTGAATTTCTTTTCAAACATTCTTTGCCTCTACTCTCCTATGTTCTCTTCCCACCACATGCACCAAGATTTTCCACTTCCTTCTCAGCCATATGGGTTCCAAAATTTTTAAATTCCCCTCTGTTCATTTCCTGGTAAAAAAAAAAAAATCTGTTTTATCTCAAATTAGTCGTTTAAGTACCAAATTTACTTTTAAAGGGCATAAATAACTCTTATCTACAACCCCTGCCAGACTCTTCCTCTCTTTAGAGTTCAGTTTCCTTGTCTGTAAAATGAGACGGTTGTTTGGAAGAGCTCTGTAAGATCTGTTTCAGCATAAACATTATGTGACTATGAATCTAAGAAAATCTGTCTTCTTTGGTACACCTCAACTGACTATGGCCTGTCTGCCACAGAAGAGGCCGTCTCTGTCACGCACGATGCCCTGAGCACTTTGGCTTATCAGCACATTAAATGTAAAAGTGGATCTTAAAAGAGGAGAACCGGCCAGTTCTGGCATCACAGATGTATTTGTCTCAGGACAATGTGAAGTGGGCCTGGTTGGGAGGATAAGAACGCAAAAAAAAAAAAAAAATCCCCCAAAGCTGCAAAAAGTTGAACTGAAATAGATAGTCACAGACATAGATGCAAGCTGAAATGTCTTTACAGCATCCCAGGAGACAAGAACTAAAGAAACTGGGCCAGCATCAAGGAGAGGGAGTTGATGGTTGACAGAAAAGAGCAAAAAAAAATTTAGAACTCAGTCATCAGAAAGACGCTTCATTTCTTTAGTCAGATGTATTCTCAGATTGTGAGTTCAAGGTCAATAGGACAAAGAAACAGGTAAATGCAAAGTGTGCCAGTGGATGGGTGGAAGGGGGCCCGAGCGCAGATCCTCAGTGTCTTTGTCACCCCTCAAAGGGCACAATTCTGAAGGTCATGAACAGAAATAGATGGACTTTATTTTAGGCTAAGATACCTGTTAGACTGCCTCTCACTTACTAAATTCCTGATCACATATAAGACAATTATGCCATTCAGGTAATAGAAGGAATACAATTATATTTCCTCCATCCTGTTTGGGCAACAACACATCAAGAGACTGAAAAGTACCGGCTTTAGAAGAGCAACTCTTTCTGAAAAAACAGGATTCTTGAAAAGAACTTTTTAATTTTCTGAAATGAAAATTGGTAAGGATTATATCTTCTAGAAGTTTGAGTTATTGAACAATCTTTTTCATTTTTCAAGGAAATAAACCTTTTTGAATCAAGAATATGTGTGCTACAGGGAACTATATTCAATATCTTGTAATAACCTATGATGGAAAAGAATATGAAAAAGAATATATAAGCATAACTGAATCACTTTGCTGTACATTTGAAACTAACACAACATTGTAAATCAATTCTACTTCAATTAAAAAAAAAAGAATATGTGTGCTAAAATCCTTCTGGAAAATGAGTAATTGAGCAACGTTAATGTTAAAGAAATTACATAGCCCCTCTATAAAGTAACTATTATTCCAGATCCATTTTGCAGATAAAGATATGGAGATTCAGAATGATTAAGTGAATGGAAGTTGGTCACACAGAGTAAGAAATTAAGTTGAGATCTAAACCTGGCTCTTTTGACTTTTAAGCCCCATGTCCTGCTATTACATTCCTAGCAGCTTTCACCCAGCCTGCGAGGTATTCAGAAGGGTGTGTTCTTGTGCATCCTTAACTTGCATGTGCTTAGTAAATCCATCGTGAAAATGTAGCAGACGTGATGAACGTCTCAGCAGAATCACCAGCTGGCCACCCAGCCCTGTCCTCCGGTGCTTACCTCCCCCCTCTCCAACCCCTACTTCTTCATGTTGTGAACTGAAGACTCTTTTCCTTCCTCCCTCCCTCCCTTTCTCCCTCTTCCTTTTCCCCCCTCCTTCTGTAGTCTGCTTTTCAGGGTCTGCATAGACAATGGTGCCATTTACACCAGGGTCCCCTTGATTCAGCCACTCATCGTGTATTAAATGAGTAACCCCTCCTTGTAGGCCCTTGTGTGAGGTTCACAACTGGGCATCATAGAATGTTTCTGTTAATGGATACAACAGTCTAATCTCCTTTATTTTTTATAACTGGAAAAGGTTTCAGATGGTTGAGGTTTGCAGGAAATTAAGAAAATGAATTTCAACTCAAATAATGAAAAAGTCCTGTATGAAGAAGCAGCAGCACTGATCCTCATTTGGCTCTAAAATACAGTCAAGTTCCTAAACACATGTTTTCAAAGATCCATGTGGGATGAACGCTGCCAGTGCCAAAGCCAATGTTAGCTGGTGTGCGCGTCTCCGCATCAGCGTCGATTAGCCCAAGACTGATGCTCTCAGCCTCACCTTCCCTCTTGTCCTTCCCTCCACTCACAGGAAAATGCCTGCTGTCGGCACTTCCTGGCACGACAGCCCTCCTGGTAATCTCAGTGCCCTTTGCCTTTTGGTGCTCCCTTACCTCGGTGACCCGCGGTGCTGGCCAGAGCCCATCACCCAGGTCCCGCCCGCGCGGGAGAAATTCCTTTCATTCATCAGCAGATAAGGAGTTCTGACAAGCCTCTCTGAGGAGCAGAAGGGGGAAAACACACACACAAAAGATTGCCCTGTAATCCTGAGAAGCACAAAGTGAAGGAGCCAAAGAGAGACGGAAGGCAGCTTGGAGGCAGCCAGGGCAGACAGGGAGTCTGCTATCAGAATTAAATGCGATGCAGTCCAGAGCCCCCTCTCTGTCTCTACCTGCTTCTTCTCAACGTCACTCTCGGCCAACAGTTTGATACAAAACAGATCCCCAGAAGGATTCCAGTAACTCCTCAGGACCACCAGGGCAAAAACAAAAACATTCAGGGCTTGACACTTACCAGGGCAACTTGCCAAGCTTATCACATGTGAAAAGAGCTGCTGGGAGAGAAAAATCTTGCTCGTGTTCACAAGGCTGGGTGTTAAGTCTCTGAGAACCCAGGGCATTTTCCATCCACAGCAGCCCAGGAGTGTTGGGAAAAGCACGTTTCTCTGAACTGCCAGAAAGGGCAATTATGTGTTTTATGGAAGCAAAGGCTGATGGAGAACTTGAAGGGTCATCTGCGGGGGAAGGGGAAGAGTGCGTCTGCCTTCTCACAGTCCAGTCTGAATACTCGGAACCACCCCACCTGCAAGGATATTTCACACATTCTGGATGTAAATCTTTTCCGCAAACCTGGCCTTGAGCAACTCTGACACCCGACCTAACACTTTCATGATGCGTTTATTTCTCTCCTGCCATCGGGGACATGGCCTGCGCACTGTGCTAACCTCCCTGCAGGCTGCTTACCGCGTGCAGACTTGGTCCTTGACCTCTAACGTGGACCTTTTCCATATAAACGCCCTAATGGGTGGATGCTATTCCTATCCCCATTTTCCGGATGAGAAAATTGAGGTACAAAGAATATAGCTGAGATCACATGGCTAATGAATGATAGAGCCGGGAGTTATTCCAGCTTCTAGGGATTTACGCCAGCTTCTCATTGGATGCTCATACTTACAAACATTTTTTTTTTTCCATAGGGACATTTCCTCTCTCTTTTCAGGCTTGTCTGTTGGCTAAACAATCTTGTTGTCTCTAAGCCTTTCAGTTCCTGTGACTTCGTTCTGATGTTTCTTCTCTGGGTACCCCCCTCACTAATAAGATTTTTTCCCCCACAACTGTGCAAAACTTCTAATGAGTACTGCTTTATGTTTAAATATAGATCAGCTTGTATATGTTATATAGTAAATGCTCTATATCACATTGTTATGTATATACTTTAGAAGACTCACTTATCAGACCTGCATTCTTTATAATGCTTTATAACTGTTGTAAAGTTTCAAGCAAGTTTCAGCCCTATTAAGATAAACCCTTGTATCTCAAATTGGAACCTCACACCTCAGATGTGGGTTTTTTTGTTTCTGTTCTTTTGCATTAGCAACTATGTCAGGCATTCCATCCCGTATGCAAATTTGCCAAGAAGCTTTGCGAGGCTTCGGCTTTCCTTGGGCTGCAGGAAGCCATCACTGTTGAGATCATGGCCATCAGTAAAATCTCTGTAAACTACATGGATGGCGACCAGTTCCATTTCTTCCTTCCGCCTTGAGAGGCGCCTGGTCCATGATCTGATGCATCACAGTCTAGTCAAGAAGGTGACAGCCTGGGCTTTGTACTACACAAAACTCCTCTTCATCGGTTCTGCTGATATGTATAGAGTGCCTACTGCTGGCCAGGCATGTTCTAAGTGCCAGCACTTCATCAGTGAACAAAACCAATAATAAACTCTCTGCCTCTTGAATCTCAAACCCTAGTAGGGATTTACTAGATATGCGGTATATTAATTATACTTGGGAATTTGGAAAATGAGAAATAGGAGGTTCACACAGCAGAAATTGACTGAGCAAGTCTTTGTTAAATGCCTGATGTGTGTGGTGTGGTGTTTGTCAGGAGCTGGGCTGGAGAGGCAGCAGGAACCAGACAGACCTCCTTCCAGCCCTCACGGCACTTGCGTTCCAGTGGAATGTGCCCGTCGTTTACCTCTTTGCTCTCACATTCATTCCTTGCTCCTTCTCTGCTCCTCAGGAGGCAGCAGGTGGTTGGGGGAGTCCCTGCCGATTGGACCTGCCAGGTTCCCTTGTGTCAAACAGCCTCTGACCTGCTCTTCCAAGAGCGGCATTGGCTACGTTTCGAAGGAGGAAGGCGACAGCCTTGCGTCCTTCTTGTTCTCTCCGTCTCAGCGGAGGGAAGCCTTCCCTGTGGACTCCACTCCTGCCGGTCACGGTCCTGAGCCCTGACGGGCCCTCCTGGCTTCAGGCTCGGGTAAACCCACGTCCTCTGGTGCCCTCCATTCCTGGGCCAGGAGTGGCCTTTTGCCTGGCTTGCTGCACCATCTCCCGTGGAACTTCTCTCTTTTCTCATAATCTGTGGGACCAAATATTTATATTAAATTCTCTCTCTGATTTCCTCATGGGGCCCTAGGTGGGGTAGAGCACTTTGATCAAGAGAATAAAAATATGATTCGCAAAACAAAAGCAGAAATGTAGGCTTCTCTGGACCGGACAGGAGGAAATACCGACCGGGTGGAGTTCTCAGGGCTGCCATAGCAAAGTACCACCGACCAGGTGACTTAAATGATGGGAATTGACTTTATCACAGTTCTGGAGGCTGGAAGTCCAAGATCAAGGTGCTGAGATTTCGTTTCTTCAGAAATCTGCCTCTTGGCTTACAGAAAGCCGCGGCCTCGCTGTGTCCTCATTTGGCTACTCTCAGTGCAAGCGTGCCCAGGCATCCTTCATGAGCATGTCAGTCAGAGTGAATCAGCGCCCATCCTAATGGCCTCACTGTGACTTAGTCACTTCTTTAAAGACCCTGACCTCAAGCACAGCCTCACCCTGAGGCACTAGGTGTTGAGGCTTCAACATACGAGTTTTGCAAGAAGAACGCTTCAGTCTCTAACACTGACCTGGTTGAAAGACATCGACAGACAGATGAGCAGGGCAGGCACTGGCAGCCATGCAGGCAGTTATTTGATTTTTGCAGATTTGCCATCAAGATGATGCGCTAGCCCCTGGATGTGCAGGCTTGATTAACACGAAGCTTCTCCCCTGCCCTTCACATCAGGCAGGCGAGACGAACAAGGGATGGAACAATGAATTGAGATGTAGCTCATCTCAGGATGGGTTAATTCTGGGGAGCGGCTGCAGACGGGAGAGCAGGATCATCGCACCTGGTCAAGCAGGTCAGAAAGAGCCTCCTCTGAGGGGACGTCTTCTAAGGTGGGTCCTAAAAGACGGAAGTGTTAGGCAAGGGAAGAGAAAACTGAGAATGGGAAGACAATTCCAGGCAGATGCAAGAGCATGTTCGCTAGAGATGAGAGCTGTGTGAGGGAAGAATTGCAGAGCATAGCTGTGCAGTCTGCATGAAACTGAGAAGACAGATTTTTCTTCATCGTTTTGTGAGAACTGAGAATGTTCTCGGTGGTCGTTGAAGCTCTTCATGTCTTGTGGAACCTACTGGGTGTTGCTCTCCAAGTATCCTTGAGCTTATGTTTTGCTTCCTTGCATTTATTCTTTTTGGTGTGTTTCCATCTATGAGAGAAATTATTGGCACTATTCCTTGATCGTGTGTCTCTGACTTTGCTGTGGCGCCATGTCCCCTTTGGTACCTGTGATCATGGGGCCTGGCATGGTGTGACCTCCAGGAAACTGCTGGGGGTGTTTACTGGAGCCGTGGGAAGACCTGGAGAGGCTTTGAAAACACTGCTTGGTAACTTTATTGCGCCCACATCCTTAATGAGGCTGTTTGTTCCTTTCTTAGCCACATGTCTGTGGTTCATGGGGTAGAACATAGTATCGGACACACATGGCCCCAAAGCAATGTCAAAAATAAAATTTAAAAAAATTAAGTTTTCTCTTGTTGCTCTTTTTAGCTTTTTCATTAGGTGTCTCTCCTCACTGCTTGAGGATGTTATTCTAGAAAGTTCCAATTCACTCTTGTGTAGATTTCTGGCTTGAAGAATAAGCAATTTGTCCGAAGACATTATGTAGACAGGAGAGCAGTTGAAAAATCATGTTCATATTATTGCAAACAACCTACAGGATTTGAAGATTTTTGCACATTATCATATGTATCATAAATAAAAGGTTTTTAGATGTTCCCCAAAGAGACTCACTCAAATTCTCAGATGGAGGCTTTTTCTTAGGAAAGACTTTGATTCAGTAATTCTAAAGAAGGTTCCCTATGTGCAATTCCTATTCAGAGCAGAAGGACATTTAACTATTTATTTAATCAGAGCCTACCAGTAATAGATTTAAAAGAAGATACCTTCAGTTTTCATTGGGCCTAAACTGCATGCTATTGAGAAGAGATACAACATTTCACGTGCATCTTATTAGCCATTAAGATTGAGAGCATTGAACTTGGGGGCTTTCTGGGTTATTACATATCTACCTCTGAGGAGGAAATAAGAGTCTACATTAGAGCAAGAAAGCACTGAGTTAGATATAAAGAAGAACTTTGTGTGTTAGGCTGATTAAACACTGGAGCAAATTAGCAGGAAAGCTTATGGAATCGCCATCTGCGGAGATATTTTAAAAATAGAATTGAGAATTTTCTTCTTTGGATGATTTAGGAAATGCCCCTACTGGCAAGAAGATGGACCAAATGTGCTCTTGAAATCCACTTTGGCTTCCCGTTCCTTAGAGTCTTTCTGCACAGCTCTTGGAAGTATTTATTTCCTAAGTAGAATGTAGAACAGAATGTCTTTAGTAAAGGTTGTGTGTGTGTGTGTGTGTGTGTGTGTGTATCCATGTCTTTAAGAAGAATGGAAAGAAAGGGAATGTTGTTTTATTTTAAAAACAAAATGATCGTTTCCTAACCAGTCATTTTTACCTATGTCAGATAGAAAGGGTGTTCTTGGACTTTCGAGAAGCTGGCCACTTTCCTGACAACTCCCTCTCGGTCTTTTCTGTTCCTACACTTCAAATGTAGGCTTGACCCAGTATCCTACTCTTGTGATGACTCAAAAACTCAGCTTCCACAGCCATGAATATTTCTCTCGGTTCTAGACCTACATTCCAAATTTATATATGTAAATATAGTCTGGAAATATGACTACTTCAGTCTAGAACAGTCTAGTCGAGTTTGCTGAGAGGTCTTCTTAGGTGTCTATATGGGGAAGGTACAGACGCAAATGGGTAATAGGAATGTTATGCAATCAGTAATTTCCCAAACAATGGTAAGAACCAGATGCAGTGGTGGCGAGGGGAGGCTAAAGAACAAGTATGCTGTATGGGGTGGAGCCAGAGAGAGTTTTGCAGAGAAGAGTATGCTAGAATTGGGTCTTGGAGGATGCACAGGAGTTTGCCTGACTGCTCAAGTGAGGTAGGAGAATTCCAGGGTAGAAGGACCAGCATGGAAAATGATACAGAGGCATAAAAATGCAAGGAGGTCCAGGGTACTATAAACTGTCCTCTCTCAAGTATATACACCTAAGAAGACCCTTCCGTAAATTCAACTAGACGTGTTCCAGACCAAATCACTGGGGAAGAAGAAAGGGTACTTCCACGCCGTCACCTCCACCCACCCGTCCTGTCGACAGTTGCTCCTGTGAACTCGTTGCACCCCTGCAACTCCCTGCAACCATCCCGCTGGTTCTCCCACCCATGTTAACCATCTGAATCCTCCCATCTCTTCAGCTCCTCTTGCACAGTGATGCTCCCATGACTCATGCTCAGTCACAGAAGAGCATCCCTGACCCCCTCCCCCCACACCACGCTGTTCCCACAGCTTACAGCTCCGTGAGCACATCTGCCTTTCTCAAGCAGTCTTATTTTTCTCTGACCTACCAGCATTTCTTCTGCTTTGAATAACCTTTCTACCCTGCCTGTGGAAGTCCACCTCTACGGGCGGCTCATATTTGCAGTCTCAGCTCATCTTCTTGGGAAGTCTTAACCAGTCCTCCCCGATGTGCTTGAATCTTCCCCCATCCAAGAACCCTGAGCAGAATTCTTTATATGACTATGGAAAAGGCATTCCGCACAAGGGGTGTATAAGCACTTAGGATCTGGGGTGAGACTGTCTACATCACATCCCAGCAAAGAGACCCTCGTGAGACATGTAACCTCTTGGTGCTTCAGTTTCCCCAGCTCTAAACATGAAGATAAAATAACACTAACCCATAGGAGTGAGGATGAAAACACTCAGCCGGGCACCAGGGAGAACGGAGGTGAATGGTCCCTGCAATCGGGCGCGTGCAGTCAAGTAACTGCAGTGATATACGCAATAATGTTTGAATAACTAGCGAGCTGTGAAGTGGCATCACCGTCTTCAGCACAAGGGCTCACCACACCCCAGCACTGCTCTAATCTGAATGAATTATTCAGTTGATATATATGAGCAGATATATATTAAAGAACTCTCATTAACTAGTAGGCAAAACAAGGTCGTTTAGATTTGTTGACCTTTCACTCTGCTAGGGCAGGGCAATTTCTTATAGCATGTTCTGAAGGGTTTAATTAGTCTATTTTTAAATGCCTGGGCCTTTTTGGTTCACTATCGTATCTGTGAAAGATGGTCCCGCAATGTACAAGACGGAAATTCCAGGAAATTTCTTTTTCTAAGATTTAATTTTCCCTTGACCACTTCAACAAATCCTCCTATTCCATAATTTCGCTAAAAGAAGTATTCCCATTGTGCAGTAATTATGTCTAGGATTTGCAGTTAATGTCACTTCTGCTAAGCTTTTTTCCCTTAACATGCTATACTTCATGCATTTACCCCTGTATTGTTCTACGACATTAGTTCCAAGAAGCCAAATCATAGTTATCTTTGAATTTTTGTGTCTTCAAATTGCCTATTTATTTAAAGTTCTGTGACTCAAAACTCAAAAACTCTCAAAAACTTAAATATCATTTTATTTGGTGATGATAAATAATGTAAAAATAATAGGATATAAAAGCATGGGGAAAGGGTATAGCTCAGGCAGTAGAGCACATGCTCAGCATGCAAGAGGGTCCTGGTTCAATACCCAGGACCTCCTCCAGGTGGAAGTTAATGAAGAAACCCAGTTACCTCCCCTTCAGAATACAAACAATGCAAGCAAAGCCTGTGCCTCCTTAAAAAAAAAGGAACATAATATAAAAATAATGATGCCTTACATTAGTTTACTACCTTATCGTGTACAAAACACTTCTTGCATCAACTTCAGTGGAATTTCGTCTTACATGGAGACTGGGCTTTCAAGCCAATCTGTAAGATGAAGATTGTCTACAGTTAAAGTCCCTGTAAAAATCCTTTAGGAAGTGCCACATTCGATATCAACATACCATTTCTCAATAAGTCCAAAGATTTCTTTTTTTTTCTTCTGCCATTGGAACAGATTGCTGTTTCTTTGGTTGAGCTCCAGATGAAGCAGTTGGCTTGCATTTAGGGACCATGTTGCACAAAAAAAAAAGTAAGTATCTTTAAACACTAGCATCACCCTCCTGCACCATCAGGTGCTCACATCATGAGAAGCAGCCTCAGGGAGACAGCGGACAGAGCAGAAACAGCCTCCCGTGTCACTATCACCTCCGGGCGGGTGCTCAGGCGCTGGAGGGCTGGGTGGATGGTCCATGCCATTTCATATTTCCATCTCCGTATCTCAGTCTCTGTTTCTCTCTCTCTCTCTTTTTCTACCTCTGATTCTCTTTCTCTTTCCTTTTTGGAGGTCTGAGGGGACATAGCTGAAAATGTTTAAGTCAAAAACAGCTCGTGACACATTATCACCGTATCCCACTGAGCACCCTAACAGCGAGATGAGGCAGCGAGGGATAATTGCCTTATTTTATTTAGTGAAAACAAACAAAAGCTCAGAGTAGGGTTGTGAGATTTAACAAAGAAAAATATGTGATGCCCAGTGAAACTTCGCTATCTGATAAAAAATGAATAATTTTGTAGAATAAGACTGTCCGGCGCAATATTTGGGGCAGACTTGTGCTAGAATATTTTTTGTTCATCTGAAATTCAAATTTATCCAGGAATCCTATATTTCATCTGAAAACCCTAGCTCAGAGGCATCGCTTAGCCTCATGCCTTCTCGTGTCCACACCCTGATGTGAGAACGTGAGATGGCTCATTTTTGGAATGTATTCATTCTCTTTGTTTACACCTGGATGACTTATTTGTCTACATCGCATTTATGTTTGAAATGACTTTCAATTTGTCCTATAAAGTTACTTGATAAAAAAGCAACATATACAAGTAGATGTTCTTATTCAGACAGTCCATCCATCAACACAGATTTGAACTGTACTCGTCCGTTTCTGACAAGGAATCGAGTGTCTCCTTGGCTTATACTTTTAAAGACAGAACACCCAGTGAATCTGACTTCAGGGAATGCTGTGAGACCTAGGGGAAAAGCTGTAAATATAATTAAGGCCTTTGCTGCTCAGATGGAATGGAAAATGTTTCAGCCAAAAAAAAAAAAAGGAAAAAAGGTCACATTCACATGTATATTGGGCTGGCACTCATTATGACATCATTAATAGCCAATTAGAAAGTTTTCTCAGTATCCAGCCTTCTGATTCCATTTCACGATAATTGGTATTGATAGCATTTTATTGCCGCTGTGTACCTTGCCAGCACCAAGACTGATGGATTCTGATCCAGACTACAAGGGACGTTTTAACAAGGCGGGCGCACCGTTATGTTATTTTTACTACGCCATGTTACCTGGCAGGCAGTTACAGTTCTGGACTCTAACATGGTTTTCCAAGAATAACAATCATCTAATGTTTCGTTTGGCTAAAGCAGGGCTTGTGATCGGCCACCTGTTAGAAGAAAATGAAGGTGTTCCTATGGATGGAAGATCTGAGTTGGATCACACAAGGTTTTAAGAAGGGAGAGCGTGTTCTGTTGGCTACCCTAGAAATGGTAAGAGGTGAGGAAATTAGATGGTAGACAAAGGTCTGAGTGGAAAGGTCTGATTATCTTTAAAAAAGTTAAATACATCCAAAGTGCTACCATCTGTGGGCAGGGGTGTAAGTCCCTGACATCTGTGACATTTAAACCAGAACAGCTCTGGCACCGTCTCTTGGACTGATGGTCAAATTCCCTGCAGAGGATCAGGGGAGCATCCCAAGAAGGTTGTGTGGCCAGAATCGCTGACTTTATGGCAGCTGTTTCATCATGAAGCAAATGCAGAGCAGCACGTGTGTGTGAGCCCGTGCTCTGAAGGAAGCACGCCCGAAATAAAGCTCAGGTCTGCTCCTTACTCTGTGACCTGGGACAGTCTTCCTTTCTAAGCCTCAATTTCTTCATCTGTAGAATAGGAATAAGAATGCTATCAGAGTTGTTTTGAAAGAATTAATGTAACAAAAAGAGTAAACTTCTTATCATATAATCAATTCTTATAAATGAAGGTTTTATTATTAATTATAAGCTATACAAGTAAGGGGAATAACATGTTTTGTTTGTTTGCCAACTTTTTTCTATTTTTTGTTTTCATTTTTTTTTAATTACTACAAGACACTGACTACAGTTCCCTGTGCTATACAGAAGAAACTTATTGTTTATCTATTTTCTATATAGTAGTTCGTATCTGCAAATCTTGAACTCCTAATTTATCCCTTCCCACTCCCTTTTCCCTCTGGTAACCATAAGTTTATTTTCTATGTCTTTGAGTCTGTTTCTGTTTTGTAAATAAGTCCATCTGTATCTCCTTCTTTTTTACATTCCACATATGAGCGATATCATTCGGTATTTGTCTTTCTCTGTCTGACTTACTTCACTTAGAGAGATGATCTCCATGATCTCCATCCATGTTGTTGCAAATGGCATTATTTTATTCCTTGTCATGGCTGAGTAGTATTCCATTATGTATATACATACCACAGCTTCTTTATCCAGTCATCTGTCAGTGGACATTTAGGCTGCTTCCATGTCTTGGCTGTTGTACACAGTGCTGCTGTGAACATTGCAGTGCAGGTGTCTGTTTGAATTAGTGTCAACTCTTTTACTCATCAGACACTGAGTGAGTGCTGGGGGACACTATTCCAGGTGTTCCAGGCTGACGCTTTCTCCCTGGCAATTTCCCACAACCTTTCAGCCCAGGATGCTCCTCCCTTACCAGGTAGAGGGGCACATTAGATTGCAAAGAATGTGATAGTATGAAATAACGTACTTGAGCCCCTAACGTATAGCTCACTTTATATTGTTTAACACATACAGCATCTGTGTGGGACAGCATCTTTGTAATAGAGGAGTAACTGGGGCACAGAGAGTTTTAGTGGCGTATCTGAGCTAGTGGACGGCAGAGCTGGGGCTTGTGCCGAAGTCCGCCTGACGGTGAAGGGCATTCCTTTAACTACGTGCACGACCAGAGAAAATGCCCAGGGGCCTCTAAATAGATGTTCACCATGTGACATGTGAAAAAAATGAAAAGGCCAAACCTTTCATCATTTCTGTGGTCCCTAAAAATAATCTTATCTTGCATCAGTCTGATAACTGAAAGCTAATCTTTATATCCAAGTGTCCGTGAATCAGTCCCCTAGTTCTCTACGGTGAGGATGCCGTCACTAACATTTACATAACTAGTCCCTCTCATTGATGTGACCAGAATCGAAGGGTTCATGAACTAAGTCACCCCTGCTAAAATAGCTTCTGCAAAGACCGCACGTGGTCATTCTAATGAGCTACTTTGCTGTGAACGTACTTTTGAAGTCAAATTAAAAATCAGTATTAAGAAATCCAATCCGGGGCCATCATACTACATTTTAATCTTACACCATTTTTCCGCCAAACATAGCAGAGCAATCTATCAGTGGGTAGCCATTCTTAAACATCCCAAGAGCAAATGGATTTGAACTTTTCTGAGTCACCAGAGGAGTAGCAATTTCTCTGATCTTCAAAATGTGACTCTAAATCAATTATAAAAGCCCCAAACCCGATCTTCCCACCTATTTCTGAAGACCTCAGAAAGGGGGTGCTCCTCTCCCACTTGTTAACACGGAAATATCTCAATGTCTCTCGTTTTGAAATATGAAAATATTTTGTCTTTTTTTCCCATAATCATAATCATATGCTTCGTAGCCAGATGGGGAAATGTAACCTGCCGTATGCAAATGTGAAAAGGAACACAGGAGATTCCAAGTGAAAAGAGGAATCTCTCCACTCAGGAGAAAACTGTGTTCAGGTCAATCATAGTCTGCATCTTTCAATCTGTGTTGGGGGCAGCATTTGTGAAGACGTTGAACATATTGCTAATGGCAAACTCAGAGGAATGCCTGGTCAACACACTACTTTAAATATTATTTAGAGAAATAAAAAGCAAGGGAAAAATGAGAGCTCTACATGCTCACACTATTCCTACCGAGGCTTATTATTAACAGGGGAGCTAGCCTTCCCCAGTGCTCCGTGCCTGACACTCAGCCAATTACAAGAGAAAAAGGAAGGCCATTCAGTTGTCCCAGCAGGGATGTGGTCATCATGAAAGGACATCTGTGTCAATGGAGAAATTCTCACTTTATATCAGGATCCCAACGGGTCAGAATTTGACCCTCTTCTCTTCCTCCTTCACTCCCATCCTCTTCTGTGCATGGCTATCCAACCATGTCTTGCCCATAATTCTCCCAAGGGTCTCTCTCTTCATCCACTTCGACATCCATTTACCACCCTAATCAACATTTCATGACTTCATAACTTTTTCCCTTCCTTTTTGACTCTTCCAGCTTCTTCTCTGTTTTCACTGTTCTTAGGCCACACACCCCAATCTGCTCAAAATGCTCTAGCATCTTCAGCAAGCATGTACATCTTTTTTTTCTCTCTCTGGTATGTGCTGGAGAGGCCACAGGGCACCTGGATGGCCTTTTTTTAAAAACACCTTTATTAAGGTATGACTCCTGTACAGTGAACTACATATATTTGAGATGAACAATTTGATGAGCTTTGATCAATGTACACACCTATGAAACCACCACCACAATCAAGAGAGCTAACATTTCCATCACTCCCCAAGAGGTGCAAGTTTCGAATTCCCAATTTATCCCTTTCTACACCCTTTACCCTCTGGTAACCATAAATTTGTTCTCTATGTCTGTAAGTCTGTTTCTGTTCTGTAAATAAATTCATGAAAGAGAAAGAAAAATACCATATGATATCACTTATACTTGGAGCTTGGATGGCCTTTTAAAAACATTTGGCAGTTCTGAAGTGGGGGGATACCAGAGTGAGATTCAGCAATGAAGGCACCTGAACGTGACATGATCTCCATACAAGAGAGAGGGGCTCTTACTGAGCAGCAGCAGATCCACTTCAAGTCAACATCATACGAGACATCACTAGAAGTAGGGCCTTCTCCTTGACTTGGTACCACAAGCAAATCCATCCTTTTCTCTGTGCCTCAGGGTTTTCAGCCATGAAATAAAAATGATGGTCTGGGCATTTTAAAGCAGGAGAAATACAGGTGTAAAGAAGGCAAAGAAACAAAGAGGGGAGAGTTAATTTCTCTGCTAAAAGCAGGATGCACCAAGATGCCAACTACTACGTACAGAATAGATAAATAACAGGGTCCTACCGTAGAGCACAGGGAATCATAGCCAATGGCTTGTAGTAACACAAAATGAAAAAGAATATGGAAATGAATATGAATATGCTTATATGTATAACTGAATCACTGTGCTGTACACCAGACTCTAACACAACATTGTAAATCAACTCTACTTCAATTAAAAAAAATGGGGAGCACAGGGAAGTATGTTCAATATCTTGCAGTGGCTCATGGGGAAAAAGAATATGAAAATGAACATAAGCATATTCATGTATGACGGAAGCATTGTGCTCTACACCAGGAATTGACACAACATCATAAACTGATTATAACTCAATAAAAATAATAGGGGAAAAAAAGCAGAACATGCTATCATGGAGTCAAACACGCGGTGAAGCTCAGTAACTGTTTTTAGCTTTGGTTTGGGCCAACAATTGGAGTCACGTGTTTCCTTTTCTAGGTTAATTTTGTATTTTTCATTCAATTTCTCTTTTCTCATGGCCACTGATATGCAGCTGTCAATGCCGGGAACTTAAAACTCACCTCGTCTCAAATCTCAAATCAAGAGGACGATGATGGAGACACTGTCGGGCAGCGAAAGAAGTGTTTCGAGAGCTGGCTGACGTTCTGAAGTTGACTAAACAGGCAGAGCCAAGTGCACTTCCTTCTTCAGCCACACAGATGGAATGCACAGAGGGTGGCCGTGGTGACTGGCAGTGAGAGGGAGCCAAGGAGGGCCTGGGGAAAGAAAGAACGAAGAAGCAGATTGAAAGAAAGAGAGAAAATAACATAAAACACACGGCCATAAAAGTGTTATTAAAATGTCAAAGGAAACCATTCAGAAATAAAAACCAGAAACAGCCCTTCTCCGTCAGCAACACAGCCGGGAGCACCTCTCACCTCAGGGCTGAGCCGGTGGGCATCGCCGTGTGGAATTACTTGAGCGTCTTCGATAGTGTTTAACAGTGACCAATAGCTTCTGGGAAGGCTGAGAATGCTTCAGAATCTTCCAAAGAGGTAATATTTAGGACTATTTTCATCTACCCGGAGGTAAAGAAAACCAACAGAGACTGAGCTGAATTTTGGAGATTAGTAAATACACATTAAAATTAATATCGAGTGATAGCAGCATAGCTTCAAAGAACATGCCGTTTTGCATTGAGAAAAAAAGTTACCTTGATCAGTGTCTGGAAGGGCATGTTATCTAACAGCATATTATCGTTTGGTTGAGTTTCACCAGCAAACAGAGAAATTCCCCCGTTCCTCCCTGGGAGGTGTTACTGCAGAGAGAATAATTTGCAAGTTGGTCTTAATAAAGCTCATCAGTGTGCAGTTTCGAGTCCCAATCAGTGGTTCCTAGCAATGCCGTAACAGAGGAATGTCTTCTTGGGGCAGAATGCATACTATTAACTAACAGAAGGAGCCATCACACAGAGAAATTTTGCTCTTTTCTGTATTGGAGTGCAGTATACCAGTACTTGAATTTTGAGAGCGATTTGGAGAAGATAAGAGCTTTTTCAAATAAAAGTAAATTTACAGGATTAAAAAAAAATTTTTCTTCCTTATAAAAAAGACAAACAAGTGATTTGAGTTTATGCAGAGGCAGAATTTCAGACCTGCAGATTAATGCAAAGATAGTAATCAGCATTGTGTTTTTACTGATTTTTGTTTAGCCAAGTGGCCCTCCAACTCTCTTTGTTGTGGGCATCTTCCATTTTCTCTCAAAAATATTTCAACAAAAACCAAAATATATAAATATATACATTTGAAAATATACAAATACATATAGTTAAAGAGTGAAGTAATTTTGAAGAACGCTGTGCCTCCATGTATGATCAATGGACCAATGGACTTATAGTCAGAAATAGAAGCGTAGGCAGTTACATCGCATGTTGTCAATACGGACAGTGACGTTAAGTTATAATAACACCATTTTGAACGGACCTGCAGAAATCCTTGGTCTTGTGGCTGAGCCCTTAACTGGCTGTGCTTTGACAGTAGCTGATATCATGGTTTAAAGTATGAATTAATTATGTTGATTGATTTTTATAATCCCATGAAAAAAGCCTAGAATTTGGGATTAAAAGTTCCATGTCCAAGACCTAGAAACACCAGTAATAGAATATATGGTTCCGGACAAGCCCCTTAATAGTACTGAATCTCAGTTTTCTTGTCAATAACTGGGGATGCTTAATAGGTTAATGCAAAGATTAAAAGCGATAATAGATATTCAGCGTATGCATATAACATGAACACACAGAAAGTAACTCTTAATTTCTAACAATAAGCAATAAAATTTTAAGGAAAATGATCAAGAGTCTCTCCACCTCCTACTCTGCTGCAAAGATGTTTAGTATTGATGTCAAAATCTTTGTAAAGAGAAAAAAGGACTCTAAGGAAAATGTTGAGAATTTTTTTTTCTTGCTATAAAATTTTTTTCTTTATGAAGATAATTGGTTAATATGGTAAGAATATATCATTTTTCTTTATGTATATTTATCTTATACATATTTATATAAGAAAACTTTTTTTTTAAATGTAAACATCTTTCCCACAAAAGATTCATAAGATGTAAGTGAAGCAGCATAGTCAAATACACTAAGAATTGCTTTGAAAGACACCATGCCACTTCGCCATAGGATTTCTCAGAGTCCGAGAGCAGCCTGGTCATTCTGAAGACTTGAGGCTTCCTGATATATTAAGAGAAAATGAATGCCATAACAGGGTCACAAAAATCGTAGTCTGTTTTACCTTTTTATGTGCAGAGTAACAGTTTAAGAACCACAAAAACATACAGGGAATATGTGCATGTGTCTTCTCAGCACCCTCGATGACCAAGAGGTACAGAGTAAACGATTTTTCTGCCCTCTCCCAGCTGTTGCCCCATCCTGTAGTAACCTCGCATTCAGCACATTATTTTCATGAGATAGCAGGCCGATTTGAGTATGGGAAATGTGCTGGGAAGCGTCAGTGGATAACAGGGTTGGTCCAGATAGTCTTAACCAGAAAGAATATCTGAGTTTGGTAAAAAAAAAAAAAAAAAAAAAAAAAAATTCAGTATATGTGAGTAGCACCCTAGACATGCCTCTATTTTTATCAGCCTCTGCTACGATGACTAAATTCCTTTTGTTTCGCAGAGTGTGCGTGGAGTCACTTCCCTCATAAATATTTTAAAGCAAAGAATAGACTGAGGCAGCCTGTGCGCTTGCCTCCCATACACACACAGATGAAACGACTTCCACATGGCCTCTTAATTATGTTCCCCCAAACCAACATTGTTTGAAAAAGCGATTTTCTCTCCACGGAGTTGCTCCTTTAAATTGGCACACGAAGGGGGGAAAAAAGGACCCTTTCAACACTAATACTCACCTCCATTCTACCCAACCGCGATGCCAAGAAACGCTCCGAATCTCGCGGCGGACCTCCCACATTCTCAATAGGATGTTTTCCGTGCACAGTGATCCACAAATATTATCATTCCATGACAATGCAGTTTCATCAAGGTACGTCTCAATCGGCGGGATGCGAGGCCCACACAACAGACGGCGAGCTTGGCGCGCCCGGCGCTCGCCGCGTGCGTTACTTACTGGTTATATTACAGTGGTCACACTGAGTCCCGTATGGCGCCGTATTAACGAGCGGCACGCAGGCACCTTCTGTTGAAACATCTGTGACAGGGAAATTTCAGGCATTCTTCCAGACAATTTTTGTGCTCTGGACCAAAGTTTCATTAGGCCTGTAAAACCTGGCAAGCGGTGTTGTTGTGTATGATTTTTTAATAAACTGGGACATGCCTTTGTTAGAGGAGTGAGGAAAAGGGCTCTTCCGAGACTCCTTTCTATTATAAAAAGTTCCGAAAACATATGACAGCTCACAAAATAACATCTCCCAACTTTTTTTTTTTTTTGAAGCGCAGGGTTCCAGGCTTTCATAGACATATAGAGAAATTCACAGTTTGGGATGCAAAAGCAAAAATGCAGATTTTCACATCTTGGAGTACATGGTTCCAACGGTGGCTTTCCTCAAACACGTTTTGTTAAGAACGCTTACAACCAACAGAGCTGTTTTTTGTGTGTTTAATTTTTAATGCTAGCTGCCAAAAGAAACCTATGCAAGAGTTTCTACTTGATTTAAAAGACATCATGTCTCTGAATTAGGGGCAAAAAAGTGAAAGCTTTGGGCACACACCTATTTGCACTCATAAATGATGTGAACTTAACAACTAGCATCATTCATTTTTTTTTCCCTAGTTCAGATGTGGGTGTTTCCATTTCTTTCTTCACTGCCAGTAACCATCCTCCTACAGTAATGGAGACCAGAAAAACTCCCTTTTGCAATTCTTTAATTCCCAACGCTTTGCCACAAACACTAATGCAAAACAAACACGCTTGGCAGTAAATATGTGCATTATCATTATGTAAATAGGCATGTTGTTATCATTATACTTCCGTGCGGCTGTTCTTTGCAAAGGCTTTTTTCTTTCGAAATATATTATCCAATTTAAGTTATAATGTGTATTATACCAGTGGGGCTGTAGAAACACTCCAGATCAAGGGGAATTAGTAGACTGTATATAATAGAGCAAAATGTTTACCACCTACGCATATGGTGTGTGATGCGAAGGCTACCAAACAAACAGAACAATGCGGCTGCGTGTCGTGCGATTCCACCCAGCAGCGCACAGCACCTTTGAGATTAGCATCCATCTCGTGGTTCAAATTGAGTACCCCATTATGACATTTTATACTGACAACATTATAAGCTGAGATGATACATTTTCAACTCAACGAGATGAATGATCTGGGGCTAGCAGCAAATAGGCTGAGTATCTGAACCTCATATGAACTAGGAACAACTCATGCCACAGCCTGTTTGAAAATGTTACAGTGTTTGCATAAATCCACTGCTTATGCATAAGCACCAGGGAACCAGGATCCCGAGGCAGGCGGTAATCTGTAAAGTTCTTGTGGCGCTTGATAAGCATGCAAGATGCATCTCGTGTTCTCCTTGGTGAATTGCAAATGTTTATGGAAGAAATTGCATATAGCTGCACATTGTAGGAAAAGATTGAGGCAGATTCCTTCACTGGGACTCGGAATGGAGCGTGGAGAGAAGGGGTCTAGGGAAGCCAGGGCCTGGTCCATCACCTAATTTACTCAAGCCCCTGAGAACAAGCAAAACTCACCCAAAGAAGCAGATTTTGAGCCCCTCCTTATTATTGGTCTTCACATTCTGTAGTTGCTCACATTATTGGACCTCTCAACCATTTATTACATTTTCCCTGTGAAGACACAGCCAGAATTAAAGGAAGAATGCTAGTGTTCCTTTGCTTCCATGATTTTCTCTATTCTGGAGCAAGTAAGCTGCTAACTCTGAAACAACAAGACAATTATAATATTTATTCTTTGTTTGCTTAAAATGATGCTGTCAGTGTTTTTTTAAACCTCCTAAAGGGGGATGTCATTTGACACAGAGTTAAACAGATAAACTCTCAAACAGCTTGAAGATTTGATTTCTGTAGATTTAAAGCTCATTATCATTAGAATCTGATTTACAGGGCTTCAGAATAAATAAATTAGGTGACGTTTTTCATTTGCTCACCTCACCCTGTGCTAAGCACTTGTTCCGTGTAAAGCCTTTTTTCCTTTTTAAATACATTATCCAGTCTTAGTTATCATGCACAATATACCACGGGGGCGAGGACAGGACTCTGATGGCTTTGAAGAGTTTCAAATAGTCACCACATACCTTAGACTTTCTGCTTTGGTCCAAGAAAAGACCACTGCTATTCTGTCTTCAGATTAACGGTGGGTAGGGTTTGAGAAGTGGGGCCTCGGAGAAAATACAGCCGTGGCACTGACACCCTGTGCCAGACCCAGTGCTTGCTGTGTTCATGGGGAGAGGCTCTTCCTCGCCTCAGGCCTCCGTGCTGGTGCCCCGGCCTGCCTCCACCCCAGACCCTCTCGCCCTTCATCTGGCTCATTCCCGGGTGTGTCAGTCAGCCAGGGCTGCCGTAGCACCATACCACATGCTGGGAACCTTAAACAACAGAAGTCTATTTTCTCATGTTTCTAGAGGCTGGAAGTCCAGCATCAAAGCACTGTCAGCATTGGCTTCTCATGAGGCCTCTCTTCCTGGCTTGCAGACGGCCACCTCCCTGCTGGCCTTTCCTCTGTGCACTTGTGGAGAAAGGGATCTGTCTGGTGCCTCTTCCTCTTCTTATAAGATCACCAGTCCTATCAGATCCACCTTATGGCCTCTTCTAACCCCTGACCTCTCTGAAGACCTGATGTCCAAAGTACAATTGCATTGGCTTCAACATATGAATTTGGGGGACACAATGCAGCCCACAGCACTAGT
This sequence comes from Vicugna pacos, assembly GCF_048564905.1. Taxonomy (NCBI): domain Eukaryota; kingdom Metazoa; phylum Chordata; class Mammalia; order Artiodactyla; family Camelidae; genus Vicugna; species Vicugna pacos. The sequence goes on from NC_133011.1 coordinate 3,990,826, forward strand.
CATCAGTCAGGCCACAGCTAAGAGTTGCCTTCCTCCTGGACCTCTTCCCAACTGTAAACTCAGGGTCAAGTGGCAGTCTCAAGTTAAGCCAGAGGTCCAGTACCATTTTGCATGTGCTGATAGCAAACCCGATATTCTGTCTACCCTATGACACTGGGATACAGTTTAGGAGCAGTGATCTGTGACTGTAAGTGACATGGAAAAGATGCCCCATGAGTCAGATTCATGTGGACCAAGGTCCCAGGCTGGGCTGTGATGAACTGATGAGAGAACCCCTCTTTGGAAGTGGCCCCACTTTTTGCATTTGTGAAAGTAAAAACTGAGCACTGAAGACTTAAAATGAGGGAACTATGATGCACAAAAAGTGGGATTTCAAAGGTTGACAAAACTGTTAGCTTGATATCTGATGCTTATTGTCTTGATTGGGTTGATGGAGGAAGACTCAGAAGTCTCCAGGGTCGACGCATCTCAGACTGGGGGCAGACCGAGGGCATCGTTGGTCACACCTACACCCCGCATGGTCAGGCACAGGCTGCTTCGCCTCCTGCTTGGATTCTCAGCCTTGACTGCGTGATGACGCGCCCATTGCTGTCAGTTTCATGGCAGGAATCCTCCCTGGCTTGTGACTAATCTCTTGGGGAAGGTGGTGATCAGCGCACTCCCCGGCTTCTCCGCAGGGCCACTCGGAGACGCCCCTGCTGCCTCTTCCTGATTTCTTGAGACCTATCGTGATGGAGATTGCGTCAGTGTCCAACAAGCCTCGGCAGCCCGACGGAGCTTTGTGTGGATCAATGAAAGCACACGGGGAGCTGAGACGACCTCTGTACAGTGAAAGACATAGAGCAGTGGTTTTCTCCTCTAGGGGATACTTGGCAACATCTGGAGAATTCTGCAGTTGATACTCATTTTGGGGAGGGGACAGGGAGAGTGACACTGATATCTAGCGGGCAGAGGTCAGGGATGCAGCCTAATGTCCTACAGTGCACAGGACAGCTGCTCACAGCAAAGGATCATCCGGCCCCAAAAGCCACCAGCGCCAAGCTTAGCAGCCCTGGTGGTGAGGTTCATAAGGGGCTTTGGATTAAATAGTTATGTGAATAGTTTTCTTAATGGATGTAACATACACTCACCTGTAAAATGAGGATTAAAAATATGCATTTCTTTGTTCTAAGGATTAGCTGAGATAATATATTCAAATATTTATTTTTATTTAGCATAAACCAGGTGCTGGACTCTGCGGTGCTCGGTGCAGTGATACACACTCAGAGAGCATCAAAGGTGTGTCAGGAGCTGTTGTGATGGATTTCTAAACAAGTAAAGAACAAAATCGGGTGCAAATACACAGCATTAAGACTAGATTATGGATTATGTGCCCACGTGTGTGTTGGCGGGTGGATGGGTGGGTGTGTTACACTGGGAGGTTATCTGTGGTCACCCCATTGTTCTGAAAATGAAATGATCACGTGATGAGTGGGAAAAGGGAATTCGATTCACCAGCCAACTTCCCGGCACATCTCAAGGAACTGGTGGGTTTCGGGGGACAAGGAAGTTGCACTGAGAGGACTAGAAGGCTCAGGGGACACAGAAAGAAAGGGAGCAGCTGAAGAGACGGAAGGACCTGAGCAGGAAGGGGCAGGGACTGAGAACTCTGTGTGAAGGTGGACACATGGAGGGAGATGGAGGAAGCTGGGTTGGAATTCTCAAACTAGTTTTATCCACGGCTACAAGCTCGATGTCAGAAGGATGCGGTCTTCCCAGGTGAAGAAGAACTCACTCTCCGCTGATGAAAACAGTTGGGACCCAACACATCTTCAATCCAGGCTCTTCTGTAGTTATACCGATCTCTCCCGGAGTCTTTCTCCACATCAGGAAACCGCCCCTTCCACCTTTTGGACCACCCTCATGACGCAGCAGCCCTCCTTCTGGCGTTGTGTGAAAGAGAAAATGAGGGCACCCCCCAGGGGTGCTGGCTGAACGCCAGCTTGGAGTGGGACGTGGGTCTGTCGGGGTCTGCAATGTGTATGGCGTTCTAGCCGACAGGAGTTGAATGCTAGAGTGGATTTTAATTGTTTTTAAAATAAGAAACAGAAAACATCTGAAATTCCTGAAAAAAAATCAGTGGGTAATTGAGCTTAGTACTGGAATCATTGAAAAGCTGGAAAGTCCTTGATGTTAATTTTCTAATGAACACAATCCTAAAACGACTATCCCGGTTTGCAAGAAGTTCTTGCAAAGAAAGAAGTGACCTTCTCAGTGTGTTGTTTTCTTTCTTTTTTCTTTCTTTCTTTTTTTTTTTTTTTGAACTCAAATGTGTTTCTGAATCCCTTTCACTGACGAGCTAGCTCTCCCAGAAGTGGGGGCTCTGAGAGGAAGCAGGGCTCAAATTCAAGTCCACAGTGGTCACCCGGCGCCTGCACTGCCCCCAGCTCCTTTCAAGTTAAACACACTTTTCAAGAAAGGGGGGTTAAAAAAAATACAAATGCTGGAGAAGCCTTTTATAAACAAGCCATTTAAACTTCAGAGACAATTAGCCCCCTGCCCATTTTTAACTTCTGGGTTTCAGAGCCTCAGCTTTCCTGATAATTTACTTTTTTTTTTTTAAATGCTCAGGCCTGGTGTGCTGGCCTGGCTGAGGTCTGCCCTCACATGTCGTGGCTGCTTGGAGATGTCGAGCTGCCATGGTCAGTCTGATGAGGTAGACATAAACTTTTGGCATCCCGTATCTGCAATATCACGGACGGTCAAGGAGGCGCCTGTTATAAAAATACACAGTGAAACCCAACTGAAGGGCTGCTCTTTCTCAAAGGCGAGCGTAATGCATTCCTTCTGTTTGGGCTCATTTTCCAGCCTTTCACATTCTTTGTGAACAAGAGTTATAAAACAACCCTGATGCAGGCCAATTATTTTTACTTTGAAGGCCATTAATCAAGATTGACTAAGAAAATGAAGACAGCTAAGCAAAATTTCATATGTGACTAGAGTGAGATTAAAATAAAACCAGATGGGATGGACAGAGACACTAAGCATGTTTTTTTCCTAATTTTTGGACTCATGTAATAAATGTCTTTTACAAATTACAGCACTCTTATTTTCTTACAGTAAATCAAATCAGGCCATAATGTACAAGTGGTCTCATTGCTGAAATGTCAAAAATAGAACCTGCCTTGTTCTTGGAGAGTGAGTCCTCAAATCTAAACCAGCAGCTCGGGCTAACAGTCTATCAGCCCTCTGTCTACCTGTGTGCAAGCAGAAGGAGCTCGAAGGACGGGGTCCTCGTGGCCTCCGGGCAAACCACACGGTGAACTCACAGGCATCTCACCACAGAACGATCAGAGTGTTGGATCAGAGTTATCAAGCAGTCCAGTGCCCAATTAGTTAAGAAAAAGCTTTAGTTCAAAAGCTTTATTTTATTTCAAAATTATCTTATACTTTACACCTAAATATAATTTCATATAAAAAGCATATATCATTAGTCTTACTGTTTTTTTTTTTAATTGAAGTATAGTCAGTTTCAATGTTGCATCAATTTCTGGTGTACAGCATAATCCTTCAGTTATATATATACATACATATATTCCTTTTCATATTCTTTTTCATTATAGGCTATTACTAGGTGGTGAATACTTTTCTCTGTGCTGTACAGTATGAACTTGTTGTTTATCTATTTTATGTGTAGTAGTCAGTATCTGCAAACAAGAGCTTTTAAATATCCTGAATCTCTGTCACGAAAATGACTAGGAAAACCACGCACTACCTGTTAACAGAGACTTTAAAATGTTTTTTTCCTGGATCCTCAGGCTCTGATACTGCTGGTAAATTCATTATTTTTTTAATCACATGAATACACATTTTGAAATACACATTCTGGGAACAGAGTAGTCAAATGTGTGTGTTTAAAAAATAAAATGGAATTCCTCTCCTGAACTTCTGGGGGCTCGTTTCTTCTTTCTAATTTTGCATGAATAACAAGGCTCTGTTTCCTTACTGACAGCCACGGCATCTTCCCTCAGTGAGAAAGGAACTGAAAATAGCCAGCTGTTTCAGGATCTTTATCAAAACACACATAATCTTAAAGAATTCTCCTCCATTTAACATTGTCAGGTTAAAAAGTCTGCCTAGAAAATGAGACTAAACTTTCTTTCCCAACACTCCGTGAACCATTTCCACAATATGCTCAGAGAGGACATACACTTTTCTTAAAGCAGATTCAAAATCTGTAAAGAAAATGAAGGAAATCTCAACGATGGTAAACTTTCTTAACTCTTTTGATGTTTCCTTTTTTAGACGAAGGAAGCGATTGCGAATTTAAAGAGGACCTTTTTTCAAAAATTCTTTTCCTGAAAAAGCAAAATACAAAAAAAAAAAAAATCACCCATCAATCAACCCATGAGAATGAAGAGGGTCACCTACATCTCTCCTTTACAGATCTCGAAACAAATTGGGAAACATTTGTCCAAAATTCCTCGGAAAACAATGCAACTCTCTGGATACTTACAATAATGGCATCCTTGAAAGTCACATTAACACTGTGTTTTTCTAAGTGGGTTCGCCATTTAATTGCTTCCTATTAAAGCCTGCTGGGGAATCCTCCTTTAAATACACTTTTTATTGATAAATGGAGTTAACATCGAGGAATTAAAATTAGTTGGCCCCAAAAAACTTCTGAAAGTTATTTATTTTTAAAGTTCAAAACTTTACGTGGAGTGGACTTCTTTATCAGTGACTCGAGCAGCCAGATCCACTCTCCAAAATATGCTTATCTGTAAATCCAGGAATAAAGCACTCTACACATTGGTATGTCTCTAACTCATGTAAAGTATTATCATGGAAATGTTCTGCCTTGAACTCAAACAGTATAACAAATCCAAACTCGGTATCTTTTTTTTTTTTTTTTTGGTCAAAACCAGCTGCTTTTCTCCATAGGTAGATGGCTGTCAATTACAACTTCATTCTCCAAAACTAAACCTTAAAATCCCCAAATGTCAAAATCTCGGAGTCCTTGTTAATCTCACTAGCTCCCGTTCACCTTGCCTCACCCATCCTCCAGTCCCCAAGTGTTGTCTTTCAAAGTCAGCCCACACAGGCAAAGCTTCCAAACGTCCAGTACAAAGGAACTGACCACCTGGGGGCTTATGTCAAGGGGTGGGTGGTGTTATTAAGTCATCAGCTTTCTATGCAGAGGGACAAGTCAGGCTGAGATCTAAGAAATGGAGCAGAAGAGGTGAACTTACCACACCCAGAGCACCTTCTCACTCTTCCCACCTTAGTCTAAGTATTTTAGATCTTCCTCGTTCCATCATTTACGCCGAAGTCAAAAAATTTAGAAATTTTCTAGATTCTGCTCTTTCCTTATGAACATTCAATCCATCAGTAAATTCCACCAACTCTATCTTCAAAAGACATCCCAGTTCCTGACACTTCTCTACAACTCCCTGTTAAAACTTCCAGCCCAGTCCCCCCAGTCCGTAACCTCTTGTCTGGCCTACATCTGTAGTCCCCTCCGTGGTTTTTCTGCCTCTCCTATTGCCCGTATGATTAATTGTCAAGAGAGAAGGCAGAGTGATCGTTTGAAAATGGAAACTAGGTCTTATCTCGCCTTCCTCTTGAAAACTTCCCAATTGTTTCCTTTCCCAAAGGAAGAAGCACCCTAGCCCACAGCAATGGCAACACCCTCGCTTATACAGCGACCTGAACAGCCTTACCCCATCCCGTCTCGACCTGCCTTTCTTCCACATCCACTGCTGCTCACCACGGTCAAGCCCAGCAGGCTCTTGTTCGTCCCTGGAACAAGTCAAGTTCATCTCTGTCTTGGGGCCGTGACACTAGCGATGTCCTGTATTCAGAACACTAAAAAAAAATTTGCTAATATTTGGTATGACTGTCTGCTTCTTGTCATTTAAATTTCTGTTTAAATGTCACTTCCTCAGAAGGGCCACCTTAACACTCTCTCTAAATTTCCCCTGGTCATTATCTGTCACATCACCTCACTGTCATTATCTGCCCTTTTTCTGGGGGATGTGCTCATGCGTTTGATCACTGTCTCTCAACACAAGAGCGTAAGCTTTGTCTCTCTTGTTTACGGCTGTATTTCCAGCATCAGATGTGTCTTTAACCAGGAATAAAAATGAGTTTGTCAAATAAATGAAGGAATCAAAAATGGAAAGGAAAGAGAGCCACTAAGCCAGAACACACGAAAGAAGAGAAGTAGAAATAAAATGAGTGAAACTGAGGTCTAAACAGCTGGTGCTTCCTTCAGAGATGGATCCCACACAGAAAGAGTTCGTCTTTAAAGGGACAGAGTTAACTGAACATGGTCAATAACTCCATGGGAACGCCTTTCTAAACCCGTCCTTTCTTGACATTTCTGCTTCTGTCCACGTCACCTTTTCCCTTGGTGCTTTCCTGGCTGGACCCCCTCGTTCTGATCCAGCTTATTCCCAGTCCCCTCAGTGCACTGGTGCCAAATTAATCTCACTAAAAGCAGTTTGCACGACGTCACCTCCCGGTTCAAAACACTCTTCAAGTGGTTCTCATTATCTAAGGGTAAAGGTCAAACATTTCAGTTTAGCACGCAAGGCCATCGAACTGCACCAGACATCCTCCCCAGCCTTATCTCCCATTGCTCCCAATTGGAATCCATTCTTCACTGCAGCCGCACTCCTTAGCCCCTCGAACTCACCTCGTTCGTGCTCATGTAACGCCTGCTGATTAGCATCTTTTCTTCCTCTTCTACTCAGCTTTTAACTAGTGATCATGGTCCAAACAGAATCCCAAAGGATCTTTTTTAAACCTTAAAATACGTATTATTCTCTTCCTCCCCCCTCTCCTTCCCCTCCCCCTCCTCCTCCTCCTTCTCTACATCTTTGGTCATTATCACACATTACTTTCAAATGATCATTATTTTCTCATTTACACAAGTCTTGGTTTCCCTGAAGGCTGAAAATACTTTTCTCTTTCCTTCCTCCCTGCACCTGCATTCAGCTTTGTTATTGAACACGCTCCTGGAAATCTTAGAGACAGAGTTTCCTCATCTGGAAAAGGAGGTTAATAATAGCAGCTTTCTTTGTAGGTTTGCTTGAAAAATTAACTGAGTTAATGCATTTAATAAGTTTTAGCACAGCATCTGACACATATAAAGTGTTATTTTCTTAGTCCATTGCAAAGAAAAAAGTTAACAAACTGATAACTAATCAACTGATTTTTAGAAACCATATGAAACACAGCTGATCATGACATAGACTGATTATACTGCAAGTATACCTCTCCACAACAGATATATAGTGAACACCTACAAGTCAATCTTCTTAAAGAGGATATAACTTTTGATTTCCAAAACCACCCCTATATTTAGTAACCTGACCCAGTGATTCTTAACCAAGTTTAGATCTGAAACCCTACTGAAAATCTGGTTAAAGTCCTTGATGCCCTCTCTAGGAAATTTGGTATAAAATTTGAGAGTTTCACAGCCTGAATAGACCATATATGAACTTCCAGGGGGCTTCTGGACTCTTAGCAAGTTATGAAATCCAATGTCAAGACTCTGATCATTCTTCTCATTCCCGACCCTTGACAATGCTGTGTTGAGACTCAAACACCAATCTGTAACAGAAAGCTTAAACTCAACTTACATTTCTAAAGACCAAATTAAATGAGCTAAAAGAAAACCAAAATAGTGAAGAAATAATGAATATATTTCTCAGAAGGGCTGGGGGTGGGGCGGACAAAATGGGTGAAGACAATTAAGAGGGACAAACTTCCAGATATAAAATAAATAAATCCCGAGGATGTAATTGATGCACATACAGCACAGTGACCATGGTCAATAATATTGTACTGTGGATTTGAAAGCCGCTAAATCTTAAAAATTCTCATCACACACAAAAAAAATTGTAACTTTGTGTGGTGACAGATGGTAAGACTTTGTGTGCTGATCGTTTTGGCAATGTATACAAATGTCAAATCATTATGTTATGCACCTGATACTAAGACAATTTTGTATGTCACTTATGCTTCAGTACCAGTTTTTAAAAAAATCCAGATGAACTTTAAAAATAAATAAATATGTTTCTCCTAACACTTTTTGCAACAAGTGCAGTACCATGATTTCATACTGGCTTTCAGAAGCATGGACCACTCACTCTAGGAGGCTACTGCTTTTGCACCTAACACGAAGAAAGCCGCAAAGTCAAAGGAGAGCCCAAGTTTAACTTCAAACTGTAGATTTCTGTACTCATGAAGTTTTTTCCTCCTTCCTTCTTTCCATCTTTTCCTTCTTTCTTTCATCGCTTCCTTCCTTGAAATAATCAAACGCTTGTTCAGTGCCATGCTTCTGCTAGAAACTGGGCAGACAACAGTGAGCAACACAGCTCCTACCCAAATAGATCTTACAGTCTCATGGAAAGGCAACATTATTAAATACTCATATAGATTTGCAAATACTAACTACTATATATAAAAAAATAGATAAACAAATTTCTTCTGTATAGCACAGGGAACTATATTCAATATCCTGTAATGACCTTTAATGACAAAGAATATATGTATATCTATGTATGGCTGGGACATTGTGTGGTGCACCAGAAATTGACACATCATAACTGAATATACTTCAATAAAAAAAAATAAATAAATATGTGCTCACAATATACTATGTGCCAAGACGATCACTGGAATCTATGAGGATGTAACTAGGGGAGGTGATTGAGTCTAGGGATCAGAGAAAAATCTGTTAGAGAAAGACACATTTTAATTGAGATTTGAAGATGGAGTAGCAGTTAATTAGGTGAAATGGATCTTGTGATAGGAAAGTCACTGAGGCAGGGACAAACATTTCAGGAACTCAGAGAAAATCAGAATCTTTGGAAGGTGGGAGAATTACAGAAGGCATTGTAAGCCAAGTATTTCTATTAGAAACACTCTTGATTTCAAGTAGGAAAAGATCCTACCAAGAGGGGTTAAAAAAATGCAATTCAATAACACACATTTTAGAGGCAGGCGATTACCGGCATTGGTTCAGCCCTCTACTGATACCACCGAAGACCCAGAGTTATCATTTTCCTCCATCCATGATCAGTGTATTGTCTTTCATCCTCATACTTGTCATCTCAGGGTCATAAGATGGCTGTTGATGCGCCAGGCATCACAATCATATTCAAAGCAGGAAGAAGTGAAGGAAAGGTGGTGGCAGCTCCAGCTACATTTGTCTGAAAGAGCAAACGTCTTGTCAGTTCTCAGCAGATCTCCAGCTATACCTCACTGGTCACAAATCCATCATATGCCCCTCTCCAGCAAAGAAGGCCGCAGAAGTGGGAACTTAGCTTCTCCAGCTCTGCAGAGGAGGTGGGTAAGGGAGAACAGAGATGGGGACTGACGTAGGGCTAGCAAATAATGATGCCTGCCACTCATTGTAGGGTTTTATTCCTTATCTTAAAAAAAATGAGGGAAGCCATACAATTTTCTAATTTAAAAACACAATCATTTAAAAACATGTCTCTCAGCTATCACGGGGAAAATTGACTGGAGGGGACAAAAGATGATATGAGGTGATGTGACAAAGATACTGATGAAGATGAGAGATGGCTGAGATCTGGCCCGAGGTGGTGATGGTGGGCCTGGGAGACGAGAGTCTCAGGAAACAGGAGGTTAAGGATGGTGCTGATTATCCATAGGACTTTTGTGTTGCTAATCAATCATGTGTATGAATTCACTGTGAAACTCCAAACTTTTATACCAAATTAGCTCATGTAAAAGTCAAAATTTGACTAACTTGTTATTCTAATACATGTTGTGCCTGAACTTAAAACTCCTCTCCATCAGTGAAACTCTTGGGAGATATAAAAGCTGGCTGATTGATTTGGCAAGTTAAAACTACTTTCTGATCCTTTTTCCTTACAGAAGTCAAAGCTGCACTTCTATTTAGTGATGTAGAAAAGACAGAAGACATCCCCAGGCCACGGTATTTGCACTCTCCAGCTTAATAACATAATTATGCTTTTGTGTTTATACCAAGGAAAACTGAAATGCAGTAGATAAAGGTATCCTTAAAGGAATGAGGAAAAACTTCAGTCTCCCTTAAGAAAGGCAAGTCATTCTACAGGAAAAAAGGGGGAAAGGGAGGGAAATGAATCCATATCTTAACATAAATCTCACAGAAAAATATTAGAATTTCTCAGGGTTTTCTATACCTGCTATTAGAGTTCATTCCTGGGCTGAGATTTTTTATTTCAACTTTCACATTAATTGTCCAATAATAAACCCCTGATTAAAGAAAAAGGATTACAGTGAAAGGGTTGAAATAAGCTTAATTGTGGAGGTGTGATTAGTGCCACAGTGAGAGACTCCCAGGTAATGATTTTTAAAATTTTATAGGAAATGTTTAACAAGATGATTGCCTGACTATGAAATGTCTCTGTATAAAGAAAATAGTCTTTGAAAGCAGCGTTGGGCCCTGTTGCACTAATATATCCGTGAACAGTAACATTTCTTTTATAGTTGATGAATGCTAAAGTAGAAACTTTATTATAATGATTTTGGACCCAGAACTGTGAAACTAGTGGGCAGAATATGAACACTTTACCAGATCAATCAATTTTCATTTAAAATTCTACTTATTGTGTATGGTATCAAACTATGAAAATGTAACACTTCAAACCAGTGATTTCTGTCCTACCAAAATGGAAGTAGTTATTTGGGTTTTGAAGTAGATAGCATCATAGAATAAGGGTTAGAGACAGCATGGTGCAACCAAGAAGAGAAAGAAAGAAAGAAAGAGAATATTTAAATACCTGTGATACCTGCATCCCAATATCTTTTATCTATTCATTTGGCCTGCACACATTTACATGTGGCTAAAACAAAATGCAAAGACAATGAAATAGAACATTTCCAGGTATTCTTCTCAAGACATCCTCAGGCTCAGCGGGACCCTGTGCTCATCTGCAGTGAGGAACACATGAGTTTGGGGGAACACAGAGAACTCATCTCATGCGGCTGAGAATATAGGAAAGGACTTAGGCAACGCTTCCAGGGAGAGGTAACACATGAATTAAGACTTAAAATTGTCTTATAATGGGATTGAGGCAGTTTAAGGGGGGAAAATACGTTAAGAAACAGTGCTCTTTTAAGGGGTTCAAGCTACAGGATGTTGCCAGAGTGCAAAACGTGTCAAACAATGAGACTAAAAAAATACTGATCAGTTTCAACTCTGGCTTAACTTGTGTAGAGAAACAATCCTGGAAGCGTATAGGATGGCGCATAGAGAGCCTTATATCCCTCATTAAGGAACTTGGACTTAATCTTGGAGCCAGTTAAGAGCCTTGTGGAAGGTGCTATGGACATATTTAGGTTTGAAATAATTCACTTGAGTGACTCTTTAAAGGGTGGATTTAGAGGAGGCTATTAGAAGTCCCAGCGGTGAGTGGGGAGAAGGAGGCTCGAGGATAGCCAAGAAGTATTGGGGAAGTAAATTCTGCAGAAACAGAGAAGAGTCAAGCACAATAGGTCGAGGACTCACTGAAGCTGATCCAAAAATGAGGGAAGCAAAGTTGGCGTGTTGGGGAAGGTGGTAAGTGTTCAGGCATGTTGAGTGTTCGGTACCTTTGGGACATCCAGGTAGATCAGCCTACAAGTGGAGAGAGTGCATTAGGCTGTTGAAATTTTGATTGTTAATAATACCACTCAGGGAAAGTGTGTGGCATAAAAGGAGGGGGAGGTCCTGCCTATATTGTGGGATTTCTTAAAGATGAAACGAAAGGATATATATATAGAGAGAGAAAAAGAGCATAGAAGTACCATACAGTTGTTGCTTGAATCTGGAATCAAATGCTTAAATTGTATACATTAAATAAAACCTACAAAGCTGTAACTGTGTGTGATAACATAAACACTCACTTACCAAAATACTTTGGTAGTATTATATATATAATAGGAAGAGTGAAAAATATTACCAAGAAAATTATATAATATCTATGTTAAGAAGAGTGAAAAATATTACTAAGAAAATTACATAATTCCACTGAAAATTAATCCTGATGAAATTATTGGGAAAAAAGTTGATGGCAAAAATAATACCTTCTATCTGGACAACGATTTCAAGTTTTCAGAGTTTTCAGATTTCATTTCTTCTTTGCATTTTTCTGTATGTGCTGTCAAGAGCAAATCAAAATAATTAGAAAATCACTCTTTGAGGTTCACATTTCCAGGTCAGTCCTCAGCTACAGCTGGTCCTTGACAATTTTACAGCACTATTGGGCTTAAAGCACTGGAGAGAAGGAAAAAAAGCTCATAATATTTTTGTAAGTAAGTCCAATGAATTTTGAAACTAACGATCAGATTTTGCATTGCATCAAAGGGGAAGGCAGTGGTTTAAGAACATTTTCCTTGTTTATGCCCCTCAGTATTCAGGTTTAACTCCATCTTCTCTTCTCCACTGTAAGTGATCCAAATGTCATCTTTTCTACTTTCCCCAGAAATAATTTTACAGTTGGTGTTCAGTACTGAAATCAAAACTGTAGTAAGATGGTGCATCCTGTAAGGGGGCGGGGGGATGAACTGGCTGAATTGTAGTCATTTAGTGTGTAAAGACTTTCTGTCCATTTTTATAACAGGATGGAGGGAGACACAACACTCCCTTGGGCTTTGTTGAAGTCCATCAAGAGGATTTTGTTAGCTTAGCATTGTTACAGAAAGGAGACATGTTGTTGGTTTTTAAGTAGATAGGGTTAGAATTTGAGACTGGCATTGCTTGGAATTAATTACAAGAGCCTATGGCAGGTGATGAAGTAACTAAACATAAATCCTTATTATTACCAAAGGCCAAAGTTTCCCCAGGGAGAAACTTTGTTTTCTTTCAGTAACAAGCTCTTGACATGGCCATTCCCACCATCCCCCAGTATCTGTTGGCCATGCTGCCAAAGCAAATCGCTACCCTGAAGTCACTGGAAGACACAGGCTATTCACAGGAGCCTTTTTGCGTAGCTCATCACAGTATAGTTTGGGGTGTGACTTAGTAGGTCTGAAAAAGCTGTGATAGACTCATCGCATCCTTCCAGAAAGCCTTTCTCAAAGGTAATTTGTTTTCACTTTGAATGATTGTATTTTTATAAGTATAGATCTTGAATGTTCTCATCAAAAAAAAAAGGAAAAGAAAAGAAAAGAAAAAGAAACAGCAGTGATGTGACATGATGCAGGTATTAGGTATTAGTTAATGCTATGGTGGTAACCACTTTGCAGTGCCCAAGTGCATGAAATCAACACTGTACACCTCAAGTGTACATGCTATTATATGCCAACTGGACTTCAGTAAAGCTGGAAATTTTTTTAATTAAAAAAATTTTTAATAAAAAAGTGTCTTCTGTATTGTTATTGATGTGATGATTTCTTTCTCACCCAGTCTACTAAGTAGAGCATTCAGCTGGTAAGAATTATTTTTGCCTGAATTAAATATGGACGGGTAACTCAGGCCCGTTTCAGGTTCAACAAACATCTTGAACTATTTTTCAAACATTTGGGATTTGGCAAAAAAAAATTTTTACTCAGTAATTTTCTGCTGAATTTTTAAACCCTTGTGTTTTTAAGGGGAATTTAATCCGTATGTTTCTGATTCATTTACCATTAGCTGGTCAGGCTGTTTTGTGTCATCATTTTTTGGTGGGGGGAGATGTTTAGGGATACCGTCAGAGAGTTTGACAGATTTCTTGGAAAAAAGTAGGAAATCTTTACTCTGCCAGAGAGGCAAGCAAATGTCAATTCAAGAGAATTGAAAAAGGTTCTAGATTCATCTTAATAACGTAGCCTGACTCAATAAGAGGGAAACTGTTTTCTGGCAACGTTACCGCTGAGGATGAACGGCGTCATGACGTCAGCATCATGGACGTGAGCAGAGACTGGAGGAGCTTGGCTTTACCCACAATTCTGTGTGCTAGTCTCGGGGTCTGAGAAAGAAAAGGCAGCCCCTCGCATCAGGGGCAGAAAGAAGGGCCAGAAATGGGTTATTTATGACTAGATACACAGTGAAGAGAAAGGAAAAATGAGTGGGTAGAAGAGAAAGGCAGAGGGAGGAGAAAAAGAGAGGGATATTTTTGAAAAAGGTTAAACTGTATATGATTTCCTTTTTATTTCTAGAGGACTCACAAAGAGTTGATCCTTGAGGGTGCCCTTTGACCCTTGACACATTTGGAATAGACAAACGTAACCCATACTATGGCCACTTGTAATAAACTAATTTTTAATGAAACAATCAACATTACTTGTTCTATTTTCATCCTTTCCTCAAAATATTGATAGAGACTTTTAAGACACAGTTTGTTGAGCTTTTTAAATTTGACTTTGTTTCTTTCTAAACTTTTTGCATTACCCTATTTTGGAAACAAGACGTATCAGTTTAAAAGAAAAGGTATTTCTTATAAATACTTACAATTAAGTACAAATTCTTATACAAATACTTATATTTATACTTAGAGTTAAGTACAAGTACTTACATTTATATAAAACCTACATAAAAGAGGTTTTTATTTTATATAGGTTTTGTTTTATGTACAAAGTTTATAAAAGTGTGCGTGTGAGTTCACATGTAAGATTTTTGGCATCACAATCACTTACTTAGTTTCAGAACTTTTTTCTTTCTATCACTCATTAACATTGTGTCTGTATCAATTAACTTGAATATAAAAATACCATGCCTGAGTCATAACAAGTTTTATAGAAATATGTAACTGAATTCTGTTATCCATTCAACAGATGTTTATTGAACACTTTCTGTGTACACAATATTGTGATGAAGACTTAACACACGAGAGCACAAAGTAGGTTCCTGAGTTTAACAGTTAGAATATAATCTTATAAAATGAGGACTAAGATGATACTAAGCTTCCAGTTCACAAGTTTTAACTGTGATAAAATCCATTTGTGTGTGTGTGTGTGTGTGTGTGTATAAGGAATCTGCCTTGGACGCAATACTCAATTACACATATGGAACATTTTTGAATTAAGATTTTTAAAAATTCTCAACCTCTACAATCCTGGATCCTAGTATCTTAGTAAACATCTCTTGGTTTATATCAAACTATTTTAAAACATACCTTTCAGTGAGATGCCAACCATGTCAGTCAAGCTAGGAGCAGTCCTGGCATTTCATGAGAATGACAAGTCGACTGTGAAAATGACAGAGGGGAAAGTCATGAAGGGTTATTCCAATGCCTGAAAGCAGTCTGACGTTTTCAGTCTCAAAGCATTTTGTCCCAATTAAGAACTTCGAAATGAAATACTTGATAACACAGGAAAGATTCAGATTTCACAGATCATCAAGGGGTAGGGGATAGGAGAATGGCCTTATTTTCCTGCATCTCAGGGTGGTGTGCTTGAACATAACGCGTTTCAAGCTGCTGGCTGACAAGACCATTCCTATAAAGGATCTGTGTTCACTTCTCCTTAAAAATGGGACTGCAGCTCCTTCCTGAAAAATACATTTGATTTAAATGTTAATGAAATGTTAATAGTGATCAGAAGGGAAATAAGTAGACTTGCTACTTCTTTATTTAAAATTTGGGTGGATCTTCAAGGTGGAGCAACACTGCTGGGATCCCCTAATGTGGTGAGAGAGAGAGAGGAGCAATAGAGCAGACATCTTTGCAAACAGAACAAAAACTGCGTGTCCTGTTTCCAAGAGTCAGTAGAGGTTCAGTGGGTTTACAAGTATCCCCTGGCACAGAATCATACATTTTATTTACTCTTAAGCCTTCTCTTATAATCTATAGGGATGTCGAAAGTCTGGATGAGGTGGAGGTGTCTGGAAATTTTTAGGTGCCTTATTTTTAAAGTTACGAATGTAATGCAAGCCTAAAAATTTCAACGAAACAGATGTGTTAACGTCCTTAGCCCCTACCCAGCGTAACCAATGGGAGGAGTTGGGTGTCTGTCCTTCTGTACTTTGTCCAGTGTGTGCCACATCATAGACATACCGATAGAAATGCATACAAAGATCACAACTTCTTAAGGAAATAAAATAGGAGTGCATTATAACAGCTACTATTCAACTCCTTTTAAAAAAAAATGATCGTATCTTTTCTAGGTCTTGCAGATATCTATGTATACCATGCTGTGGATATATATTTTATTCAACCCTCCTCCAGTGATGGGTACCAAGGTCATTTCCATTGGTTTCCTGCTACAAACTCTGCTGTGAAAAGCACCCTTATATGAGTATGTTTTTCTTCCAGTAGACTCAATTACTGGAACTAGAAGTTCTTAGAATTGTGAAGTGTTTTGTTTTGCACTTTTCTAAAGAGGACCACCGTGAAGCAGCATTCCATCTTCTTGTTTTGTTTTTTTTTCCCTCGGCCACTTTCTTCATTCATTTTTTAAACTAATTATGTTATACATGTAAAGGAAGAGCTGCTTTAGTGTAACCAGAATTTCTGTTACTTTTTTACCTCCAGAAAATTTCTTTGAAATTTTAGCAGGCACTAAATTTGTTGGTTAAATACATTTGCAACATTCCTTCTTCCTCAGATGAAGACGTCTAAGTGGCCATGTCTTCGCTGTTCCAGTCCTTTACCCCAAACGGTGTTTGAAGAAGGACTGGCAGGGCTGGGAAGGGCCAAGGAAGCTGATAATGAATTAGCAATCACAGCATAAAAACAGTCCCAGTGGAGAAACGGAGAGTGAATCAGACATCTGGGCAAAAGCCATGCCTGTGGACTTAGCAAGTATAGAAAGGACTTTACCAGGAAAGGCATCATAGTTTGATGGGCTGAGAGGTGTCTGAAGCCCTTCAACCTGACTTTATGTAACTGCAATGGTAGCAAGTTTTTTTTTGCTTGTTTGTGTAATTTATGGAGATACAATTGACATATAACGCTATGTAAATCTAAGGTGTACAACGTGTTGCTTTGATACATCTACGGATCACAATGCGATCACTGCCATAGTGTCAGCTCACACCTCGATCACATCATACACTTTTATTTCTTTTTTTGTGGCAAGAACATCTAAGATCTAGTCTCTGAGCAACTTTGAAGCATATAATACAGTATTATATTGTATCTGATGGTGGCTTTAGTGAGCAGGACTGAATCAGGAACAAGATTTCTCTGAGTTGGTGAGTTAATGTCTGTCAGTCCCTTAAACAGGAGGTCGAAGGGAAGGGAGGAGGGAGCAGAGATTGCTCTGGCTAAACTGCACATTCTCTCCCTGCCAGACCCCAGGCAGATCCCTGAAGATGCAGAAGGGAGCTTTTAAGGGGAAATTTTATTTTGGTGCGGAAGGATCACTCTATTTGCTCCCATCATTGGGGTGAAACTAACCAGTGCAAATGGCAATCCTGTTTTCCTGTTTACAAAATATCTCACTTCCTGAGATTCTATTTGCGTTTTACAGCTATGTATAGAAGTGGAAATTGAGTCGTAGTGAGCAAGGCTGACTGTATTTCCTGTGGGCTCCCGCCCCATGAGCGAGGCTCCCAGCAGGCAGGGGTCCGCCACCCACAGCAGAGCCCTGGGCGACACAATTATGAAGCCCGTCAAAACACCAAGAGGGCTTGAGGTCAGGAAGGAGCTATCACGTGGCCTTTCAGATGGGTACACCGTGTCCCTAGGATGCTGCTCTGATTCTTACTTTGGTTATTTCTAATTCTCAGAGGTTCTTCACTGTTAGTGGTGATGCTATTATTAAGACGCTACGTGTTTCTCTGCGTATCACGTGTCTGACTCTAGTAGTGTTTTATTGATTCCTGTCCTATGCTAAGCGCCATACTGGGTGTTGGGGAGGATGCAAAAGGTAGACAAATAATATTTATTTCTCCAAGTTTGTATCTTTCTTTTCTCTCTTCTCTCTCTCCTTTTCTTTCTTTTTCTTTCTTATGACTACAGGCTAATCTCAAAGAATGAAAAGCCTCTATGACTGCTCACTTCTTTTTCTGATGAGCTGAAAACCGGCAGTGAGTCTTCATTTCTTCCTATTATTTATTCTTCTCTTTTACTCTCAAAGTTTCTTGTAATTCTGTAACTTTGTATATTGCTGGGGTGCTTGAATTTACTGCTGCATTTATTTTTATTCTCCAGTCATGGAGTAAACCCACTTGGTACGTATGCCCTGGCCAGTGTGCACCCATATTAATTTTTCAAAAAATTAAGATAGTTGGATTAAAAATTATGTGTGTGTGTGTGTATTCAGAAATAAAATGAAATCTAGAGCATTTTTAAGAAATCATTGAAAAATAGTGCCACAGGTGTACAAATGGTCCTAGAGAGAACTCTGGGGGCTATTTTTAGAGAAAGTTTCCTACTCTGCAGAGAGAGCTCAGCTCATATATATGCCCTCTCAACTCTGCCCTCTCTATTTACAAACTTATTTACATTCCATCTTTCCTCTTCCTGTTAGTCTTAGAGAGTAAAATGGTCCTTTCCCTTCCAACTGGTGCATTGAATCAATTCCCTTTTATCTGTTTTTATGATTTCCTCCATCAATTATCTTCCTTAACCTGGACCTGCAGCTTCCTTTCTCTGTTAGAGAAACATAATAGAACACTGGCAGTGGAAATAGTGGGGAAGGAGTATATACCAAAACGTTGCAAAAAATTACTATGGCGGCTAAATTACTATGGCAGGTCCCAGAAAAGCATTGTGAGGTCAGACTTAAGGTTTTTGTTCGACAATGTACGTTCACTGCTAAGCACTGAGCTTGGCATACAGTAGGCGGTGAATAAATGTTTTTTAAGTAGAAGAATTAAGGGATTAATGATACTGAACTCTTGCATGTGCATAGATCAGCATAGAATTTTTTTGCTTATTTTTGTTTGTTTGGACCCCCACCGGCACCGATGGCAGTAGTCGGAAGTGGTGGATTTCGAGTAACGGTGGGATGATGTGACTTTGTTGTAATTTGGGTCACTTTTTCTCTCCCAGTTGCTTCAAGGGTGCCAGGCCTCAGCACAATTAATGCAACTGTTTTGAAATCAGCTTTAGAACTTTGATCTCAGGCTCTAAATATGCCCTTGTTGTAAACAAGCCACACATCTAATAATAACCATATCACCTGTTCATCTAAAGGGTTTCATGTGTGTTTAATTAAAAATTGAGAACAAATGTCACCATCCTTGCCTCAGTCTAGACAGGGGACAATTATATCATCTACTTATTTTTTCTGCTTGAGGGGCATATAAAGCTTTCAGAGCAGGTTATTAAGGATTCAGATAATTAAAGTTGTATTTTTTTTTGCACATTAATGACAATTTATATTTGAAAACAATTAGCATGAGTTACTTGCGTGTTCAAAGAATCAATTTCACAGAAAAACCTTTATAATTTGGGAAGATATATGTACAGAGATATTAACTGCAACACTGTTAACAATAGTGAGAGTCTGGGAATTACTTAAAATCCATCATCTATTGTGGTAATACATTCTAGGCAGAATTCTAAAGGATTTTTTTTAATGGAGTATATCTATATGTACTGATATATAAAAATGTCCCAGATACATTGTTAAGTGGAAAATCTGCAGAATTATGGAGCAGAATATTTAGTAGGAAACAATTCAAGTAAACAATAAATACAGATTGTGTAACTATATGTGAACACACACACACACAAACACACACACACACACACACTACACCACTAGCAACGTTAAAATTACCAGGAAGGATTCCTGAGAAAATGTTAACAGTGGTTAATGCTGGGATTATTTTAAGTATTTTGTAACATTTTTTTTACAATGATCAGATATTAATTGACTGAAAACAATAGACAGTTTACTTCTGTGTTTTCCAAGTTCTGCTGTGGCTTCTCCTTGCATTTTAACTTCTTGAAATTTAATATGAAAAACCAACATAAAAGAATTATCTTTTTGTCTCAGTTAAAAAGTAGCCATTCAAATGAAGGCATTATAGGGATAAACCCAGCTTCACATCTGATGCCAATTTAAGTGTCAAATAATTAGAAGTAAGAAAGTAAAATCCCCACAGCCTCTGCTCGGGCATGATGCTCAGCTGTTCAGCAGTCCTAGGATACTGACCGATCAGAGGAGGCACAGGTATAGCCATGAAGGCTCAGCCCTGTAGCTACTGGGTTGTGGGAAAGTCCAGGGTGTTTGACGGCCCTGGGGTGCACCAGGCTGCAAATCTTAGGCAACACATTGGAAGTCTGAGAGGCAATTATTTACCAATCAGTCAATGCTTTTTGTTTCCTTTTAATAATTGATGGCAGGTCTGTCAGACTGTCTATACTTGAAGCACATTGGCTGCAGGCTGTACAGTACAGAGCAAACCCTGGGCCATAATTACACACTTTCTTATCTTCACACATACACTGTTTCCTTCCCTTTCAATTCCATAGCCCTCCTCCATTTGTCACTTTCAAGTCTCTGCCTAGAGATTCTCCTCTTGAAGTTCTATCCTTCAAACTTCATCTCAAGTGTCACCCTCTCCGTGAATTCTCCCAAGATTGTACTTCTCTCCCAGGGAAAAGGGCAGTAACTGCTCTTTCTAGCTGTAAGTTGCTGAAGAGTGCTGTTTATTCCAATGTTGCGTCTCTTCTGCCCACTGCACACCGCTACAGTTTGGCTCCATGTGAGCATGCACGTGCCTTATTAATGTTGCATTCTTGGCAACTGGCTTAGTGCCAAGGGCATGATGAATGCATTTATTACATGAACAAATTACTAGTAGTAGAAATAGGAGGCATGGCAGTCATCGCGACATTCTTTATGCTGCTTCTAGCACATCACATGTGTCAGCTTGTTCATCGTCATCACACACGAGGGCACCACAATTTTCACCATTTATCAATGAATAAACTGAAGTGTCAAGAGAGCCAGAGACTCATCCAAGGTTCACAGTCATTGCAGAGGCAAGACTGGACCCAGGCAATGTGGCAAGTTTTGTGAGTGATGGTTTATGTACTAAACATAAACCTATACAATTACTCAGATAGCTTCACGGGATTTTGACAAGCATGCCACTCTCAGGGTCTAGAAATCTTATCACATGACAGAAATCTGTGGTCACAATGTGATGTGCCAGTCCATGCTGGGCAGTTCAATGCTGGGTATTAAGCGTGCCCAGTCCTGGACGAGGGCTAGCACACTACAGCGTAACCAGGGGCCATGGAGTGGGAAGCAAGACCGTTAGCCTTAGAAACGAACTGACCTAGAAGGCAGACAACAAGTATGCTTTAAAGGATAGAGACCCAGATGAGGGGGAATTCTAGCTCCCTGTTAAGTTGCCAATAAAGAAGTTGTGGTATATTTATACAGTGGAATACTACTCAGCGATAAAAAAGAATAAAATAATGCCATTTGCAGCAGCATGGATGGACCTGGAGAATGTCATTCTAAGTGAAGTAAGCCAGAAAGAGAAAGAAAAATATCATATGATATCACTTATATGTGGAATCTAAGAAGAAAAAGAAAGAAGAGGAAAGAGGACACTAATGAACTCATCTACAAAACAAAAGCAGACTCACAGACATAGTAAACAATTATATGGTTACCAGAGGGAAGAGGGTGGGAAGGGATAAATTTGGGAGTTTGATATTTTCAAAGATCAAACACTATATATCAAAATAGATAAAAAACAAATTTCTTCTGGATAGCACAGGAAACTATATTGAATATCTTGTAATAAATAACCTTTAATGAAAAAGAATATGAAAATGAATATATGTGTATATCTGCATGACTGGGACATTATGCTGTGAACCAGAAATTTATACATTGTAACTGACTATACTTCAATAAAAAAAGAGAATCTCAGAATGTGTGTGTGTGTGTGTGTACACCCAAGTACATATGGACGCATGAGTGTGTGTTAAAATGATAATAAGCGAAATTAACCCTACATAGCTTTACATATACTAATACATTTAGTCAGAGATCAACTTTAGAAAGCAGTTAACACCTCTGTATTACAGATGAGGAAATCTGGAACCAGAGAGGTTAAGTAACTTGCCCAAGTTCACAGACAGAGGGAGAGACAGAGCCAAGACCTCAACTGAGCAACCTAACTGTTCCAGCCTCCCAGTTTAACTACCATGCTATTCTCTATTTTAAAAACCATAGCCAGCTGTCACAGGGCAGTGATTATGTGTCTGGCACAGCTCTAACCTGTATTAATAATAAAAATGTATTCTGTAATAGCGAGCATAAAGAGAGCACTCAATAAAAGTCCAAAGTCTGTGGGACAGGTACTCCTTTTACCTACATTCTCAGACAAGAAAGCGGAAGCCCGGCGAGGTTAGTTCATTTCATGCAGTTTCAAATAAGGAAGTGATGGAGCTAGTATTAAAATCCCAACATCTGGCCGCTCTTAAACACTTAAGCATGGAACTCGAATGCTTCAGGAGGAGAGGAGCATTTCAGGGTTCCATATGGAAGTCCCACACCTTAAGTCTGAAAAATAAATCAAACACAAGGCAGGAGGCAGCTGGCACCCGGCTGGCTGGCAGGGTGCTGGTGGGCGTTCCAGGGTGGCATTTCCTTTCTGAACATCCTGAGATGCTTAATCAGGCCATCAGTCTTTAATTTCTTTTCCGTACATTTACAGTGTGATATTTTAACCATTCATCACATTAAAAAATGTATTGATAATATAGGCACTTGCCCCCAGCTGTGTTAAATCTTCACGGTTTTATGTATGTATATCATTATCATTTAAATCATAGATATACAGATAGAGATATTTCTACATGCCTCATCTCAGTGAAGTCCCCAGGGTTTCTGCTTGCGTTCCCAGACCTCACTTCGGGAGAGCAGCCTCCTCCCTATCTGGTATTTACATTTCCTGGGAATTTCTTTGTATGTTTACTATTCATGGCTGTCTTCATAAGCAAAATGCAGTGTCGATTTTCACATTTTCAAATATCATTCTGCATTGACCTTTTCCCAGAACCTAAACCATGAAATAGAACATGTACTCACATTTTTTGAGTGAATAATAAATGAATTTTTTGATATGAGTCCATGTTGAATCCAAGGAATTCTGCTATCTTCTTATCCACTGTAGTATAATGTTCCATTTTAATCTGTCAGCATTTATTTATCTCATAAATATTCATATTAAATACAAATAATAACAGTTTTACATTTATTTCTGATTCTTGGTGTGTGTTTCTTTTTCTTGACAGTGCATTGAAGGCTCATTTATTTGCTGTTGGACAGGAGAAGAAATAATGGGCATCTTTATCTTGTTTCTTACTTTAGAGGAAATGGCTTCTAATATTTTACGTGTAAATTTGTCATTTTCTGTACAGTTTTGATACATCTCCTCCTGGTTAAAAACTTTACCATTTATTCCAGCTTGTTTGTAGTTTTCTTAACAAAGTGATGCTGAATATTATCAAATGCAAACACTTCTGTATCCACTGAGGTGATTTTATACATTTTTCCCTTTAATCTGTCAATTTGGTGAACTGCTTTGATAAATGTTCTAGTATTAAACTATCCCTGCGTTCTTGAAGCAAATTTCACACAGTTGTTACAAATGAGTGAATGAATACCTTTAAACATACGACTGGGCTCAGACAGCGTACCTTCCAGCTAGGACTTTTGAGACGATAGGAAGTCAGAAAGGTCTAGAATTTTTCTTTCCTTCACTCTTCGAATCTGATTTTAGAATTGAGCTGCATAAAGTAAGTCACTAAGTGTACTTACTGGCACGCAGGACAAGCTGTCCTAAAAATAAAATCCAAAAGCACAGTGACACGAACAACAGAGAGGCCGTGCGCAGGCGTTTGGGCTTCACTAGTCATCCAAGGACCAAGGTTCGTTCTATTTTGCATTTCACTGGCCTCCTAAGCTTTTGTCACCACCTGAAAGATGGAAGCTGATTTACGCACACCAGGCTGGGATAGTTCAGCTCGTGGGGACGGGGAAAAAGAGGAAACTGATGGCAGATTATATCGTCCTGAAAGGGTGTGGCCTGGACATTGCTCACATCACTTCCATTCAGACCTCATTCACCATAACTTAGTCCCAGAGGCACACAAGCTGCCAAGGCCCCTGGAAAATGCAATGTCTGGTTGGGTGTCCGTAGTCGCTAAGGTCTGAGGGGAAGGGCGGGCACTGGGGATAACGAACAAGCTCCTCCACAAGGATCTATCAATATCTGGGTGGAATTATCTGCTCTTCAAATACGTGTGCGAATGCCCTTTTAAAACCTTTTTTTTTTTTGCAGGATAAATATTTATTTAATTACTTTAAAGAAAAAGGTGAGTTTCCTCACCTAGTCTATTTTTTCTGTATTAATTTTAGGGTATATTGCTCAAGGAAATTGCCCATTTTGTGGAAGTGTCCAAATTAATTGGCATGAAATTGTGTAGGAAATTAATTTAAGATTTTTTTAAATATTTCCATATTTGTAGTTTACTTCTTTTCCTCTAATATTGTTAATTAGTGTTCACTCTCTTTTTACATAATTCACCCTGCCAGAGGCTTGTGATTTTTATTGATCTATAAAAAATACACAGAGCTTATCATTTTGTCTGTCCTATCACCGACTTCTTCCTATTTCCTTATCTTTATGTTGTTTCTTTATTTATCCTTTATTTTTATTCTTTATTACATCTCCACTTGTATGATCTGTTGGCTTACTTTTTTATAACTTCTTGAGCTGATGTTTAACTTGTCCATTGGTTTCCAAATTTGTTTCAAATAACTGCAAAAAAAATGCTCACAGTTTCCTTCTAAGAACCAGAGTGATTTCATCTTGCGAAGTCTGACATGCAGTATTTTCTTTCCTATTATGTCTATGAGCTTTCTAAGTTCTGTCATTATTTCTTAACTGACCTATGAGTGATTTAGAAGATTTGGACTCCCCAAATGTGTGAGTCTTTTAAAATTGTCTCTTACTTATTTAAAATTTAGTTGTGTTGTAAACAGAGAACATGGTATCAGCCCAAATTTGTTTTCTTCTGTTGGGGGTCTGTTCAGATAATATAGAAGTGCTTACAGTGTTTTTCTTCTTGTTCACTTAGGAGAGCCTCAGTTTCTAAGAGACCTTTTCATTGTTTTCTTTGTAGCATATATGTTACCTCTGATAAACTCTTAAAATTACCAGATTTTTAAAATTATAAAAATGCTTTCCAAACAGCCATTCTCAATAGTCTGTTCTTTGGTAGAAATAATGCCTTTCTCTCGTGCGGCCAAACGTGGTTTCTGCTAATAGGTCAAACTCTTCATTTTCAAAATAGGCTGAAATCTTAAGATCCCTTCCTGTAATTTACAAATGATTCATTTTCTTTATTTATATGATTTCTTTGTTCTATGATTTCCATTTCAGCTGATGAAAGAACTTCCAGAAGTTTCTTTTCTGAGACTTTCCTTTGTGGCTAAGACACTTTGATGATGACAGCAATCGTGGCAGATTTTGAAGAAAAGAAATGATACATCAGGTCCATGTTTGCCAGACACTGTTCTAGCAACACTGAGAAGGATGGGCTGGAAGTGAGAGAGAGAGAAAACGTGCTTAGGGGCTAATGCAGCTGTCGAGGATGTGAACGGGGGAGTGGGAGGTACGTGGTGTCCAGCAATGCTGATTCCTTAGTAGACAGTGTGACTTCAAAGTAGGGGCACCAAAAATATTTTTGGAATAATTTGGTGTCCTAGAATTCAAAAAAGGTAGAAAAGTTTTCTTTATGGGAAAAATCCAAATTTTGTTGGACTTTCATTCAATCTGAGATTGGTAGAAAAAAGAATCCTCCCTTATAGCAAATTAAGTGTGAAATGGTCTAGCGTATTTTCATGGATTAAAAGGATGGGATTGAGGATCCCATTGGTTGGTTCAAGTCTCAGCTTCTCCCATGACTCGCTTATAAGATGCTGGTCACGTTGCTTCAGCCTCTGTGCCTTAGCTTTACATATCAAAATTAAGTCTAATAAAACTACTCACTTCATAGTAAAACTGAAACAATGTAAGTAAAATATAGAATTCCCTCTGTCACCTCAGCCTCTAAAATGCTAAAACTAAACTTTTTCCCCCCTGAAGTCAGTTCTAGTCTTGTGTTCCTTACCTCATTTGATGGCATTGCTGATTAGGACCTTTACAAGATCTAAGCAAGAAGTTAATAGTGCAGTCACACTCCCACTAAACCCACATATGTTCAAAAAAAATTAGAGCGTAAGCATAAAGCAGTCCAACACAGTTTGGACTTTTTTCTGTAAGGACAACTTTAATCTCTTTTTTGAACTATAATGTCAAATTCTTCCAAAAATATTTTTGATGCCCGCATTTTGCAGTCTCACTGTCTACTGAATAATCCACATTGTTAGACCCAGCATCCCTCCCATTTCCCCAGTTCACACCCTCAAAAGCTGCATGAGCCTCCTGACTGGTTCTTCATCACTTCCAACCCATCCCTCACAGTGTTGCCACGATAATGTCTGACAAACCCAGATGTAATCGTAGCTCGTTTCTCTTCACAGCCTTCCAAGGCTGCCGTCATCATCACAGATAGCACTTATTTCTTAGCAGCACACCCAAGGCCCTCTCTAAGTTAGCAACAACACACTTTTTTTGACTCATTTCTACAGATTTCCCTCCTGTCCATCCTTCCCCTCTGGACCTCTAGCCAAAGCACCCACCACGTGTGCCGCGTGATTTTGTCTCCTTACCTTAGCTCCTGCTGCCTTTTCCCCACTCTCTTTCACTGACATTATGTTTTGTCATTTCACTCATTTGCTACAGTTGCTTTTTTTTTTTTTTTCTTGAACTGTAGTCAGTTTACAGTGTTGTGTCAATTTCTAGTGTACGGCATAATGTTTCATTCATACATATACACACATATATTTGTTTTCATATTCTTTTTCATTATAGGTTACTACAAGACACTGAATCTGGTTCCCTGTGCTGTGTAGAAGAAACTTGCTGTTTGTTATATATATGGCAGTTAGTATCTGCAAATCTCAAGCTCCCAATTTATCCCTTCTCACCCCTTTTCCCTCCCGATAACCATAAGTTTGTTTTCTATTGCTGTGATTTTGCTTCTATTTTGTAAACAAGTTCATTTGTGTCTTTTTTTTTTTAGATTCCTACAGTTGCATTTCGTCTTTCAATACTTTACTCAAATGTCTCTGCTTTAGCCATTTCTAAGTACCCTGACACTCATAGCAGAATTGATTTCCTATGTAAGTTGGTTTATACACACATCAGTCACTTACGACATAGTGTTAAGATTCGAGTCGTTTTCCTGCTGGACCTGAGTCCTTTTGAGAACAAGAACTATCGTGTCTTACTTCCCCCTTTCCCCCTTTCCAGTTCTCATAGAACATATCTGCTTGTGGACTGAATTAAGCGTGTTCTCTTTGTGGGTCTTTGGACAGGGGAGGGGCTCTAAGCACCACTCTGTTTCCCTGGAAGCCTCTTTTTTTTTCCCCACTCCCTTTCTTGCCTCCCCCAACTCCCATACTTTGTTCAGAGAGAAGACGGAGCTGACTCAGTTGGTCAGAGGGAAACCCTGATGGAGTCAAATGTAGCACCGTCCTTCTGGAAGGTGGCTCTGCAGCATTGCTCTCCGGGTCCCCCTTCACCGTGAGCCCCAGTTCTGGTCCTGCTGGGCAGCTGCAGTGAAGATGGAGACAGATGGACCCCGAGACTCCTCTTGAGCTGTGAGACTGAGCCAAGGGCTCAGCCCAGCTGTTCTGAGAGCTTTGTGACAGGACACGGGGGGCTGCCGGCAAGAATTAAGGCACGTTTAAATTTAGCGCTGGTCATGACCTCTGGGTACATGGCTTCTTGGGAATCTCAGGTGGAAAAAGAGGTGGGGGCCAGAAATAGAAGTTGGAAATTCTGGGTCGTCTGATTCCAGTATCTTCTAACACCATCAAAACTAACCCTGATTCCTGACAACAGAATGGGACAACCGTATTTTGCATATTGTGATTAGCACATTAAAAAAGCCCTGTGTTCTTGCACTGAACTTGGCAGGTTCAACCGGTGCCGTTCATAAGCCTCCTCACTCTAGAGCCCTTCGGTGTGGGGAGATTATATGGGATACCGATTGGGATGGGGCGGATAATAATAAATCGTGTTCTTTAACAGCTTTTTCTTAATTTTCTTGGAATATCGTGGGTAATTTTAAAGAAATTGTATGTTTTCTATTTTTTTCCTCCTCTGTGGAGGTTGTTTCTCAGCAATATTTCAAAGCTGTCATCTGTTGACTCTTACTTTCACTATAAGCTCTCGAATGTAGACAGAGTATGTTCTGACCAAGTCAAATCTAACTTAAGGTGATCATTCTTTGCCAATCTGCATGTCTACAGGGTGAAGTTACAGTCTCTCTTCAACATCATATGCAATGCTAGATCGGATCTCGAATTTGTCGCGGTTCGAGCAAGGGGCTACCTGCTTTTAGAGGATACTGGCAGGGAAGCAGTCCATTCACATCAAAGCTGAAGCTATAGGTACTCAGATGCTGCACGGAGTCACAAACCCTTTTCAGGCCTCAAGTTAAAATTTTAAGCAGCCGCATGTGCGTCACTGTAATTGACACCCAGCGGCGCTGTCCCTTGGCTCTTTCATCCTCACATGTGTGTAAACATCGCCCGAGCCGGGGCGTGTCTGTTTCCCTCGCTGACACCCAGTGTGAACGGGGCGGGCTCAGTTCACGGGCTGCCATGAGTCGTACCTGGGCTTCTTTCGTACCACCTGGAACAGGAGCATTTGTTGTTGCTGCCTTATTGTGTTTCTGAATGAAGCCTCTCTTGGCACCGTAACCAAATCGAATGAGCTTGCGTTGGCTTTTATTCACCCGAATCGCGGTGAACGCAGCCTTCGCCTGTGGCATTAGCTATGGCCCCGCCCGGGACCGCGTGAGAGTCAGCTTTGGGATTTGCCTGACTCAGTGTGCGATCAAGCATCTCCATTACCGGAATAAAACGAAAACTTTCAAGATCATGGTCGTGCAACAGAGAAAACGGTTTTACCTCAGCACTCAAGCTCAAACGCTGCGCTAATCTACAGTAATTCTGTTACTGCATTCGGAAGCAATTCCTCCTACTCACTCAGAGATAACGGTTACAACACAATAGGCTTCCTCCTGCCTTTTCCCCGCAGTGAGCAAAACGTGCTGTTCATTGCAAACAAACCTAGCAGTAGCAGGCGGCGGGGTCTGATGCTGTGTGAAATCAGCGAGCGCTGGAAGACCGTCCGGAGGCTGGGTTTGTATCGCAAGGTTGCAGTGGAACGTGCACTTGGGGTAGAGGACACTCGCGCAAAATCTGCATGGGGAGATGATTCCCTCACTTGGATTTTAGTGAGGAATCTAATAAAAGGTTCTTTGACTTCAGTGGTCCCACCAGTGCAACTCTGGCTCAAGAATTGAGCCTCCTGGATGGTTTTGGAATCATTATGCAGAGGAAGTGATTTGATAAACAAACATGACCCATTTGTTCTCGAAGTTCCAGTATGGATTGGACTCACTGATTCTTCGCTTTGTGTCTTAAGCTTAAACTTTGCTTGCAGATTTAAATCAATTATTCTAGATAAATATATATCTCAAATTAAAAATTTTAATTAAATCAAAATCAAATTTTGAAAATAAAATTCTTAACTTTCCATTAAAAAATTCATTTTATTGAAGAAAATAAAATTCTTAATTTTCCAAACCTGCATTTTTGGTTTTAACAGTTTTATATCAGAAATACTTCCCTCCATATCTGTCTATAAACTGTCATGGTAATGATTTTGTGTCTTTCCTGTCCACCTAGAGTGAGGGAGATATATTAGCAATTTAATAAATAACAACAAATATGAGATGTATAGCAATTTAAAAGTACTTCTTTTTTCCTACTAACATCATTTTTTAAAAAACTTTGCTTCAGCAATCTTCTCTGACAACTGCATTACAGGAAGACATCTTTTAAAAACCACAATTTTGGACTCTCTGACCTTTAATAAAACAAAGCAGATCATCTTGAAATGACAGGTTATTTTACAGTTGGCATTGCTGGGTCTCCTAGTTAAATCTCTGTTAAATGTTAAGCATTTAGGCTGAGAATGTGATTCTCATCACTGTACAGTGTCAACTTCCACACAAACAAGCTAAAATAAACACGGATGATGTAAAGCTTATAACCGGAGAAATCAACAGAATCTGGGGAATGTAAAAAAGGAGGAGTCAAGTGTCCACGGCCGAGAGAATTCAAGGAATGAAAATCCCAGGCTAATCAGCCCAGACATCTTTGCTTGATTTGATTAAAACATATGTTTTAAATGGTGGGATGTGTAGGTTTAAAAATAGGAGCAAGTCAACATCCAACTCAGTCTTTCCCTAAATTGGGAAAATGAGGTCACAGTGATTATTCAAAAGAGAGAGCTAACAAAGGGCATTATAAAACCTACTTTTTCCAACTGTACCTCTGTCTTCCCTAAGAGTCTCGTGGTATCTTAGCCCTTTTTTTCCAGTTTTATAGATATGATTGACATATAATACTGTATATATTTAAGGTGTAGAGTATAATGATTTAACTTATATATATTGTGAAACGATTACCATAATAAGTTTAGTTAACATCCATCATCTCATATAGATAACGCAAAAATGTTTTTTTCTTGCAGTGAGAACTCTTAGGATTTATTCTTTTAACAACTTTCAAATCTACCACACAGCAGTGTTAACTATAGTCATTGTGACGTATGTTACATCCTGGGACTTATTTGTCTTATAACTTGAAGCTTCTACCTTTTGACCACCTTCACGATAGCAGTTTCTGAAGTGAAATGACATCACTGTATCTAATGCAACAAAAACGGAGGAGACTTTGCATATTTTACAGTAAGAAGGATAGTTTATTTGGCATGCAACGTGAAACCAAGAACATTACTGACTTTCAGAGGTTTTGCTTCACAGGATGAATCCAATCAGATTGCTTTCCCGTCTGTGTAAGAAAATCTCAAATCCTTAGATTTTACCGCAAAGCTTTAGGTTAACAAGTACTGAGTGACATCCATGTACCAAAAGCTGTGCTATATTAATATTCAAAGCAAGTGCAAAGGGGTAAGACTTGAAGTCTTGAAAACATCCTCTCCACATGTCCTTCTCCTGTGTAACTGACACATTTGCAGCTGTGTTTCCGCATCCTCTAGGACTAGTGGCTGTTTCCTTGCCTATATCTTCATGTGCAATTTCCCCCTTTTCTTTTCAGCTACAGTTCTGAGCATGCCACCCAGGAGACGCAGGAGAGGTTCACCTTCTAACGTTACAAGCACGGAAGTAGGTCCTTGTAGGTTTCCTGTTGTGCCACAGCCAGCAAATGGCGTTCACGTGTCACTCAGGCATCTATACTTCGAAACTCCTGACATTCTTCCTTTGAACTTCTCTTATACAAATGCAAGCAAGCAGGAGAGGCAGAATCGTCTCTTTAGGAATATCATTACAACATTTGGCTTCATTCCCTGCCTTCTCTACTGCACCCCATCCTAACTTTTTAGTTAGGCAAGTTGAAGCTTTCAAGTCAAGCTTCAATACTCAGGGAAACAAGTTCAGAGGATTTTTTTTTTTTTTTGGCTTTGTAGTGTCTCAGCTTGAGCTGATGTTAGGTGTCCCTGACTACCGTGGGCCTTAGAGGATCTGTCATCCAGTCCTCGCCTCGTGGATGAAGTACCACCAGCCGTATGTTCGAAAGGCTCAATGCTTTATGTTCCGAACATTTGGGCTGGCTTCTCGCACACGGTTATCTGCGCTGAGTTTGTGTTCTGAGAACCGTGTATTCTAAAGGGTTTCTCACTAACATGAAGCTCCAAAGCAATGAATGATACAAAAACGTGACTTTTCCTACTTTTACAAATATCGCTTCAATAGTTTTCATATGTCAATATAACTTCTCTCGCAAAAAATTTTTTAGGGGGAAGCCATCTGGAAGAACGTGGAAATGTTCACATGGGATCGTATGCTGACCCCCTTTCCCTTTCCCCTGATGGTCGTGGCATCCGTAGCCAAGGCAAGCCTGGGAGCCGCTCACCTCCTCCATTCACCTAGACTTTCCTAATCCAGGTTACTTAATAAGTGACAACCATGAAGGTTTTGACAACCATAATAAAGATGCTGATGGACTGAAAAGGTTATTTTGGATAGTGCCAAAAATATTTGTGATGACCAGATTATTTTTGGCACCCAATGTATACTTTAGGAGAGAGGTTCTCAATTCAAAATTCATGATGAATTTTCCAGGGCACATGCAAAGTAAGAATAAGAATAGCCCACGTGGGTTTCTCTTCTCCAGCTCTGGGCAAGGTGGCAGGAGTCTGGTTGTCAATGCTCAGAAAACGGGGGATCTTCTAGTTTGCTGATGTTTTGGTATTATTTTCTTAATTAAGTCGGATCTGAAGAGGTAAGCACGCTACCTGTGTCTGTTAGCAGTCATTCAGCCCCCGTGACCTGACTCATCCCAGGGGTGCATGCCTGTGACATTCACCATCCCTAAGAGATGTTTCTCCCACGTGATAAGGGCAGGGAGAGGACAAGCTTACAGCTTCCCAGTAGTTTCCAGAAGAAGCGTCTTTTTCTATTCTTCTAGTGCAGTCCTAATATGTGCTGAGAGCCACGTGGGGATGGATGCAGGTTTTGTGGCATCTAGACCTGTGATATGGGGGTTGTTTCTTTAATAAGATTTCAAAATTAATCACTAATGTTCAATTTTATTTTCCATGAGGAAAAGAAATCAGGACGAACTATACATTTTCAAGCGCCCCTTTATAGGACAATGTACAATCATTTTCTGCTCAGAGACTAGAAAGCTAATTCTGGTTTTCTTCTAGCAAGGTTGAATGAAATGTGCTGTGATTGTTTTTATACTGCTAATAGTTTAGAACGTTTTCTTTTAGTTTCAATATCATTATAACAACATAATGTAAATCCTTACAGGAAAACCTCTATCCATTTTCTTTCACGTTAGCTCTCAGATTTGTAAGAATATCCCCCAGACGACCTTTCTTCTCTGTACGTCTTGTTTCTCCCCCATTCCCCTCCTCCTTCTTGGCACCTGCTGTCATAGGATTTGTCCATTTTGCAATCAGTCCCTGGCTCTGGGTCATGACACAGAGTAAGCCAGGGAGGTCTCAACAGGAATATTCCTGGAAGCCACTCATATACCAGGAGGACAAGAAGTATTTTACCTAAAACTTATGTGACATTAAGATTCTTCTCTGGATCTCAGCCTCCAGAAAAAAGCAGTTACACTTAGCAATTAAACTTCCTCTTAGCCCCATCTCTGAAATCCCTACAGTGGTGCCCGTGCACCCAACACAAGGACAAAGTGGAAGAGGGAACTGCAGGGCAAAGGGACACTGGTCTTAACCAATTGCAACTAAAATACCTGACTTTTGCAAATTTTGCAAAAACTCATGACTGTTTGAACAGCATCTCCTTATAAGGACTTAGATGGACTCACGCAAACGACGTGTCCTGAAGCCTAATTACTTTGACGCAAAATCCAGATCTGGAGGCAAATGCTATTTTAAGATTTCTTCAAATTGAAGTACAATTAAGTTACAATAGTATATTATATTAGCTTCAGGTGTGCAACATATCGATTCAATATTTCTGTACATTACAACACGATCACCATGACAAGGCCAGTTATCATGTGTCACCACACAAAGTTATGGAAACATTATTGGCTATTTCTCCATGCTGTACATTTCATCCCTGTGACTCATTTATTTTGTAAGGGGAAGTGTGTACCTCTTAATCTCCCTCACCTGTTTCACTCGGTCCCCCACCATTTTTCCCTCTGGTGATCATCAGTTCGTTGTCTGTATCCATGAGTCTGTTTCTTGTTTGGTTGGTTTTTCACATTCATTTCAGAAATCATACTGTAGCTGTCTTTCTTTGCCTGATGTATTTCACTTAGCAAATATCCTCTTAAGCTTACTTATTTTTATTTTCTTATACTTGACTTTCCTTCTTGAGTTTTGTGGTGTTTTATTAATGCCAACACCTAATATTTTATACTTTTATATTATTTTAAAATTTACTTTAAGTAATGTGCTTCTCTATTTTAACTGTAATTTTTGGCCTTTGTTTGAATGTTACTATATGCTCAAAATAACACACAAACAAGAAGAATAAGCCACAGTTCCTAACTTCAAGGGGTTTACTCTCCATTGGTAATTCATTTCAGTTGTTCTTTGTATGTTTCCATTTTAACCTTTACTTTTACATTACTTTGATTATTTTACTGTATTAATAAAGTTGCATATTAATGATAGATAACATTTTTGCTGCCTATTAATATGCTAGATAATGTGCTTAGCCTCTTTCATAATTGACCCCTCACATACCATCATGAGTCAGATATATTAATCATCTTAATTCTGCATACAGTGAGATTAAGGTCCAGAAATGCCAGCACATTTACCGAGGTAATATAGCAACTAGGAACAAGATCTGAGATACAAAGTTGCTCTTAACCACAATAATTTCCTGATGAACATTTCATTTTAAAGCCAAGTATGGTTAACTTCGTACAGCCTAGTTCCAGAGAAATTGCACACCAGACTGCCCCAAGCATAACAATGCTAGAATTCTTGGAGTAAGACAAAAATATTTTTGGTTCGCCCAACCTAGACCACATTAGAAGTAACTTCCCATTTTACAAGTGTTTCTAAATCTTTCACTTATTTAAATTCATGATGACCAAGAAAAATAATTAGTCTAAATAGAGCCACTCTTCCATGGTTCACCTTCCCATGAACGTTCTCTCATAAATACTACGCTATTTGGCCAGGAATCCAAATATGGCACACCTAATAGCATTGCAATTTGAATGGAATATTTCTACGCAAAACAAAAGAGGTCAGGACCAGCAATTATTTATTTTCATCTCCAACTTACAGCCTGAAATCTAGAACCTACATTAATAAACCCATTTCTACATGTCATCATGCATTTGTCAAAGCCCATAGAATGGGCAATGTCAAGAGTGAGCCCTAATGTGAACTATGCACTTTGGTTGATAATAATGTGCCCATCTTGGTTCATCAATTGTACCAAATAAGCCACACTGAGGAGGGATGCTGAGGGTAGGGCAGTATATATGTGTGGGTGGGGAGGGCTCTATGCGAACTCTGTATTTTTTGCTCAATTGTGCTGTAAACCTGAAACTGCTCTAAAAAAATTAAGTGTATTAAAAAAAAAGTATCTGTAACACTCAACAAGTTCTGGCCCATCTCACCCCCTTCATCCAAATGCTTTCCTTTCTCTGTGATCATTTTTCCAGTAACTGGCATTGCCACCCACCTAGTGTCCAGGCCAGCAACCTGGAAATCGTGCACATTTCTTTTACTGTTTCACCCCGCTGATCTTTCCTGCTAAACACCAATCCACGCCCTTTCAATTTATACTCCCAATCAGCTCTTATTTTCTTCTTTTTTTTTAATTGCACCTGCCCTATTTCGAGGCGTTGTCCTTCCTGCATGCTGTGTCTTGTATTCTTCTGTCTCTTCAGAATCTAAACTCAAATTTGACTCCTCTCCCCCCATCCATTCTCTACACTGCTGACTTGATTATCTTTTCAAAAGTCAAATGTGTTTGGACAAAATTATCAAAAATTTTAGACAAAATTAAGAATTTTCAGCATGGCGTATGCTATAAACTATAATTTGGTCTCCAGTTAATGGTCCTCCTCGAATACCTCATGTTTTCACTCTATGTCTGGCTTTTAGATTATGTCTCCCTCAGGCCAGGAGAGTTTATAAGCATGAATGGGCACATATTTTTAGTAATCAATGGTCTTAACCATCTATATTTGCACTTGCTAATTTCTACTCCCTCTGAAACCTCATTTAGTGCTTTTCTGTGTGTCCTTGGGACTATTTCATCATAGGAGCTCACAGACCTTCTCCTTGGCTGTGACTGCCCTGTGGAAGGAGTTCTGGTGTTCTTGCCCTTCACAATGGGGAAGTCTCTTGTCCATAACAAGAACTGTAGCTCCTGACAATCCGCCACCCGCCACGGAGACCCACGGAGAAACTTGCATCGTTAGCTGTCCTCCAAAGACTGGCAGGTGATTATTTAGCCCTGGGGACCATTTTGTCCTTCTGGCCTGTAATTTTATCAGATAATTTATCCAGTTTTCTTTCTTTTTAAAAAGTCTCCCCTAAGAAGTCACCCCTCAGCCTTGTTCTGTGAGTGCTCTATGAAAACCTGTTCCTGGTGTGCTTCTAACGTCATAGGCGCCATTATTTCACTCTTTTTCCCTTTGATTCCACCATGAAGTCCACAGGTTGGGTTCGCTATTTGGATTCCCAGCACCTATCACAGTGCCTGGGAAGAGGAGGAACTCAGTGTTAGTTAAATGTTCAAAGAATGTCCTTTCCAGTGTCCACAGAGAAAAGCATGATTTTGGAAACAATTTAGAAACTTAAACAAAATACTGTTTATTTTCCAACTTTTGTTTCTACCAAGAACATTTTTTTATGAATTTTATCAATTTATAAAAAAACATTTATAAAAAATTACAGGCATTCAAATATTTATTTTTCAAATATCATTACTGTGTGTCCAATTACCAACTGCAGGAAAAGTTTATTTAGGTGACTGTGATTATGAAGAAAGAGCCTCTTTAGACTCAGTGATGTTTAGTCATTAATTAGACAACTCATTTATCACATGACCTAATGAGAACAAACAAAGAACAAGAAATAACACAAAATTCTGGGTTTGTTAGAAAAAAGTTTAAGGAATCTGTATTTAATCAAAACATACAAAACAATCTCCAGATACCGTCTGGCAACAAATTTAGGATCTGCAGAGCTGAAATGTTGATTTGCTTAGCTATAAATATTACCTTGATGAAAGACAGTCCTAACTCTGTCTTCTACCACTTTACATCTGATAAGAAACTACTGTGGCTTGTGTTTTTTTAGGAACCCATTAGATCCAACCTTTCTGGAAAGAAACATCCAGAGATGCATAATTATTCACCACAAAAAAGAGATATCTAGATTTTACCAGCAAAAAAAAAAAAAAAAAAAAGCCTACAAAAGTGCAAAAAAAAAAAAAGAGAGAGAGAGAGAAATAGAAAGCAAGAACAAGAATAAAACTTTTATTCAACCCTGAAGACTAATCCAGCAGCTTTACGCAAAAAAGAAAACTCTTTTTGATGTCAATGAGAATTCTGAATTCTCGAGTTCGGGCACAGGGCCCATTCTGTGATATGTTAACTAAAAGAAAAATTTTCTTTTCCAGGCATCTGCTTTATTTTTTTTTTTTGTTCCTCCCCCATTTCCACGGCAAGCTGTTTCAAGGTGCTTCATGAAAAGCCTCTCAGAACCAATGTGTTCTAAAAGCCGCAAGTTGGATGGCTGATTTAAAAGAGTCACGAGAGTTTTTGCATTTCTTCTTTAACAGAGATCTTGAAAAGCCAAATGACTGAGAAAGAGCGTGATTCATCTTCTGCAAATGCTCAAACGTGTATTTAACTGTCACCTACTGCATTTTTGCCGCAGCACCTATTCAAAAGCTCCCCAAAGTACGCCAGTGCCGTTCTGAGAAGAGAGGAAAGAACTGAGTCATGATAAATCTCTACCGAACTTTCTTTCATTTATGGAAATCGTTGAGTGTTTAAATGTTACAGAGAGTCACATTTCTATTCACATTACGTGCAAACTCATACAGTAAGTCCTCAGCTATACAGAACTCCCTGGAAATGAGTTATTCTGAACAGCTGAATGTTCCAGATGGCTTGAGGTTAACTCCCTAAGTTCCAGCCAGAATGTAACACATTATCTCCAAAACAGACCAGGTTTTTTTTTTTTTCCCCATCTAAAATTTTCCAGAACATAGACCATGCTTTGAAATTAGCTAAGTTTTTACAAAGTTTATTCTGTAAGTGTACACAGCATGCAGGGTATTTGGTACAGTTCTCCGCACAGGGTAAACACCTCAAGAAATAATAGAAAATCATTGCTCCTGTTTCTTTGATTACAACTACTTTTTCCAAGATTCTTAACCTTTTGGGTAAATGTTGGGTTAGAGATAGACCATTCTTGGATCATTCCATTGAGAACTACTTCAAACAGAATAGAATCAAAGGGTCTAATGTGGATAGATGGAATATGTCATAGAATTTGTGTCCCCAGAATTCATGTGTTGGCACCTAATCCCCAACGGGATGGTATTTGGAGGTAGGGCTTCTGGGAAATA
The DNA here is from genome assembly GCF_048564905.1 of Vicugna pacos. NCBI lineage: Eukaryota > Metazoa > Chordata > Mammalia > Artiodactyla > Camelidae > Vicugna > Vicugna pacos. The sequence continues at coordinate 4,028,958 of NC_133011.1, forward strand.
ATTAGAAATGATTGGGCAGGGCCCTCATGAATGAGATTAGTTCTCTTTCAAAAGAGACCCCTCATCCTTTCTGTCATGTGAGGACACAGTGAAAAGATGGCCATTTATGAACCAGGAAACAGGCTCTCACGAGACATTGAATCTGTCGGCACCTGAACCTTGGACCTCACTGCCTCCTAAACTGTGAGAAATGCCTATTTTTTTTTAAAGCCATTCAGAGCATGGTATTCTGTTGTAGCATCCCAAACAGACCAAGACAGAATATACTATAGCTTTGTATAGCTTGGCATCCACCAAAGAATTAGACCACAATACTCAGTGACTCTGACATTTATTCAGGGCAGATCGGTCCTTGTTGAATCGCTCCATCAACAAGTTACAGAAGTCTTCCTGTACATGAATGATTATTTCTTCTTTTTAAGATTTTCATACTTTTCAAGGTTTCTTTTCTTCATTATTTGAAAGAATTTTGTCTACAGCTTAGCAGAGTGATTGCCAGATAGTAGGCACAGAAATACTTGTTTAACAATGAACTCTGGAACGCCCTCTGATGGGCTGTATTTGTACTTGGCAGTGCATGGGCTCTGTACTTCCCTCTCTTCTGTCTTACTTTGTAACTTCCCTAGACAGGTAACGTGGGTCATCTCTCACATCGTTAGACCAGAGCGATCTGTGTGCCTTCGAAGGCTATGTAGCTGATGTAAATTCCTTGTGATTCGGGGTCCATGTTGTGTTCAACTCGATACAGCAGGGTCATTGTGGATTTTAACACACAGTGTCATCCAATGTTCATGGACTAAATAAGCATCATACAGGTGGTATTTTTTTAATCATAATATTCTCCTGGTTTTCTCCCCATCATGATGATTTCATTCTAATCCAAGAGACCACAACTGTGGGGTTCAGGCAGGTTTTTATCTTAGCCCAGCCGAGTTCCTCTCTCTTCTAGTTATAGCGAACAAACAAAAGATTGGTCTCCTTGTTCCTTCAACAAGTCATTGCCACTTAGTGGTTGAATGCAAGGTCTTTGGAGTCAGGGAGACATGGTTTTGAAGCCTTGCTCCTTCACTGACTACTTTGTGATCTTAGAAAAGAGACAAGACTTTCCTTATTCACCATAAGCAGAGTTCATAAAAATCTTACAGCTGTCAAGGGGATGAAGTGAGCTAGTTTCCAGGAAACCCTCAGGACAGTGCCTGACACTTAGTAAGGTGCTAAGTACCCCAGTGGGCCCTCAAATATCTTAAACATTATTCCTTATGTGAGCCATGTTGTGAAAAAAACCAAGGCACTGCTTTAGTCTTTGCAAGGCAATGTTGCACTTTCTCTTGACACCACCACGTGAACTGATAACAGAAGGGTTTAGCCCCTTTTGGCTCTTTGTTTATTGATCCTGGTTATTTCTTTATCAGCAAGGAGGTGTTTTGTCGTGTTGTGTTTTATTTTGCTACTTTTAGAAAGGGAATTGTTGGTGGAGCCTGAGAATTCTGGAAAGCGAATCTCTGCAGTCACAGTTTTAATTCACTAATGTTGTATAAATTATTAATGACCTGTAGTTGTGAGTGTTGGAATTTTATGTGTTATTTTATAAATGACTGCTTCTGATTTCTTAAAATTATCAACTTAGGTGAAGGGGAGAAAGAAGGAAAATCTTTCTCTTTATTGTTACAAATTGTATGTTTGGTTAAACATTTTCCTGGGGTTATATTTGTAGAAATGCATGTATCTTGCTTTCCATATTTAATTATGCACATAATATATCTGAGAAGAAGCACAGTTTATCAGGAATAAGACAAGACACAGCACGATGATCATTAAAATCCATAAATGTCCTTCTGAGCATCCAGGATCCCAAAGAAAACACTGCAAGCATATGTGGTCACCCAGGATCACATATAAAACAGTAAAGAAATACAATTAAAAAAGCCTTCACAGACTTTTCAGATTGTAAAAATATCTTAAATTTCTAAATGAGCACACAGATTCACATTATACTCTTATGGTGGAGTGTCCCAGGGCTCCATCCTGGGACCTATTCTTTGTTCTCATTTAATCTGTAGATAATTTCATCCAATCTTATGGCTTTTAAAGACCTGAGAAGCTCCTTCACAAAAGCCAATAAGCACAGGCAAAGGTGCTCAATAGCATTAACCATTAGGAAATGCAAATTAAAAGTCACAATGATGCATGACTGGGACATCACGCTGCACACCAGAAATGGACGCATTGTAACTGACTGTACTTCAATTTAAAAGAAATCACAATGAGCTATCATTCCACACCTGATTAGAATGGGTAAAATCAAAAAGACTGGCAACACAAAAAGTGTTGGTGAAAATATGGACCAACTTCAGTTCTCACGTGTCCCTGGAAAGTAGTATGGCAGCAGCTCACTAAGTTACACATGCAGATTACAGATCTCAGCGATTTCGCCAGTCAGCATCTTCCCGAGAGAAAAAAAGGTATGTCTGCACAGAAATACTGCTATAGTCAAGTCAGTTTGATTTACGACAGCACAGCCTGGAAATCACTCAAATGTCCATCAGCTGATGATACATGAACAAATGGTCATGTATACACAATGGTGTAGTACATAGAAATAGAATGCACCGAACTACTGATATACTTAAAAACCATGAAAGAATCTGAAATAATCTTACAGACATAATGTTAAAAAAAAAGTCTGAGACAAAAGATATACAATTCCATTTGAATTTCTAAACAGGTAAAATCGAGTGACAGTGAAGCGTATCGGACCAGTGGTTGCAGGGTGAGGAGTCCTGACCGGAGAGTACTTAAATTCATTTCAGTCCGTCCATCCATTCATTCACTCAAAGTCCTCTCCACACTCGAGATAACGATAACCAAAAGACAGGTGATCTCTTCTTGCTGACTTCAGAAGCTTACAGATTTGTAGGAAAAGCAGATGTTAAATATTTTTTTTAAAGTACAGACTTACAAACAGCGACGTATATACTGTGAAGGAAGCATCCTGAGTTATATGGTGACCTATAACAGGGATTCTCAGTCTAGTGTGTGTGTGCAGAGCGGGGAGCACGGAGATATCAGAAGGCAATTTTCCCTAAAGAAGATATTTATACCGTCGTATTAACAATGCAGAACTTGGAGTCAGACTGCCTGGGCTGGAGTTCTGGATCTGTCATCCACCAGGCGTGCAACCTTGGGCAAACTCTCTAAGCCTGTTTGCTTATCTGTAGAACACATATTAACAGTACCTACGCCAGAATTTATTTCAAGTATTTAGCATGAGCAGACTGAATGGAGGTTGGGGTGGACACAAATTGGTGCTTCTTTTCAGTGGAAGGATAGGAGTAGAAGCTAACTTGGAGACAGCTGAAGGGAGGATGGAGGTGAGGAAATGGAGACACAACATGAACAACTCCCTTAAGGAGTTTCGCTGTGAAGGTGAGCGGAGAGAAGGGACGGTGGTTGGAAGAGCTCAAGAGGCCAAGGGAGGATGTCATTTGTCTCTTTTTAGAATGAGAGCTACTCTGTTACGCTGCAAGGAATGACCCAGTTCAGAGGGAAAAACTGGTGATGCAGGAGAGAGAGGGCATAATCGCAAGAATGACGTCCTCACGTAGGTGAGTGATGGGACCAAACAGTAACCGCAAGTATCAGCTGGTGGGAACAAGGTGAGCTGCTTCTCGTCTGGCTGGGTGGCTGAAGTCATGGGCTGAGTTTTTGCACAGAAGCTTAAGGAGGGAGAAAACATGAAAGCGTTGCCTAGAAGAGTGAAGAAAAGTATCTCCTGTGGATTATGGGAAACTCTTCAGTGTCGGACGGATAATTTTGTCATTCATTCATTCTACTCAGGTGTGACCAACTGTTGTGGTCATAAGATTTTCAGATTTTCATGGGCAACTTTCAGCCATGTGGCTGCAGTTTATGGAGTGGTAGAAAGATGCAGATGTGGTTTCACCAGAAGATTAACCACGTTTGCAAAGGAGAGGTCATGGTCCTTGGACCTTGCGCTCTAAGCTTGACTGGGAGGGACGGCGAGACAGTGGTGGGTTAATGGATTGGAATTCCCTGTGGATCTGAAGGATGGCCGGAGCTGCAGTACTAGCCCAAGGCAACTGGAAGGCACAGGTAACTCTATTGCTGGGCACTTGCTTTCCGTTTGGGAGACATTCTGGGTCTATTTTTCAAATAGTTATTTTGCAATTATTAGATAAGAAGCCTTCAAAAGTTGCTCTCAGAAAAAGCTGTAACATTAATTTTGGAAAGTTCAATGTTGTGAATGTACTTTTGAAAATAGTTTTGTCCTATTCATTTTTTTTTTAATGACGTGACCAATAATTCCTAGAGAATTAAGGGCTCTTCACAAAGGTTATGAACCACTCAGACTTCTCCTTCTGTTCTGTCACCTCTCTCCTGAATGTTTATTCTGCTCACCAGCACTTCCAAATGGTGTGGAGTAGAAGACAAAAACCGTGGATTGCATGGTATTAATTTTTACTCCAGAAATATTGGGAGGGGAAAATGTCTATACAGACTAATAAGATTTATTTAAAACTGTGTGTGGATATGGTTTATACATACTGACCTTGTTTTGAGTAGGAGCTAATTATTTAAACAACAAATAGCAAGTCTAGAATTTAAAATCATTTCTTACAAACGTTTCTAAAAAACAAACTCATATTTAATCTACTGCCATACATTATCTCAAATTTCTCAGATGTTTTCAGAAATATAAAAAAGGACTTGAAAGATTTTTGTCACAGCCGACAAAAAGTAAAAGAATTCAGACTATTCCCACATTGGACTGTCAGAAACTCAAGATTAAAAATCAGACCTATTCTATATAAAATAGATAACAAGTTTCTTCTGTATAGCACTGGAACTATATTCAATTTCTTGTAGCAACCTACAATGAAAAAGAATATAAAAATGAATATATGTATGTATATGTATGACTGAAACATTGTGCTGTACAACAGAAATTGACACAACATTGTAAACTGACTATACTTCAATAAAAAAATACGCATATAAAAATAAAGTTGACATCAAATTATTATGGTAACCTAAGGAATTTTTTTTTTTTAAATCAGACCAAAAGTACTTTAAAAATGAGAAAAAGTAAAGGGGAAAATTAGCTTTTTAAAAATCTGGTTGGAGAAATGTTTTTATCTTCTTAATATCAAACACAGATACGCACATTCTTAACTTTGACTTACAGTTCTCTGCTTTTTCCAAGTTCTTCTTGAATCATGTCCCTAATAATGGACATGGAATCAAATATCTATAGCAATACTTCATATTTATAGTTTTACTTCCATATATTTTTTATAGCTTGAATATATATCTGCTACCTTTCCTGGTATTAGAGGATCTACCATTTAGTCATTCAATTCCTTCTTAACGATGCTTTTCCTGGGTTTAGAGTAGTGCAATTTACCAGGTGTTTTTCACCGAGACCTTTGTTACTGTTGATTGGAAGGATTCAATCATGGGTTTAAATCACAGCTCTGTGATAAAACAACACAGAGCGTGCGGCGTTGAGCAATTGATTCAGCATCCCTACCCTCCAATTCCTCTCTGTGAGTTGTGGATAGCATTTGAACCTAAGGTTACTGTGAGTACTCAATGAAATAAAATATTTAAAGCAAGACTCCTGCCACACAGAATAAATAAATGATAGCGGATATATTATTGTCTTATTCTGTATGACGCGCACAAAGAAACCCTTGAGCTGTGATGTTATTATTGACATATTACATATGAGAGGAGAATGAAGATGAGTCAAAAAGAAATATCTGGCTGTGGAGTAGGGCCTGGATATTGGACTGTGTTTGAAGACTGCACACATGGAAGCAATCTATCAACTCAGTAGGATGGTTGTTGTAACTGCTAGCATCAGATCACCTGGGATACTGTTTTAAAGGAAAAAATATATGGAAAGAATTTAAACACACTCAGAAATAGAAAGGAAAGTACACCAAATCTCTTTATGCTACCTTTCGGATGTATCAATTATCAAAGATTTGAAAATGGCATGTTTTGAAATTCCTTCCTCTATGACAATGTACTTCGCTAAGGAAAACATACTCACAACTTCTCAAATGATATGTGAGTTAAATATAACAAATTAAACACTAGACGTGCATTGTTCAGCACATATTTACTGGGCTTCTTAGAGGGACCAGGCACCACGCTAAGTGTTGGCGTGAAATGGTAAAAAAGACAGACATCTCTCCATCCTGAGAGAGATCTATTTGCATCATCGCCCCCAAGTGTGTCTCAGGAGGCTGTAGTTCTTCCATTTATGCAACTTACCAATTGCTCCATAGTTGCTGAGGGGAGGTGTGGAGAACCTGATATCGAAACTAAAACACGTATTATGAGAGCTGTTACTGCTAAAGATTAACTCTGCTGGTTAACTAGCTCTACCTTTGCTTTGTAGTGGTGGTCGCTTTTTAAAAAATCTCCAGTGTTCATAACCTATCCTGCTTACACACCGATAATAAATCCAACCGGTAGTCAAATCCAACCAGGGCTGCAATTCCAAATTCCCAAAGATCTGTTCAGATTAACAATCACATTATTGTCTTGCTGAAAACACAGAATACATTTTAAGCTTTACTGGAGCACAGACAAAATTGCTGCGGTAACAGTGATACAATTAGAGAAATATCATCCAGTATCTTTTGCTCATTTCTTTAATTATAGTTAATAAAATACCGCAGACAATTTCAAGCTAGAGAGCCCGCCCGCAGTTTCCCTGCTGTATTCGGAGTTGCCTCCCTATTCCCAAGCGGAGTCCTCGGCTTGATGTTGGCGCCACGTGGTCTGATGGGAGGTCAGCACCAGTTCTCGGCATCTCAGCTCTTCCCCGTGGTGCGTAGGCTGGGAACCTGAGACCTGGCTGCCTCAGGCTTCCTGTCAAAGGGTTGCAGGTATGGTTCTTCCAGCGAGAGGAAGTGATGAAGCTTGAAAGGCAGAAAGGAAGCAGAAGCCATGTTGTCAGTCTGTCTGCAGTGGGAAGATATGTGAGTTCGGGCTGGTGGCACATATTTGCAGCCTCCATGTGTTTTCTTTTCAATCATTGGCTTCATTGCTGGAGGCAACAGAGATCATCGCCAGAAGTTTCTGGAAGGTTCTGGACCTTCCTGCCTCCTTAGAGTGGTACTGAGATCCAGCGGTAGCTGTTTCCAGTCTCTGTCCCTCACCCCTTCCAAGAGTTGGATGGACATGAATGCTCTGTATCAAATCTTTTTCTACGTACTTCAAGTAGACAGTTTTCTATTTTCCTGACGGGACCTGGACAGACAAGTTATTTCCATATTAAATCAGAGGAAATGGAAATTTAGAAAACAGTAGATGTAAAAATTTGATAGAAGTGCTTTTATGATCGTGTTACATTCAAGTTATGTTGATCTTTCACTTAGGCAAAAAGTAGGTACACAAAACACTCCTTGAACCAATTTTAACTCACTAAAGAACTAATATTTGGATAAATTCAGTATGTGGGGAAAAAGAAAGCCCATAGAAGATTATTTTAAAACAGAAATAAACCATTTTTTCGAGTATCAAACAAGGACATGTAATGTTTTCATGTTGGTATTGTTGGAATAATAAAAGCTGATACAAATATAAATAGCAATGTATAAGTAAACTCCTTTTTTTATGTTTTGATATTTTATATTAAAAGCAAGTCTCATAACATTGACACATCTTTGTGGGTTTTTTAAAAGATCTTTTCCAGATTGTATGCCAACTAAATAAATGATAAGTACTGAACTACATCCAGAACTGGGATATTATCAACTTAAAATAATTTATTCATCTAGGTATACTATTGTTTTATAAATTTAAAAATTCTAGTAATAGCTGTGACCAAATCTACATTATATTTTGTTTGCAGGGAGGTTATATTAATTGAAATTAGTTTTCCTCACCCCCCTGAATTAATAAAATGTGGCTGACAGTCATCACAGTCTTCCAGGCCACAGTTGTTATGAAAATCTGGTTGCTAGGATACCTTCATTATTTCATCATCACGTTACACCAGCCTATCAATTAATAAAGAAACACTCAAGTTGATTCTCAGTCACATTTATCCACATTCTTAGCATATGATTTCCCTTATCTGCAAGTGACATTTCTCCCTCTAGCATTCACCTTCTACTCCATAAAATATTAAACACGAGGTTATCACATCAGTTTACAAATTACATCAATGATGCGCGCCTACTGCATAACCTTTCCCTTCACTTTCCAACATCCTGAAAGTTCTTACAGCAAATATCCATGTGTCGAGTAAATTATTTTTTCTATTTGTTAGATTTATTTCCAGGAAAATTGATGCCTGGGAAAAAAACACATGTACTGAATTGATATCTTTAGTCTTCTGAGTTCTTTCTAAGGGAAAGAGCAGAGTGGGCAATCACTTGAAAGCCAGTCCTGCGTTTTTAGATATTCATAACTATTCCCAGGTTATTGCTTTACATTGTAGGGTTAGATTCACAGAAAATATCTGATGTGGGGTCTCATAAATGTATTTTTCATGACCATTACATTGCAGTCAGAATCACCACATGATGTCTTCAGTTACCACTTGACAGGGAGTTATACAAATAAGAATAACAAATGAAAATCTTTGATATGTTAAATTCATCTCATTTACACCTATTCAATTCAGTGCCTACTAATGCCAGTTTATGCTACAGAAATAAAATAAATTGCATTATTGGAAAATAAAAATAAGAATGCAGCATGTTCTGAATATTGTCTGGAAAAGAGAAAATATTGACTCTAATTATAGACAGTATATAAATATAGAAATTTTCTCAAGATTTTATTTAGTTTTCATATCTTCTTTAAAAACTCCAGTTAATAAAAAGTTATTAATCTCACTGCATAAGGAAACTGAGTAATAAATGGATTAAGTCATTTGCAAAGAATCATCTAGAAAATTCAGCAGTCAGGAATAGAATTAAGATTTCCTAACGTTTACAACAGTTTTGTCACTCTTTCAAATTTAATAATTGCATTTGAACAGTATTATTTAAATTGTGTACCCAATAGAATGCCAAAAAAAAAAAGAGAGAGAGAGAAAAAAGAGGACACTGAATTCAAGGAATGGATATCTCAACTTTTAAAAATGTTTTTAAACAGTTAAACGTATTTTTATATCTTTATGTAAATGCATTAATGGTGATTTTATCAAAACCTTAACTGACCATACAGATGTAATCTTTCAAAAAATTTGCCTTGCCAAAGACTGTACACAGCTGTTTTCAATTCACTAAAGTGTATGTGTGGTCTTCCTTTCAGGTCAAAGAAAAATATCTTTGTCTTTTTAAATTTCCATGTGTGGTTTGGCAAATTATATAGTTAATGTAAGAATACATTCTTGGAAACTAATCTCTTTTACCAATCTTGGTGTCCAGTGAAATGGGTTAAAACGATCTTCTAATGGAATAGAGGAAATTTACTGATGTATTTGATGCTTTATAAATATCTCCCAAGTGTTACTTACATGTATTTTGAGCAGAGTGCAGCCAGATGTTTGAAACTTTGAGAACCTGAAACTAAAACAATGTAACCATAAACTAAAGCCTAGGATTTCTGTTGAAATAATTCAATTCAGAAATTTTTGGATTTCATGTTGGTATCAGTTTCTCTTTAATTGTAGATCACTCTTGATTTTTCCTTAGCAAAATAGTTTCACACTTCATTTCTCAGGAAAAAAAAAAGTTCCTCTAATTCAGCTTCGTCTACACTTTGACATGTTCAATACATTTTAAATAGTATCATAGAACATTATAAAAACATTTTTGCCCTAAAAATCAAAAGACATTGAGTGGTGATTATGTATCTCTATGACTTTGGCAGGCTTAAGAAAATCTAAACACATATTTATTTTCTTGTAGGTTCCATTCCTTGTTTTAAATTCATCATGAAACCTCTGCTTGAAAATACTAATTTATATTTTCACCGATACATTCTTTTCTGTTTTTAAATATAAAAAACGGAAATTAGGGCCCAACAAATGATTATTTTACAAGGTTGCCACAATAACATAACTTTTCTCAATTTTTTGAATGGCCTCAGCTGTCATTCTCTCTAGATACTGCAAGGATACCTTTTTGTTTGTGTGTTTGTCTTTTAAATTAAAGCATAGTTGAGACAATACTACAGAGCTACAGTAATCAAAACAGCATGGTATTGGTACAAAACCAGACATGGATCAATGGAACAGAATAGAGAGCCCAGAAATAAATCCACAAACTTTTGGTCAATTAATCTTGGACAAAGGTAGCAAGAAAATACAGTGGAGTAGACAGTCTCTTCAGCAAATGATGTTGGGAAAACTGGACAGCTGCATGTAAATCAGTGAAGTTAGAACACTCCCTTACACTATACACAAAAATAAACTCAAAATGGCTTAAAGACTCAAACATAAGACAAGACATTATAAATGTCTTAGATGAAAACATGGGCAAAACACTATCTGACATACATCTCAGCAATGTTCTAGGGAAATTTACCCAGGCAATAGAAATAAAAGCAAAAATAAACAATTGGGACCTAATTAAACTTATAAGTTTTGCACAGCAAAGGTAACCATAAGCAAGACAAAAAGACAACCTATGGAATGTGAGAAAATATTTGCAAAGGATGAGAATGACAAGGGCTTAATTTCCAGAATATATAAACAGCTTATACAACTTAATAACAAAAAACCAAACAACCCAATCCAAAAAAAATGGGCAGAAGACCTAAACAAGTAATTCCCCAGTAACGACATACAAATGGCCAACATGCACATAAAAAAATGCTCAATATCACTAATTATCAGAGAAATGCAAATCAAAACTACAATGAGGTATCACTGCACACCAGTCCAGATGGCCATCATTCAAAAGTCCACAAATGACAAATGCTGGAGAGGCTGTGGAGGAAAGGCAACCTCTTACACTGTTGGTGGGAGTGTAGTTTGGTGCAGCAGTTATGGAAAACAATATGGAGATTCCTCAAAGACTAAAAATAGGCTTAACTGTATGATCCAGCAATCCCACTCCTGGGCATATATTCAGAGGGAACCTTAATTCAAAAAGATACATGCACCCCCATGTTCATAGAAGCACTATTTACAATAGCCAAGGCATGGAAACAACCTAAATGTCCATCAGCAGGTGACTGGGTAAAGAAGCTGTGGTATATTTACACGATGGAATACTACTCAGCCATAAAGAATAATAAAATAATACCATTTGCAGCAACATGAATGGACCTGTAGATTGTCATTCTAAGTGAAGTAAGCCAGAAAGAGAAAGAAAAATACCACATGATATCACTCATATGTGGAATCTAAAAAAGAAAAAAAAGAAAAGCAAACTTATTTACAAAACAGAAACAGACTTATAGACATACAGAACAAACTTATGGTTACCAGAAGGAAAGAAGGTGGGAAGGGATAAACTGGGAGTTTGAGATTTGCATTTACTAACTAATGTATATAAAATAAATAAACAACAAGTTTCTACTGTATAGCACAGGCAACTATATTCAATATCTTGTAGTAATTTATGGTGAGAAAGAATATGAAAATGAATATATGTATGTTCATGTACGACTGAAGCATTATGTTGTATACCAGAAATCGACACAATATTGTAAATTGACTATATACCTCAAGAAATATATATATATATATATATGTTTTTATATATATATATAAAGCATAGTTGATTTATAATATTATGTTAGTTTTAGGCGTGCAACATAGTAATTCAATATTTTAATAGATTACACATCAAAGTTATTATAATGTTATTGACTATATTCCCTGTGTTGTCCATTATATCCTTGTGACTTATTTATTTTATAACTGGCAGTTTGTACCTCTTAACGCTCTTCATCTATTTCGCCCCTCTGCATACCTCACTCCCCTCTGGCAAACACAAGTTTGTTCTTTCTACTTATGAGTCTGTTTCTGTTTTGTTACATTTGTTCATTTGTTTTATGTTTTAGATTTCACATATTAGTGCAAATATATAGTAGTTGTCTTTCCCTAGCTGACACACTTCACTTGGCATAACACCCTCCAGGTCCATACAAATTGTCATAAATGGCAAAAATGTATTCCCTTTTATGGCTGAGCATATATATATGCATGTGTGTGTGTGTGCGTGTATCACACATCTTCTTTAATTATTCATCTGTCCATGGACACTTAAGTTGCTTCTATACCTTGATTATTATAAATCATGATCGAAATAGGCATTTTTCCAAAGGAGGCATACAGATGGTAACAGGCACATGAAAAGACACTCAGCACCACCACTCATCAGGGAAATGCAAATCCAAACCACGGTGAGATGTCACCTCACACCTGTCAGAATGGCCATCATCAAAAAAACAAGAAACAACAAGTACCAGCGACAATGCTGAGAAAAGAGAACCCTCCCACGCTGTCGCTGGGAGTGCAGGTTGGTGCGATCACTGTGGAAGACGGTGTGGAGGCTCCCCAGAAAATTAAAACTAGAACTGTCATATGACCCAGCACTTCACTCCTGGGTATTTATCTGAAGAAAATAAAAACATCAACTTGGAGAAACATAAGCTTTGTTCTTGAAGTTGAACAGTATAGTCTCACTAATTCAAAAATGTTAGGTCCTCCTTTTCCCAATTTATTCTCCTAAAATCCTCTCTTTAATCATAATTTCCAGTTCCCAGGGCAGAATGGATTCTCTTTTTTGTTATTTTTTCCTTGCCATAGCAACTCCAGGAATTCCAAGCAGACAGAAATGTCACATGCCACGGTGACATTTTTCCTGGTCTAATCAATCAAGCATTTGTGAATGGCCTGCCATGTGCCGTGGACAATGAAAGCAGGCTGGTTTCCCACTCTAATTTAGGTGCCCCCATGAAGTCGGCATGTTTGGCACCAGATCATCGACTTGAATTTGAGTGGATGGGATCAGCGTGGCTTCCCCTTAGGCAGTTGTGAAACAGAGAACAATCATTTAATCTCACTTTAGCCCTCAGTTATGACTGTCTCCCAAGTTTTATCTCCAGATCATCCTTCTGTGTCTCAGAGGGAATAAGCTAAAGGAAAAAAAAAAAAAAGACAGTAGACAATGGAAAGACATCTTTATCATATGCTGGAAGTGTGTACAGTCTAAGGATGGGGGGAGATTGTTGTCACATGCAAGAATATGAGAAAACTGTAAATGGGAAATAAGAATGAAGACCAAAAGGAGAGGAGAAAGAAAACGTCAGGGAGAATATTTTATCTATGTGCCTTTTTATTTGGTTCACAATTTTGACTCCCTTAGTAGGAGTATAATATTTTAGAGCTATAATTCTAGAAATTAGAGACTTCACATAGAGAGGCTGCATGGATGCCCAGTTTGTTCAAGCAAGGATAAGGTACTTCTTTCCATAGAATTTCTGTAGATTAATGACTGAAATATACGTAGTACAATGAGTAACAGCCTTGCCAGTGTTGCACTTATTTTTAAAACATGGAGTACAGAAGGAAGTTATATTTGAATATTCTGCTTGGAGATACAATATTCACAATCATACTTAGTCTCCAAAGCTCCACCCACACGCTGTGAATACTGGTCTTGAGCTCTGATAGGACACTGTTTCCATGTGGTCTCAGGGTTCCCCTATCTCCTCAGTCTGTGTATCCATCAAGAGGCGGTACCTGAGCTTTAAATCTGTATTTCAGTGGACTATTTCAAAGCAACGACATTTTTCTTCAATCTCTGGGCTTAAAAGATGCTGGAAATCACCCAGACTTCAAGTAAAAAGAACCAAGACTTTATTTCTAACGTTCCTTGGAGAAGTGTAAACTTTACAAACACTAATTTATTCAGCAAACAGAGAGGAAATAAACTCCCCGCAAAACGTTCACTAGGCGACGTAACGTCATAAGCATAGCGCAGCCTCGCTGGCCTTTCTTTCATGAAAACAGTGAAGGTGAACAATACGTGGCTGCAACAAACGGGATCTGGAGTCCACTGATCTAAAACCAGACTATGACCTGGGCAGAATGCTCTCAATCTCACACTGGAGGATGGTAAATCATCGGAAGAAAGTTAGGGAACAGTTGTAAAAGCCAGGAGCTAGGATGTAAATCTAAATTCCAGACTGAAATTGTACAGCTTGCCACATATTAATATAATATTTAATGTTTGAAAAGCTCTCTGATTCATTTCTAACATGAAATTCACGGATTCACTTCTAACACTACATGAAATCTGTGACAAAGGATTCAACTCGACGTATTCTGCTCCTTGAAAGTTCATGATTTGCGGCTAAACAGATGGAGAAGCAAAGAAACTAAAAATTGTAAGTTTGCAAATATATTATGCTAGAAAAAGTGCTAATAGTCACAAATTGCACAATTATTTCCTTGTTTAAAATTTGGATGGCAAGGGTCCAAAGCCCTTGAGATTATTTCAGGATTTCTGCTGACGCCCTCTTATCGAAAAACAAATCCTCATTACCACTTCTTTAAAATTTTTAGAAATATTCTGGCCTTGGATAGACTGGTCCATTGTTAAGATGAAGAAAAAGCCTAGAAGTTTTATTCATCTTTTATGTTCACATACTTATTCAGCAGTAGGTTCGGAGCTCAGAAAATGCCTTGGGTTACCTGGCATTGCACATTTATGGATTCTGTAACCCACACTAGACTCAACAGAATTTTCAAAGTGTAATTATTTTTTCCTTATCCTTTCCTGCCAACACTCGAAATGAATTCAACGGTAGTTGCATTAGCAGCGTGGGCCTGGTGATATGAAATTCAGAGAAAGCTAGGAGGAATTGTGCGAGATCCTACGACAGACATTTCTTCTAGTAAATTCTCTCCTGCTCTACTAGACCAAAAAAAAAAAAAAAAGTTGTTTGCTGATCTGCAGCATTTGGCCATGTTAGAAGACTCCTACCTATGAGAATGATGTCTGTTGCCTTCTCAAATCCTACATAAGCATAGTTTAAAAAGAAAAGTTCTGTCAATCAACTCAGAAATCAATATGAATATTCACTCATCACTCATTCGAAACCCTGAACTTCGGGCCTATAATGTAGCTCAAGGCTTATTGTTTCACAACATGTTGGTGAGAATATAATGGAAGGGAAATTATTCATCTAATTTGGGAGACGTGGCTGCCACATTTTGGTGTGGCATGTGGCCTCTCTGTGTACACAATGGTGCCCTGCCATGTACCAGCTTCTCAGCGCTGGCATGTCACCTGGCCTGTGGCATCTCACAGTCTCATGTTCTCACACTTGTGCTGTGGCCCAACCAACTTGTTTAAGCCAAAGTCAAAAAGCAGGTGGGGTGCACGCCTGACAAGAGACTGGAAGGGCAGGCCACATGCCTCTCTAAGTGTTGTCAACACCAGGGTTTGTTTGGAAATTTCATCTCCTGGTTACAGTAAACAAGACTTGATGGAGCATCCAGCAGAGAAGTGGCCTGCCCTTTTCTGCAAAAAGGAATTTTCAGGAAAATAATATAAGCAATTAGTGAAGTACAGAATAATTTTTCAAATCGTCTTTTTACTGTTGAGTTCTATTCATATCTTATGGCATAATAGATAAAATGACCTGAATATGACATAATTATTTGTATTTCTAAAGTTCAAAGAGCAAACCTTGGAGGGTAAATTACCATACACTGCATATTAGAAGGACACAGCTCTGGAATACTGTGCAATAACTTTTTCAAGGTGGGTTATAATTTTTTTGTAGGAAAAGATTAAATTATAGCATAGTGTAATCCTTTTATCATGCCATAAACCTCCTATCACATTCTTACAACTCTGAAAAAGACAATTATCCTAGTCTAAATTTAGAAACATTTAGAAAATTTAAAGAAAATAGTCTTTTAATATAAAAATTAAAATCTAATCAGCTGCATAATAATGAGATAGTGTCCAGTAATCAAAGATTTCATTGTACAGAGATTCTAATAACCTTTGATGAACTTATAAACAGTCATGACACAGCAACTTGATTTTAAGCATTCAAAGATTAGCATAAAACTATGGACTAATTAGCTCATGATTTAAGATTAAGATTCTGTTCCTCTAAATTGGATTACATGCTCTTTAAATATTTGGTCTTTGTTTTTTCTGTCCCTTTCTTACACCTGAATATTGCAGCCATACATTTTTTAGCTCATTTATATCGGTCCTAATTGATCATGTGGCAATTTTTTTTTTCATGCAGGAGATGGTAAAAAACCTTATAGAGAGGATATGTTCCGATTTATTTTTAACACATACACACAAAGACTTAACATACACCAAGAGTTTAATTTGGAAATGAGCGGTCAGTATTGAGAAACCCGGATTCTACTGCCTAGATCTACTTTATAGGTTATTTTTAGCTAAGCAGCAGGTTATGCAGTGGTGAACAGTCAGATTTTACAAAGACTTGTCCTTCCGCAATTACGGTTCTAAACCAAGTTCCAAATCAACTGCTGACGCTAATTCAGGATCACCAAGGGGAGAATATGCAGTGCAATCGTCTTGAGGATACTGATGAGTTTTCTTCTACAAGGCAGAAGATCTGCCCTGATTTTTATTAATGAGGCTTCCATCTTCACTGCTGACAGCATAGGTTAGACGACAAAGAGAAATGAAACTCTCCCTGAGGGCGGCAGAAAGAAGAGCCATGACGTCATTCCCTTCTGTTTTCTTTGAAATGGAAACACATTTCCAGTGAATTTCAATTATAATGTTAAAAGGAGTTCTGAAGTCGGGGCGAGAGATGCTTTAAAGCTTTTCTAAGGTGAAGAGTAAAGAGTGGAAAGCTTTTTCTTTTCTTTTGATTGTTCCCCCCTTAAATTTGCTGCTAGATCTTTCGTGTATCTATCTCCAAAACGTCTACTATCTTATATGCGCAAAATACGATACGGGTAAGTTTATGCATATTAGTCAGACTCTGTCCTCAAAGAAAAAAGAAATTCAAACAGCTATAGTGCCCACCGAATCATAGTTAACTCCAAGAACAGCGCTAGAGAATTAAAAGTAATAAAGAAAGAGCATATCTTGTTGAGGAAATCTTTTTTTATACCGTTTCATGAATGTCAGTAGAGATTTGACAGGAAGGGAATGTGGGGAATATTTTAGGCAAAGGGAACAGTTTGAGGGAAGATATAAAGCCCAGAATGGGCTTGAGAGTCAGCAGGAGGATAGTTTATCACTTGAAAATCCAGACGGGAAGTGGGGGGAAATGAGACCCTACGGCCTGGCATGGGTGGTCTGGGGGGCCAGGTTGGGGCGTGTACGCAAGAGGCAATGGGGGAAACAATGAGCGCTATTTTTGGTTGGACAGTGAAGTTCTGGGAGTGGTTCTTTAAGATTTAGTGCTCAGCTCCGCTCAGTGGAGGATGAATTTGAATGTGGAAGGCAGTTAAAATTATAACCTCAATCAGGTCTAATGGAGTAACAATCAGATCTGAGGTCAACTTCAATTTGGTAGCCAAGTGGTTAGGTCACTTGGGCCGGAAAATTAATCTTTTTGGCCCTGCTTAGTTCTCTGATCTACATGACCTTCAAGTCCCCTCCAGGATTAACATTCTGTGATTCAAGGCCATACAGAGCCTGCACTGGTCGAACAGAAGTCGGCATGGAGAGCAGAAAGTGGGCACGAGGCATCTGAAGAAGCAGGTTCTCTTTGCGTTGCTCATCGGGACCTCCATTGATATTTCGGGCTCCACCATTCTTCAATGTGGAGGATTAGCAATTTTCTGGCATTGCAGATACCTCTGCATCTCTACTCCCTACCCCCTCAGTTTGAGACCACATTCCAGTCATTATGACAATCCAAAAGTCTCACACAGGTCCAAATTTTTTCCACAGGATTATGGCCACCGGGACTTCTGCCCCCCCCACCCCGATCCCACACATAAAAACCGTTGTGAGTCAATCTTTTAAGTAATATTTGAATATATCAGGGAACTGAAAGACTGTTGGTACCATTAAGAGCCACGGAGAATTTATGAAGAAAAATTCATGTTGGAAAAGAGTGTTTCATTTTGGATGTATTGAATTTGAGATGCCGGTGGGATATCCAGATCCCCCATTTGTACACAGGCAGCATGGAGATGAGAGAGAGAATCAGTAACAGCAGTTCAATAATTTGTCTATTCAACCTTGCCAAAGGGCAGATGTGTTTTTTGTTCAGGTATTTCAATATTTGATTAAATAAAAACAGTATTTTGGCCTTGCTGGAATCTGCCTACCTGCTCTAAGCTTCTTACTGAAATTTACTTCAAAATTTTCTTTTGAACTTCCAAGGAAGCAAAAGGAAATGACCATCTCTTGGGCACCTACATGTATCAGATGTTCACCAGGCGTTTTACATATATATATTCTCATATACGTTCTACACTGTGTTTCAGAGACATTGAGTACCTTGCTGAAGTTGACACTAACAGTTAAGTAACAAAAAAGGAAGGTTCAAACCCAGTTCTGTCCAGCTCCAAAACCTGGGTTCTTTTCACTTCCACAACGTGCCAGCCAATTTGAATTGCAGAAATCCATGTTGACATGCAAATTGGTATTATATATTCATGTATTACTCCTCCAAGGCCTTCTGAGGCACAATGCTTAAGGCAGAGTGACTGGTGAGAATTCCAGGCGCCATGCTAGGCGGGTGAGTTGCAAACCATCCTGTATATAAATCCGAGCAGGCAACACAAGCTCCAGTTTGAACAAGGGTAGAATGATTTAGACTTGTTCATTTCATTTACAATAGCTTCCCGATGATGGGAATAGATCCTTTTGAATCTTCTAATGAACATCTTAGATCAGGGTACGTTCCTCCACATCCTGGGGCACCGTTTTTCCTAAGCTTACTCTTAAACACAACACCCACTAGAGTGTCCCCTTACTTCCCTGGATATGGTTTCATTTTATCTGTTTTCTACTCAACTAGGCATATTGTTGATTCCTGCATCCGCATATGATGCTTCAAAGGTGGCCAGGGCTCCATGTCTTTTCAAGAATTGCCTTGTGGCTCAAATTTCATCTCGTAAGTGTTCTGAGATCTCTTCCACCCGCCTCTACTTACCTTTGTATTGAATTATTTCTCCTTAGCTCTCTCCTCAGCTTTGATCACCTTCCTTCTTACATCATCATGTAACACACACAAAGCTGAAGTTCAAGACTTTTGGTTTTGGTGTTGACTCTCATCCCATGCTGTCACCTGGGGCAGTGAATTAATTTGCCTTCTTTATCTGTAAAACTGAGAGTCATCATTTTTTTTTCCTTTTTTCCTTCAACTTAATAAGCCGTAATCTCTGGATTATAGTTCACTGGTGGACAAGGAGTGATATCTGATAAAAATCAGTAAGTGGGAATGACTTAAATCGCCCCTATATACTCCCATTGATGGTTAAAATTAAAATTTACTTTCAATGTTTATATAATAATACTTTTGGTGCAATAATATTACAAATACACAGTAACATATACATAACAAGAAATTACGTAATTCGACGTGTTTGTGAAGGTGTAGGGGTGACAGGTTGGCCAGGTTGAGTGCAATTGGTTGTTAATTTCACATCCATTGTGTGTAGTAGTTTAACTGAGAAAAGATATGTTTAAAATTGCTCCCACATTAAGCCCCAGGAAGAAAAAAATTGGTCTTGTGGTGGACTCAGGTGTCTGACATAGCACCGACGATGCAGTAAATCATTCAGTGAATGCTTCTTTCTTTCAGGATGTGATTTGGACTTAAAAACACTTATGTGGCCCAGGTTAAAGGACGGAACAAAATAGTTGTTTTTGTCACATGGAGTAGTCCAAATGAAGATGTGAAGGTGAGAGAAAGAAAACCAAAATATAAGATTTTTTTCACTTTGAGTGGTTACAATAAAACATGTGATTATATCATATTTGAACTGAGTAGATGCCGTCAAGCCCTAGGAAACCCAGTGAGGTCCACATTTCTAAAAGTAAGCAGAATTCTGAATGAAAGCCAAAACGGCGAGTCTCATCCTTAGCGAGAACTAGTCAAAAGTGACTCTCAGTTAAAAGAAGTTCAGCACAGTTCCCCTTGCTAATTCTCCCTGATCCTGGGCAGTGCCTCATCTGGACGTATCTATTAATTAAATCTACATACGCATGCATATACTTTATCCACTTTTAATCATTTGGATTTTGACTTATTTCCTGTCAAAGAGTGATGCATATTTGTGTCTCCTAGCGAGTAACAGCTGTAACTTCTCATTGATTGTTAATGCAAAATTAATCTAATTGAAATATTTCCCTAATGAATTTGGGAGTATATTTTAAATAAATAATTTCTGACTGCTTTTATATATGATCATAAGATCCTGCAAAAGTCAATATTTTATTTCAGGTATTATGCATTTTTCTAGGAAAGAAGTAATCTAGCAAATGATTTTAAATGTGTAAGATCAGAAGTTAACTCTGAGTGTCAAACTCTTAGGGTTGTGATCTGAACATAGCAGTAAATATTCAACATATAGTGCATTTCATTGTTTTAACTGATAAATTTTTTCTGTGTATCCATGCCACATATACATCCTAAATATTAGAATCTGATTGGCACAAGGCATCGAATGTTTTCAGTTGCCTCGCCCTTCAAGATTTAAGTAAAAATTTGTCTCCCAGTCCTAATATCTCCAGATTCACAGCATCACTTAGTGACGTTTCACCTAGACACCACTGTTCCACACTCCTCCCAAATCTTTAATTGCCTTCATGTCCCATAGCTTTCAGCTATTCTGGTCTCTCTCCCCTGTGTAACCCAGTTATAAAACAAAGCCTCTTTCCTTGATTACTTTAACACACCACAGACAGAGTTGTGAACCTACATGCAAAGAAAATTTGAAGCTTTCATTAAGTATTGCATGCATTTGAGCATTTTCCTGGTGGATGTTACATGCCTACTGCCATTCTCAAGTGGGAATATCCCGTTAGTCAACTCTCTGGGATCAGTGGCAACTGCACCACACGGGACATACCTGAATCTATCCCTGGACTTCAGCCTTTCTCCGTTTCCGGGGGCCTTCTCCGCTTCCTCTTGGCTACCTCTGTAGGTGAAAAATTGTTATGCAGAGCGATATCTCTTCCTTCAGCTCTGACTCCATTCTAGCTGTGTTCTGAGGGATATCACTGCAGAAATAACATAGGTCCATGTGTTATTTTGAGAAATAAAATAAAATGATTTTTTTCTAAAATAATTCTGGTGCCATCTTTGAACTAACAGGTTTCTTTCCTCAGATTAGATGAACTCATCTACAAAACAGAAGCAAACTCACAGGCGTAGTAAACAAACTTAGGGTTACCGGGTGGTGGGGGAGGGGGTGGGAAGGGATAAATTGGGAGTTCGTGATTTGCAAATACCAACAACTACATATAAAATAGATAAAAAACAAATTTCTTCCATACAGCACAGGGAACTATATTCAATATCTTGTAGTAACCTATAACAGAAAAGACTACGAATCAAATATATGTATGTATATGTATGACTGGGACATTGTGCCATACACCAGAAATTGTCACAGTGTAATTGACTGTACTTCAATAAAAAATAAAATTAAAAAAAATTAAAAAAGATGTGCATTACCCAAGGTTATTCCTACATATATATGAAATATATATATACACATATATATTTCACTTTCATCCCATTTTTATTCTACTCGTTATTTGTATTTCTCTATAGTTAATTTCTGCTAAGAAATGTAAAAATGTTCGGGTTTCCCTACGCTTTATTTAAATTGCTAACTTGGTGATGCTAACTGCCAACGTCTATGTTCTCCTTGCATTTAATGACTGAACATTTTCTACCACTTTTCCTTGACACTCTTGTCCTTCCTTAATCCCCTCAACTTGGCTTCTATTGCTTCCACTCTACTGAAGGGATTTCCCAGTTCTTTTCTTCTAGGAAAATTATGTTTGTTTGTTTTTCTCTCTATGACAACTCTTGTCTTTTAGCAATTGTACTTTCTCTAGCATTTGGAACCGGTGGTGACCCCTTACTGGATTTCAAATTCTTATATTTCAGCATCCCATGTTTTTCCTCCCACTTTCTGTGATTTTGTTCATTCATATTCTTCTACATTTTTCTTTTTTCTTTTTCTAATTTTTAATTCAGAAAAAAATTTCAAAAGGAAGGAGTCAACCTATTTCTGTAGTCCATAAGAGCATGAACATTTTTGAAACATACTTTTATTGTCTGTCTACTATTTTTTGTCACATGTTACCATTTTTTGTCACTTTTTCTTGACATACTTTTATTCTTACTCATAAAGAACTCATCCCTTTGTTTTGGTCCAACCACCACCTCTAGGCAATCAAGTTCTAAGTCTCCAGTCTCAGTCACGATTGCTCTCCATCATTTCAACTTTGCATTTCAACACTCTATACATGCCACTTGACGGGTCAAACACCAAACACATTATTTCCTCACACAAATCTATATTTTGTACTTATTTCCTTATTGTCACTGTTTTTGTCTGATAAATTTATTATATCAAATAGGTCAAGTCTATGAATTGTTCCTGTGACTACCTAACTCGTCTCCTATGTTCGTTTTCTTCCTCTGCATTTCTACAGAGACCACACTAGCTCATACCTAATCACTACACGCTTGAGTCTTTGTATCATCTTCATTTATAGCATCATTTCTCAGGCTAATCTGAGAATCTGGGTTCAAAAATTGCTACTTAAACTTCATTCTGTATACACATACCTCCAGTATTTTTCACTCTTCTATAACCAGCATACATTTGCCTGTAATTTTTTTTTCTCAAGTACAATTTTAGACACATTACTCTGTGATCTGGTATTAAATTTCCACCGCCATGTTGCCATATTGGTCTGTTCCAAACACCTTCCCGTCCTTTGTCAATGGCCTTTCTTCCTCAGCAGGAAGGTCTCAATAGTTCCAGTTCCTACATGGGTCTGCTGCTTACTGCCTCAGATCATGGTGTTTTCTCTGTGACCACCTCTCCTCCCATGGCCCTCACTCAGGCTGACCACGTCACTAAAGATTTTCTCAACATTCACTTATTCCAAACAGCCTATTCTGAAAACTCTCCCTCTAAGACGACCACTTTCTGTCTCTAACACGGCAAATGAGGACGATGTATCAGATACAACCCTTCTAGATGGCAAACTTCAGGGGCCAAGTAGTGTGTCTTTTTTATACTTTAAAAAAAAGTGCACTCTCCTTTACTGAAGTGTAGTCAGTTTACAATGCTGTGTCAGTTTCTGGTGTACAGCGTAATGCCTCAGCCATCCATATATGTAGGTATATACATTTTCATGTTGCTTCTCCATACTTTTCAACTTACTACATCAAGTACATTGATGTGCATCCAACAGGTGTTAAATGATAGGTGAGGCACAGAAACAGGCGGCGCCATATTTCATATGATGAGTCATTAAGAAAGACACACAGTCTTTCTGCTTATAATTTGCTGCTTTCCCCCACCTCAACCTAGTCTCCCCCTTTTAAAGCTTAATTATTAATGTGAAATAAATGAACAGAGTCGGGGAAGAGGAAATATGAGAAATTCCGATTCATGTGGAAGCCCCCCTAGGCTGAGCAATGGCGAGGTGACTCTGCACCAGCCAGCATATCTTTAATTTCCCTCTGCTCCAGCTCCATTCTCTCTCTCCTGCCACAGCTGCACACGCTATTGTCAGTGCTAAAGATGAGACATCTCTAATTAGAGGGCAGGGTAAATTGCTTTTATCTACTTTTAACATGCTTTTACATGGCACCTGGTACACAAGCCTTAGCTCGGCAGCCATAATTTGAAAAGCAAATGAATGCTCAGAGAAATACGATATGTTCTTAAAAGAAAATTAAATATATAGAGAGAGTAGCAAAATCGACAGGCTGGAGACTGAGAATTTTAGAGCTGTCAGAATCTTGTACACTTATATATTATACTGAATTAAAATAAGCAATCAGGGTCCGTGTACCCTGCCGAGTCTGTCGTCCTGTCTTTCTTGTTCTGCTGGGAACAAATGGTGAGATTTAACGTCTACAAAAAATTATCAGGGCGAGAAGCAGACTGACAATCTAGAAGAAGAGATATTTAGGTGAAAGGAAAAAACAAGATGATAGAATTTTTTTTGACTTACATACATCTAATCAGCTTTATAATAAATAAAGCCATCACGTGTGAATTTCTGTTTTTGATTTTGGATTCAAATCTTATTTCTTTACCGGTCTAGAACACTTTCCACAACCAAGCAATTTCTCAGCTTTTGAAAAATAAGACAAAGGGAATTCACCCACCATCAGATCCATGGTGTGTTGGACAGCAATGCCATTCAAAAGAAATAGCTGACATTTATTTTCGCTTGGAATACAGATTTCATAGTTTGGAGAGCCTGAGCCATATACAAACTCTACGGGCTCCTTTCCCTATGATAAGTATCCGTAAAAATGCCTCAGGTGTCACCCTCCACAGCATGCAGGGGACCACGTGCACGCCACACTGTGGCATCATTATAGCCCTCTTCTTGCATCTGTTTTATCACTGCTGTAGGATCTAGGGTATTGCCCTCCACACTTTGGCTACTTTTTTCCTTGGAGATTGCCTGATCACTGACTATAACTTTCAGTCTGTAAAAACTGGCAGCTCTAAATAATAACTGGGCTCCACTGTTTAGTTATGGCTGCTTTGGAACAGAAAACCAACTGGAGTCCTTTAGTGCAGTGGCAGAAGGAACTTTCAGCCATGGGAAGCTGGTACTGTAAACACAGTGGCTCTGGCAGGGAAACTACCTGATCATGGAGCTCTAGTTTCTTCAATTCCCATATGCAGGCATCTCTGTGCATTCAGAGCTTGTGAATTTCTTTTATTTGTGATATACCCTAAATGATAGGGTATCATTTAAGAGGCTAAAAGTAAGGAGCATATTTTAGAAGTATCTCTAATTTAAATATCTGAGCCATATACAAAATTAGAACATGTGCTTCACTGCATTAAACACGACTTAGAATGTACTGATTCCTACTTTAGTCTTTGAAGCCGTCATTAGCACGGTGGGTTAGAGTTCTCTGCCTCCCATATACAAGCTAGGATTGCACTTTCTGGCCCTCTTGGGCTTAGGCCCATGTGACAGTTTATGACCAATGATTCATAGTAGAAATGACATTTAGGTCTGATATGAGAGCATCCATCACCCCCTCTCTCTGCCCAGACAACCAATCATGTTCAAGATGGTGGATCATCCATCAGTTTGGTTCCTGGAGTAAAAAGGATGTGAAGAACTCAGAATTGTAGTGTTAGTCCCATAGCATGAGCAAGAAATAAATAAAGTTTGCTGTTTTAAAACACTGAGATCTTGGCACTATTTGTTACTGCAGCATAATCTAGCCCACCCTGACTTCTACATTACTATTATTCATGTCACACTCTTGGCATTGTTCCACTTCTTGTTAACTTAGCTCCCTAAACACACTTTGATCATAGTACTTACCACCTAAATTACACTTACATTGTCTCTCTCTTTTGTTAGTCTATCATTTTCTTGAGGAAAGAGATATCTCAGTCATCTTTATCTTTTCAGCCCTTAGTACGTTGCCTTTATGTAATAGACACTCAACATTGTTGATGTGAACCAAATTTATTTTACCCTATGTCAATGTTTCAATGTGTTCAAATATTGAATGAGCTAGAATGATAATTAATCTTAAGCAAACTTTTTTAGACATGCACCTCTCTTAAAGTAAAAAAAGGCAAAAGATGAAGTCAGTCTGACTTAGTAGCATATACATTGAATGTACAGGGGTGGGTTTAACTTCTGTTTCTAGCTCTGGGACATTTGATAATTCAGTTTTTGAAAATACTTAGTAATTGTCCACTTACTCAATGCCAGACAATGTTCTCGACCTTGAGAATACTGAGTAATAAGTGTTCTTGAAGGATTAACAGGTCACATAAGGACTTAGATTTTCATCCTCTGATAAATTAGATAATAATCTCAACTCAGGAGATTTGTTATAAGGAAATCATTAAAATATTTGAAAGAAATAATCTATGTAAAGAGTTTTATAAATTTCAAAGGATTTTATAAATAAAAACATAAGACTTTTTTATTTTGAACTTTATAAATATATCCATTTCACGTGACTAATTGGAGTCCACAAAGAAATAACTTTTAAACTGTTTAGTAACCATTAAGTAAGCTTAGATCAGTGTTTTAGTTTGGAGGAAGGAGTATGTATGTGTTAAAAAACAAATAAACACTTTTAGTTTGGCAGAATGCAAGTTCTAATTTCTAATTAAAAAAAATCCAAGTGCACATCAACAGATGAATGGACAATGAAGATGTAGCGTATACATGCGAAAGAATATAGCTCACCCATAAAAAAGAAAGATACTTTGTGGCCCTTCATTCTTTCTTTTTTCTGCACTTCAAAAACCAGAATTTTATAACTGGCAAAACATTTCCATTGCATCAAAAACAAAATACCCAGAAATAAACCTAACCAAGGAGGTTAACTATACTCTGAAAACTGTAAAATGCTGATGAAGGAAATTGAAGACAACACAAAGAAAAAGAAAGATATCTTGTGCTCTTAGATTGGAAGAATCAACACCATCAAAATGACCATACTACCTAAAGCAATCCACAGATCCAATGACATATATTCAGAGGGAATCTTGAGTCAGGAAGATTCATGCATCCCAGTGTTCATGGCAGCACTGTTTACAATAGCCAAGGCATGGAAACAACCTAAGTGTCCATGAATAGGTAACTGGATAATGAAGTTGTGGTATCTTTATGCAATGGAATACTACTCAGCCATAAAAATGCCATTTTCAGCAACATGAATAGACCTGGAGATTGTCATTCTAACTGAAGTAAGCCAGAAAAAGAAAGAAAAATACCATATGATATCACTTACATGTGGAATTAAAAAATAAAGAAAGACAAATTAACTTATTTATAAACAGAAACAGACTCACAGACATAAAAAACAAACTTATGGTTACCAGAGGGAAAGAAGGTGGGAAGGGATAAACTGGGAGTTTGAGATTTGCAGATAGTAACTAACATATATAAAATAGATAAACAACAAGTTTATACTGTACAGCACAGAGAACTATATTCAATATCAGGTAGTAACCTATGGTGAAAAAGAATATGAAAACGAATATATGTATGTTATGTATGACTGAAGCACTGTGCTGTACACCTGAAATTGACACAATATCGTAAACTGACTATACTTCAATGCAAATATATTTATATATATATATATATATTTGTACACATACACACAAAAGTCTCAATTTTTCCCTGAAAAAAACACTGATTTACCTGTACAGATGTAAAGAGTAATAATTAAGAGTAACAGGTAGGAAGGGAAAAGACAATGACCAGACCTGTCAGGGACACAAATTGTTGCAACCCCTGGTCGTAAAAGGATCCAAATGCACGTGACCCAGTCGAAGAAGAAATGCTTTATGATTTTTGAATATATAAAAACAATATAATTCAAAGATAGATCTATGCTGAGTGAGTCAGCATCAACTAATGTATACAAACACACGCCAAAAAACTACCTTAACTTTTCTGGGCAGCAGATTTGATAGAGCATTCCCTAAAGAGTGGTGTATTTCATAATATCTCAGTCACAGGAATGAGACCACCTCACATGCTCCTAGAAACATTTACACACTCTATTTGATGTAGCAAATGCATCCATTTATTTATTATGCTTTTTAAATATAGCATCAATCAGTATCTTTGGCATTCATTCATTTCTTCACTCCCTCACTGAGTGACTGAATGTCCATTCTGTTCCAGATGTTGCCCTGGGACCTGCAAATACAAAGGTGAGTTTCACATAGTTTCTACCCTCAAAAAACTCAGGATGTTTTACAAATGTTTATTGCTTTCTACTGATAAGTATATTAGGTTGAACTTCATGAAATTGCCAGTCATGCCAAAATCAAAAAAAAAAAAAACAGCATAAGATGAAGACTGCTCTTAAGAAAACTAAAAATCTGGTTGGACACAAATGAAACATCTAGATAAGTAGTATGATTTCTCCATACTTTTAAAATCTTATAGTGAGCAATAAATTGACCATAACTGAGTCACCCAGAATATTTTTGTGCTCATCTTATATGTATTCTGCATAGCAAGGCCAATCTGTCAGAGTATGAAGTGTCCTCCAAAAGAAATAGATGTCTGCAATAACAATGTAAATTCACATGAAAATTCAGAAAATTTTACCTTATATTGGGATTTTAAAAAATCTTCCCTTTCTCTGAGTCAGGGAGCCAGCAATACAGTTTAGCCTGAACTCCATGGATAGAATAGACGGCTATGGATCCGGTGGTGACAGCGTCAGTGACTGTCGCTGGTCATGTGGAGGCCCCTCTGCGCTGGCAGGGAGCAGGCCGAGACAGAGCCCATGATACGTCCTCAGGACAAGTGTCGGGGTAATTGTGGTCACCTCCCATTTTATTGTCTCTCCATGTGTAGCATATAAGTAAACCTTATAGATGAAATGGATTTGCTCCTCCCCAGCTCCCTGAGTCCTGATTGGCTAAACTGTCAGGGGCGGCCTCCCTTTGTCAACGTGATTGATTCAGGAACCTGCTTGTAATCTGGCCCTAACCCAATAGGTCATCATCTCCTGGTTATAGGGTTTGGTTCAGGGAAGGGCCTATGATCTGAATTGCTCTAAGCAGGGAGAAACAAAGGACTCCTGTTTGGTGCTTTGTGAAAGAGAAGTTATCTGTCTCTCCTTGGATGTGAACCAAAGAGAGATATCTCTGGAATCTTCTAGAATCCATCTTGTCACATGGGAGAAGCCATTTTAAGAGTGTGGGCACCATTGGAAGAGGGTCGGGTCAAAGGGTGACAAGGAGATGGAGCCAAAGACCAGGGATGCTATGAGCTCTGTTTCCTTCCCACTATCCTTAAACATCAATAAAGTACTATTAAGTAAGTAGAGCTATGTGTGAATTAGAGATAAGCCTAATTGGATCTAAAATAGAGGGGGATGGTGTCCCCTCCCCCCCAGCTGCTGTCACTGCAAAGAATAATGATGCTCTTCAGGAGGGTCGTTAGTGGTAGAGCCACCTGATGAGGCAGCTGGAGTGGAAGAAGCCGAGCGAGTTCCCCAGCAGACGAGCAGAAGAACCCTAGGACATGCTCTGAAATATCTGGGGGACACTTGGTGACCCAGTAGTGGGCACTCAATCAACACGTTATTAGAGAGAGAACATTGGTTCTCAATCCACTGTCTCGGGGTGCAATGATCAGTAATCTGTGTGCTTTCTATAACTCAGTCCAGTTTGTGCCTTTTCTTCCTCCTGAAAATGTCATGTCATCAATTTCAGATATCCTAATTATTTTAAATTACTTCAGGATTTCCCCTCTTATGCAAATTCTTCTTCTTCCACAGATGTTAGAATTTATGTATGATATTTTTTACTTTATGATCCTTAACAATACTTTTCTTTAGGATGATTTTACAATATTTAGCAAGTTTTTCATCTAGCATTGTGGGGCGGGGAGTGGAGAGATGGTGTCGGAGTCCTGCTGAGATCCTTGGGGACAGCCATCCCCATACTTGGGTTCTGCTGACAAGGCTGCCATCGGCAAGCCTGCACTTGCTGGTCCCCACGCTCTGCCCCTTTGGTCATGGCTCTGAGGCCACAGAGACTTGTCTTTCAGCTTCTTTCAAGCTTTCTAAGCCTTTTTTTTCTTCTTCTTTTCTTCTCCTCTCTCTTTTCCAAGTTTGGGGAGAATTAGCCTTTAGCTTTGCTTCTTTTTCTTCTCTGTGCCATAGGAAAAATAAAACTGGTTACAAAAGTTTTTTTCCCCAGTCTATGGTTTATGCAACCATTTGGGCATTGTGTCCTAGAAAGAAAAATTAACTTCATTTGTTTTCCTTTATGTTTGGTTGTGCCTCACTTCTCCTGGAGTCCAAAGTCTAGTTTATTAGACTGTGCGTGTGTGTGTGTGTGTGTGCACTTTGTGTGTGTGCACTTGTGTGTGTGTGTGTGTTTGGGGTGGAAGCAAAGGTATTGCAGGGATTAATAAACATTTTTGGTAAATATTCTACCACTGCAGTCTATTTGGTGGAAGTACAATATTATCAAAATGCACATCAATGCTAAACAGTGTGGCATAGAGATGAATGTTCTAGAATGTCACAGAGAAGGAGGAATTCAGTGAGAGCCAGGGAATCAGGGAAGTTTGCAGAGAGAACATGGGGACTCAGTGAAATCACAGTAAGCAAATCTCACAGGTAAAGGGATTCTAAGTTAGGAGAGCAACAGAAGCTCAGGCACAGATGAGGGAACACTACATGTACCCTTGGAAAAATGAAAAAATGTACCTATGTCTCTTGGTGATATTTGATGGTGTGTGGAGGGGGCATAGGTGGGGTTGAGATGGATTCTGAAAGCTCCAGAAAATGAGACATTTTGGTTTAGATTTCATGAGGCAGAAAATATGGATGCATTTGAAAGGATTATAATATAATAGTGGCTGTTTTTTTAAAGAATGGGTACATGTTGTTTGGTCACCTGCCTGCCCTTCGGTGAGTTGCAGCATTTTTTTAAGCAAAGAGCCAAAGAAAGGTCAGGAGTGTGAGAAAGTTATCCAGTCCCCTTTAACAGATAAAACTCGGTCCAGCTTCTGGTCAACAAGGACCAAAGTGAACTTGATGTCTGTGTGTTTTGAGGCAATATTGCACCATTACAGTTAGACTCTGGCTTTTCTTTAGATCAGTCATCCAACGGCCAAATGTTAGACATGGTTCCTAACCTTTTTTCAGTGGACCAAGCCAATTCTTACTACAGGGGTGCTCTAAGCTGTTACACCTGTACAGCCATGAATAATTGTCCATCCAGAAGCATGTGGTGTTTGGTGCTCTTAACAGGTGACATTTATACACAAAAGCATTATTCACTTATTACTTCAGTTTTTTGAATTAACAATGAATTTATTAAAGATGTATGCTCATAAACCTAGTTCTTCCTTGATCTATTAAGTTCAACTTCTATATGACGTTGTTGTATTTTAACAATCACTGTTGAGAGTAAATAATTCACCTTAAACATTTTGAGCTGCCTTTATAAGCTCTAAATTTTTAATATCCTTGTTAAGCAGTTCACATGTTTGGTTAACAAATACAATTTACCTGAGTAGTTAAATGTCATTTGCAGAGATAATGCATTTATGAATATGGTGAGCCTTAAGTTATGTTAAGCATCACAATACTCTTTAATATAGCAGATTCTTATAATTTTCAAATAAAAACAGCAAACAAAATCCATCATTCAATCACATGTTTAAATTGAAATATGTTAGCTAATTTACTAGACTCAATTCTCTTAAATATTACAAGTTCTTAAGATCTCAAAAAAAATGCACATCTTATTCCTTATCAAGAATACTGATTTTGTGATTTTGGTTTGGCTCATTTCTTTATTTAGCTATAAAATTTCCCCAAGATTAAAAAAATCCACTCAGGAATCAGTCATGCTGTTCCAAATAATCTGGAGTTCCTCTTCCAGACAGATTCTTAGAATTACCTTCTCAGTTAGTTGAGATTGTTTCTCAACCAGAGATTGTAGCCTGTGGATGAGGTGGAGATGCAGACATCTGGGGACGTGACCCTCAGGATCAGAAAAGACAGAGCTTTGTGTGAAGTCATCTCTGACTCTGGGTCTGCAGTAAAGGTACGCCTCACTAAATTCTCCTTTTCGTTTAAAGAAGTTGGCAGCCCACTCTTAAATTAGCCAACTTTCCTCATACTGCAGTTGGATTCCCTCCCCCTCCCCTGGCTCTTTTAAGATATTAAGTGACATCAGATTGAATTTAGCATCTTTTCTTTCATTTTCCTGGCTTCATATCCTACTTTCTAAGATCATTTTAACACTCAGATGACAATACCAAATGGTGGAATGTTGTCTAAGCAAAATGTTAGAGAAAAATCTGCCTTCATTTTATATTCCTTTAATATACCAATAAACTGGTTATACATTATGCTCTGTTGAAATTCAGTATATCTTGAGAATATTATCATGAACAAGACACAGTTTTTATCCTCAAGGAATATAAGTCAAGTTAGAAAAGTAGACAAGCAAAGAAAAATTTTCAAAGCTCTGTGTAAGTGCTGGCTCTGGAACTAATGGGAAAGGACACTGTATGTTTTCTTGGAATTATCAATGAATTCTTTCTAAAGGAAGCTCTTTTGATGGTTGTGTTAACTCTTCAAATCACTACAATGCTTTCTGTTAGGGCGGGGCCGAACCAGGGTTCTCAGAGTGCAGTCCCGGACTGGGAACAGCATTAGCAGCACCTGGAAACTTGCTACAGGTATCAACCCATCACCTCAGGTCAACTGAAACAGAAACTCTTGGGTGGGACACTGTAATCTGGATGAGTAAATCTCCCAGGTGACTCTGATGCATGTGGAGGTTTAAGAATCACTGCATTATAAACTGAGCTAAGTAAGATTTATCTCAAATTATGTGCATCTAAAAAAATATGGATGTAAATTTTAAGGAGTTTTATAGACTGCTGATTCCTCAGTGAAGATTACTCATTCTGGTTTTGGATACGGAACTCCACTACGAACTAATGTTTGAAAAAGAAATGGTGCTAGATCTTTCGAATAACTGGTCAAATTTAACCGTCTTTAAGTGATTCTGAGCTTGGATGCTCTGCACGACTTGGTGTAGGACAAGCAGTGAAAAGATGAAAACCTAATGAACAGAGACCTCTGAGTTGTGCACTTTATAGCTGGCTCAGTTACCAGAAGCACAGGGTGAAAAGTAATCCCCCAAAAGCTGCTGGTTTGCTGGCTGGTTTTCTGTCAGGAAAGAATAGGGGTAGGATGAGCAGGCTGCTGGCAGGACAGTAAGTCTTCTAGTGCAGAATCACTCTAGGCTAATCCTCCTTTAAATCACTAAAATGTACTACATGGATTAAAGCATCAAAGGAATTAAAAAGAAAGCACAACACGCAAAGAATTCTGACCCTGAGCACTTTCCAGCGTATTTAACAAATTCCAAGATGTTCGAGACAGCGTGCTCTCTCTCGCCTCTTCCATCCCCAGGAACAGGGAACATAACAGCTCTAAGATGGAGCTTGAGAAACCAGGTTAGACAAACAAAATAACTTGCCTCCTCCCAACACTAGATCCAAGACTGTCACCTAAAGCCTCTGTGGTTTCCCCAAGTAATGCCCCAACCTGAAGGACAAGGCAGGAATCTGGCGATCAGCTGTTCCTACTTAACTCTATATTTACTTGGTGAGGTAAGGGATGCTATTGAGAAATTTGAGGAGAAAGTTGTAAAAGTTCTACTTTGGCTTAATTGATTGACTGAGAGGTAGCATTTTCGAAGCCCTTGTATAATAAGTAATAATCCAAAAAGTGTGCATTTGATTTCTAAGGCCATGGCACTACTTTATGTGGAAATCATGATGCTTATGGGTTAGGACAATGTGATGCTGATCAGAATGAAAAATTATCGTTCCATGAAACCCCTAATTATCCATTTCTGTGTTAAGTGCCTGTAATAATCATGAGATTTACTGATCAAATCAGTATTCATACAAAGTTCCTAGACAGAAATAGTTCAGTGTAGAAGATACAGAAGCCCCTGAACAAGTTGAGGACAAGAGCTCAGGGTTTCCAACATGGAAGTTCATAGGTGAGAGGAAGAAAGTAGTTTCACTCTGGAGTATCTAGACTCTAGACCAGCTCCTAGACTCCTGGCCCGATGCAGCACCTGGCCAGCGCTTGCAGTCCCAACCTCAAGGCTGCTTCCTGCACACCTAGTGCCAGGCCAGTCCCCGTAGACTCAATCTCCAAGCCAGCCATGGCCCCAAGCTTTAGACTCACCCTTGTTCCAGCCTGACCCCCATAAGCCTGGACTCTAGGTCATCTCCTTCAGTAACAAGATCGTGGCCCAACTCTATATTAGCTGGCCTTTGCCAATCTAGACACCAGGCCCACCTCAGTGGACCCTAGGGTCTGACTGATCTCTGTGGACCCAGGATTCAGGTACACCCATGCAGACCCAGGCCCCAGGCCCATCCTCACTGAGTCAAGCACCATGCCACCCCAGTGAACTCAGGCTCTAGCCACTCCTAAAGACCTAGGGACCAGGCTGGTCCCCATGCACCCAGGCATCAAGCCTGCCCACCTACTGACTCGCACAACAGACCTGTCTCCCAAGGATTCCGGCAGAGTCCCTGCCTGCAGACACCACCAGTCAGCCCACCCAGAATTTCTACACAACCTGTCTGATGAAGGGCTTTGCCTCCTGAAGTCAGTCTGCAAGCCTGGAAGATGTGCCTACTTCCACAATTATGCAAACATTAACATCAGGCCTGAAGAATCCCAAATAATCAAGAAAACATGGCAGCACCAAAAGAAACCAGTGGAAATCCAATGACTGACTTGAACAAGATGGAGGTCTGCGAAGAACCTGACAATGAATTGAGAATAATTCTCTTAACAAAACTCAGTGACATACAAGAAAACATGGACATGTAACTAAATGAAATCAAGCAAACAATGCATTAATCAAATGAGAAGTTCAACAAAGAAATGGAAGCCATTAAAAAAAAACCCAAAAAACAGAAATCCTGGAATTGAAGAATACAATGACCAACTGAAGAATTCAATAAAGAGCTTCAGAGCAGACTCTACCAAGCAGAACAAAAAATTAGCGAGACAGGTCATCTGAAATCGTCTGGTCAGAGGAGTGTAAAGAAAAAGAATGAAATAGGAGTGAAGAAAGCCTCTATGACAGATGGGGTATCTTAAGAGACACAGTCTATGTGTTATTGAGGTTTTAGAAGGAAGAAGGGTGGGGGCAAAGTCGTCTTGGTTGGTTTGCCTTTTCGTTCAGCAATTTGAATATATCGTTTTCCTCTCTCTTCACTTATAAAATTCCTGAGAAGTCCTTTGATAGTCTCGTGTGTGTTCCCTTATATGGAAGGGTAATTTTCTCTAGCTCTTAAATTTTTCATTGTCTTTGATTTTTAGCTAGGTTTCTTGTAATGTGTCTTGGAGAAACTTGTTTTAGGTTGAAATTTTGGAGTGGCTTGTTAGCTTTGTGAGCCTGGATGCTCAGATCTCTCCTCAGATTTGGGAACCTCTCAGACATTTTTTTTTTTCAGATAAGCTCCTCGCTCCTAGACTCCTGAGCTGCCCCAGCACCACGCCAGCCCTGGCAGCCCCAGCCTCAAGGCTGCCTCATGAAGCTAGTCAGTCCTGAGAGAGAAGAACACAGGTGCAGGCGTTCCAATTTCTGATTTCAAGCTTTATTGCACAACTACAGTAACCAAACAGGATAGCAGTGGCACAGCAGCCGACCCCAACGGAACAGAACTGACGGCCGAGAAATAAGCACATGTATATACTGTCAACTAACATTTGACGAGGGAGCCAAGAACACTCAATGAGGAGAGGATAGTCTACATTGGGAAAACTGGATACCCATATACAGAAGGGAGAGGTCACTGTGCTGAGTGAACTAAGCCAGACAGAGGAAGACAAATACTATGTGTTTTTACCAACACACAGACTCTAAAAAGGCTTAACTCACAGAAATAGGGGGTAGAATGGTGACTGCCAGGGGCTTTAAGGTGGGGAAGCGGGAAGGTGCCGGGCAAAGCGTACAATCTTCCAGTTGTAAGATGAATACAATTCAAAGATTTAACATACAACGAGGTGATTATCACTAACATTCCTGCATTACATCCTGGGAAGGGTTTGAGGGAATAGATCTTAACAATATTATCACCCCAAAAGAAAGTGGCAGTTATGGGAGGGGATAACGGTATGAACTCACCTTACGGTGGTGATCATTTTGCAATATACTACATGTGCATCAAATCGTCACATTGTGCCCCTTAAACTTATATACGTTGTATTTCAATAATATGCTGGAAAAATTAATACAATGATGTTTAGATGAGAATGTTTCAGTGTGTGACAAGATTTGAGATGTTCAGTAGTATGTACCGAAGTTTAGAATTTGGTATTTGTTTCGTGTTTCTTTGGGAAGTGTGGGACGTGGTCCTTGATTTGGTGAACGAACTGAAGGCTGTCTTTCCATCTAAGGCTACATAGGGGGATAAGAAAAGAGTGAAATTTCATTTCGGTCTTGAAAACACAATGTAGAGGACATTATAAACCCTGCTTATAAGCCTTGTTTAAGTTGCAGCTGAATAGTTGTTTTCCAGTTTTGTTGTGGCACAAAGCCATGCCCAAGGGCGAAGAGGAGATCAGTAAATAGGAAAATCACTTTTATTTGGCGAAGAGAAAATTTTCCAAATTCATATAGTCAATCTTCCAAAACATGTGTTAGATAAATGTGACATATTAAAACCTAACATAGAACACACACCATAGGTTATTGCATGTTCTAATCTATACACGACAGATTATGACATGAATTCGAACAAACAAAGGAATAAGTCTTTGACAATAAGCAGTATTTCTATTTAAATTCAAGTGCCTAATACATAGCAATGAATTAGCTCCATGATGGACAGTAAATACTGAAATTCGCTGTTGCTCCTGTAGTGATATTTTAATAAACACCATAAGGGTAGACGTCCAAACTAAAGCATTTTGTGTGAAAAAGTTATTGAATGACATCTTATTTAAACCTGTTTGGGGCAAGATGAAAAATATGCCAGATTTCTTCACATCCGTCTCTCATACGGAATTTTTTCCCACAGAAAACCACCACCCCCAGAGCAAAACAAGCCCTCGCCAGTTGGTCCCCTTTCTGGAACGGCAGGTGGCTTCAAATCTTGCCACACCCTAAATAATACAACGCCGTAGCTTGTGCGAATTAATCCCCCAGTGCAGCCTGACTTCCCAGCTCTTCCCATCCATACGCTGAAAATTAACAGCAATTTTTCATTATGACACTGGGACTCCAACTGTGCCCATAAGTGTTTCAGAAAAAATATGGCATGATATAATTTCCATATATAGATACATATATATTTTGAGGTTTCAAGTACGGCATTTTTCCGACCCACTTATGTAAATACAATGGTACTCTAATAGAGGGGGGTTATCATTATATTTCATTTTAAATGTTTAAGGAAAAAAAAAACTCATGGCACAAATTGGAACTAGCACCTTGTTTTCTTGATTTACAGGATTTGAAGAGATACCGAAAGAATAGCCCGCCCTAAAGCAATATTTCATGTATTTTTCTATAGGTCTGTGAAATGTCTACAATGCAGCGAAATACGCCTTGCCGCAGGTTTAATGTCTTCTGTTTATTAGCAGAAAACCGTGCACCTGCTCAAGACACCTGCACACGTTAACTTCGCATTTTAAACCAATTTCAATCAAGTGTGCATTAGCACACTGACTCACCATCGAGTACATTAAGGATTTAGGGTGCAATTCATAAACTGCTTAGCAAGATGGATGTCTCCTCTCCCCTGTCTCCGTGTTGCTCCTGCCGTCCCACCGCCCCATGCAGAGGATTATCTATCACAGGAGAACAGTAGCTTTATCTTTACTGTCAAGTCGAATTAGGAGGTTATTTAACTCTTGGAGGCAAATCCATAAGACTCATGGTCTGTTGTTCATGAGACAACAGGAATTTTATTTGTGATTATAAATAGGCATATTTTCCAAAGGAAGTGTCCATCAATCATGAGAACATGAGCCTTGCGCATGACAATTTTTCTTTTCCTTTGTAATAGCAGCTGCCAAGTCTGCTTCCTATAGGTGGCAAGGAAAAAAAACAAAACAAAACTGGAAGCCCTTCCTATTTCTTCCATTTGGGTTTGCGTTTAGTGTTGTCATGTGCTTTCTCAAAATATGTGTATTTGTTTTTCAAGGGTGACACATTAATAAAATAATGAATTTCTTATTTGAATACATTCTCTCCCTTCCCTTTCTACCACTCATTCTTGGTTTTATTAACTAGCTTCTGCTTTTCAGCCGACCTTTTGTCTTTATTCATTCACCAAAACGTGTGTTTTTTTTTAATTTTTGAGTACTTACTGTCTCCCCAGCACCACTGGAGGTGCTGGTTAACAGCAGCAACAACGTGGAAGATGTTTCTTGCCCTCGTATCACTTACAACCTGGTGGCGGTGGAGGGTGGAGGTAGACCAGAAATGAGTGAAGAAATATAACAAGAATGCAATTTACTGTAATGGTAAGTGACATGAAAGAAAGAAGAGGGGCAATAAAATAGGAGGACACTAATGTGAGTGGATTTCCCAATTTTTCTTTTTCATTTAATTTAATTAATTTTTATTTCATGTACTAACTTTGAACAAGATTCCGTTCGACAATGGAGAAAGGCAAGGAGATTTTGCTAGTGCCACAACAGAACTTATATCTCAGAAGAAAGAGAGAAATGTAAGCAACCACAACAGACTGTGACAAGGGATCTAATACGGTCAGTGGAATGGGGAAGGTCTCCGATGCTGTCCAGGGAGAAGAGGAGACTTTCCAGGACAAAAGATAGCAGAATGGACGGTGAGAAGCAATCAGGATTAATTCGAACGGTTCAACTGAAGAGCACTGCTGGTAGACGTGCGAAAGCTCAGACTGTTTCAACGATCGTGCACCTCTGGGGACTTGTGTTCAGTATGAGTAAAGAGTATCGTGGTGTCAGGTTCCAGATCACGCACGTTTGTGTGCTAGGTGTAAGTTTTTGGGTGTCATCCTGAAGGCAGTAGGGATTTTTAAAAACAGTGGCAGTGAGATCAGATTTGGGTTTTAGAGAGGTCGTTTGATCAACCTGGACGGAGACATGGTTGGAGGGAATGGATGAGGGAGGGCTGGGTGAAGGCAGAGACATCACTGAGGAGAAGCTGCAGGAAGTGCAGGCAAGACTGCAGGGACCGAGTCAAGATGTAGGCTCTTAAGAACTTTTTTAAGTGAAGAATGATAAATAAGTGCCTGAAGAACGGGCAGATAAAAGAGTGATTTGAGAATGAAAATGGCTCATTGCTTTCAAGTGAACTCAGTGGCGGCTTGCTGTTCTAACGAACTCTCAAGCAGAAGCACCGGTGGCTGGAGCTTGCACAAGGGCCCCTCCACGTGTTCCAGAGCAGCGGTTTTCAGCGAGGGGTCACTGTGCCCTGCGGGGAACGTTTGGCAATTTCTGAAGATCTTCCTGGTTTTCTCAACCTAGAGGCACAGGGAGGTGCTACTGCCATCTAGCGGATGGAGGCCGGGGGTGCTGCCGGGCATCCTTCATTGCACAGGACAGTTGCCTACAACAAAGAATTATCCAGACTAAAACGTTAGGAGCGCCAAGGGTGAGAAACCATGGTCTGGAAGCATAAGCCCAGCAGGTGTAGCTCAGCCTGGTCCATAGCCCAAAGCGCAGAACCGCTGCCCTGAGGGCGCTGCCTGGGGGAAGGGGCTTGCTCAAGATTTAGAAGGGCTTTAGCGCGGGGCCCACAGGCTCTATTCGGGTCAGTCAAGTGACTAGGCTGTCCTGTAGTCTCTGCTTTCTTTTTTGTGCCTTCAGAAAAGCTCAGCTAAAAAAGATCTTTGTAAGACGTTTTGTTGACACTTAACTTCTTGGTAATTCATACACATTGCTCTCCGTCATGATACAGTGCAAAAATTTTCTCATCACTTTGAGGGAGCGAAGCAGCAATGTGTTACATCCTTGGTAGACTAACACATCCAGGTTTCAAAACCTGTGTTTGAAAGTATGACGCATTTATCAGAGAGGATCTATAAGAGAATTGGAACATCGGAGCGGAGATGAGTCTCAATTAATAATGATAACAGCTCATATTTACTTACTAGCTATGTGTCCTTCTGTGAGCTGACATGCTTTGGCTCACGTGATCCTTAAGCAGCCATACGAGGAAGACTGAATAGTTATCTGTATTTCACAGCCAAGGAAACCAGGACACAGTGGCGGGGGGGGGGGGGGCGCTCGCTGACTTGGCAAAGTCCCACGACCAGCAGGCGTTGGAGCCAGTCTCCCATCATGGACCCAGAACCACACGCACACTCACCGCCATGCCACCTTTCAGATTACTCGCTCTAATTCTTATCATGTCATCTTGAATCGACATGGACAAAAGAGTCTAATCTTTCCTGGAAATGAAATGGGACACACAAGGGTGTCACAATGTTTCCTTAGTAGAATTTGTTGAAGAATTCAAATTTGTCAAGCAGAACTGAGGTCAAGGGTTTGTCCTCCCCCCCCCCCCCAGATGGCAGACACTGGTTAGGGGAAAGTGAATGATTTCATTTGGTCTTACATTGAGGCGACAACTATTCCTTATTTCAACTGTGTAGGAAAATACTTAGCTGGAAGTAAACTTGAAGTAAAAGAAAAATGGAAGCAGTTTCTTTAAAATTGAAAAATAATCGCGCCCCATGTAGGTATGGTGTAGCTTCTTTGTTTTGTGAGGTAAACCTTTTGAAAATGAGAATGCATCTGGTGATGAAGAAAAATCCATATAGGAATTGTCCTGTTGGAACCTTACACAGCTTGCAATAAATAAATTCTGTATTGATTCTAGCTGTATAAGCAAGCAAGGGAACAAAGTAAATAATGCATTTATAAATTAGGTGCTCAGTATACAAAACACTTGGCAGCAGTAGTCTTGAAAAACATTTTTCTTAAAATTCTTTGTCAAAGTAGTAAGATTGTAACAGTATTCGGTCTCCTGTGTTTTGTTTTTTAAATTATGCTCGAATGATTTGTTTCCAAAAAGAGACAGAGAGAGAGAGACAGAGACTTGTAGCAGCTTCTAACTATGCATTATTTTCTCGCAGAGATTAAAAACAAAAACTAGATAGTTTGACAGAGGATGGGCAATTCTAAGGAATTTAAAAAATTCCCAGCACCTGGAAGAGTCTGGCACCCAGTAGGAGTTTGCTGAATGTTGAAATTTTTAGAAAGTCTTCCCCAGAGTTTAAAGGAATTGAAAGGTACTGTCTAATTTTGCATAAATAAAATACCTCTGAGGAGGAAAAGGGAAACCCAAGGAATTCATAAGTACTTTGACTGATTTGTCTAAACATTAAGGGATAGAACTGAGAAGCCCGTGTCTCCGTAATCAGCGTGCACTCACGTGTTATGACTGAGAGGGGCCCTTTACAATGATATTTCACCTAACTCTTCATAAAACATATCCACCCACATTATTTCTCCAAGACCTCTGATGTTCTTCTGAAGATGGTGTTATGCGTCCCCATTTTATAAACTCAGAAAGCGTCCGTAACCATCCTGATGCCAAAATGGGATTTGAACCTCGGTCCTCAGACAGTTAAGCCAGGATATTTTTTCTACCTGGAAGTTTTTATTCATCCCCTCAGTCTTTTCCTGCACTGGAATCTGTTTCACCCTCATCTTTTAAACGGAACGACAGCCATTTCTAGCTTCATGTGGGCCTTCTCCCTCTCAAGTGTGGGAAGCAGCCCAGCGTTTGCTAAAGGCAAAGCGATTCAAATAACTTTCCAGTCTCCTCCCAACCCCCTGAACTATTCTATTCATAGTCCCAGTTTTAACAGGCTTGGAAACCGGCCTTGCAGATTTATGGCAGCATCCGCAGACAGCGATCAGTTTCAGCGCCTGCGGTGGCTTTTCTCCCACCCCTGGCACCCGGGCGGCGGGTGGAGGCGTCCTCCGCTCTGTGGCTCCGCGTGTGCGTCCCGACTCCCCCCTTCCCTCTTTGGAGCTGGACCTAGAGAAGCGGGCCGGTGTTTGGTACCAGCACCAGCGCCGCGCGAAGCGCCCGGTTACCCAGCGTCCTGGTCAGGCGGGCGAGCCGGTCACTTCCCCGGTGCACGGGAAGCGCGCTGGCTGGCTGGGGGCGCCCGGGGGGCGATGCTGTAACCTTATGGTGAATGCTTTTGCCCGCTTCCTGCCCAGGAAGTCATCCCGTGCCCTGTCCCCCCGCCCCAGTCCCCTGGACTGAAGGAAAAGGAGCCTGCTCCTCCCGCGGAGGGGAGGGCAACCCTTTAATCACTTTACCAGGACAAGCAAGCACTGCCTTTCTCTTTTTCTCTCCCTAGTGTGTGTGTGTGTGTGTGTGTTTCAGTTTATTCTACCTGAGAATAGGAAAAACAGACAAAATTGCCAACGAAATATATGTGCACAGTAAAAATGATGACAAGAATGCTCTCCAAGATAAACAAGCCATGGTTCCACTTCCTCTGAGAATCCAGCTCTTGCTGTCACATGCTGGTAACTCGGGCTTACTTTTTTGACTGATTCATGAAGCAATGGCTTAAACTGTAACTGACTTAAGAAACCAAATGGCAAATCTCCACGACAGAAATTCAGCATGTTTGTTTAAAAATATAAATTAAATTTTGAACCAAAGTATCCAGAAACTGTTCCATAGAGAAACTTTCTTTTTTTTTTTCCTAACCAAGTAAGTATTTAGCTAACTTGTTTATTTTAAAACCTGTCCTTTTAAGAAAGAAATTGAATTTTCCTAGTTGGGGAAGCTGCAATATTAACTGCCAAGTAAAAATAACACAGAAGAACATTATGGGGAACAAGTCAAGACAAGACAGAAACATGAAAGGTTAAAATTCTCTTCAGTTTCACTCTTTGGGGGTAATAAAATTTTGAAGTGAATAGTCACGGTAGGTGATGGGTACAATATTTTTCCACTTTGAAGTCTGATGATTTTATTTTTAGTAAAGAGATATTCTTAAGCTTTTTCCAGTGCTTTCCTCAGAGAAATCAGTGGAATCCTCCTTTCTCTAACGATGGGCGATGGCTTAAGGAGGCCCAGGTGCTCATGCTGCCCAACCCGGTGCTCAGACTCATCCACTGTTAAATCAGGAGGGTGAGCAGCTGGGACCTTACGTTTGACACCGGCGTCTGCAGCCCACTTTCTGAAATATCATAGCTGAAATTCACATGCTGGAACTAGGTCACTGTAAAATTAATTCATAGCTAGCCCTGAAGAAGCAATCGAGGAGTTAGAAAATTCATGTTTGAAGGAATTTGATTTTTTTCATTAACATATAGTTGATTTATAATGCTGTATTAACTTCTGCTGCACAGCACGGTGATTCAGTTATACATATATATGTTCTTTTTCATATTCTTTATCATTATAGGTTATTACAAGATATTGAATATAGTTACCTGTGCTAAACAGTAGGACCTCGTTGTTCATCTAGTTTATGCGTAGTAGTTAGTATCTGCAAATCTCGAACTCCTAGATTTTCCCTCCCCACAAACCCCCACCTTTCCCCCCTGGTTGTTTTCTATGTTTATGGGCCAATTTGTGTTTTGTAAATAAATTCACTTGTGCCATGTTGTTAGATTCCACATGTAAGTGATATCATATATCATATTTTATCTTTCTCTTTCTGATTTACTTCACTCAGTATGATAATCTCTAGTTCCATCCATGTTGCTGCAAATGGCATTTTTTATGGCTGAGTAGTATTCCATTACATATATATATACACATACACACAAATACATATACACACACACACACACACACACAGACACACATATATATATATCACATCTTTATTCAATCATCTGTTGATAGACATTTAAGCTGCTTCCATGTCGGAATTTGATTTTTTGATTTGTGTACTGTGGACATAGTGGAGTTTTTTTTCCATCACTGGTGTTAGAAGGCTTAAATGAACCTTAAAGGCTAATCATATTATAATATGTTTTCATCACGGAGTGGTTAAATTTCAAAGAAAAAGATTTTAAAAATTCACTTGATCCCAAGTTAAGTCCCAAGTTTTGGCTCTCATCTCTCTGACCTGGGCTCTACTTGTGTCTGTCTCTAACTCAGTATTGACAGGACAAATCTACAAACACTTTAGGGTCTTTGATTCAGAGTTAAATATCCAATCATGT
Source organism: Vicugna pacos (assembly GCF_048564905.1). NCBI lineage: Eukaryota > Metazoa > Chordata > Mammalia > Artiodactyla > Camelidae > Vicugna > Vicugna pacos. The sequence continues at coordinate 4,072,821 of NC_133011.1, forward strand.
GAGTTAAAGTCAAACATCAATTAAAACCATAAGAATCACACTAAGGCTTTTCTATTTAACACTTTTCTATTTAACTACTTAATACTTTTCTATTTAATGCTTTTTAAAGATTTAACTGGTATTAGCATCTTGAATCTTCAGCAAAATTTACTAAACAGATTCTTAAAATGATCTCTACATGGGATTAAACAGAGCATAAATGATTATCTGTTTTCTAAAAGTGTTTCAAAGACCTTTAAAGTATACTTTAGGACGACTGAAAAATAGATTTGTGCATTATTTTTTTTCATATTTGTGATGTGAAAGGAGTTGAGAGGTGGGAAGTGAGTACTTCATTTCAAAATGTTAAGGGGAAATCCTCGAAAATGGACCATAAAAGAGAAGTAAGGTGTGTTTTCATTAACGTTCAGTTGGTCTGTCGGACAGTGTACAGCTTGACTCACTCTTCCCAGGTCATTACGAGGACAGGGGGCCACATTCTCCAGCCTCAAGAGGTTGCCACCATCGTCAGCCACGCTGTGAACTTTAATGACTTCTGACCTTTCCGTAAAAGCTAGAGCCTCTAACTGAACATTGTGTCCACCATACCCAACCCCTCTCTCCAGAGTCCACCTGGTTAAGTGTTAAAAACTCAAACCAACTATTATTTTCTGTATGAAGTCTGCTCCAAACTGCCTTAGGTAGAACTGTTCCCTGGATCCTGAACTGAGCAACCAAGACACCTTGGTCTTAGTATCATGCATCTTTTTGTTCCTACCGTTAGACTATGAACTTTTTAATAGCAATGAACCACACTGTACATACATTTGTATCTCCAAAACCTACTGCAAACGCCTGGCACATAGTTGATTCTCAGTAAATGCATGAATGAATGGGAAAAGTTCCGAGGCACTTTGTTGTGCTTGAAGGTGTGTCCCGAGATCTTTTATCTTTGAAGTGTTTGACCTATGTGTGGGAAGCATGAATCATCTGAGTTTTCAAAAATGAAATCCAATTTTAAAAGCACAAGATTTAAAAAGATCCAAGGCTAGGCTTGACCAAAATATGTAGCATACCTGTTCACCACTTAGTGACCCCTTTAGGGTGATTTCATTCAACACCACCATTGATGCCGGGAACGAATGGGTAGAGATCTTCCGAAAGTAAAATATATTTTATCGACGTGATATAGGTAAAAAGTTTTAAGCACAAAGCTTTCAATGTAGTGTTAGCAAGCTGAAAAAAAATATATAAACAATTTTCCAACAACAGAGAGATAATAAATTCATTCAATGGACTATCAGGAAATTTTATAATTTGTAGGAAAGAAACATTGTACATACACTATGACCATAAGTGTCCAAAGACGTATAGAAAAATGCTTATTAAAGCAAAAATAAAATGTGGAAAGACTCTTTTTTTTCACCTATTAAATATTTTGAGTTTTTTTTCTCCCAGAACAAGTTTATGTTCTTTCACTGGTAAGCTAAATTTTTAAAACTAGAGCAACAAAACATACTGTTAATCTTCAAGGTATTCTTCTAAATAGAGTTCTGAAATAGTAAAGTTGGAAGGGAAGTTAGGGAACTGGTTTTCTCACTTCTCTCAGGAAATCCAGGCTCCAAAAAGGTGCCTGTGTGTTTGTGTGTGGCGGGCACTGAGCAAAGCCACAGGTCCCACTCCCAGTTCACCCAGAATAGCTCTGCTCTTAGCTCTGTTGCTCACTGTGGTTCTGTAAAATATGTTGTTTGAAAGAATTCTGCTACTAAAGTCAAATAAATGTGAAAACTATAGTTTGGACATAGCTTGTGTGTGTGTGTGTGTGTGTGTGACAATGCGATCCATATCACTTTTTTAAATTAAAAAAAATTTTTATTGTGTTATAGTCAATTTACAATGTTGCATCAATTTCTGGTGTACAGCACAACACTTCAGCCATACATGAATATACATATAATCATTTTCATATTCTTTTTCACCGTGAGCTACTACAAGATACTGAATATATTTCCCTGTGCTGTACAGTATAAACTTGTTTATCTATTTTATATATACCTGTCAGTATCTGCAGATCTTGAACTCCCAGTTTATCCCTTCCCATCCGCCTCCCCCCTTTTTGAAGTTACAAACGAAGACATTAAGGCTCAGTAAGGCTGTGAGCCAGGGTTGTACACTGAGATTAATGGAAGTGGCTTAGTAAGATTTTTAGGCCTTTTAATACTCTCAGTTCAATATTCTTTCCACACACTTTAAAGACATGCCTTTCCCTGAACTACCACACCAGTGTCCTCTGTGATCCATACGTTACTTTGCGCCAGGGAAAAGAATCACCTCCACTTAACCTAGAGTCTAAAGCATCAAACTAGGACCTATTTTCTTGATTAGCTAACCTCAACCCATTCAGCACGTGGAAAGTTTCCTTCTGAAAGGCAAATTCACTCCTGAGTAAGCCCCAGCAGTCTCCGCAAACTGGGCAAGTCCTCTCGCACAGGGAAATGTGAATTTGCAAATACTCAACAAACGAAAAGGGGAGGAGAAAATTGAGGTCAGCTATGTAAAATACCACTTCTTTTTCCAAACTGCAACATACTAAAATGAAATTTCTGATGTCTAAGCTTTTTTAAAAAAATCAACTTTATTGAGTATAATTTATACACCATGAAGACATCTATTTGAATTGCACAGTCCGAAGAGCATTGGTAAATGTGTACGCTTGTGTAACCACTGTCACAAGAAAGACAGAGCACGTTCCCGTCACCCCAAAAATGTCCCTCATGCCCCTTTCCAGTTAAACTCATCCTCACTCCAAATCTGAAGCAACTCGATCTCTCTTTTGTCACTATTTTTTTTTTTTTGCCTTTTTAACACTCATCCCTTATTGAGGCTGTTTCAATGTTGTTCCAAAGGCATCAATATAATAGTACATTGTATACATTGTACCATCATCATGAAAGGCTAATTAGACAAGAGCTGGCATTTGCTATTCAGTTATGAGCCACATAAAATGCCAGCGACGTCTGCACATCAGTCCAGCAGCCCAGTTACAGAGCCTGCAGGGAAGGCGGTGTCCGTGTCTGACACTGGAACGGGCTGGGTCCTAATGTTTCTCCGACCCAGCATTTTGCATGAAGTCTCATGTTAGAGAGGACACCTTTTCCTCTTTCAGTACAAAATATATTTTCAAATGTGACTTACTTTGAAAATAATCATAAAGAGTGTCCATATCATATCAAGATGAGGCAATTTACAATCAGATACGAAATGTCTCTGCTCCCCTCCTCTCTTCTCATATTAAAATATTGCCAATTGGTTTTCAAGATTTTTCTCCTACTGCAGCAACTTAAAAATAATTTGGATATCAATTTTTTTGCTTACTGTTGTGTTGTGATTCTTTTCTCTGTTGTCACAAGTATGAATATCAGGTAATGGGCACCATTCATTTTTGTGCTTAGCAGTTTTCCTGGGGTGCCGGTGACAGGAGAAATGCATGCATTAAAACAAGCGTGATGAAAAGCGGCTCTCTTTATAATTTCAGCCCAGCTGCTGTATTGATGGATACAATCTCTTGCACATGCTCCAGGTGGCTTCTAATGCCTGACTCCCCGCAGAAGCCTCTATTTGCACATCTTAAACCACTTATTGGATTTGAACAGGGTTTTTCAGCCTGAGTGCAGTAACAGTGTTCACTTGTGTAATATTTGTAAATCCTGGCTTTACATTTCACTCACCAAACCATCATCAGAAGACACTCAACGGTGCCTTTGTGCACCCCTCATTCTCTCCTTTGGATTAGAGGGTGTCCATTTTGTGTGACTAAAAAGTGTATTGATAAATCTGTTTCCATCATTGTTGGAACACACACAATGTAGAGGCATTCAATGAATCAGCCTTGCTTGCCTTTGTGTCTCAAATTCATATAAAATTCATGTAAAAGCTTTTATTCAAAGTTCACAAAATTTAATCTTTTTTTGTTTTTTAATTTCAGAAAATGTCTCTCAAAAAGCTCTACTCAACTCATGTGCTGTTGTTTACAACTCTGCTTACCACGGGATCAGTTGCCCTGAACGGTGCGCGTGAGACTTCTGGTCGATCCTCGCAGCACTTTGCTACGCCGCCCTGCAGCCTGCACGGTTCCAGGGTTCACAGGGACGGATGGGAGCTGCAGACTCCTAACGCAAATGCCTTCTTCTGCTTTGAAGTGTAACGCAGCACAGCAACCTCCAGGCAGACATTTTTGCTCTGTCCTTTCTATGCAAACAGCACACACTTCAGGAGTATCCTGCTATCCCTGGTACCTCTGCTCATGTGACACTAGATCGTGTGACACTTAAGAGACTCGGTAACAGGTTAGCTCACCAATGAGCAGGAACAAGAAGCGCCTGATTTATAGGCAGTGCCCTAATATGATTACATTGTTGAGCCACAAAGACACCTGATTTCTTACCTCTATACCACGAGGATGAATTGCCCATCCACATATTTGTAGCTCTGAGCCCCTGGTTTCATTTCAAGGATTCTCATACCTGAAAGGTCAGGCTTCCATCTGAAGTTCTTGCACCGGCAGACACCATCGGTATTCAGAAGCTCTCTGTGTCACACGGACTGGACTTCAGCATTTCTGGATCCTGTGTGCAGAATAAAGACACAGCCTCTTGCTGAGGGATGCTGGTGAGCTGGTATTCCAGAGCAGCTGGCTTGAATCGTGCGACCTGAATTCAGTTACGTGTATGCGCAACGTGGATCATTACAACAGGATGCCCAGAAGCGTGCGGGGGAGACAGGGCAACGAGCATCATGACCTAATGGCTGTGTTAGCTCTGGAGCGGGCATGCCGCGCTGTTCTTCACCGAACTGTCCACACGCGAAGGCTAAGCGTGCCTGCACGGCAGCGGACTGCGCACACTCAGCTAAGAAACCATTACACGTCTTGTGGGTCAATAATTCTTACGCTAAGACGGATCCGCATTCCGAGGGGATCTGTTCCTCCGCCAGTAGTACCGTTTGCCAGGCTCAAAGTCCGTGTTCTGAAAGATCCTAAAACATAGTCTATTGTGTAGATCTTATATCTCCCCAGTTATCAAAATATTTGTTAAATACATAAACTCAAGATAATTCCAAATATGTTTTAGGACCTTTGGGGTTTCGTTGGGGGAATCGACAAATAAGGCATAAGAGAAAACTATCAAATAAAACAAGAAAAATAAACATGGTGCTTTTTAGTTATACAAAATCCTCACATTTCATATACCGAGCTGAATGCATATGGATGTGTTTACATTATATAACTTACATGATCTTTGCAGTAAAAGTTTTAATGGATGTGTGGGACTTTAAATAAAAAATAGAATGAAATAAAGGCTCAGCCTTATTTGTGTGTGACCATACAGTGTGCTAAGCTCACAGCGAGCTCTTTGTATCTGGCTCTCCACGGTCTGAACTGACTGGGACCTGTGTTGCTGCCATATCCTGCTCTCCCCTCAGTCACAACTGGCCTGAAATTGATCAGTTACAGTCTAATTCCCCAACCACACAGTTTGGCCACATGAAGTCCCACACCAAGGGTAAGAATTCATGATGAATAAATTGGGCTAGTAAGGGCTTCACATTTTTTTTTAACTGTATCTCTTTTTTTCTAAATTTTTATTTTGGGGGGAGGTAATTCGTTTTTTGTTTGTTTATTTATTTATTTATTTAATGAAGGTACTGGAGGTACCGGGGATTGAACCCAGGACCTCACACATGCTAAGCGCACACTATACTGCTGAGCCATACCCTCCCCGCAAGGACTTCACATTTGTTTCTTCTGAGTCTCATTTGCCTCAGAGATAAATTTCAAATGAGAATTTTATTTTCTTGGGCTGATGGGTAGGAACACACTGAGAAATACTGGCTTCAAACCAAGCCTTTTTTTTTTTAACCATTTTGAAAATTCTAGAGTATACTGCTCTTCTTAAGCCAGAGCCATTAGACAGTGATGGCCTTACCTATCAGCTGTGACATACCTCACTTAGGGTGAGATGGCACTGCTGTCACATTCCTTCCTCACACGACAGTCGCTTAGGGAACCACCCAAATTCTGCCGCACATCCCGCGTTTGTGTATTTTTAGTCACCCCGTAGACATCGTCTTGCCCTATCTTCTCCTCACTCTCGTGGTAGCGACTGTTAAACACATCAGACCTCCAACATGGACAGGTCACCACATCTTTCCAAGAGGAACACACTTATCGCCTCATTACCATTCAGTGAGGCAGAGGATAAAAATTGCTTCTCATTCAGGGTAGCCTAGACAAACGGCAGTTAAGTTTTCTCACTACAGACGAGTGAGCAAAAATGGGAGGGTAGAACCCTGTAATTACTCCAGGGTCACGAACCAAGATGACCACAACATGATAGACAGAACGATCCAGCAAGCATCACCGTGTGCTGAGATGCGCTTAGGAGACAGATTTAACTGCCACTCTGACCGAGCTCATTATTTGCGAGGATTCTTACAAAATGCACTTGCCTCTGCGTGCCACTGTGCCCTCTGCTTCTCCTTAAAACTCCATAACATCTAACACTATTTAAGAAAGAAGAGTTTTGAAACCTGATTTTAGTGAGGGGTTTTTCATAATCAATTAACCTCCAAAACACACACACACACATGCAAAATCATCAAACAAAATAGTGTGGGAGACGAGCTCTACATTTACAACAGATTCTGTGCATTGATCACGGGCTCTCTACTCTTTCTGAGGTGGTATGTAGCTTCACTTTAACCTTGCAGCTTTTATAAAACAACTAATCAAGCCAGAAAAATCTGTCCCTGCTCATCAGGTACAGACAGACCCATGATGAGGCAAGGTATGTCAGAATGTCAGAATATGGCACCACAAACAGCAGTCTGTTACAAGAATGGCTCCCCTGATTACCATCTTGGAAGAAGACTGCACTACGTCACCACGCTGCCTGGAATTTCAGTTTTGCTTCATGATCAGTGTCCATGTAATGTGAACCCTTCTTAAAAGTACACTCTGGTCTTCCGAGAAGTAGTTCTCATTGTGGCCACTGAGAACTTGCCTTACCCTGAGAAGTTACCTTCAAGTGTGTTATTCAAAGGAGAAAATTAATTTGGGAAGAGCTGGTGGACATTTTTCTACTGAAAGCTACAGAAATAAAGTAGAATAGAAGAATAACAGCAAACCACCCAGAAAAGGGCAACAGACACAAAAAGGAGTCAATTAAAAATAGAATGAATAGTCATAAAAAAACCATTGGACATCAGTGTGTTTGGAACTTACTGGCCTGAAAGAAAGTGCAATGTACATGAGATGTGCTAAATGAAAGTAAGACTTGCAGACACTGCATGGGGATTGAGAAAGTAAGTCCCTTTCAGAATCATCCAATCACACACAGACTAACTGTCTCACAGTTCGGTCTGCCTGGTACTGCTCCAGCTTAATTCTCTCTACAACATCCTATTAAATGATTGGGTATAATGATTCTTGACGTTATTATCTTCTGGGTACACATAAGAATGTATTTCCGGGTTTCCTTATGCTTCAGGTCAAATATCTAGTTCTCCCCAATGAGCTGTGAATGGAAAAAGCCAGAGGCTGCAGCATTTAATGACCCATCCAAAAACCTCCACAGAATGTTCCTTTTCCCTCAGCTATGGTGACTAGCGGCACTGAAGATGACGGTTGTTCCATCAGCCTGGGTGATTCAAATGGTCAAAGCATCCACACTAATCCATGCTGGATACAGAGCATGCAACACATTTCGTGTCCCTGAACTTCGGCATTGCTTGTTACTGCAGCATCACCTCGTTTTTCCTGATGAATACAATAACCTCTGCTAAGAAAAATTCACGGATACCAAGATACCTTGTTCCAGGTTTGGGTTTCTCTAAGGTTTCATTTTCATTTTTTTTTTATGTCAACCCTATATCTGTCTTTCCATAGCATCTCGTTATTAGACTAGTTTTACCTCTGGAGTTTATAACATGCAAAACTAATTTGCCTTTCAGGTGGTTACCTACCGTGTTCATTTAGCTGTTCACTAAGCAAACATTGCTGAGCATCCATTAAAGGCATGGCAAAGAGCTGGATGAGAAGCACCTGCCTTAGAGGAGCTTACAGTTTAGGAGGCATATTCCCTGCCCTACATGTAAAGACCGCAGAAGCGGTAGGCAGTGTTGGCTAGAATAATGCCAAGAGCCATGCCTGTGTTGGCTGGTGCCTTAGGACTGATAAATTGCCACGGTAAACACACTTACTATTATTATCATTATAGTTATTATTTATAACCTTCAAAACCCTGCAAATCAGGAGGCTGGAAAGGTAATTTTATGATTAGCACTATTTTATCACTTTTTACAGATCACGAACTGTGAATCAGTGATGATTTGTTCATAGCCTGACACACAGTAACCTTTGAAGCCCAGGCTTACATCCACGATTTCCAGCTCCAAAGAATGGACTCTCTCCAGGACCCGAAGCTGCTTACTTGTGAAACTCTCTGGGAGTTTCACCAGAATCGAACGCCAACCAGCAAAAGTTGGGTCGGACAGTATTTCTGGAATACTCATGGGATACCCATGAAAAACTGCTGAAAAGGCCAAAATGAACAGGTTATTTTGTCTCCCAGAAACTGTAAAGAATCTTAAAAGTGCTACAGGGTTCTCAGAACTCCTGCAAGTTTAATTCTGTCTGCTTTCTTACATTTTTCACAGTTTATTTATTATTAAACACCCCTCTAGCGCATCTTGATAATGGAACTTTTAAACAGGGAGCAAGAAGACTGTGGGTTACGTGAACATCCTAGGTGATCTAATGCTGAGAAGCTTTCAAGCCAAGAAATAGGATTTTCATGAAAATTATTACAACCCTTTATTCACTGGCATCTTTAGTGAAAAGCTTCTGTTACTTTATGGTTGTCAGAGCCTTTCCTTGCAACAGCACAGCTCAGTGCGATGCACATGATCAGTTGTCTTGTTCCACCTGACTCCTCCCCCTCCCCCTCCCAGCATACCCTATGTGCTTCTGCGCGTAAAACTTAACGTCGCCATTTCAACTGACTCATTTGGCAAGGGCTAGTTTGTCAGCCAAAGCAAACAGGGAAGGAGGGAAAGAAAAAAAGCACAAACGAAAGGGATGGAGAGGGCATTTGGGGAGTTTATAAAATTAATACCAGTATTACGTACTTTACAACAACGGTTTTTCAACCCGGCATCAAATTGATGCTAAGTAATTTACAATAGCAGAGTAAGAAAGCAAGAATCAACAGACTGTGAAAACAAAGGCAAAAGATAAGGTTTACATTAAACTTACAAGGATATATACATATGTGTGTGTATATATATGTATATATATAAAATACAATTTTGGATTTTCAGTTGGAGGTAAATTTTTTCCATTAGAAAAGTTACCTTAGATTAACCAGTCTGTGAATGATTTTTTTTAACCCTTGCTCACTATGAACTTTACAAAGCATCAATTCTAAAACTGTCTTATGCGCAAGCCTCAACTAAAATACAGTTTAAGTGAAAACTGCTAATTCCCCTTACTGTCATTTCCCTTGCCCTGAGAAGACGTCTTTGTTAACAGTTATCGTGGTCTCAGGATTTGAGATGTGGGCCTTCAACTGCACAGAGAAAACACGGTGGGCAGTTTGCTTGTGTAATAACAAGACCCTGGGTCACAGCGACGTGGGTCATTAAATGACAGGTGTGTAAAGTATAATTTTAACATTTTTATGCAAGATGATTTTAAAATACAAGGATAGTAAATAATGTAGAATTAAATGATTATTTGCACTGGGACTCTGCGTAGTTCCTGCTGCATTTGCCATTTAGCTGAATCGCTAATAACAATAGCTAATTATTAGGACAGTGACTATGGGAAAATAATATTTTAAATCACCTTTGTATATGTTAAATGAAGAAAAAGTAGATTAAATAATGAGCTAGCTATAACTATTTCAGTCTCAAAAATTAAAAACGAAGACCATCGTGGAGAAGCACTTGGTGATATGAATAGAGGGGAAAACAATGACCAGACCCCCCCATGCGGGGCTCAGCCTCAACGCCGCAGTGACACCTGCACAGTGACCCGTTGCCCTGCCCCGGCGCACTGCTCCCCACACGCCAGAGCAATAAGGCGCATGTTTCTCCAAAGAACAAACAGATTGAAAATTTATATTGCTCCCCCGTCACATCCTATTCTCTTAAGGAGCCAAAGCAAAATCTATGGCAGGACTAATGTGAGGCCAGTATTTTTATCCCTGTGCATGCTAGTCTGTAAGCGCAGCAGTAAAACTCTCAAAATCAAATGACCCTTTTTATGTCGACTTTTATTTGTCTTGTATTCCAATCGCAAAGAAAGTCTATAAAATAGTTGCGCTCTGTAACTTGTGATATTCAATTCAAGTTGTCAAAGTAATGAAGGAGCAGCTGCAGTTTAAAAATAGATTTGTCTGTGCCCTTCATTAGAGCAGGTAAAACAACTTCATACTGAAAGAAACTACACTAATAAGTGAAATTTATTTGGCCTTAATTTCTAAAATAGAAAATAGAATTCAGGACTTTCTATTTTGTGCATTTTGCCTTCTAATTAAGTGCTTTCTAAGATTTTAACATCAAAGATTAACTTACTCAATTAATACACAAAAATCTTCTCCATTACATTTTAGTTTAAAGTTCTCTTTTAGTATCTCTATAATTGTTAAGAGATAAATGAATGGAAAATGTTTCCATTTAATTTTCATTTCTGAGCAAGTGACCACATTGTATGGTGAATAAATTAACACAATTAGGAGCACGTCAACAGAATATAATGTTGTGAGCAGATAAAACCCACGCAAATTGGTGTGTAGCCCACTTTGCCAACAAACAAAACCACAACTGTGCTTCATAACACACACTTGTAAAAATCGTGCGACTTACAACATTGACTCAAGTCAAAGATTACTTTTACACGTCAAAGCACATGACTGCAGTTTATCTTCTCAGATTTTGCCGGAGACTTTTGTCTGTGTTTGTGTCATTTGATTATTTATTGGCCTGGGATAACAGCATTTCTGGCCACTTGTCTCAGCTCTGCCCCAAAAGTCCTTTCTGAGCCTCTCCTTTCTTATCTGTGAGCTGAACGGTTGAATCAGCTAATCCCCAAAGCCACTTCTAGACCTCTGACTCAAGAACACTTGAATCAGACTCTAATCTCTTGATCTTTTCCAGCTTTGAAACATTATGTTTTTCAATACCTCATGCTCTCGATCCCTTACAGCAGCAGCAGAAGCCAAATTAGCCCTCAATTTATCTTTCAGGAAAGAATGGACATTCGGAGGGTAGCCAGCCTCCAAAATGGTACCCTATGGTGCACATCTCTGATATCCATAACCTCGTGTGGTCCTGTCTCAGAACGAACCAGCAGTGGCACTGGTTCTACTGAGTGATCAGCAGAACAGGGCAGACAGGGCAACGTGGGACTCTGAGGCCAGGTCATAAAAGGCCTTGCAGCTTCTACTTTGGCTCCTTGGATCACATGCTGTGGAAGAAGCCAGACGCCATGCTGGGAGCCCCCCCCCCCAAGCAGCTCCGCGCACACACATCACGCATGCAGCCAATAGGCCCTGGGAGATGGGTCCTCAGCCCCAGTCAAGACTCCAGGTGACAGCAGCTCTCCGACTGCAACCACATAACCCCAGCGAAGACTTCCCTGCCATGTCCTCGCTGAACACCATCCTAAAGAATATGCATGCAAAATAAAGAATATTTTATATCATTGCTGTCTGGAGTAATTTGTTACATAACTATAGTGATTGAAACACAGAGAAACAGGAAAGAAGGCAGGAAGAAGAGGAAACTATGACAGAGAAAAGACAAACCACCCTCCCACATTATTGATTCTATATTACCCTAAAGCAAATAAATTCACTTTTTGTTAATGCAGTTCTGATTAGGAGGTAGGTATAATACATATTAAAAACATATTCGTCACATAATATTCTAATATGTTGTGAGATCTGGATTTGCTCAGAGAAATCAGTGAGATATCATCGCTCTGAAGGAGCTCCAGCTGACATGGGAGAGACAGGATTTCGTGTGATTATTCCCAAATCGCCCTTCTCCTTAACCGCTAGGAGCAACTCCTATACCCTAAAGACAACCACAGCTGTGGTTTTTGGCTCCAGCCTTCTAAAGAAAGTGCTGTTTTTCTCTGCAACCTTCAAATTGCAAAATCAGGGGGAAAGAAGATGGATGAGAAGGATAAAAGTCAAGCAAGACTGGCCATGGCGTGGCTTCATCAGAATCTCTGGGGTCAAACCCTGAGCCCATCAAAAGCATACTGAATCAACTACTGCAGAGGTGAGGGGTTCAGCCAGGTGAGTCTGTGGGCAGCCGGGTGTGGGGCTTCCGCTGAGGCACGCTGTTCCATGAGAAGACTTCTGAGCAGGGGTGTGACGTGATCAGGGTTGCCATTCGGAAATCTCATCCTGGTTGTGGTGCAAATGATAGGAAATAGGGGAAGAATAGTAAACTAGGAAGAAAAGAAAGAGACTTCAGCAGTTCTGGTGGGAAATGACCAGGACCTGAACTGAGGCAGCAGCGCTGAGGAGAAAGAAAGAAATGGCGTAGCATCCACAGATGTTTGAGATGATAAGATGTGGAGCCCAGAGTTTATATGTTAAACTACGGGGCCCCTTTGCTCCCCCCTCCCCCCAAATCTTCTGTGTCTTGCCCTAATTGAAAGTCTTTTGGAGAGAAGAAAAGCTTTCATGTTATCATTATTGAAAAAGGCTTAAAATCTATACACACGTGGTAGAAGAGACGCAGTGGAAATCATCCATAAACATACAAAGTTAATTAGCATATTGACTAAAAATTGTCGTAAGCTGGTATGAGATTACTTCTCCTTTAAATGAGAAGAGCCATTAGAAAGGGAAAGGACACTGGGGATAGTGAACACGCGCCTCCATGACTCCATCGTTGTGGCCACTAGAATGAAGAGAAGCTCTGCTGATTTGAAGGGACGTTGCGCGTCATCTGACCTTCTGGTGGATTCCATCTTGCAGAACTCATAAAACTTCCATTTCGAGTAAAAGTTGAGTTGGCGCATGTTAGGCATTTCCAGGTTAGAACAGTATCTGAGCACTCTGAGCGCGTTGGAAACAGAGGTGTTTTCTTGCTCTGTTCTCTGTGCTGGGGATTTTACCATCTCCCTGTCTTTATCTATTTATTGATCAAATGCTTATGAGACACAATGTACCCAACATTGCTCCAAATTTTTAATAACTATGACTTATTCCTCATAAAGGTTTATAAGGTAAGTGTTAGTATTCGTAGGTTCTCCATTTCACAGAGGAGGCCACCGAGGCTCTGAGGTGTTAAGTAACTTGTCCCGACTCACACAGCTGGCCAAGAAGCAGAACCAATGTGAACCTGAACCCAAGCAACGCGTCTCCAGTGTCTGAGCTCTTGGCCACTTCCGTAATACATGCTCCATCAGTATCACTGAATGAAAGAAAGCAGGAATGAATGTTTCACTTCCTGGTCCATAAATCCATTAAACAGATATTTGGAGTTCCCGTTTTGTGCCAAGAACTGTATTCTGCCTTACTCTGCAGTACAGTCATATTTTAGACAAAACAAAAATACACGTGAATGATGACAGTAGCTGGAGAGCAGGGTTTGGCTGAGCTAAATCCACGAGATGATTATTCTCAGGTGCAGAATCCATGTAAACTGAGTCTTCAAGAGCATCACCTTGTATTTTATTAAGCTGAGGTTGAATGATTGATATTTTGGGATTTATTTTTAAAGTACTCATATTGAATCTTTTGTTGTAAATATTCAAAATTAATATTGACAAAGGTAAATATAAAATCCGTGATCTGTTTTGCTGGTGGAAAATGTCTCAAGATGCTGCCTCCTAGTTAATCCAGAGAGCTCTTCACTTCCTTTTGGGACCTATTTTTACCAGCCATTTTGTCTATTAATAATGAGCATTAGATTGTAAATGTATAGAAAAGGGAGTACTCAGAAATATAGTGTAGATAGCCCAGAAGGCAATGTTATTGGATACATTTTAAATACATTTATGCTTGGATATCATCTTGTTGTGATTACATCTTTGCAACTTTCAGTGCCATCTCTCATTGGGGATTTTTTTTTAAAACCATTGCCTCGTTAAAACTGCTCAGTTGAAGAAGCAGAGCACGCTTCTTTTATTTCCCTTGGAACATTTCGGGCTACCTATTTATCAGGAGGACTTTTGAAACAGATTATCTCGCTACAATGAATATGAAGTAGCAATTTAGTACCTGGTCTATAACAAGAATTATTTATAACAGCACTGAATAATGTATAAGTTTTGACTGTGACAACAGTAAGCTGGCTTTGGATAGCAATAATGATGGAGCATTATTATAGAAGAACACCTTAGAAGCTTGTGAAAGAAATTCCAGTCCAACAGAGTTATGAAGAAGTATCAAATATAAATGAGTTAGTTACATGAACAGGAGGAAATTCTAAGTGACTGCAATGTTAGGGAGCCTCTGCTATGTGGGTGGTTTTATTCTTTCTCATCTTTATTCTATTGTTGAAATGCTGACAGATAGATTCTTCAAATTAGATCAAATCAACTTGAGATTTTTTTGTTTTTCCATCCATAAACTTAAGATGACCCTAAAGGTTTTGATAACAACAAATAGGTCTGCAAAACTCCATCATTTCTAGTCTTGTTGCTTAGATTTCTTTTTTAATTTTTCCTTAGAAATTTCATGTCCTTGGGAAATAGTCTTTCCCTGAATTTACCATTAGAAAAAAATACAGTTGTGAGGCATGTAATTTGGAATTGGAAGTTAATTCGTATTTTAATATTAATAATTAATAACATCTAATATTTTAAAATTATTTTAATGTGTCTAATACTTTACTACTAATAATTAATAATACTTTTAATATGAAGAAGTCATCATAATACTTAATTAAAGGCTTCAAAACAGACAGTAGCTTTCCAGATTATACCTGTTGCCTTCCCAACGACACCCACCCTTTCTCTTACAGATTCTGAGGACAGGACTGGTCTCACTGTCTCTGCCTATAGACTGTCCACAGAGCTCAAAACAGGAATAAATTATTGCCTTTCCAGTCTCTTTTTTTTAATTCACATCTAGAGATACACTCTTATTTTCTCTTCTTTCTCCCTCCAAATTCTCTGAGCAGAATTTAGAAACACTTCCTATTTCTTTTCCTTGTTAATATCTCTTCTGTAAGTATTTTTCTGAAAAGAAGAGACCGCACTGTCACAAAACTTCATAGATTTTACACTCTCTGAAAGGGAAAAACATCAAGCCAATTCCAATGGGAAAAGAAAAGTCAGTGTTATCGTGATATAAGTCAGATTTGTGGGATGAAAAGTTGATGCTAATTTAGACATTTAATACACTGGCTTAATGATGATTCTTTTTCTTTTTCTTTTTCTTTTTCTTTTTTTTACCTCTAGAATGCTGATGCGGGCCTTCATGCAGTGTCGTTAAAAGTCAATTTAAAATCAATAAATCGTGGATGCTCTAAGCCAGGTCTTATACACACTTTGAATTGAAAGTCTTAGTTGCAAAGCTGATCACCTCGGAGTGCATCTCTGTGGCATGCTTTCATTTCACACCCAGGGAGCAGCCATGCAGATCCCACATGGAGGAGATACACAAACAGGTTTCAGTGTGCACACACTGCTACCCTGGGGCTGGGTGTGTTGCATATCTGTGTACACAGTGTCTGAATGTGTGCAGAGCAAGTGGGGATCACAGCGGAGATGCAGCGTAACTGAATACACTGCCGTAGAAAACCTTTACAGGAACAAACTGAAGGTGAGAAACACCTTTTAGAGTGTACTTCTGTGTGAGACGCCACAATGTTTCCTAATTATTACAATGTGAAAATCATTAGAATAAATAGAAACAAGTTTATTTTCTTCCCTGATTCCTAATTACAATCTACAGGATAAGATAATAGCCTTTTTCTGACGACACTATCTAGCAACTTTGGGCCAGTTTTTTTCAGTCCACCCTCTCCATTATATGATGCTATAAATTGCAGCGCAATTCAGCACATCAGTGTGTAATTTCCCCCAAGGATTTCTAAAAATCATTGCTATAAAACACTAATGCAGGGGGCCTGTGGGCCTTTTTTTCTTTTTCTTTTTCTTTTTTTTTTTTTGTTAGGAGTTTAAATCCATTGACTTGTAACTGGCTTTTAAGATGACATTTTTCCTTGCTGCCTCCAATTCAGTCCAAATTAAAAAAAAATAAAATAAAATAAAAAGATGCCAGATGTCATGAGGCCAATAAGCAGGTGGGCTGAAGCTTCTGTACCAATTCAAACTGGCACCGCATCAAACCTGGTGGGTATAACCTTTAATTCACTGCTTCCCTGGCACCAGATCCGGTGCCATCTGCTCAGCCTTGCTAAGCTGTGCTTGTTTCTGTGCAGGGCCGATGCCAACAATGCAAACTGTCTCCTACATGTGCAGGGAATCATCAGTGCAACTAGTTTTTCGAGACCCATATGGTGGCATCTGCGAATGCACACTGTCAGCATCGCTGCCTGTACCACCCTTTGAGTTTTAAGAATGGGAGGAGAGAGTGCCAGTTTGTAATTCACTACGGAGAGCCA
This sequence comes from Vicugna pacos, assembly GCF_048564905.1. Lineage (NCBI taxonomy): Eukaryota > Metazoa > Chordata > Mammalia > Artiodactyla > Camelidae > Vicugna > Vicugna pacos. The sequence continues at coordinate 4,089,456 of NC_133011.1, forward strand.
GGAGGAAACTTTTTCCTTCCGTCTGAGTGCTTTTATTAGGGTCTTTTCTTGAAGGAAGTGCCCAAGTCACTGGAAAAGACTTGACTTTTTAGCTCAGAGGCCAAGAACCCTGGGAAGAAGACCCCACAGATGTCCTGTCCAAAGAGGGTCCCCTCCCGCACCTGTCACAGAAGCCTACAGCAGCAGAACCCAAAGTCCTCTTCTATCCATGCACCCACACTCCAGAAGACTATCTTTTAAGAATTCTTTTTTGCTTCCATTAAGACTTTGAACACTAAGGGAGGTGGGGAGACATATCTTATTTTACCAAGGAATAAATGAAGGTGAAAAAAAAGATTTACTTTATCGCTGTCTACATTCAGCGTGCCTAAGGGATGCTAAACATCTTGACCTGTGGTCCTTCATAAAGAATAACCCTTAACCTACTTATTTCTTTTCTAACATTTGCTGAGCACTGACGTGGTGGTTTGAAGGAAAGGCTCACATCCATTCTGTTCTGTGGAAAGGCGGGAATGGCGGAAGTTGCACGTGTAGAGTGAATCACCTTAGAGCCCCCAGTGAAACAGTGACATTTCTAGACTCGTGCTTACTGACAATTCCCCACTGTCTCCCATATCCCAGGAAAATGTTCTGAGCCTGACTTGCAGAGCACTGAGACAGGAGCCCCTGACCAGCGCTCTGCTGCTAAATAAACAAATAAACATGGATTTGTTAGTTTGCTTGTTTATTTTCTATTTCTTATATTCTCTATATTTTCCATGTAAGAAGGGACTTTGTTTCGGTTACCAATCTAAACTTAACATCTTGCAGGATATCCAGCCCATAGCAATCACTCAATAACTATTTAATAAATAAATACATTTATAAACATGGAAAATTCTTTCTGTCCTGAGGTAGTCTAAGAGAAAAAATGCATATATTTCAGAATACATGAGATATACCAAATATTGGCTAATACAACTGAATTAATATAACTATCAGTAAGCAATAATATACCAGTTGCATATTTACTGAACACTGACTTCATAATAAACACTGCCCTAAGGACTTCACATTCTTTATTTTATTTTGTAATTTTAGAAACCCTGTTAGTTACTAACTTGGTCCCCATTGTAAGGCTGAGAATACTGGGTCTGGGAAATGTAACTAGTAAGTATCAGAGGCAAGAATCCAGTCCAGTATAATCTTATTTATTTTATATATATATATTAGTTATACTGTGTAGCACAGGGAACCACATTCAATATCTCGTAGTAACCTACGGTGAAGAAGAATATGAGAACGAATATATGTATGTTCCTTGCATGACTGAAGCATTGTGCTGTACACCAGAAATCAACGCAACATTGTAAACTGCCTGTACTTCAATAAAAATACATTTAAAAAAAAAAGAATCAAATCCAGCTCTATTCAACTCTAGTCTAAGCTTTTAACCACAACATTAAATGGCCTCTCCTCTATCAAAATATTTGGTAAATTCAGCCTAAATCAAACGGAAAAAAAAAAAGTGTCAGACAAATAGGTTTCTGTTTCTACCATATGTTAGGTATTATTTTGAAAATTTCTTATCTAGTAAGCTATTGTTATTATTATTATTGTGTTAATAATTTGGGGCAGGTATGTATTTAACCTGCTTAAAAGGCATTCATGTCCTATAATATATAAAACATATGCATCTCACTAAGAATCCTAAAATGTTTAAGTATAAAAGAATATCGTTTTCACTCAGTTAACATCCGTCTCTGACGGTTCCATTTCTGCATATATGGGGACTCCTGATTGCTGCATTAGTGATCTCAATACCATCTGGCAAAATCAAGATCTTGAAATACGAGGCAGAATCATTTAGGGAAAGGATCATGCTAATTGCACTGCGATATTTGTTACACACACATTTGAGAATGTCAATTCACCTGATAAACATTAACAATTAAAACCAGGGAAGAGAATACATTTCCTAAACATAAAATTACTGCAAAAAAGTTATTAGTTATCACTGACTTTAGCTGCCACTCTGTATAGTGAAGTCGTTCAAGCAGCACAAGTGGGGCCTGATAACACTGTCCCACCAAAGAAATACATCCCATGACGTCACAGTTCCCGTACAGTCACTTGCCAGTGACTAGGTTCTTGCCCCGTCGTAGAAAGAATTCAAAGACAGAACACGGAGGTTAAGAAAGTAAAGTGAGGATTTATTAAAGGAAGGATAGTGCACTCAGAAGGGGAGAGTGGGCAGGCTCAGGTGAGTGGCTGCCCTGAGTTTCTTTGGCAAGTTTAGCTACATAGGGTATAAAAATGAATGGGCAGAATATTAACTGGGGAGGGAAGGGTTTGGGGTCATATTCCCTGATTTTCATCCCAAATCCACCTTCCGAAAGGGAGAAGAGATTTTTACCCTTATTTAATCTGGATAGGAAGTGTTATTGGTGTAGGTGCATGATGGGTACTTCTAATCTGCAAGGCTACTTTCATTAAAACTAGGGCACAATGAGCAAAAGATTACACTTGGACACTGGAGATTCCTGCCTTTTCTCACCTTTCTTCGTCAGCCTCCAGGCCACTTGTCACCCCAAAAGGTGGAACTGCTTGTCAGCCCAGAGGTTCCTGTTTTCTTTCTCTGCCCAGGGACCCCTGGTGCTCACATGATGTGTGGTTTCCTGCATCTGGCCTGGGCCCCTCCTTTCTGCCCAATTCCTTCCATTTGGCCTGTGTCCCCCTTTCTCTGCTCATGTCTAGCTACCTGCCAGCTCAAACAGATCCTGCCTTTAACCTCTAAAGGATCCCTTTTGAAACTTTATGATTTTCTTCACTTTGATTAATTCAGTCCATCCTCTTCTTTACCCTTCACCTCTTCCCTTGTCCACTCCAGACACACACACACACACACGTGCACACACACGCACGCACACACACGGACACACACGCGTGCGCACACACACACATACTTATTTTCCTAGCAACAAAAAAAGGAAGGAAGGAAGGAAGAAGGAAGGGAGGAAGGGAGAGAAAAAGAAAGAACTAAATATATTAACACCTGTTACAGGGAGCGTTTCCAGCACAAACTCAGCCAAGAGTTCAGTCTCAAACATGCATTTCTTCTCAATAAATAGGTTTACTAATGCCAGAGTGATATTTGAACAAGATGTAAAGGGTCAGGAGATAGGAAGATTCAAAAAAAAAAGGCCAACGGATTATAAAAAAGTGAAATTTTATATACAATGCAAAGAGAAAGGAGGCCATTGAACACGCCAGCATAGGAGAACACACTCAAAATGAATGCTAGCAACCATGGGTCCTTTAAGAATATGCCTAATCTCAGGCTGCAATAATTTTTCTGGTTCACTGAGTTGCTTCAAGGATCAAATCCGATAATGGATATGACACAGCGTTGCTCAATGTGGCATGCGACACAAAGTAAGGTGACTTTTTATAAGCATTATTATCATTCCTTATTGCCAGCCATGGTCCACACAGTTTGGTCAACAGGAAAGGGATGAGCAGGGTGCCCATTATCAGGCAGGGCTGACTCCAAAAGGCAGATGCCTGGAAAATGACCACTTTGCACATTTAAGTTCCACCTCATCTCACACCAGAGCTGCCAGGTCAACTGACTTGAGCTTCAGAAACCTACATCAGCACATTGCAGCTCCCAGTGACCACTGTCCTCATTTACATTCAGGTAGGTAGGTCTTGCAACTTGGAATCTGTTCAGAGTTTAGACCTCGATGAAAAATCCCCTTGCCTGAGAGTCACGAGAGGAGGTTAAACACCATTGCATGGAAGCTCCCTAAGATGGCAGGCCTGGAGGAATAATCAACTTCCTTGTCACACCAGCCCTGTCCCCCCAACTTCAAACCCCCTGGGCCTTGCACACATGAGATGGAAGAAGAAACTAACAAGATACCTGCCCGCCCCCCGATCCTTGGTTGCATTATCTTTGCCTTTCTTGACCTTCCAATGACTAATCTTCTCAATTCTTTCATCTCTTCATAAAACTAGGTAAAAGGCACCAGTCTGGTCCAGCAGCAGCACAGAATACAAGCGCATGCTTATTAAACAAAACATCATAGCATGAACATAACCTGAAAACGTATTTGCCAGACCCATCATCTAAGCACTTCCTTGTATTTAATCCTTGCAACAACCCCATTTGATAGATGAGCAAACTGAAGCTTGGAGAGATGAACAGGCTTGCTTAGGATGCACACATACAAGTGGCAGAGATGGGCTCCCAACCTGAATATATCTGACATCCATCTCTGAGCTCTTGACCCCAATGCCAGGTCTGTGCAGACTGGGGCACAAGTGGTGTGCTGGGAGGGCCAGGAGCCAAGGAACTACCATGGCTCCCTTACTTAGACATCTTTTTGTGGAAAAAAAATGATAAAACAAACAGGATATGTTATGGAGTAGAAAGTCACAAAGACATTAATTTTAAATTTTCAAAATATAAGAATTCAGGTAATTGCATGTGTGTTGTGACTACCCTGGGATGGGAGACACCCAGTGAAGGAAAAGCAAACTGAATTCCACACACCTCCAATATGCGCCTCTAGACATCAGTGGTTCTCCGATCTGCCCACAAATTAGCATCCTCAGTAATTCTTTTTTTAAAACCCATGTGTAGGCTCTACCAACAAAGACTTTTATTTAATTGATCTGGATGGTGCTCAGGCATCAGCATATTTTAAAATTCCCCCCACTAGGGTTAAGAATGACTCCCCAAACAGAAAGCATGTACCACATGGTCATTTAGATGCACAGGATTTAGAATACTTCTCATTCATTTAATACATACTAGTTGTGTGCCCTCCTCTGTGGGGCACCGTGCTAGGAACACCGACACTTGTGACCAAGACAGCAATTCAGGTCTGAAAGGTGTTGCCTTCAGGCCTGAAAGGGTAAACTGATCAGGTGTCTCCTTATCCGTCATCATCTTGCTTCTGCCCCAAGTAGATGGCCTCCTAATGGAAGTTTGGATAAACTCTTTTATAACCTTTATCTCTACCTGGTGGCAAATAAAATGGTAGAACAGAGAAAGTGATGATTCTGTCATGATGTTATCAAGAGACAAAGTTATTAGAGGACCAGGGCTAGATGAAGGCAAAGTAAAGGTAGAGGTAACGGGGGAAAGGGAAAAATATGACAGAAAGGAATTTGGGTCCCCTGCTGAGAATGTATCCCACTGAATTCTGAATTTCTCCAGGTCAGGTGCTGGAAGATGGCTAAACCATGTTGAAATGAAAGATGTTGATTTTAGGCATGTAAGAGAGTTGTGCCAAGCTGGTCATTGCAACAGTGACACCCAAAATGGAACGTGACAGGGGAGACAGAGAGAGAGAGAGAGACAGAGAAAGAGAAGAATAAAGACACCAACAAAGGAATTACAGAAGTTGTCATTTTAGGAAGTTGAGTTTTGAGGTAGCTCTCATAGCAGAAAATGAATGACCATTGAGACTGAGCAGTTCTAGTTTCAACTTCCAGCACTAATAAACAGACGCCACGCAGGATCTGAATCATGAGCTCAGGACCCACACTCTACCTTCCAGGTATCTGTCTGCAGATGGGGATATGGGGTTGCCCAGTTAAACTGAGTAATACATGTAACCCAGACGTTTAACTGCATCCTTAAGCTTCATTATAGGGGATTATAACTGCTATGGTATTTTGAACATCTTTAGGTGTGGATCACGTTCTAAATGCATTTTGCGGGTTAAATCATTTCACCGTTGCAATAGCCCTGCTACATAGTGACTTTGTGTAACAGCACACACTGCTCAGCTCTCCCTTTGAGAGAGAGCAGGCTGTGGGAAGGGGACAGTTAGCGGACGGTCTCCAGCTGCCACACCTCTGGGAATCCGTCACAGCTTTCACTCCAAGGCCACTCTGTCCCTGGGTTGCTCCTGGCCAATAAGCGCACACAGGAGGGTACTAGAGACGAGACATTTGTGTTCAACATAGGATTTCTTTAATGAACACTGTTTGCTCGGAGACTCCCCACTAGCCTGACCAAGGTTTTTTCCAGAACTGTCTTGCAGTCTGAGGCTCTTCCTGCAGGATTCTTTCTCCCACTTTCCTTTCATGGGTGTCAGACTGCACTGTGGTCCACAGGTTCCCCATGCCTGTTCTTGATGCTTCTCCCAGTTCCTGCACATCTAAGTCTGTCTTGCACCTGCTTTTCAGCATCCTGGGACTGACACATTTTGATGAACCATACTCAGTGGGGAGCTTCATTAAACACATCTGAGACCATGTGACCAGGAAGTAATGAGAACGACATTTCAGGCCAGGCAGAGTGACTTCAGAATGTGTCTCTTAATGATTATTTGGTTCCCACGTTCCAAATGGAAAACTCCTTGGGAGGAAGGGGACTGGGATTCGGGCCATGTTCCTTCTCTACTGACATGGAATTCTGATGGATTTGGGAGGTGCAGTAACAAAGAGACAATGGCGTGTCAGGCAAGATACTCATCGCAGCTCCGTGAGATGAGGGGCGCCGTGTTCCCTCTGACGGGCTGCGCTTAGCTCTCAGGCTCAGGGGGTCTGAAACGGAAGGACGTGTCACTGAGATTTAAGGCGCTGAAGTAAATGTGCCCTAGCGCATGGACTGGTGAAAACGGGCACTTAGCAATCACACGTCATTCAGTGCAACAAATGGCAGAGCTTAGAGGAATCTCTCTCGGTTTTTTACTAAGTTACTTTCAGCCCGAAGGCGCGAGAAGGACATGCAGACTCCGGTAGGAGGCAAACTTGAATTCAAACGTCTGCCCCTGATTATCCGGGTGACACTGCAATATTTAATTTCATGGAGCTTCGACTTTTCCACCTGAACTCTAGAAATAATGTCATTATATTTTAAATTTTTAGAGCGCTGCATGAGATCATGTAAATTTCTATGATGCATGGTCCTAGCACTATTTATATTCTTTTTTTCCCCCAAACATGCTTTTAATTTATTTGTGTGGCTCTGTTTCCCCCACAAACTGAGATGTTTTTCAAGGACTGGGAAAGCCTTGGCCACCAAAAGCCTGAGCTCCTCATTCTCATCACCTGGACTGCGATGGATTAGTCGGCATTTGTTCACTTTTCATGTCAGGATTTCTGGCAAATGCAGTGACTCTGTGTACTATTCGAGGAGGAGACTCAGTTACTTCTCAGCCTTCTGAGCGAGCGCATGGCTGAGCACACATTTTCCCCGCTCCTGCTTCTCTCCTCGGGGCTGGTTTACGGGTGGTAGAAATCCAAGGTTTCCCTTTCCTTGCCTTCAAAACCATCATTTGACTACAAACTCCTCTATATAGTCTTGAAGACCCATTGAACTGCCTCGGGTGCAATGCGGAAGGTAAGCAGACAGTCCTGAGACCATCATCTCATTAAAATTAGAGCTTCCCCTCTTTGAAAGTTTATGTTTGAAGAAAGGACCAACAGACAGAGTGATTTCTGTTGCATCGTGCGAAATGAATCATTCCACAGTGCAGTGGCTTACACCATCAACAAGAATTTTATCTTCTCTCCCAGTTTCTCCAGGTCAGAAATTTGGGGAGAACTTGTTTGGGTGGCTCTTCCCAGCTCAGGGCCTCATGCAGGTGTGGTCAGGTGGGAGCTGGAACTGGGGTAGCTGGGGGCTGGTTTCTCTCTCTTCATTCAGCCACAGAGGTTCTCCATGTGGTCCTTCCACATGGACCCATTTGGACTGTCACAGCACGGTGGCTTCAGGATAGTGACACTGCTTACGTGGAGATCTGTGCAGCAGCACTGGAGTTGGAGCTCCCAAGACAAAAGCCATATCACCTTTTACTAGCAAGCCTCAGAAGTCACGCAGTCACTCCTGCCACATTCTGTTGGTTACGGGCAAGTCAGAATCCCACTCAGAGTCAGAGAGAGGAGTTAGGCCCTACCTCTTTCTAAGAAAATGGTGAGGTTCTAGAACAGAATGTGGCATTGGTATGGCTTCTTTGGAAAATACCATCAGCAACAGACTGATAGATACAGGGATGAATATACAGATAAAGATGTTTGAATCCACTGAATGTCAGGCTACAGAATGTGTACGCATATCTCACACACACACACACACACACACACACACACACACACACACACTAAGGTTTCTCAAAGTATGGTCTGTGGACATGTCCAGTAACAGAGTCATCTGAGTACTGGCTAAAATTGCTTAACAGACATACTATACACCTTCAACAATAGTTTCCATTTCATTTTCCTTAAGTGGCAGTCGGTTCTAGTCTCATCCTATCTGCAAAAAGGTGCATGACTGTGATAGAGTTGTTCCCAAGTGGCCCTGGAAGCTCTGGTTGAGCAGCTTGAACACTGAAATCAAGCCCCCTCTTCTAGGGGAATCTCAGAGAGATTGGTCCCCAAGCCCCTCCTCTCCGATGCTGGGGGAGCACTGGAGCTCAGCTTTTCACAGATTGAGTGGCTTCTTTCTCCCTAAGAGAGGAGCTGTAATTTCCCAAAAGCTTCACGTCTCTAAGGTATCGGTCATCCTTCATTACCTGTCAACTTCTATAAATAACCAGCATCCAATAACTTGGACTTTCTGCTGTACAAGTGGTTTGTGTGTCCCTGTCACAACTATTCTCGACCTTAGAGGTCGCTGGGGACAAATGCCCCTGTTCTGGAACACGGACTCACATTGCACATAACCTCATATCCAGTCATCTTAAATCAGGCTATCCTTTGCTCTGATGACTGTGACGTTTCCTTTCCCGGGGTCCTTTAGAATGGCCACTTATTTTGGAAGTAGAAAATTACACACATTGAAGTTTATGAATTTTGACATTTCTCTTATACAAAGAACATATGTAAGAAAACTAAAATGATACACTCAAAGATCCTGGGTATAAAGGTGAAAAATCCTGGCTCACTTATTTGTCAACTCATTCACCTTGACAACTTGCAGTCACATTATGAATAGATGCCCACTTAGTAAATGAATTGACTATTCACTGCAAAATGATTGGTCTTTATATAAGAATTTTTTGCTTGTGTGTGCCTTAAATTTGGCATGTTAACATGCCTGAATTCACAAACTGGCTGTCCACAGGAAGGAAGCAACTTGCAGTCGTGTTTCTGTAGCTTGTAAACTTCTTAAATGTTTGAATTAGTTACCAGGATATAAAAATAGAGAGGGAGCTTTAAAAATTGGATGTTTGGCTTTCCTTGAAAAGTCATCAGAGCTGGCACCACAAGGTCCACGTTGCTTTTTGCCAATAATCCACTGATGGCGAGTAGTTATTCCTTTTGCACCTGGCCGATGGCTAATCTGCTTTCCTTATTTTGTCTAATTTCCTTGGTCCCAGAGGGCATTTAGTTCGAGAAACTTAATAAATTTGATATTTCAAATATTCAACTTATCACATGATGAATAGTAATGAAGCTTATATTTTAACTGGCACATCTACTGAAATACAGAGGAGCAGTGGAAAACATCAAAAGAGCCACTCAATGTACAATCACCCAGGAGTAACAGTACAGCTATTTGGTGGTAAAGCTATTTGGTGGTAATTTATCTGTCAACCTCAATGTACGCCTAAATATACGGCATGAAATTCGTGCACTGTATTCTTAGGTGAATACCCTAAACCCTCATTCAACACCAATTTACTCTTATTTTAAATCATGCAAGTAGAAAGCATAGAAAAAGCAGCAAAGATTCTATAAATAACCCATAATCCTGTCACACAGAATACTGTTTATTGTATACTATGTTGTGTCCTGGTAGTTTTTAGGCAACTGAATGCAAACTTAAAAAATAATATCAGTGCCATTCTGTACACGTACATTTATATATATGACACATCATTTTTTAACACAGTTCTTTTCAATTAATAGCATCCCTAATTTTCTCCTTGTTATTTTTCCTTCTATATGTTTTAAAATAACTGTACTATTCCACTATATAGATTCACCATGATTTCTCTCTCTTAATTTTTTCTAATTTTTGTTATTATTAGCATTATTTAATAAGCATCCTTGAAGATGAATTTTTCTCTATATCTTCATTATTATTTCTTAGTTAAATGTTTGAATATAAACTGTATAAAGCACTAGAAGTGGGGATTGTTGGTTCAAATGACAGGTGCATTTTTAAGACTCTGCACACTTATTCTGGAAGGACCTCTGTCTTAGTCTGTTTGGGCTGCTTTAAAAAACTCCCATCGTCTGGGTGGCTCGCAAACAATGAACATTTATGTCTTACAGTTCTGAAGACTGGGAAACCAAAGGTGTCAGTGCCAGCAGATTCCAGGTCTGCTGAGACTCTGCTTTCTGATTCACGGGCTGCCACCTCGTCACTGGGTCCTCACATAGTTGGGGGTGGGAGCTGTCTTTTATAACGGCGCTGATCCCTTCGGGAGACAGAATCACCCCTCAGTGATCCCACCTCAAAATACCATCACACTGGGGATTAGTTCTCAACATACGAATTTTGGATCCCAGCTATTACATGAAAGGTTTGTTACTAAATAGTTAAGCCAATAAATATGTTTTTCTTTTTGAAGTGGTAAGTTTCTGTTGTCTGGGGGAAGCTTCGCCAAAGTTTAACATGTTATTCACCAGTGATAACAGACAAATGGATATTACTACTTATGAAATTGCTCCAACTTTTTCCTGATTTACTTTGTGGACTAGAAGGTATTCTGGTGGCAGTATTAATAATAATTATGATTGACATTTTCGGAGAATCCATATAATGCATGCATTATCAATTACCACAATAACGCTGCATTACAAATCACCACAACAACTAAATAGCAAACAACAGGAAGTATTTATGAAGCCTGTGAGTCTGTAGGTTAGAAGTTTAGGCTGAGCTTGGCTGAGAACTTCTAATACTGAACAAGTTCACTCATGTAACCAGTGGTGAGCAGTCATGTGTGGTCTTGGCTGGGTGAACTGTGGCTGCCCGGCCTCTCCCCACATGTCTCTTGGCCTCCAGCGGACTGCCCGGTCCTGCAGCCATTTCTCACGGTGATGGTACAGGGAAGAGTGAGCAGAAGTGCTCAAGTGCTTTTTCTAGAGTCTTCTTGGCATCCTATCCCGTTGGCCAAACCAAGTCACAGGACAAAGCCAAAGCCAGAGTGATGAGACACAGTCGTTACTCAGCAATGGGTGTCTCTCCAGAAAGCTGTGATAGATTCGGTCATTACTGCAATCAGTCTTCCACTCTATAGAAAACATATGTTTTTCTATTTTTAGAGTGTTATTTCAGGTTTCAGAGCCGGTGTTGCTGTTAACACATTGAGTGTTCAACAATACTTGAGAACCCATTAAGCCTGGGAAAGACGGCAAGTCTGATTCCTCCTGATGATTCCACATTGTAGAGACAAACCAAAAAACTATCATACACAAACGGAAAAAACATTATGGAAGAAGCATCTATTGAGATGCAGCTGGACAAATCTGATCTAGCTGGAGAAAATTTCTCTTGGCCTTGCCTGACATGGATTCATTTCAGAACCAAAATTGAACAGAGCATCTGGTATTTTATCACAAGTCTTTGTTACAGTTTATTTTTAAGCTTGCGTTTTATCATCCAACACAAAGTTAATTTCATACAGAACAAATTCCACGAGAGCATCAGGATGGATAAATGCTCATGGAGTAACTGAAGGCTGGATTTAATTAATTGATGTTTGAATTATGTGCTCCAACAAATTAATAGGAGAAATATCTCTGCTTTCCAATTCATCCTGACAGAAAGAGATTATGTATGGTTTTCCATTGCTCCCCATCAACAGACTAATTTTTGTTATAGGCAGACACAGTAGAAAAAATAGGAATCAGCTATTCTAGTCACAAAAATATATCTTAACTGGGAAAACTTACTACTATAATAAGTTTGGGGGGAGTATTAGTGAAGGCAACTTGGCAGATGAAAAGTAGCAGCTGTTAGAGGTGGAAGGGAACCTATCTTTTCTCCTTCTGCAGCTGCCCATTGAGATAGTAAGATAATGTTTAGAATTAGGAAGCTCAGGTTAATATACTTTGTTTCATCATTGGAAAAGAAGATATTACTGAAATCATTTTAAACGTCATCATGTGACTGAGACATAATTGACATATAGTAGCACTGTAAAAAAAGAAACTACTTGTACATTTTTAAAATGCAAAATTATTATCAAAATTATTATATTGTAAAAAGGTATGAAGTATTGCTACATGTCATAACATGAATGAATATTGAAAATATTAAGCTAAGTGAAAAAAGCCAGTCATCAAACACTGCATGTTGCATGATTCCACTCATAAGACATGTCCAAAACAGGTAAATCTACAGTGACGGAAAGATTAAGAGTTGCCTTGGGTTGGGATGGGGTTGGGCAGGGAGCAGGAATAAGGAATGACACTAATGGATACTGTGCTTCTTTTAGGGATTTGAAATGTTCTAAAATTAGATTGTGGTGATACTTGCATGTCTGAATACAATAAAAAAATTGACACATTATAACTGACTATTCTTCAATTAAAAAAGTTAAAATAATTAAAAATAAATTATTGAGCTTTAGACTCCAAATAGGTGAATTTTATGGTTTGTGAAATATTTCTTGATAAAGTTGTAAAAAAAATGTAAAGTTGAAAAATCTGGCAGTGATGCTGAGAAAAGAGCCAAACATTATGAAGAATATTGGATACAAAGAGACTATCTATTAACCAATAAACAGTTTTAATCAGGGAATTTTTTTCACAAAATTGCATGAATAATTTGAAATAAATTACAATATCACTTAGATTTAAGTAGACTGAATTAAGAATCATTGTTCTTATTAGTGCAATGAAAATAAGATACATGGAAACACAGAAGAGTTCCCTACTGAGTTGAAAAAAGGCAGTGAAACAAAGAGAATACAGAAGATCATAGAAATATAATGAAGAGACAGAGGTGAGGTCCAGGGAAGGAAATTAAGGCATTTGAAAAGAAGAAAAAGATGAAATACAATTGGACAGATTTAAGAGGAAAATTATGAGTTCTACCTTAAGACTCAAGCTTCTGCTCATGTTACCATTCGATGAGGGCCAGGGTAAGACAATATTCCCTTCCAAGTTGAATTATCATAGCTTAGTTTCTCATTTTCTTTTGTTGTTTTTTTTTTTTCTGAAAGAACCATACATGCTCATATTCACAAAGTATCTGTGAAACAGCTATAAATAATATGCCTGATCTCCTAATCATATTATGTGTATATAGATTCACAAAACCCACCTGGTCCAGGGACATTTGAGAAAGACAGTTAGTATATATGTATTCTTAGAGTTTAGACTTGCTTCTCCTTATTTTATTGTGTAACTTTTATTCAAGATTCTCTTATTTCTCTGTGATCCTCTGAAACAAGTAAGATGCTTTAAGAGTCCATGTAATGAATGACCAACAGGTCCATGAAAAAATGTTCAATGTCATTAATTATCAGAGAAATGCAAGTCAGAACTACAATGAGGTATCACCTCACACCAGTCAGGATGGCCATCATTCAAAAGTCCACAAATGACAAATGCTGGAGAGGCTGTGGAGAAAAGGGAACCCTCCTACAGAATTGATGGGAATGAAGTTTGGTGCAGCCATTGTGGAAAACAGTATGGAGATTCCTTAAAAGACTAAACAAAGACTTACCATATGATCCAGCAATCCCATTCCTGGGCATATATCCAGAAGGCACCCTAATTCAAAAAGACACCTGCACCCCAATGTTCAGAGCAGCACTATTTACAATAGCCAAGATATGGAAACAACCTAAATGTCCATCGACAGATGACTCAATAAAGATGCTGTGGTATTAAATATATATACACAATGGAATACTATTCAACCATAAACATGACAACATAACACCATTTGCAGTAACATGGATGTCCCTAGAGAATGTCATTCTAAGTGAAGTTAGCCAGAAAGAGAAAGAAAATTACCATATGATATCACTCATACGTGGAATTAAAAAAAAAAGACAAATGAACTTAAACATAAAACAGAAACAAACTCACAGACATAGAGTACAAACTTGTGGTTTTGCCAGTAGGGAGGCAGGTGGGAAGGGATAGACTGGGAGTTCAAGATTGGTAGATACTGGCAGGTATATACAGACTAGATAAACAAGATTATACTGTATAGCACAGGGAAATATGTACAAGATCTTGTAGTAGCTCATGGTGAAAAAGAATACGAAAATGAATACATGTATATTCATATATGACTGAAAAATTATGCTGTACACCAGAAATTGACACAATTTAAAAAAACAACAAAAAGAGTCAATGTAGATCCCTTTATGGACCTGATTACAGCAAGCCACCCTACAGGCTGACACATCGATGTCTAAAACCAAAAAGCAGCGTTACAGACAACCCACTCTCATGATCTCCTTCAGCTATCCTTAGAGAGCCCAAAGATTCTGAAATAAGAATTGATCCGTATCACACATCCCCAGTCATTTTTGTTGAAATCGCACGCCCACGTCACACACAACATTCATATCAAATTACTTATTTCTTCTCTGTCAAGAGAGAGCTTAACCTTGGATTGACTTCTTAGTTTACAAGCTACACAAAGTTATTATGTGACCAAAAAAAGATGAAGTACATTCAGGGAGAGCAGGCAGGGAAGGCCACCCGGTTCAATCAGAGCCAAAGAAACCAAATGACAGTTCATAGTGTCTGCTGTCCAGGGTGAAGTCTCACAATTGTAGTCGCTTTTGTGTTTTGAGCTTCAGAATGCATCTTGGGCAAGACAAGAAAATAAATAAGGATTTAATATTTAAAGGACACTTAAATGGGCATTTGGTAACAGTGGCAAATCAAGGCAAATCAATCTATAAGGGTCTGTCCTGGTTTGAAACATTCTGAGTGTGGTCCGCCCTGAAGAACAGTTAAGGTTGGCGTGGATATAGGTTACATGACCTAAGAACTTCATTTTGGAAAGTTTTCAGATACAGGGTGAACCCAGTCCTTTGGTATCTGCCCTGTTACACCTGTTAGAGCTTTTTCTTGCTGCTTCTACTCTCGGAATCCACAGTTCGTAAGTATGATTTGACCAGTTTGGGAAATAGTCTTACCTTCTTCATGTCCGGCCAGAAGATAGTTTTTTTGTTCACCACCTTACAACCTATATCAAATAATAACAAATATGTGTTTATGTCTAATGATGAGAATAAGCAGCAAGCATTTCGGTAACACATAATAAACAGCGAGAAGAGGCAAACTCAGTAGTGAAGTTATATAACCATACAAATTAATTTTGTTTGACATTATAGTAAGATTCTAATTCATTGCAGTTAAACAGCTTGTCTTTATTGCATCTAACCAAATATGTTCATTTATTGAGGCCCCCATGAATTAGACTCTCTGAAATGCAACACACAGAAATATGATAGAAATACATCATTCAGGCTCTGGGAAACAGTCATTTTCATTAGTGTGACTTTATTAATATAAAGCATAGACCTAAACACTTATTAGAAAACTAAGCATGGTTTTAGAGGGTACTACTACTGAACTCAGATAGGAACCAAGAAATAGAAAAATATAGTTTATAGAAAATAACAGAGGAAAAAAATAAAATCAAAATTTAGATTATAGATGAGATAGGAAGGAAACATTGACAGCATTATTATAAAAAAGAGTGACTAAAAATGTCAAGGTGTTTTAGAAATAAATAGAGTTATTAACAAAAAGCCTTTCAAATAGCATTGGTACAGAATTTTAGAAATAAACAGGGATTTTAGAAATCATAGAAAAGATAAATAAAAATTGTTCTCACATTGGGAGTGAGATATACACAAAAGAGGAATTTGTAAATTGTATAATCTTAAATCATTTCTAGATGAGGTAGTGTATAAGCAATAGCTAATTAATTAAGATATAGTTTGAAATGAGTAGTCTCCTATTATGGTGCTTTATTGATTAGATCAGTTTTTTTAGCAACAAAGATAAAGTGTTAGAGAAAGGTGCATATATTAGATTATTCTAGAAGGAAAAAGATTTATTAGAAATATAATTATGGAATTATATCTTCATAGTTATGATACAGAAATAAAATTATATTAAAAATCCAGTAACTCATTATTTACATTATACTGTAAAGTTTATATTAGACAGTCAAAAATGACAAATATACTTTCACATATAGAATATAACTTCTACTTGGGTAAAATTTCACTACAATTTCAATTTTTTAAAATGACAATATGACAAGAATCTAGATTGTTTAAATTTAGAAGTAAATCTTGGATCTAAAAGCAACTTTGAAAAATTCAGATGGAAAAGCAGTTACCAGAGCAGCCACCTGAGATATGTGCCAAGAAGCCAGGTGCTTTGTGGGAACCTCTCCCATAGCTTAGCATCTGGGTTTTCTAAGTTGTTACCAAGGGAGGAAAAGGGAAAAAAAATCTACCAGTGTGTAATGTTGAGGTTATTGGCCTCCTCAGAACAATAATACAAACATGTTTTCTTTTCCACAATGAGACTTACAAAATGGGAACAGAAATCCAAAGGTAACAAAATATTGTATGCTCTAAAATGTCTTTTCTGAATTATTTTTAATTTATGTTAAGACTGTATTAGCTTCAGAGTGTTTATCTATGTCCTCAAGAGAGGATTAGCTGGGAACATTCTTTGAGATAAACTAAAAGAACTATTTGGTGCTGGCACTGTTAAATTTTTCCGATGTGCAGGTGTTTGTAGTATTTGTACAGTTGCCTGATTGGTTTTCATCCAGGTAAATCCACGGAGAATAAGGTTTATCGTTTCAGGATAGAGAGGTGCCGAGACTATCACAGGGTACAGCGAAAACCTGCTGCTAGCCACATTAATGCTGCTTTCTAAAGAATTTCTTATTCTGACTCAGAATATAAGCAAACCTTCACTTACTCATTAAACTTTCTTACTAATCTTTGCTGAATCCCATTTCATCTTACTTTTTTTTGAATAATGTCTTTCATGATCAACTCTGCATTCAAAACTCTTCATCAGTATTACAAAGTAAGAATATATATTGTTCCTGACACATGATAAAATATACTAAGGAGTGCTGTATTTTTACATACGGTTTAGAATAGTATTGAAAAAAAGGAATTCATTCCCTACTTTATCTTGACAAAATTTATTGAACATTTGAAATTTCCCAGGCACTGTGTTGGGTGCAGATGATTTAAGAGTGATCAAAACAGAAATTGTTCCTGCCTTCATGAAGTTTATGATTCATGGGGGAGACAGAGAATAACTGGGTAGCAGATTGGAAGTTTCAACCACCATATCAGTGTATTAGACTGAATTAATATATGATTTAGTCAAAGCTCTCTCACCCTTGAAACCCTTCATCCACAGTGGAAGCCAGGGAGTTGGAGATTGGAAAAAGATTTGTTGGAAAGGTTCCCTTGGAACAGACTTGCCATAAGTCCCCCCAGACACAAAAAAGGAGAGGGGGTTGAGTGTCCCTGTTGAGTGTCCATCAGTTGAGAGGACTAATGTCTAACTGCACCCCAGAAAGCCAAACTGCAGAAAGAGGCTGGCCAGCTGCTTCTGTAACAGAACAAGGAAGAACCGACACTCTATCGGGATTGGCTTCCTTGCCCAGAATTTGTCCTGGAAAGGAAACAGAAGACCATTTTTTTCATCAGATGTTGGCCAAAGGAGAAAAATGTGGCCTGGATTTGTACTAAATTATAACTTGGAGAACAATATAGGAGGGTGACAGGATCCCCAAAGAGAAATTTTATGTGGCACAGGCTTAAAAAAAAAAAAAGAGGAAAGGTGCTAAGGAGTGTTTGAAAGAGAAAAATACATTTCCTGCATCACAGGAAGTAGAGAATCAGGGCTGGGACAAGGTGTTGGGAGTAAAGTCATCATCTCAGGCACAAAATTTAAGGCAGTGCCAAAAAACAAAAGCTCAGTAACTGAGATAAATTATATTTAATACAAAATTTCAAAAATCTCAGAATAAATGCAAAAGAATCCATGATGAACAAAAGTCAAACATTTTTGGAAGGGGCAGGATCCAACCCTGTACTTATATATCTCTGCTTTACTTGCCTCAAACTAACCCCAGCCTCGCAGCAGGAATGTTCCTAGGGAGGGCTTCTGAAGAATCAAAAAGGTACCCCCTGAAAGAGTCAGCTTTAAACATCAGCTAAGCCCAGAAAGAA
Source organism: Vicugna pacos (assembly GCF_048564905.1). NCBI lineage: Eukaryota > Metazoa > Chordata > Mammalia > Artiodactyla > Camelidae > Vicugna > Vicugna pacos. Next base: position 4,107,605 of record NC_133011.1, read on the forward strand.
TGATGCTGTCTTATCCCAGTACCAGCACGTAAGACTAGGCTGCTCTTTTGTCTTTCATCCCTTCTCCTTTTCCAATACAACCATCATCTCCCATTCTTGTTAGGGTCAGAGACTGCAGCGAGTAAGTGGAGGAGATGAGTGCAGATTGTGCGTAAGGAGTGCTAACGAGACCATATTGGGTCTGTGTTTTGTGTCTTAGCATGATCACAGGTCCTTTCAATACGTAAGAGTTCCGGTTGCTGTCAAATTTTTCATCCAGTGGCAAGGAAATAACAAACCACATGAGCAAAGGAAGGAAATGGTAGAAGACAAAGATGCTTTCTGTTTGCTCAGAATAACAGGTACATGAGAAAGTAAATACATGTATAAGTACAAATTGAGACACATTCTACAGAAAGCAAGCATGGTGCTAGTCTAGGTAAGTGACTTGAGACAGGCTGACCAGGTGAAGCATATGAACCTGAGCATCTCTGAGGAGCTGAGAGAGTACAAGTCATCCCAAAAGCTAGAAGCAGATTAAAAGCTTCAGTGAAGGCCCTGTAGCAGTGGAAGGAATGGCTCCTTCTGGATCCGTAAAGCCAGACTGACTGTAATGTACCCATTGGTGGCATCAGATAGGCTAGAAAGTGTAGCAAGGGCCAGATCATGTGGGTGGAGTCAAGGACTTGGGATTTTTTCCTAAGTTCTATGAAGGCCCATTTAAAGCTTTGAGGATGGGAATATCAGGGTCTGTTTTTACCACCGATGTTCTAGACAATGCAATAAGGCAAGAAAAAGAAACATAAGACATAAAGAATGGCAAAGAAGAAGCAAACAGCTTCTATCACAGACAATACAGACCATCCTAAGGAATTCTCAACACAGCTACTAAGGAGAGCTAATAAATAAACTTAGTAATGTCTCAGAATTTTAAAAGATTATTGTTTTAAAAGGTAATTTTTATTTTATACATTAGCAGAAAAGACAACTGGAAAATAAAATTTATAAAGCAATTTTACTTATGATAGTATCAAAACCCATAAAATACTGACAAATAAAATTAATGAAAGATGTGGACGATCTCTACAATAAAAAACATGAATCCTTGCTGATAGAAATTAAAGGAGACCTAAATAATGGAGTTATGCCATGTTCAAGGGTTGGAAGATTCAATGATGTTAACATATCAGTTCTCCCTAAATTGATCCACAGATTCCATGCAACCCCAATCAAAATCCCAATGGATTTCTTTTTTTGTATAAATTGACCAATTAACTATAAAATTTCTGTTATAAAGCAAAAAGCTTAGAATCATCATAACAATCTTAGAAATAACCAACTTGGAAGATTCAGAATGCCTTATTTTTCCAATTACTTTTATATCTATAACAATTAAGATAAGATGGTATTGACATAAACATAGACAGATCAATGGAATAGGCCCAAATACATGTGGTCAGTTAATTTTTGGCAAAGGTGAAAGTTAAATTCAGTGGGAAAGGAGAGATGTTTCAATAAATGTTACTGGGATAACAATAGCCATTCTCACACAGAAGAATGAAGCTCAGCCTTTGTATGACATCACAAACACTAACTTGAAATGGACTGTAGACCTAAATATAAGAGCTAAAATGATAAAACTTCTGGAAGAAAACATGACAAACATGGGAACAATCTTAAAAATCTTCAATTTGGCAAAGGTTTCTTAAAGAAGATCCAAAAATTATTACTATAAAAGAAAAAGTGGGTAAACTGAACCTCATCAAAATTTAAAAATCAGCTAAAAGACACTCCAGAAGGAGAAAGATGGCAAGTCATAGACTGGGAAAATACCCTCAATCATATATTTATTTTATAATTTATTTTATTTATTTTATTGTTATGTTTTATATTTATCATATATTTACTAATAATTTACATAAAAGTAAAGCATTCTTTTAAGTCAATAACAAAACTACAAATGACCAACAAAACACGGACAAAAGAATTGGTGTAAACAAGATGTATCAGTGGTTAAAAAATGTATGAAAGGTGTTCAGCAAAATTAGTAATGGTGAAAAGCCAAACCAAAACCAAAATGCGATTCTACTGCTCATTCATCAGAATGTCTGAAATAAGAAATAATGACAACACCAAACGCTAAGGAGGATATAGTAGACTTGAAATGCTCATGTATTTCCAGTAGGGGTGCACATGGAAACACTAGAAAGCAGTTTGGCAGTTTCTTAGTAAGTTAAATATACATCATCTGTATGACCCAGCTGTTACACCTCTACATATTTATCCAAGGGAAATGAAAAACATACTTCTACACAAAGAGTTGTACATGAGTGTTTATAGTTAATAGTCACAATACCTAAAGGGTGAAAACAATCCAAGTGTCTATCAGTTGGTGAAAGGATAAACAAGATTGTCATATTCATACAATGGAATATTACTTAGGAAGTAAAAATGCAAATGTTATAGGTACACATATATACTCACACACATACATAATAATGGCTTCATCTGTTGTAATATATTGTTGTATCACTTCTGGACATCTACATAGCCCTCAAGTTTCCAAAATAGCTTACCTGTTCACATTCTAGAAAAACATTTAAAAATATGCACCCCTGTGGTGGTCTCAATAGTGAGAACATTATCTGAGTGAAATAAACCAAATTCTACATTTTTCTCTTCTTAAATGCTTAAAACATGTGGTTTGAACATGTTTCATTTATTTTAATGTGAGATTTAAATGAGGAAGAATGTTATTAAAGCATAATTATAATATATTGAATCTTTCTATTTTTGTTAGACTAAGAGAAACTTAATATGATGAATTACTTACCTTTAGTTTTATAATAGATGAAAGTTACATTCATTTGCAAGTTTTGTTTAAAGAACCTAAATTAGAGGGAAACATTTGCTTTTTCTGTGAATGAAAAAAAAAAGAAATGAGGCTTAATGGAAATTAAAATAAGAGGGAATCAAAAAGAAGTGATTTACCAAAACTTATTATTTATTTACAATAGGTTTAAGCCTTTATATTACATAAATTATACATATCAGTAAAGGGCCTTTCGGCTTCTCTCCAGGACCCTTGGCACACTTATAAATTTGAGCAAATCTTTCAATGTTCTTTTTTTTCTGATGAATTCTTTCACTACAAATTAAATACTTATTGTAAGCTAGCAATATTTTATATCTTTATTATATTTCTTCATCTCAGGAGTGTGTGTATGCCTTGATGCATTCGAGACAACCCCCCATGTGGGGTATTACAGCTTTTGTTAATGTGTAATTGTGTCCTATTAAAATAATAACAGCTGTCACTCATCCAGAACCTCCTATACCTGACGCTGTGCTGAACACACTGCCTACATTATCTCAATTAATCCTCACAACAGGCTATGAAGTAGGGACAATCATTAATCCCCATTTTACAGATGAGAATTGAGTAGCTTAGAGGAATTAAGGAACATAACCAAAGTCTCACACTGTTAGCAAATACTGGAGCAGGGTTTGGACTAAATTTTTCACAACTTTAAAGCCTATATTTTTAAACACCAGAGGACCCTGATGCTTGCTTCCCTTGATACATGGCATTTGTATAAACCTAATGTTCTCCAGGAGGATGTGAGACCAGATGTCCTAGCTCACACAAAGAGAAATTGTCCAAGCTCTCCTGCAGCTCTTCTCGTAGCCCTGGAGCTGTCTGCCTGAATGGCACTGAGCCCTATAAATACTGAAATTACCTACGTGTAAACATATCCTGTCACGAGGCTTCAGCTACAAATCACTTCTGGTTGCATTTTACCTTAAACTTTGCTCATAAAGACCCCATTATCCAAAATGTCAAATTGACTATGCATTTATTTCTTCTCTCTATAAAAAAACTCAGCTAAAAGAACAGTCAATGTGTTTAAAGTGGTATTAACCTACAAGGACAATAAGACAAGAGAGGAAATGCAACAGAAAACGATGCTTTGAAATAGGAAGAGGGAAAACAAATGACTTGAAAAATTACAAAATATGACAATTGCTGTATCAAATTTTATTTGAATAAAAATCAAAGAGATGTCTGGCACAGAGGACAAAAAGACAAAAACCTGAAAAAAATATAAAAGAAAAGGGAATTAAAATTTTCCACCATCTTTCAAATGATACACTTAGAAAGCGATCAGAGGAAATAAAAGTGAGAGAACCATCATGTGTTAAATACAAGAAACAATTTTAAAAGTGAAGGACACAAAGCCCCAGACTGGACGTGGCCACTGATTGGCCAAAGTAAGTTAAAAAAAAAAGATGGACCACCCCCCCAAAGCATACTGTCTTGTAATTTCAGAATGTAGGAACTAAAAAGTTCCCCGAGAAAAGAAAGCAGCCTCCTTGGAAGAGCATCAGAGCTTCGGTGACAACATGGATCCTGGAAAACAACGCAACCTTGTGCTCATTCTGTGTGAAAAATAATTTTACCCTAAAATTCTATATACAGTATCACCCAGGTGTGAAAGCAAAGCAAAGGTAATTTGCAAGCACACAAAGTATATTCTATTAGGTAATCTGTTAAGGTAACAGCACTTGCTAAAATCAAACAGAGTACAAATATATATATAATATACATAAAAGATGCTTACCTAAATATAATTAAGTATTATTTCTTGTTCTCCTAACAAATGATAGTAGATATCAATGTTACCAAGCATGACTCCTCCGTGTGGTCATTCAGGGAACTTGGGGTCAGGAGGCCCTGCTACCTTCAACAAGATCTTGCCGTAGCTCACGGTGAAAAAGAATGCGACAATGAACATATGGATGTTCATGTATAACTGAAACATTGTGCTCTATGCTGGAAATTGACACAACATTGTAAACCGACTATAACTCAATAAAATAAAATTAAAAAAAACAAGTGGCATTGCCAGTCACCTTGGTGGTCTCCTTCCCAGTTGCACAGAATGGGGAAGAGCTTGAAAGGCCACACGTGGGAGATTTTTACAAGCAAGGCCTGGAAATGGCATGTATCACGTCTCATATTCCAATGGTCATAATTTAGTTTCATGAGAGGTGGGAACCGTAGTCTCAGCACATGTCTAGAAAGAAGAAATGGTCTTTGATGAACAGCTAGCAGCCTTTGCCTTACAGAGGCTCCAAAATATCCTTAAAATGCTTGCTTTTTCAGAAAACTACTAGAGGATATGCAAAATAAGTAAACCAAGAAGGGTGAAGCCACAAGATCCAAGACCCAGGAGATGGAGGGGAGAGCACTGAAGAGAAGTCCCAGAACCACAGAGCAAACAGAGCCAACTGGAGGTGAAGAGTAAGAGGTTCTGTAGTCAACCCGGTCACCACAAAGTCTGTTTACAAACAGGATGATAGTTGCTTTGTGGTACCCATTCTCCGGGAATATTTGTTCTCCATTCAGAGAACTTTCAAAGCAACCACCTTTCCTTCCGCACCCCTCTGGTGCAGAGAGAAGGGCTGTTTCCCTCCTGCTCGCCCCTGCTCTGAGTGTAACTCCCACGATGCTCTCCCGGCCAGCTCTCCTATGACACTGCTCACTCTAGGTGAGGCTTGCCTCCTGCTTCTGCCCGTCCCTCAACACACCTGCTAAGATGCTGTGAAAATTGGATTTGGTTTGGGAGCACCTTCAGGGTACCAGCCTGCTTACCAGGTCAGGTTGCAACTTGATTTGACCTTTTGCTTTGACCCCTGAAAATTCTTTACTGTCTAACAAGATCATTGATCCACTTTCAGAAGTAGAAGAGTCATTTTCAGAAGAAGAGGCATTCGGGATCTCTAATTCACCATTCTTGTGAAAATGTAGCAGGTTCTGCTCTTTTTTATTTCATTTTTCCAATGCTATTTGGTTATTTAACTGCATGAACAAGTATTAATAATTGAAGACTTCATTACTGAGTATTTGTTTACTACTTCCAGCTTCATAAAACTAACTGGAAACTGAGTTTCCCATCCTTGACGAAGGTCATTGCCAAAAGGAAAAAAATGTGAACATGACTACATCGGCCCATAGTTCATATTTCCAAGTAAAGCAGGTGAAATTCTTTTAAAACCTAATTCATTATAAAGCAAAGACTAATTAACTTTTTCCAAAGTTATTTCCTTCCAACCCCAAACGTTCATCTTACACAGCCAGCCTCATAGTTCTATTTGAGGTGGGCCACATAGACTGGACCTCTGGCTGGAATTCTTCAGACCTACCCTCGTAATTAAGACACTGCCATCATTTTTTTCTTCCAGCAAATTTGAAACCAGGAAAGAGGGACCTGAAAAAAGCTAGAGCTGAGCACTGAGACTGTGAGTTTATGAAGGGCAAAGACAGACCTTGATAAATTGATTTTCCTTTATGTCCACAAAAGACATAAGGTGGTAAGAGGCCATTTGGTCACAGAAAGAAGTGTAGTGCCTGATGACTTGTAAAGTCCCTTCTGAGACCCAGCTGTACTTACTTCACTTTTGTGGTTAAGACAGTAAGCTCTCAAACCAGACTTAAAACCCTGGTCCCACCAGCAACGTGATCTTGCCAAGCTATTTAAGCTAACATTGCTACAGTTTTCTCACGTGTGAAATGAGGATTGCGATGCAATCTAACTCATAGGGTTATTGTGAGTGTGGCAGACTTTTTGCTTGTTTCCAGTCATCTGCTACTTTCCCAGTAAGAATATTATACATCTCTACCCACTGATGAGTGACCAGTAGTGCATCTTCACAATGACAGTCAGACCTGCTCCTGTGACGTGCTTTGACCAGTGGAAATGAGCAAGAGTGACAAATGGCACACCTGAGCAGAAGCTTTAATAAATATCACATAGTTTAGTCATTGCTTCTAATCTTCTTGCCCCCAAACCTGGGTCCTCAAATAAAGAAGACCTTTTGGACAATGCCACAGCTTGGCATTAATGCTGACCTCAGTTAACCTGTAATATAAGCAAGAAAAAACAAATCATTGATATGGTAAATCACTAGAAAGTAGGAACTGTTTGGCACCACAGAATGATCTAGCGAAAGTCGGAATGTGCAGAAATGAGTGCCTAGAAGCAGGAACGTGCTACAAACATGCGCTAAACAAAGCGGAGTTACCTTTGGGGCTAGATGGTGAGGAGCAGGGAAGTGGTTATTGGCTGGAAATGCTAAAGGCTGGAAGAACACTAACTCTTTCAGTGCAAACACTTGAAACATTTGGGGAAAATGCTGCCTGCTGTAATTTGTAAGACAGGTAAATCTAACAAGAACTTCGAATTTAGATAAAAATGTGGGCTGTCAGGATGTTGATAGTGTCATTTAAATGTTTCGGGGTGCTCTGGCAAAATAAGACTAGAAAGAAATATGTAAGCCCCCAAAAGCACTGACCAGTTTACAAGTACAAAGACTCCAACATATATACCAGCTTGCAAGTAGAATTGAAAAAGGATATAGAAAGCTCAGAAATCCGAGAATTTCTGGGGTTGCACAATGGAAATACGTCTCATCAACGTGGGTAAAAGACAAGATTGAGTAGTGTTCTCAATGGCAGAATTTCAGCCAACTCACAGCAAGAAACGAAATAATCGTGTGGCTAGCAAACCTCTTGTTAGAGTTTCTGAATCTGTTAAGGTGACCGTGATTCTTCTATATAAAATCGCTCAGTATAAAGAGTCTAACTAAGGGTGTGGCTTATCACAGAAGCGTGAGAAACTCAAGAAAGTCTGTGGTTAAGAAAAGAGACATTTCTGAATCGAGAGAAACATTACTGGATGCGAAGATGGGGGAAACCTATCAGATAGCAGAGAAGCAAATATTATGATGAAGAGGAAGGACGGAGGATGCTTGCATATTGTTATTTTCAAGCAGTTTCTGCTCCCCTCCCAGAAGAATGATTGTTGACATCTGATTCCCGCGCCGCCTTTGGGAAGAGCTCGTTTCCCAATCCATTTGCTTGTTTGTCAGGCTTGGCCCCGGCACTTGCTTTGTTCAATGTCTGTGACCTAGTGGAAGCTGTAGGAGCCATTTTGTCACAGCAAAGTGTGACAGCAACCTGGATCCTATGGAGAGACCAAGCGACACTCGGGGGGTTGGAGAACTCAGGTTTATTACACCGGCAGGCCTAGAGGAGTTAAGACTCCAACCTCTGGATCCCATCTGTAGGTTTACACAGGCTTTTATAGACTATCAGTCAAGATTTCACAACATTTTGCAACATCATATGAAGAGTAGGTGTACCAAATAGACCAATCAGGAGTGAGCTAGGTCCATGCTATATGCAAATGAGGTGTTACAAATGGACCAATCTGGAGTGAGCTTTGGGAACCAATAGAATCTTAGGGGTAAGTTCTATTCTCCTAGGAGCAAGCTGTTTTACAGAAGCACAAAAGTGAGATGATGTCACCGGGACCCGGACGGCCCTGGCAGGAAAATAGTGGCCCTGTCTGGGGGTCCTGCCAGCCTTTTCATGGGGCTTCCAACCTCAGTTTCATAGTTTGGCTATTTCTCTTGTTTCCTCTGCCCTGAAACTAAGACAAAGTTGTGTCCCTAAATAAACATCTAACAGGAAAAGAAGTAAATCTTTGCTGGTGTAAGCTACTGAGATTTGGAGTTATTTGTTACCACAGTAGAACCTAGCAAAAACTGGCTAAAGAAATACTTTAATGAGGGGCATGCTTAGAATGGTTCTTGGCACAGAGCAAGCACTGAGTGAATATTTGCCATAACACCTCCATAGAACCTCTGTAATGTTCCAATAAATTTCTCTTTTTGCTTAAGCTATTTCTGTTCTCTGAAAATCAACACTCCCTATGACCAAAATATTCTATTAAGAAATATAACCAATTAGCTGGCAACATTTTACAAGTTACTCTGTGATCCAAAATATCATAAACAATTGACTCAATGTAACTACAAGCGTATCATCAACCAGAAAACACAATGTGTGGCCTTTCAAATCAGAGCTATTGTTTCTACTGGACAATTTCCAATAAGCAGATAGTTGCCTGAAATGCAATTTCCCAATTTAGTAAGTGAGAACATAATATCCCCCAAAACTGTAGAGCCATATCTTTGCTTTTTTGTTCTTTTTTTACTTTTAGAAGGAATAGAGTAAAGCATAAATGGAGAAAGTGGTAGTGTGTAGACGAACTGACAAAAAAGGTCAATTTGAAGTCAAAAAACCTCTGTTAAAACTATCTACTTGACCTGATATCATTATAGATAATGGTAATTCCATTATATTTATAAAGATCTGTTAAATTTTCCCAATAAATACAATATCTTATAAATAAAATGTTCAAATCTTTGAATTTCAAGATTCATCTTCGACATATACATTATGAGTTACATTCTATTTACACATCATAATTTCTCACCAAACATATACTGTTGTATTGACTAAAACTCACCATTGCTAGATCCTCAAACTATAAAATCTTACATAGGAGTTAAATTCTCCTTCCTTAAGAAAGGATAGGAAATTGAATGCTCTGTTTTCCTGGATACGTCAATTAATTGAATTACATATTATCTACAAATTATCATTTTAAAAAAGGAATGCAATATAATTCTTAATCCCAATGCAGTTTATATTTTACTCTTTATTAAATCTCTGGGGTTTTATTCTTGATGCAGAAATATCATTGATATTAAGTAGTATGATAGGGTTATGTACATGTAAGATATATAGACAACTGGTATGAATCTGTAGTACAAAAACTCTATCATATACAACAGATACTGCTTTTTAATAGAACAAACTATTTCCATTACCAATCCATCTTCAAGTTTATTGAGCATCTAATACATGAAAGCTACTGAATTTTGTAGATGAAAGAAATGGAAGACACAATCTTTGCTTTTAATAAGCTTATAATCTAGCTGAGCTGATAGACCAGTGAAAGTGAAGACCTCCTAGGGCCACCCAAGTCCACACCCTTCTACTCCCCACGGGTCACCAGACCTCCTGAAGGATTTGTCAGTCCTCACAGTCTCCACTCCCCATTCCCCATTCACTTCCAACCCATAGTAGAGTGGCTTCCTCCTCCATCACTTCTTTGAAGCTGTTCACACTCAGTTGAACCACCCTGTTGCTAAATCCAGTAGATACTTTTCCATCCTTATCCTTGCAGTTGGACTACTGACCATTTGCTTGGAATGCTCCAGACCCCTAGGCCCCAGTTATACCACGTTTTTCATCTTCTCTTCCTTTCCCCCAATGGTTCCTTTGTGTCCTCATCCTCTGGGCTTCTCATCCTCTGATAGCCCTTAATTTCTGGTGCTATTTAGACTGATTTATGTCTTCTTATCTTCTCATACATCCTTATCCAACCTATAGTCTCCATTTCTACTTTTATTCTAATGACTCCCAGATAAGCATTTCCAGTCCAAATCTCTTTCTGAATTACAGACACTCATCTCTACTTGGAGGTCCTATAGACATTTCAGAGTAAACATGTCAGAATAAAGTCCAAATGCTTTAAAAAGGCTCATCATGCTAGTATTTCTGCTCCTAAGTTTAAGTCCCTGCATATGCCACGCTTCTCTCATCCCAGGGCTTTTGCTTATGCCGGTACCCCAACCCCTTCCTGACCCTTTAGGCCTGACCTAAGTGGCCTGCCAATCTTCAGTTATTTCACCAGCTTGACTTATGGACCCCGAAATACGGATCTGGGGTCCTGAGAGGGGGTCCCATCATGCTGTATCATAATGCCTTACAGCCCTCCTTAGACTAGGGGCTTTGTGAGAGCAAATTCTATGCCTACATCATTGCCACTATGTCCCTGGGACCCGCCAGAGGAGCTGGTACGTGGGAGCTTGCGCACCAGATGCAAGGCAGTCTAGGGGCTGAAGTCCAAGTTGCCAAAACAAATTGCCTGAGTTCAAGTCCTGGCTCCGCGTAACTTTAGACAAGTCGCTGAACACCTTGGTATCCAGGTCATTGGCATAAGTGTTCCTGTGTTATGGAATTATTGTGAGAATTAAGTGAGTCAATCTTTACAAAGTGTGTAAAATGAGTGCCTGACACATAAGAAGTGCTAAACAAATATTAGCTATTATTTACAGCTGAAAATTACTTGTGTTTTTACTGTCCCTGTCAATCAACACACTCACCACAAACAACGTTAATCTAATGCAGAGCATTTGCGTTGTGTGGCCTGGGAAGACAGTGTGATCTAGCTGGAGTGTATCGTTGACCGCAGCCACTGCCTTATAATGTATGCAGAGTAGGAGGAGTCAGTTTTACGCCCCGCTCTGTGCCTTCCCTGCCTCCATCCTCCTGTTTCCCGAAAGAAAAGACCTGATCAGTCAGAGTCCACAAATGACCAAGCCACATTCACTCTAATAGGTCTCTCAACCATTCTATAAAACCAGGGGGGGAGATTTGCCCTAGATTTTCAGCATCTGCTGCCTTAAACTGCCTTCCTCCAACTGAATAGAGTGGAAGGAGATCTCATTTAAACTTTGAATAGACGCCTTGCATTCCAGTGTAGCTGAGGACCAGAGTTCTCCTTTTTGAGAATCAGGTGCTTGCACAGCAATGAAAGTTCTCTGATTCACATTCTGCCCCTATTTCGGCATTATACATAATGACTTGGGAAATCAATATGACAAGATTTTAGCATTCCTGTGGCTTTGACCAAAACATCATCTCAAAGGAGAAAAATGACAATTATTTTCCTAACACACACCCATGCCCACCAGGAGCACCCGACTAGGAACTGGCAGATGACCTGGGGCTGGGTAACGTCCTAGACGTAGAGAACACAGAGGGGAGTGGGACCGCCCTGCTCTCAGAGGGAGTGGTCTCGTAAGGGAATGGTTACATGCACGACACTATAGTAAGAATGTTAACAGAGATACACGCACAGATAAAGAGGTAAGCGGGAGTGGTCGGCTCTCCTCGACACAGACAGAGAAAGCTTCAGAAGAGAAAACCCTCAGGAGTTCTCTAGTTTAGGAAAGGGGGCAAATGTTCTCGGAGAAATCGTGTGCAAAATCACAGAAAGGTTCAACAGCAAGATGGGTGGGGGAAATAGAAGTACTTCTATTTGTTTTTCAGGTTGGAGGCCATGAGGGGATTGACTATTGGTGACACTGCAAAAAAGAGACAAGGGCCACATGGATCACCGAAGACTACCGGGTTGGACTTAATCCTATAAGGGATAGGAAACTGGGGGGGAGCTGGAAGCAGCTCTGTTAGTTACAATCTTTTAAAGGGAATGTTGTCTGAGAAAGGAAGCCTGCTCTTCCCCACATGAAATTTTTTTTCCAGACTATGAATTGGACATTGAAATTTCCTTAGAGGAAAGATAAAGATATTAATTCATGTTGCCTGAACCACATGCAATAACTTAAAGGCAGAGTACTCTAAACACAATTCTAATTTGATTGCCCCTAAAAATGAAACAAACGTAACTAGCGAAACAGAGACAATTTCAAGCCGTTAAAATTAGAAATGAGCTCATGTTGAAGCTCACTTTTATAGTCTTTTTATGTGGGTTTCAGAAAATCTAGTTGATTCAATAAAATAAAATATCCCAGACACCTGGTATAATTAAAGCAAGTAAACCAAGTGGTAAAAATATCTCTGATGGAGGGTATGTTTGATGTTCAGCCAGAAAGACTACAGATTCTGTGATTCCAGAGTCTGAAAGAAATACATCAGCTGGAATGTGCATAGAGCAGAAACACGATGACTTCTTGTGGGTCAGAAAGTCACCACCTGTTGTACAAGGGCTATGGAGGCAGGCAGGTTTTTCACTGGCTCTTTCAATTGTTCACATGTAGGTAGCATTTATCCTCCTGCATTTATCCTGTGAAATATCCAGAGGAAAACTAGTTCTTAAACATGTACTGAATAGTAATCAAGACTAGTACTAGGTAGTGTGAATGAAAAATACTGTGAACCATATCAGTAAACAAAGAAGCCATCAAGTCATCAGCAGCTGCCGCCACCTCCCAGGGAAGACAAGCCTGCAGCCCGGCCTCTGCAGCCACTCACAGTGGTGCGCCCTGAGGGGACTCAGAATGAGAAAGGACTGGACAATGGCCCTAGATAGCTGGGTGCTTGTCAAAGGAATGAATTCAACGAGCCCAAATGTTTGCTTCCTCCCATACCCAGAAAAGCACTGAATTCTTTAACTTGAGATGCCTGCTTTTCTTTAGATAACACGTTATCTTTTATTGTCCCAACTACCTGGTCTCTGTTGTAAAGCTCCTGTGTATCCTAGCTCCTCCCCTACCCCTTCGGAGCAGCCCCTCAGAGCCGTCTGGGAGACTGTCATCCCGGCTCGAGTCCTCCCGCCAAATAAAGCATAACTCTCAACTTTTAGGCTGCGCATTTATTTCAGTCGACAGTAGAGATAACAGGAAAGCTTATGGAAGCCCTCAAATGCTTTCCCATTTCCTCTGCCTTCACTAGGATAAACTGATCTACCATATAAATCATCATTTACTTGTTGGCTCTGTCTCAAGCAGGTTACCTGCAGCTGTCCACGCTAGTTCCTTGTAAATGATTCTTGATTGCAAAATCTTCATTCCCTATCACTTAAAATGCCATCTTTCACTTACGCACCACAGGGGCGTTAAATTCTAGCAATGGACACAGTTAGCAGATAAGAATGTTCTGAAAATATATTTTTAAAAGATTCTTAAGTTCATTAAGAAATGAGTTTTCCTCCCAAAGCAGGAGGATGGGTGTTGGGAACCACAGGTAGGGCAGCAGTTACTGTAACAGGTGTTTATAGCTTACAACTTTTACACACTGTGATTTTTACCGCAAGTGCGCAGTTTCCATAGCAACACCGTGTCATCTGATCCTATGGCTATTTTTAAGTTGAAGATAAAATTTTTAAAAAAATGTATCAGGATCTCAAGGTAAATTTATTCTCTAAATCCTCTCAGTTCCCAGTGACACCAGCAAGAGTCCATTTTTGACAGAAAATGTGCTAAACCAAGTAAGTGTGTGTATTCTATTGATTTTATGGATTGTTAAAATTAAAGTTCAAAACTCATTTCCAGGAAGCATTTTTACTTTTTCATATTTATATAGGAGCTTAATTGAGACATAACTGACACATAATAAACTGCATATCTTTAAAGCAGAAAATTTGGTAAATTTGACATGAATACACTGTGAAACCACCACATCGAGCTAGTGAATAGCTCCATCACCCCCAAAATTCCCTCATGTCCTTTGTAAATCCTCAGTCTCTCTCCCTCCCTCCTCCCCAGTCACCCCCCCCAGGTAACTACTGGTCTGCTTTCTGTTATCAGTTAATTGACATTTTCTAGAAACTCCAGTAGATGAAATCATACAACATGTATGCTCTGTTTCCTGGATCCTGTTGCTCAGCACAGTCACTCTCAGTTTCACGGTTTCTTTCCCCGTTCACTTGGTGATAGACATTTGTGCTGTTTCCAGTTTAGAACTAGACAACAAAGTGATTGGCAACATTCATGTGCAATCTTCATATGAACATAGGTTTTCATCCGTCTTGGGTAATTACACAGGAACGAATGACTGGATAATATGGTAAGGATGTGTTAATTTTTGAGAAACTGTCTATTCTTTTTCTAAAGAAATTGCCTCATTTTGCACTCCCACTGGTTGCATACGAGGGCTGCAGTGGGCATCCTTGCCGACACTTAGGATGCTCAGTCTTTTTCACTTTGTTTCCTGCTTGTTCCACTTGTCTTTTGCTTCCCTTTTTGTTTTTTGTCTTCTTCTGGATTGAGTATATTTCCATTATGCTATTTTATCTAATTGAATTTTTATTTATCATGATTATTTTATCATTTTAATGTTTCTTTAGGGTTTATGAAATATCTTTTTAATAAACTAAAGTCTGCCTTTGAGTGATAGCGTACCATTCCATGTATACTATAATGTTATAACAGTATACTTTCATTTCTTCTCTCCCAGCAATGTTGTCATACATTTTATTTCTACGTGTGATATAAACTGTACCATAGGATTAGTATCTTTTGTTGAAATAGTCAAATATCTTTTAATAAGTTTCAAATACCACAAAATAATTTACACATTTATCCACATAGTTAACATTTCCAGGATATTCACTTCATTGTATAGAACCATATTTAAAATCTAGTGTCATTTTCCTTCTGGTGAAGAGGTTACCTTTCACATGTCTTAGAATGTAGGTCTATTGGTAATAAATTCTCCCGGATTTATAGGTTTGAAAAAAAGTCTTTGATTTTATCACTTTCATTTTTGAACTGTTTTTTTAGTGGGCATAGAATTCTAGCTTTCCCCCACTCAGTACTGCTGATCTACTGTCTGTTGTTCACATCGTTTTCAACAACAAAAAAAATCTGTTGTCCTGCTTCAACTCTTTCCCTCTGCAAATAATGTGTTTTTTTCTCTGACTGCTTTTAAGATTTTCTCTTTGTTACTGATTTCAAGCAACTTGATTAGTATGTGCTTTTCTGTGGTTTTCTTCATGTTTTTGATGCTTGGGTTTCATTGAGCTCTTAAAACTGTATATTTATAGTTTTAATCAAATTTGGAAAATTTTCGGCCATTATTTCTCAGAATGTATTTTGGCCCTCTACACTCCTTCAGGGACTGTAATCATGTGTTTTAGACTGTGTGAAATTGTCCCAGAACTCTTTTGTTTCCCTCTCTATGCATTTAATTTGTATAGTTTCAATTGCTATGTCTTCAGATTTACTCATCTTTTCTCCTGTAATACCTAATTTGTCATTAAACTCATCTGGTTAATTTTTTATCTCAAACATTGTAGCTTGATTTGGTGATTAGACACGTATTTTTTTCATCCATGTGTTTATTTAAGCTGCTAAATATTTCCCTTGGCTTTCTGAACATTCAGAAAAGAATTACAATAACTGTTTCAGGTTCTTATTTGCTAATTTTAAAATCCATGTTAGTTTTAGGTTGGTTTCAACTGATGGCTTTTTCTCCTCATCATGAGCTGTATCTTCCTGCTGCTTTGCATACATGTAATTTTTGATTGGCTGCCAGATATCATGAATTTTGCTTTGTTGAGAGCTCAGTATTTTTTTGTATTTCTATAAATACCTTGTGTGTTATTTTTGTTAAGTTACTTGGAAATATTTTCATTCTTGCTTTTAATATCTAGTAAGTGGAATCAGAGCAGTATTTAGTCTCTGGCTAAGTATTTTATATTGCTGAAGCACAACCTGCCTGAATACTCTTCACAACGTCCAGTAAAAATGTGTTAGTTTTTGTATTAGTCTGGCCAGTGGAAACAGGAGTTCTTTCCTGCCTTGTTGGAGATGCCTGTGCTTTTCCTTCTATTTCATTCGCTTCTTCTCCTGGGTGTTGATATCTTCTTCGTTTACATGTGCTGATCAGTACCCTGCTGAATATGCAAGGTGAACTCTCTGCAAATTTCAAGAGCTCTTTCTCTGTGTAGTTCTTCCTTTGTCCTCTCTCTTATAGTCTGTCCTAAATACTAAATCCACTCACTAAAGTCTCAGTTTCATATCCTCAACTAAGGGAGTCCATCAGGTTCAGTCTGGGCTCCCTCTTCCATGCCACAGCTAGGAGATTCTCTCAAGATTATAAGCTGGATGAGCATAAGGTCACCTTGCTTGTTTCCTGTGTATTTCAGTGTTCACTATTCTTAGAAGCTTGGTATTCAATATCTTGTAAATTATTTCTTCATATTTTTTTAAATTGTTTCAAGCAGGAGGATAGTCTCAGTCCCTTACTCCATCTTGTTTCAGAGTGGTCATCTAAACATATATCTTAAAAATCTGATCAGATTAAGTCTTCAAAATATGAGAAGCATATGTGATCCTAGAGAGAAGATTCAACTGAAACAATCAAAGAATACTGATTTCATCGCAACTGCCTCGCTATGATGATGAGAATGTGAGCTTATTTAACTCAAGTGTAACAACATTTACACGTTGTCTTATGGAGAAATAAATATCACCCAGAGCTGAGATTGTCCTGGATTTGATAGTTATCACAGATGTAAAAATAGTGAATTATAAAATTCTGCTTTTCACATTTTTCAAAGAAAGCTGGATCTTTTCAGATTATCTGAGAACTGAATCTATTCAGATAGAAAAGGATTTCTGTAGTTATTACAAAGATCTAAGCTCATAAGCCATTATACTCAGCCACTGATGCTCATCATCAAATTGATAAAAATTCTATAAATTTAACCAGTAGATAAACGAAGCAATAAGTATTTAGAATTTTTTTTCACATTTACCAGCTGAGAATTTCTTAACCTTTTTACTTTCGAAAATATAAAACTTTGTGCCAGATTATTAAATGTATATGCTGCCTAAAGTTAGTACTTCAGAAAAGTAAGTCTCTCCTTTACTCAAACCTACTAGATCTAATATGCCATTAGTATCCCAGTGAAAGAGTGTGGATTTTTTCTCATCTATAATATGTAAAAGCAAAATAGAAACTTTTTCTTAATATTTAAAATAATAAGAGCTAAAACTAATTTAAAATCTATTATGTATCTGCCAAGCATTAGTCATAATAGCTCTATCAGGTAAAATATATAATTACCTCCCTATTTTATAGATTCAAGAAAACAGTGGCACAGAGAAATTGAGTAACTTCCCCAAGGGCACACATAGTAAGTATGAGACCAAGCAGTCTCCCTTCAGAGTCTGTCTCTTTAAACAGCATGTTTATCTTAAAGAGACTATATCATTTACACCTTTTTTTCTCAAATAGTATATATTTAGTATCAGGCTGTGTGGGGTAGCTAAAATTAGTCATTGACAAGCTGCACTGTAAAAGCCTGAACACTCAGTGTAGGTTTGGTGCTTTAATGGAACACAGAAGAGAACTTCTTGCAATGTTTGTCTAGTTGTTACTAAACATAACATTTGTTACCAAGGAAAAGACATTTTCCTTTTGTCTAAAACAACTGTGTTGTGGACTGAATTTTGTGGGACTCCCAAAATTCGCATGACAAAATCTTAACCCCAGTGTGATGGTCTTAGGAGGTGGGGCTTTGAGAGGTGATCAGGTGATGAGGATGGAGCCCTCATGAATGGAATTAGTGCCCTTATGACAGAGAGCTTTCTTACTCTGTCTGCCATGTGAGGGCACAGGAGAACATGGCCATCTATGAATGAGACAGAATTCCTACCAGACACTGAGTCTGCCGGCACTGTGACCTTGGACTCCCAGCCTCCAGAACTATGAGAAATAAGATTTTGTTGTTTAAGCCACCCAGTCTGTGGTATTTTTTGTTACAGCAGCCCAAACAGACTAAGACAAACTTACTTGTAGATTTTTCCAAACTTTCTCCTCACCCTCCTGGCACATGGGTCAATCCCTCTTCAGTGCTTCCCAAGCACATTGTTCCTGCTGTCACCAGGACACTGATCACAGTAGGTGGCAATAACTGGCTTTTGTATTCATCTTTTTCTCTGGGCTGTGGGCTTCTCAGGGACAGGAAACATAAAAAGGACTTACCTTTATGTCTCTGTTGTCTTCACGGGGTCTGTTATGGAAGGAACTCAAATATTTGATGAATGGTTAAATGAACACATGAATCAATGTTTCCTCCAATCAATAGTTCACGGCTTTTTAGCTCCCAAAGAAGAGATAAGACAATGTTCTGCAGTTCTAAAAAGAAAACAAAATCTTTTTAAAAGATGTTTTCTTAATAAAACACATCTGTTTCATTTGTTGCAGAAGCATGTAAGCACTGTTGGACATGATTGCTACAACTTGGATGGCTCTGCAACTTGGAAGAAGCCAGACTAACACGCCCTGTTTGTCCCTGAGTTGCATATACTGTTGCTTTGTCTTTTCAGAGACGGTCCACAGGGACACAGCCAGGCTCATTTACCTCCTCTCAAGTTCTAACCATGCTGTCGGGGAGGAGGGTATAGTTCAGTGGTAGAGTGAAGGCTTAGCATGCACAAGGTCCTGGGTTCAATCCCCAGTACCTCCTCTAAACAATATAAATAAGTCTAATCACCCCCCACAAATATTGTTAAGGAATCTGTTAGAAGAAACTGCTGGGAACACTTAAGAGACTTGCTAAGTAATTTCATAGTAGTTTGGCTTAAACATCTTAAGTGCTAGGCTGCATAAGACCAATTATTTTTTTTAACTGTGTTTTGTCTTTTGTTTTGCGTGAAACAATGTGAATATCACCACTGTTGTCCTTCCAAACAAAATGTTGAAAGAAATTGGATGATTGGAAGTTCAAAGCTTTCATCTTGCTAGATTAAACTGTGATGAGTTTAAAATTTAAAAAGTGGTGTTTCAACTCAACTCAGGGGATGGGCCTTGCGAGGCACCACAGTAGAGGGGGAAATTGCAAAGCAATTATTTGTTCTTTTGCTTTGTCTTTCATGACGTGAAATCCTTTGCCGAATTACTCTACTTAGAAGGTTGAGGGTGATGGTGTATATATATTTTTTGTTTGTTTTCGTTACAATGCAGGATTATTGCTTTTCAAAGGGTGGTGTCCCAGAGGCATGCTGTAAAAATCTGGAGATGCTGTCAGTAATTAGACAGCTGGGTGGCCTTGAAATCGTCTCCGTTACAGTGCTGTTTCTTTGCCAGTTCTTCGTGTTCTCTCTTCTAGGGGGGGAAAGAAAGCTTTGTTTTTCTTTACATAGTTCTTATAGGCAGAATGAATAAACCCTTTTTTTCACTTGCCAGAGTCTTCTGATACAGCATCAGCTTCCACATTTATAATTCATGGACCTTGCTTTGATTTACAATCAGTTGTCGAAAACATGTTTAATGAATGATCAGGGCTCCAGTGTTTAATGTGTAAAGGGGGGCTCCACTCCCAAATCCACAGGCTTCCCACAGGTACATGTGCTGTCCACATGGATTAAGCATGCGTCCATTTTTTAAACCAAAACAGTTCTCAAGTATGCCTCCCTCTGATAACTGAGATAATGTGTGTCCCAGGCTTGTAATAAATGAGTGTCAGCCTCGGGCACACGGAGCAGGTTTGGCTTCCCTCCCTCTGTCTCTCCCTCTCTCTCTGTCTCTCTGATCTCTGTCTCTCTCATCTCTGACTCTCCTCCTATTCCAACATGTGGTTGTGAGAAATGAAAACAAACGTATATGGATGTGTTTTGAATTCTCCTGTTTGTGTACATAACAGAATTTGTGTGCTGTGTGTGCCGCGTTTAGTAGAAGTTCTGTAACTGTTTCTTTCATTGAATTATGGGTGTTTGGATTTTTTTCAAAATCTTTTAAACCTGGCTGTACTTGGCTGAACAGTGCCCCCTCCAAAAGATGTATCAACGCAGCAATCCCCTGAAACTGTGAATATTACCCTCTATGGCAAAAGTGAGTATTACCTTATACAGTAAAATACGAGATTAAGGTAAAAAATCAGAAAGTGCCTATTCTGGATTATCCCATAGACGCCGAATATAATCACGTGCATCTTTATAGGAGAGAAGCAGAGGGGGTTTTGAGACAACACGCAAAGGAGAAGGGGGCAGTGTGACCACAGAGGCAGAGCTTGGAGTGATGTAGCCACAAATCAAGGAACGTCATGGAATGCCAGGCAACCACCAGAAACTAGAAAAGGCAAGAAACCAATTCTCTGGAGTCTTTGCGGAGATGACAGCCCTGCTGATACCTTGATGTCAGACTTCTGGCCTCCAGAACTGTAAGAGAATACATGGCTGTTTTGTTAGGCCACCCAGATAGTGACAAATTGTTATAGCAGCTACAGGAAGGCATCCTGGCCCCAGAGCTCGTTCCACACCACGGAAAGTAGCAAAGCGGGTGTGGTCCAGGCAAGCGCCGGTATTCAAGGTCGCCAGAGACGGTGCGCGGGGAACTGAAGCAGTGAATCAGAAGGCAGAGAAAACCCGAAGTCGGCTGACCATCAGTATTAGTAGTGGTTAGTTAATTATAAGTATCAATAGGAGAAAATATTAACTGGGAACTCACAGTTTGCCAGGTTTTGAATGACCACCCACCTGTCAGGTAGGTTTCATTTTTCCTATTTTACACATGAGAAATCAGAAATGCAATGGAGATTAAATAAATTGCCCAAGATCAAACAGAATACAAGGGGCAAAAACAGGAGTCAAACTCCGATGGGTCTGATTCCTAGTTTAGGTTTTTCATGACTGTGTTATCAGCCCTCGCTCTGCTTTATCACCCAAACCCAGGACTGCTGAAATGAGCAGCAGGCTTCAAGCCCAGTGGGCAGCAAGAGGAATGGGCGTGGGGCTGCATTTGCTATAATTCTGATTGACTTTCTTTGTCCAACTTTTGGGATGCAAATTTGGATTCAGCCTCTTAGGATGTAGGGTAAGCTGCACTCAGAAGTGGCCCATCTGACCTCTGTGCCACTTCCTTGTCTTCATAATCTGAAGAATATCTGTCCAACAGAATCCATTCATGAAAGGACACAAGTGAGTCAAGTGTCTGGTTCAATATCTAGCAAGAAAAATGGCTTCACACTGCACGATAGGGTTTGAAGAAAATTGGGCAAAATAACAACAGACATTGTTATTGGCTAGTGCAAGTTACACACTCCATTTTTGAAGTAAATATCAAATTAAATTTAGACGAGAAAATGAGAGGTGGTTTGGGTCTCTGTCCTTTGGGGCTGCAGTAGCAAAAAATACCACAGAGAAGGTGGCTTATGAGTAACAAAAACGTATTTCTCACAATTCTGATGGCTGAGAAGTCCAAGATCATGGCGGTGGCAGATTCAGCATCAGGTGAGAGCTTCCTGGTTCAAGGAATTTTTCGCTGTGCCCCACATGGTAGATGGGGAAGAGAGGTTTCTCAGGCCCCTTTTATAAAAGCACTAATCCCATTTATGTGGGCTTCTCTTTGTGACATGATCACGTCTCAAAAGTCTCACCTTCTAATACCATCACCCTAGGGGTTAGGTTTCAACACATGGACCTGGCAGGGACACAAACACTCATACCACAGCAGTTTGGTTTGATGAAGCAGGCACTTGGTTAGAAATCCAATTCCCTAGAACCCCTAAGTTTCTTGTCTACACAATTACCTGCAATAGATTTCAGAAGCACGTGGGTTTCATCTAAAGAAAGACATTATTTATTACAAATACAGATACCTACCCTAAAGGGCCAGCTGTACTGTGACATTTAACATATACTAGGCTACGTTTCATGCAATTCTGATTGACTTTCCTTGTCCAACTTTTGGCCTGCAAATTTGGAAGCAACCTCATGGGATGTACCCGTCTTTCAGGCAGAGCTTGTGACTCCCAAGCTCATGGTATTCACATTTCAATGCAATTATTTGATCATTTTTCACAAAAACATATGAAATAGAAAGCATTTCATTTCTTGAATTTATCTTAGCTGAAAATGTAAAACAGAGTTGATTTGAAATACAGGCTCCTTGAGATTAAAAAGGAACATTTTGGTTTTGTTTTCCAAAATCAGGGTGGATGGGAACAATGGTGGAACACACTGGGGTGTGGGGGTAAAGCTGAATGTAGCCTTCAAATAGGATTATTTGATGGATCACTCAAATTTTTTTTTAAAGTTATAAAATTCTTCATTTGGCTTAACTGTCCTGCATTCTCATACCTTTTAAATGATCTAAAATTTTTTTAAAGGCATTTTTTTGAAGTTTATGAGCTGGGCATACTTCAGAAGTGAAGAAGGTATCATTGACCCACCTCCAGTAAGACATGTTCTTTGAATGATTTTTGTTTTAGTATAGACAGTATTTTCTGATAAATGTGAATTCCCTCCAAATTTCCTTTACAACCAGCTGCACACATTTACAAATGGCAGACTTTGGTTCCCGAGGCTGTAAGAAGCCTAGAGCTGGAACAAAGCAGACTTGCACTCACTCATGTGAGATCAGATCAATGACCCTAACCTCATTAGCACTTTTTTCCCACCAATGGATAAAGCTACAGTGAACGTCTTCCTCCGGGAGGGGAGGTCAGAGATTGACTCTTATATGAAGGACTCAAAATATTTTCTAAAGAACAAAATGAGAACAAATGATGGTCCAGTCCATACCATCTGAGTTTTAGATCTATACTTCAGTCACTGGTTGATCCAGGTTAGTAAAGGATGGGGATAGCATCCTTTTTATATTTCAATTTATCACGGGTATCAGAGTTTTGGGAGCACAAATGGCTTAACTGTGTAGTGCTTTTTGGGAAGCGGTAAAATATTATGCAGCCAAAAGATAAAGTATGATAAAAGGGACCAGAATTTTTTATTTTTATGTCAGAAGATATGTCTGTGACTGTTTCTAGTGATCATAGGCTCTTTCTCGTAGTGTATAAAGGATGAAAATGACACTCAGGTAAACAGTTTTGGAAATAGCAAAAACATACCTTGCTTGAAATGAGTTCCACCCAAAGATATAGCACAGAATTAATGAATTAATGTGACTTAGCAGGAGCAGCATGGAGAGCCTGAAAAGGTCTCCATTTGTCCTGAAAATATGGGATTCTCAAATGCAACACCAGCTTTTCCAGATTTATTGTCTGTCCCTTTGTCTTTGGTACCAGAAGCACATAATTTTTTTTTAAGTGCTAATTGGCAGTTCTGCAAAGATTCCACAGTGCCCCCACACTAATTGCATCACCTGCAGAATTCTCAGTCAGACTCTGCTTCCAACCTGCACAGTCAGGAAGTCTGACAGGAAAATGTGTGCTCAAAGTTCTCAGCAAAGAGGAAATTACTTTACAGGCTGCTGTAAACATGTGGAGATAGTGGAGAGTTATTTCATTTTATTCATTAGGAATGGTCTAACTTAGCTAATTTACATTGTGTTTAAATTACATAGCTGTTTGTCCTAATTTTTGGAAAAGTGCTATGTTTATGGCCCACATGTTGACTATTTGAAATAGTTTGAACATATATGACACTATGGTTTGTTTATAGTTGAGTTGACTAAATTGCCCCATTCAACATTTTATGTGGCTCCTTCTCACATAAGTTATTCCAATCAAGGTAAACGTTTCTTAGGCTGAAAGAATTATGTGTTTGACAGCTGGTTGTTGGCTCTGAGCAGTTGATCAAAAAAGCAATTTCAAATTGTAGGGTAGTCCTTCACAAGATTGAGAAGGTGATGTGCTACAAAAAACATGGAACGGATGGGAAGCAGAGGGCTATAGCCATTTTACAGTTCATTTTGTGGTTCTGACAGTTACAACCGTGACCTGCAGAAAGTTAATTTCTTCATGCCTCAGATTTCTCATCTGTCAAATGGGGCTAACATCATTTGCATCCATTTTTAAAATCAAAATTGTCAAATATTAGCAATTGAGTATGTTTTTTCTAATAATAACATTCATATCATAGGATTATGAGAAATACTCAACACCATGATTGGAATATATTAATTACATGCACAATAAATGTTAATAATTTATAAAATATAATGATTACTATTTTTTAGGGCTGGGTAAATGTGAAGAGGAATGTATAGTATATACTGGTAATTTCTATTTCAAATGCTGCTTGTCTAACACCTCATCACCTCACAACCTCACTTTTTATCAGTGAGATCTGTGAGAAATTACTCAACAGTAAAGCAAGTTGAGGCAAAGCCATCTGCTCAGTAAGGCTGGAGTGGGCACCTGATTCAAGAGAGGACAGTTCAGAGACAAAGCCAAGTGCAAGCAGGCAATGAGTGTAGGTACCAAGGGTTGAGTCTGGGAGCTTTATTTCCTTCCAGAATCTGGTCACTGAAGACACTGTTGGAAAACTCAAACAATACAGCCAAGTGTGGCTAAAAAAGCCAAGTTGTATTCATGGGTCATAATGAGGAGAGTGAATTAGGAAAGAGTCCAAAGCCTCAGATATAAGATGGGATGGATGGCCTCTCAATGGCCATGCCACTGATAAAGCCCCAGCCTTAGGACTAGCGGGTTTTGAGTCACCACACAGCACCCCAAGTCACAAGGGTTGGCCACTGGGGGGAACTGCTTTTGCCTTTTGGTCCCCCAACTCCTGGGAGCTGCCTGGATGACTGTTAGCCCTCATGCTGTAATTCTGTTGACTCTGTGGAGATGAGAGCATTCTCTCTGTTATGGTCCCTATAAGACGTCATCTCCCTAGAGAAAGACTGATGAGGTCAGGATATGAATTTGATCAATTTCCTTGCTGTTCAATTGAAATACCACAGCACCTTCTAAGAAAATTGCCATGAGCCTCACCATATTCTCAAAGCTCCAGTCCCTCCACAAATCATTCACTCAGCATGTTTCAAATCAAATAAGATTATTCATTCCCCATATATATTATCCAGCTTCCTCATGAGGTCACATTAAGGTTTAAGAGCTGAAAGAAATGTTAAATATTTCTTGTCTTAATTTTAATATAATTTAACTGTAATAAACTACATTAACACCTATCAGTAGCAGGTATAAAGAATAAACTATAGTAGATATATTGAATATTTTACTTTCATAAACATGCGTTCATAGAATTGAGGCAAAATGTTCTCTTTCATGCTACAAAGTCGCTCATATATCAGCTAGCCAATTAGAACAGCATTTTGTAACGTGAGGCCGTCGACACTTTACTAATTTGTCAAGGTCCTGGTGCATCTTTCGGTGGGTATGTTGCTATCACAATGAAGACTATCCGTGTTCCTGTTCTACTGAAGCCATGTTAGTTCATGGAGACTTCATACCAACTCTTTGAATGGCTGTTACTTAGAATAGTGTCATAAGGAACATTTGAGACCGGCCCAAAACTGACTCTGCCAGTTACTTTATCAATGACTGGAAAGCAACTGAATACTCCAGGTCTTGGTTTCTCCCTCTGTAAATAAAGGAGAAAAAAAAATCTGCCTGTGGGGGATGGGCAAGGTGGAGAGGGGGTGTTGTGAGAAATAAATAAGAACTAAAGCAACTACCATAGTTCTGTGTAGCAAGGATGCAGTTTAATCTCTTCTCTTTGTTCCTGGAATCACATCAAGGGAGATTGGCTGGCAGTAAGCCTTATCAATATAATTAGAATTAAAATTCCCACAGTAACTTTGGTAAGAATAATAAAAAATTCCTTCTGCATAGCCCTATATAGTTGACTTAACAATAGCATTTAATCCTCATAAAATTCTGTTGTCTTCATGTTACCATTGAAAACATATTGAGGCACAGAGAGCCTGACAGATCTGCCTAAGATCATCTAGTGTGTTAACAGCACCGTTTGGAATTGAAGCCAAGTCTTCTGACTTAAAACATGGTGATCTCGTGTATCTAGTCTCTTAAGTCCTGATAACATGCCTCAAAATCTCATAGCTGGAGAGGTGAATTGTCTTATGAATCATTGTTCTAGTAGGTAGAATGAAATGCTATTCACTAAGAGACATAGATGCATTATAATGACATAGAAGGTGAGACATGGCTGAGACATGGAGGGGCAGACCCCGACTTTGTTGGACTGATTCCGCTTCCCAGAACCTCTGTTGCCAGGGGGCTTTCCTTTACGGACAAGCCTTAATCGTCTATTGATAAGCTTAGCCTTTGAAAAGGACATTTTCATTCAGTTAATTGATCTTTTAGCCAGATGTAGATTCAGTGAAGAAGGTCCTTGGGAGAATCCTGTTAATTTGCCAACTATTAACTTCTTTCTTTTTGTGTACAAAACGAAGAATACAGTGTATTGTGTAGCATGAATGCTCAAAGGGCCAATTCAATTGGAAATTTTAGATTCAAGATGTTGGTGTTGAGCTGATAACCATTACGGTTTAAAGATGGAGAAATAACACGTGTTGTTATGCAGTCTTAAACTCACTGAGTCCTTTTTTCTTCCTGGAATACTGGTTTCATCCGTGCTGGTCTTTGACTTCAAATTTTTCAGTGTGATAATATTTCATGCATCAGATAGAGCAGTGTGATATCACTGGGAATAGGTGAGACAAGAAAAGGGTATGAAATGCTTCTCTTTTTTATGGTATCAAGATTATCCAATAAGATGTAGACCCAATGGAGAGGAAGGGAACACAGCACAATTCGTAAGTGTTAAAATTTGCTCATTTTCTTAAAACTTCCTAAGAATGGATATTAATTTCCCAGAAAGATCTGGGCTCTGCTATTACTCTAGGACAAAATGCTTATATATTATTTACATATTGGACCTTGAAAGGCAAAGCAGTTGTGAGATACCTGCTCCTGCTTAATTTAATAAGGTCAACACTCTTTTATGTTTCCGAGCATAACTCATCAGTGCAAGTTTTTGCAGAAGTCATCCCATCTTTTGGTAACTAGAAAGCTTTTTTCCAAGGATGCGTCCATCTTGTAATTTATTTGTCAAACTACACCAACTGCTACCCCTACTGGCAGTGGTGAAATTGCAGGGGTCGCCTCCCGTCTTCCCTGCCGAGCCTACGTCAGCGCTTTGAGGAAATCAGCGAGGCTAGAAAAGGTCTGGCAATGCTCGTGTTTGTTTGAACAGAAGAGTAATCTACATATCACTGCCATCCGGTGCCTCTGAAGGTGTCATGAGGTAGGTCAGTTCTCTCTGCCGAAGTGGTTTTTCTTTTATTCCCAGCCCTGTAGCAAGATTATTGAAATGATTCAACAGTAGTCATGCCACAGCTATGGATACTTGTTGAAAGTAAGTAATGAAAGCATTTTATCTGAATGGCTGTCATTTTCCTGGTGAGGGATACATCTGGTACATACGTACATTTGTACGCATGTCTGCCTTATGTGAGCTGCTCTAATTTGGTTACCCTGATAGGTGCCATTGTAGCTTCATTCCATCAACATTAGCAGAGAAGAGGTCAGTCATTTTCAAACCATAATTTGCACTCCAGTCAAAGGGATTTCACTCCAGTCAGAGGGATCGCAACAAGACTGAAACCTAGTAAGGAGGAATTTTAAGGAGACTACTGGTCCAGCATCATACCACGATTTGACATTTAATTTCACTGAAACAGTGCTAAGTTAAAGAAAGGAAACAAATTCACTGCCCTGAAATTCAAAACTTAACAAGAACGCACAGGCTATGCTACAAGTTAGAGGGTTAAATGCTTTATATATTGCACACTGATTTTCTAAATTTTACAAGAGCTGGGTTACTTTTAAATAATTGAAGTAATATTTGTAGTGTTATTTTTAGTTGCCTTAAACACTATTTTTCATTATTTAAAATCTTAAACAACAGGGGCTTTTTGCAGAGGTTTAATTAAATAAAATCTTCATTTTCCTTATATTTCAAATAAATAATGCTATCTGAAAAAACTGCTTAGAGTGACTTATTAAAGGTAGAGAAAGAATGTCGAGTATATATGGAGTTGATTCACCATATTCTGCAAATGTGTACTGGGCACAGCCTGGGTGTCAGGCGTTTTGCCAGGCTCTAGGCAAAGAACATCGCCCTTGTGGACCTTTTATTTGCCTATCTGGGAAAAGAGACATCAAACAAGCAATGCCAATGAAGTGTGCTAAGCATTAAAAATGAGAGTATGATGTTTTCTGAGAGTGGGAGGCTAAAGGTCCAGGAACCAGGAAGACCTCATGGAAGAATTAAGATTTAAATTCCTAACTAAAGGGTGGGTGAAATTCAGTCTCATGAAGAGACAGGGGAAGAGGGCATTTAGGATAAAGAAGCAATAGATGCCCAAATCCACTCTCCAGGGAGAGTGGAAAGTTGAAGGAACAAACAGAGTATGGAGTACAGGGTAAGGAGACGTCAGAGGTGAAGCTTACATCTGGAAGGCTGGAGATTTATCTACTTAGAGATCAGAAGCCACTGAGACCACTGAATGTTTTTAGGTTGAAGAGTAACATGGTAAGATGTGGTCCCTGGAAAATCATTCTGGCTACATTCTCAATAATATTTTAGCAAAGAGCATGACTGGGGCTAGAAGCCTGTTACAGCAGCCTAGCTGAGACCTACTGGTGGCCTGGGATGGGGGGCTGGTAACAGTCATGGTTTACGATGCTGGATGGAGAGGACTTGGCAAATAAATACAGCAAATGACGAAGACAGTGCAATGAAAAAACAATTTTTTTTTTGGCAATTTAGCGGATGGCAGTGTTCTTTTCTGAAATAGAAATGCATCAGAAGACAATCAAGATTGACTGAAATTCTGAAATATTAGGTGCATGACAAGAAAGGAAAACTATTTCTTAGCTATTTAGCTCTATGTGAATATGCAGTAGATATTAAAACTATATACATAGATACATGATTTTTTTTATCAGAAAACCAGGCTGCATAATTAGTTTAATCACTATTTGAAGGAAACAGAGATCTGGACTTACCCCAAAAAGGAAAATGTAAAGTCCAATTAAGTAGCCGTCTCAGAACAACGTGATGAGCGCAAGGGCAGTCACAGCACGAATGGACCACCTCTTTTCTCTCCTTATATGGAATTCAAACTTCCAAAATGAAAATGTCAGGTAAATAGACCTAACTTGTGTCTCCAAAAATATACCTCCTATTTATGGCACTGAATAGTAAACACCGTGTTCTCAGTACCACCTGCAGGCCCCTGAAGAAAACTGAAAGAATAAACATATTGTTAAACACAGTCTTAAACTTCCTTAGAATTAATTATGACTCATTCATTAATTAGCGTAGTAAGTACATATTTTGTGAAGACTCTTCTTGTACTTCGAAGTAAGACATATTCCGCCAACGTTCAGTAGGTGCTCTGTGTGAATGGATGGGCCCGTAGATGTAATTTTTGATGTGCTCACGGGAGGGGCTGAGCTGTGCATCCTTCTACTCCACCATCTTGGCATCTCCTCTGGGCACATACTGTGAACTCTCACTATTGGCCAGTTCTTGGGATTGAAGCCTGCATGAGCTTACAAAATGCAAAAGGTACAGTTCTAATTTTCAGGGAGCTCATTATCTTGAAAATCCTTAGAACCCTTATCTGTATTGAGTGCAGAGTCTGATTATAGACAGACAGGCACAGAGGAGGGTGTCTAAACAAGCCCGAGGAAGGGCTCCCGGAAAAGGTGACGCTTGAATGCTGGAACCAAACTTGAAAGATACGTAGGAACTGACCAGGAGGAGACGGGGGAAGGAGTGTTAAAGGGTAGCAGGCCATAGAAAGGGGCAGAGAGTTGAAATCACCTTAGGCATTTGGAAAAGTGCAAACAGATAGAGAAGCAAGAAGTAGAGACCCTGAAGGGGATTTTGAGGTGGGGAGGTGGAGAGTCAGAGCAAAGAGACTGATTTTTGTCCCAACAGTCATGGGGAGCCACTGAAATTACATGATGCATCTGTATTTTCCAAGTTGTAATGCCTCTAACAATAGTGTGGTACTCAACTTTGAGCCAGTCTAGAAGCGGCCATTCCAAATGGCAGTTGAAAACAGATTTGAGAAATATGTTGGTTTTTTAAATCAGCTTGGTTTGGTGGCTGACTAAATGTGGAGAAATCAGTCATAGGCACCGAATACGCATGCAATGAGCATGCCCTCTACAATCCTCCGTGCTTACCAAGCAGCCAGGGCGACAGCTGTTGCGTTGTCCTGACTTCCTAGCTCCTCGGATCTTATGCATCACAAAGGTCATTGATGTCTTTCCTTCTAGATATTCCTTAGCCACGCCCTTTGTTTTTCCAGCTGCCACCTTGTCATGGCAAGCTTACGACAACAATCTTGCTGACTTCCTTCATGGCCCTTAATTTGATGTGCCAATTTCTTTCATTGTCTTCCTTTTCATGTTAAAGATACTTCATTCTAAAGTATGTAGCTTATCCTAGAGGTAATTTGAAGAAGGAAGGGAGGGAGGGAAGGAGGTAGAAAGGAAGGAAGGAGAAAATAATACCTTCTTGCTAATTGTTTTTCAAAAATTGTTAAGTTAGGAAAAGTATGTTGCCTTGGCTTTGTTAGTTAAGTACATTGAAATGCTTTCACAGGTATATTTAATGCTGGTGGAGCTACCATCAAATTACACATACTGCAAAAAATCATATGTAACTATATTTCTTAATTTTCAAATGTGTAGCTCCTGATGAGATCTCCCATTCATCCATGGAAAACCATTTTAAACACCATTTGACAAATTTATCTACCACAATTAGAGATAGTATTTGAGAGTTTTATTATTACACAGAAAAAATCTAATGCTTGACCAAGAAATGAACTGAAATTTTTCTTGTAGTTTCAATTATAGTCAAATTGTATTCCTAGAAGCCATGTTCTAAACTTGATCGTTAGTACCAAAGATAATGCAAACCCATTCTTGCCCTCATTCCAAATGTAAATTAATTTTCAAGAAAGAAACTTTTAATCTTTTTTAACGATCACAGACTGGAAAAAATGTTTAAGTTATACATGTGAATGAATTGTGCTAAATTTTACACTTATAGCTTTAGTTTCCAAGTCTCACCTTAAAGGTGTATTTCCTAAGCCTGGGTTTATGAGTCTATGAAATTTATCCAGCTTTATTACACCAAGCACTTTACACAAAGTAAACTTGAATAAAGAATAAAATATATAAACAAGTTGAAAGTTTAGAAAGATTAAAATGTTATTATGGGTACACACACACATACACATACAGCATCAAAAATGATGGTTAATAAGTGAATTATTTCACAATGTATATGGAGAATGTTGCCGAGAAATACTGCCAAATTTTGTTTTCCATGCAAACATAAAAGGACATAGAAATATAAGTATTTTCTGTCTTGTGCTAAGGTATACATAAATACCCATCAGCGGGCTACTTTCAGGGAAGAATGAAGCTGAGTTGACAATATGGCTTAATGGAAAACATGAAGGTTAAATCTTAATGGAAAGAGAGCTTCACCTGACCAGGAGCCTTTTATGCGTTCACCCCAGTGGTGCTATTGTTGGTTTGACATTGGCATTCACATGAGTTACAAACTGGAAAAGAATTTCCATAAAAACACCTCACTAGCTTTGTTAAGTGCAACAGGTCGTTTTACCTCCACAGGCTAATGAAGAAATGCAACCAAAAACCTCTGAATGGGAAAGAAGGAACGTGGTTTCCAACCTCCGTCCACTTACATGCTTCCATTTCCTGTAACTAGGAGGCCGGTCACAGGATTTCATAGAGACGCTCACATAGAGATGCTTCAGCATGTAATTTTCTTTACATTTGAAATTTTTTGTTGTTTGGTTTCACATTTGATGGACCACAGTTTTCACACAAAGACACAAGTGACCTGAGCTGACTTAGAAGCCCTGGTATCGTCTATCGTGCTAGACAAAACCGTGTTGATGTTCCCAGGGAAGTTCGAAGTCTGGTTTCAAGAGCAAGGGGTCGTGAAGCAACAAATACCGACTGACCTCCAAGGCTTGGGGGGAGTGTTTTACTGGGTGCTAAGGGGGTGTCTGTGAAAGCAATAGAAGAGGGAACACCCCTATTCTTAAGAAAGCTCGAGATTTTTCGCTGTAAGGACTACATCATGGGAATGCACAGATCATTTTGTGCATCAAGAAATTAAATTCGTAAGTAGTGAAACTAGAAGAGGCTTTATTTTTTGTGTTCTTCAATTAACATACTTTTTACCAGGCTAATCGTCAATTTGCAGTCATTTATTCAGGGATGTGAGCATGAATGTTGACCCTGTAGCATTAGTAAACTAGGAAAGAGAACGAGTCTGAGCCGAGGGTTAGTTTTATCTTATTTGGAGACAAAAGACAGGGAAGAGAATTACCACTTACCGAATGTTAGTCCGTCTAGTTATTGTCCTAGTTGGCAAAATACGTCTCACTATATCTTCATCATTCTATGAGATACGTATTATTCCCATCTTTTTAATGAGAAAGTTAAGGTTCAGAAAATTAATTAAAATGTCATTTTCACATGTCATCTGAGTCAACTCTTTAGTTTTTTTCCTACTACATGTGCTAAAAGTAAACTCTGCTTCCATGTGGGGAGGAAAACACATTTATAATACTTTTAAGGCACTTGAAGAAAAAGACCTGTCAGAATAAGGTTAGTTTTGGAATTAATAATAAAGGTGGCATTGATACAACACTGTAAACTGACCATAACTCAATAAAATAAAATTAATAATAAAATAATAATAATGGTGGAAAATAAATTGATACAATAGTGAGGTGCATTCTTTATTCCAAAAGGATATCAACTGACAATTTCGAATAAAGGGTCAATGTTAAAAACTGGCTAAAATCTGTGACTATTCTAAGGTCTGATGAACTTCTATTCATCCTTCAAAGCCCAGCTCAAAGGCGACCTCCTCAGGCACAGTTAGTCACTGCCACTGCTGTGCAGTTATCTGTAGTCCGCTATATATCACATTGTATTGTAATTATTCATTTACCCATCTGTCTGTCTCCCTTTTGATATATTAAGCTTCTCAGAGTTTATATTTCCCCAAGATTTGGGATTTTAGGAAAGATGTGTGTGCTACACAGTTGGTGAGTTACCATATACAAATAATTTGGAGTTTTAATATATTCCAGTCACCAGAAAAACATTTCCAGTAATTTTTTTAAAGCTCTCTTTCTCTTTGGTTGGTGGTTTAATTTATCCTAATATACTTTAGGATTTTTTGAAAGTTTTGAATAGATGTCTGTTCTTTATTTCATGTCATAACGTCTCAACATTTAGCTGACATTCTATTCAACTTTACAATATATTGCTGAAATAATTTTTTCTGAAATTTAGATAATTTTACTTTCATATCATGATGTCTGTAGAATTTCTTTTCATTGCAGTTCTAAGATAAAATGGACGGTCAGCATGAAAAAATACCATGCATTTAAATCTGTGCAGCATTTCCCCACTCCCTTTTCAGAAAATGGAGGAGAAAGCAAGGTCTATTATGAATTCCCTATATTATCTGCCTTTTTTATTATGCAAGTATATTTAAACATATGGGGAAATTGCCTTAAAGAGCAAATATAGAGGCAAAAAAAAAAAAAAGCCAGTGGGTGGAAAAATAAAAGTCTTAGTCCACAGCACTATTCTTCAACAAACCCTGTTTTCTTTATTTCCATATTAAACAAAAGAGCCAGTCATATGTAAGTTAATAAAGTGAGCACGAGGGAGATGTACCTCCAAATTAGAGCCAGACGGTGAATAACACAGCAGGAATGTACTTAAAGCCTGGTACCAGCTCGTGACAAGGTCTGTTCTCTGTCTTAGCCCTCGATTTTTTGGAAAAGCTTCAGGAGCTCTGAGAAAAACTTTCAACCTGACAAGCACTCCAGGGCTGGGAAAGGCTCCCGTTTTAATTCAGCCCAGATGTGGTCCTTAATGAAAGCATTATGGTCCTGCAGCTGCAGGGATAGTACAAGCATTTCTTTTTTAAAGAATAAATTATTTAAAGAGATTTCCTCTTTCCCTTTTAAAATTCTGCTTGACCTGTGTTGGAGTAGATTCTTAAGATATGCTATAAAATAATTTACAGTCCCATGCTTTTCACGGTCTGAATATTGTATTAAACTTCACTCAGAGGAGAGAAATGTAAAAATTCAGGATGTATGGACTATATAAATGTGTTTACTATCCTGCCTGCTCCAATAATTCTCCAAAAGCTAAGTTTCAAGCATAAGATAGTATGAAAATATCAAGAATGAAAATATTAAACATGAAACATTAAGTGTGGAAAACATCAAGCCACCCAAATACTGATTCTCATGATATTAAGCTAAATTATTTACATGATATGACTCACTTATTCATACTTGCATTTTATTACGGCCCCTGGTAGGTATATGTACATATTCATAAATAATATGCTTTTTAATTTAAAATTTTTAAAGTCATAAACATCAAGTGGACGTCACTTTTTTAAGGGCAACGATAAAAACAAGCTCTTAGATCGAGAAAGTCCAGTTGAATCATCTAACCTGCTTCTTCAATATTTCAGAAACATGATATGCTGTAGCAGCTAAATGTCAGTATGACTTGATCTCAACCTGAGAGAGAAGTCTCCGCTTAATACGATTTCTGTTTCCATCAGCTGAAAAAAAAAATAGATGGACAATGTTTGGGAGGAAATGAGAAGTTATGATTATTTTGCTGCATTATTTGTTTGCCTTGTTTATTGTTGTGAAAGTGCTCTGGTTGGGTGGCATCCAGCGGGAACTCGGGGAAAAGCATTTCACATATTTTGGAAACATTTGCTAACCATATAACATTCCAGCTAAAGAAAAACCTCCATTAAGCCCATCAAATAGTTTTTAAGCTGTTATAGGAAGTTATTTTCTAAGAGTAAGAAAAAAGAAAAAAAAAACAGGGAAGAACCAAATGATTGAAAGGTATTAAATGATTCTGTTTGAGAGCAGGAAATGCAGGTTATTATTTGCTGACAGATTATTCAGAATGAATTTCATCATTCTTGTTACAAATGTGTTTTCTGACACTTTAATTATGAAGGAACTATTCTGAAACACAATGTGAGCAGAAGATGCTATAAGTTTAAGTAAAATGCTATTACATCCTCATTTTACCAAATTCACAATCACATTGAAATTAAACAGCATTTCTCTTTTGTAGAAAGAAATGCTTATTGCAAAAATGGAACGCATGTGGATCCAGTGACATTTTAATCATTTTATTTTATACAGTATTGAGAACTAGTGGAGATGGAACGGGGAAAGCTTTGCAATTTAATGCATATATATAGCGCTATGTACATTGCGTTCTCTCACATGCCATAAAAATGGAACTTTTTCTACTGTGGTTTAGTGAAAAAAGACACTCATTAAAGACTGGTGAGTAGGTAGCAGATGTTGGTACCTGAGTGCACTAGTACTCCGCTAAGCTCTTTGCACCCAGCTGGGCTTACTTCTTCTCCCCTCACGCCCCCAATTTACTAATGAACATCTCGGTTTGTAATTTATTTGGGCACATTTACTCTAGAACAGACAGCCAATCAGCCCAGTGACCATAATTTAAACAAATAATCTACAAATCATTTTTACAAGCGATGCCCGTATTAAGTTGTGATGTGTTGATACGTTTAACAGAAAATATAATGGCATGTGAGGGGCCCTGATAAATATGCATTCTGAATAATATAAAGTCAACTGATTAAATGTAAATTCTCAGAGAATTCTCAACCTGAGCCAAGGTGGGAAATGGAATTTCTACTGTTGGAAAATCAATTCTGATTTTCAGACAGCGGAGATGGGCTATAATAAAAATTTGACCCTAAAAGACTGATTCCCTTACTTTTTAGAAGTTTTCACCTAAATTGGAAGATGATCTATTTTACATACAGTAGTGTGGATCTGTTAATCCCAGACCCCTAATTCATCCCTCCCCCCCCTTCCCCCTTTGCTAACGGTAGGTTTGTTTTCTATGTCTGTGAGTCTATTTCTGGTTTGTACATAAGTTCATTTGTATCTTTTATTCTTTAGATTCCACATATAAGTGATTCATGATATTTGTCTTTCTCTGACTTCAACACTGTAAATTAACTATGCTTCAATAAAAATTGAGAAATTTAAAAAAAGAAGATGATCATTTCAAATTTTCGCTTCTATATGGTTAGCATAGGAATGCCTTCAACATCTGGCTAGATTTCTGAGGTTATTATTTTAAACTGAATTAAAAGTTTACATGTATGACTTTAAGATAAATCCACCTGTAGTGTTAGTCTCCAGTGTATTTCTATACAGCTTAGAAAATAGGCAAGTCGCAAGAGAACTACCTCCATTATCACAAATTGTGCTTATTTCCCAGGGAAACGTCTCTGCTCCAGCGCGTAGTCATTTTCAAGACTAGATCATAACACTATTGAGGTCTGAATGTCAAAAGAAATGCCAGCTGAGTGTGTTCATTTTACTTCTAGGCAAGCTAGGAAAATGTTTGGCCAGGAATTTACTTTGCTCAAGAGTAAAGGGCTATTTTTGCTTCCATTCTAGGAAAAGCTTTACAGAAGAAGGAGACGCAAAAACGAAAAGACCATTATATTGAATCTGGGGACACGACCTACTGTGATGTTTAGTCTAATTAGGCCTACTTCTCTAAGTGTCACACGCCCTGATGCTAGTAACCTGTTTCAAAATCCCATGCCCTTGAAGGAAAGGAGTATTCAGGTAATCAGCTTCCTGCCACCCTCCCAGAAACAATTTTATAGCAATAATAGTGACATCATAAATTGTATAATAGCATATTATTAAATATTGTGAAACACATATAGAAATAATTACCCATTTTATTTAGCCGGGACCTGGAGGGACTTTATGTTTGCAATAGATAGTTCCCTGATTTATAATATCAATCAGTAAGTCCCTAACGAAGCAGGCATTCTGAGTCAATATCATTTTATAGGTGAACCATTCATGAGTTCTGTTTTTACCAGTTTTTTTTTAATATTTAACACATACATGATCAAACATCTATCCTCATAAAAATTAGTCATATAATCAAGCAACCATTAAGAAAATCAATCATAATTTTTTTTAATTTTAAGAAAGAATGATGTTTGTCTCTTTGGAGATAACAAAATAACATCCCAAGTATTCCTTTTTTGTTTGTTTTTTAACAGAAAGAAAGTATAATTTCAAGCTGCTTGGCCTCTGTAATCCCTTTTGTATGGCTGGAAATTAGTGATGCATATGGCTCTGAAATTCAAATATAATGCAAAAGACTTTGTACATTTCAATCATTTGAATTCATATTTAATGTATTGAAAAATTAACATAAATGGAACACTTCCAGCAATGTACATAGCACACGTGAAAATAGCATGAAAAATTCAATCTTCTTGGCTTTGTTTTGTATTGCTAAAGCTGGTTCCAGAGAGTTTCGGCTATGGCAAGACCACAGGATTTGTCTCCATTTCAAAGAGGCGCGAGGGCCACCCCACTTGCTCCTCCATCTTCCCTGGGCCATTTTAATGGAGGATGCACTCATTTGGCAGCGACACCTCCACTGTACAATGTGCAGGGAAACATAATTAAATTTAATAGATGCTACCCCTGGTTTGAAGACACACTTGATTTAAAGCCACTCACAATGTAAGGCTGCAGGGAGATGTAATTAAATTTTATAGAAGCCACGGCTTTTAAATGAAGACGCATGATCTATGTGCGTGTGTGAACATACACATACATGCAGTGAAAATGGGACATTTAAAAAGGTATTCTTCTGTAATTATTTATATTATGATTCAAAATTACAAGAGTTATTATAGCTCAAATGATATCTTTTTACTTGTTTGACTATAAGATCATACCATGATAATTATCCCTGTGCTATTACAGTAGTACCTTACTGGCTAAATTGACAGATATTTATCAATATACATTTACTGTTAAGGTTATCTATTCTGTATCTGGCTTTATATATTTACAGCAATGACATCAGTGAAAAAGCTTTGATAAATCATGTATCTTTGGGCTTTTTTGCTGCCTGTACACCACAAGACTTACTAAAATGCTGTAATGTTATTTTAAATAATCTAAGAATAAAATTTACATGTTTGTTTATGTAGGCAATGTATAGGTCATTCAAATTTGGAAAGCATTATACATGTCTTATTATGTATGTTCATATAGTGTTTATTAATACACCCAAAAACCTCCAATATGTGGGAAGAATCAAGACACAAATCTATCCCAAACTGTCTCCTACCTTCAAACTTTTGATTTAGTTTTTAGGGTCACCTACACTGTTAATATTAATTTATGTGCTCAAATTTGATCAGTTTTAAACTTTTACTAAAAGGGAAAAAGACATAAATTAAGATTCCTAAAGTCATTAAGCGAATGTCTTCTGTGGAGGAAGAAAAAGCTCCTTTGTAGATTACATCTTTGAAGAAGACTCTGTGAAAATTCCTCAGACTTTGTTCCTTTTTAATGTCTGTTTAATGCCTCGGAGAAGATATCTTCTGTTCTGACCCGCCTTGAACCTTAGAGGGCAGCTCAATAAACCACAGAAAGACCAAAAGTTTCAGAAAGAATGGCCTTTCACGCCAGAAACCTTGCTCAGGGCTATAGCCTCCGGGTGAGACCAAGGCCAAGGAGGAAGGCAGCCTCTCCTGCCTTTGCCACCGTGAATCGTCCCCTGGGTAACCTCCTCCTGCCACAGACGCGGGACCTTCCTAGCCGGGCTCTTCTTTCCCAGGCCTCAAGCCATGGATGTCACCCGACTCCCAGCCCCCTCACACCCCGAGAAACCCTTCCTTTGTTGTTCAAGATGATTAAGCTAGGTAAACTGTGTAACCAGTTTTTAAAGCAAACAATTAGATCTTTGTTTTTGCTCTAAATCTCCTTAGAGGCCCACATAATGAACTGTCTGAAGTAAGAAGTGTGGGAATTTCTGTGCTGTTCTAAATGTGTAGTGTGTTCTTTTTTATTTACTATGATTCAGCAACTTAAAAAAATAATACTGATTCTTTATATTACAATGTTTGTACTGGCTTCTGTTTTTCCTTCTAACTTAATTTTTTTCTTCCTCCCTATACTTGGTAGAATCTTTGTATGTTATATCCCATAATACTTGTCATATTTCAAGTACAGAGAATACTCAGGAAAAAACCAATCGAAACCAAATCGTATACGTTAAGCTTCTTTTTTTGTTTTTACTTCATGGAAAGTGGTCAGTGTAGTAATTGAGTTGTCCAGCTACATGACTAATGACCTTGTGCTGGCATCCAGCACTGAGGGCTAGGTGTTAAGGGATGAAGATGTCATAAAAATGTCAACAGTCATTATCTAGGGGGAAATGGGGTGATGAGTGAAATTGCTCATCTTCTTGTATTTTCTGTTTTGAGACTTTCCACAGTATTTATTACATTTGTTAGCGGAAAGATATATTTATATCTATTATATAAATTGTATTTATATTATTTAAATTATTTGAAGGGTAAGTGCAGTTGATTCATATTTCAAAACTGAAAAAGTATTACTTTACTTTTTTTAAAAAGCCTTTTTTTTTTTAACTGAAAGCTGTCACCTGTCATAGTGCCTGACCCGTTATGCATAGAAGCTACTTAGATGGTTAATTTTTTTCCTCCTGTCATGTTTTTCCATTTATAAATTAAGGGAAATTGCATCAACCCAAATACTGAATAATCTTCCACGATACATTTTAGAAGTTCATAAATTCCTTTTATGTTTAAATGTAAATTTACAGACCTAATTGTGATTAAAAACTCTCATCTAGCCTTTAGTCATTCCATTATTGGCTGTTGGGTATCAAAATCTTAGAGAAGTTCGTATTTGGACTTTCATACCTGAGTCAAGTTTTATCAACATTTAATGAGCATTTTATATCTAATTAATATGAAGGTTCTACTTAAAAGTGAAAAGAACAGAAAACTGACCTTGGTTGTAGGATCATAATTCATGACTTGTTTAAGTCAAGGCTTCTTCAACATTGGCCAGAATTGTTTTGTTTTTATTTTGTGTTTTATTTTTGTTCCCCCTTGAGGAGGTGTTTAGTACAGTGGTTAAGGCAAGGTTTTTGTATTCACACTATCCTGGACTTAAGCCCCAGTTCATTCTCTCATTTGGTAAATTTTAGTAAATTTTCACCATGTGTCTAATTTTTGCTAAGCGTTGTCTGAACTTGGAACTCAACTCAGTTTTATTTCCTCATGTCTAAAAGGGAGATGAAATAAAACTCATGGGGTTATTGGGACGATTAGGTCAGATGATCTAAAAAAGGGGGTTAGGACAACATGTGCCACATAATAAACATAGAAGGTATCACTGTAAAGCAGCTGCTTCTATGGACACACTTACAACCTGCTACACATGAGTTTATGTACACATTTTACTACTGTTAAGCATACAATAGGACTTGGTGGAATTTTTTTACTCAAGCAACACAGGAAAGCCAATTGAACTGGATTTCTCTTTTTAAGAGGCAAATTCAAGTCCTTTTCCTACATTCATGGACCAGCCTCTATGGTTATGAAGAGTCACAACATAAGAATATTTATAAATTTACTAAGGACGGGAACATCTTTTATTCTTCCTCTATTTCCTTCACCGAGCACAGTACCTACCACCAAGTTGGTGCTGAATAAAATTTTACTGAATTAAAAGCTTGAGTGCAGGAAATGTGGGCATTAGTTTGAGTCTCCCTTGTTCTTGTGATGGGTGAAATGATACAATATGTCAAATGTACTAATTTTCCTGCGAAAGAAATAATCCATAGAGTTATACCTATGGTAACTGAGTCTTATAAGCAAAAGATAAAAAACAAGGCTCTAAGTAGCTAGGTTTACGTGTGTAAAGGTAGATTAATGTGAAGAGATAACATCAAGATACAGCCTGCTGAAAAATAAATTTTAAAAATAAAGACTCCAGCAAGCATCCAGGAAGAAAAAAATAGGTCACACATAAAAGAAGAAAGATTATGCAGATTCCCAACCTCTCCATGATTTTAAAGGCAGAAGATAGTGAAATAAATATTTTAAATTACTTAAGGATAAAAGATGAAACTGAAGAATTTTATACCCAGTCAAGTTGTCATGAGAGAGAATCTCAAATAATCAATGGTTTACAAAGTTTACTACTAAAAATATTCCCCTGGAAAAAAACCACTCATTTTGCGTATTTTTGTTAAATTTTTGGAGTAATTTTAAAAAGTCATTTACTCAACCAAGAAATACACTGAAATATAGAATTCAAAAAGAAGGATGATTTAGCTTTTAAAGAAAAATTAAAAACTTTTAAATATACTATTATGTCTAAATAATTTATGATAAATGTGGTTATAAAACATAAAGCAAAGTCATTAACAAAAGCTTTTACTAGAGAAGATATAATTCATAGTAAAATTCACCAGTGATAAGATCAAAATTCCAGATAACACAAAGGACAGTTGTACATAACTCAGTTTGGGTGTATCACAGTGTTACCTTTTTTCTCTTTTTCCTTTCGTTTCCCACATTTTCTATAAACAAAATATTTTAACTATTTAAACAAAATACACATAATATAATAATAAATGGATAAATTTGTTATCAACTTATACTATGTGTTTTTGTAGTAGATGATGATATCTTATTTAGGAGGGTTAGTATAATGTACTGTTTGGCTGAATATAAACCACAGCAAAGGATATATTCCAGATTTGTCCTTGAAAATAGCCTTGCTCCCCAGCTGTATCCCAGCCTCATCTGAGCAATGAGATACTTTCAAGCCATGATGTTCTATTGTTCTCTTGTTTTTTCTTGCTTGTTCTCCATTTTTGGGGGAATATTTCCAATGCTCTACTCCTATTCGGACACAAGTTGGACTGGCTTCTGCCATCCTCCCATCTCTAGTGGAGGACATCATTCTTTCTTCATATGTCATATGATCAACGGGCTGCTCAGTTCTGCCCTGCTGCTTACAATTGTGTGATAATATTATTGGCTTTAAAACAACAATTAAAGTTTATCATTATTCTTGCTTGGTACAGAATAGAAAAATGTCATAAAAATTTTTATAGGAATTTACCTTCATGTAGGCTGATTTGTGAATGAAAAGAAATGGGGACATAAGGTCAAATATGGAAAGATAAAATCAATGAAATAATAGAGAATCTGGTCAAATTGCAGTTTAAAAGTATCTGCTTAATAGCTTCTGATATAGTCTCTTGAAAATCACCTTTAAAATACTATGCAGATACAATTTTTTTAAGTATAATTAGTGCTATTACCCCAAATTAAGATATGTGGATAGCCGTTGGCCAGAATCAAGAAAATAGTTCATCAACTATATGAGGCAACAGGAATATAAAACAGCCTCTTACTAGACATCTCATGTTTGATCTTATAAAAAAAAAGATAGAAAACAATAGAAATCACTCTTAGGATTCTTCTTTTTTTAATTTTTTAAATTTATTTTTTAAAATTTTATTTTATTGAGTTATAGTCAGTTTACAATGTTGTGTCAGTTTCCAGTGTACAGCACAATTTTTCAGTCATACATAAACATACATATATTCATTGTCACATACTTTTTTACTGTAAGCTACCACCAGATCTTGTATATACTTCCCTGTGCTATACAGTATAATCTTGTTTATCTACTCTATATATACCTGTTAGTATCTACAAATTTCAAACTCCCAGTCTGTCCCTTCCCACCCACCTCCCTTCTGGCAAGCACAAGTTTGTATTCTATGCCTATGAGTCTGTTTCTGTTTTGTATTTATGTTCATTTGTCTTTTCCTTTTCTTTTCTTTTTTTTTTTAGATTCCACATATGAGTGATATCATATGGTATTTTTCTTTCTCTTTCTGGCTTACTTCACTTAGAATGACATTCTCCAGGGACATCCATGTTGCTGCAAATGGCATTATGTTGTTGTTTTTTATGGCTGAATAGTATTCCATTGCATAAATATACCACTTCTTCTTTAACCAGTCATCTGTCAGTGGACATTTAGGCTGTTTCCAAGTCTTGGCTATTGTAAATATTGCTGCTATGAACATTGGGGTGCAGGTGTCATTTTGAAGTAGGGTTCCTTCTTGATATGTGCCCAGGAGTGGGATTCCTGTCATACTTTCTGTTTCCTTAGTTCAAAGCTCAAAGCATGTAATTGCTCCAAATCTGGTCACCAATTCCTTTTCTTCAGTATTTTTGTTAATAGATATATAAGTCGTGCATTATCCTGTTCCCTTTCCACTTGATTTTC
Organism: Vicugna pacos; assembly: GCF_048564905.1. Taxonomy (NCBI): domain Eukaryota; kingdom Metazoa; phylum Chordata; class Mammalia; order Artiodactyla; family Camelidae; genus Vicugna; species Vicugna pacos. The sequence goes on from NC_133011.1 coordinate 4,151,055, forward strand.
AATATCCCTCTGGACAAGACATCTTCCAGAATATAATAGGACAGTAATGGGAATAGACTTGCATAGAGCAACTTACATTTAGGGAGGACTTGGATGTGAGATAGAGAGGGTGTGTTTTATCAGAATGATCAAAGGCTCTGAGGTGGAAAGAGGCATGGCATCTTTCAGGAAGGCTCTTGTGGCTGAAACGTAGCATACAACAGAGGAAGGAAGTGAGGGCAGAGAGGCAGGCAGTGCGAGGAGTTTAGATTTTACTCCAATAGCAAATGTTGCTGGAAAGGGTGTAAGTGTGGGGATAATGTGAACTGTTTTTTGCTTTTCAAAGGTCACTCTGACTTCAGGATGGAAGATAGTCCAAAAATCACCAAAAGTGAAGGTATGGAGACCGCATAAAAGGCACAATCACAACACATACCTTGAGTTAATGGTGCTTTTTACATGTCTGATATCACATCCCTTGCAGGACAAGGAGCTAAGCTCTATCAGAACAAAGAGTGAATCTGGAAAGGCAGACAGTTTGTGTAGAGTTTACAGTGTGGTTAAAGGGGTTGGTTTGGTGGGAAAGCACAGCTGGGGTCTTGAGATGGCAGCTAACTTGGCCATGATCTGAGCTGAGTCAGGGAGGTATTAGAAAGGAAGAGCTGAGGATCAACAACTAAATACTATTTTGCCCGCTAGAGCATCATAGATGAATTGTTTTTATTTAGTGTATTAGTTGGCTTTTGCTGTGTAACAAATCTCTCCAAAACTCAGTAAGTCAAAATACCAATCATTTATCCTCTTTGTTGGGTCTGAAGTTTGGCTGAGGTTAACTGATGTAAAGTGGGCTCAGGTGAGCTTAACTTTATGCTACAGATTGAGTCTCCCATGGCTCAGTGGGTTAGTTGAGCTATATCTTTCATGCAACTATCACCAAGAAACAGAAGGACAAGCAGGGATACCTGATGCATTTGAAAGCCTGGCACATGTCACTTCTGCCCACATCCCATTGGCCAAAGCAAATCACAAGTTCAAGCTCAATGTCTTAGTCCATTTGAACTGCTATAACAAAAATACAATAAATCGTGTGGCTTATAAACAACAAACTTATTTCTCACAGTTCTTGAGGCTAAGCAGTACAAATTATGGCACCACCAGATCTGATGCCAGATGAGAGCCTGTTGAAAACCATCTTCTCACTGTAACCTCATGTGACAGAAAGGGCAAGGGAGATTTGGGGAGCATCATTATAAGGGCACTAATCCCATTCATGAAGGATCCGCCTTTGTGACCTAACCACCTCCCAAAGGCTCCACCTCCCAATACCATCACCTTGGGGGTTAAGATGTCAACATATGAACTTTGTAGGGGGACACAAACATTCAGACCAATGGGACGGAGATACATCCACTCTAGAGGAAGGAACTTTAAGGTCACATGGCGAAGGCTGGGACAGGGCTGCTTTCATGGATGTGCTGTTATACTGACAAGGTCCCTTGCTTAGAGGGATCTATGATTGCTTTAATGCTCTGCTGTTGCTATTTTGAAATTCTTAATCATTTTTTAACAGGAAGCTACACATTTTCAGTGTGTACTAGGTCTTGCAAATAATGTAGCTCTTCCTGGAGGTAGAAACAGGGAGAAGCGAAGTATCTGGGCCAATGATGAAACTGACCACAGAGAGATACACACATTTACATCATGTCTTTTAAGGCACCACGTGGTTCACGGCAGTCACTTTTTAGAAGCAAAAATAGAATAATGAGAGTGTGATACTGAGTAATGAAAGAAACAACAAACTATATTAGAGGAAATGAAAGACACATGAAATAAAGTAAAAGGTGAGGAAACAAAAGTGGAAGTCTTTTGGAAAGAAGTTTAAAAAGCTGGTAGAAGAGAAAGAGAAAACAAGAAAATTCTTGGGCAACTAAGTTGAGCATAAGTTAATCATGATTTTCAGCTATCCAATTCATTGTGAGGAAAAAAATACTTTTTTTTTTTTTTGCAAATTTAAAATATTGCTCTCCTGAATTTTATTCCTCTAAGACATATAGGATAATATTTTTAGATAAATGATTAAATCTGTTAACATCTCTTTAAAGGCAATTATAATACAATGGTTATGAAAGAAAGTTAGCTTTTAATTAGGATAAAAATTACTTCTTATTGATAATTTTGGCTGGCAAGATTTCAAACACTATATTAGGTGATGATCATATGTTTTGTGACAGGATTATGGCCTGCATCATAAACCATTCTGAAATGTATTATAATATTAAAATTATTGGCTACTTAAAACATCATATTCAAATTGCATTCAAATTTCACATCTGCCTACAAACGAGCACGTCAAGTCTAACTGCTACTAAATCACAGACTTAATCACTCATTCACTCCCTCAGTCATTTTGTTCATTCTGAAGAAATTTGTTATGTGCCTACTATGTGTCAGATACTTTGCTTCACTGTTTGCACAAGAGTTGTTATCTTGTCTTTACAAACCCTTCCCCAAATAGCTAACACATAGAAATAGTGACTACCACTATGACTTTTCTTTTAGAACAGCAAATAAATTCCACTCAATTAAGGATTTCAAGAAAAGTCCCTCAAGTCTTAATTCAGAAGGAAGTATAAGAAAGTCTAGAGTCTAGTGGTCAGTCATGGCAGAGACTTAGAAGACACAGTACTAAGTGAAAAAGCCAGTCTGAGAAGGCTGCAAACTGTACGACTCCAACCAAATGACACTCTGGAAAAGGCACAGCCTCAGAAACAATAAAAAAGATTGTGGTTTCCAGGGCTTTAGGGAGAGGGAGGGAGGGAGGAATGAATAGATGGAGCACAAGGGATTTTTAGGGCAGTCAAATTACTCTGTGTGATACTATAGTGGTGGCTACATGTCAATATGCATTTGTCAAAACCCATAGAATGTACAACATCAAGAGTGAACCCTAATGTGAACTATGGACTTTGGTTGATAATCATGTGCCCGTGTTGGTTCGTCGATTATACCAAACGTGCCACACTGATGAGGGAGGTTGAGGGAAGGGGAGTATATGTGTGGGTGGGGAGGGCTCTGTGCGAACTCTGTATTTCCTGCTCAATTGTGCTGTCAACCTGAAACTGCTCTTAAAAAAAAATAAAGTCTATTAAAAAAAATGAGTATAGTGGTCAGTGTCTGTAGAGTGATGAAGAGACATGGACTTTCCCCACGATATTCTGAAATAACCGGGACTATTGGTGCAAATCTTCGCAGGAAAAAAAACAGTTGAAAAAAGAAGGTTGCTAAAGAGGTCAATGCAGTTATTAGAAGAGATCAGGGGACACAGATGAAGAAAGAGACTGAGGACATATATAAAGAGACAAACCTTTATCAAAGTGGCACTGATAGTCATTGCGGCATATAAAGTAAGAGGATCCAGCAAGTAGAGGGGGTGGGCTGCTAGGAGCAGCGAGATTAATTTCCTCTTCAGTCACCTTTGACTGGTGTTTGCTGAAGACCGAATCTGGGCCCATTATGTGAGCCCTTCTTGGTAGTAAAACTGTAAGCCATTCAGCGATGTGTCCCTTTGCCAAGCTCATAAAATACTGTTCACTCTTCTAACATACCCCAATGAATATTCAATAAACACAAGACTGGGCGAAGAGGAAGCTCTATATACAGAAAACCCCCTATTTATGCTATCACAATTTTGCATTTTCTCATTTCCTGAGCCATGGAGTTGTCTCTGTTGCTAATGTACAGATTTCCTGCCATTTGCTCTCATTTCTCAGAAACTGTTAAAACATAATCCCATGTTTGCTGTGAAATTAGCCTTGAAACGAAAGCTGCTGAATTGTGGATGGCACCTTCCTCGGCGGCGCGCACCTCCCCGCTTGCTCCCGCCCTCCTGCGCGGCTGGGAGACACCGCGTCCGGCGAGCCGGCGGACGAGCGGGCCCTGGCGGCCCGGGCCCCGCGCCAGGCCCTGCGGCCCGCCGCTGGGACGCAGCAGCCACCGGCCCGCGCACGCCCGCCGCGCCCCCCGCCCCCGCCCCCGCCCCCCGGGGCCTCCGAAGAGCGCCGCGCGCAGGGCGACCCCCCCACCCCCCACCCCGCGCCGGGCCGCGCGAGGCGCGTTCTCCCCGCTCTGGGCAGTGGAGCCCGGGAGACGCCGGGCCCGTCGTGTTAGGCGTGAGGTCAGCGGCTTCGGCCAGAGCGCTGCGGGGGAAGGTGACAAGCAGTCCCTTTCGAGATCTGACTTAGGAGCGCGGCCCATGTTCTGACAGGGAGTCAAGGGGGGTAATACGGTGCGCTGGTTGGTCTGAGGATGAATGGTGATGCCACTTCCTGAGATTAGGAACGTTCAGAGAGGCCCACACTGGGGCAGGATTAGCAAATCAAAGGTGAGCATTGGACGTGCCAAGTTTGAGACGTCTATGAGGTGCCCAAGAGGAGAGGCTAGGTGGGTGGGGGAGGGGCGGGGTGGATATTAGCCCTTAATGTCACCAGCACAGATGGCACTGAAGGCCAGGAGACACGGCGAGAGCACAGACGGGGACATCTACATAGGGAAGGAAAGATGTAGCTGCAAGCTGTCTTGCTTCCTGTGGCGTCCTGGATGTCACCTCCGCCCTGGAGCTCGGTGATCCTGCCTGCTGGCCACTTCCCGGGGCTCACAAAACGCGCCGGTCCTTTCTTGCACAGGAGCTGCTGGCATCCTGCTAGTCTCAGTGTGGGCTGAGCTGCCCCTTCCTTTACTGGCTTTCTCTGAACATGAACACGACCTCCTTCCTTCGTACTCGGAGCCAAAGGCACTGGTAACGCACGGAAGTTGTACGTTCAGAGCACTGTCGAACAGCAGCAGCCTTCGCGAGGAAGGCACGTCACAGAGAGAGGGAACCGAAGTCCGTGCCCGCCATCACCGCTTGCGAAGTGCATGAGCTCAGCGGGCCACCTGGCCCCAGCAGAACGTGCTCTCTGCTGGCTGCTCTCAGACCCGTCTCCATGCCTCAGTCCTCTCTGCTCCCATGCCCAGCCCCCACACCTTGTGCCTTTCCCCCCTCCAAGGAGGCTACTTTTTTTTTAAATCACTGTGCTTTTTGTTAACTTTCCCATTCCATGCAGACTCTTGACCCTATCTTGGTGTATTCAGAAGTTCTAGTATAATGTTTTACCAGACAAAAGAGCAGTTTCCTTTTTCCTATAGTAAATTCTGCTAGTCCCTAGAATATAAAAAAAACTGCAGTTTTTTAAAAGGTGACGTCTTCCATTTTTCTTTTTTCCTAATTATATTCATATTACGTAAGAATTGTATATCACATTTCTAAGGAGTTGCCTAAACTTATGCCTTTTCATGTTTAGGTCTGGTACTTGAAAACACTAAGCAAGTTGCCTGGGATAAATTAATTTTAGAAAAAAAAATAACTTTGTAATGAGCCAATTATCGTCCACAGCAAAAATGAGCATGTAATGTTCTTTCTAATTGATTTTACTTTTTAAGTTATACTTTCTTCGTAATATTATTCATTCCTCCCTTTCAGCACAAAAATGAAATAGAAATGATGAAGATGTAGAAACAGGAAATCGCTGGGAAACCAGCAACAGAATTTTGAAAACAGCCAGCCTGGGAGCAGGGCAGATTCTCCCATTGAGCTGTGTGGCCCTGAGATGCTCATCTGACTGACCGTCAGCTTCTCATCTGCCAGTGACCACCGACTTGAAGGGCTGTACTGAAGACAGAGAAAGTATTTGTAAATGTCTGCTACACGAGTGGCACTAGGTTCTGGTTATTACCTGACGTGTTTGGTCTCTGCCTTTTCACTGGGACTAGAGAAGATGGCCTAGCTACTGGGCAAGTTGGGCAAAGTCATAGATCTTTATGTAGACTCTGACCCCGGAAACTGGAGAATGGTCCCTGGGTTGCCCGTCTCACTTGTCAGCTACTATATTTGACTCCCATCTGCCACGGCAAACTCACAGGGCTCCTGCTCTTGGCAGTGAGCCCTGGGCTGTTGGCAATTGCTGACAGGTGAGACCCACTGGCCCAAGATCAGAAAGCTGGCTTGCATTGCAAAAGGATCCACCTCACCTGTCAGCTGTCACAGTCACTCTCCACCACTCCACTCCAGGAAAGGTGGTATCTCGTTCAGGAGAACAACCAGTGTGGAGGTACAGAGTAAGTGATGGCTGATAGTTTATTAGATTGTGTGTGGTGTTTCTGAGAACTGGTTTGCTTTCAGTGGGTACCTGTAGAAATGGCATATTCCATGGCACTTTCGAGTCACACCTGAAGGTTGTCAAGCTGAATGCCTGGCAGGTGTCAGGCCGGGCTCAGGGTTCAGCTGCCGTGGGAACGTGGTGGGCTGCACCTGTCAGCTGGCTCCCAGCCAGTCTTCCTGAGTTTAGAGACCTGGTTCTAAACAGGAAACACTGAGCTGCATAAAATTAGCGGTTTGCCCTGAGCGTCCACCTGAAAGAGTATCTTTGAAAAAACAGTAATTCATGTTAAAGTACCACAACTTGCCCTACCGCTACCCTGTAAGTTAAGCACCATTTTAATTCCACTGAGGCTGTAGACTGTAAGAAACAGGACAACTGCATCTCTTCTGCCACAAACATCAACCCACACACAGAAGCAGGCCCACACACCATGAACGCACACGCATGCACACACACACGCACACCGTTTTACTTGTTTTTTCTTCCAATTTTATTGAGGTATAATTGATACATGGTACTGTATAAGTTTAAGGTATACAGCATAATGGTTTGACTTACATAATCATTATATGATTATCACGATAAGTTTAGTGAACATCCGCTACCTCATATAGACACAAAATGAGAGAAACAAATTTTTTTTTTCTTTTTCTCGGAACTCTTAGGGATGTACGCTCTTAACAGCTCCCATGCATAACATGTGGCAGTGTTAATTCCATTCATCACACTGTCCCTGACATCCCTAGCACTGATTTATCTTGTAACTGGAAAGTTATACCTTTTGGTTGCCTTCATTCAATGCCCCTAACCCTCATCTCCCACTGCTGGTAACCACCAGTCTAACCTCTTTTTCTATGAGTTTGTTTGTTTGCTTCAGAAGTATGACTGACTACGTCATGTTAGTTCCTGTAACAGAACATAATGATCCAATATTTCTAGACATTTTTAAATGATCATGGTAAGTTTAGTTACAATGTGTCACCGTACAAAGGTATGGCATTATTATTGAGTACATTCCAAAGTCTTTCTTATTTTAGGTCAAAATAATCTAACCTTACAGAAAAGATCTTTCAAGTATCAACTGCCTAAAATTAGAAATTAAGTAACAATCACAAACTGTCAGAGTAAAGCAGGCAGAAAAACGAAAAGGAGAAAAGGAGAAACAAGAGTAGGAATTTCAAAATACACCATTTTTGTTACAACAGTAATTTATGGTCCTAAACTTTAAAAATCTGAGTAGCATAAAATGAAACGTTTAAGTAGCCCCTTCCCCCAGCCGCTTGCAGAGGTTGCCATGGCTGGGCTTTCTGACGCTCACACAGTTGCTCACTGCTGGCTTCCCCCACGGGGTCTTTACCTCGTCCAGACTCTGCTGCTTGCCTAGTTCCCCATCATTTCACCACTGCTAAGCTGAGTGCATGATATGAGCAGTCATTCAATACCCTTGTGGAGTGACTAAATATTTACACCCCTTCATAGAACAAGTCAGCCCTCCTTTGGCCCTGGACCATCAAGAAGCTGGAATGTGGAACTCTTTTCAATCACAACACTTAAGTGCCCATGCATTAGTCTCTTTAGGACATTTCATCTTGCGTTGGCTGCCATCCAATCTGCAACAAAAATGCATCTAAAAAATTTATATTTGAAAAACAGTGTCTAAGGCAATGTTTTCTAACTTAAATAATTCTATAGACTGGCAAGTTTTCAAAACTTTTACACTGAATGCAAGAACTTAGGGAATAAGAGAAGTAAGCAAGTTACTGAGGATGGGATTGAGGAGAAACGACCACTGTGCAGCAAGAGCGTGCCTGCTAGAGTCGGGTTTGTGACTGGGAAGTAGGTTCACGTCATCGGTTCTCAACTACAGACAAGCAGGCTGGGTCCTGTGTAAGCTGTGACATGTATCACCGGTAACTTACTCCTTGTAAGAAATAACTGAAGTGTGTGAATATAATACCATTTTAATATAAGTTAAAGAAGATAAATTAAAGGTCAATATATCATCATTCTCACTCACACATATTTTAAAATTCTTTATTTTACGGTAGAGAAAGTCAAGGTGTTTCAGCAATGCACCTATATACACATTTCTCCGGCCATGAGAATGTGTCACACTTGTTGAAAGCATCCTTGCTGTGTATTGTGGCTAAAAGTGGTAAAGGATTTCTAGGCTACAAAAAAAAAATTATTCTTTGAGCTCTGTATCTATACCTTTATCAGGCTAACACATCACAGGGAAACAATATAAAAGATGTTAATTTCCCTTGGTGAAAATATTTCTATGGTGTATAGAAATCCTTTTGCTTCATACAGGGTAATAAAAATGCTTTTTTGTCTTTTAAAATACATTAATTTTAGACTGAGTATTTTTATGATTCCATTGTAGCTCCTGTGTTGGTTTATTAGCTATAACTCTTTGTTTTGCTATTTTAGTGGTTGCTTTAGGGGTTACAGTATACGTTTTTACCTTATCACTCCATCTTCAAGTGATACTATGATGCTTCAACATATAGCATAAGAACCTTACAATGAGGGGGCAAACCCCACAAAGGAACCAGCAAGACCTCCCAGGCAGGGGCATTGCCTTCCTGCTTTTGCACTTCTGTAAAATGGCTTGCTTCTAGGAAAACAAAACTCACCCCTAAAAATGCATTGATTCCCAAAAGCTCACTCCTGAATGGTCCATTTCTAACACCTTATTAGCATTTACCCCTAAAATTCCACTGGTTCCTGAAAGCTCACTCCTGATTGGTCCATCTCTAACACCACATTTGCATATAGCACGAACTTACTCAAAACCAAAAACCCTATAAAAGCCTTTGTAAACCTACAGACAGGGTCCAGAGCTTAGAGTGTCAACTCCTCTGGGCCCGCCGGCATAATAAACCTGAATTCTCCAACCCTCCGAGTGTCGCTTGGTCTCTGGATGGGATTCAGCTTGCTGTAACAACAACAGTGTGCTTCTATTTTTTCCCTCCTGGTCTTTGTGTTATAGCTGCCATATATTTAAGTCCTATATGTGTTATAAGCCTCATCTTACACTATTTTTAGGTTCACTTAATTTTTTAAAGAGGTTTAAAAAATAAGAAAATCATCTTACACATTAACCCAGTGTAGTCACCATTTCCCACACTTTTCATTCCCTCATGTACACCCATATTTATTTCTAGTACCATTTTCCTTCTGCCCAAATGGCTTCCTTTAACACTTCTCACAGTATGGGTTTGCTGGTGATTAATCCTTTCAGCATGTGTATGTCTGAAGTCTTTATTTTGCCTTCATTTTAAAAGATTTTCACTGGCAAGAAAATTGAAGTTGACAGGTTGGTTTTTGTCTTCTTTGTTATATGTTAAAGGTGGTACTCCATTGTCTGCTCATTTGCCTTGTTTCCAATGAGAGATCTGTTACCTGTATCTTCCCCTGACTCCTTTTAAGATTTTTCTCTTTACTGGTGGCTGTAAGTAATTTAATTATGGTGGACTGTGGTCTAGTTTTCTTCATTTTTTATGCTCAGTTTGTTGAGCTTCTTAGATTTGTAGGTTAACAATTGTCACCAAATTTGGAGGTTCTGGCCCTTATTTCTTGAACTCTTTTTTCTGCCCCTGCCTTAGAAATCTCTTAATAAACAATGATATATTTATTGTTAGGCTATTTCAAGTTTTCCCAAGGCTCCCTTAGACCATGTTCGCTTCTTTTCATTTCTTTTTCCCTCTGTGTTTTGTTGCCCTTAAGTTCACTAATCTTTTCCTCATCAATTATCTACTCTAAATCCTTATTTTTATTTTTTAATTTATTTTATCATCTCGCACATTATAATTTTAATCTGTAGAAGGATTTGGGTCCTTTTTATATACTTTATGTCTCTGCTTAACATGTTCTATCTTACCTCAAACTTTTTGAAAATATGGAACACTGCTATAATTTGTCTGCCAATTCTAACATCTGTGTCAGTCAATTTTGACTGATTTTTTTTCCCTCATTATGGGTTGTATTTTCCTGCTTCTTTGCATGTCTGGTATTTTTTATTGGATGTCTTGTTGGATAATTATATATTGCCACAAATATACTTGAGCTTTATTCTGGGACAGGTGGAGTTACTTGGAAACAGTATGAATATTCTGGGTCTTCTTTTTAAGATTTGTTAGATTGGAACGAAAGCAGTTTTTAGTCTAAGGCTATTGGAATTCTACTCGCTGACCTGTGAATTAGGAGTTTTTCTGCTCTGACTGCTGGGAAGAAGCACAATGCCGTGGCCTGCGTGAGCTCTTTGCACTGTTCCGTCTAATACCGCAGAACTAATCTGACCCCAGATTAGATGTTTCCCTTTGCCCCTAACCCTGTGCTCTGTTTCCCATGCTTAGTCATGCTGGTTGTGCACCCTTCGTAAAAGAATGTTGCCTATGGTCTGAAATATACAGGAGAGCCCATTCTCAAAGCTCTGACCCTTAAGGGTACAACACTGTTCAATTTATATAAAGACAAAAAGTTGCAGAATAGAAAATAACACTTGCCTTGTTGGAGGTTCACAGAGAAACCATGACCTAACCCATGGGGACAGCTGCAAGAACAAAGGATTCCAACACCTAGAAGCTTGCAACAACCAACCACACCCCTCCCCTTCTTAGTAATAAAAGGAGCCTGAATTCAGACATTAGTCTGCCATCTTCTTGGTCTGCCGGCTTTCTGAATAAAGTCGTTATCCCTTGCCCCAGCACCTTATTTCCCGATTCATTGGCCTGTCGTGTGGCGGGCAGAGGGAGTTTGGACTCGGTAACAATACTTTGGAGTAGTTCTTTCCCCAGCTTTGCAGTTTTCTCATGTGGATGTGCAGATCAGCACTCAGCTTAACACTTGGGGGGAGTCTCTGAAGTTCCCTGGAGTTCTCTCTGCGTACAGTTCTTTCCTCTATTGCACTCTGTCCTGAAAATTCCCACTGCTTTGGTCTCTTTGGAAATTCAGTTCTGTCTCCACAACTCAGGGAGTCTGTACAGCTCTGCCTGGGTTTCCCTTCCCCGTGCTGTGACCTGGGCGCTCTCGCGAGGCGCCAAGCTGGGACGAGTAGAGGCTTACTTCACGTGCTGTTCATCAGGAATGCTGCCCGGGGCTGCCTGGTACCCGGTGTCTTAAAACCATTATTTCCCATATTTTGTCTTTTTTTTTTTTGGTTGTATGAGTCAGGATGGTAAACCTAAACTTTGTTACCACAGTATTATCAACACAATAATAATATTTAAATTGAGCTGTGATTTTCCCCAATAAAGAAATTAAATCGTCTAAACACTAATAATCTAAACACATTATTTTTAATGTCTATTCTTTGATGTTTACCTCAGTATATTTATTTTTTTCCCTCTTGGGAAGAAAATTCACCTTTCTAGCTTTCCGAAAAATGGAAGCAATGGCTGTATCTACATGAGATAACACTCATTTCATGCAGAAAGGAACTGATTACTTGTTGGAAAAGTATATGGAGATCTTGGAAGTTGTCTAAGGCACTGGGCGTATGGTACTGGGGGTAACTGGTTTCTCCCTAAAGTGCTTTTCTGTCATAGGAGGTTCCCCTGAGAATTCAGTGTAAAATGGGCCTCCATATATGTGGTAACTTATACTTAATGAAGTATTATGGAAAACCCTTTTTACAATTATTAATTGTACCAATAACTTTGGCATCTTTGTTTCTACTGCCTGGTGATACTTCAGACAAGCATTTTTTAATTCTTCAAGACTCGGATAAAATTAAGTTTTGGCTTTGTTTTTTTTTGTTTTTTTGTTTTTTTCTTTTCCCTCATGACTCTTCCAAACAGATGTCAATCTTACGTTCTTCTGTTGCTCCCCCAGCATTTTGTAGATGGCTCCACGTTTGCACTCACAGGGCTGTATAGTAATTATTTATCATCATGTCCTTTCCACCAATAAGACCATGCACTCTTCCATGAGAGGGCTCTATTATTCATAGTTATATTAGTATTTCCCACCCACTATGTAATGTGATAAATATTTGTGAAATCAAATAACATATATAAGACATTCAGGGACGGTGGTAAGAGAATAATAGCAGTAGGAACCAAGAATAACTACTAGGAAGTAGTGGGAAGTGAAGGTGGATTATTAGGGAAAAGGTTGAATGAGAAATGGAAAGTTACTCGGAGCAGTTACACTTAAATCAGAGGAAATGCCTAGTGATTGAACATTAGTGAATAAAGAAGATGAAACTAACCGCATATAACAATGTTGCAATGTTTTCCTTTCAAAAAGTATAAATTTGGTCATTTAAAAATGTTCTCATAATTTCAATATTTCAGAAAGACTTGAGGCAAAGTACAAAATAAACAAACGCCTTAGAATATGCACCTCCCCATTTACCATCGTCCCCCCCCACCACCACCCTTCCAACTCTTCTAGCTTAAGGGTATTTTCTAAGCACTGTAAAACTTTTTTTAAACCACTTCTATAAATATTCAGTATTTGCACTGAATTCTTTCAAGAACACTTAATATTTAACCACCATCATATAGACATTTCCAGAAGTCTTATCTTCATCTGTAGGTCTCTGATTAAAAAAACAAAATATAAGGTCTTTTAAAATAGTATCTGGTCACCAGGGAGTAGGCAAATTTGATAAGGAACAGAAAAGTGAATGTTTTCAAATACTTAAAATGTCCAAATCGGAATACTGACATAATAAGATCAGGACATAAAGTATCAGGCGACCTCAGTTCAAAGAAATTTATTTCAAAAATGCCTCTAAGTTATTGTAATATGGTGATGAATTTGTGGTACCTCCAGAATGACGACCTGGTGAGAAGGACTGTTATGACATGAGGTTTAAAGCTAACACATAAAAATAAAATCCAGGGCAGTGCAGAGCTGAAAGGAAGCTGCTCATTTGGGAGCACAGGGCGCCGATGATGTGCTGTTTAGTTCCCGATCACTCTTTGCAGGCTCTTGCTTCAGCTCTAGGGTTTAAATTCCTCCTGTCTCTGACAGTGTCTCGCTGGGCTCACGCCGCTACTTTGTGTTAATGACACTTGGCATATAACACAAATCGCTCCTTCCTCCCTCCCTTCCTTCTTCCTCCTTCCCTCTTCCTTCTCTCCTTCCTTCCTTCCTTCTTTCCTCCCCTCCAAGTTACATTTATTGCCGCTGCACTATTATGTACTAAGGATGCGGAAACAAAAACAGAACAAAACACTTATCTCTCTGTCCAAGGAGAGGGAAATGGGCACACAAAGTACATGCCGTGTGATACGCTGGATAAAAATGCCAACATGAAGGTTATTCTCCAGTTGTCTCCCCTTCCTCCGACATCCATTCTCTCTGTGCCACAGAAGGCGGGCAGACCCCTGGGAATACGTCTCTCCGACTCCCTTACCAACTGACTTACAGCGAGTTTTGGCCAACGAGACAAGGCTTAGGCGCAGGTCTCTGGCAGTAAGCGAGCCCCACCAGGAAGCAGCTCTCCTCCTCCATAGCTCCTCTCTCACGGGCCCTCGTAACCCTCCTTTCTCCTCTTGTTCCTTCCTCCCTAGGGTCTGCAATGGCTTTTCATCATTTCTGGTCTCTGAACGCATTAACATCCTTTGCTTGCCCCTTTGTAAATAGTGCCTTTATTTGAACCATCTGGACTGGTCTCTGCCAACACCGTGCCTTGTCGTAGAAGCATAAGGGAAGGTCGTTAGCTCTGTCTGGGGAGGTTAGGGAAAAAGAGTATTTCTGCACTGATACCTAAGAGATAAGTAATTATTTTCCAGACAGAATGACAGGAAAAGAGTGTTACAGAGAGAGGAGATGGGACCCACAAAGGAGCAGGGTGTGCAAGAGCCTGGCATGAACCTGGCAATAATTATAAACAGCTCAATATTTCTGGGGGTGAAGTGTAAGGCACTGGTCATCAAGAGGTAAATCCTGCAAGCTTATTTAGCAGATCCTCTCCAAAGCCACTGTTTTGAATGATTTGCCAAACATGGTAAAATTTTCTTCTCTTAAAAAATAATGATCACAAAAACAGTCATTTCTCTGTCACCCATTATGTGTCATAAATGGTTCTAGTTCTTTTCTGGTGTGTGACTGCCAGGCGGTACACTGAGGGGGGCAAGTTCAAGTGGAAGGAGGGGGGTAACTCTTTCAAAGAAAGACCTAAACACAATACTGGAAATGGAGTGCCCACGTGATCTGCTGTAAATAATGCCAAAGACAGCCCAGCCTTTAAAGTAAAAACGTTAGTTAATAAACTGAAACAGTAGGCTCCAAATACTAGAAGGGGTCTTAGCGATCATCTGACGGGTGGAATTCTCTTCATCTCTTTACCACTGGGGTCTCAAATAGTGCACTTAGACTATTTAAGCAACAGGGAACTAACAATATCCTGCACTTTCTTTATTGGACCTTTGAACCATTGTGATAAGACAATTGCTCTTCAAGTTGAGCTGAAAAGTAGCTCCCCAGTTTGCCAATTAAAACAACAGCCCCCAAATTCATTCTACATTATGCTAACATTACACATGCACCCTGGAAAGAGATTTCAGGAAATATGAAAAACACTGTATGGTATCTATCTCATTTAAGAAGTCCTGGGGGCTGGGGGGTATAGCTCAGTGATAGAGCATATGCTTAGCACGCACGAGGTTCTGGGTTCAACCCCCAGTACCTCCATAAGAAAAAAAAAAAGTCCTGCAGTAAGTAAATCTATTTATTTTTATTTACTACAAAGTTCTCCAAGTATACTTGACCATAACTATTTCTCATTTTTATTATCATTGCATCATTTGTTAACATTCTGGGAACTAGCTGACTCTGCCCCTAGGTCCTCTAAAAAGCAAAGCCTGAGGCAAGGGTCAAAGTGGAGATGATGCGTTTAGGTGGTACAAGCCCAGGACTGGGTGGATGGAAGATGGACTGAAGCAGGCGTAGGTGAGAGGTGTTGGCTGCCACTTCACAATGCTCCGGAAGGTGACACAGCAGAAAAGTGTCTTCACTCAAAAAGGACAGTACACACAAGGGATGAGGGAGGGGCAGATTTATCAGTCAAGCTGCCTCACACCACTTTTGTACAGCTCAGGGGTGACCACATGCAGCACCAACTCTCCTCTGTCTTCAAGCGGCCACAGCTGGCCCTCAAACGGTCACTTGGGGAGCCAGATTCCAAGCCCCACTTTTGCATCCTCAGGTAGAAGGGTGAGTCTTCTCTCCACCAGACTCCAGGCAGCTCCCAGAGCGCAGCAGGGCGGGAGCAGCTGCTGGGCTACGGAGTTGGATGGCACCTGCCTGAGCAAGAAGGCAATTAGGAAAATGGAACAGGGCACAAGGCTGCCTTTGCATCATGCAGAACTGTGGTGCTCCTTTCACAGAGTCATCCTTTAATAATAATTGGCGTTGGCACCTCCAAGGACCTTTAAAGTTAATATCTTCAATTCATAAGACAGAATCCTTTCATCTGCCTCCCCTTTGTTTGGTCTTCTATTTACTTCTAGTCTATTTCAAAAGGATGCTCTGACCTCCATCCACGTCTGAGGAGTCTGGATGGACTGCTCTGCACTCTAGATAAGGAAGCTCTTGTGTCCAAGCTGCCAGGCATCGCGTTCTGTCTTGTCAAATCTCTGAGTTGTTCCTTTTCTTACACTGCTGCTCACCCATGCAACAGTCAAATCGTAGAAATTTCCATTATCAATATACCTAGAATATGTTTAAAAAGATTAAGTTTCAAGAGCACTTGAACTTTATCTTTTTAAATGACTTCTAGTTGTATTGAATCCATTGCTTCAATCAACCGGTTTAGCCCAGTAACTTAATTGACCTTTCAGATCAGTTTGCTTGTACATTTGCAACCCAACGCATTTTCTAGTGGGCCTCCTGAAGTCTCCCTTCAGGCTTGCCCTAATCCTCTGGTCCAGGAGTCCCCAAACATTTTTGAGTTCTCACCACCGTAATAAAAAATGATTGAAGATTTGAAAATATTATATTTGCATATATATGTGTCTATATTACATGCATTGTGGTAATATGATTACACTTTTAAATATTTCTCATCACTTTTAAAGAAATTTTGTATAATACTGAGATGAGTTTCAAATAACTTTAAATTTCAGGGAAAACAAAGAGAATTGCTCCATGATTAAGACGCCTAGACTTCAGACGTCTTGCTAATTATGGCTTTATATTATCATTAATATCTCAAGGCAAGATGAGGCTTATTCATTAAATATAGTGGATGAAATCTATATATTAAATACTCTCCATAAAATTTCTAAATTTTAGATCAACTTTTTGGGGGATCCGATTTGATGATCATTATTATCCTCTTGAATATGGCCAACAAAAGCCTGTCCAAGGATGCAGGAAGTCTCAGCTTTGCCGTTTTCTTGTTGTTCACCTGTGTTTACACTATGCATTACCTTCAGCTTTTTGTATTCCTTTATAGAAATCTTTATAAGCCACTTATCTATTTTCTGGCAATGTCCATTTACTGAGAACAAGACACCATAATTGTTAAATCCATTTAATGAGGCAACTCAGCTCAGTACACTGCAATACCCTGAAAGCAAATGAGAGCGTGAGGGTGAGGCTATAAGCCTGCCAGCACTGGGACGGACCGGTATATCCATGTGACGGATGACCGCCCGGCATACAGCCCACCCGGCAAAGGTGTCATTGTTTGGGCCCTATCTTAAACATTAGTGAAGCTGAACACCTTGACCATTTTAACACAAAAGTCATGTAAATGTAGCTCGTAATATTTTCTTTGCAATCATTTTGCACACTCCATTTTGGTGACTGCTGTTCTAAATCATATCTCATTTACATGGTCCTTAGGGCAACTTATTCACCTCTTTGCGTCTCAGTCATCTCTGAATTGAAATAGAGATAGAAACCCCCATTGTAGTTTGGGGTCCCAATTACATACTCCTTGTCTCCTTTAAGGCCTAATGGTGAGGAGTAGGACAGGGAGGTGATTAAAATCAAAGCCTCCACCTATTAAGGATGACTCTTACCCCCAAAGTATAAAACCTCAAAGCAAGGGCAGATGGAGGACGAGATTGATCACCAAGGTCAACATGGCAGTCCCCTCCCCTCCCCTCCCCCTCCCTCCCCTCCCCTCCCGTTCTCCCCTCCCCCCCTTCTCCCCTTCTCCTCCCCTCTCCTTCTCCCTGAGGAAAAGCTCCATCTTTCTCATTTAAATGAACAGCTCAAGAGAAGCAAGGAGTCTGCCTCCCACTGCTGAGAGGCGATGGTGTGTCCGATGTGTGGGACTGATCCACTGGCTGGTAGGGTCTCAACAGTCAGATCCCCTCCTCTTCCTCCCCTGGGGAGGGGCAAGCACGGAGTAGAGAGAACAAAGCCAGAAATGCCCCTGTCAAAACTCCCAGCACTGGCAGAGAACGTGAAAATCCCCTTCAACGGAAATAAAAAGATAGAGGGTAAGGATTCCTTCCTGAGAAACCTACCTGGCAAGACTGGTAACATGATTACACAAAGTGCACGTGGAAAGCTCTCAGACAGGACCATGTACGTAGCAGGTATTCCACACAATTCATTTAAAAAACTAAGAGTAGTCCTTGAGCTGTATGTCTGAACTCCAGTGGGAAGAAGTTGGCAGTAATGACTCATATTGGCTAATTTCTCAACAAGCATTTTAGTCACTCCTTGTATATCGCTGCTATTATGAAGTACCTAACAAGGCTTGTTGGCATAGAGCAATGCAATGCCTTGAATTGAAAACAGGCAGTGACTCAATAGAAAAATGTACAGGCAGTGTAGAGCCCCTTAAACTGAATTAGATTCTTAAATATAGTACTTATGGTAACCTTGATGTAAGCTTTTTTTAAAGCATCAGGGGAATCAAACAAACAAGGTCTATATTTTTGCATAGGGTCTTTTATGTTAAATGCTGCAATATTTATGTTTGGCACTGTTCACTCCATGGGAAAATACAGGCTGTGTGTCTTTTATTCGCTTCATAGTTCAGACTCACTGATACCCAAGGGTTTACTACACCCACAGATTTTGTCACAATACTTATATTCGCAAAGGGATTTTTACCGTTTAAAAGCAAGCCAAGTCTAATTTTGTAATTGTTATATGCTGTGAGATGTTAGTATTTAGTATGTGTGAAGTACCTAGAATATCTATCATCAGTGAAATCAGTGAATATGACATGAAATAATCTATTTTACACAGTAAGATGGCTTGCCAGGATCTGTTTTATTTCTAACCAGTGGCCAATTTAAAAAATCTCGTTTCTTTTCTCCCCTTTTTCTTAGCCATTAAATTTACTGTCAAAGCACTCAAGAGCAAATAATCTGGTTCTCCTACCCCTATTTAGAACCAATGGATTTTGCCTTCCTCATTTCCAATAACATTTTGCCTGTGGACTATTTAAATATTCTTTGCTTTGAGGAATTCTGACAGTTCAGGTCTTGAAGTAACAACAGAGAAGGCCAGCTTAGCAGTATTCTTATTTCCTAGGGCTATGCAACATAGCAAACTTTCTCTCAGAAATAGCAAATACAAGTTCTTCCTTTTGCGTTTAGTGGGAAGAATGCAATGATGTTTAGTAGCTGGGAAGTTGGTGATGGCCAAGAGAGACCATTGCCTGGAGCAGACCACAGCAGGCAGGGGTCCACTCAGCAAAGGGCAGAGTCTGAGCCAAGACGCAAGACGGTGACTACCTAAAGTTCAAGGTTTTCCAAAAGGAAGAACAACGATGACAGAGTTGTGCTCTCTCCATCAGCCTGTGCTAGCAGGAGCTTACCCAGGGACCATGCCAGTTAAAAGTAGTAGAAAGCAAATCAAGCTGAAGATGCAACCAAGAACAACAATTATGTCCGGCATTCACTGAGTAACTTTTATGAACCAGATGCTCTACACACCCACCCAAATGTATGCACAAATGAAAAAAACCCAAGGCTCCAAGTGGTTGACATTGGACAAGATCACGCAGGTCATAGATCACGCAACAGGGTCTCAGACCTACTCAAAGCCTGTGCTCTTTCCTCTAAACTGTTACCACGTAAGAAAAAAGCTACGCTCATCAAATCGATCATTCGTGTTCCTAAGCTATTTACATTCTAGTCCGCTGCCACTTAATCACCATTATTTCTGTAGGGAGGGACCACACTAATTTCAGTTCAGTCACACTGACTCAAAGGCACGCATGGGTTTATGATTATAAATACCTCTGTGATTTAAAAAGGCAACAGTTCTTCCATTTTTCCAATCCATCAAGTCGACTGCTGCAGAATAAAACACTCCTATATAAGGTGTTGCATGTTAATATTAGCTTTTTAACAAAGAAGTGGAATGAACATTCATTGTGTGAGGTCTTGTGCAAGAATTTGCTTTCATGAGCCTAAAAGAACACGATGGGTGTGTATATTAGGTCCGTTTTATGGATGAGGAATTGAAAGCTCACAAGAACCTGTCAGTTGCCAAAGAATTCAGAGAAGGCCAGTAGTCCAGCTCTCTTGATCACAGAATTGTGGTAACACAGACACAGAAAGAATGAGACAGACTTCAGGTGCAGTCCTGGCAGGTGCTCCTAACCACAACCTTTCCAGGCTTAATTTCTTTCACTTATTTTGCATATGGGCAGCACTTTCTTTGGTGAACTAGTTCTGTGGCATGGCTTTCAAAGTCATTCTTGAGAGCACCCATTTCTTCAGCTCTCAAGATGATTTTGCAATCCATCTAATTCCCTGTGGAAAATTTCTTCCTGCTTAAAGAAGCCAGAGTAGATTGGTGCTCTGTTAATGAATTCTTATTGATATCTATGTGAAAACAATGGGTTAACCGAATGTGTGACTCAGCCCACATCATTTGCACTTTGGTATTCATTAATATTTTAGATTTTCAAGCATTACACTTCAGGAAAATGTGCGCCCCTATTGTTTGTGTACTGGAGTGCCAAAAGGTTTGACTTTGCTTTAAACCCAGAAAATCTGGCAAGAGATAGGGTTAAAGAAAAAGGATGTAACAAATACCCGGGATAAGATGGAAGCTAATGGATGGTCTGTAACATTCTTTCTTCTTATTTTGCCTCATCTCTTTGTCATGTGTATGAAAGAGAAAGTGAAGCGAGAAAGACTATGGAAGAGAATGGGAAAATCATGGCCAATTTTTTTTTTTAAAACAGAATAGGAATAAAAATCAAGAAGTATCAGAGAGCAGCTCACACAGAGAGATTAAATGTTGTTTAAAAATTATGCTATTATTTCAAGACTTCCAAATGGATTATGAACTAAAGTTTGGAACACACTGCTCTAAAGAGATGGCGGCGGAAGGAGTTGTAATTCTTCCCCCATCTTTGGTCAGCAACAGAGTCTAAGCACAGTGAGATGCTCCTCTCCCCAGTCCCTGCCTTCTCAGGCGTCTGCTTTTTCTTCCAGAGGAAGTCTTAAGTGTGTCCTACTAGTTGAAGTCTTGTCACTAAAATCAGCCCTTCTTTCTAGCCCCCATTACCCAAACCATGTAAACTTGTTGACTTTGACTTATCCCCAAATGTCAAGAAACCAAATTATTAAACGAAACTGTGTCCAAACTCAACAAAACAGCAATTCTTTTCACAATATCCCTGAAGAATGGCCATTAAACCTCTGCCTGAATAGTTATGTGAATGCTTTTGTTGGCTAATTAATTAAGAGAAGGAATTCAGGTCAGATGTGGAGAATAGTCAGGTAGTCTTCCCTAAAGGCAATTAGCCACTAGGTTTTAACATTTAGTTCCTTGAAAACATCAAGTTTGTTTACATCGTGCTCTCCCGCCTCCTCCCCAGTTCAGGTGTAAGCGACGCGACACAGTGTTAGCCGTTTCTGGTGCATCTGCTAACACAATAGTAGCTCCTAACAGCTGAAGACGGCTGGACCTTCACCTCTATTTTATTTCCTCCAAATAACAGTTGCCAGATGTTTAAATACAGACTTGACTGTATAAATAAAACCTCAGAAATAAACA
The DNA here is from genome assembly GCF_048564905.1 of Vicugna pacos. NCBI lineage: Eukaryota > Metazoa > Chordata > Mammalia > Artiodactyla > Camelidae > Vicugna > Vicugna pacos. The sequence continues at coordinate 4,172,177 of NC_133011.1, forward strand.
TATGCAGAGAATCATATGCTCAAACTAAAATATCTGAAGACACCTCAATCAACTGATGTTTTAGTCTTTTCAAGTTCAAGCGATGATCAACGATTTATTCTGATTCAGGTTGGTGTGGTCATCCACATGCAAATACAGCAGAGCTGGGAGCCCTTGAGTGTCAGCTATGCTAGAAAGACATAAAATTATTTTTCTAAATTCTGAGCAGGAGTCACAAACTCAGAAGCCTGCAGGGACCAGGCAGATGACAGAAATGCATGAAGTGGTAAAGAACTTGGGTCCACTGGGGAACCCGTGTGCCACCAAGCGGAAGTCCCCACAATTCGGCACGAGCAAAGGTTTTTCCGTCAAAAGTGTTGGCTCAGTGTTCTAGATTTTTCTATTTTTTAAGAAATTCCAAACAACTTAAAAAAAAAAAGATAATCTCCTTATTTTAAAATGTCGTACACTAGTGCAATTAAAAATGCAAAAACAAACATAAATTACAGGCCAAACAAAATATATCTGCAGGCTCATACTTTTCCAGTTTGATACACTTGTTTTAGGCAGATGGGCTATTTTCAGCTCCTTTCCTAAAATTCAATATTTATATTCATTTATTTATATACTGAGACATGCGTAAGTTATTTCTCTAATGTTTTTGAAATGCTTAAGCTAAATTAGATAGAAAAACGTCTTTGGGGTGAAACATCCTAGAGCAATGGCTGCTAGTTAAGGTAGAGGCATTTCTTCTAGATTGGGGTGCAAGGGGGGGAGCCAGAGAGAAAAGAAAGAAATATTTCCTTGTAGAAATTATTGTTAAATTCAGTTTTAGGATCACTGTCCCACAGAAGTTTGGGTCACTGTCTCATAAAAGATGGACATGCACATCTGCTCTGTCCAATAGGATAGCCACTAGCCACATGATACAACACTTGCCAGTAGCACTTGAATTGTGGCTAGTACAAGTAAAGAACAGAATTGTAAATTTAATTTAATTTAACTGAATTTAAATTGAAATATAACTAGCCACATGTGGTTAGCAGCCACTGGATTGGACAGCACAGGTCTAGATGTATATATCAGAATAAGACGTCTGGTTCAAAAGACACCACTCCTGTGTACATCTTTATTAGATACTGTCTGATAAATTTACAAATTGATTTTACTGATTTATATGCATAAAAATAATTTAGTTTTCATGACAAAAATGAGGACTAAGATGAGGACTGTCAGTTCCTGTCAGTTCATAGTATCAATAAGATTAAGCTCTCTTTTGGGGTGTCCAAGGCAGTGGCACACAGCATGGATTGTCCACCCTTTTCTATGAGAAAGAAACATCACATTAAACATTCCAGAGTTTCCTCATTTCATTATCTCATGGTCTTCAGACACCTGGGAATTCAAATGTCAGTGTGTCCTGTACACAGAAAGTGGAAAGCCAACCCAGTGAGTATAAGCTGAGTCCTTCCTGAAAAGGATGCTATATGTTTTTCAACAAGACAGTGAAAGTCATTCTAAGTGAAGTAAGCCAGAAGAGGAAGAAAAATACCATATGACATCACTCATACATTGAATCTAAAATAAATAAATAAATAAATAAATAAATAAATAAATAAATAAATAAATAAATAAATAAGACACTAATGAAATCATCTACAAAACAGAAATAGTAAACAATCTTATGGTTACCAGGGGAAAGGGGGTGGGAAGGGAGGAAAGGATAAATTTGGGACCTTGAGATTTGCAAAGGTTAACCACTATATATAAAAATAGATTAAAAAAAAACAAATTTATTTTGTATAGCACAGGGAAATATATTCAATATCTTGTAATAACCTTTAAAGAATATATGTATATATACACATGACTGGGATGTTATGCTGTACACCAGAAGCTGACACATTGTAACTGACTATACTTCAACAAAAAAATAAAAGACAGTGAAAATAAAAATCTTAGCAGCAGAAAAATAAGCCTACATGTAGGCTGTAATCTAGATAGAAATCTGAGTTTGAGTTTATATAGTCTACATATTTTTAAATAGGAAAAGTGACTGATCAGGAGGCTGTAAGCTTCTGAACCATCCTGAAGAAGTCAAACTGTAACTCTTGCCAGAGAAACACCAGCTAGTTATGCTACAGGAATGTCACCCGCCTTGCTTCTGTAGTGTAGCCAGCTCTGTCAGCTTCCCCGCACCTCGATGGCCTTTTACTGTAAACACCTGCATCTCTGTGCCGGAGAGCTTTCCCTGACCTCAGGGGCATTCTCACATCATGGACGGGGCAGGTAACGATGATGGATAGCAGCTGGAGGATAAATACCCCCACTCTCTCACCCCTCAGGTGGGAGAACCCTGAGTAGTGCGCTGTGCAGTTTCCCAGGCATCCCCAGGATTGAGTCCCAGTTGCCCACAGTGGTAATCTGCTCATGAACACCTTGTGTGACATCAGTCTCCTCCCTGTCTCCTTTCTGCGTGCCCTACCAGTGCTTCTGGTCTTTACCTCCCAAATAAACTACTTGCGCTCAATTCCTCATTTCAAAGTTTACTGCTGGGAGAGCCAACCAGTGAAAAATAGGACCATTTTTTTGTTGCTACTGTTTTCTGATTGTAAAAATAACACTCACCCACTGAATGTAATTCAGAAACTATAAGATACAAAGAAAAAGACAAACATTATCAAAACATAAATGTAGTAGATATCATTAAATTTATCCAAATAAATAAACATACTATATTTGGGTTTTGCTAACCATCCAAATTTGTATCCACCAAGAAGGATAACTTAGTAACAGACATTTTACTTTTCTTAGCTCAATTATGGATAAAATGTGTACACACACACATAACAGGTAACAGGATTGTTATAAAGATTAAATGCAATAAAACTTGTGAAAGTGTCTGGTGCAAAGCAGGTGCCTAACATCCGGCATTTTTTTGTTCTCCATTTCAGTGAATTTTCAGTGAAATCAATGACCTACCCCTGCCTCTCCCAGCCTCCCTGGTAATCTCTGCTCAGATCTGAGCTTTCCGACACTTAGCAATATAAAGATCAGGGTTTCTCAAAGTGTGGCTGAGAAACCACGGAGCATCAGAGTCACCCAGGGAGCTTATTAAAAAGGGAAAACCCTAGGGTCTACTAAGTCATTCTTTGAGGAAGGGCCAGGGAATATGCATTTCAGCAAAGCACCTTGTGTGACTCTTGCTCCTGTTAAAGCATGAGAAGCAATTACGTAGGTGAAACTGGCCCGAGACGTTGAGACAGGGCCACCGGTGTTCCCCTTTGCAGGAGTCAAACACACTGGTCAACAGACCTGGATTAAGGCCTTGCCTGCTTGAAAGATCACAGTCGTTAAGAGTCTGGACTTCGAAGCCAGAAAGACTTGAACCCAAGTCCTGGCTTTGCCTCTTACTCACTGTTGGATCTGGGCAGGTTGTGTGATCGTGGAGAGCCTCAGTCCCCTCCTGTGGAAAATACGGGTGGTAATGGCCACCCCTGCAGAGGCTCGGGTTGATGAGAGGGAACAATCATGCAGGTAAAGTACAAAGTATAGCGCCTGGCACAGAGCAATTGCCCAGCAAAGGGTCGTCGTCCTCGCCACGACTACCATCTGCTCCCTGGAAGGCACGGGAAGCATTTGACTAATAAAACCTTTCCTGGAAACTTCCAATGGCTAAGCTGTGGAAGGACTGGGTTCTCAGTGGGACAAGAAACCTAGAAGATAAATCTTTGATTTAAAATTGGGGTGCCATTAAATTTACTATCCAACTGGGCCATTTTTGTCCAGGACAAACGCTAAAATCAATTGCATGCCTAGACAAATCAGAGGACTAGTGGTCACCCTGCTTATAATCTTATGTCCAGACTGCGAAGAAGAGCCTGTCTCTGGGCGGGAAAATCCCAGTGTTGCACACAGCCTGCCATTTCCTGCTGGGATCTTAAAACAATGGGATCCCCACATGCCCCCAGTTGTAGAATAAATCAGGGCTAACACTGCTTTCCGATTCTGGATTAAATAAATTATTTCACTGTTTAGCAGACTATTCTCCGGGAGGGGTTACTTTTTAAGTTTTCTCTCCTATGCACAACAAATAATGTAATGGATAAAATTACAACAGTCGGTTGTCAGCAGGTCATGATTTAACTTCCGTGCCTGGAGGGTGAGGTGTGATGCGGTGGAGAACCATGAGCAGCCTGGGCTCGGCCCGTCGGTCGCGCTCTCCTCCCGGCGCCATCACCAGCCGGCTGTGTGGTCCGGGGAGGCCGCTCGACTCCGCTGCGTCGCCAATTCCATCAGCCGCAAAAAGAGAAAAACGCCACTTCCCCTAGGTCCCTCCGAGAGTGGTAATGAGATCAAGTGAGATGTCAGAGTTAAGTGCTGTGAAAAAAACAGGACAAAAGAACACTTATTTTTACTAAAGGCTGGAGCCTCACTTCTTCAACAGGAAGCACCCATCTCTCCTCCGAGGCCACCGAACAGAACTGAAGGAGGCCACGTGGAATCCTAATAGAGCTCAGAAGAGCTGCTCTCCCGGCCCCGTCTTCTCCGCCCTCCAGTCTTTGGGGCAGATGATTAATCTCTGGCTCTTGACTCCCCTCTTTGCTGACCGGCCACCCTAGGGTTGTAGCTGCTTTTCATATCCATCTTTGGGTTTTGCAGCCACGCAGGGCAGAAAGCCTTCCCTAGCGTTAGGGCATGCCAAAGCTGAACCCGACACCCCCATTAGCCTAATTGACAGCAGGACGTTCCCCTGGGGAGAAGAGTGATAATCTAGCTATTTATCTTGTCTGCAGGTTTATCACCACTGTGCTCAGGCAGAGATGTTTAAATATAAAAATGAGGTAAGGCACATTCTTTGCCAGACTATGTGCCATTAAAGCCAGGTTGGGGGTCAGAAGCATGAAAGGGGAGCATCTGGGATTGTGGTCCTCTCAGTGGCTGCTTAATGTCTCAAGTGGCCTGGGAGTAAGGGGCTGCTCATGAGGGCACTAAAGGACATCTCTCTGTAATTGGGAGCAGGCTGGAGCCGCGTGGCCACTGCTACCCACAGAGCTGCTGCCTGCAAGCGGCGAGGCCACTGCTCTCCTGCGAGGCAGGAGAGGCCCATTAGAAACATGGAGGGGCGGTTTAATTCTGCAACAAGATGTGTACAAATGGATGCCTCCTATTGAAACCCATGCAACAGCTTCCAAAGTTAATTAAAAGCTAATTTTCTAATGAGGTGGCAACACTGGCAACAACATGCTATCAGTATGAGAGCTGCAGCCAGCAGCCGGGGAGGGAACAGGCAGCCTCCCTCTTACAGGATGGCGCGTCCTACCTGAACCCATTAATTAGCCTCCAGCTGCATTGCTTTAGTACTAGACACTGGTATAGACTGCCATAAAAATCATAAACTGCTTTGGCATTGCCAAGATATTGTTGATACTTATTTTACTGTCAGACTCTTTCCAGCAGGATCATCGCAAGCAATGACATCCATTCCTGGGAATATGAAATCCAGGGGACAGTGCCACAGACACTCTGTTATGTCAACTGAGGTGGGCATTTTAATCCTTTGGGCAATTGTTAATTTTAAGCCAGACTTGCAATTAGCTTTAATAAATAGAGAAAGTGCCTGAAATTAACTGCACTTATGTTGGTTTTGCCTCTCCTTTTGATTTCAAGTGCACAGCCAAGCAGGATGACTCGTGGTCATTATCCTAATGATATGGGTCTCCTGGTCATAGTCAGAATGTGCCAGACACCTGTGGCCGTTCCTTGGCATTCTTTACAGGGAGTGCTAATGATGTCATGCAGATAGATGCTGAGAACTACCACAGAAACTCTGCAGACACTCCAGGATACTGGATATTTAAGATGTAGCTTGTTTGTTACATTCTATCAATAAATAATTTGTAGACATACTTAGGGTCTCTAAGATAATCTAAGAAATTGAATACAAGTTTACTACATATTCATGTAACGCCAAGCAGCAGGTACAAAAGTCTACTTCAAAGGTACTGCTTCTGCAGGAAGTTTCTCGCTGACAGCTCAATATGAGAGTAATTTTTTATTATTTGCACACCCTCTTGGAAAACAGTATAGCGTTAGGTCTTTTTAGTTCATTGGTCTCTGTGTACACGTTTCTTTCTCTTATTCTTGACCTCATTTTCTCTCTCTCATAGTCACTCTGTTATCTTCTGTCTCTCTCATTCTCCCATTCATTTCTTTTTCTAAATTGAAGTAGAGTCAGTTACAATGTGTCAGTCTCTGGTGTACCACATAATCCCCCATTCATTTCTTACTCTCTTAGTCTCTTGTATTTTCATTGTTTCTCCTTCACTCTTGTTCTCTGATATTCTTAGATGATGGTGTGTCCTTAGAAGTGATATTTTAATTTCAGAAATGAAATCATCACCAGGCAAGTCAAATACTGTATCTTTTTTTGATTCTTTCAATAAATATTCATTAAGCAAACACTATGTGCCAGGGATTGTTCTGGACCAGTGCTGGGGAAGCGCAGTTAACTAAACCAATGACATTCCTGCTGTCGGAGAGCTGACATTCCCATCTAATTCTCACCCATTCAAAAGCAAACAGACAATCAATGAAGTAGATTTCAATCACATTTAGCACGTGGAGATACTGTAGCTTAGAGATATTAGATACCTTAATTAACATTATATATCAAAGTCTTGTATTTTTCTATTATACAGACTTCTCCAATTAAATCAATAACACAAAATAGCTGTGGTAGAAAATACAGGTGGCAAGCAAAACTTATGAAGGCAGCCTTCAAAATATTCAGAGTAAAGACATGTATGAACCTACGGTGTGAGACCCTAAAATAAATACTGTTAAAATCAAATAATTTCAAAAGGACAAGTTACAACTGACACCACAGAGACACAAAGGATCATAAGAGATTCCTACAAATAATTGTATGCCAATAAAACAGACAACCTAGAGAAAGATCACCAATTCATAGAAATGTACAATCTTCTAAGAATGAATCAGGAAGAAATAGAAAATTTGAACAGGTTGATTACTAATAGTGAAATTGAATCAGTTATTTAAAAAACTCTCACCAAACAAAAGTCCAGGACCAGACAACTTTGCAAGTGAAGTCTACCACATATTTAGAGAAGAGCTAAAATCTATCCTTCTCAAACTTTACCAAAAAAATTGCAGAGGAAGGAACACTTCCAAATTCATTCTATGAGGCCAGCATCACCCTGATACCAAAACCAAAGATACCACACACACATAAAAATTACAGGCCAACATCACTGATGAATATAGATGTAAAAGTCCTCAACATAATTAGCAAACTGAATTTAACAATACATTAAAAAGATCATACACCACAGTCAAGTGGTATTTATCCCAGGGATACAAGGATGGTTCACTATCTGCGCTACATTAAAAACTGAAGTATAAAAATAATATGATTATCTCAATTGATGAGGAAAAAGCTTTTGACAAAATCTACCATCTATTTATGATAAAAACTCTCAACTAAATGGGTAGACAGGGAGCAAACCTCAACATAATAAACGCCGTATATGACAAGCCCACAGCCACCATCATCCTCAATGGTGGAGAGCTGACAGCATTTTCCCTAAGACTAAGACAAGGATGCCCACTCTCACCACTTTTATTTTACATAGTGTTGGAAGTCCTAGCCACAGCAATCAGACAAAAAATGAAGTAAAGGGGAAATTCAAATTGGGAAGGAAAAAGTAAACTTGTCACTATTTGCAGATGGCACGATACTTTATACAAAAAAATCCTAAAGATACCACCAAAAAAACTATTAGAACTCATCAATAAATTCAGAAAAATTTGCAGAATACAAGATTTATATACATAAATCTGTTACATTTCTGTACACTAACAAAAGACTATTGGATGGAGAAATTAATGCTATTTACAGCTGCATGAAAAAGAATAAAATACACAGGAATAACTCTAACTGAGGAGGAAGAAAATTGTACTCGGAAAACTACAAAGCATAAAGAAATTGAAGATGACACAAACAAATGTAAGGATATACCCTGCTCATGAACTGGAAGAATTAATACTGTTAAAATGACCATATTCCCCAAAACAATCTACTGATGCAATACTGATCAAAATACCAATGGCATCTTTCACAGAACTTGTACAAATAATTCTAAAATTTGCATGGAAACACAAAAGACCCTCAACAGCCAAGACACTCTTGAGTAAGAAGAATAAATCTGGAGGTAACAGGCTCCTTGTTTTCAAACTACACTACAAAGCTACAGTAGTCAGTACAGCACAACAGGGGCACAAAAACAGAGACGTAGATCAATGGAACAGAACAGAGAGCCCAGAAAGGAACCAAGACTTATGTCGTCAATTAATCTACAACAAAGGAGGCAAAAATATACAATGCAGAAAAGACAGCCTCTTCAATAAATAGCGGTAGGAAAACTGGACAGCTGCATGCAAAAGAATCAAACTGGGCTACTTTTCCACATCATATACAAAAATAAACTCAAAATGGATAAAAGACTCAAATGTAAGACCTGAAACCTTAAAACCCAGAAGAAAACACAGGCAGTATGCTCTTTGACATAAGCCTTAGCAATACTTCTTGGATCAGTTTCCACAGGCAAGAGAATCAAAAGCAAAAATAAACAAATGGGACTACATCACACTAAAAAGCTTTTGCACTGCAAAGGAAACTACACAAAGCCAGAAGGACACCTACTGAATGGAAGAACATATATGCAAATGATATAAGTGATATCTGATAAAGAGTTAATATCCGGTTATACAAAGTATATGTTCAACTCAGTATTAAACAAAAAACTTGATTAAAAAAAATGAATAGAGGACTTGAATAGACAGATTTTTTTTTCCCAAAGAAGACATACAAAAGGCCAACAGACACATGAAAAGATGCTCAACATCAGAATTATCAGGGAAATGCAAACCAAAACCAGCATGAGATACCACCTCACACCTGTTAGAATGGCTATTATCAAAAAGACAACAAATAACAAATGTTGGTGAGGACATGGAGAAAGGGGACACCAGTGCACTGTTGGTGGGTATATACATTGGTGAAGTTACTATGGAATACAGTATGGAGGGTCCTCAAAATATTAAAAATAGAATTACCACATGATTCAGCAATTCTACTTCTAGGCATTTATCTGAAGAAAACAAAAACACTAATTCAAAAAGATACATGCATCCCTATGTTTATGACAACATTGTTTACAATAGGCAAGATATGGAAGCAACCTAAGTGCCCATTGATAGATGAATGGATAATGAAGACGTGGTATGTATACAATGGACTATTACTCAGACATAAAAAATGATGAAATCTTGCCATTTGTGACAACTTGCATGGACCTGGCAGGTATTATGCTAAGTAAAATAAGTCAGAGAAAGACAAATACTGTATGATTTCACTTATATGTGGATTCTGAAAACTAAAACAAATGAAAAAACATAATAAAATAGGAACAGAGTTATAGATGCAGAGAACAAACAGATGGTTGCCAGAGGGGTAGGGAGGATGAAGGAGATGAGAGAAACAGGTGAGGGTGAGTAAGAGGTACAAACTCCCAGTTACAAAATAAATCGGGGGGAATGTATAGCTCAGTGGTAGAGTGCATGCTCAGCATGCATGAGGTCCTGAGTTCAATCCCCAGTATCGCCTTTAAAAATAAATAAATAAACAAATCTAATCTCCCCACCCTGCTGCCAAAAGAACACAAAATAAAACAAAAACAAAATAAATAAGGGAGGAGTATGAAATACACAATGTAAGGAATATAGTCAATAATAATTGAATATCTTTGAATGGTAACAGATGGTAACTAGGCTTAACATAGTTATTATTTGTAATATATAGAAATAGAGTCACTATGTTGTGCACCAGAAACTAACACACTGTTGTAGGTCAATTATACTTCAAAATCAAGCAAACAAACACACTTTTATAAAAAGAGATCAGACTTGGGGTTACTAGAAGTGGGCTGGGGAAAGGGGGATTGGAAGAAGATGGTCAAAAGGTACAAACTTCCAGTTATCAGATAAATAAGAACTAGGGGGGTAATGTACAACTTGATTAATATAATTAACACTGCTGTATGTTATACATGAAAATTGTTAAGAGAGTAAATCCAAAGAGTTCTTATAAATAGAATGTTTTTCCTTTTTCTTTAATTTTGTATCTGTATGATGACTGATGTTCACTAAACTCATTCTGATAATTATTTCGTGATGTATGTAAGTTAAATGATTATACTGTACATCTTAAACTTCTACAGTGCTGTACATCAATTATATCTCAATAAAACTAGAAGGAAAAAGATGAAAAAAAGAAAAAAATTAAATTACTTTCATTAAAATTGTAAGGGCTTTAATACAATTCTGATAATTCTAATGAAGACAAAAATTAAAAAGTCTTTAATAATGGTGATTTTAATCAGAAGTTTTTCCTTAAGGATGAATAGAAGTCACTGGTTTATAAATTCCCTGAACTTAATACAAAATTTGAATGTGTAGGTACATTATTCAGGGGAGAGGTGCCCCAAGCTTTCATCAGATTCCCAAAGTTTTTTCATTCAGATGGTCTAGAACCATCACTTTAGAAGTTACAAATACCCTTAGAGGGAGCTTTCCAATGGATTTCAATATAAAAATGTATGTTAAAGAAGAACAAATATCAAAAAAGTAGCAAAGACTTCTAAAGAACACCATTAGGAAGTCTTAGCCCCTAAATGAACTGAAGTGAGAAAAAACTTTCAAGGTCAAATGCAAAAAAAAGTTTCACTTAACTTACATTCCAAATAAGAGAAGGAAAGGTCCAGATTTGCCTATTGCTCAGATCCTAGTACAGTACTGACAGATGACAAGCAGAGAACAGATCTGGTAGCATGACAATTCTTCTGCCTTAGTTGCCAAAGGAGAGTGATCTTCAGATAGGAAAGGTAGGGAAAATGCTGGTAAGAGTAAATTGAAGCCTGAAATCCTTAAGAAGACTGGAAGAATTTCTCTTTCAATTGTGTTAGTCTCTTAGTTTTCAAACATTACTTATTTAGAACTTAAGAAAACTTAGTATCTGTTACCCGTTTATTGGTCTAGTTTGGCTATCCTTATGGAATCAGGAAGATTTGACATTTTGGAAGACTGGAGGTAGACTAAGTTAGCTCTGCTGTTCCAAAGCAGGTCAGAGAACTTGGCTCTAGTCAAGAGTCTGGAATGGGTTGTTTGAGGGAACTCTAATTCAGAAAGATATATGCACCCCAATGTTCACAGCATTGATGTGGCTACAATAGCCAAGATATAGAAACAATCTAAATGTCCATTGACAGGTGACATGATAAAGAAGTTGTGGTATACATACAATGGAATACTACTTGGCCATAAAAAGAATAAAATAATGCCATTTGCAGCAACATGGATGGACATGGAGATCGTCATTCTAAGTGAAGTAAGCCAGAAAGAGAAAGAAAAACATCATATGAAATTACTCATATGTGGAATCTAAAAAAAAAAAAAAAAAAGAAGAAGAGTAAAAGAGGACACTAATGAACTCATGTACAAAACAGAAACAGACTTGCCGATATAGTAAACAGTCTTATGGTCACCAGGGGAAAGGGGGTAGGAAGGGATAAATTTGGGAGTTGGAGATTTGCAAATAATAACCACTATATATAAAAATAGATTAATAAAACACATTTCTTCTGTATAGCATAGGGAACTATATTCACTGTCTCATAATAACCTTTAATTAAAAAAAATGAAAATGAATATATGTATATATATGCATGACTGGGTCATTATGCTGTACACCAGAAACTGACACATTGTAACTGACTATACTACGATTAAAAAAGTATTTTGTGAGCACTTGAAGCCAACATTGTACGCTAAGAACCTATCTCAGGTTCATTTTCTTTAAGTTAATGTTTCTGAAATAAAAGAGTATGGACATGCAATAAACATACTGCCTACCACAATGTGTTTAATAAATTCCCTATTTAGGAACATTTGTTTCTTTCTAGAGCAACGTATGTGTCCTCAGAGATGTTAAAGATGAAAACTGGCTAACTCAGTAGAATTGGTGCTGTCTATACAAATAGATGTCCTACTGAGAGCAAAGAGATTCAGAAGCTAAATAGCACGGCAAAAAGACTGGCTCTGAAGTCAGACATTTTTACTTTGGAAGCTGAGATCCATTACGTCTAGATTATGACCTTGAAGAAGTCCCTTCACTTTTCTAAGCCTCAGTTTCAATGTAAAGTGGGGAATCATGTGATTTATCTCCTAGGGTTTTGTAAGGATCAAAGAAAATAATACAAGTGAAGTGCTTACCAGTGGGCCTAGGCTGGCGCATCGCTCAGTAAATGGTACCTTTTGTTGTTGTTGCTGCTGCTGTTATTATTACCTAATAAATGCAGTGGTTTTGGTAGCTGTAAGCCCAAGCAATGCTTAAGGAAAAGGGGTCAGTATAATGCTATGATAAATTTTCAAACTGTTGAAGAAATTATCATACGAGGAATATTAGTAGTAAGTGTAATAAGCCCTAATCTTCTCATGTGTTAATATAATGCTCCATTAAATTGTTATTAATAATCATTAATGCTAATTTTATTTGAGTGAGCTCTGCCAAGGTACTCAGAGAAGTGTGAAGTCATACATAATAAATGTCCAAAGCATTATAAAAACATGTGAAATGACACCATTGATATACATGTAAATGGTTCATTGAAAGTAATTGAAGAAAGGATAACCAGTGTAATTTGCATATTTGTAAATGTGTTTTTATATTTTCATGTCCAGTGATTCAGAATTGTGAAAAAGATACCTACTTTTCAGGGAATCTGTGCCACACCCACCACTCATTGAGATGCTTTGTCAAGAACAATATTGTCAACAGGATGGGAATTAGGCTTCTTGCTTCTTAATATCAGAGCTTGCTAGGTAGTTCTAGAAGTTGCTAACTAAATAGCCCTTTCCCAGTGACTAGTACTTGTCATTGGAGTATTAGGGCATTGTTATTTATTTATTCTTCATTCAGCCCATTTGTAGAGTCCCAGCTATCCAAGGCCAAGTAGGAAAGGATGAATTGGACATGTGGTCAGCTCACAGAGGGATGACAGGGTACATGAATAATGCTAATGCCTGATGGTCTGCAGTAAGTGCCTTATTAAAGGTGCAGCTGACGTGCCCTGGGGAGAAAGGGACAAGGCTGTTTCAGTAGAGTCTTGAAGGACCAGTATTACAGATCTGAAAGTGGGTTGGTGGAAAAAGTAGGGAAAAGAATCTAGAAAGTAGGGACAGTGTACTAAACAGCAGAGAAAGAAGACATAGGTGAGCACTGGGGAATGCATGACTTTAATTCAATTTAATCGGATTGGAACAGAGGACTCATGTAAATTAAAGACAGAGGTGTGCTGAGAGCACTGGAGATTGAACTCTGTGAAATGCTGAAATTGGAGGGCCAGAGAGAGAAAGGGGAGACTGCAGTCCAAAGAACCAGGAGGAGACGTGAAAAATAAAGTGGTATGACAGAAAGCACGAGAAGAAAAGGCGTCAAGTGGAGGGTGGCTTCCAACAACATCAGATGTTCTCGATAGGCAAAGTCAGACGTGAAAAGTGCCCACTAAAGTGGAGAGTCAGACAACAGAAAGTACAGGAGGTGAGGAATGAAAGGGGTGGGGCGTGAAAAGGAGAGTTAGTGAATGCAGATGCACCATAAAAGCGATGACTTATACCACACTTGGTTATTAATAAATAAGACTAACTCCATTTTGGTGATCTGCCGCCATTTCGGGACAAGCCTTACGACCGCAAGCCTCAACTTCTGCCGTCTGCCTGTAAAACCCTCCCCGGACCTGAGTGAGAACTACTGGCAGGAGAGTTCATCCGACACGCCCCTTTCTCTTTCAGACACGCCCCTCTCACGTTCAGCATCCCTCATTTGCATAAGAATGCATCAATCAGCTCCCACCCCCAGGCATAAATAACCAAGCCTGTTGGCAGAGACCTCCTATCTGGAGTCCCCCTCTGCAGGTTTCTCGCAATAAACCTGACTGCCCTTGAGCTATCGTCTCTGATCCTTTCTCTCCGATTCTAACGGTTATAAAGAGGAGAGGGAAAGGGTAGTCTTAAGGGCCTGAAAGATGCCCTCAGTAAGGAAGGAGCAGACAGGATGCAGGTGACAACACAGAGGTGATGGTGCGCAGGATATGAAGCCAACACAGCGAGTGGCTAGAAGGAAGGGAAGAGGAATCACATAGGATAGTGAAGTTTTACAGAAAGATGTGCCTTTGATAGGAGCAGAAATCATTAGAGGAAGAGAATTGAGATATCGGGTGATGAGTCTTCTTTGAATGGTCTCAGCCTAGGTCCTTTAAGTCTCATTGTGCAGATGAACGGATCATCTTAAGAGATTTGGGATGTTTGCTGTCATTTCCTGGGCCACCCTGCAGTTTACGTGCATGTATTACATGTGACTAATTTTATAAAAATTAGAATATTTATGATACTTTGTAATGAAATTGGAAAATTGTTTCTTACTACTCAGAAATACAGAGATTCTCTTGCAGTGCAGGCCTTAAAAGAGTGGTAAAAATGAAGACATATTGAGTATTTATCTTTCACAAAAAGACAAATATTCTAAATTTGCTGACCTTTTCTTTTCTGAAATATCATCTTCCCTCGGGTGCCAGGGGCTGTGCACAATTGGTTCTGCCCTACTTTCCTTCCCTCTTTTCTCTGCCTTCCTCCCTGCAACAACCCTACCTTGCTGATTTCTGAACATTGACATGCCTTGGGATTTCTCCAAGGATCTCTTCTCTTCTCTACTGTTCCTTATTTCTGAGGAGAGCTCTCCCAATTTTATGACTTAAAAATGTCACCCTATCTGACTCCCAAAATTGTATTTCTAGCCTGGATTTCTTTCCCCAAACTGGAGTCTTAGATCTTCATCTGCTTACTCAACATCCTCACTTTAATCATCCCACACATATTTTTTGAACACTTACTGTGTGCTAGGCACCAGTTTCAACACTTGGAACACATTAGTGACCAGGCAAGAATCTCTGCCCCTATGGACCATTCATTCCGGTGGAGGGAGACTGAAAATTGACAATAGACATAATAACTAACTAAAATATGTAGAAAGTCCTAGAGTGATACGAGTTCAGTAGAGGGGAGACAGGACCATGGCACAAGGCTTGGGAGCATGGGAGCAGGGCAGAAGGTGTCAGGTTGCAGTTTTAAATAGAATAGGTAAGGTAGGGCTCATTGAGAAGGGGTCATTTGAGCAAAGATTAGAAAGAGGTGAAAGGGTGAATAAAATAGAAGGAATCCTCAGTGCAAAGGCCCTGAGGTAGAATCATTCTGGTCAAATCAAGAGTACTTGGGACTGTGGGTGTGGGAGAGCAACTGGGGTGAATGGGACACTCATTTCCTACCCCACCTACCTTCTTTCTCTCAATAGAACTTCTCCCCACCTGGCATTTTTTGTTCATATATTTGTATGTATTGTTTCATTTGTTTATTTTGTATTTCTGCTCATCTATTCTTCCAGGATGTGAGCTCTTTGTGGACAGATTTTATAATTTTTGGTTCACTGCTTTTTTCTAGCTGCTAAAAAATGCCTTGCTTCTACTGGAAGTGCAGTAAATATTTGTTAAGTGAATGAATGAATGAATAACTAAGAATATGGTGATATGTTAGGCCTGTATTTGCCCACATTTATGCATCTTTTCATTAAAGACAGCAAAAATTTGGGTATTACTCTAGTCACAGGCTATTGAGGCCTGGGAACAAGTAAATTGCACATTTTTAAAAGAATATGAAAGTATAAATTATAGAAGGCTAAGAGCAAAATAATTTAGTATAAATATTATTAGGTGATATTTCAAGATAATATGAATTTGATTGGTTTTTATTAATTTAGTTTTTGTGTTTATATGTATATGTGTGTGTATATATATAGAGAGAGAGAGAGAGAGAAAGAGAGAGAGAGAGAAAGAGAGAGAGAGAGAAAGAGAGAGAGAGAGAGAAAGAGAGAGAGAGAGAGAGAGGAAAAAATTATTGACTTGAACTTTTGAAACAGAGAGAGGAGGGCAGTGTATATTAAAGCCTTGCTTTGGGATCTGATTATAATTTTTGGTTCAGTAGACTGTAATTGTGGTATACCTCCACAAGCCACAATTTAATGAACCTGGGCTTCATTTCTAGGACCAAAGAGGATTGGGAAACCTGGAGCTCGATAATGCTGTTTTGTTTCATTAAATGTTCTCACCGTCAGTGTGGAAATAAATGTGACTTATCCCTGACAGATGATAAAAGGCAACAGACATCATTAGTGTCCATCACATGACTCCTGACACCTGCTGGAGAGAGGGCTTTTCTGTTTGCTCATGATCAGAGGTAAAATCTTTCTACAGATTGATTTGAAATTACCTCTTAACTTCGGTGTTCAGATCTAGCCATGAAGCCAAGAGTGGCTTCCTATTTCAACCTTAAAAACCTTCTTCTGAGGTTTTAAATCATTTCAGCTCTGTATTTCAGGATGTTTCAAGGGGCAACCATGCTCACAAAGGAAGAGGGCTCCGTGGAATGCTTTATTAGAATTTCAAAAAAGTGCCATCTCTTTAACTGCTCATTACTAGGAACAACCTGATGCCAAGCAATTTATGATTATTAAAACATATAATTTACATTTAAATTAAATGAATAAATAGCAGAGATTACAATACTGTGTTATATTTTCTTATTGTTTGCTGCTTTAATTTTTATACATACTAAAATAAAGAACAAAATTTATGGGTTTTCATTTGTTTTCTACAGAGAAATTATTAAGAAAAATATGAATTGGAGACACTACTCAGTCTCAATTATTTCCAATTTGTTCACGAGAACATGTTCTTCGATTGGTGTTTCTGTTAAAACATGACGTCTTTTTAAGAAACTGGATTATATTTTAATTGTTTTAGAAGATATTTCTCAATATTTATCTATGTAAGAAATCTTTTTTTTAGGATACATAAAGAATCCAAATATTTTACTTATAATTTCTTATATAAAAAGGTTTTCTTATATTAATAAGTGATAGTCTTAATAGCTAAGTAGTTAGTACATATTAAGAAGCTATTATATGTGTGCTGTTATGGCAGGTACTAAGGTGAATGTGAAAACTACCAGATCCCTCCCCTCAAAGTATGGAGTCCAATTAGGGATATACAAATGAAAGACACAAAAACGTTTTTAAATTCAAGATATAACAAAATTTATAGAAAACAAATACAAAGTGGTTTGATACATTTAACCTAGAATAGATCAATTTCAAAACTCTATTTCCAAGGAAATTGTGGGACTGGAGATAATGGTGTCCTCTTGAAACTGAATCTCTCCTCAAATCCTCCCCCACGATGCTGATCTCAAAAAAAGAGTGCAAATATTATCACAAATAGCTGAAGCCTTTAGTCTTACTAGGAAGTAGAAAATACCAAAATCAAGTTATCTGTAAACAGAGATATAACACCACATTCCAACAGACATCCCCAAACTACAGTAAGTCTGTGGGCTCAAAAGTAGGAAAGGGAAGCTTAAGAGACACCATTAAAAAGTGGAGCACATCAACGAGGCGTAGACCCTAGAAAAAGGAGGTACAACACTTAAGCGGCAAAATCTGAGGTCTAATATTTGGCGCTTCACTGTACCAACTACAGGAAAAAGTTTTGAAAATGAGTGATATTAGAAGTCAGCAGCTTCAAAAGGTACTGCTTCCTGGAGAGACTCATAAAAGTAGGGAAAAGATTACGCTCCTGAGGGTGTAACAGACATGAGAAAGAAAGCAAGGGAGAAATTGAAGATCTTGAGAAATGAAAGAAAACCAAGGCTTGCCCATCATTTCTATCTCCCCTACCATGGAGAACATTTATTAAAAAACTGGCTTCACTAGTCTAAGAAAGTAATCCTGATCCAACTCATGGTCCATCCGTTGGTCACATCCTCTGGTCGCATCTCATTGGAGGATGAGCTCCTCCAATAACCAGGGCAGCAGGAGGTGCCCCTGACATCTGGCTGCACACTAACTTCCAGTAGTGCTGCTAAGCATCCTCCAGTGCACAGGACCGAGCCCCACAGCAGAATTATTGGCTCAATAATTACTGTGGCAAATACCATAGATATGTAGGCATTTTCCAGATTAAATATAAGGAAATGATTTGGGGGGGGCAGAGGAAGGAAAGAAGGTGACAGTGACCTTCCCACTGCATCACACCACAGACACTCTGTATTCCAGCTACTCTTGGCTGTAACAAGCCAAGCACTAACAAATCTTTGTGCTCTTTTACTGGTTTCCCCTCACTTTAAAATATCCTTTTCACCTATTAATTTTTCTGTTTAATGAACCATCACCATCTCTCAAGATCACGTGTCATGAGATCAAGAGGTTTATTTTCTTGTTTTTAATGTTCACAGATCTGTTGCAAGCACAAAAACATTCTGGAATGTAGCAAATGTTCAATTAGTGTATTTTTTTTTTGAATGAACAAATGAATAAACTCAAATCTTAGTTCCTTTCTGTGGCATTCTTTAATTCTCAATTTCTTATTAGAAAAAAGAGAACCACCTTTATCCATACTTTGTACATGGCATACAGATGGAGATTGTGAAAGGTGACGTATTATACCTGATAGGTGCTTAATGTTTATTTAGTGAATGAAAAATGGAAGAACACGATGAAAAAAACAGGCAGACCTAACAAGTGTCTGAACCCATGTAGCTCAGTAAAACCGTCCCCTCCAGTTTTCCCTGAAGAACAGAAGCTGACGAACTTACTCAATATAAAGAAGCAAAAATCACTTATAACCAAGGCCCTGAAGAAAAATACTCTTTTACTTCTTGCTAAACATTCTTCTGACACACTCCTACAGACACACACATATACACCACACAGACGTGCATATTCAAAGCAGAATTGTATCATGCGGAATTTTATAACTGCTTTTCATGTCAGTTAAGTATAAATATATATTATTTGAATGAATCCATCACCTTTTATTTTACGGACACAACATGACTGGATGTAAAAAGATGCCTACATTGGACATTCACATTGCTTTCATTTTTTTGATGTGAATGCTGTGATTAAATTATTTTGTGTACTTTTACATACTACATTATTACTTGAAATAAGTTTCTATTGTATACGTCAAATTTAAGACTTTTTTAAAGTACACTGAAAATGTCCCTTCCAGAAAGTGAGTGAGTACCATCCCCCCAAACAGTACAGGAAAGAGGCTGCTTCTTCACATCCTTAATTTACACTGGGTACTGTGCTGTGTGTAAGATCTTAATTTAATGTGTTATAATCCAACAGTATTTCCTTTATGGTTTCTGAGTCATGGATCAATGTCTAGAAATAATTTCCCTGCTAAAAGAATCTAAAACTGTCTACAATTTCTTCTAATACTTTTTATGGTTTCATTTTTTTTTCATATAGAAATCAAATTTCTTCAGAAATTAATCTTGTTTTATGTCATTGGGTAAGCATCTTTTAATTTCCAAGTGGATACTCAGTTGCTTCAATACATTTAATAATCTACCTTTTTTCATCTTTATGACTTACATGATACACTAAATGAATATTCATATTTCAATCTGTTTCTGGAGACTGCACTTTTTCTATTGGTTTGTCTACTTTTCCTTCACAATGAAATTATTTTATTTATTATAACTTTATACTACACTTTGATATCTGGTGGATTAAAGTTCTCTTCTATTGCCAGATTGGAAGAAAATTTATATTTGTACAACACTGAATGATCATGATCTCATTCAGGGAAATAATTGGTCCCCTTTTTACTAAAGTTTTATTATGTTACCCTGTAAAGTTCTTTTTTTTTTCCAATGAAGACTTCATATTTCTTGCTGATTTTTTTCTAGATCATTTATAGTTTTGATTGTGATTGTAAAAGGTATTTTGATGTTATGATATTTAGCTGATCATTGTAATGACTGTATAGGTAGATAAAATTGATTTTCACGGTTATTTTCTAAATGAACATGTTCTATAAATCTTAATCTTTTCTTAGCTTCTAGTCAGTCATATAAAAGGCGAATAGTAGCTTTTCTCCCACATTTACTATTTATTCCTATTGTTTTTAAAATCTGATTGTACTGGCCATCATTTTCAGAAGAATTTAAAATAACATAAAATCACAAAGCATTCATGATTTTAAGAATCTAAAGCATGATAATAGAATTGTCATTTCAGTGCTGATACAAACGAAGATTGCAGTGGACTGAACCACATCACATATGTAAATCCAAGCTTTTATAATGATAATCAGAGAAACTATAGGAACAGCAATGGTGCATCTTCACTGGTCACAACAGAGATGCTAACCCACCACTCTGAACTGTGCATTTCAAGTATTTATCTTCCTTTCTTGTCATGAGCTGTTTAACCTAAGCAAATGGTTGATATAAATTGTTTTTAATAATTCCACTTAATATATGCCAAAGAATGATAGAAAATCACCATTTTGCAATGCCCAATGAGATAAAGAACCTAAGAAACAATTATGAATGCATGCTAAAATTTTTAGGTAAAATGTTGACATAAAATCTTATTTTGGAGGGAATCAAGTTACTAGGACGTGAACCTACTGATCAATTTCAGCACCACAGTGAGGGAGACAACCAGATATCATGTGTCACATTAAGTACTCTTGCCTTAAAAACAAACAGATGATAGCCAAAACAAACAAACAAACAAACACCACAACTGTCTGGATCTAATCTAATCTAACTTAAAACCTAACACCCAGTTTACAGAAAATAGGAAAAATAGAGGAATAAAATAAATAACAAAATGAAGAAGCCAAACCTAGAACGCTGTGCGCCCAAAAGGACAAATAAGTTGGCTTCTTCAACAATCAGTGGCATGAAAGAAAAAGAGGTCTGTTACACAATACAGCTGACCCTTGAACCACACAGGCTGAACCACGCAGGTCCACTAATCCATGGATATCGTTCAGTAGTAAATATTACAGTACTACATGGTCCATGGCTGGTTGAATCTGCGGACATGGAGGAACCACAGACAGAGAAGGCTGACTATGAGTTGTAGGCAGATTAGCACCCGCTCTGTTCAAGGTTCAACTGTAAAAGAAATTTAACAGACATACAACCAAACACAGTACAGATCCCAATTCCAAGCCTATTATAAATAGACATCTTGGAGACAATTAAGGACATCGAATACTGACTTGGTATTAAATGCTACTAAGAAATAACTTTAATTCTATTAGCTGTAATAATAGCATCTTAGTAAAGCAAAAAAAAATAAAATAATACCTAACCAGTAACAAACAACCAAAGTTCTTGTCAGGGAGGCATACTGAGATATTTACGGGTTAAATGTCAGCATAGTTGAGCTTTGCTTTAAAATAACTCAGGTTACAAAAAAAAGTGAAGCATATAAAAGAGTGGTAACATATTGGTAATTGTTGGAACTAGGTAGGAGGTAGACTGAGGTTCATGGTACTAGTCTCTCTCATTTTGTGGTGCGTGTGGTGAGTGACAGATAAAAAAGAAAGCAGGTAAGAAGTAAGAGGCAGTAAAAAATAGGTGAGGATCAATGATGATTCTGAGTAAGAGCAGACAGAGACCGTTAATATAGGAAGCACACAGCTAAGAATGACAAAGTACAAGCCAGGTTCAGAAAAAGTGAGACAGGGAATGTCTGAGAATTTAGAACTGAGCAGAGAGGGGAGAAGGGGAGGAGCCGAAGGGAGCGAGAATGCTGAAATAAGGCGCCTACAAGGGCACTTGCTATCTGGGTCACACATGTTCAAGAACTAGCACAAAAAATAAATTTTTTATGTCTAGATTATTTCTCTTTGGTGAACCAACTTCTCCTACACTGTTGTGTTATGTAAAATTTCCAGATAAGGACAAAGACTCTGACCTCCATCTCACGGCCATTTGCATTATCTTTGGCCGTGTTTATTTATAAACTGTTCTTTTAAAAAAAGGACTGCTGCAATTTAAGAAACTTTTCAAAGATATCTTTACTCTCACTTTATAAATATGAAAACAGAAAAAAAAAACCCCACTCTGAATTTTACATTATCCTAGGATGTACAGAGATGGCAACCCAATGAAGACCTGTCTCGTCACATTCAATAGAGGAACTGCAGAAGCAATTTGTTACAAGCAGATGGATAGTTGAACACTGAAAAGGATGATAAACTAGAACAAAATTAGATATTGAAATCAATTTCTTTTAGGCTTACCATGGAACTTCAGATTTACACAAACAATTGTATTTGAAGAAGTCGGAAAAAAAAAATGCCGTACTAAGATGGGTGCCCGTGAAAACAGAACTTTACACATGCTATAGCCTTTATAACCACCACTTACTTGGTTGGTCCAAATATTTATAGTTCATTGTTATGACTGCCAAAACTGGCAACCACAAGGATTGTTGTCTCAATTAGGACAGTAAACAGATTGTCTCTTTTTTTAATGAAAAAATCTAAAATGTAATACTTCACAGTTTAACATGCTTATTCATCTAAACGAGCTAAAAAATAATGGTGCGACATCTGTTCGAGAGGCATTGGTACCTCAGATTTTGGCTGCCTCCCCACCAATTTGGTTGTTTGAAAAAAATGAAGAATAGGAGGGGGAACTGTCATCAAAAAATCTTCTGGCATGCAAAGTATCTTATTTTTCTTGAAATAAGGATCTCATGTCTGTTGCTAGGGATAAAAAAAAAAGTCGTTTAACCAGGAGGTACAATGCTGAATACGACAGCAGTTTAATTGTTTTATATACATTTACTGATCCACTACGGATACTTCCACCCTGCTATAGTTCTTTAAGTGACTTTCTCAGTCCCCTCGATACTTAACCTTTGCAGCTAAAACCTGTACAAAATGGTAAAATATTTCTGTAGGTACTGAATTCATCTGCCAGAGTTTTTCACTAAGGGTTGCACCGATTTTAGAAATAGTGTCAATGGAACAAAAATCTAGCAAACATTTTATCCAGGCTGCACTGGATCAAACTGTAATAAAAGAAGGCAGTGCTGCCAAGGGAGAAGAGGTAAGACCTTCCCCATAGAAGCCTCAGGTAAGTGTGAGGAACCCGAACTGCTGGTGAGGAGAGCGTAACGACTTACCGTAGATGGTGTCTGGCTCAGCAAACTTATGTTATGGATGAAATGCATTAAACCTTAAAATTCAAGTTTACATTTCTAGAGATGTATTTCTGAAGCTTATCAAGAGCATAACTCGCTCTACTGAATTGTCACTGACTATATAATTTTAGAATCTCGAAAACACAGCGCTTTAGCTCGCACATAAATATAAATGTTATCATGAACATTTAGTTTTATTTGCAATGGGGGTGAAGATCTGTACTAAGTTAAATTAAAAACAATGAGTATGGTTTTTAACAATACTGAGATAAAAACAGCATATCTGACTTCCTAGCAAAGAGCAACGTTTCTGTTCTACCGCAAATTCAATGCTAGTCGTCCTGAGGAGAACCAGGATGAAACGTGTAAATGTCCCAGTGCAACAAAAGACCATGAAGGCTAAAGGCTAAGAGCTGACCGATATTGTGATATTTAAGTTTTATTTATTACACGCAAACAATTTTTGATCATCTACTACATGCAAAAACTGTGCCAGATTCCAAGAGGACGAAAAAAGATTAACTTAAATTATAACATGCATTTATTAAATATGTGCAGATCACTCTTGTTGGAATTACAGAAATGAACAAGAACATATTCTCAGGATCTCACAGTCATCGGTTGGGGTGGGAACACTCCCACCTTTATGAAAAATTGAAAAGATTAGAAAATCTTCAAGTATTTTGCCAGCTTAAAACAACAACAAACCCCGTACCGATACTAAGATAGTCTTCTAGTTCATTTGTGTTAAAAGAAATTCTAGACGAGGTCTTGTTTTTGCAACGTCTCCTCTCCAATGAATTTATATATTTTGCATGCAAGATTAGAACCAGTAACCCTCCAAGCTTCATTCACAGTGTTCCGTAGGCTGTATGTTAAGTCAGCTGCATTTCTACTCTGCAGAAATTTATTCTGCAGAGAAGAGTATGTTAACAGCTAGATTCTAACATTCTGAAAAGTCATTATAATTGTTTCTGGTTTTGTCTTCTGAATTATTTTCAGTGGCAAATTATTGGAGGGGGAAAACCCACGCCTAAACTTGGTGTCTGGTGCCAGTCTCAGATTTACACTCGCTAGCCAAAAGTGTAGTCCCCTGAAACCAAAGGCCGGATATCACCTCTTTGTCTTCAAAGATTGAAACCAGATTTCAACCTGGGGTTTCTCTACAGAGGACTAGCTGATTCCCAGTTAATGTGAGTTTGAAAAATTTGCATGTCACAAAAATAGTGTTTTGTAAACATATATTGTTTCAAATGACGTCCTATTTATTAAAATCAGAGTTTAGACTTTGGGACTTGCCACAAGTCAGTCAGTCACACACACGGACTGGCCACAGACTCAGAGGGTCAGTAAAGCTAGGGGGTGAATTGCCTCGAATTATACAGTGTTTAGGCTAATATCCATTACTATCAGAAACAACATTTTTTCCCCAAAAGAGTATCTGAAGAATAGCATAGGATGGTAGAGCTTTTTTCCCAGGGTTATGAATTTTCAAATATTTCTAAGAGTGTAATCATCTATTTTAAATACCGTAAATCCTGTTATATCTCACTTGGGTAGGTATCTAATAAACAATTATTACATCTCCTCGCATTTAAATTACCACTGAAATTAGAAATAATCTTTATTTAACATGAGTGTATTTAACACCATATGGGAGGGGAAATAGCTAAATGAAAATTGTTCACGTCAATGTGATCAGAGTAGGGGAAAGCAGTATTTCTTGACATGTGGCGTGTCACTCAGGGAAGTAAAAGACCCATCATATCCAAAATGCCAGCTTGGATATTCCCTTGCCACCCACTTCACGAACAGCCTTACCACATGGCATTAAATGCTGCAACCTTTCCTAAAAATGCCACTTGGATGGGCCCGCTGTGGTAAGTGTATAGGAACGCTTGGTCTGTCTCCTGAGTTTGTGATTTCAAGGGGGAGAATCCAGTAAATAGCATTGGCTGAATTTTTGTCCTCAGATGTTTGGCATAAAGGATCTGTGAGGACACTGGGACTTTTGGCTGCTTTCACACTGATGAAATAAATTATGCTGCTTGAAAAAATTCTACAGAACATAAC
The DNA here is from genome assembly GCF_048564905.1 of Vicugna pacos. Lineage (NCBI taxonomy): Eukaryota > Metazoa > Chordata > Mammalia > Artiodactyla > Camelidae > Vicugna > Vicugna pacos. Next base: position 4,197,438 of record NC_133011.1, read on the forward strand.
GCTACACAGACATGTTCAGCTATCTGCAAAAGTCTCAAAAACTTCCTCTCTTGGTGAGAATGGAAACAATTGTAATGTTTTATTTACTCTTTCTAAATACAATTCATTTACTGTAAAATACCTTATGCACATGTTTCAAAATACTCATTTTCTCTACATCTTTTTATAAGGCAGGAACTAACAACTCTGTTGTGGACACGTGTTTTTCCATTTTCTAAGCATCATGTATTCATGTGTCGTAAAAATAGTTTCAAATTCCATTACCGGTAAAAAAACAATTGAATACACTGGTTGTTACACGCCAACAAATGTAAAATATCTGGAAAATTTTATAAACCAAGAACTACATATGCAAGTAATACAGATACATATTTTCTTCTATTACTCACTTTCCATGAAAGAGTTCTGACTGATTTAACTCTCAAGAGACAAGATTTTGTAAAGCAAGTTCGTGTTGTTCAGACGTAAGACAACCCAATAAAACGATGCCGAGTTGGGTAGGACTTCTGCTGTTACTGTTGTGTGAAAAAGACTGCACAATTAAATGACAGATTGTTACACATCTCCCGAACAAGAGGGGCAAACTGATTCTGCAAGCAGCCAGAACGACATAATTAAAATAGAACTCCAAGTTTATATTAATAGAGTAATAAGTTAATTAAAATCAAGATCAACTGAACTTTCTATTTACAACCAGTTCAGACAGCCCAAGAGGAAAGGAACTCTGTTTTAGAGACATGTGTGACTCTTTGAGCTTCTGTCATCCAGGTGCCATTTCTGATGGAGCACATGTGCACTGAACAGTTGGCAGGGAAGGAAAAAGATTACTGGAGATGTATGTGCAGATAGTCACTCTAATGATATAAAATACGTCTGGAAAGAAAGCAGGGCTTCTTTGTAAGATGAAAAATTTCCCATGACTTCTCATTCCTTTTAGGCTTTGAATGTGGCTGGAGAATGCTTCTGTAAATGAGGATACATACTTTTACTTATGCTGTACATGGAGCAAAAAGAGATTTAGTCATCTGTAAGGGATGGAGTTATACACATAAATTGGCTGAGACATCCGAAGAATTTAGGATCTGTTTTCCATTTTATCTAAATGCACCATGAATAGGTTGCCTGTCAAAGTAGAAAGATTTACAGAAGTATCCGGTAGCATACGTTATACTACACTGCTAGGTAAGGTTCTTTTCTTGATATCTTATGCAACTACTGAAGAAGATATTTCTGCAAACTGAAAGGACCAGCAGAAAAAAATTCAAGATGTTTCTGTTTCAGTACATCAGAAAGTACTGGTCCCAAGAGGTGCTTTTATAAAATTATTTCCTTCTCGTTCATTGATTGCTGCTCAACTAATCTTCATCTGGTTCCAGATCGGGGTTGACATCTGTGGACAGTCTGAGATAAAAGAAAGCATAGAAAGCCAGTAGGAGGGCCAGTATGGCTGCAAGGACAAGACCAACTTCCTGAGGAAAGAAAAAAAAAGTAGATTTGCAATTCACGAAATGAGATTGTTTAACGTTATCAGCTCCGTGAGACAAAATGACCCAATAAAGAATGAACAATTACATTCTTTTGAACACTTCTGTCATTGAGTAAAGGAACTTATTTTGTACCTTGCAATACCCACTATGAAATGGCAAGGACATCAGTGGGTGATGGTTTGTGTTCGTCCAATAGTAAATGTAACACTTACAACTGTCATATATCTTCATAGTTTGGATATCACAATGGTGGGTGCAAGCAATGTCGTTTGTGCCTCCACAGTGTATCTTTCTCTATTTGAGTATGTTTCACTTTATTTCTTGCTTCAAAACATCTATTATCAGTATAGCATTCGGATTCAGCTTTTTCAAACAATTATCATTCCTTTTCCATAAGGAAGAAGCTATTATAACCAGCTTCTAGATTATGTCTCTGAAAACGTCTTTGTTAAATTATTTTTTATTGAAACTTATTTTTAACTTCTAAATTCTATAGTTTATGATGTGGCAGAACAAAACAGGGTAAGTACTCTGAGCTCATGAAGCATGATCCAGGATAATGCCCACAACTGTCAAGGACGGTCCCGGCTACTTCGTTTGGTGATTCGATGTGGATTGTACTAAGCAATTATATTGAAATAACAGCCAAAAAGTTTGCCACACACACAATGACAAAAATCATACTATGTTTCAAAAAGTCTATAAACTTTTTTATACATATACATACCATGAGGGAACTTTCTCAATATTAACCTATCATTTGGCTAAATAGAAAACAGAACAAATAATGCCAGTACAGTATCATACGAGGCCAAAATAGTCCCTCCTAATTTTCACTCCTGTATCACGTCCTTTCCTGACATTACTTTATGGAGGAGCAATTTATTTGCATTACAGAAATGTATTTTACATTTCATAAGAGTGCAAAGTTAATAATTCAATGTATGCCACTTAATAAACTTTAAAAACATTCAAATGGATTTGGTTTATAATCAACACGTTTTTTTTTTCACCTGAACGTTGAAATTACAAATGGACACAGATTTTTAGCTTCATAATGGCATTTTTTTTTCAGATTTCCAAACTATGAAAATAAATATTAATAAAAGCTATGGGGTTGAAAGGCTTGGTGTCAACGATCTTTGTAAGATGTGATTTTTCAATCTAATATATCAATATAATGTCAAATCAAAGTGACTTTTTCTCTGTTGCAGTTGGAATACTTTGGCATCTCAAAAGGGCATGGCAGCATCAGACAGGTTTCATTTATTTTCTTGTATCCACAGCTGTGCTCCCAGACCCATCTGGTTAGACAGCTACTAATTTTAAGAGGATGTAATAAACAAGTGACACACAACTGCAAACCCCATCTGTTCTGTACAGTGGACAACAGAATGCTCGGCAGCAGTCACCATTCACATAAGCTTAACGCAAGAATAAAGTTTGTGCTCTCGATTGGCGACCGTGATTCTCATCTCATGGATAATCACCTCTAATTGCTGCTTTTCACTCCTTCTTATCCTTTCAGACAATTCTGTATCATCTTCATTGTGTATTTTCAGAATATCCAGAGGCAGGAAAAAAGGGTTTGGGGGTAGAAAGCAGAGAACATTCACAGAATACAACTTCAGAGGATCCGTTAATTCAGTTAAGTCTATTCAATATACTACGGTGTGGGGGTGGGGCTTAAGAAGTATTGGATGAGGAGGTACAGCGAAACTTTTTTTTTTCCCCAAAATGTCCCTATTCTGTTAGGGGGATAAGCATTGTGAGGACCGCATGTTTGGAGCGTTTGAAAAATGGTAAAATTTGAAAATACTGCTTTCAGAATGCTGGTCACACTAACCATAACTTAGAGACCCACAGGCATTTAGGATTGCCCCACCCTCGGCCATTTTTAGTTTTAGATCAGATATAACAAAAAGAACAAAAATAATGGTTCTAGCTGGCTCACCCCAAGGGGTTGTTAGCAGGATCTGGCTGACATCTGAATATTTGATTTATGTAAGAGAAAATTCAAATTTTTGATCCTTATTCTTTTATTATACTTTTCAAATAAACCTAAATAAACTAATGAATTTGTAATCAACTAATAAAAAATAGATTATCTTTTTCCCTCTAAATGCTAGGAAACACAGCTATTGCATTCTAAAAAATGTCTAGTGACTCTGCAATTTTGAAAAATAACAGCAAATATTAGTGTGCAAATATTTTTTTAGGTGGTACTCATTTCATTATGGGGTCATAAATTATGACATTTTGTTTATATTGGTAAGAGACGGGAACTAATAGAAATTAATTCTACATTTTGAAGCAGCCATATCTTATTCTGAATCATTACTGTTCCCTGAAGTCATTTTCTATCACTAAACATACATTTATTAAAAAAAAAAGGCCAGAAGCCCGTATTGTATACATTTTATAACTCCAGTCTATTATTTCTCAATCAACACTGTAGATTTTATATGGTAATGAAATCTGGAAGTAATTTCTTTTTTTTTTTCAATATATGAGGTTTTTTTTCATTTTTTTATTTTATTTTTTATTGAAGTATAGTTGATTTACAATGTTATTTTCAGGTGTACAGCAAAGCAATTTAGTTACACATATACATAAGTATGTATATTTTCTTTTCAGATGGTTTTCCATTATATGTTGCTACAAGAAACTGAATACAGTTCCCTGTGTTATACAGTATGCCCTCGTTGTTTATCTATTTTTTATATAATAATGTGTAACTGTTAATCCCAACGGAAGTGATTTCTTGTATAAATGCCTCCAAGACTATTATGTCTTATTCATCTTTCTTTTCACAGGTTCTACAATATTGTAATACTCACAGCAATTTCTAAATAAATAATGAAGGACTGAGTCAGATTTCTAAAATCTATATACAAGGTATATGAAAACTATGTAATGTTTTCAAAACTTTACAGCAATAACACGCATAATACTAACGCCACAGCAAAACTAAGCACATTGTGCAATATGTAATAGAGTCACACAGTGCAGACTTAGATTGAAGTTTGATTGGATCTTAAGGCCAATGACAAACATCCAAGGAAAATTTTATTCATGCACACCAATAATAGCTAATTCAAGGAAATGTTTTCTCAACGAGCTAACCATCCGTAAAGGACTTCTATGTCCTAGGTTCAGCATTAAGTGTTCTCATAGTATTATTAAACTCGCCTGACTCGAGTTAATGGCACAAAATCCACTTCACAAATGCACCAGCTCAGACTCAGCTGGATCATGGTAACAGGAAGAGGAAAGAGGTGTGTGACTCTAGGCCTCTTTATTTCATGTTGTTGGATCATTGCTGTTATTTTTCTATTCCACTCAGCTGTTCATATTTTCTGTAAATTATTTTAGGATTATAACTATTATTCATTTGAAAAAAATTAGTGATAAAGTAGTATAATATAGTGGTCATCTTGTATTAACCAGGTAAGAGTCAAACATGTTTGATGCTCATTAGTCGTTAGTTGCTTCTCTGACATTATCAATACGGATAAAATCACTCACCGGGGAAATTAAATAGCATTAAATGGCAATTGCCGAAAGAAACTTTGTTATTTAAAATCCTCTGCGAAAATGACAAGGCAATCAAAGTCTGACAGGGCAAACTAATTAGTATGCCAGATTTGAAATGTAAAACAGCTCCATGGTTCTGATTTTTAAAAGTTTCATATCATTTTAATGGGCTCTGCACATAAATTTTCAAGCAAAGTAAACAGTGTATAAAGTTAAGGTTTTTGTCCTTCACAGGTTTACAAATCAAAATGATATGCTAGCTTAGTAAAAAGAAGCTATGTTTTGATGTCAGAAACTGTTGTACATACTTTAAATCATAAATTTTTTCTCATAAAAGATACACAAATTCTACATTATTTTTAAAAAGACACTAGATAACTGCACTGTAAAGTAGACTTATACTAGGAATATAGTTATTTCCTCCAATTAAAACAATAGGAAAAATTATAAGATCAAAGTAAAACAGGATGTATATAGGAAAGTGGTATGTATCAGTCAATGAATGGCTGCACTGTTTTTCAAATTCTGATGTATAGCTGCTCATACTATGCCACAAAGTGGAGTGTGCTACCCCAATATTTTTCTAAAAACAAAACAACACCAAAGTACTGTATCATGAAAGATAAAAGTAAGTGACATATTGCTTTCCTGGAAAATGACAGACAAAGCTCTCACTACGAGAGACAATCATCAGGTAGTTAATTGCAAAATAAAAAACGAAGCACTGGTTTTAGAAAGTTCATGCCACGGAAATCATTTTAAAGATGAATGAAATTTCATATGAAATTAGAAGACTTCAAAAGATTAATCATCTCTCTTTTAAACAAAAAGGCAATTCACTTTTTTTTTCCCATTAAAAACTGACACACAGCTCTAAGTGAGGAGATGGTGTTGTGAAAACATACTGTATCACCCAGTAATGCTTGATCAAAATCAGCAATCAGAAGTGAAAAGAAGGCAGTGTTTCGTGATCATAATAGCAAATTCTGGAAGACAACCAAATACATCATCTGGCAGTTCAACAGCTGTTACAGCTTGGTAGTAATACCTTGGCATTTGCTGTAAGCTATAACTTAGAAAAATTGATTTTTCATCTGCCAGATAAAAAACCAAAATCTCCTTTTAACATTTTAATATTTAAAATAAAACATATCGACTAGTCACTTTAATTTTACACATTTGACAGTAGAGCCATTAAATTAATTTTTCTATTTATAGTTCAATTTGACTCTAAATACAGGGCAAAGAGTTGACATGGGTAATAATGTCAACGTAATTCTGTTGAACTTCATTGTTCCAGCACATTGGATTAATATCTGCTAACACCATTTCAGTTGCTTTTATCCCTCTTAAGCAGTTGAAATACTGGTTTTCTAAAAGAACAAGTTTGGGAACATCATTAGAATTTTATCACAGAGGGTACTGACAACAATAATAAGACACAGGTAAAATTACCTCTATTGATGATCTAAGTGTACATAATTATAACTAAAATTTAAACAACCATAAAAATCAAACTTATTGCAAGTGAGAGAAGTTTTTTGATCCAGGCCACATATATCACTAAAATGTATGCAAGATAAATACAGTAGCTAGAGAAAAAATAAATTGAAACTTTCAGTGCAATTGGTTCTCCTTATGTGACACTGAGTCCTATTCTTAGAACTGATAAAATCTTAGGCTAGGAAGGATGTTTCTCATTAAGTAAATTCTTTATTTAAAAAAAAAACCTTTAATTCTGGCATTTGACTTAGATTTTGAAATGTCATAAAACATTTAGAATTCAACATTTATGCAGTTCAGTTTTAGAAAATGAAACGGCACGCATACATCAAATTGTCAAGTTACCAAACACGGGTACCTTTATGCCTAGCGCTGTTTTCTTGGCTTCTGCTTTTAATTTGGTTGCTCGTAAAATGGGTTTGGTTTTTTTATAATCCTGTTTACCTAGAAAGAAATAATTTCAGACAATGAGCTATAATTCAAGTTTAACAGCCATCTGAAATGTCAAAGAACATTTAAATAGAGTAAAACTGGGACACAAAGTTGCCAAGTAATTCCCAGTTATGGAAACTATAAACTTGTCACCCTAAGGTCAACTTTTCCTCCTTTCTTACTTTTCCAGGAAGAAGATTTGACAGACATCCTTGATTTGCTGTGTGGTTAAAATCAAAAAAGATTAAAAAAAATCATTCTAGAGAATAAGATGTTTAAAGTAAAGAGAGTAAACCTTTTAAAAGCATTTGGGGAAAAATGAGGAAATAAATGAGTATACGTAAGATCCCATTATGTAGGTAAAGTTAACTTTGTCTTCACAATTGAAGAATAAACAGTACATTAGAGATGTATTTTATTCTGATATATTAAGCAGTCAGTAATTGGAGAAATATCCTCAGGTTTTCTCTAAGTGAGAAACTAGAGAAGGATCTGTAAATAATTAACTTTCAGTTGGTGAATTCATTAGAAAAAAAATGTGTTTAACTTTTGTTTACTCTCAACAGAGGAGAGACTAAACATGGCTAGATAAATGATAGCTACAGTTAGATATTATTTCAGTCTTCTCTACCACATTTCCCAACCCCAAATGAACAAAACTGAGTTAGTGTCACCAAATTTGCTGTTTTGTGTGTACCATCTGGTGACCCCACTAATGACTAACAAAAGAGCTATTACACAGCCTGTGAGGAAAAGCTTTAACACCACCGCCACCAACAAAAATATTGACTAGAATAATACACTTGCTTGTTGTTGCTAATCAAACTCTTAGCTAAGAATTGGGTCAAATGAGTCTCAAATGTAATATGTCATTCTGAGTGGGAGTAAACACTTGACTACATACTCTAGTTAGCTATTTTATATTCTTATTTGGCCTTGTTTCCAACTTGACTCCCTTTCTTTTCAATCACCAGTTCCTTTCCAAAACTTGCCCCTAAATTTTCTTTGTCTAACTAATACAACTTCTACCTCCAACGTCCACATCTTCCTCCCACTGAAGTCAATCTGAAAGCAGTTTTTCTAAAGTAGAATCATCAAAATTTAATGTGCGATATATTTCTTAATGTGTTTGCTAATGATTCAAAAGTACCTTTAAAATTCCGTATAGATTTTTAGAATTAGAAATGGCAGGGAGAAGTGAGATAAATGGATGGGAGTAATGAAGAAATGTGATATTTGTGTTCATTAGACACATAAAAGTGTGTGTTTGGCTGAAGAGCTATGTAGTTTTTTTGAAAGAGAGAGTGTACACTGTTCCCTTAACTGCAACTGGAGAGCAGTCACTCAGGATCCATGAGCTTGCAGAAGCTTAATAAATATTTTTTGATGCTAGGGTTTAATGATCCAGAAATGAGCCAATTGTAAAAAAAAAAAAGTATATCAAACGATCTAAATTTAAATTATGGAATGAAAAAAATACAGAAAAAATACTCTAGTCCATTTTAAATCAGCAACATTTAATTTTGTTGGAAAAAAACCTGAAGTGTTCACTCTGATTTCACATCTCAACCATCAAACTATTCACGTCATTATTCCTGCTGAGACATAAACAGCTCTGAACAATGACACTGGTGACACATCAAATGTCCCCACTCAGGGTTACAAAGCAAGTTTCTAATGAGAATCTAAAGAGATATTTCAAGATTATGGATTTCAGGCCAAGGAGTCATGCCCTGTGTTATCTTATATATGCCCTAAAATAAACTCCGGGTGCAACAGGAACAAAATGAACAAAAAAGGATTATGGTAACCCATCTGCTTTTCATACACACGTGCAATATTCTGGGTGATGTGGCTGTCATAAAAAGGATTCAAATCCACCTCAAAGAGTCAATGTTGAAGTGAGACTTTATCGCTCTCCTTCACTTGCCATTGGTTAAATAAAGTGTTCTACTTCAACTCCTATAATCTCTTTAAAGAATAATACTTCTAGATTTATATTAAAATTGATGTGAATATTTGAAGCTGTATTTATAATAAATAGATGGTTTTAAAAATTATTGTACACCTGGTACTTCTGCAAATAATGCATCTGTCATTAATTTAGCATTCTCCTTGCTGGCTATGCTATCCAAGTATATATTGCAAAATGTGGTTTCAGTCTACTAAGTGAAAACGTTTACAGGCGCATCTGTTAAGTTCTTTATAACTAAAACCAGATCTTTCCATTATACCCAAAGCCATTTTTAACATTTTAATTTCTTATGACTTCAAGAAAAATACCTATGCCCACATGATTGTAAAAAAAGTATAAAATAAGAAGCTCCTGCTGGCTGAGTACTTACATCTAAAAAAATACATTTATATAATCTAGATTTTATTTGTAGACAGTTTCTTAACTACAAGTGGATTTGATTTTGGTTATATCAGTAATGCAATAACCAAGGTAGCTGTTTAGCAACTGCTCATTAAGTTTTATATGAGAGAAATTCTCCTGGATAATTCAAGCCTATGAAGCCAACCTTCATCATCTAGTTTCTCTCCTCTCAGTTACACCATTCACCACATTTCTGTATTTTCATTTCCTGTGACACAGTTTAGGCAATGAAAGCTTTCTCTCCCTTCTTCACACTTTTTGATGGACTGATTCATGCTTCCTCCCTCCAATAAAGTCCTATAATATTATTTTATTATATTTTATTTTAAAATTATCTTATAGTGAAATTGACATTTTTTTCTTTTAGCATACAGTTTAACTATAGTGCTTATGTACAGATTCATGTAACTACTATTATAACCAGGATACAGAAAAGCTGTGTCATTCCCAAAATTCCTTGTGCTATCCTTCTGTACCCACCTCCCTCCCATCCATAATTCCTGGCAACCACTGATCTATTTGTCCATTTCTATAGCTTTGTCTTTTCAATAATTTGGCAATAATGTGACAAGAGCTTCTTTTATTCAGCATGAGGCATTTAAACTCACCTATTTCACCTGAGCCGTATTGTATCAGCAGTTCACTCTTCTTTACTGCTGATTAGTATTCCATTAGATGAAGGTATCAGAGTTTATTCATTCACTCATTGAAGTACATCTGCGTTATGGCCAGTGTTTGGCAAGTCTGACAAGAGCTACTACAAACACAGGTGTACAGGTTTTTATGTGAACATAAGTTTTCACTTCTCAGGGTAGGATTGCTGAGTCCTATGGTAAGTGTATATTTAAACTTTGTAAGAAATCGGCAAACCACTTTCCAGAGTGGCTATACCATTTTGCATTCCCACCAGCAGTGAATGAGCGTTCTGGTAGCCTTGCATCATCACCAGCACTTGGTGTTATTTTATCAAGGCTGTCTAACTTTTTAGTGTACAATTGTTTACAGCATTCCCTATAATCCATTCTATATGTGTGAGGCTGATAGTAGTTAGGTTATGGATATGAAGTCTTTCTTCTTTATTAATATAGTTATTAACAGGCATACATTTCCATTTCTTCATATTTACCTGTACAGTTACTTTTACTGGTGTTAAATTATTATTTTTGTTTGTAGATTCAAGTTACTGCCTGTGTACTTTCATTGCAGCCTGCAGGACTTCTTGTAGTGTTTTTTGTAGGGCAGATGTACTGTTGAAAAATTATTTGATTTTGTTTATCCAAGAACATCTTAATTCCTCCCTTTTTTTGAAGGATAGTTGTGCTGGGTATAGAATTCTTGGCTGACAGTGTTTTGCTTTCAGTACGTCCTATGTGATGAGTTACTTTCCACTTGCTACTTTCAAGATTCACTCTTTATGTTTGACTTTCAACAGTTTGACTACGATGTGGCTGGGTGTGGATCTCTTTGACTTATCCAACTGTAATTTTGTGAGGTTCCTGGATGTACAAATTAAAGTTTTTCATCATATTAGGGAAGGTTTTACACATTATTTTTTCCCAATTCTTTCTGACCCTCTCTCTCCTGCTTCTCATTCTGGAACTATTATTATGCATAGGTTGGTATGCTCAGTTGAGTCCTATAGGTCTCTGGGTCTCTGTTCATTTCTCATTCATTATTTTTTCCTCATGTTCCTTAGATTGGATAATCTCAATTAACCTCACTTCATGTTTCCTGATTTGGCTGCCAGTTCAAATCTACTGTGAAGCCCCTCTAGTAAAATTTTTACTTTGGTTACTGTATTTTTCAACTCCAGAATTTCTATCTTGCTTTTTATATGCATAATTTACATTTCTATAATAATATTCTCTATTTGTTGAGACATCATTCTCATACTTCAGTTCTTTAGACATGGTTTTCTATAGTTTTTGACCATTTTTTAAATGGCTGATTTAAAGTCTTTGTCTAGTAAGTCCAAGGTTTGAGCATCCTCAGAGACAATTTCTGTTCTTTTTCTGTGTTTGGACCATATATGGCTGATTTTTTGTGTGTTTCATAATTATTGTAGAAAACTGGACATATTAAATAAAGTAATGTGGCAATCCTGAAAGACAGATCTCCTCTAGGATTTGTCGCTACTGCTCTTTGTTCTTCTTGGTGTCAGTGTTTGTTTGTTTAGTGACTTTTAAGGTCTACTTCTGTAGAGTTTGTATTCTTTGTCATATGCAGCCACTTAGCTTAATGTTCATCTAAAGACTAGACAGACATGTTTTAAAATATCTTGAATCAGTAATTCTTCCAGCTTTGTTGAAGAGGGGTGTGTGTGTGTGTGTTGACATACGTTTTCCACACCTTGACAGAACTTGATAGTTCTGCTTTAGCCTTCACTTTCTGCCAGCTCCCACAAGGTCAGCAGGAAGTGAAAGATTATAGCTTTTCCAGGTCTTTACTGAACATGGCATAACTCTGCACAGGCTCATGATTTCCTAGATTCCTAGGAATCTATGTCAGGGATTTTTAAAGATTCTAGAGACATCTCATTACACAATTAAAAAAAAATAGAAAAAAAATCATGCTGGCTGCTAGTAATCCTGCCTCAAGTAGCTGTGATGTTAAATGTTTGCCACCAATTGTTTTTGCCAAAAGGATTAGGCACTGGCTCTTCACACAGAATGAGTGCTAAGTCAGATCAAATAAAGACAGATTCTGAAAACGGTTTTCAGTGAGCGCCCAGACAGGCCAAATGGTGACAGTTCTCTGAGGATGAGATGTGGGGTAGCTCCAAACCCACTCTGCCGCTGCAGCGTGTGTCGGCTGCTGCTTTTCACAACTGTTGTTACAAGGCTGAGGAGAGGAAGGCAGGATTAAGGCAAGTTGAACAAAACAAAGACTGATGTTCTTCCTCATCAATCTGACTAACAGATTTAGCTGTTTTCTTCAAGTAAACACTCTTTGCACTGTTTAACATTTTTGTTAATTTCTAAATTCTGAAAAAGTTGATTTTGACAATTTTTTGTCATTGTTCTTCCTTTTATGGAAGAGCAGACTTTCCATTCAAGAAGTGCTTCTTGTTACTTTTAAGATCATTATATTTGAAGTGAATTTCTTATCTACAGCCTATATTTAGGTCAGTTTATAAAATTTCAACTAGAAAAATCCTCTGTCCTTTAATTGATATGGTTAGACTATTAATGCATTTTCATTCAGATCTACCAATTTCTTTTTGGTTTCTTTTTGTTTCCTTTGATTTGTTCCTGGTTTTCTTTTCATGCTTTTTTTTTTGAACATTTTTTAGTATTTCATCCAAATCATATTTATTATATTTTGATATATCTCTTAGAATGTTTTAATAGTTCCCCGAGAGATTACAGAATATACACTTAACTTTTCAGAGTCTAATTCAAATCAATATTTTATTCAATTTGCTATTTTTAAATGCATTCTACATTATTAAATAATTTTAGCATGCACAGCGCAATACCTTTCACATTCTAATTTAATCGGAACAAGCCACCTATTGCTTCGCAGTGCTAGTTTTACATTTTGCTGTTTCTACCTTTTAACATTGCTGAGCTAATACTTGATCTTCTTGGATACACGTCATGAATTAGGAAAGTTGTTTCTATACAGTTGACTTTAAATAATTCAGGCCTTTAAATGTCTGCAGACAAAGAATTACACAAGTGAATATACTACTGTACACAGATGTGTTTTCCTTAAAAATCCTAGGCAAGACCTTGGTGTCCCTGTTTGATGCATGTTCTTATTAGAGCTTAACTGTTTTGTAATAAAAAGTGAAAAGTACGTGCATAGTTAGAAGGACTATTGTACTTTGGTTACTGAAATTTTATAGTCATAATAAAAACTGAAAGTTGTCCTTAGATAATACCTGTGTTTTAGTTCTGGAATAAAATTTTCTATTACCCTTCTCTTGAGTTTTGTGTTCAGCTTAGTTGAAGAGTATTCTTAAATTGCTAGATCTGTACTGTTAAAAAGTTACATTATTATTTTAACTACTTATTTGTATTAATAGAATTTTCTTGATACTATAAAACCAAAACAAAGTACAGGGATAAATGTAATGCTCAGGTTGATACATGCTGACAAATGTCATTCTTAATCCTCAATCTCATTTACTTCCATCAAAACAGCCATAATGTTCTATTTGACTTTCTTTAAAATAACTACACATTATCATCTAAACTTATGAGATACAGTTATACTAATGACGTGTCACCTTTGTATGTTTAAAATAAAGTTGCATAATTAATACTCTAGTAGAAAATTCCATGATATGAAAAACTATTTTTATGGCTTAGTAAGAATATAGATTTTATTATCCATTATATATAGTTCTTAATAATAAATATATATTTAGATGACTGCATTATTAATATTGCCAATACAAATAGAAAATTTCTCTGAAATCATGATACTGAGAGTCTAAATTCCTTCAATCAATCTGAGATTCTTAATCGAGAGTGTGTGTTTCTGTCACTATGGATAACTCATTATAAAACATCTCCTTTTGCATGTAAAATCCAAGATCATTCTTGGGAAGAAAATTTAAAAAGCTTTTCCCAAATATGCTGATGATATAGCTAAGTAGTGTACTTGGAACAGTGAAACATAATTAACTTTCATGTTAATGCCTGGACTTAACAATAACTTATATAAGGGAAAAATACACTTAAGATGTGTGAACTTGGCTATTTATTCTATAATAGAATTTAGTGATTTTTTGTCAAAATCAATCTGCATTTAATGCTGAAAACCAGGCATTTCAAAATTAAGAAACATTAAAGCCTTAAATGTTTACACAGGAAATTTACATCATAAAATTGCTCTTTGAACAAATATTAGCAACTGATTATCAAATTGCTATAAGTATATACATATAATTATTGAGCAGAATTGAAGTAATGTTGTTTTGGCTAGCAAATAACAAAATATTATTATTCATCAGGAAACAAGTTTTATATATATATATATATATATATATATATATATATATATGTATGTTGTATGAGCCATTATTATTTTTATGGTTAGCAGATAAGAGTTACTAGAATCCCTGAGAACAGCACTATAAATAGTGTAACATCAGAACATATCACTGATTATAATTTTTCTTAGTTAACTTTGTGCCTAAACATAACTGAAAATGTTCATTTATGGCCATAAGAATTCTTATATCCTTATTTTCTTAAACAATGCTTTCATTCACTCATTAAAAATTATTTATTGAGCACTTACACGCTATAACAGTGTTCAAGGCACTGAAATACAATAGCTTTAGCAAAACAGACCAAATGCCTATTATCTTGAACCTCGTGAAAACATGGCTAATAAGCAAACAAAAATAAATGGTTCAATTTGCCAGATAATGAAAAGCACTAAAAAGAAAAATATAGTTGGTAATGAGCCGAAAACAAAGGGAAGAGATGTATTGATTCAGATAGAGTGGTCAGGGAAGGCTTTCTTGATAATGTCATTTGGCATTACCATTTGACGTCACTTAACTAGATGCTTGAGTGAAGTTAGGGAAGGAGGCACGTGGATGCCTGGTGGAAGCAATGCCACATACTGGGAGCATAAAAGTGCAAAGACCCAGAAGACAGTAACCTCTGGAGGGGGCCAAATGTCACTGATGTCTCTCAAGTCAGAAAGACAGTTTAATAGGCAATAAAGTAAGAAAAGTTTAACTTCTGATACCAGGCTCAATGGTTCAGAACAGACCCTACATTCATGTGTCAGTTTCTGAGTCTGTGGGCTCAAATGACAGCCTTGGATATAGGCAGGGTCTTCAGCTTGGTTCTCTGATCTGTGATGTGAGAGCTTCTGAAAATAAGAGTAACATAGAAATATTACTCCCTTTAGCTACTAAAATGGCAGATCAAGGGGAATGCATACTCCTGCAGAAGTTTCAAAGGCTGGCTGTATCATCAAAAATTAAATATGCAGTTTCACTGATTATTCCCACAGACCTACTTCCTCCCTGTGACCAGTTGGTCTTGGAGACTGAGTACAGTCAATTTAAACTTACGGTGGAATTTTCTTACTGTACTTACTGTAGCAGAATACAAATGTCATTTGCACATGGTCACGACTAGTTAATTAATCTCGCCAAGGCAGTTTTCTAAGTTCTGATAACAGATACCACATGAGACTATCTGCCTTTACTGGAAAGGACAGCAGTATACTTACAGAACCTCTTGTAAACTAAATCTGCTCTCCACCTAGTCCTGTAGTCTGATTTGGGGAGACTTTAACTGCCTAACCAACCCATAATAGATCACAAAGTCAACGATAGGACACAGGCCTTGGAGAAGACATGACAACTGTCTGAGATGCCTCATTTAGATACATGTACAAGAAGGAGAAGAAAGAACACTGTTAAAATCTGATTCATGGACGCCCACTGAATTAGAGCATGTCAAGATTGTCTCCAAGAAGAAAAGGTCAACTTTCTGCTGCATTTTGCACTCTATCTACCATTAAGAAGGGACCAAAGGTACAACTTCATAAAAAATTGGCTTTATTTGATAATGTCACATATCCATACCTCTGCCAGTATTTTTCTACTAGGTGTATATTGTAGAGAAACTCTTATACATGTAAACCAAAGAACAGACATGTCTAAAACTATTTATAGAATTCTCATCATAGCATTCATAGGAAAAAAAAAAAAAACAGAATCACCCAATTGTCAAAACCAGGAGAACAGATAGAAAAATATTGGTATATTCATACAATGGAATGTTATAAAGCATAGAAAATGAGTGAACAATATCAACACTCACCTATAAGAATAAAACTCAAAAATACCATGTTCAGTAAGAACAAGTTACATAATGATATATACAGCATGGATTCATTGCTATAAAGTTCCAAAACTAAAAAATATATCATTTAACACGTATGTGCATAGAAAATTTATGAATGAAATTAATGTAAAATCAAGATAGTGTTTATCTCTCAGGGGTACAGAGGCATAGAGGGTGTTCCAATTGGGAAGGGGCATAAAGAAGTGTCTAAGGTAGTGATACATGTCTAATATTTAGATGATGGATACATGGTTGCTAATATTTTGTTATCTTTTTAATCTACATGCATGTTTTATATATGCAGAAAACCTGAAAACCTGCTGGATCACGGGACAGTTAAAGGTTCTCCGTAGACTTCCGTGCCAGCTACCCTGCCTCTTAGAACTTATGACATGGCACAGTCAATGGGGCCTGAAGTGCTGTGAGCTAACTGAGACACAGAAACAAGCCTTTAGCAGGTCCCCAAAAGAGAGGTGGCAGTCTCTGGGTTTTGGAACAGTGCCATGCATCCTTCAACAGGTGACAGCTGCTAAGAAACTACTCCTGGATTGCTACCAAGCTCTGATGGAGACCGACTACCTGGCCACGAGACGCAGGGACCATCTGGCCTGAGCCACCAGTCATGAATTGGGGGTTATCTAATTCAACAAATCATAAAACTGGGTGTTCCGTTTTGGTAGTTAAAAACATGCTTGTAGATGCTGTACCAGCTGGAAGTAAACTGGTATCTCTGGAGATGGTCCTAAAACACAGCCTATAAGGGGAATCCTCCCAGTGGCCAAAGTTTAAGTTGCACATTTTATTGTGTACTTCAGCCGGAAAGAGAGGTAACCTAAGGAAAAACACATATTAGTCTTCCTGAATTAGAAGCTAAGTCTGTTACCTAGTCATTCTGGATTCTTCACGCCTATGAGTAAACAGGTAAAATGGGAACTCACAGTGCTGGCTGGTGTAACTGATGCTGATTATCAAGGATAAAGTGGTTTGTTAATACATAGTGAAATCCAAAAGGAATGTGGAAAGATGTGAAGGAATTCCTGGGGTCATCCCATGTACTACCGTGACCAATGGTAGCGTTTAATGAAATTCCTATACAATCCTAGTCCTCCATGTCCTTGGGTTCAACTAACTGTGCATCAGAAATACTTTTTTTAATTCCAGAAAGTTCCGAGAGGCTAAACTTAAATTTGTTACACTCCAGCAACTATTTGCCCAGCATTTATATTGTATTTACGAGTATTTACATAGCTGTTATACTGTATTAGGTATTATGAGCACAGTTGACCCTTGAACAACATGGGTTTGAACTGTGTGCTTACACATATATATGGATTTTGTTCAACAGTAAATACAGCAGTCCTGCATGATCTGTGGTTGGTTGAATCCGTGGATGCAGAATCACGGATATGGAGGAACCACAGATACAGAGGGGCTGCATATACAAAGGGCCAAGTTATATGCAGGCTTTGTACTGTGCAGAGGACCAGCGCCCCAAAGCCCAGATTGTCCAAGGGTCAACTCTAATCTGAGATGATTTGAAGAATACGGGAGAATGGGTGTAGGTTATGTGCAAATACAGTTGACTCGAACAATGCAGAGATTGGGGCACTGACCCTCTGCACAGCTGAAAATCCATTGTATATCTTTACAGTCTGCCTTCTGTATTCCTGGTTCCACACCCACAGACTCAGCCAACCCAGGATCTTATGGTAGCGTAGTACATATTTATTGAAAAATAATCTGTGTATATGCAGACCTGAATAGTTCAAACCCATGTTGTTCAAGGATCAACTGTATTTCACCATATTACATAAAGGACTCGAGTATCTGAGGATTTTGGTATCCACGGGGGCCCTGGAACCAATCTCGTGGATGCCAACGGCCTTTATAATGACTTTATGAGAAGAAGAATCACCTAGAAGATTTGGGCTACCCATTGAAGGCAAACGGCTCACTAAACTAAGATGCTTGCTAGCGATTAGAAGGTCTGGAATGAGCACTGGAGAAGAGCGGTCATAAACGATAACCACTGGGACCAGCTAGGGCAACAGTAACCTGGACCTAGAACTCTTCGCCTGCTTCTAGGCTGTAATGACCAGTCTCTTTACACAACCAAATTCTCTGTGAAATCAGCACTATAAAAATGTAAATACATCCTTCTCATCCTTCAGCCGGATCACCATAGAAAAAAGAAGACAAGAAAAAAGACTGACTATCACTCAAGATCTTAGTGAATAGCAGTCCTGGGCGTGGCTGGAAAAAAATGGGGTAGTTGTTGAAGACCATCTAAGATATTCTTCAGGGTTACTTTGATGATAATGACAGAAATCTAACCTGCGATAACATGAAAATGAGAGAGAGGGAGAGAGGAGAGAGGAGAGAGACTGATTATTGATTGATTCCAGGAGGTAAGACAAGAATGAGTTTATTTCTTATTTCACTCTGGATTCATGTCTATTTCCAGCCCTGGCTCACGTTCTTATGAAGCTAAGAGCTAAGTGGAATGGGCACTTTTCCTTGGGGTCATTTTAATCATTCCTATGTCCCCGAAGATTCCCTATCAAGTTTCTTACAATGACAGAAAGATTCACCTAATACTACGTATCTAGTTCCCCATTCGAGCAGCTTTAACAAAACAAACTCGTCTGTTTCTGATTTCTCCTGTTAAATATAAATTGAAAACATATACTTACAAATTAATTTGCTGCTGCAAGTCTTAAACAGGGCTTATGAGCACCAACTAAAACAAAATCATAACTAAAAGGAAAACACTGATGCAAAAGAATTTTTGAATTATGTCTGAATTTTCGATAGCAAAGATGATATCATATATTTTCATAATTTTTATTTATACATGCTTTGCAAACAATCTGTGCAGTATCTGCTTTTCAAATAGAATACTTGAAAGAGCCGTTTTCATTTGTAATTTCTAATCACTAGATATTATATGTGTTCAAAGTTTCCTTTCTTATTCAGCAGAATTAAAATATATTTAACTGTAGCATGAGCAATGTTTCTAGAAAGAATCATGAGTAGATATAAGAAAATATATTTAATAAAGATCATAAATATTTTGGTACCTCAGTATTAGCATTTACTATTCCTAATATTACATTAATTTAGGAGAGAATAGAGTAATTTATATGCTCCATTTAATTCAACATTAAAACCTACATTTATGCCATGAATTATTTCACAGTTAAAGCAACAGTCAGTTTTAACTATGCCACGGTTTTACTGACAGCTTCCTTAGTTTAATAAAAGAATAGATTCCTTAACCGCTTTCGGCTTTTCGCTTTTCGATTCCTTAGCTTTGCCCGGAAACAAGACTGCATCTTTGCCCTTTGTCGATATTGTTGCCTAAGCTCATTATCATGTGAATATCTGGTTATTGTTTTATAAATGTTCATTTTTTTCAGAGGCTCACCGTTTTTTTTTTCTTTCTCAGCAGCCGACTTTACACTAGCCACACTCATTATCATCATGTGTCAGAACTGCTCTTCCTCTGCCTTTGCTGCTTTAAAAATTAATGCACTGTTATTTTTTGAATACTGCATAAGCTGCTTATGAGTACATTATGCTCTCAAGCAAGCACATGCAGAAAGGCTTCCTAAACTGTTATTCTCCCAATGAAAATACAGCTGGTTCTGCTTGAAAGGCACATCCTTTCACCTGCAAATGGACCTGCTCCTACACTTACTCCTCAATTCATTGTCTTCTATTTGTGTCTGGAAATCTTTAATTGCCTTTAATTAGAAAAAAGTAAATTCAGTGCTTTAATCTTGCAAATACATTCAATCATAATTCTGTCTGGGATGAATACCAAGTTCTATTCACTGTCTGATCTCTATAACAAAGATATATAATTTATTGTCCATTTATATAGACCACATCAATTAAGATACAATAGAAAAGCAAAGAGATAAGAGTCAAAATATTTGAAAAGAAAAATTTGCAATCTAAATTTAATTACTCAAATGAATTATTGAAGATGAGCTATTTACAGCATGCCCAAAATACTGACAAATAACAAAATTTGCCAATCAACAATAAAGACTTTTATATTTCCTTCAAAATTTTTTGGAATTATTTCTCATCAAGAGCTTCAAATCCCTGCTCCCTTCCTCAAAAAGCAAAAGACTATTTGGAATCTGATTTTTCTCATATTACCAAAATTACATGTAAAAGAATAATTTAATTTAGCATATAAAGTAATGTTCCAACTACACTTATAGGAACACAATTTTTAGCTACTATATTATAAACTACAAATAACTGTAGAAAACTCTTTGCAAAACAAGAGTCAACAGTCTATAGCAAGCTCAGGTGGCTATGTTAGCAAACAAAAAGCCTGCATTTTGATAGCTGCAAGATGAATAAAATCGCACATGGCATGGTCACAGGCAAAATATAATTAAAATGTTAATCAATCAAGCTGATAAAAAGAAAATTACTACAAAACCCAAAACACAATAAAAAATACAGATCTAATGGATTCTCACCAGCTTTTATAGATAATACATCTATAAATACAAATAAATACAAAAGTAAACTTTTATATTTAGCCAAGTCATACAAAATGATGCCACATATTTACTTAAAGGAAAAGGGAGGTATTATCTATAAAAGTAAAATTTGAAAAAAGTGTTTTTCTCCAAAGTATTGAATGACATCTGGGTTAAAGAGAGGAAGCTGATAAATTAACCCTCAAAAGCAAAAATCTCACACAAACTTTTAAAATTCTATTAGAGAAGCAACTCAAACAATGATAACTTTTCAATGCTTGAACAGAACAACCTGATATTAACCACATGTTGCAAAGGACACACTATCATTTAACACCGCATTAAGTACCAAGAAACAAGTACTTTACTTTGGCTTGCCACAAAGTTAACCCAACAAGCTGCTCATGAGGTTGTCGACTGAAATAAATGCGCAGCCTAAAAGTTGAGAGTTATGCTTTATTTGGCGGGAGGACTCCAGACAGGATGACAGCCTCTCAGACAGCTCAGAGGGGCTGCTCCGAAGAGGTAGGGGAGGAGCTAGGATACACAGGAGCTTTACAACAGAGATCAGGTAGTTGGAACAATAAAAGATTGCTTGTTAACTAAAGAAAACCAGGCAATTCAAGTTAAAGAATTTAGCGCTTTTCTATGTATGGGAGGAAGCAAACATTTGGGCTCTCCGAATTCATTCCTTTGAAAAGCACCTAGCTATCCAGGGCCAGCATCCCGTCCTTTCCACCCTCAGGGTGCACCATTGTGAGTGGCTGCAGAGGCCGGGCTGCAGGCTTGTCTTCACTGGGTAGGGTGGGGATGGCAGCCACGGATGACTTGATGGTTTCAGCATCCTTTGTTTACTGATACGGTTTGCAGTATTTTCATTCACAAGGTATAAATTAATTTCCCAGAAAATTATATTAAAAATGCTAACCAAGCAATAACTTACATATGGAGGTATAGGGAAGCAAAATTTGCCACCCTAAAATGTCTCTTTGGCATGCAGATTATGTCAAATTGAAAACAACCAACGCTCAAAAGACCCAGGAAGAAACTCTGACCTTCTCCTGCCTAAAAAATAAATTTTAGGTAGAGAACTTGTTCCAAGAATAGAGCTATCACCAGAGATAGCTGCAAAGATTACCGGCTGGGCTGGGTGTAGAGAGTGAAGCTCCACAACTCCGTGTCCCCTTGTCTCTGCGTGGCCCCAGCAAACATTTGTTTACCAAACATTCGCTTTCCCATCTTTATGTGATTTGCCTTCCTCTCTTTTGAAATCCCAAACCACTGTCCCCCAGATCCTCCTTATATTTAGCTGAAAATTGTATTTAAAGGGAGGACTTCAGCCATTTTAGTGAGTTACTCATTTTTTTCCCCATGGATAGAAGTTATTAACCTTTTGTTTGATTTTCTTCTGTTCATCTGTCTCATATCAATTTAATTCTTAGACCAGCCAGAAGAACCTAGAAGGGCAGAGAAAGTTTCTTCTTCCCAACAGAAGAAAATGTAGTTAAGTAAAAGATATTGTAAAGTGTATCAATCTTTAGTTTGCACTTAGCTTGCCACCTCAAAAAATCAACAAACATTTTTTTTTTAAGTAGAAAAGTTCCCTTGGGGATACAGAGGTAAACTCAGAGGGAAATAACAAGAAATATCAGACAGAAAATAAAACTCAAAGGACAGAAAAGTTAAATAACAGCATATTTCAGTAAGTTCATAAGTTAAAGATACTGCTTCTTATTTCAAGAGAAATTATAAAATACTTAAGCTTAATATAAATAGAGTAGGTTATAGTAAACAGTCTTATGGTTACTGGGGGAAAAGGGGTCAGAAGGGATAAATCTGGGAGTTTGAGATTTGTAAATGAAAACCACTATATATAAAAATAGATAAAAAACAAATTTATTCTGTATAGTACAGGTAACTGTATTCAATATCTTGTAATAACCTTTAGTGAAAAAGAATATGAAAATGAATATAGGTGCATGACTGGGACATGATGCTGTACACCAGAGATTGACACATTGTAACTGAGTGTACTTCAATTACAAACAAACAAACAAAAAAAATAGTAGGTTAAAAAAAGGGGTATATAGAATTTTAATTATCCGAGAATTAGGGAGATTGTTTTATTGATTATGTTAACACATAATTATTAATTACCTTCTATCATTAGGGATGATCATTAGGGATGAAAAAAATTAGACAGAGCTTCTGCCAGCAAAAATGTTCAAATCCCAGTAGATACAAATAAAAATATAAATATTTAAAACAAGGTAGAAAGGAAGTGGCATGCGCAATCAGCAAAGTTAAATGCTAGAAGGACTTCTAGTCCTGAAAACACAGTAGACTGGGCTGCAGTGGGCCCTTCTCTGACACAAGCACATAGAAACAGTAGGGAAAACAATTCTACCAAGCTACAAATAGATGTATGAATACATGTATACATATTTGCATACATGTATATATATTTCTCTAATAAAATGTAAGAAATAGAAGAAATGTTCAAACGCCAGAAACAAGGGAAAATCTCAAAGCGAGACAGTAGTTAGCTCCAGCTGATACCCTGGCAGCCCTGCGCCTAGTAATGGGGTGGTGGACTAGCCCCCGGTTCAGATGTCAGAGGCTTGCACATTAGATTTCAAGGCCCAGGCAAGTACAGTGCCGCTGTGAGAAACGAGGCGAAACTGAGATGCACGGATAGAGCTGAGGTCCTCAAAGGACTGAACAAAACATACAACGAGGGAGAAAAATAATCTGCATTTGTTTGGAGAAATAGCAAGGAATCTTTCTGCTTCCTCTAAATTCTGGGTGTGGAGGACAGATGTGTCTCCTGTGAGAAATACAAATCTTAATCCCATCAGACCCAAAACAAGGTGTGAGGTCCAAACTGCAGGATTCCTAGGCCAAGAAATAATGGTCCAAAATCTATAAAATCCCTACTGTCAATAAATAAATAGAACACTGTTCTATAAGAATATTTCACAATTCAGACTTCTGGGACTTTCACAGAGGGAGAAGACAGAAACAAGCAAACCTCTGCTCAAGTTGAGTAAACACATGCATGCACACACACACAGACACACACACAGACACACACACGCACAGACACACATACACACAGACACACATACACACAGACACACACACAAGACACACGGACACACATACACACATACACACACACAGACACACACACAGACACACACACGCACAGACACACATACACACAGACACACACACATACACACAGACACACACACGCACAGACACACAGACACACACACGCACAGACACACATACAGACACACACACAGACACGCACACGCACAGACACACATACACACATACACACACACAAACACACATACACACAGACACACACACACAAACACACAACGCACAGACACACACACGCACAGACACACAGACACACACACAGACACACACACGCACAGACACACATACACACAGACACACATACACACAGACACACACAGACACACGGACACACATACGCACAGACACACACACAGACACACACACGCACAGACACACATACACACAGACACACACACATACACACAGACACACACATGCACAGACACACAGACACACACACAGACACACAGACACACACACGCACAGACACACATACAGACACACACACAGACACGCACACGCAGACACACATACACACATACACACACACAAACACACACAAACACACACACGCACAGACACACAGACACACACACAGACATACACACGCACAGACACACATACACACAGACACACACACAGACACACACACACAGACACATACACACATACAGACACACAGACACACACACACAGACACGCACACGCACAGACACACACACACACACAGACACAGACACATAGACACACAGACACACACACAGACACACACACACAGACACACACACAGACACACATACACACAGACACACACACACAGACACACACGCACAGACACACATACACACAGACACACACACAGACACAGACACACACACACAGACACACACACATACACACAGACACACACACGCACAGACACACAGACACACAGACACAGACACACACAGACACACGCACATACACACAGACACACACACACAGACAGACACACGCAGACACACATACACACAGACACACACACAGACACGCACACACACACGCACAGACACACACACAGACACACATACACACAGACACACACACACAGACACACACAGACACACACACAGACACACATACACACAGACACAGACACACATACACACAGACACACAGACACACACGCACAGACACACATACACACAGACACACACACAGACACAGACACACACACACAGACACACACACATACACACAGACACACACACGCACAGACACACAGACACACAGACACAGACACACACAGACACACGCACATACACACAGACACACACACACAGACAGACACACGCAGACACACATACACACAGACACACACACAGACACGCACACACACACGCACAGACACACACACAGACACACATACACACAGACACACACACACATACACACAGACACAGACACACAGACACACACACGCACAGACACACATACACACAGACACAGACACACATACACACAGACACACACACACAGACACACACACATACACACAGACACACACACACACTGACACACACACACAGACACACATACACAGACATACACACACACACACAGACACACATACACACAGAGCCAGAACCACAAAGCACAAAGAGGTTGGGGAAAAAAAAGAAAAAAAGGAAGAAATGGCATGAGGTGGAATAAGCCAATACAACCAATGTGAACGTTGGCACCATAAGAAGAAATAATTAAAAAGGAAAAAAAAAACTTAAAACATAAAATAGGTGTTTAAAATGATTAAAAAGGAAAAAAATGAAGAAATAGAACAAAAACCGATGATTTTTTTAAAATGATTAAATAGACGAGAGTATGACAAAAAAGATCACAGAACTGATACATCCATGGGTGCAAGTTAGATGCAGCAGTAAGTAAATGAGAGTGAGGGAAAAAAAAGAATTTGTGAACTCTAATCAAACAGAAGACAGACCTGAGAAATGACATACCCAGAGTAGGACAGAGATCTAAAATAGAAAAGTGATTTTAAGAGATATGGATATTAAATTGTGATGATTCACCTTGTAAATAATAGGAATTCTGGGAGGAGAGATTAGAGAGAAAGAGGGAAATTATTATTAAAAACAAGCAAATCATCCCATCACTTCACTCTGAGCACAGCGCTGCAGCCAGTGCACCGTGGAGGAAGGTACAGTGGGACCAGGAGTGGGAACAGGGGCATGGAGCCACCAAGGGCCTGAATTAGAAAAAAAAAAAAAATCAGAAACTGAAGTCCTTCCAGAGCTACAGAGAGACAAACTCCTTAGGATGAAGAATCACCACAAGTCACAAGATTCTTCCCCTCTTTTTTTTTCTTTTTACTAATAAAAATAAATATTTGCATTAAATTAGAGTTGAAAAACATTTAAGATAAAAAGAAAAATCTTAATGACAGGAAGGAAAAATAATACCTAAAGGAAATGACAGTTAGACTAATGGATGAGTTCTCAACAGAAACACCGGAGAAAAATAAATGAATGACACGATATTTTCAAAGTTCTGTATGGATGTAAATATCAACCTAGCATTATGTACAAAGCTAAACTATAACTCAAGTACAATGTAACCATGTTGTCTTGTAAGCAGAAACAGAGACATTTTGCCCTAACAGATACTTGCATGAAGGCAAAAGAAACAAGGAGTATCACCAGCAGGAAGAAGTAAAATCCAAGAGGTAGTGGATAGTAAGGACATAAAACATAAAGTTAGATCTAAATAATTATTGGTGATTAAAAACTTAATAATAATAACTATCATAATGGAGTTTGTGCTATTAAAAACAAGAGGGAAAGTAATAAACACAGCATGAACAATAGGAAAAAACTAATCAGATATAAAGAGCTAAAAATCTTTATGTGGTTTAGGATGAGTGAAGGTATTAATACACCTTAGCTTTCACTAAATCAAATATACTAGATAAAATCTGAAGAAATCAAACAGAAACAATTGAACAAAAAACAAACAAAAAAGAAAATAGAGAAAGAAATGGAAAGCAAAACTTAAAAACCAGAAGAATACTAAAAAATACCTAATCCAAATTTTTTAGGAAAGAAGATTAGGGTAAAGATTAGCAAAGAAAAACCACCACAGATAAAAAATGTAAAATAAAATTATGGAACTATATCTAGATTTTTCATGCACAGTAAATGATATAAGATTAAATTTGCTTGCTCAGAAACAAACATTTTTAGTCTATATCAAAATCATAAAATATAATGTTAAAGTCTAGATAAAAGTAAAGGAATAGAAACAAAAAATGTCAGTCAGAATACTAAACAAAAGAAAGTTATGAACCAATATTAACGTAAGACAAAAAAGACTCTAAGAAAAAACTTAATAGCACTTTTTAAATAAAAAGGCAAGGACTTAATAGAAAAGAGGGAATTATCAGAAATATAAACCAATTTAGAAATGCTATGCAACAAAAACAGCCTCAAAATAAACAAAGCAAAAAAACGACAAAATTATGAGAATTGACAGTTTCATGGTCTTAGTGAGAATATTTTAATTATTCTTTCTCACAGAATGACAGCTCATACATTCATTTTAAGTACAGGCTAGATTTGAACACCACAATTAATATAAGCAGTACTGCATCCCAATGTTAGAGAATACATATTCCCTTCAAGCACAGACAGATTGTTAACAAAACTGACCACATACTAAGCAATAGAGAAAAGCTTAATATCAAAAACTGACATTACTCGAAGAACATTCTCTGAACACACACAACAAAATAAGGGTAAAAATCAACTTGAAATGAAAAATAAGGTTAAAAATCAACTTGGAAACAGTTGACCCTTGAACCACACAGGTTTGAACTGTGTGAGTCCACTTATACACACATTTTTTCCAATAAATACATACAGCACTACATGATCCATGGTTGGTTGAATCCATCAATGCAGAATCATGAATACAAAAGGTCAACTATGGGCCTTGAGCATCCATGGATTTTGGTATCCACACAAGGTCCTAGAACTAACACCTGGCAGATACCAAGGGGTAATCGTGTATAATTCAAGGAAACTAAATAAAATAATAGGGCCAATAATATAATGAAGAAAACTGGTCCATTAAATGAATACATTAGGAAAAAAATCAGGACAAAGTAGGATTTATAAAAGTTTCAAAAGCAAATATCAAATCATTCAATTCAAATAATTATAAAATGAGAAAAGTTAAAGAATTACAGTAAAGGCAATGACAGAGACAAGAGTAGGATTATGGAAAGGAAACAATAGAACCTATAGTAACAAAAGCTGGTCCTTTAAAATATCTAAAAAGTTAGGCAATTCTCAAGTAATATTGATAAATTTAAAGAGATATAAAAACTAAATTAAGTAATATTATCAATTAAAATAGAAATGACAGTAAATAATTTTAAAATATTAAGAGAATTTTATGCACAACTATTTATGAATACATTGGATATTTTTCCATCCAACTTTATCACTGAATATGTTACCCAAATTGGCTCAAGAAAATATAGACCTATTAACAGATTAAAAGAAAAAAAAGGTAGTTAAAAGTCTACTCACCTAAAAAGCTCCAGACAGAGATTTTCCTAGGGACTTTTATAAACATTCTGGAAAGTTATATTTCAAAATTTAGATAACCTATCTTGGAGCATATAAAAAGGATAGTTCTCCAATTCATAACTAAAACTGAACAAAAATGGTAACAGAATGGAAAGATATATGCCAATTTTGTGCATAAAGAAGGATGTTAAAAAATCTTATAGAAACTATTAGTAAGCTGATTTCAGCTGTGTGTTTAAAAAAATCAAGACAAAGTAGGATTTATATTAGTAATATAAGGATAATTTAACATTAGAAAGTCTATAAATACAATTTGCCAAAATAACAAAAATATCCTTCCAATATATACAGAAAAAATTCAATAAAATTCAATATATTTTATTATTTTAAAAAAGGAAAACAATCTCAGCAAACTAAGAAAAAAAGGGAATTTCCTTAGTCCAACAAGTATGCACCAAAAACCTAGAGCTACACTTTACATAATGGCAAAATAATCAAAGCATTTTCTTAGAAGTCAGGAATTTATATCCACTACTTGAAAAACACAATGTAACAAGATACAAAAGATAAAATACAAAGAGTAAATTTTTTAAAATTATATCTATTAGAAAATCAAGAGAAATTACGAATTATTGCAACTAATAAGAAAATGCAGTCAGGTAACTTTTCAAAATTTTATAAAGAAAATAATAAAAACTTACTGAATATACCAGCCATATGATCATTTCAAAAGATAAAATCAATATGAATTTTCACATATAAAGATGTAAATTCTCCCCAAAGTAATATATAAATCCAGTGGAATTCAAATTTGATGACCAATGGCCTAGTTCAGGACCATAAAAGTTAATTTTAAAATTCGTATGAGGGGAGCGACCAAGATGGCGGAGTAGAAGGCTGCTCGTAGCTCACCCTCTCCCGTGAGTACACCCACGGAGACATCCACAGACCCACCCATTCACTCAGAACACCTGCTAAACTGTGACACAATAGCGCCTTCTTCAAAAGATAAAAATACCTCACAAATCTGGTAGGAGAAAAAGAAAGAAGAAGAAGAAGAAGAAAAGGGAAATTAGTGTGGGACCTGTCTTGCAGCGACGAAGCACAAAAGGAGGATAGTGTTCTTACGCCGGGACTCATCTTAGTGAAACTGCAGAAATCCAAAGACAGAGAAAGTCTTAAAACGGGGAAGGAAATGATTATTTTCAAAGAAGGAACATTTAGATTGACTTCCTAGGAGCAAAAATGATAGCCAAAATCCAATGGAGTGATATTTTCATGTGTTGAAAGAATCCACAATGAAATAAAACCTGCCAAATGAGAATTCTATAACCAAAGAAAACACATTTCAGAAATAATGGTAGGGCCAGATCATAAAATAAAGAGAATTTGCCACAAGCAGGCATATCTCCTAGGAAATTCTTTAAAAAGTCCATCAGGCACAAGGAAAATGATTTCAGATAGGTCTGGGATGTAAAAGAGAATTAGACATGGAGGAAGTAGTAATACATATACAATTATAAATAGATATTTACTGAATAAACTATAATAATAATATTTTAGGACTTTTAAAAATTAGAAAGAATTAAGAAATATGAGAATCTTGTTTGGTCTTTGTATTTCTAAATTAGGGGCAGAGGATCTTCAGACACTCCTGACAACCATAGTGCTACTCTCCTGTCAATTCTATGAACTCAGATCTTGTGATTTAATTACCTTTGCACCTGCCAGTACCTAATAAAGTCTTTGGCCCCAGGGAAGCAGTATAGTGAAGGGATTCTGGGGTCAATTTCTTAGAATGGAGTCCTGGTTCTACCTCTTACCAAATGTAGAACCTGGAGAAAATTTTTTAATCCATCTGTGGTGAGTTTTCCTGATCTGTAATAAAGCTAACAATCGTTCCTATTTCATAGGACTGCTAGGAGGATTAAATAAGATGTGTCTGGCACAAGATGCAGTAAACAATCATGGTTATTGGGGAAAAAGGGGTGGGAAGGGATAAATTTGGGAGTTTGAGATTTGCAACTATTAACTACTATGTATAAAAATAGATTAAAAAACCAAATTTATTTTGTATAGCACAGGGGACTATGTTCAATATCTTGTGATAACCTTTAATGAAAAAGAATATGAAAACAAATATATGCATATATAGATATATGACTGGGACATTGTGCTATATACCAGAAATTGACACATTGTAACTGACTATACTTCAAAAGAAGATGCCTAATAATATTTAGCTACTTCTTTTTTTTTATTGAAGTAGTTACAATGTGTCAGTTTCTAGTGTACAGCACAATGTCCCAGGCATGTATATAAATATTTGTTTTTGTTTTCTTTTCATTAAAGGTTATTACAAGATATTGAACATAGTCCCCTGTGCTATACAGAAGAAATTTTTTTAATCTATTTTTATTTATAGAGGCTAACATTTGTAAATCTCAAACTCCCAAATGTATCCCTTCCCATCACCTTTCCCCAGTAACCATAAAATTGTTTACTATGTCTGTGAGTCTGTTTCTGTTACTTCTATTATATGAAAAAATAGGAATTTACAAGTAAATTAGTTGTAATTTTTATGACTTACCTAGCACATGTAAACATTATTTGGTCTGTATATTTAATAACATCTGTTTATAAATTATCTTACTTACATTAAGTTTTAAAAACTCTTTTACAGTTTTGAAATAATTTATCTTTAGAACAATACATATAATATTAACCAACCTCACTCCATCTATTTTAAAATACTATTTCTGAAGAAAAGATAAGGCTCAAACCAATTTATTTCCCCTTGTAGTCAGCAATGTCAGAATACTTAGTTTTTCTTAGTCTGTTGCCTTCAAAGTGAGAAGGTATTTCATCTCAGTTCACTACACATTTCAAGATCATGCTACAATAATGTGCACAGTGTCCATTTCATGTGAAGATTCTGTATCTACAAGGTGCTCCCAGACATAGTGTCAGCCCATTGATTCCCACCTGAGCAGCCTATTGTGAAGAAGGCTTTTATGAAAGCCATTCATCACTGTCATTTACTACATAATTGAAAAGGCAAAACTTCTGATGAAAGATAAATATTAAACAGTGATGTTGAAATCATCATTCAAAAATGGCACTGGTTCTGGCAAATATTGTTACTGACTGACCGTACAGAAATTACATAGATGAGGTTTAGTAACATGGGCACACTGAGCACGTACAATGCTATTCTTCTTTGTGAAAGTTTACCAGCAATCTAAATTAGCCTACTACTAACTTTAACACTGAAAAAACACTGATACTGTTTATTTGCTATCTGCACTTCTTTTTTCTTTTTACCACCAATACCAAAATACCTTCTCAAGATCATTCTAGCTGCTTTATTATCCCTTCCTCACATTTTGGATCATATCTGGGAAACATGAACACAGAACTCCATCTAAGGAAAACAGTGTCGGCAGTAGACTCTCTACCATCATTAGTATGAGTTCAGACTCAAACTTTGACACAGAAAATCAGAAAAAAAAATCCTTCCTTGAGAAAATCCTTGAATTGGTCAATATTTTAATTAATTAACTAACTAATTAATATCTTTTCTATTTCATTTTTTCTCTACCTTTATAAAAATCTCATATATTACTACTTTTTATAGTATATACATGAAAATCTAAAGACTGACATGCATTATCCTTAGAACGAGTAGACAAAAGTGTACCTTCATTATTTTACTTTTAATATGCTTCATTGAACCATGATTACTGTATCTGCAAAGTACACCCAGGATAACTCACAGCCATGCAACACTCTAGTTTACCAACTGCTCTAACACTTTCCACAGACCTCATAAGAGCCCTGTGAGACGGGCAGATCTTGTGCCTGCTTCTATTTTCAAGAGGAAGTAAAACAGGAAAGATAAATTTGTATGGGAGCTTGATGCATAACACAGTGCCCTCAGGACAATTTAGTGTAAGAAGTGGGCTTAGAGTTTACAATTATATTACTTTCTCTTGTCTTTTTCTTCCTTGGCTCTAATACATAGAAACAGAACAAATAAAAGGAAAGATAAGCAATGTTTACAGAACAGATTTCAGATTTTTTGTATGTCTATTCTCCAAAATTGATTATGAGATAAAATTCCATTTTCATAAAAATCTTAGCAAATGCTTTACTTTTTTGTTGGAAAAATTCATCAGTGATGACAGAAATCAGAACAGTGGTTGCAGATGGAGGGTGGGCAGGGACTTATTGGAAGTAGATATGAAGAACTATCTGAGAAGATGGAAATGTTCTATATTTTGATTGGCATATGTGGTTACATGGATAGATACACTTGTCAAAATTCTAAGAATTGTTTATTCAAGAGCTGGATGTGGGTTGATCCCCAATATGGTTACTCTTTATTTATGTGGTTAGCACATCTCATTTGATCAGACTTCAATCTGGTAAGTCAGTCTTTCTGTTTAAAAACATACATAATCTAACAACCCACGCTATTCATTCATATGACATCCTATAAGTTAAGGAAGGAAGGTACACGAAAGAAGTAAAATTTCATAAGCTTTTTCACAAGAATTTAATACAGTCAGAAATACTGCTTTTTAATTTGCACTTACCTATCAGTCAGGTAAGTCAGATCTTTTCATAAAACTCTTGATTTCGTTTTTATACTAATAGTTGTTCTGCTTTGTTTTTGTTCATTTGGGTATTTAGATTTCCTCTTTTATGAATTGCCTCCTCCTATTTTTTGCCCCTTTTACTATTGGGTGTCCAGACTATTTTATTTATTCATAGTAGGGCTTTTTTTCCCCACATGCAAATTTTTAATTGGTTATATGTTTGAAATATCTTTCACTTTGCATCTCCTTTGTTTTGCAGAAATAGCTTTTCCTTTATGGAGTGCTCCTTATGTATCATATTTAGGAACAGGTATACACTTTATTTGTATCAATTACTTCTGCTTCTTTTCTGACTTGTAACTTCTTTGTTCATCCTTCAGTTATTTAGAAGAGGTTGGTTAAGCTAATTATTATTTTATTTAATTTCCAAAGGAGTGGGAACAGGTAGGGTTGGAAAGGAATATGTAAAATCAAAGGGCAGGGGGATGGAAAAAGGGAAGTTACCTTTTTTGCTTCTAACTGATTTCTAATTTACTGCATTTTGTTCAAAGTTGTGCTTGTGGGATGTTGATTCTTTAAACTGAGGGGTTTGTGACATAGTACGTAGGTGATTTTTTTGTAAATTTGTGTTGGACTTCATGCATCCTTGAAAAGCTTGAGTGGGAAATCCCCCATGTAGAGTGTAGCCTAAAATAGCTTCCTGTGATCCTTCTGTGCTGATTAGTGAATATTTCTCTTGTTCACCATTTTACTAAGATAAAATATTAACAGAGAATTTTGAAGTTATCAAATTATTGTCATTAAGTGTCAACAGAATTAAAAGATGTAACATGGGTTATAAAGAAATAATTAAATAGATAATATTAAAAATACTGACAGTATACACGCATCTAGCTTTAAGAATAACAATAAAAGTTATTTTTGCTTTTACTAAGTTAATAAAAACTGTAAGAGCTTTGAAAATAATCGCAAGTACAAAATGTGTATTTCTTTACAGGTGAAAAGGGCTGCACTTATTTTTGCTCCTTAAAAACACTATGCAGTCCTTTGTTATTCATATTCTGTATATCAAATGTGTTAGAGAAAAGTTATTTTCTTAATATCACACATAATTGCTTTTTTTTCATCTTAATTCACAAGAATGTATCAGAGGGAATTCATTGCTTACCAATTTGCTTTCTGTACTGATCAACAGGAAGTTTTATAGTGGAGGCATCTTTTCTACCCATCTTTGATCTCCAAAATGCCTGCTGCAAAGAAAGAAAATAATTATGATGAAGCCCTAAAAAATCAAAAGGACTATCTGTGAACTTCAGGAATAATTTATTCCATAAAATCCATTTTTAAAGCAATGGGTAAAAATGCCTTTGAGTTATTCCCAGTAGATATCAGTAAAGAACACAAAATTCTTTCAGATAAATTATCAAGGATACAATTGCTGGTAATTAAATTTCCCAATTATTTGTTCGTGGTAACATTCATTTTATTAAGTGCTATCAGTGCTCAATTAAACCACACTGTTTCAGAGCTGAAGACCGCATTTATGGTGAGGGTTTTAGCTATTTTGGTGAGTCACTCGGTTTTCCTGGCTCTCTCCCACGTACACATGTAATTAAACTTCTGTTTGATTTTCTCTGTTAATCTGTCTCATGTCAGTTTAATTCTTAGACCACCCAGAAGAACATATAAAGGTGGAGGAAAATTTCTTCCTCCCCTATACTACATTATATCCAGTGTTCAAATTAATCCACAATACATCTTTCAAATCCTATTATTTTTCAAGTATTGAATTTAAATATTATAGCAGACTGCAATCTACTAACCAAAATCCATCTTCTCCTTTTCTTTCTGGCGCTGTATGTCCTAGACTCAAATCAAACACTTCACTGAATTCTTGTCGACAGAATATGAATGGTAGAGATGCACTAATTCCAGACCTGAACATTAAAAATCCCCCTTGTTGAATCTCGTGTTCTTCTCCCATTTTCAATGGGCTAGAATAGAAAGAATCCCCAGACAAACCCTCAGGGTCTATTTGTAGAAACCCAGAACATTGGCCTGCCTGGGGTAGAGGAGGGCAGTCTCTCTAACTTATTTACCATCATAGTACTCTACTGAAAAAGGAATGAAATTCTATTCTGATCGAATCATTTTATGTTGGTTGGGGTCAATTTATTACAGACTTAAGTATTCCCCAGAGTGGTGCCTGGAAGTTGTTCCTTATTGCTTCTAAGAAGGAGCTACAAGATAAAGATGAGGACAAGAACTGGCCAGTTCACAAGCAAAACTATGAAGGAATAGAGAGCCCAGTAATTTGGGAAAAGCCAACTTCTAAAAGCCAAATAGCAGGTTAAAAAAGGACTTTGAGGAACAAATACTCATTAAGATATCTCAGTTAAAAAAGAGAGAGAGAGAGAGGGACAAAGAGCAGATTAAATATGTTTCTCTCTAAGCTCAACCCCCAGTTTCAGCCCCACTAGAGGCAGCCACGGTATGAAGAGAGAAGCACAGGATATGTGAAGTATAGATAGAAAGCAGACGTGAGAACTGTGTCTAGCAAAGAAATCGCAGTGTGATTACTGGCACGTGGAACTAACTAGAAATGGTAAGAAGGTTACTAAAATCTGAGGGAACCATATTTACAGGGAAATCAGAAACTTTGTTTTAAAAAGTCTCTGAATAAAAACCAATTCCTGAGCTTCTAAACTTAAATCAGCAGAGTACGGCTCCCAAGGAAGGCAAACTCTTTACATCGGTAGCATTCACTTCCTATGTGAGCAGGAAGGAGAACCATCCAGAAAGCAAAGCCATGACAAGGGAATTTCTCTTAAAAAGACCACAATTAGGGTCTAAGCAAGAAACTTCCACTGTCAGTATAATGGTCCTTTGCAGCAGGTTTCAACATCACAATGGATCGATGACTCCTGTGTGGTTCCCATTCCTCCCACCCTTCTGTTTCTAAATGAGAGTGATCACTGGAGGTATAAAGCAGTTATCCTTTGCTCCACCATTATTTATCAGAGGACTGGTTAGGCTAGGGAACAGCAGGTAAATTTCAGAGTCTGTAAACCCCAAGAAACCACATTCCAAATTGAGAGGGAGGACTGAATTGGCATGAGAGCCTTGACTTTGAGCTGGATGCAGTAAGCGGGGAACTTTAGGATCTCCATACTGGGGAGGCAGCAAAAAGGATGTGCATGGTTATTCCATTACCAGAAAGGTGGAGTATAGGAAAAGCTGCTTGCTAAATTTCCTGGTTACACCTGATGACATTTTCCAGCCTCCTTTGCTGCTAGCTGTGGACATGTGACTGAGTTTCAGCTAATGGAACACAAGTAAATTAATGTTCGCTACTTCTAGAACCAACCTATAAAAACCTTCCATAGGTACTCATTAATCTGGCTGAACTGGGGATGAGCTCCAGAGTGATGCTGGAAATAATGTGATAAAGACGGCAGGACCTATGACGTCCTGGATCCTGAATGACTGCACGGAGGGTAGCTACTCAACTAACTTGTTTCCTCTCTCATACTGCAATGAGAAATAAACTTGAGCTTCTTACATTTTGCATCTGTCAGTTGCAGGAGGCAGTATTACCCTACTTAAAACAAACATGTGTAAACGTCTCCACATAAACTGACGCAGTTATCAAACTGTAACCTTCCTAACGAGCATTATTAACAATCTCAAGTGCTAAAAAATGCATCTGAAATTTGTTCAGACCAAACCATATTGTTTATTTATATATATATGGTCACACAGAGCAACGCTAACAGTGATCCCACCTTATGCCGTAAAAGGCATCCCCAAATAAGTCATTTCTATCTATGTATAAGAAAATTATAAATTCAGCTGAAATTTATTTCTATATTCATAATAATCTTCAGATTTAATATTATGGTAACATCTAGGAATGTACGAAGTAAGACAAAAAGTCAAATAAATTAAATCATCTCTCATAAAACATGTAGTTATTATATCTAAGATAACACATCCTTAAAATTTCAGAATTGAAACCAAGACATCACCTAACCCTATCTTCTCACTTGTTATAATGCAGAACATTCAAAATAATTCTGATAATACAAGCACCATAAATCATGTCAATAGATATATTATAATTTATTCATATAGCAAATACATTTGCATAGTGTTTTGCATTTATTAATTACAGAGAGGAGTCAAGTTATTCTAATCTTGATTGTGTGGCGCTAGAAAAGATATCACTATATTTTACGAGAGAAGTTTAAGTGAATAAATACACAAGATATTATTCCCTCTGCAATTTAGTTTTGGGTTTGTTTGTTTGTTTGTTTGTTTGTTTGTTTGCTTTTGCCTTTGTAGAATAGCTTAAATGTTTAAAAAGCAAGTTGCTAAGGCTACCTACCAAAATAGTCACTCACTAGGCTTCCCCCAATTCTTTCCTGGTCATTTAAACAAACATTAGAATAGAGGTAACACTTTAAAGGCCAATATTTTATTCATTCATTTCCTGCAGTAAATAAAAAAGTCAGGGACTCATAGAGAATATCTTCTCACCAAAGCATATTGGATTTTATTTATTTTAAAATGTACTTTAAATAAACAAAATTATACCCTCCCAAAAAAGCTAAAGAACCTAAAGTTTTATAAGGGGCTATGCTCTACAAATGATACATTTTATCTGTATAACCTGTAAATATATAAACTTTAAGAGAATTTCAACCTAGGAGATACATTAAATAGGAACTAGTTTTAAATGTTTGTTCCTAATTATTTTGGTAATGGGTAATTCCTAGTCAAAATTTCACAAATTTAAACTTTATTTGTATCCTCTTGGAAATTATTATATTCTATTCTGTAAGCAAAATTACATTGTAACAAATATGTTGAAATGAACCAAAAAAGATGCCTAGAGAACGCACACTTGCATAAATGTTACTTGTCGCAACAAACTCAAGAAGGTGGAAATATTTTATTTTCCCAATAATCACACTGAGGCGATTTTAAATGATCTAAAAGAGAAATCCATTTGTGTGTCTGGTGCAAACCGTCAATGCCTCAGACACCTAGAACCTCTAAAATGCTCTGACTTTTCTTTGTTCTTCAAAGCCTTGCAGTAATCATCAGTCATTTCTATTGCTTTGATGGTTACATAGCAAGCTCCCAAGAAATCCAGGGAGACATCAGCACACACAGCCGCAATTTCTAATAAGACAGTTATTTGCATATAAGATCAGCCACAATTTAAAATGTGTTGTGATAGACGTGGAAAGGGAATAACAGATTTATATTAGCATGTACAATACCAAGATTGTTTTCACAATTTAATTCCTTGGAGATTACATCTCATCACCTTCTTTTGTAAAGAAGACTGCATTCCCTGAGGAGCTAACTTGCTCTGAGACCCAGCTAAACTAAAATATGGATTAATAAGATAATATTTATTATTTATGAATTTTGCTGTAGGAATGATTTCAGATTAAATCATCAGAGAAGTTTTTAACTTCTTGAAACTTGATAACACATATTTAAGGAAGAAAAAAATGCTAATTTTATTTAATGCCTCAATTGCATATTAAAATAATTCCTAATTAATTTTTATTTAATTAAAACTGCACACTCTTTAGGACTTTTAAAATCAAAGAGAGTTCTTTGGTTTTTAATATCCTTTTTTAACCTGAATTTCACACAGCAATATGCTATCTGTATTTTTAAGCATAATATGTGACCTTTAAAAAATACAAAGGCAGTGTTACATTCAATCACATTCCAACCAACTTATTTTATTGCTTATTTATACCTTCTTTATGAAACTCAGAAAGTATGAGTGCAAAAATAAGAAACCTGAAGCCTTCACATAAGTCTCTGCTTCTAGAAAAAGCATTCAAGCCAGACCGTGACATTTAAATACAGATCAAAACACAGGTTATTAAAAAAAAATTCAACCCATGACCACAAAAAAAAACCATCTCAATTTTTAAGGCTAAGGGACCCTTATTGAAAAAAAAAAATCTTACTTAAGTATGAAGTTATACATAGGCAAAAAAGATGTTTGGCTCTGTGATCGGACCTGAGAACCATTCATCCATTCATGAAAAAACAATCTTGTGCTGGATGCTGCGATGAAGAAGGTAGTTCATAAAGAAGAAACGTGTGCCTGATCTCACATTCCAGAGCAGTGCTTTAGAGCTTCAAAGCTGGTCATGTAATTAACACACTTAAGTCGTCCAAATGTTGGCCTTTTTCCTACATAAAGCAAAATTCTCTAGTATGAAGAACCGTTAGTGGTCCAAGCTTGTCATCTGTTCCCTGCTCATACTCCAGTGCACTATTAAATTCAGCTTTTAGTGCCATGATTTTGACAAGGTCATTCACTCTGCCATTTACTTTAAATGTCACTTCCATGTCCCCTCACTCATGGAATCTATATTTTAATATTTCAAGCAAGGGTAAATAATTCAGATCTCTAGAGATAATCCTCCACACTTAAGGAAATGAAAAAAAAAGGTAATTAAAAGACTATCAGAGCATGCCACAGCATCCAAGTAGACAGTGTATACCTTGACATAAATGTAACATTGAGACAAGTCATTACAAGGAGGAACAAATCTCTATTGTATAAAACTGGAGACTTAAACAGTGATCTTCCTAACGTTTTCAGGGATCAAAGTGACCACATCATCTTCACTTTGCCAAATTAATTTCGTCTGTAGCTGCAGAAAGAGTATGTAAGAACTTGAATATGGGAAAAGGTGATTTCTAAAATCCTGATCACTTGCCAACATTGATTAAAAAAAAATTCATAAGAAAAGTAACTATAGGCCAGTTAGCTATATGACTCCACAAAGTGGTGTTCCAAGAAAGGAATCTTAGTGGTTGGGACTCCCCTACATCAATACTATAGAACTAAAATGAATACAGTATCAACAAATAGTGCCAAAACAACTGTGCATCCTTATTAAAAAAAGAGCTGCACCCCCTATCTCAGACCACAGATCTAAACACAGAGTTAAACAATAAAACAATGAAGCTGTTAGGGGAAAAAAGGTTATTACTTTAGGGTAGGCAAATATTTCTTAGGGAGAACACAGATAGTATGCGCCAAAGAGGCAAATAAAAATGATGTAGTGGGGTTTCATCAAGTAAGAAAAGAAGTAGATGAATTACATATAGGAAATAAATGTTCATAATACCTGAAAATCTGACAAAAAGAGCTTACATCCAGAATGTATAGAGAACTATTCAATAATAAGACATTCCACCCAACAAAAAACAGGTAAAAGACTTGAACAGATACTTGACCCATGAAGAAATACACATGACAAATAAGCAGATGCAAAAGGTCTCAACACCATCAGTAATTAGCAAAATGCAAATTAAAATAAGAATGGAGATGTCACCGTATGCCCACTAGAATGATTCAAATAAAGATTTACTCTGCAAAACGTTGGGAGGATGCGAAGCAACTGAAACTCTCACACGTTGCTGATGGGAGTATAAAATCATACAGTCACCTCCGAAAATTGGTTAGCAATTTCTTACAAAGTGTGCTACCAGCAATTCCATTCCTAGGTATCTACCTAAGAGAAATAAATACAAATGCCCTGTCCCCGAAAAAAACAACTTCGTACAAGGATGTCTGTAGAATTTTTATTCATAGTAGGCAAAAATAGGAGAAAGCTCCAATGTTGATCAACAGAAAAACGAATAAAATGTGGTTTATTCATATAATGAAATATTACCCAGCAAAAATCTACTGTGCAACTATGGAAACAAATCTCAAAAATACTATGCTGAATGAAAGAAGCGGTGGCTCCTTTGGACCTACACTGAATGGGCATTCAGCAGTTTTAGGCAGCCTTATAACATGATTTAACAATGGTCATCCTGCTCCTTCCTGACACATGCACTGAAACGCTTAGTTCCTGTGGACTAAGAGATAGGTGCAAGGGGAGAACGCGGGGATGGGAAGTCTATACAAATCTATTACAAAACGAGTAAAGGAAGAAGAGAGACAGGGTAGCAAGAGGAGAGAGAGTAAGGTTGAGGGAGGTTTTTTGTTATGCCTCGTTTTTTTAAACTCTTGAAATTTGTCCCTTTTCTTGGAATACGGATGGAAATTTGAGTTGGTCTAAAAAGTGGAAGGAGACAGTACAAAGTGAGGGATGAAGATACAGGGGAAAAAAAAGTAGAAAATGACTGAGGTTTCCAAGCAGATGGGCAGGGAGAGAATTCAGTGTACCCTCGAGGGAATAACCATACAGGATTACCTATTTCACTTCAGCAGGAGAGAGGGAAAATGGATGGGTAAAAATATTCTGTGAGTTTTGTGGTTTGGTAGCCAAAAGTAGGGGGGTTCTCAGTGGTACCTCTTCTTTCACTGTGAATTAGGAGGTACGATCTTCTCCTAAGAGTGAAATGGAAGGTGATAAGTTTGGCAATTTGGGAGTAACAGAGGCTGGAATTTCTGCTGTCGAGAAGGGGAAGGAGGTGTCCAGGGAAAACTGGATTAATAACAAACACTAAGAGACCAAGTTAATTTGGTAACCAAGAGTCCACGGTTGCAGCAAACCACGTGACTGCAAATAACACATTTCTAGGGCCCAGCTGCCCAATGCTGGCCCAGGGAAGGAGGGGACAGCTGGATTCAGCAAGGCTTAGGTTTTCCCAGACAGGCACGACAGAGGGGCAGCAGGGCAAAGAAGATTATGGTACTATAAAAGTGGGTGAAGCGATGTACCAAGAAGCCTAAACGTAGAATAAAATGGAGACAGCAGGGGTTTAAAAGGTAAGCAGAAAGTAGATCCATTTCTGGACATGAAGATTCGGATAAAGTCAAATAACCGAAGTACTCTCTTACTCAAGAAGAACTAAAGATTATTAATAAAAGTGTGAGGTGATTCATGTTGTTATTGAGATGAACCAGGTTATGATGGAGGGTTACTAAAATGATAGAAAAATATATGGCAGGTAAGTTAAGGAAATGAGAGACCAGGGTATCACCTACTTCATACATATGAATAGTGAAGGCACCCAGGATGGTGGAAAAAATCTGGGCTAGGATGGAAAGAAAGACTCTAAGTGAGGAAGATTGAGTGGCCTGAATATCCACAGATGATAGCAAAGGAGAGAGCGAGAGGACACTGAAGTCTAATGAATGAGCCACAGAGGAGCTGGGTTTTTGATTCATTTGTCATTCCATATGCGTGGAAAAGCAAGTGATCCGGAAGTGGTGATAAGGACAGAAAAAGGTAATAACCAGACAGACTCCAGATCCACGGGTGGATGGAGGGTTAAAGAACAGTGTCCATTTAAGAAGGCATCAGGGAAATGGTGTCTATGAGAAG
This sequence comes from Vicugna pacos, assembly GCF_048564905.1. NCBI lineage: Eukaryota > Metazoa > Chordata > Mammalia > Artiodactyla > Camelidae > Vicugna > Vicugna pacos. The sequence goes on from NC_133011.1 coordinate 4,239,772, forward strand.
AACAAGGTTTCAATGAATGTTAAGAGGTAAAAGTAATGATCAATTGCTTGAGAATGGATGGGGTTTAAGAGGGATATACAGAAAAATACAGGGAGATAAGGGAATAGCAAAAGATTGGCCCATGAAAAAAAAAAAACCACAAAATAATAATGAGGCACCTAAGTGTGAAGGGGAGGACAATTGGCCAATAGGTCATCTTGGACAGTGAATGAAGATGTTAACAGGGACGTGCAGTATCTTGAACCAGCTTATCTCACAACTGTATTGAGGCCGCTCAGGAGTCAGCTGTGGCCTGGGAGGTGCCAGTCCCTGTGGGAAGGGCCAGCTGGCCAGAACGGAGCATCTCAGCTCCAGAGGAAAGGACTCTGTCCTCAAGAGTCTAGCCAGGCACCCCGATCCAGCAGGAGTGAGCAGAGGCTCTAGGTCAGCCTTTGCCAACACAGGGTCTGCCCATCCCCAGCATCAAGAGTTATCCCAGAGGCTCTTTAAAATGCAGATTCTCGGGCCCCAACACCGTCCTACTGAGTCAGAACCTCAAAGGCGAAGGTCCACAGATCTCCAAGTTTTCAGGGGTTTTTTTGTTTTGTTTTGGCCATTAACATTTGAAAACCACTGTTTTTCTTTTTAACCAGCTCTTAGGTAATCGTGTATGCTAGCATCTGAGAAACACTGCTAGGAGACGTGAGGCCTGCGCAGGGACTGGGGAGGGCCTCCGTCCTCCTCGGTGCAGGCTGAGTGAGGCAGTCTGACTGCATCGCGGAAGCTTTTAATGATCAGCTGGAACTTCAGACTTTTTCTGAATTCAACAGGAAACCATAAAAGGGTATTGTGCAGAGAAGTAACCAAATCAGACACTTTTTAAATGATATTGGAAAGACTGGAAGGTTTGAATATCATTAATAAGCTTAAAAAAAATCTATTCCCCTTATTGGAGGAATTGGAGGAGAAAGGAAGTGACATTTTGGTGTCTGACTTTTTCGAATTTGGGGACATTCTAGGCAGACACATGAAGCAGAGGACAAATTGAAGGTGCCTGTGCTTTTAAATCAGAATCATAATTAAAATACAAAGTCCCAGGGCTCACTCTGCAGATACCCAGTCAGTAAAGTTAGGGCAGGACCAAGGGAGCCGCGTATTAAACAAGCACCAACACCCTGCCAGGATCTTCAAACTTAGGGAGCCCCTGGACCATACTTGTCAGAATACTGGGCCAGAGAGATGGTAATGTCATTAACAAAAATAGGTAATATAGGGGGAAAAGTAGATATGGAGTAGGTGGTGAGGGTCGAGTAGTATTATAAATCCACATTATAAAATGTTTAAAATTGCTGTAAGTAAACAATGCACTTGTTTTTCCTGAAACCTAATAGAATTAGTTGATCCGAACATAATTGTATCACAAATTCTCTGGCCTCCATCAAAAGATACCCACAAATATTTTACTTACTTTTACTTTAATGCCTTTTTAATGCACAGATTGTTGTGGCATCTGGACACACGACATCCTTGGAAACAACACAGTAAGTTTATACTGCCCAGAAGAGACAGAAAGCCGCCTCGCAGGCGCCATCAGCAACGCTCATCCCTGGGGCGGGAAGCGCGGCATTAGCTGGGTCCCATGGGATTGTTTTTTTTTTTTTTTTTTAATTCTGAATTTTGCACAACTATCAAAGGAATGGGCACTTCAGATCTGGGAGGGAGAGGATTGCTCTCTGATAAGTAACCGTGATCCTAAGCAGGAAAAGGGTCGTTATGATTTACAGGGTTTAAAATTCAGCAAAATGGGAAACGCACTTCAGTTAATTTCTCATTTTATATTAGCTAAAGAAGATAGGTTAGTTAAGCTAGGATTGGCCGATGATATAACTTTTAATAGTAAAAAGTCATTAATGACATAAATTACACTCCCTTTGAAATAAAGGTTATTTTTTTAATAGACTTTATTCTTTTAGAGCAATTTCAGGTTCACAACAGAATTGAGCGGAAAATACAGAGTTCACACAGAGCCCTCCCTACCTGCAGGTTATTTTTAATGTAAACTACTTCCAAAAAGTTCCTATAGGGTCACACTAATATGGTACCAAATAAATAAAACTGCAGGCCCTGTTTTTACTGTTACAAGTGCTGATATGAGAAGAGACACATATCCAACCATGTGAAAAGAGCAAAGACATCTTCACTTCCAGTATAAAACCAGTAAGGCAGGTTGAACTCTTGCTAAGAGTTTAACCAACAGTCAAGAGGAGTAAGAGGAAGCAGGGGTCGGTTTGGCTTCAAGGAATCTGAAATAGAGAAAAGGCAGCTTCATAACTTTAACCCTTAACCAACACACCTTCAGACTGTTTTTCCTAAATGAGACAATAATTCAAATTAGAGTTCTAGCTCTAAAGGTCACAAACCTTGATTTTTCAATACTTGTAATCCCTTTAAACTAGGTCATCTTTAGGCAATTTTATGAAACCCAAGGTTGTTTCAATTATATCGATAATAAAAACGTTATTCCGTCCAGATGGTACCAAAAACTGGCAGCTAAAAGATGAAGGAAAACAATACCTTGAGATGCAGACATCTCAGATGGTATCTATTCTTATCTTTGACGTTCCTAAGTAAATAGGTATGTATCTATTTTACCATAATTCCTCAATATGAATTCCCTTTTCTTGGTTCTGAAGTAATACTAGCAAATTTGTATTATTCAGAGCTTTCAATGAGTTACCTGAGACAAAGGTTTACTAGCAAAAAGTATATTTTGTATGTTTAGCCCAAATGTTAAACAGATTTGACTGGGAATTTCTAAATAATAAATCTGTGTAGGTGGCATGTACCCTAAATCTATCAAAATCACTTCTTATGACCAAGTTTGGCTTATTTCAAAGTTAACATTTTTATTTTTGTTAGTTTACACGTATTTTACATTGAAGCAAACATGAACCGAGTGTGGTAGGTTTAGGACAATACAGTCATAAGTTTGGGAAGTTTACTGAAAAGCTTTACCCAGTCTCTACATGTAACTTGCCCGTCTCTAAGAGCGGACTTGAATATGTCATGTTTCCAAAGTTACTTGTCCAACTTTTCAAATTTTGCACATGATCATCCCATAAAACCTTTGTTTCATGTAAAGTTTGGTGAAATAAAGTGATTATTGGAAAGCTGATTTAGAAGGATTAGAAGGGAAGGGAATAAGCATCTGATTGATGAATAAAAGATGCCAAGAACTGGCTAAGAGACATGTTTATCACTCAGTTCCCCAGCTTCAGACATTAAAGGACTGTTCTGTCCACAGAGATCCAGAAGTAGGATCACCATCCAAACCAGGACACTTCTGAGAATGAAATGGGACCCTGTGACATGAGAACAACAAGCACAAACAGGACCATCCTGGGTCACTGGGATACGCTCTCGCCCCAACTACGACGCACACAAGGACAATTCACAACACATGGGAGCTCAATTGATTTTGTCTTTCATACGGTGCTGCAACACAAAGAAAGAACGGCAGATCTTCTGGAATATTTACATTTCAGGAAACAGATGAGTATTTAGACAATACTTGCTACAGATATGAGAATACCACAAGATCAGGTTGTGCCACGGGACAACCTTATTCTTATTTACAAAACCTCTCTGATATGAGACACTACTGAGTACAGTTGTCCCTCGATATTCCTGGGGGATTGGTCCCAGGACCCCCAAGAATCCAAAATCTTACGATGCTCAAGTCCTACATATCAAATGGTATAGTATTTGCATAGATCCTATGCACATCCTCCCATACACTTTAAATCACCTTTTGATTACTTATAATACCCAATACAATGCAAAATGCATGTAAACAGTTGCCAGTGTGTGGCAACTTCAAGTTTTGCTTTTGGGAACTTTCTGGAATTTTTTTCTTTTTTTTGTTTTGAATATTTTTGATCCATGGTTGGTTAAATCCAAGAATGGGGAACTTGTAGATAAGGAAGGCCAACTGCACTTGGTAAACTCTAAGTCATCAGTTTCTAAGTCAGTCCTCTCCGGTTTATCCTCCTTCTCCATCTCAGTCTTTTCCCGACTGCCTTCCTACGCGTTCTTCCTCAGTCTGTCTGTTAAACTTCGGTTTTCCCCGTAGTTCATCCATTCCATGTGTGCTCTTCTTAGATGCCTCATTCCCTCAGATACAGATTTACCTGCCTTAGGCACCTACATCCTAGCCCTGACCTCTTCCATCACACATCCAGCTTCATTCTGAGCATGTCTCACCTGAATCTCTTACTTTCTCTCTCATTTCTCCCTCTGACTGGCTTGCTTTTACTATTTTCTACCTCATTTATTTTCTACCTACACTCACAGGACTATCCCAGAAATCCCAGAAGCACTGTTGCTTCTTCCCATTGCACGCTTTCCTCGCCTGGTGGTGCTAACTTTGATCACCTGATTAAGGTGACACCTGACTGATTTCTTCACTGTGAATTTAGGATTTTCCCCTTTGTAGTTAATACGTTTTTGGTGTGGAGGGACTCTGAAACTATGCAAATATCCTGTTCGTCATCAAATTTGCAACTACTAGTTTAGCATTTATTGATGTTTTATGCTGAATTAATTATACTCAGTTGCCAAATGGTGATTTTCTAATTCCATCATTCCTTCCATGTTTATTAGTTGGTATTCTACTGTATCAAAAAGTATTCTCTTCTCCTCGTTTATTTATTCATTTTTGTGCTTATAGCAGTATATACTCATAAATTCCCATTTTATTCAATGGGTTAGACTCCATTTATATCACTTGTTTATTCTGATGTTCAAATTGCCCTGAATTTAGCCAGTGGAAGGTCCTTCAAGTGGTTTGTGTTCTTCTGACATATTACCATCATTTTTTAAGCACCTCTTTATTTCCTGGCATGATAAAATATTCGAGGTTCACTTTATCCTTTCTCTGCTCCTGCCCTGGAAACCTGCCATTTCTTGCAGGAGTCAAGCTCCCTTTCAATGGGGGACAGTATCTAGAAGTCAAGCTCTGGGGACAAGATATACTCATTGCTAATGGAGTGATACTGTTTCCAAGCCTTCTCAGTGGACAGAGGCAGGGAACATATGCATTCATGTGAGGTCAATACTTCCAATTTCCAACCCAAAGCCACACAGTTCATTGTAGGTCTGCCCTTTCCACATTTATATTTGTAACTTGCCTCTCTGACAGGGAAAAACCTGTCAGACATTGTTATCAATGTAAATCTGTCATATTTATTTTTTTATATTTAATAATAAAAAGTTAGTATCTATTTAAATTTGTAGATCACCTATGAAATAAGCAAAAGCTCATTTCAACTAAATCTACCAAATAACCAAACTTCACTGAGGTAGACCAACTTAAGATAATAGCACTATCAATTATTAAATACCCCACAGATGCTAATCACATTATTTTACACCTTACAGACATCTGCTCCACTCTACAGCAAGGAAAATGAGACTGCTAAACCAGCTAGGCCTATCCCTAAAGCTGGCTGCGGGGCCTCCTTCCCCCAAGCATATGGCTGCATGTGGGAGGGGTAGATAACAGAATAAAATCAAGGTTCTCTGAAGATAAGGAATAAACAGTGGATTCTCAGCAGGCAACTAAAGCATTTCAGTGTGCAGCCACACAGTGTGTATATGTAAGTATTCATACATAAGAAATATCCAGGTTGCATACAACAAATTCCTGACATTCAAGGTCTATATTATGAAATGACGTGCATACTTACTGATTCATCACAATTTAAGATCTAAAAACAATCATTCTCACTCTTTTTCCTACAGTAAAATGTACAGATAACTCACTGGACTTCCTTAATCTAGTTTAACGGCAAGCATCACTTGTGTTAATGATTAGTCATTTCAAGGTATGTTATCTATCTCAGGTAATCAGGTCTCTAAATTCAATAAAAACATCCTAGGAAAAAATCACTTAAAGTCCATCTAGAGAGAACAAAAACTAACCTAGATTTGTCTTGCTTTCATTCACTTTCTCTCTCTGGCTAGCTACTTCAGGAAGAGGAAACTAAAAAATAAAATTCTAGTTTGGCATCTGGATAGTTTCCAAGAACACACAATGTTTGTCTTCTGACAAAATAGCATCATTACAGGAAAGCATACCAAACCAGAAGTCATAGAACCTTAGTTTGGCCACGTCTTTTCAATAAAAGACTGAATGACCCAGACAAAGTCATGCTGTTTCCCTTCTTGTACGATTCCCAAATCTCCTTCAAATTTAAAAACCTAGTACACATGTGCATATGTCTCAGGTTAAAGAAAATTATTTTCATGCCTAGAAACATATCCTTGTACATTAGGATAGGCCCAATAATAATACTATATACTTCCTAAATATTTCTTTTAAAACCAATGAAAGGTATGTTCATTGAGGTGAGCTTAATCTGAGTATATAAGGGGAAACAAACAGCTCAAGGTGACCATCAGAATGCCCTTTATGGTTATTTTGTTTCTCATAGTTTCCTATTTCTATATGACTTTCTAAAAAATAGCTTTATTAGTAAATAAATGTCATAAGTATAAAAACAACTAGTACACATCCAATTTCATAGAAGCTGCATTCAATGCACTCATTATACTGAAGTCCTGTGTGATTACATCATTATCAGTTTACTAATGTAAGAATTTCTCAGACTGGTAGTTTTCAAACAGAATGTGTTATTAAAACTTATATTTATATACAGTGATACAAATTACATATTTATAAAATTACCAAAGTATATTACCAGAGAAAGGCAATAAAGAGCATTGAGTTCAAAAAATTGATAAAACAATGTAGAAAAAGCTTAATGGGAAGAAGTACTGGCTTATTAACTAATATGACACTACCATTTAGAAACAAATAAATTAAAAAATAGAAAAAAGTACAATACTAAAAAGTATATTTAAATATTTCTATAACAATGGATTGATAGAAAAAAGACATCCTATATGAACCAAAAATGCAAATGAGAAAATCATACGTTCTAGTTTGTAATAGGTTCTATCTCTCACCTCCTATTCCCTAATTCATAATCTATCAAGTGTATAGTGCCTTTTATAAAGTATTTCATTTAAAAAAGTGTCAAAATACTGCTTGATAGCTGATCTTTTAAGAGTATTTAGTGTAACAAAAAAGAAATAATTAAAGAAAGGCTATCAAACAAAAATATGGAAAATACAGATTGGAAAAAAAATAGTCAGAAAGCAATCAAAGACTTCAGTTCCCATCAAGGCAGAGACTACAGAGATTAAAAAACTTCGCTGAAAAATATCTAGAAATGATCAGGACTCTGGTTACATGAGTGTTCATTTTCTGAAAACGTTATCATCTACACTCTTGTGTTATGTGCAAGCTACTGTGTATTATACTTCAATGAAAAGTTACAGAAAATACAGTATTCAACTAGCATAATTCTTAGAAGAAAGAAATTAAAATAGATGAAATCTTGGAAAGGAAGAACTAAAAAGAAAATACTAGGAAAAGAAGAGTGAAGTCCTCCAAAGCATAAGGAGGAATACAATGAACTAAGAGCAATAAATAATGAGACAGAAAACAAATATGGAAAGGAAGTGAGGTGATCCATATAGACAAAAGCTGATACTCTGAAAAAGAGTAACACGGAACAGACTTTCAGGAAAAGACGTTCAAACAAACAGTATTAGACGTGGAAAAGGGAACATGGACAAATATTCAGCAAATATTGATAATCTATAACAAGACAATACTGTGAAACTAAATCTAGTATGTATACTCATAACAACAAAATTCACCATGAGGATGCTAGGCCAATAACAAAACTGGAAGGAGAGTTTAATATCAGATAACACGTTAATAATATTCTCCATGTGAACTATCTATAGGAGAGAAAAAATTGGAAGTTCTCAATCAATGGATACAGAAATAAAATTCATTACATTCAGTTATATTCAGTACCCATTGATTCTTTTTTTTTTATTGAAGTATAGTCAGTTATAATGTGTCAGTTTCTGGTGTACAGCATAATGTCCCCGTCATGCATATATAAACTGATTCTTAAGGAGAGAGAGAAAGAAAAAAAGAAGGGGAGGGAGGGAGGAAGGGAGGCAGGGAGCAGGAATAGAAAAGAACTTTCTAACTGTTGATAAGTAGGCAAACAGATAAAGATTGTCCATAAGAGTGAAACAAGACAAATATAATCATTGTACTGAGAAATCCAGTGTGACAAGGAGAGAAAGGACATAGGATTGGGAAGAAAAAAAATAAGCTATTATTCACAAATAATATGACTGAGGGGTGGAGAAAACAAATTATAGGCAAATTATTAGAATCTGTACAAGATGCTTTACAAGAGCTCCGCAAGGTTACTATATATAAGTCTAGGTACAAAAATCATAATTTACTATAACAATAAAATCTACAAAATCCCTATAAATACTATGCCTACCTCTAAAATACATTCAAGACCACTTACGGCACTTTTTAAAGAGAACAGATGACTGCAAAAAAATAAGAACAGTAACTAATGAGTATTTGAGGAGTGATGCAGCCGTATCTAACACAGTTTAAGCTATGTATACACCAAAATCATCAATTCCACTGCTAGTTTTATGAATTAGAGAAACAATTCGAAAAGTACATGCACAAAATCACTAGCAAGAATGTTCAGTGCAGCACTTCTAATAACAGCAAAAAAAATTTTGGAAAAAAATATCCTACACGTACATCAGTATTTTTCATCAATAAAACATAAAGCAGCTATAATGGGTGGACAAAAATGTATGTGCTCATATATTTACATACCATTTTAAAACATTCAAATCCAAAGCTAATGTGGGTAAATATATATTATATATATTTGAATACTTCCTAATAATAAACACCAGAACACCAAATCCTTTGGTTATCTGTGGGGAATGAGGGAGGAAGATGAGACAGCTTGCACAGAGGTAAATAATTGGATTTGTTAATCAGGTCTTGCCTTTTTTCCCAGACTGGAAATACCTGTTTTAAATGGAGTTTTTCAAAGATAATTTTGTTTAACAGACTTATGATATATTTATGTTTATACCTATTATCACACAATTTGTTTTTCATTTGTTCCATCTGTTCTTTTCCTTATTCTTCTTAGCCTGCCTCTTTGGGATCGAGTGAGGTTTTTTAGTATTCTGTCTTCACTTTTAATTTATTAGTTTTCCTCTTTGTTTCGTATTTTCAGTGGTAACTCAAGAATTTATAACACACGTATATAACTAATCACGCTCTATCTTCAAACAATATTCTACAACTTTACATATTCTAAAGACTTGCAACAGTAAACTGCAATCGCCCTTCTCTCTCATTTGGGCTATTTTTGTCATACATTTTACGTCTTCATATATTAATTATAAACCATAGCTAATACACTTGCTTTAAACAATCAAGCATCTTGTATAAGATTTATAAGATAAGAAAAAGGTCTTTTATATCTATCAACATATTTATTATTTCCAGTTCCCTTTATTCCTGTATAGATTGATGTTTCATTTTCCATTTTCCTAAAGAACTTATCATTAAATTTCTTTGTAATGCGAGTCTTTGGGCAACAAATTATCTGAGCTTTTATTGATGTACAAAAGTATATATTTTGTGTTTCATTTTTGAAGAGTATTTTTGCTGGGTATCGAATTCTAGGGTCACAACTATTTTCTTTCAGTCTTCTAGCTGGCATAGTTTTGATGAACACTCTTCAAACTTATCTTTTTTCTCTGTTTCATATTCCTCCCCTGCTCTGGCTATCTTAGATTTTTTTTTTTAATCCTTGTCTTAAAAAATGTAATTTTGATGTGTTTTGGTATCTGTTAGTTTGTCTATTTATTTTTATCCTGTTAGTGTTCCTTGAGTTCTTAGATCTGTGAGTTTAAAGTTCTCATCAAATTTGGAAAATTTTCTTCCATAATTTCTTCAAATATTTTTCCATCCTACTCTTTCTAGGACTTCAGCCACATATATATTATACCACTTCATATTGTTTCCTAAGTCACTGAGGCTCTGTCATTTTTTAATCATTTCCTCTGTTTTTTATTTTGGGCTGATTTTATTACAGTTTGTTAAAGTTCACTGATCTTGTCTTCTACAGTTTCTATTACGCCATTAATATCATACAGCACAATTTTTAATTCAGAAATTGTATTTTCTATCACTAGAACTTCCTTGGATTCTTTCTAATATCTCTGTTTCTCTGTTCAAGTTTTCCTTTAAAAATGTAAAAATATTTATCACAACTGATTCAATTTCTTGCTCACTGGTCCACCAAATCTGTGATTTATGATTCTGTTTCTATTGACGGATTTTTTTTTTCTTCTGGTTATGAATCACATTTTCCTGCTCCTTGGTATGTCTTGTGATATTTATTGGATGATGGACGTTATAAATGTTACCTTGTTGAGTGTCTGGATATCATTTTCTTCCTTTGAAACATTTTGGGGTTTGGGAAGGCAGTTAAGTTACAAATCAGTTTGATCAGGTTTTATTAAGTTTTTCTAGGTTGGGTCTGGAATTGCCTTCACTCAGATAGATCAGTCCTACTTCTCAGGCATTATAACATCTGGGGTCTCCACTAAATGCCCTACTTGATCATGAGGTCACCCCATTCTAATTTGCCAAGGCTCTAATCTCCCCAACTTCTGTATAAACTCTCAGAATTGTTCAATTTAAAACCCCCTCCCATGCTATGTCCTGCCATGTAGAGTTATACACTATATATGCACGACCTAGTACCCAGTAAAGACTCAAGGGAACCCCGATGCAAGTTTTGATATGCTCTGGCTGCATAGCTCCTTCCAGAACTCAGCCCCACAATATAGAGCCCACTCAGCTTCAAACTCCAACCTCTTATCAGCTAAATTTAGTGAGGTTGCTGGGTTCTGTTTGGGTTCCTTCCCTCTATACCCACAGTCAGGAAATGAATTCCAGGAAGAAAGCTACTGCTTACCTTGTTTGTTTCCCTTCCCTAACAAATCACAGTTCTATGCTGTCTGTTGTCCAGTGTTTAAAACTGTTGAAATATACCAGTTTGTTATTGTTGGCCGTTTAAACTAGGTAAAGCACGGCCTTTATTACCCCATGATGGCCAGAAGAGGAAGTTTTCAATTTGTAACTTTCTTTCTTAATCTTGGGTGTGAGACACAGATGTTTATAACATTATTTTATCACACTTCATTTGGTAATGAAATATTTCATTATAAAACAGACAATATGCTTTTCATGTACAGTTGACAATCAAAATTTACTTGAATTACACAGTTTAGTTTATTCATTCAATCAATGACAAAATTTAGATAGCTATTATTTTCTTTATAGTTAGACTTTCCCAAAAGTCAGTTAAAATATAGTCCCAGAAATTAACATTTGACGTTAGTTTGAAAGAAAAAAAAAAATCTGGGACCATTAGGTGGTAGTTAAGACCATGGAACTTAACTAAAAGATACATGAATATACCTAAACTTGTGAATAAGAATGGTACTGCTGAAGCCATGGAACTTACCTTAGAGACATCAAAGGAAGGATCTGAGTACAACTGGTCTGCACAGTAGTTTATTAATATGACAGAATCACAAAATCAGAAGAAACGTCCGAGATTGAGTATATTTGTCCTGAACCTTCATACCTGGGACAGCCCAACAAGCTGTATCAAAGAACCTGGGTTCAGCCCTACCCTGATTCTATTAACAATGACAGCAAAATAAATAATAAAAACAAAATATTTGTCTAAGAAGACCACATGAATATTAAACTGAATTCTGCTGTTATAGTAACTGTGTGAAAATTAGAGAACTGGCTTTTGTCTACACTAGTAAAGAAAATGACCTGGTCGAGTACTTATATTTGAAAAGCAATATATTCACAAGATTAAAGTCTTTCAGAATAACTCCAGGACTCAACTAACAAAGGACAGCCAAAGGAACGATATCTGCGATATCACATTAATTATGCTTGATTCATTTCCCTACCTATAAAAAAAAAACCTATCTAAAATTTGAAAAGACTATCTAAGAACCAAGGAGGCTGTGTTATCTAAAAATTAAACTTAAACATTTAATGAGTTCTACCTATAGCCTAGGTACTATCAAAGGCACATTTACAGATTATAAGGAACCTTTAAAGGAATTGGCCAGACACAAGCACTACACATCATACTGTGCTGGACCCAATTTATGTACTTCCCCAGATTCACTGCCTACTGGATCCTCAGTCACTTGCTAATGAACAGCAGCTGCCATCACCCTCAGCAAATCTTCTAACACTGCTGGCTGACTTGGCTTCCTCTGGGGGTGAAGGTCAAAGCACAGCTTCCAACACCACCACCATGGCTAGAGCAAGACCTTCACCTAGACATGTAGGAAGCTTGGCCCCATCTGCCACTTCCAAATCCCAGTGAAGTCCCACAGCCTCACCACCATCTGCAAAGCGCAGGATTAGTGACATGCCGTGAGGTGAGCTTTGAACAATGAAAAACAAGAGATAGGAAGACACTGGTAGATAAATTTCTTTCCCGTCCTCAATCCAACTAATGAGTGGCCTGGAGATGTCCCACGTGACTAAACAAAAATCTACATTTTCTCCTGCAGCTGCAGCCGGCTTAGTAACCACCTTATATTTGTTTTTCCTCCTTATCTAAAGTTTTTCTTTCTTCCATTTTTTTCACTCTCTTTTCTACCCCTAGGATCACACCCAAGCTTAAGCTGTGCCTCGGGGTCTGTCGTCTGGGGGACCTGTGATAATATAATTCATTACTCCATTTCTGCCCCATCAATTCCTAAATATATTACAGCTTTTTGCAATTAACTGGGATACTCTGTGTTTTCTCAAAACAGTTTTGAATGTCCGATGGAGACCCAGAATAACTCTCCTGAGGAATTCATTAGCTGCTTTTTAAAAATAGAAATGCCAATGTGTGGGTTCCTCTCTCTCACCTGTTCTAAACCCAGATAAGAAGAAAACCACGATAATAGCAGCAGAGACATAGGAAGCAGAATGTCAGATGTAAATACAAACAGTTAAATGGGTAAAGCAAGAATGACCTGGTATTGCTACAAAAATAATGAGGCAGTCCTGGAGCACCAGTCAATTAAAAGCTATCCATACCCTCATATTGATAAGTAATGCCTATGTCAACTGTGGGTGGTAGAATTATGAGATGACCTCCAATACTTTTCTGCAAATTTCTTCCCCTCCTTGAGTGTGGATGGAATCTGTGAATATGATAAAATATAACTCCTGTGATTATGTTACATTAACAGCAAAGGGGTTTCACATATTTAATTAACATTCCATATCAGTTGACTTTAAAATAGGGATATTATCCAAATGGGACTTATCTAATCATTCGAGTATTTTCAATCTTGGTCTAAAAGTCAAAGCCAGAGAAGTCAGAGAAAAATGAAGTGAAAGGGATTTTATGTAAGAGAAATTCTCCGTTGATGGGTGGGACCACATGGCAAGAAATAAGGGTGACCTGAAGGAGGTCAGTCAGCCAAGGAGGAAATGAGGACTTCAGTCCTACAACTGCAAGAAACTATGATCAGCCAACAACCCATAAGAGCTTCGAAGTGGATTCTTCCACAGAGCCTAGAACAGCCTGATTGGCATTTGATTTCAGGTTTGTAAGCCCCTGAGCAGAAAACCCATTCAGGCCATGCCGGACTTCTGACCTACAAAATCATGAGCTAATAAATGGTTGTCGTAAGACATTAAAGTTTATGGTGATTTGTTCCGCATCAATAGAAAACTAATGCATACCTGGAAATGCATTATCCGTGACCTAGTTTATTCAGTGAGTTACAGGTAACCATGTTAGTTATTATTAGTCATTGCTTTTAAAGACAAAAGAATGTGTCAGGTTCGTTAGGTCCATCCTAAACTATACTCTTATTAGGAAATTAAATTGTCATTAGATTTTACTAACATATATTTAAATGGTTTCTATTTTGTAATCAATTTTTATTCACTATAAAATGGCATTAGTACTATGCCAAGTTTTCTCTCTTTCCCATTGGACAATTGTCAACAGTGTTAACTAAATCCGCCTTCAGATAAGTTAACATTCTACCTCTGAATCAGGTCCTCTACAAAGACATCTCCCCCAAAAAGAGGGCGATTATTGTAAGCAGTTTGCTATTTTCCCCATGAACCAACAGAATAATGACCACTGATGTTCACAACAAAAGGCTACAAGCCTGGGAAATACATAAATGTTTTCTGAATTGAAAATTCAACTATTTTAATATAGCTTATAAATATATTTTATTTTACTTTCTTTTATACACTGTTACTTCTATATTTATATGACTGAACACAGCATCTCCTTCAGCCATAACATATAATAAAAAAGCTTATTTGATTTCTGCCCTAGCTCTCTGTATTTGAACTTATGTGTCATTCCAATGTGTTAGGTACTGATTGAAAGAACATCCTTTCATCTTTATTATTTTCAAAGAATTTGAGAAACACATACCTTGGATATCTTGGCTAAAGAAATAGAGAATGAATACAGACAAACCCAAGTCACATGGTCCTTAAATGCTGGCTCCTATAGGTATCCACCCGGAACACACTGCAGTAACAACAAAGCCAGGAGCAGTGAGGTGCAAGACGTTTGTTTGCACACACAGAAATATACACAAGATCTTATGGTAGCTCACAGAGAAAAAAATGTGACAATGAATATATATATGCTCACGTATAATTGAAAAATTGTGCTCTACACTGGAATTTGACACAACATTGTCAAATTATTATAAATCAATAAAAAATGTTAAAAAAAAGACATTTGTTTTCATAATGTCATACCTTTTGTAGGATCACTTGCTTTGCTACACGGTAAGAGTACAGAGTAACAGAATGCAAGCAGCTTTCAGTGTCCCATGCCAATTTGTTTATTTAAGAATTGCACTTGAATTTTTACTAAAACCCACATTAGGCAAATACTCATGCAAGGAAAAAATGGCGTTTGTATAATGAACTAATATTCATTCGTGAAATGCATTCCTTACAATAAGATAGAGAGGTGATAAATCAACAGAGAGTTCACATATTCCTCTCAACACTTGTAACTGTGGCTATCATCATAAAGAATAAAGGAAGAATAAAAGAAGACGTGTTATAAACTGAAATGATCAAATATACTAAAGTTACTCATGTTCTATGTGATTAAAGAGAGAGCGAGTGATTATTTTATGAATTGAAGATTGAAATTCAAAGGGTTTATTCAGAAAATAGCCAGAAACTCTCTGGAAATAATTAAATCGTTTGCTACTAGTAACGGTTGATTTCACAAAGTTAAGCAATATGCCGGTCTTCACAATATTAAGCTAAATCGTTTAATTATGAGTGCTGATGGAGAGACAATAAAAACTTTTAAATGAAAGTTTCAGTTTTAATTATTAGAAAGGAAAAATATACGTCTGTCATAGTCATAATTTGCAAAGTATTTCATATTCAAGAAGGTAATCTCTGCATAAAGAGTGGGGCTTGCTTTAATTTGACAAGGAAACTGTGTAAGTTATTTCCACTTAAATCAATAATCACATCTATTCACAGTAAATCAATATACCTATTACTAAAATCCTCTTCTTTATGGAAAATTGTGTATGTGTGGGTACATAATCAGAACACATATGTACAAAGATTACATGCATGTACAAGCTTAGATACTCATTCTAGTGTTATCATGTGCCCAAAGAGATACAGCTCCATGTATTAAGTTTAGCCTAAAATACAATTAATTTTCAATTAAATTATAAAGGTAAGTTTCTGAAATAAGTTCAGAGAAAAGCAGCAGCATTTATAATTGAAAATAGAAGCAAAGAACAGAAAATAAGAAAGAAAAATACATCTCATAGAAAATAATGTACTATGAACAAGAATAGAAAAAGTTAATTTCCCAGTGACACGTATACTCTGGGAGAAAGAAAATAACTAAAATATCAAAATGAAAAGTTAGAAAGTAGTTTGGTTAATAATAAAGGAGTAACTCAGTGAAAATCTACTACTCCTCCTAGAATACTTTGATGATGGGAAAATGATGAGCAAATTATGCCTTGAGTGTGATGTATCTACGAAATAGATCAGCGAAACAAAAAGAGTAACATCACGGCACACCAACAGAACATTCACATATAGGAGCAAAAAAATCACAGTTTACATTGCATTCATGTTTAAAACCAAACATCACTTTTTCACATTCTGAAGATTTTCCCCCCTAAATATGGAAAGAAAAACAAGCCAGGGCTTTAATATAATATTTTTTTCCAACCTGGAACAGCTGCAAAAAACAAATCTTTCTGGAGATAAGCTTAGTTATAAATATCAACATTCCCTTTAAATGAGGGAGTCCAGTTTTCATACCATCTGCCTCTTTCTAAAAGGGAAAAAAATATGAAAATCATAAACCAGGACATTCTCTTTCAAATAAGGCATTTAGAAATGAATGCAGTAAAAAGACTGAATTGTTGTGAGTCCCTGCCTTTAAACTTGGCCTGTTTCACTCAGATCAGAAAAGGGGACTTTATGAAAGTAAACAACTCTTAGTCCATGAATAAACTGCATGGAGCAATTAATAAAGAAGAAAAATGTTTTCCAACTTTTCCACATTATTGGCCATAATCACAATCTCTGATTGGTCCACATTTTCCTTAATGCATCATAATCCCCACAGTTTATTGCTAAGCTACATTTCACTTTCATTATCTTTACTTTTTCCAAAACTTTTCTAGAGCCTGTTCCAAAGACTTTCATGTTATCTCTTTCAGTGCAAAAGTCTAGTTACTGACAGAAATGGACTTTTCTTTTAATAAAGATTCTACCCTCTGCAAAAGCCTTCCCTATGCCTTTCTCAGCACAGTGGTCTTTTCATACTTGAGTTTTGATTTTATCTAAAAATCTTCTTTCATCTTTCGTCCTTAATTATTTTCCATTCTTTGTTAATGACCTTGTGATTGAACATTTTAATTTTTCACTGTACCACATTATTACTACTTCAGTAATGAAGTTCATAAACGTTTCCATTTTTTAACTCCTTAAAGCATTCACAAGAAAGAATAAATGTAAGATGGTCTACCAAGGAGGGACGTTCAGAGTGGTATACCAGAAAAAGCTACATAGAGGACTGTCCAACACAGTAATTCTGAGATCCCTTGAGGGAAAATAGAAGAGACATAAGAGTGAAAACAGCATCCTCTATTTTAACAATAAATGCAAATGTTTAACCAATTCCCTGAATTGCAGTGGTAGAATTCTGAAACGCTACTAAAACAAAGGCACTTAGGGAGCTTTGCCATAATTCGTTCTCATTCTTATGTTTATCCTCTCTTTTCTTTTTCTCATATGCATGTAAACACGCACCTATATATCGCAAGCAAAGAGAGTAAGACTGAATCTTTAACCATGAGCACTGGCAGTTATTTTGGTAGTAAGACTGCAGTTCAGTGTGTCCTTCATAGGAAAAATATGTCCTAAGACTCTTCACTGTCATTCTGTTTCAGCCCTGGACCACGTAGCTCTGTCACTACAGAAAACAGTTTTTTCACAAGTCACACTTAACTGCTTCCTTGGAATGCTGCATCTTCAGTGTGGAAGGAGAAAGGAGAGGGGAGGATTTCTTCAAAGGAATGGTCAATGATATTTAATCTCAAATTAACTACTTAAGATAAATAACCATATTATTGCAGTAAATATTTCATCCTTTTCATGACTGGATGAAACACTACAAAACAATATGAACAATCAGATGAGCAGTGATGCAAGAGAAAAATTACTTTACCTTAGGCCTGTCAGCTATTAGTTTAAAAATGCTAACAAGCCTTTTTCACATTAAATTTATTTTATTGTTTATTTTCTGACTTCCCTCCACTGGAACGTAGTACCACAAGTGTCTGTACACTAAATAATCCCAAACACTTAGAACAACGTGGACACAGCAGACAGTACATTTTTGAGTGCATATTTTCCTAAAGACTGTTATGTTCACTTAAAGCAGCCACACTTTATGCTTTATTATGATCAACTTAATTTAAAATGCTTTGCATTTTAAAATATTACTATAAATTTTCCATCTTTTACAAGACAATGAGCCTGATAAAGTGTGGGTTAACTTTCTCCTACTTTAACTCGTTTCCTTTCTAGTTCCATCACTTTTTAGTTGTTCACCAAGCTAAGCTCATTTACCATTTTTAAAATCAGTACAGTAAGAATTCCTCTCCCCTGTGGCTGCTGTAAGCATTAAACTGAATAGCTAGTTCATTTAAAGTACTTAATATGGTACTTCTCACATAGTAAGTGCTCAATAAATGTTGTCATATCATTACATCATGCTGGCTTAATTAGTTACTCACTGTTGAAGCACCACACAGCCCAAATAGGTTCTTTTTAAGACAAAAAAAACCCTGAATTTGATGACCTCACATTCATTTAAAAAGTCAATTAAGATCCAAAAAGAAAAAAAAAAAAAGAATGGTCTCATAATATGTATCCTACATAAAACTTAATTACATATAAATTGCGTACTTTCTGCTACTATTTGGTCTCCTAACCACCTTCTTTCACCAGGTAAGTTGCTTCAACAAAAGCACCTTTGGATAACCTTTAAAATGCCAAATTACATATGCTGTGTTATTGTTAATAAGTGTTGGAAATACTGGATAAATAGATTATCACTTACATGCTTACAGTATATGTGCGTAATTAGTATTCAAAAATACTTACTTTCTAAAACAACAAAAACTTAAACCCTAGTCCCCATTCTTAAAACCGACAACTGAATCTCTGAGCTTTGTCAGAAGTCTGATTATCCTCCAGTCTAAGAAAAGAGTGTTCTCAGATCAACACTTCCACCAATTCTTTGTTATTCTCTCCCCAGGAGTTCAGGAGTTGAAAGTTCTCATTGTCATTTCTACTAAGTCTATCTGTCACAATGCTCTTTTTTTTATTATTATTATGAAAGTATACTCAGTTATAATGTATCAATTTCTGGTGTACAGCGTAACGTACCAGTTGTGTATATACACACACACACACACATATTCGTTTTCATATTCTTTTTCATTAAAGGTTATTATAAGACATTAAATACAGTATCCACTTTTATACCCACCACATGCATTGGGCAGGTCAGCATGGTTCTTTCTACAAGAGTAGTAGTCTGACATTAGGAAAAACTGGTTCTGTCAATGGCCAAAACTTGAATTTGCAGTAATAAACTTACCACCCCAAATATTTTAAATGACCATGGGTCTAAAAGACAATGGCAAACAAGAAATACAACTTTAGAATATCTTTTAAATTATAATGCATTCCAATGTCTTCCAAAAACCTTTAAGAAAAATAGCATTAGTATTCCGATCATTTCTCTATTTTTCTTTTTGAAAATGAAACTTCACTATAATATTATACTATTACATTTTGGTCTATAATTTAAAAAATAACTTTATAAAAGCACTGGATAACTACCTCAGTAGTTTTAGAAAATTTTCCTCTGATATAAAACAACTGGGTCTTTATTAGCACAGTAACCAAAATTTGGGGGCAGGGGATAGATTATGTATCATGGGTCCCTCTAATGGAAACAGCATACACAAAATTCTTTTACAAGTGTACATTTTCAAATTATTGCTGAACTGTAAACAATTTAAAGAAAAAAGCAACTGAACTTCCCAAAGCAATTTTCGCAAGAAATTTTTGATCTGATTTTATACAAGTACCCAACACTGCCCAGCAACCTCTGAGCCCCGAGTCAACCCCATCTCCCACCTGACTCAGTAGTTACTCCAGCTTACAGGCTCTCCTTAAACTCACCTTCATTTTAGTCTGGGCACATTTGTTTCCCATATCACAAGGCAAATACAGATCCTTTGGTAAGACTCACTCACTCTGCGAATTCACTCTCACTCTCTCACACTAACACCAAACAGACATAAATCCATGTACACACGCTCAGGCACGAACACTGATCACGTCCGTACCTTTACTTTGGTCTCAGTGTAAGAAATGTTCTGTGTCCTGCCAGCATGTGAAGTGTCCTGCTTCCTCTGTGCCCTGGAGCCTACCCCGTAAATATTTTTCCTGTCTTTTTACCTTTTGTCCCTCTCCTTGCCATCTCCTCTGTCATTGCCTTCACCCAGGGGTCTCACCAGCATGACTGCGTTAGTAACAATACTTGGTCTGAACTGTCTCCAGTTTTTCCTCCCCTCAAAGCCATCCCTGACACTGCTTCCAGAATAATCCCTC
The DNA here is from genome assembly GCF_048564905.1 of Vicugna pacos. NCBI lineage: Eukaryota > Metazoa > Chordata > Mammalia > Artiodactyla > Camelidae > Vicugna > Vicugna pacos. The sequence continues at coordinate 4,260,008 of NC_133011.1, forward strand.
ACAATTTCTCAATCAAGAAACTCCCCTGAATTCAATTCAATATATCATTCAATGTCCCCCTAAGTCCTTTATGATAGGGTTCTGATTCCATAGTATGGTATAATCTAACCCTCTTTTCCCACTAATCTCTTTACCTGCCTTTATCCCTCATACACACAGCACTCCAACTACTTCTAATTCCATGCAGTTTTCTGAAATGATCATACGACATAACAGCTTACTGGTTTTGCCCACTTTCTTCCTTTCTCTGAAAATGCTTTCAAATACTTCTTCATTTAAATATTTTATACTCCTTTAAGAGAGTAGAAGGGTATATACATCTATCAAAATGCATCAAATTGTACATCTGAAATATGTATCGTTTACTGTACAGGAATTATACCACAACAAAGTTCTTTGTTTTTTTTTTTTAAAGAACGACAGGTAAAAAAAATTAAAAATAAAATTAAAAAAAAAATAGTAGAAAGGTATGGAACTCATTAATTCTATTCACATATCTTCCAACTTGCCTTTCCCTTCGGGTAGAAGGCAACGTTATATTTCACAATCTCCCATTTGAAATAAAGCTGTTTGCTTTGACCAATGAAACTCTAAACACACCAGTGCATAATTAGCCACCTCTCTCCCCACCTCTGCAGTGACTGTGGAAGTACGTTCAGATGCAGTCTTCAATAACGTCAGGCCCTGAGAGTCTATACCAACCCATTTTGGGTGTGTAGTCTATGTGAGAAATAAATATTTGTTGTGTTAAGACAATGACAGTTGGCCTTTTTTTGTCCCTACAGCATATGTCTGTAGCACTGGGCTATTCTGAGTGATACAAAGGGTTACCTTTTTCAGGAAGACTTTCATGAGCCCAACACAATCTGACTCAAATGCTGCTTCCTCAAGTGATGATAACATTCTATTCATACTGCTGTTACTATCCAACCCCCTTCAAACTGTACTTCCGAGGGCAGGAACTGTGCATTTCATTCCTGTATCCCCATCAGCTAGCACAGGTCATAGTAAGTCCTTAAAAAATATTCGCTAAATTAAGCATTCATTCATTCACTCACTCATTGAGGGCCAGGGACTACTCTAGAGTAAAATCAAAGCAAACAAAAACTCTTGCCCTCATAAAAGGAACTACTATGCTTGTGAAGGATAATGACAATAAGTTAAGACAAATAAATATAGAATAGATCGTTTTTTAGATAAGATGAACGCTAAGCAGAAAATACACAGCAGGGACATCTGGACAGTGAGCGCATAAGATCTCATTTGGAAAGTGACCTTTTAATAACAAACCCAAAGGAAGGTAAATAAATTGGCCATGCAGATATCTGGGAGAAAGGCAATTCAGTAGAAAAGATAACGCAAAAATCCTGAGATGGACACATGCCTGGCATGTTCAAAGAACACCAAGGGAGACAATACGGCTGAGCAAGGTGGTTAGAGATGACACTAGAGAGGTAACAAGGCACCATGTCTTGCAGAGACATACAGGCCAGTTTCAAAACTTAAGCTTTTATCTTGAGTGAAATAGGGAGCCATTGAAGAATTCTGAGTAGAAGAGGGGTGAAAGACGACAGTAGAAGGTAAGATCACAGATATAATGAAGGTTAATTTTCTTCCATTTCATGACATATTTCCTCTCCCCATAAAACATGTCAAATGAGGATGTACCAATTAATCAAGAAAGATTTAAAACAATGTTGAATATTTTATGATGATCTTAATGTGTTTGTTACTTACTATGCAGGAACATTGATTTTAACCAATATATAATTATCAAAATACAGGAATGTACCAAAGTATCATAGTGTATCAAACATCAAGAGAGATCAAGTATTTATTGTAGCAACAAACTCTCACAGATAATTAATGCTACTAAATGATTTAACAAATTAATCAGATATAGATTTGTAGTTCTATGGATCTTGCTTCATTTACTCAGATTTAGCCAAACATCACAAAATAAATACAAGTAAAAACACTTTCCCATTGTAATCCTGACTCCCATAAGAAAGAACCACATTCCGAACTCAAGTTCATTGCCAGAAACAAACCAAAACAAGAAAAACAAAGTGAAAGAAAACACACCACAAGTCAAAACACCTTTTGCCAAATGTTAAATCAGATAAACGCACCTTGTGCTGTGTCCTTGAGGCTGCCAAGTCTGAACTCTGGAGAGCTGCCAAGGGGTGGGATGCTTCCAAAGGCAAGATCTTTACTGAGGAAGCTGCACTCGCATTCCCGGCAAATTCAATTCCAGATACCAATAATAACACTCGGTTTCTTTTTCTTACTGGAATTCAAAATAGAGTATATGGAAATATTAAATGGATGATCTCCAGTACCCTAATGTCCACAAAATAAAATTGCCGTGGCAGCGTTTTCCAAATGTTGTTTTGTGGTTTGCTAACTCTGTTACACGTTCATTCAAATTAAGTTTCTACAGCCAACATACTTGAAAAACATTGCATACTATGCCCCCTTTACACAAGGTACAGTTTCACAAAAAGGCTCTGAGAAGTCCTATAATAGAAAAGCCTACTTACATTTACTTGACCCAAAGTGTCCCAAATTTATCTAAGTAAAGATCCCCTTCAATTGTAATAAATAGTAACATTATTTCTGCAGATCATACTTTAAGAATGGTTCTTTGTGTGGTGATTATCTGAAAAGTAGCAAGAGATCCTAATGGGGATATAGGAATGAAATGCACCACTTGAATATCAATGTAGAGACTTATTTGAATTTATTTCCTGTTATTACAATTTGTCAAGTTGACCTATAAACATAATTGTACTTATTCAACCATAAATTGTTAAGTATATGTTACTCCCCAAACCAAATGCCATTAAAAAAGCAACAAGGAAAAAAATCAAATAATGTATGATTTATTCATTTTTGTTCAATAAATATTTACTGAATACTTATCATGTGCCAGGCACTGAACTTATCTCTGCTTTTATGCTGCAATTGCTCTGACATAAATAAGAGCATCAAATTTAAGTGGTCCCAAACTGCTTTCTAACAATAAGAACGTCAACTCAAAATTTAACTCCAAGTATTTGAGAATGCAAGTTTTACTAATTTTAATCACATCATTAAAAATAGCTTGCAGAGGTGGCCAAGATGGTGGAGTAGAAAGACCCTGAACTCACCTCTTCCCAACAAACACACCAAAATTACAACCACTTACAGAGCAACTCTCTACAAGAACTACATGAAGACTAGCATAAAGGATTTTCCACAACTAAGCACATAAAGAAGGAACCACAACAAGATTAACAGGAGAGGCAGAGATGCAGTACAGTCAGAACCCCCTTCCCTGGGTTGTCAACCTACAAATGAAAAGAATATCAGAATCATAGAGATCTCCCCAAGGAATGAGCCCCACATCAAGCTCCTCAGCCTCGGGGGTCCTGCACCAGGAAGACAAACCCCTAAAATGTCTGGCTCTGAAAATCAGCAGCGTTTATGTTCAGGAGAGCCAAGGAGCTATAGGAAATAGACATTCCACCCTCAAAGGGCATGTACGAAATAGCACATGTTCTGAGTCCCAGAAGAGGGGCAGTAGTCAGAGATGAGTCTGGGTCAGACCCACTCGCTGATCTCAGAGAGCCTCCCAGAGAGGCAGAAGGGCAAGTGGGACTTCTCCTGGGGATGGAGACGCTAGCAACAACCATTTCTGGAAGCTCATTCTACAGCAATGACTGTGGCATTGTCAACCCCTATTTTCAAATCCTCCTTCAAGCCTATTAGCGCCCATTAGTGGGACAGCAACAGACCTAAGCCTCCAGGGGCCATTGGACAGCCACCCAGAGACTTGCCCCTGGTCTCTAGCAGGCTGGCATCAGCCCAGTGCCCACCTGAGTCATGAGGACAACCATGCTAGGATCCAGTCCTGCCCACCAAAAGGTCAGCAGCAGTTCTATGTCCCCTAGGCTGTAAAACCAATGGCATGGGAAACGCATTCCACCCTCTAGGAGACCCACAGCTACCACACCATGCATTGCCTCGCAGCCAGCCAGGATGGGACCACCCTCACCTACCGTCTTGGTCATGATAGTGGGCCCCACCACAACAGACGGCACATGCAGCCCATGTAGGAGGCAGCCGTAGGACATACAGCTCTGTTGACCTGAGGGAAGCATGCTGCTGGGCTACATAGGATGTCTGTTATATAAGACCACTTCTCCAAGAACAGGAAATGTAACTGACTAATCTAACACATAGAAGTAAACACAGTGAATTGGGCAAAATGAGGCAACAGTGAAATACATTCCAAATAAAGGAACAAGACAAACCTCAGAAAAAAGACCCAAACAAAGTGGAGATAATTAATCTATCCAATAAAGAGTTAAAGATAATGATCATACAGATGTTCACCGAACTCTGGAGAAGAATGGATGAATACAGGGAGAAATTCAACAGGCTCAATGAAACTAAGAGCTAGTTCTTTGAAAAGACAAACAAAATGCATGAACCTTTAGCCAGACTCATCAAAAAAGAAAAAACAAGAGGGCCCAAAAAAACAAAATAAAAAATAAAAAAGAAGTTACAACCAACACCACAGAAATACAAAGGCTCGTAAGAGATTACTACAACAATTATACATCAATAAAAGGAAAACCTAGATGAAATGGATAAATTTATAAAATTTACAATCTCCCAAGATTAGATTAGGAAGAATTTGAAAATATGAACAGGCCAATTACAAGTAATGAAATTCAATTAATAATAAGAAAAACATACTCTCAACAAAGTCAAGGCCCAGATGGCTTCACGGGTGAAGTCTACCAAATATTTAAGAAGAGTTAACATCTATCCTTCTCAAACTATTCTAAAAAATTGAAGGGGAAGGAAAAATTACAAACTTTTCCTACAAGACCAACGTCATTCTGATACTAAAACCAGACACAGAGAAAGAAAATTCCAGGCCAACACCATTGATAAACATAGATGTAAAAATCCTCAACAAAATATTAGCAAACCAAATCTAACAATACTCATACACCATGATCAAGTGGGATTTATCCCAGTGGTGGAAGATGATTCAATATTCACAGATTAATCAATGTGTCACCCTACCTACATTATCAAATTGAAAATAAAAATGCTATGATCATCTCCATAGGTGTAGAAAAAACTTTTGACAAAATTCAACATCCAATTATGATAAAAATTCTCAATAAAGTGGTTATAGAGGGAATGTACCTCAACAAAATAAAGGCCATATATAACAAATCTACAGCTAAAGTGTACTCAGTGGTGAAAAACTGAAAGCGTTTTCTCTAACATCAGCAACAAGACAAGAATGCCTACTCTCGCAAATTTTATTCAACGTAGTATTGGAAGTCATAGCCACAGCAATCACATAAGAAAAAAATAAATGAAAAGAAATCCAGATTGGAAAGAAAGAAGTAACACTATCATTGTTTACAGATGAAATGAGTACACATATATACACATATATAAAATATACCATATATTTTTATATAGAGAGAAATATATATATGAATATATAGAAAATCCTAAGACACCACCACAAAACCACTAGAACTCATCAGTGGATTCAATAAAGTTGCAGATACCAAATTAACATACAGACATCTTTTGTATTTCTATATACCAACAAGAACTATCAGAAAGAGAAATTAAGAAAACAATCCCATTTACAGTTTCATCCAAAAGTATAAAATATCTAGAAATAAATCTAACCAAGAAGGTGAAGAGGAAGACTATAAGACATGGATAAAAGAAATTGAAGGCAACACAAACAAATGAAAAATACACCCTGCTCATGGAAATAATTGATACTGTTAAATGGTCATAGAACACAAGTCAATCAACAGAGTTAATGCAATTCCTGTTGAAATACCAAAGGATTCTTTACCAAATGAACAAATAATTCTAAAATTGGTATGAAAACACAAAAGATCCTGAATAGTCAAAGCAATCTTGCAAAAGAAGAACAGAGCTGGAAATATCATCCTCTCTGAGCTCAAACTACACAACAGCAAAGCTACAGCGATCAAAACAGCATGACACCAGCACACAAACAGACACACAGCTCCATGGAACAGAACAGAGAGTCCAGAAAGAAACCTACACTTACTTGGTCAATTAATCTACAACAAAGGAGGCAAGAATATGCAATGGAGAAATCCTCTTCAATAAATGATGTTGGGGAAACTGAACAGCTATATGCAAAAGAATCACACTGGACTACTTTTCACACCACTACAAAAAAAAACTGCAAACGGATTAAAGACTTACATGTAAAACCTGAAACCATAAAACTCCTAGAAGAAAACATAGGATGCTTGTTAACATCAGTTTTGGCAATATTTTTTTGGATCTGCCTCTGCAGGCAGGGAAATTAAAAGCAAAAATAAACACATACAACCACATTAAACTAAAAAGCTTTTGCACAGGTAAGGAAATTATCAACAAATGAGAAGGCCACCTACTGAACAAAAAAAGATATTTGCAAATGATACATCTGATAAAAGATTAATATACAAAATAAACAAAAACTCATACAACTCAACATCAAAGAAAAAAAAAAAACAACCCAACTCAAAACATAAGAAGTCTTCTCAAAAAATTACAAACAGAATTACCATATGATCCATAAATTCCACTGCTTGGTATTTTTCTGAAGAAAACACACTAATTCCAAAAGATACATGCACCCCTATGCTCACTGCAGCATTATTTACAAAAGGTATGAAAGCAATCTATGAATGGATAAAGAAGATGTGATATATATACAATGAAATATTACTAAGCCATCAAAAATAATGAAATCTTGCCTTTTGCAACAACATGGATGACCAAGAAGGTATTATGCTAAGTGAAATTAGTCAGAGAGAGAAAGAAGAATCCTGTAAGTTTTCACTTATATGTGAGATCTAAAAAAAGAAACAAATGAATAAACATAATAAAACAGAAAACAGCATTATAGATACAGAGAACAAAAAAGTGGTTGCCAAGAGGAGAAGCATGTTGTGGGGGATGAGTAAAATAAGTGATGGAGATTAAACTTCTAATTACAAAATAGATGATTCATAGGCATGAAATATACAGCCTTGGGAATATAGTCAATAATATTGCAATATCTTTGTATGGTGACAGATGGTAACTAGACTTCGCATGGTGAAAATTTTGACATGTATAGAAATATAGAATCACTATGCTGTCACCAGGAATTAACAAAGTGTTCTAGGTTGATTATAATTCAATAAAAAAGTAAGTGCCAATTATACACTATTTCATCACATCTTCTTAATCTCTTTGAGGTATGTGAGATCACAGGGAACTTTTTATGTTGTCAGAGTGGTTAATCCAAAATGAAAAATAAGCTTGAGTCTAAAAAAATAAAAATACTTTAAAAAAAGTAAAACAATAAAAAGTGAAATAGAACTCTTTATGACCCAGCAATTTCACCTCTGGATATTTACCTGAAGAAAGCACATCAATTCAGAAAGATACATGACACCAAAGTTCACTGACGCATCATTAACAATAGCAAAAATATGGAAGCAACCTGAATATCCATCAACAGATGAATGGATAAAAAATATGTGTATGTGTGTGTGTGTGTGTTGTTTTTGTGGACGTACACAATGAAATACTACTCAGCCTTTAAGAAAAATGACATCTTGCCAAGTTTAACAACATGTATGGATCAAGAAGTTATTATATACTAAGTTAAATAAATCAGATGAACAAAGAGCAATACTGCATGATCTCACTTATATGTGGAATCCAGGAAATTACTGCATGATCTCACTTATATGTGGAATCCAGGAAACAAAACAAACAAACAAAACAAAATGAAAAGAGACTTAACAGACACAGGGAATGAATGGGCGGTTACCAGATGGGAGGTAGGTGGAGGGGGGGAACAGGTGAAGAGGATTAAGAGATACAAATGCCAGTTATATAATAAATAAGTCATAATAATGTAATGTACAGCATAAGGAATACAGCCAACAATATTTCTGTGTGGGGACAGATGGTTACTAGACTTATTATGGTGATATTTTCATAATGTATGCAAATGTCAAATCACTATGTAGTACATCTGAAACTAATATAATATTATATGTGAACAATTTTCAACAAAAGATAACTTGAAATTTTTAAGCTATCTTAAAATAATAATGACAATTCAGGTCAAGAGTCACAACATGAAAGCATAGTCCTTTTTTTTAAAAAATGATGCTGCAAAAGAATAAAATTAAACTCCAACTTCATACCACACAAAAATTAACTCAAACTGAATCATAAACTAGATACAAAGGCTGAAATTATAAAATGCTTAGAAGAAAACACAGTTGTAGAACTTCATGACCTTGTGTTAGGCAGCAGTTTCTTAGTTACAACGTCAAAAGCATAAGCAGCAAAATAAAAACAGGTAAATTTGACTTTATCAAAATTAAAAACATCTGTGTTCCAAAATACACGATCAAGAAAGTGAAAGAAACAACTCACCAAATGGGAGAAAACATTTGCAAATCATATAAGTGATATGGGTCAAATACGCAGAATATATGAAGAAGTCTTACAAGAATAAAAATACAAATAACTCAATTTTTAAAATCGGCAAAGGATTTGAATAGATATTTCTTCAAAGAAGAAATACAAATCGTAAATATGCACATGAAAAGATACCTAACATCATTAGTCATTAGGGAAATTCAAATCAAAACCACAATGAGATACCATCTCACTCTACCAAAAGACAGACAGTAAGAAGTGTTGATGGGCATGTGGAGAAACTAGAACCTGCATACATTGCTGGTAGGAAAGCAAACTGAGGTGCAACCGTTTTGTAAAACTGTTTGGCAGTTCCTCAAAAGATTAAACATAGACTGGCCATACGACCCAGTAATTTCACTCCTAAGTGTGCAAGAGAAAAAATATATATATGTTCACATACAAACATGTACACAAAAATAAATAACAGCATTATCCTTATAGCCAAAAAGTGAAAACAATCCATGATGATTAGATAAACACAATGTGGTCTAACCATACAATGGAATATTATTCCAACAAAAAAAGGAATGAAATATTTATACAAAGAAAACATGGATGAACTTTGAAAACATTATCCTAAGTGAAAGAAGCTATTCGCGAAAGTGCAATTAATGCATCATTCCTATTGTTCTCTTTATAGAAAATGTTCAGAATGAGAAAACCTATAGAGACAGAAAATAGATTAGCAGTTACTTAAGGCTGGGGGTAAGGGCAAAAGAGATGGGGCGTTAACTAATACTTTTTGAGGTGATGGAAATATTCTAAAATTAGACAGTGGCAATGGTTGCACAGCTCTGAATATGCTAAAATCACTGAATTGCACACTTTAAAATGATAAAATTACAAATTTTATTATTTTGAGTGATATCTCAATGAAGCTGTTATTAAAGTAGAAGAATCATAATAATATAGATCTATAGCACTTATCTAAACAGTTTGGGCAGATGTGTCTTGGAGATGTGTTTTGGAGATTACAGAAAGGCAGTATGTCCCATATCTATCATAATTACATAACGCTCCTAAAAGAGTTTGGGGGTAGCATATCAATATTTCATACCAAAATCTTACCAATATTGACACTAACTATAAAATAAATATTATATAAGTAGTTGCCTGTCTTTTCTTCAAGTCTGGTTTGCCTCAAATGAGTTGCTAAAAAACTTGGGAAAAATAATTTTGCAAAACTTTTGGATTTTGAAAATAAGGGTGTTGGATCCTTACTAACGATGGTGGTTAATATTAGTAATAATAATATTAGTAGTTTCCACTTGCTGTGTTAAGCATGTCACATATATGATCAGACATTTCTGTGGAATAAGTAAAATTAACCCCACTGGGATAACTGGGTTTTCTAACGATTAAGTGATTTTTCCAAGCATGCACAGTTAACTAGGAAAAGGGCAGAGATCTGAACTCAAATCTACATAATCACACAGCACCCTCATTCTCCTCTATAGGGACGAGCGTGTTCAGATCATTCATCTGAGATACAGACTTTAAATCTGTAAAATGCAGAAAGAACACTTTCATATACACATATCACAGACATTATTGTAAGGATGAAACAAGACCATTTTTATGAAAATAATGTATCAATATAAAGTTTGATATAAATGTGAGACAATATTATCTGGAAAACTATTTTCACTATATAACTAAATCAAGACCTAAAATGGGATATAGGTTTAGTCAAATTCTATAGAGGCATTCAAAATTAATGTCAATAAATATTTAGTAACAAAAAACAAATAATCCAATCAAAAAATGGGCAGAAAAGCTAAATAGATATTTCTCCAAAGAAGACATATAGATGGCCAACAGACACACAAAAAAATGCTCAACGTTGCTAATTATTAGAGAAAGACAAATCAAAACTACAATGAGGTATCACCTCACACCAGTTAGAATGGCCATCTTCAAAAAGTCTACAAATAATGAATGCTGGAGAGGGTGTGGAGAAAAGGGAACCCTCCTACACTGTTGGTGGGAATGTATATTGGTGCAGTCACTATTGAAAACAGTATGGAGGTTCCTTAAAAAGCTAACAATAGAGTTGCCACATGATCCAGCAATCCCACTCCTGGACATATATCTGGGACAAAAGCTCTAATTTGAAAAGATACATGCACCCCAATGTTCACTGCAGCACTATGTGCAATAGGCAAGCCATGGAAGCAACTTAAATGTCCACTGACAGATGACTGGATAAAGAAGATATGGTATATATACACAATGGAATACTACTCAGCCATAAAAAATAATGAAATAATGCCATTTGCAGCAACATGGATGGACCTAGAGATTATCATACTAAGTGAAGTAGGTCAGAAGGAGAAAGGAAAATTTATGATATCACTTATATGTAGAATCTAAAATATGATTATGACAGCCTCTTCACAGACTATTATATTATAGCATGGCCAGTTTGGCTGAGCAGATTGCAGACAGCATGTGGCATCACACGGCTGCTTGCTGCACTGTCCTGTACTGAGCAGGGTCATTGAAAGGATGTGACCAAAAAAAAAAAAAAAGAAAGAAAGAAAAGAAAAGAACTGATTTACGAAACAGAAACAGACTCACAGACATAGAAAACCAACTTACGATTACCAAACGGGAAAGGGGGTGGGGGAGAGATAAATTAGGAGGTGGGATTAGCAGATGCTAATTACTATATAGAAAATAGATAAACAAGACCTATTGTATAGCACAGGGACAAAAAAAAATTTAATATGCTCCTGCCCAGAAAGATTCAGCACCATAATGAATCACTGTGAATAATGTCAATTTTTATAATACTCAAGAATATTCCCCAGGGGAAAAAAAAAAGGTGGAAAACCACAAATCTTCAACTCATTATATTTACATACAGATAAGGAACCTGATGCTTGGGAACTCTCGCAAACCCAACACACAGTACATCTACTGCCAGAGCCAAGTCTAAGACTTTCAGTGCAGTGCACCTGCTACCTGGGGTAGGTTATAAAGTAGGATTTTGTCACAGGTAGTCACATAATTTCTTCGTCTACATCTCTCAATAACTGAATATTTTTAAATTCAAAGTATGTAAAAAATGCTTTTTGGACTAAACTATCTTCCCTTGGTCCAAAATTTTAAGTTGCTCAATCTAATTGGTCTATTTTTGCAGCTATGTCACTTGCACGATACTACTATGGAAGAATCAAGCAGCTTTATTTCTGCTGTCATTCTCCGTGTTCAATGGCTTGAAAACCATGCAATTAACAAGACCCTCTCATTTATGGAACTTTCTCCACCTTCTGATTGAACAAAACAGAGTTTGTTAAAGCACTGAGTAGAGAGCACTTATCTTTTTATTTTTGTTGTTTAACAATTCAAAACTAAAACATAAGCTAAGAAGTCATTCTTTTCTTTTTCATGAAAACATATACCTATCTCACTCTGTTGTTGCAAAGATACCTTAATACTTCTGCCATATAAGAAAGGACTAAATGTATACACTAGATGTGAAAAGATTTAGCTGTAGGACCTTACGATCCTCATATCTTCAGTAAGGATATGTTCAATCTTAAGGCGATCAAATATGATAAACTATGTGTCACTATTTTCCATGAATATCATTTTAGTCATTCTGAGAGAATAACAAAAAATAACTATCATCTAAGCAGTATTTTTATTAAGACCTCCACACTTAGAGCCAAATCTATTGATATCAAAAATATGGTACATATTCAACAGATGAATCGATAAAGAAGATGGGGTATGTATTTACAATAGAATATGACTCAGCCATAAAGAATGAAATTCTGCCATCTGCAACAATATGGATGGGCCTCAAGGGTATTTGGCTTGGTGAAATAAGTCAGACAGAGAAAGGCAAACACTGTGTAGTGTCACTTATATGTGGAATCTGAAAAATAAGACAAACGAATGAATATAACAAAACAGAAACAGACTCACAGAGAACAAACTAGCAGTTACCAAGGGAGAGATAGAAAGGGGAAGGGGCGAGATATGAGTCGGAGAGGAAGTGGTACAAACTAGTATGTACAAAATAAATCAGCCACAAGGATATATTGTACAGTACAGGGAAGATACCCAATGTTCTACAGTAACTTTAGAGCATAACTTATAAAATTTATGAATCACTATGTTCTATACCTAAAATTAATACAATATTTTAAATCAACTGTACTTCAATTTAAAAATACAAAAAGAAAGAAAGAAAAAAAGAAAAAATATGGTACATATGAACAAAGACTAGGGGAAATCTGGCCTGGTCTCATGTTTCCAGACAGAGGAACTTCCCCTAGGATAGTTTGGAGATGATTTTGGCATTGGAATAGGGGAAGGAAATTTTTCACTGTGCTGGTGGACTTCTACAATATACAATATTTAGCATCCTTAAACTTCAGCGTCCTAAAAGCCAATCACTTCAAGATATTATAACAATTTAAGAACACCCTACACATTTCTAATGGCCCAAAGATACCAACCAGATAAAGACAAGAGCCCTAGTTTAACAGCCCTGGCCTCACATCCCACTCTGTATCCACAGCTTCCCTGCAGAGGAGTTGAGTGGTCCATGGCTGAACTCCATTGCTCCCTATTATTCCAGTGGGTAGAGATAACCTATTATAAAGCTGTGAACACTAGAGGTATGTCTTCTTTTTCCTCCCTCTCTGCTGGGGATCATCCAGACCAGCAGCTCTCAGTAAGTGCATCTGTTCTGCAAACTGAAACTTTCTCTCACTGGACTGAAGTCTAGGTTCTGAGAAAGGGGGTGGAGATAGAAGGGAGAAGGAAGTACGGGCACTCGTTTTTGGTCTCTCACTGAAGGCACTGTATCCAGTCAGCTTTCTAGTGATGAAGCTGACACTGCAGACTCCATCTGCCTCTTTACAAACTCAAGAGAAGAAAAGAGCTATTATTTATTGAGCCCCTAAAAACTCTAATTCCATTAGAATTCTCTCTCTAATCAATTTGTCTTTATTCTAGTTTCTCCACTAGAAATGAAGTGAGTCGAGGAAAAAATGGGTGAGTCGAACACTAAACAGTTGGAATAAAATTACAAGTGCTAAAGAAACCACAGGTGTTCCTAGATACTCGGATGTTTATTACAAAAGAAATATATTTTTCCTTTTTCAATGTTTTCTCTACCTAATGATAGTATCTACTACTGATGCCCACTTTTATTGATAAAGCTAGATAAAGGTACATTAGCAAACAAAAGAATGCTATTTACAGCCTTCCATTTTAATACAGAAATCAGGAAAAGAGCCAAAGTGGAACTGAACGCAATATTCTCTCGCCACAGGAAATTAAAATGTTATAAAAGATCATTCACTTAAGTTAAAGGAAAGATTTCTAGGAATAATTAATATTCTACTGGCACATACTACAAATAATCAATTTTTCTTGGTCCAAAATGGACTTTGATAGAAGAGAAAGTTTACATATTTAATATTTATCTCAAAAATACGATTTAACATTTTCCCAAAACATTTTATAATAATTTCTCTTTTCACTTGCTTAAATATCAGAGTATTCTTTAAGAGACCGATCAAAGGGCATTTGGAATAAAATAGGGTTTACATGGTTTTGAAAGACTGTAGCAATTTATTGAGGATTGCTAGTTCATGTTTGTTAAAAACCAAAAAAAGAAGAAGGGTTGATTGAAGACCTTGAACTAAGGTAAACTATGGTAAGATGCCTTGTGGAAGAAAGAAAAAAGACAACTCTGCTCCCAGCCAAGGAGTTTTGGATATAAATTACTCAGTCACTCTTTGGAATGAGGCAAGTTGGGAGAGTAATTTCCTTAAACCCTCAAGAAGTTGATGGAAGAAAACAGGTGTTCTTTATCCACATATGCTTCTAACCCTGTCTTTTTCTAAGAGGAGAGTCTATAGCTTTCCTTGGCTTCTTAAAGTGGTATATGACACTAAAAAGGTTATTCATCGTTGAATTAGAAGGTAATCCTTCCCAATTTTTTCAGGCTATGTATATACTTGAAAAAACCTAGTGATGTCAATGGGGAAAAATAAATGTTGTGCAAGACATTTCAGGTACTACCTAACCAGCACACACACAGAATCAACAGATCATATAAGACTAAACGATAGATTAATATTGTAGTCCATATTTACAACTGTGTGGATCATACTTTCATAACACTTTCACAGTCAATTATTACTCCTTACTTTTTATAAATAAAAGGCACGTTAAGTATGTTCCACTTTACAGATGAGAGAACAGTTATAAGGGTTATTGCCCAGGGACAAATATTTCCTAACTCTGCCAGATTCCTGACTTCTAGGCCATATTCCCAGTGCTAGCAAGCAGTACAAGCTTCCTTCTTGGGGAATTTACACAGTAAACCTAGCAGAAGGAAGTAACAGCAGACTTTCAGCTCCCTTTGTGTTTTCTCTCTGGAATGTCGCTTCTGCTCAATCACTTGGGGCCAGCTGACTGGGGCAGAGATCCGAAATGGTTATCTGTGGCTACCACCTCATAGTTAATCATTAAATATGGGCCAGTGAAGCAAAAGAGGGCTTTATACGCTTCGTACCACCCCTCTCCACAATAGGGACTTAAAAGATCATGTATTTGGGCCTGTCCAATAATGAACTGCCTCAACTTCCGGAGAAGTTCATTGAGTCAAACTGGCAGCAGCGATTAAAAAGAACTCCGGGTGGAAGAAATCAGATCTCCTATCCTCCTTTTCCTAGTTTTTCACGTGGACACCGACACCGTGTGGGTTCAAGGATTCACCAAGCACCAGGAAAAGGCATCCTCCCCAACCAACCCCCGCAGCCACCTCATGCTGCCTGAAGCCCTTCCCCGCAAGTGTTTTGGTCTGCAGATACTTGTACGTTTAAGAAGGGGAGGCGCGAAAAGTGTAGAGAGGAGTAACAGGAGAGAGGGAGGCCTGAGCGCCAGCTACAGACCCAAAGAGCAGGACAGTGCAATTACAGACGCGAATTGACTGACAGCGCAAGGAAGCCAATCCCTAGGCTCGTGGAAGGCCTGGGGAGGCGGGTGGGACTAAGTCTCCAAGGCCCTGCAGCCCGCGCCAGACACGCTGGCAGGGCGGGAACCGCGCGTTCCTTAGCAACCGCGGCGGCCACGCCCACCCACCGCCGGAATCCCGCTCCCGCCGTCCCCTCCCCCACAGGGGCTCCCTGCTCGCCGGGAAGGGGTCCCTAGGCCGTTACCGAACCTGCTGGGCTTCCCAGGCTCCGGGTTCCTCCTCGTCCAGAGCCCCCTCCGCCCAGCCCGCCCCCAAGGCCGCTCCCAGGGGCGGATCGAGGATCCCCTAAACGCACTGGGGGCCCTCTGCGGAGGTGCACCCGCTTTCAGTCCCGGACCCCGAGCTTCCCGGGCAGGGCCTCCCCAGCCCCCTCGCGCTCGCCGGACACACACCTCAGCTCAGCCAGCGCAAGGGCCCACAAACTACGTGTCGGGCTGGAATTGTTGCTGTCCACGGTCCTGTCACTCAGAGGAGGGGGCGGGACGAGCCTGCGGCACACCCCTACTCCCTGAGGGCGGTACGGGAGAGGGGCGGGGCTCGGCCGAGAGGGGCGGGACCAGCCCCCAAGCTGCGCGCCGATTGGTCGATCTCTCTCCCGCTCTGCGCGGGTCCAGGACGGAAACGCGCGGGCCCGGTGAGTGGCCTCTGCCTCCTTCCGACGTGATTGCCAAGCTTCTAATACCTGTCTCACAAACTGACTGTGGAAGTTGGAAATAAGGACTGTGACTTGTTTTGTAAACATAAAACACAAAAGTAAGTTCTTTTGCTTATTGAACTCCTCTCCCCATCCAGACTCTCAGGGGAGCATCCCTGGGTGGAAGGATGAACTGTCTGTGAAAACAATGTTGTCTGCGCAGTCAAGCTTTAAACAGATTAATCAATTAAAATGGGAAAGGTGATTCCTGAAACCTGACCAACAACCAAGTTTTGGCAGTATGTCCAGGTACCCAGTTTTCACATCTAGAAAATTGGAACGCAATATTGTTACTAGTCATTGTTCGGAAAGCATTTGACAACTGAGTGATTTATACCTTACATAATCCTCACAACACTCAATGAGAGATGTTATTATTCACAGCCTATGAACGATGAAACTAAGGCTGAGAGTGACATTTATTCACTCATTCCACAAATGAAAAAGTGCCTATAGTTATTATTTTTACACTGTGGTAAAATGAATTTAAATTTCTTTTAAGAATTTATGCGATTTCCAATTTAATTTTTCTCTTACGTAAGTATGAGTTACTTTCCTCTAGGCCAGCCCATCATATCCTTAAATAAACAAACAAATGAAAACCTTGAGAAAGGAAACAGCATACAATAGAACTGAGACAAGTATAAATAGACTAACTAGAAGCTTCTCCCTAATCTCCTAAAATATCTCCAGGAACTGAAGCTAAAATGTAATGTTATTTTTTTGTGCTTTTAAGTCCTTTGTTGGTCTCCAGTCTCTGTTCCAGAAATAAAGGTAGACTTAAATGAGATTGTCGTAATACTCTTAACCAGATTTACATGTGTGTAGCTTTAAAATAATAAAATACTTTTGCGTTCTATATTATAGCATAATCCAGAAGTGTGTATCTTGTCAGATATGGTAGTAAGAAAGAAAAGAAACAAACAAAAAAAAAAAACAAAGCCTCTGGACAAGTGCTTTGAGATTCAATTAAAATGGCCACTATACTGTGAAAAACTAGTTGGAATAAAAGAAACACATTCCAATCACAAGTGATTTTATTCTCTGTCCTGCTGGACTTCCACCTCCTTCTGAAAGTTTGCTAGCTATTAAACCTCAATACAAAAAAGTCTTGGTTTGTATGACTCATGATCCGCATTATGTTTCTTTAATCTTTTAAAAATAGTTGGTTCTACACTAAAAAGTGCTCTGATTGTATATTAATAAATACATAATATAAATACATACTGTAAGATTTAAACAAAAGTGGTGAATTATTTATTTGAATCCTTTTCCAATTGCTTATTCAAATAAGTACAGCAAATGCATTTGTTGGAATATTCTCATATATATAAGAGATTACACATTTGGATAAATGCATTGTATGCATGTAAATGTGTAATCATTGAAATAAACACAGCTGTATATTCCCCATATGTATAGCTCCAGATGTCTGAAGCATATATTCAAGTTTCTAGAACTCTACACCTTGGTATCTATTTAAACATCCTGTAGAAAATACTGGGCTGCATTCATATACATAGAAATAAATTTTCAAACTGTATCCACAGTGATGAAATAGGTTAGAACAGTAAGGAGTCTCTGCCAATGAATTTTCTTCATGACCATGTCCTTATGAGATTGCTTGTCCTTGCAAATTGCATATAGCTTACCCATCTATAAAGTACACACTAGCCAACTTACCCTGCATGAATATGACTATTGCAAAGTATTCTCATAAGCATCTTACAAAATAATTAGTAACTACCAAAAATTAACTTTTAATCCTCTCCTCTTTTGGTGTAGGAGAGTCTCATGTTATCCACACCTCAGTTACTTATTTTGCAACTCATGTTTCTGCTCCAATACTTGGAACATGTGAAATTTGTAATTCCCTCTTAGGCACAGATACATATTAGAAATTATGATGAATATACTAAATCTCAAATGAAATATATCTAGGGACATTGAACAAGAAATAAATGGCTTAACATAAAAGTAAAACATCCAGATATATGTTATGAATATGCTTATTTCTTTATTACATAATGACAGATACATGATTTAGTTAAATTTGTGGTGAGTTGAAAAGTATAGTAGAATCTAATATTTATATGTGCTAATGTCTTTGATCCTGATGAATGTGGATATAGATTGAAATTTGGGAGGATCATTTTGGATCATTTGCAGAAATTATAATCCTGTCAAAATACATGAAATTCATTGAATATATTAAAAATAAGAAATAAAATATCAACTTACTTAATCTTGTTCAGCAATCTTTGCCTTAATTTTTTTTAATTGAAGAATAGTCAGTTTACAATGTTGTATCAATTTCTGGTGTACAGCATAATAGTTCAGTCATACATGTACATACATATATTCATTTTTATAGTTTTTTCATTATAGGTTACAAGATATTGAATATATTTCCTGTGTTATACAGAAGAAACTTGTTGTTTGTCTATTTTATACATAGTAGTTAGTATCTGCAAATTTCGAGCTCCCAATTTATCCCTTCCCACCCCCACCCCCCTACCCCTCAGGTAATCATAAGTTTATTTTCTATAATTCTGAGTCTGTTTCTATTTCATAAATAAGTTCATTTGTGTTTTTTTTTAGATTCCACATATAAATTATATCATATGATATTTTTCTTTCTCTTTCTAGCTTACTTCACTTAGAATGACAATCTCTAGGTCCATCCATGTTGCAGCAAATAGCATTAGTTTGTTCTTTTTTATGGCTGAGTAGTATTCCATTGTATAATATACCACAACTTCTTTATCCAGTCATCTGTCAATGGACATTTATGTTGATTCCATGTCTTGGCTATTGTAAATAGTGCTGCTATGAACATTAGGATGCATATATCTTTTAGAATTAGAGTTCCCTCCAGATATGTGCCCAGGAGTAGGATTGCTGGACCATATGCTAAGTCTGCTTTTAATTTTTTAAGGAATCTCCATACTGTTTTCCATAATGGCTGCACCAAACTACACTACCGACCAACAATGTAGGAGAGTTCTGTTTTCTCCATACCCTCCCAAGCATTTATCATTTGTGGACTTTTTAATGATGGACATTCTGACTGGTATGAGATGATACCTCCTTGTAGTTTTGATTTGCATTTCTTTGATAATTAGTGATATTGTTTCATGTGCCTATCAGCCATTTGTATGTCTTCACTGGAGAAATGTTTGTTGAGGTCTTCTGCCCATTTTTGGATTGGGTTGTTTGGTTTTTTGTTATTAAGCTGTTTGAGCTATTTTGTATTCTGGAAATTAACCCCTGTCAGTTGCATTATTTGCAAATATTTTGTCCCCTTCCATAGAGTGTCTTTTCATTTTATTTATACTTTCCTTTGCTGTGCGTGGCTTATACGTTTAATTAGATCCCATTTGTTAGTTTTTGCTTTTATTTCTACTACCTCAGTAGACTACTGTAGGAGAACATTGCTATGACTTATGTCAGAGAATGTTTTATCTATATTCTTTTCTAGGAGGTTTATGGTGTCATGTCTTATGTTTAAATCTTTAAGCCATTTTGAGTTTATTTTTGTGTATGGTGTGGTGAGTGTTCTAACTGCATTGATTCACATATGGCTGTCCAGCTTTCCCAGCAGCACTTGTCCAAGAGACTTTATTTTCTGCACTGTGTATTCTTGCCTCCTTTGTCAAAGATTAATTGACCTTAGGTGTATGGGTTTATTTCTGGGCTCTCTATTCTGATCCATTGATCCCTATGTCTGTTTTTGTGCCAGTACCACCCTGTTTTGATTACTGTAGCTTTGTAATATTATCTGAAGTCTTGAAGGGTTATTCCTCCAGCTTCATTTCTTTTTCTTCAGCATTGCTTCAGCAATCCTGGGTCTTTTGTGATTTCATATAAATTTTAGGATTATTTATTCTAGTTCTGTGAAAAATGTCCTGGATAATTTGAGAGGGATTGCATTAAATCTGTAGATTGCTTTGGGTAGTAGCCATTTAACAATATTAATTCTTTCAATCTAAAAGCATGGGATAGCTTTCCATTTCTTTAAATCATCTTTAATTTTCTTAATCAAGATTTTATAGTTCTCTGCATATGTCTTTCACCTCCTTGATCAGGTTTATTCCTAAGTATCTTCTTTTATTGATGTGATTTTTAAAAGAGCTTTTTGTTTTTTTGGTTTTTTTTTTTTTTTTTTGCTTTTCCTTTTCTGTTATTTCATTGATAGTGAAAAGAAATGTAACAGATTTCTGTATGTTAATCTTGTTTCCTGCTACCTTGCTGAATTTGTTTATCAGCTCTAGGACATTTTGTGTGGAATCTTTAGGGTATTTCTATATATAGTACCATGTCATCTGCATATAGTGATAATTTTACCTCTTCTCTTCCAACTTAGATACTTTTTTTTTAATTGTCTGATTGCTGTGTCTAGGACTTCCAATACTATCTATGTTGAATAGAAGTGGTGACAGTAGTCATCCTGGTCTTGTTTCAGATTTTAGTGGGAAGGCTTTCAACTTTTCACTGTTGAGTATCGTGTTGGCTGTGGGTTTGTCATAGATAGCTCTTATTATGTTGAGAAATGTTCCCTCTATACCCAATTTGATAAGTTTTATCATATAATGGCTGTTGAATTTTATCAAACGCTTTTTTCTGCATCTATTGAGATGAACATGTGGTTTTTGTCTTTTCTTTTGTTAGTGTGATGTATCACATTGATTGATTTGCATACGTTAAACCATCCTTGTGCCCCTGGGATGAATTTAATTTGATAGTGGTATATTTTTTTTTATGTGTTATGGATTCTGTTTGCTAATATTTCACCGAGAATTTCTGCATCTATATTCATCAAAGATATTGGCCTGTAATTTTCTTTTTTGGTCTTTGTCTGGCTTTGGTATGAGGGTGATGGTGGCTTTGTAGAATGAGTTTGGGAGTATTTCCTTCTCTTCCATCTTTTGGAAGAGTTTGAGAAGGATTGGTATGAATTCTTCTCTGTATATTTGGAAGAATTCCTCAGTGAAGCCATCTAGTCCTGGACTTTGGTTGCAGGGAAGGTTTTTTTTTTATTGCTGATTCTATTTCACTTTTAGTGATCAGTCTGTTCAAATGATCTACTGTTTCTTAATTCAGTTTTGGTGGGCTGTATGTTTCTAGAAACTTGTCCATTTCTTCTAGGTTGTCCAATTTGTTGGCATATAATTGTTCATAATATTCTGTATGGTTTTTTGAATATCTGTGGTGTTGGTTGTAGTCTCCCCTCTTGCATTTCAGTTCAGTCTGTTTGGGGCCCTCTGTGCTTCCTGTACCTAGATACTTGTTTCCTTTTTTAAATTTGGGAAGTTTTCAGCTATAATTTATTCAGATACATTTTCAATCCCCTTTTCTCTTTCTTCTCCTTCTGGGACCCCTATTATGCGTAGATTGGCATGCTTTGTATTATCCCACAGGTCTTGTATGTCACTTGCTTTTTTTTTTTTTTTTCACTTCTCTTTCTACCTGCTGTTCTGATTGGGTGATTTCCATTATTCTGTCTTCCAGATCACTTATTCATTCTTCTGCATTACTTAGTTTTCTATTTATTACTTTTAGCTCTGCTTTTATCTCAGCAAATGAGTATTCTAATTTTAATTGGCTCTTCTTTACAGTTTCTAGTTGTTGTTTTTTGTTTTTACAATGCTCTGCGTCTCTATCCATAGTCTTTCTCGATTCCTTTAGTATTTTTATTACCTCCTGTTTGAACTTGGGATCTAGCAGACTGGCGAGGACTATTTTATTGTTTTTTCTTTCAGGGTTATTCTCTTGATCTTTAGTTGGGAGTGGTTCCTCTGCTTCTTCATTTTACTTGTATTTCGCTGACTATATGAATTTAGGAAAAACAGTTATCTACTGTGGTCTTGAAGCCCTGTTTTTATGTAGGAGTTTTCCTGTGTAGCCTGCATGCATCTAATACTTTTGTTACAGGGTGGTTTTTAGTATGGATGCCTGCCGCATCTTTCCTCCATGTGTGTTGGCTATTATTCTGTCGATAGGGGGTGTAATTGGTGACCAGAGCCTGCACTGGATGTTGAATGGGATCTCCTCTTTGCTCTGTTATCATCACAGCCCTTCCCAATAAGGGTCTACTTATTGGAATAGAAGCCCCCAGATCCATTTCTGAGCTGCAGTGTGAGGTAGGTGGTACTGGAGTGCTCCCACTGGGAGAAGAGCTGCTCAGTATCCCTCCGCAGGAGCCATCCACTGGAAAGTGCACTCTGGGCTTTGCCTGTTACCTGTTGTGTGGGCTCATAGAATTACACTGTTCTTGGCAATGCCATTGGCTCCACCTCAACCATGGGAATGCAGGCAATCAGCCTGGGTGTCCCTTAGGCCTCAGGTGTTATGCTCCCAAAGCCACCATCACAGATCCTTTGACACAGATGTGTTGAAGTCAGGCACCAGGACCGCCATAGGTTCACACCTGGAACCACCGTGGGAGCTATGGAATTAGCCCAGACCCTGGCCCTGACTCCACCTGTGCATACTGGCAAAACTGTTAATGCTGGACCCGCCCCAACCAAGTAATCACCTCAGATGTTCCCCAGGCACTGAATTTACAAAGCCGACCGGAGTGTGTAAATCAGCAGGTGGATGCACAGCCCCTGGGACATGGCTCAGATTTCAACCCCACGTCCACTTGTGAGTGACCTGCAGGTGCCTGCGTGCTCCCAGATCTCACAGAGGCAGAGCCCCACCTGCTGTGAGCACAGGGAGAAGGAGACTGCTATGGCAGGGCCCTTCCTCTCTGTGTACGTGCTAGCAATGGAACTGCAGCAGTGGACAGGGTTACATCCTCCGTACACCTCTAGCTGTGGCCCAGATCACATTCCAGCCCCTTTCAGCCACCTCTGTGCAGCCAACCCCAGTCCTATCCCCGAGTCTGTCCACTGAAGCCCTAGTTTCACACCAGCAGATGCACATCTCAGGCTGGGGAGTGCAGTGAGGGGACCAGGACTGTCTGTGCTGGTCTCTCTCTCTTCTGCCTGCTACAAGCTGGTTGCCACACTCTCCTGTGAGCCTCTGAAGCTACCTTTCTGTCCTGGCTGACCTCTTAGCTGGTGAAGGGTATTCCCAGGGTGCGGGAATCTTTCCTTTTTCACAGCTCCCTCCCAGGGGCACAAATCTCTTGTCCTGATTCCCTTTTTTTCCCCTTTCATCCTTTCTGGTTATATTGCCAGTGGATGCAACCGGTGTTCCAGGTTCTCATCCCGTCCCAGAAAGAATTCAGAGACAAGACGTAGTGGTTAAAAAAAGTAAAGTGAGAATTTATTAAAGGATGGATAGTACACTCAAGGGGAGAGCGGGCAGGCTCAGGCGAGTGGCTGCCCTGTGTTTCTTTGGCAAGTTAGTTACACAGGGTGTAAAAATGAATGGGCGGAATATTCACTGGGGAGGGAAGGGTTTGGGGTTTTATTCCCTGGTTATCATCCTAACTCCACCTTCCCAAAGGGAGGAGGGATTTCTGTCCATATTTAATCTGGATCAGAAGTGTCATGGCGTCGGTGCATGATGGGTACTTCTGATCTGCAAGGCTAATTTTATTGAAATGAGGGCATAATGAGCAAAAGGTTATATCAGGACACAGGAAATTCTTGCCTTTTCTCACCTTTCTTTGTTGGTCTTCAGGCCACTCATCCCCCCAAAAGGTGTGACCACTTACCAGCCCAGAGGTTCCTGCTTTTCTTTCTCTGCCATGGACCCCTGGTGCTCACATGATGTGTGGTTTCCTGCATTTGGCTTGTGCCCCTCCTTTCTGCCCAATTCCTGCCATGTGGTCTCTGTCCCCCTTTCTCTGCTCATATCTAGCTGCCTGCCTGCTCTAACAGTTACATGGTGCTCTTTCTTGCAACTTTGGTTGTATGAGATCTGCCAGCATTCAGTAGGTGTTCTGTGAGAATTGTTTCACATGTTGATGTATTTTTGATGTATCTGTGGGAGGAGGGTTCCACCATTTTTGTCTCCTCTCCCACACTCACTGCGACCTTCAACTTTAAGGAGAGGTATTTTGACTGAATCCTAGGAGAAGTTTATTACTGTATATTGTGTGTGTATGTGTATGTTTGTGTGTGTGTGTGTGTATATATATATATACACACACACACACACAAAGTTAGGTAGAGGTGAAAGAAACTATTTGAATTTAATTTGGGAAGGTTGTCAAAAAGTATCAAAAAAGTTTTAAAACATTTGGTCAGATAGGATCATAAGTCACTCCAGCTTGATCGTTGCAGGAGAGGTTCTTGGTTGACAGAGAATATCCAGATACATATCTCAAATTTTGCATCATAAGACAGAAAACTTCAAGGAGTTCCTGATCCAGCAGTCGCAGTGATTTCAGCTTGGCTCCCAGTCCCTCATGGGCCCTCCTTTGATGCTGGCCAGGGCCCCTGGTGCATTCACCCACCTGACACATTGTAATGAAGCTGAAGTTAGCCATTATCTCAGTCTTCCCTAGAAGGCAGTGTAAACAGAGATGGGGGTGTGAGGATGCCTGTGGGCACCTTAGCAGTTTAAACCTTGTGCCTTCTTCACTGCCTTGTCTCCAGGGACAGAAAATCAATTTGGAAAAAAAGAGGGGAGGGAAGTCAGACAGAAGGCGTTTCGTCTCCCTGTGGAATCTGAGAGGGAAACTGAAAGAAAACTTTGGTTTTGGAGTTCTGTCCTCCTTTGGTTCAGCTATTACTGGGCTACTTCCGGTAAGCGTGGCTCCTACACACAGCCACCCTCCATGCATGCCCCCCACCCATACATTGCCCCCCACCGTCAGCACCAGTGAGCATGAAAGGAACCCCCTCAAAGGAGGACGCCTGGCGTGTAAGGTGTACTGCCCGGCGGGCCTGCCCTCATCGGCTCCTCGATTTCCGCTGGTAAGAAATAGGTGACATTGTATCATTCCACATACAGTAAAAGAAACTTAAAACAGTATACTTCCGTTTCCTCAGCCTTTGTGATGTTGTTATCACGTACTGTCTCTTCATTTGTATGACCTCTACACACGCATTATTATTTTTCTTTTAACAATTCAGTTCTCCTTCAGGAAGAGTTTTAAAATACAGAAAACTTTTTTATATTCACCCTCGTATTTATCATTTGCAATGACCTTTATTCCTCCGTGTAGTTGCTTGTTTCTATCTGGTATTATTTCCTTCCTGCATGAAGGACTTTCCTTCCTGCCTTATGGTGCGAGCTGCTGGTGTGCGCGGTGAGTCACTTGTGCTAGTGGTGAGTTATCTGACCTGTTGTATGGCTGAATAAGTCTCTATTTTGCCTTCATTTTTGAAAAAGATTGCTTCTGGGTATAGAATTCTAAGTTGGCAGTTTTCATTTCAGTATTTTAACCTGGTTACCTCACTTTCTTCTCTCTTGCATTAATTCCAACAAGAAGTCTTCTATCTGCAATCATCTTATATTTGTTCTTCTGAAAGTAATGATTCTTCTTTTTTTCTTTGGCTGCTTTTACAAATTTCCCTTTTTGAGTTACTTAAAGAAATTTGATTGTACGTCATGATGGAGACTTCTTCATGTTTCTTCTGTTTGGAGTGTGTTGAGCTTCTTGGATCCATGGTTTTATAATTTTCATCAGATTTGTAAAATTGTCAGTCACTGTTGCTCCAAATATTTTTTTTCTGCCCCCAACTCTTCCGTCTCCTTCAAGTACTCCAGAGACATACACTGGGCTGCTTGATCTTTTTCATGTTTTTTTAACATTTTTTCTCTCTCTCTGCATAATTTTGGATAGATTTTTTTTTTTACTTTGGATATTATTTATTGCTTTATATTTCATGTTCATTTATATTTTCTGCTCTTAATCCCATCCAATGTATTTTATATCAGACTTTTTTATATATCTAAAAGTTGAATTTGACACTGTTTTATGTCATCCATGGCTTTTCTTAATATATTCATCCTTCTCTCTACCTTCTTAAACATTTGGAAAATAATTATAATAACAAGTTTATCGTTCTTATCTACTAATTCTATCATCTGTGTCACTTCTGAGTCTGTTACTGTTGATTGAATGTTTTTTCTTTATCACGTGAGTGATCTCTTTGCATGCCTGGCAATATTTTTTTAATTGAACACGACATTTCGAACTTTACCTTGTTGGATGCTGGATATTTTTGTTTTCCTAAAACACACTTGAGCTTTGTTGTAGAATGTATTTGTTACTAGACACAATTTAATCCTTGTCAGGGTTGTTTTAAGCTTTGTAGGCAGGAGCAGAGCAGCCTTTCGTCTATTAATCTTTCACCTCTACTGATCCAGTACACTTCTGTTTATTCTAACCCTTTGAATCATGATGTATTTCCACTTTAGCTGGTAAAGACGCACTCTTCCTGACCCCAGGTCAGCCCTGTGGATTGTTCTCGCTGCTTCTTCCAGGTCGTACTTTTTTTTTTTTTTAAATTCAGGTTATTTCCTTCCATGCATTCACTGATCAGTATTCAGTTGGAATTCAAGAAGTTATCTCTGCATCTATGCAGGGCTCTCACTGTGTGGTACTCTCCCATCTGGTATTCGACCCTGTGAACTGTTGCAGCCTTGGCCTCACCAGTTTCCAACTTTATCATCTCAACCAGGGGACACCACCAGGCTTCACGTAGGTTTCCTCTCCCTTCACGCTGGCCTGGAAACTCTGTCCCAGGGTGTAGGCAGGGGCAGTCAAAGCCCTCACTTAATTTTTTTTTTCCTCCCTCAGGGATTACTGTCCTGCTGCCTAAAGTCCAATGTTTAAGACCATTATTTGAAATGTCTGATTTTTCCATTGTTTCAGATGAAAGTTAGATTTGGTCTTTATTACTTAATCATAGCTAGGAATACAAGTTTTCAGCTCCTCACTTTTATTTAAAAATTAATTATCAGAATTTTGGGGGGTGGAGGAAGAAGCTGTAATCTTCCAGAGAGGATCTGTATTACCACTGCAAACACATCAGGGCAGTAAGAATGTAGAATCATTTAAAACTTAATTGAAGCATAAAAGAGCCTCAACTTTTTTTTACTGCAAATATATGCAAAATCTACCTTGTGGGTACAACTTCTCAGGGATTTTTTTTTTTTTTCCTCTGTGCAAGGTCAGGACAACCATGATCCTTTGAGGATAGAAGCATAGGTATATTTATTTTTGCTTTCTCCTTACATTGAGGTTCCCAACTAAGGGTTTGACAGTTTCTTATTAGATTTCCTACCTTGGGTGAGCCCTGACTCGTGAAGACTGTGAAAACCACTGAAGTTCCCAGCTTTGGCGCACTTATGCAAGGCAAAAAGCAGGCTCAGTATTCTTGCTTCTTGCTGAAATACAGCTGCTCTGATTAACTGTTATTGCAGAACACACTACCCAAATTCTAGTGGTATAAAACAACAATAATTTTATTATGATCAAAAATCCTACGGGTCAGGAATTTGGACAGGAATCAACAGGAAGTGCTTGTCTGTTCCACAGTGTCTGGGCTCTCAGCTGGAAAGCCCGCACAGTTGGGGAATGACTCAAATGGATTTTTAAGCTCCTCTAAACAAATGTCTGGCACCTGCTTTAGGATGCCTTGAAAGCTGGATTGCACTCAGCTTGGACTTTTGACAAGAGGACCTGTACGCAGTCTTTCAGGGGGACTTGCAGTTCTCATAGCCTGGAAGGTCAGGTTGCAGAAGATGAGTGAAGAAATTATTGTGTCCATCTTTGGAAAATACAGTTTGCCACAACTTCTTTTATACTTGTGATTGAAAAATGCTTTTATCTGCTAGCCCTTTGGAGAAATATCTGTGTCTATATCTGCATCTGTATCTATGTTTTCAGCATTGTTATTTGTTTTCAGCATGAAGAATTCCAGAGATCAATCTGGATATTTATCTTCAATAGAACATAGATATGAAATTCTCAACCTTCATATGTATTTGAGAATTAATTTTTCAAGTTCCACAAAAATAATATTGGTATCTTACTGGGTATTTCACTGATATTCATTACAGGCACGTGTTGGAGATATTGTGGGTTCGGTTCCAGGCCACCACAATAAAGTATCACAATAAAGCGAGTCAAACACATTTTTTTGGTTTCTCAGTGCATAAAAAAGTTGTGCTTATGGTGTACTGTGGTCTCTTACGTGTGCAATAATAATACCATTATGTCTAAAAAAATTGTACCTACCTTAATTTAAAAATACTTGATTATAAAAAAAATACCAGCCATCATCTGAGCCTTCAGCAAGTCATAATCCTTTTGCTGGTGGAGGGTTTGCCTTGATGTTGGCAGCTGCTGACTGATCAGGGCGGTGGCTGATGAAGGCTTTGGTGGTTCTAGCAATTTTTTTTATTTTAATGAGACAATAATGAAGTTTGCTGCATCAACTGAATTTTCCTTTCATGAATGATTTCTCTACAGCGTACAATGCAATTTGATGGCATTTTATCCAGAGTAGAGCTTCTTTTGAAACGGAAATCAGTCCTCTCAAATCCTGCCCCTGCCTTGTCAACTAAAGGTTATGTAATGTTCTAAATCCTTTGTTGTTATTTCAGCAATCTTCATATCTTTACTGAGAATAGACTCCATCTCAAGAAACCATTTTCCTTGCTCATCATCATAAAAAGCAACTCCTCACCTATTAAAGTTTTATCCTGAAATTGCAGTAATTCTGTCAATCTTCAGGCCCCACTTCTTATTCTAATTCTCTTGCTATTTCCACCACATCTGCAGTTACAATAGTCACATCAAAGATCACTGATCACAGAGCACCATAACACATATAATAATAATAGTAATAATATTAAAGTTTGAAATGTTGCAAGATTACCAATATGTGACACAGAGGCACGAAATGAGCAAATGCTGTTGGAAAAAAGGCGCTAATAGGCTTGCTCAGCGCAGGGTTTCTACAAACCTTAAAATTTGTAAAAACAAAACAAAATAAAGCAAACCATGATATCCGCAAAGTGCGATGCAGTGCAATAAAACAAGGTATCCCTGCGTGGACTTTTAGATGCCTTTGTAATGGTGAGTGTTCTTATTCTTGAACATGCGCATTATGTCTTTTTTATATCTCATTAACTGAAGTTGCATAATTTTTTCCATTCAGGTCATGCACATTTATTTTTAGGTTTGTTTTCTGGAATATTGTAGTTTTGTGGTTTTATGAACTGCATTTACTAAATGCATTGTGTTTTCTAATTGCTTACTCCTGGTTTGTGGGAAAGCTATTGATTTTTGCAAACTGATCATATATACAGATATTCAACTTTGTTTAATTTCTTAGCTGCAACAGAAGTTTGTTTGTTGATTGTCTTGAAATTTAAAATCACATACAAATAATGACAGACCATCTTAGAATTTGGAATTATGTATGAATGATAGAGTTGTTTCTCTCTTTTCAGTGCATACACCACTTTATTTTTATGATTCCATTAGCTAGGACCTCCAATATGCTGTTGAGGAACAGCAACAATAAAGAATCTTTGTCATAGTATCAACTCTAATTTGAACTATTTCTAATGTTTCACCATTGTAATATGATGCTCACTTAAATCTCCGGTATTTTACTAAGTTAAGGATGGTATATTCTGCATTAGTTTTGTTGAGTTCTTTTTATTATGAATGAATATTAACTTCTCTTAAATGTTTATCGTTAATCATTGAAATGAATAACAGCATTTTATAGTTATTACATTAAGAAATATTCCAATGTGGTATTATACTTTCTCCTAGAGAAACACTACTTAGTTATGCCTTCTTAAAAAATACATTGCTTAATTTGACTTGTTAATACTTTATGTTTTTTGTATCTATTTTGTGAGTGTAATTGGCATATTGTGGGGCGTGTGTGTGTGTGTGTGTTTGTTGTGTCTTTGCTATCATTGCCCAGTTCTGGTAACTGTTGTGTGTACCAGGTTAATTGAAAGAGTGTTAGTGCTTCACCTTATTTTCTTTTCTGGGAATCTTTGCAGAAGATGGGAAATTGTTTATTTTGTAAAGTCTTATCATAACTTGCTATCTAAATAAAAATTATCTGGACTTACTACTTCCTCAGTTTATTCTAGGGTTAGGTTTAATTCAATTGTTCTACTTCCTCTTGAACACACTTGAAATTCACATCTTCCCAAAAGCATATACGTTTCATATAGGCTTAAAAATTTATAACCTAAAATTGTACATTCTCTTACAATATTTTAAGCTTTGCTCAATAACTTTGTTGTGTTCCTAATGTGTTTTCTTTTTTCATGACCAGAGTGTTACTGAGTTCAAACACGTCTGCTCACCGAACGACAGGCCAGTAAATCGGTAGACAAGGTGTTGGGGCAAGGAACAGCGACTTTATTCGGAAAGCCGGCAGACCGAGAGGATGGCAGACTAATGTCTTGGAGAACCATCCTGCTTTAGTCAGAATGCAGGCTCCTTTTATACACAAAAAAAAAAAAAAAAAAACAGAGGAGGGGTTGTGGTTGGTTGTTGCAAACTTCCTGCTGTAGAAATTCTTTGTTCTTGCAGCCATCCATGTGGGTCAGCCCATGGTGTCCCTGTAAACCTCCAACAAAACAAAGGTTATTGTCTATTTTGCAACTTGCTATCTCTACATAAGAGCAGAAGTGCTAACATCCTTAAAGGTCAGAGCCCCAAGAATAGGCTCTCCTGTATATTCCAGGCTAAAGGCAACACTGTTTCACAAAAGGTGCAGAGCTGGCAAGACTGAGCCTAGAAAACAGGGCACAGTGGTCAAATCTAATAGACCAGATCCAATATGGAGTCAGATTTGTTCTCTATTACAATGCTTTCCAGATTTTGAAATTAATCTCTTTAAAAATCTTGCCTTTGATTTATGGTGATCAAGTTTAGAGTTTTTGTTAAGTCTTATTCATATATATTTTAATTGTATTGACTTCTTTCTGTTTTTTTTCTGAATTTGTTATTTTTGTTCTATGTTTTTATTTATTTTTCATCTATTACTTTCTACTAATGCAGTTGGGTCCATAAATCTTTCTCTGTGTTCCCTCATGGACACAGAGTATACATTTTGGTAAATAGTGCCTTTTATCTTTTAAAAGTTCATAATTAAGAACTTTTTTCCTCTTAATAAAGAGTTATTTAGAAGCATTTTCTTTCATTGATAGGTTTGTATATTTGGAGGGAGCTTGAGGAAGAGCTATTTTTTGGTAATTAAGTTTGTATTTTCTTACAACATTCTCAGTGAATATAGCCTCTATGATAATATTTTTTGGATAGCTTTTTTGAGATTTCTTTTGTGATTAGTAAATGGTCAATTGACTTCTCTTTTCTTTTGGCTTGCCATTTGTGTTTAAATCCTCTGCTGAGTTCAAACTTACATAAGATTCTGTATCTACTACATAGTTTGTTAATTGTGTTATACAAATATTTTATATTCTAACTTACTTTCATATTCTCAGTTCAACACATTGAACATTTCTAGTTTGCACTATTGTGATTTATTAATTTTTTTGTATATTTGTCTGTTTTACTTTATATATCTTGTAACTGTGTTAATTAGTACATGAAGGATCATTACTACTATATTATACTGCTAAACTTCTTACATTATATTTAATTAGTATGAAATGCCCCTTTCACTTCCTTTAATGCTGCTTACCTTAAATTCTATTTGGTCTAATATTAATATTGACATCATTTTTTTTCTTAACAATCTTCTGGCTTATCTGTTTTTATTTCAATATTTCTATGTCATTTTGTTCAAGTGAGGTTTCCTACTTCCACTGGATTCAGTCTGCTTTGAGTAACTTAAATTCCCCAGTAGTTTCTAGGCCAAAATTGGGTATCCTTTTTGTTTTCCAGTGCAATCATAAATATTTTGAAATATTTTCACTGATAACTCCAATAAATACAAATAGAGGAAGAAGATGCCCCATTTACCCAGAGTGCTATTTTGACCTTGATGCATTATAGCATTTTTAAGTTCTGCATCTTATCATGACATCTTAAGCCTATTTTTCCTTATGAAAACAATAACATTCATTATACATTTTAGAACATACAGTAAAGCCTCATTTTCAAGATATCCTGAAACAAGTAAATATAGTTTACTATTTTTGTAAGAATCTTAAAAAAAGAAAGAAATGGAGACAAAATAGAAGTACTCAATATTAGCAATGCGTCGTAAAAAGACCTTATTATGTTTTGGAAATTTGGCCACTCTTTCTCCTCTTTTTATTTGAAATCTGCTAAATTAGCAATTGTGTTGTTTGCAATATTACCTTACCTGGATTTTTTAAAATATAAAACATAATTTTGAGATTCAGTTAAGCTTAAAGAAGGAAAACAGACAGTTGGCCCACTGTTAATTTCAGTGGTGCATATTCCCTGAATGTTAATGGAAATGAAGACTTTATAGATGATATATCTGTTATGAAAGACTAAAATATAACTGTACTCTTCAAATCTAATAACTTTGTGTGTGTGTGAGTCAGCCAAATGCATGAATACTGGACCAGAAAAAATTCTTCAGCAATCTGACATTCACCGAGTTAACAATGTATTTTTCACTGGTGGGGAACGTCCAAGGTGAGGGATAGACCATGACTGACTGCTTTCTAGGCAGTTTTCTCATGCTGTAATGTCTGCCAGAATTGATGCAAAAATCAGAGGGAAATAATTTTTATTTCTTAAACAGTTGAGTAGATTAAAGCTATGATGGCCTTTTAAGTGTTCCTGTAAATTCAGATGCCCCAAATATGAATAAGTGCTGTTAAATGTTCTTTTTCATAGAGCCAACTGTCTCCTGTTATGCTTCCTGAAGCTCAGAAGTAAGACGACGTTGTGATGTGATCTTCCTCCTCCTAAGTAAGGGGTGGTGGTGCCTTTATGCTAAAGGGAGTATTAAGAGAAGGATAGACCTTGATGCAATTCATTTTGAAGCATTTTGGGAACTTTCAGAATTGAATTTAAATGCTAGGTTTGTCCAATCTATTTGTGGGCAAGGTTGGGCAAGTTATTTGATGTCTCTGTGCTAGAGTTCTCATTCATAAAATTAGTATAATAATATCCAGTTCACAGTGCTGCTCTAAAAATTATATAAGATAATGTTTTAAATGCTATCAGTACAATGAGGCCCATGGTATGAATGATATGGTTGTCTAAATTTAAATTTGCAATAAATTACTATTATGTACCATAGACGTGCTGGACAAAGGAGAGGAGCAGGGTTGCTGTCTGTCCCATCAGGCAACTACTTAGCCCCGTCAGACGGCTCCCTCGGAAGTAGTGCCCCGGCAGACACAAGGCAGAAGCAGACAGGAAATGGAATAACTTAACTTCAGGTCAAGTCAAGACAAAATGTTTTGTGATTTTTTTTTATAAGCACAGAAAAGGATTTACTGTTACAAGAAACAAGTGCCAAATTCCAGTGGTTTAACATAGTTTATTTCTTGCTACCTTACAGTTGATACAGGAAGGCAGTGAGGCCTCTGCTCCATGAAGTCATTCAGGGGATGATGCTTTCTCCCTCCACACACTCTACTGTTCCTGGAGTCTTGAAGATCACACGTGAACCTGCTGCGTCTGGCAAGTGGGAGAAGTAACAGAGATAAGAATAGAGAATCACATGGGTGTATGTTTAGGGACCACACATAGAAGCAGTATGTATCATTTCCAAGTTTTTCGTATTGTATTGGCCAGAACTTAAGTCTCATGGTCCCACCTACTAGGGAGGGGAGGCTTAGAGATAAAATCTGTGTCCCAGGGAAGAAAGAGAAGTTTGGTAAACATGTAGAATTGTTTCTGCCAGAGATGTCATTTGGTCAGATGCCAAAATAAGGGCAGGGAGTGAATTGAATTTTTCTTTTTAATTTCCTCACCTAAGTTTTTTCTTATACTCCTTTCTTAATAGTCTTCAAAATAAACATCCAGTTTTTGCTTAAACTGAAGAATAAACACAAGAATGGTTTATGCTTTGCTACTCAGTTCAGCTCAGCAGATCGTCTTCATTGCTGGATTCCTACGCCTAGCTCTTTGTAAAGTTCAAGTCACTTGACCTCTTCAAGCTTCAGATATCTGAAAAATGTCTACCTAAATCACAGAATGAAAAGTTAAATTGAGATGATACATGAAAATATGTGTTTATCAATTAGGAAGCATGAAGCATTATTTTTACTAATGAAAAATGTCTGAAAAATAATTATAATGATGATTTAGCATTCCATTACCACTCTGCCCTGTCTTCATCAAGTCCATTAGCATCCTTGCAGCAAATCATGCTGTTTAAATGTCAGATGTATATCTGAATTTCACGTGTGTTATATAGCAGAATCTATATTTAGTTCTCACTCTTTTATACTGTCAGTACAAGAGTAAACCATGATATAAAATAATGAAGTCATCACAGAGAACACGAGGTATCGTTACATATGAGCCAAAGACTTGGAAGACAAAGATTCAGAAGTAATGAAAGAAAGGAGTTTTTAAAGGTCAGGTTGGCCAGAGGTCTGAAAAGTGGAGAATTCAGTTGGTCATTAAAATTATATTAGATATTGGAATACTAAAGAAACCTAAGAAGGGTGGTTTTGTGTGTGTGGGTGTATGTGTGTGTTTATCTCTTGTTTTTTTAGCCTCCTAATTTTTAGCCTCCTAATTTTATCCTAATTTTGCTTTAGTTTATTTTTTATTGAGGTCGCATTGGTTTATAACATTATGTAAGTTTCATGCATACAACATTATAGTTCTACTTCTGTATACACTGCAACATGCTCACGATCAAAAATTCAGTTTTCATCTTAAGCTAAATCTTCATCAAAGAATTGAAAAGAGGAACCTAATTCTTTAGTCCCCCTGTTATTCTGTTATAGACATTAGTCTACCTTTCAAAACATATTTACTTTGCAATAAATCATTGCTTCTTTAACATTCACAACTCTGTCCTTAATAATCTAAATCAAAACTTAAGATCAAATAGTTTTTCATGCAAATTAGAAGATGTGCCAGTTCTATGAAGGCCTACAGTATAATTTTTCTGTAGACTGAAAAGTGATTATATCTTTTCTCTTTCCTTTCTTACTTTCCAGTTTGCCTTTTACTCTATTTTTCCTATATTTTCTTCATTTCTTTCCCAGAAGTTTTCTTGATTTTGTGTATATTTTATGTTTTTATTCCATAAAATCTGGAGATCATGAAAAAGATATTCAACTATTATGTATAATGCACTTGTTACCTCTAACAGAACTAAATTCCATGTAAGAATAAAATACTTCTTCTGTCAATTATCATGAAAAATTTCTCTCAACTTGTCATGGGTCTAAAGGGTAATAAACACATTGTTTTAATTTCTTCCCTTTAATTTTCTTTTTAAGTTGACTGACACTGTGATTGACTTTGAATGACCATTATTGATTTCCAAACTTGTATGAGGCCATTTCTTAAACACATAGCTTTTTCTGCTTAAATGTGAGTTGACGTGTGTGTGTTTCTGTGGGTGCAAAAGAGAAAGAGAGGGAATGTCTGTATAGTAAATGCTCACTCTAAATTTTGCTAAGCACTGTGAAATCTATGTTGCGCATGATCACTCCATAGCTTGTAGATTCCATCCCCTATTTCTTCTTCCACTTTTCTTCTTGATTTCCCAACAGCTCCCCTCATAGAAGAAGTGGCAGGTGAAGTCAATGAACCTATTCCTGGTACAAGAAAATGGGGGAATAGCTTAATTTAGAGGCATTAGAGGAGGTCTGGCTTCACTCTATTTTCAGTTTCCATTTGCTGTGGGAGGTCAAGGGCTGACATTTAAGCTCATGCATGTACTGACATGCTTTAAAGCCCTCCAAGGTTTCCCCGGACCCAGTTGTCGCAAAAAGTCAGAAAAACTTAACCAAAACCATGTTTGTTAACTGAGGAAAATGTTTGTAAAGTGAGGTTGTTGTTATTGTTGTTAAGAAACTATATTACATATTCCATTCCATTCCTCTGGCCAGTCAGAGGCCGTATAAGGTGGCAATTAGCATAATCCAGGTTTTAGCCCTCTATATTTCAGGCTAAGAACCTTGATTTGTCAGTTTACCAAAATTAGTAACAATCTAATATTCTTTGCAAAGAATAATAATTATAATAAGTCATTGTAAGTGATGGTTTTTTTCTATTTGACTAGCACATTTTCTCCTTATATCTGAGTTATGTGGGAAGTCAAATTACAAAAAAAGACATTTGTTGCCTGCAGTCTAGGAAACTAGCCCTAGTTGAGTGATTTGAATGTAAAATAGCATGAAAAGAGAATCAACATGTTCAATGATACTACACATTATATAGTATAACTTATCTGGGCAACCTTTTTTGCAAGTTCTGAAAATTCACCACACTATTCTTCCAAGGATCAGTTGGAATAATTATCTTGTTTCCTATGGTTTCATGGCTCTAATTACAAGCCAGGACTTGACATATGACAAGCTACTCAAGTAGTAGAACTGTCCATCAAGCAAGAATGAAATGATCAGCTAAAAGGTTGAGTTTCTCATTGTAATTTTGAAATGTGAGTTGTCTTTCAGAATTTTCAATTTGTTGCAGTTTCAGATAATATAGATCAATCTTTCTGAGTCTCATCAGATCTGGAACTGTAAAAAGAGTAATTCTTCTTTTTAGTTGCAAGAGTATGAAATATTACAAAATCAAGAAGATAATACCATCATGTAAGCCTCTCGAAGCATTGGCAACTGGCTTACTTCCATGATGTTCTACCAGAAAGTTCACTCCTACCTCTACTTTGTAGTACAGTGACTCAGTGTTTTTAAGGGATAGCTCTGTTAAATATAAAGTTATAGACAGATGTCAGAAGCTTTTTAGCTTCTCCAAAGAATTTGTTCAATTCCTTAAAAACTAGTGAAAAGAAGAATTTAGTTATCTACCAGAGAATGGGAACACTACAAAGAATTACTTAATATGTTGGCTTACATATGTGTATATGTCATTTGGTTTTACATGATAAGCATTTGGACTTGCCCTACATAATTAGCATAAACATAAACTGAATGGGCACCGTTACTGTCCTGGTAAACTAGTATTCTAAAGAAAAAGCTTAGTTTATTTGTGAGCTGTTACCAGAGGTCATTGCTTGGCATGGCTAATAATAATCAAATTATAACAGGTAAATATATGATTTATCAAAACAAATGAAAATCACAATTTTCTGAAAACAATGATTAGAAAATTATCAATAGTAATTTTAATGCAAAGATCCTTGCAATTAAATATTCTAGGATGCTATGTACCTATTAAAATTATTTTTGAAGAATATTTTAAAATATGGAGATAAATTCTCAAGTGAAAAATCAAGCTAATAAGCAGTATAGTTACTATGATTTCAATATTGATATGGATAGGTAGCTAGATAGATACACAGACAGATATGTATATATGTTGCACAGTTCTCAGTATTATCTTTGAATGATACACTTATGGTGATTTTTATTTTTATCTCACACTTATGTATGTTTTCTCAAATTATTATAGCCCCCAAAGTGAATTCATATTCTTTCCTTTCTTTATTCTCTTTATTGTCACAAAAGGAAGGAGAAAGAAATAAATGCATGTGTGTTTGTTTAAGTACATGGATGTTTAAATTCCGTGCCACCTTTTCTAGCATTTAAATTACAAACTAGATTCATGGGGTACATTTATTTTTACTTTCATACCAGAAAACATAAAGTTCATTTTATTTTCAAGTGCTATAATTTGTTCAATACTTTAACTCCTCTAAAATTATTCTATTTGATATTGTTCTACTTAATCTCCAACATTTACTTGGGTAAAATTTACCCTTAATAAATTGGTCATCTCAAACACCATCTGTTCCCAAAAGCTTTCCAAGATCCCCTGCTTGGTCCATTTATCAGTTCTCTGTGTTCTCATTACACCAGAAGACTCTTTTCTGAGCATGTAGCAAATTTTATTGACCATAATTTTCTCAAAATCAGAGATTATATTTTATTCAACTTCTTATACTTTGGAATATTATATGATGAATGCAAGTTGAAGTAAATATTATAAAAATATCTACCCCCTTTTCCCAGTTTGTAATTTTAGTTCCATTCTAATAGCAGTGATTTATTCACTTTTGGCAGTGGACAGGCAAAAGCTATCTTAAATTTTATTAGGAAAAGTAATGAATAAAAAAAGGTAAGAAAATTCATGTATTATAGATGCAAAAATATACAAACAAATCAGTAAAAAATAACAGACAATCCATAAACAAACACTTTAGCCATGAGGATTTAATTTAATATGTGATAAATGTAATATTATATGTCAGGAAAGAAAAGATTAGTATGTAAAATATGTTTATATTTTTTAAATAATACATTTAGAGCTACAATTCATCCAAAAGCTAAAAATAAATACCAGGTTATCAAAAATTAAAACTAAAACATAGAAGCACTTATGAATAGAACAAAATATGGCATAGTATTCAGATAATCAAAACCGCTTAAGCATAAAGGTAAGTAAACAAATCGTCAGGGAATATACAGACACATTCAACTACATAAAAGTATTTTTTTAAGAAACCTCCTGTTTATTAAAAAAGTCAGAATTAAAATGTTAACAGTAAATAATGGGAAGATTGCCACAGCTTTAGAGACTTTAATAAAGAACTTGAAATATTGTTAAGAGTATTAATACCTCAATAACTAAGGTTGTAAGAACAGATTAAAATATTAATATAGTAACATTCAGTATTGGTCAGCTTGGGGTAAGATTGAAACATAACACTATAATCACCAAAGAAATTATATAGTATACCCTTTACATTGCTTATGAAACAATAAAATGAAAATACATTTCATATTTTCTCTAAGCAGAACTAACGAGAACATCTACTTCTCTAAGAATTCCAGTCAGTTTGGTGCTAATATTGAAACTATTTTTGCTGTGATGGTTTTCCTGTTTTTTTTTTCTATGATTTCTCTTTGTGCTTCCTCTGTATTTTTTTTTTGATCAGACTTGCCAGAAATATGTTTACATTTTTAGTTCTTAAATGAAAGAAAAACATAAAAATAAATTTTTAATTTTTTTAATTGAAGTAGAGTCAGTTTACAATGTGTGTCAATTTCTGGTGTACAGCATGTTTCAGTAGGTTTTACTTTTTGTATCAAGTGGTGCAACCAGGTAGGATTATTAATATCAAGTGACAAAAACTGGCTTTGATTAACTTGAGCCGGAAAAAAATTAAGTTTATTGCTGGGTTATAGAATTGAGAAACATGCATTCGAGGAGATCCAGAGATGTCGGGAGAAAGGGCACGTGAACTGTTTTTAGGTTACTATTAGCAGAGTGACTGAACTCCAGTTGTATCTGTCACTGTAGAGATTTACATTCCAGTCCAAATTTAAATTCCTGGAAGAAAGAATCAGCTCCTATCAAACAGTTCATTGGTTCTAGTAGTTTTAAAATTTTTAATTTGTGTCCTTAGGTTTCCGTTGTGTATGTAATCATCAGAACAAAGAAGTAATTGTGTCTTTCTTCACCCAATTTCCCTTATCTTATTGCATTAGTTACTACCTCAAAAGCAAAATGGAATAAGTTACTTAATTCTTAATTTATTTAACTTGTCTTTTATCTTAATTCTTATGCTAGGTACTGTTCAAGGCTCAGAGGATACAGCAAAGAACAGAACAGACAAAAAGCTCTGTTCTCATGGGTATTCTCAAGGTTGATATGACACATAATAAATCAGAAAAATAAGCCAAACAAATAGACAGTATGTTATGCAGTTTTAAGTGTTGATGATAAAAATAAAACATGGAGGAGCATGGGCAATGTTGCAGGTAGGCCGAAAATAATGATAGCTGGAAGAATCACTATCTTTTATAATGTAGGTTCTCACTGTTTAGAATAAATGTTATTTGTTGTTGTGAACTCATCCCTTTTTATATTTAATCGGTTTCTTTCAATTTCAGTTTTTAAAAATTAAAAATGGCAGCAAAAATTGATCATATTCTCTTAGCATTGATGATATATTCACAAAGATCAATTCACTGATGAGATTAATTACAGTTATGGATTTAAGCTCATGCTGGCCTTCCTAAAATAAGCCATATTTTGAAATAATGAATGACTATTTTTAATACGCTAGATTCAATTTTCTAATATTCTACTTAGAATTTTACAGCTTTGTCTATAGTTTTCTATCTTGCTTATCATAATCAAAATTAGGAATTATTTCAAGGAAGAATTTTTCATCTTTTTTCTATGGCCCAAATTATTGAAATATCATTGGGACTATATCTTCCCCAATACAATAGTAACTAACATTCATGAGAAGCTTGATACATTACAGACAATTCTAAGCACTTTATGTGTATGATCTTAGTTAATCATCACAGCAACCCTATGAAGGAGACGTTATTATGCACATTCTACACATGAGAAAGCCTAAGCAAGAGGGGTGATGTAGCATATCTAAGCTCATTTGAGTGTGATGCTTTTTTTTAAAGGTTGATACTCAATATCATTTCCAGTTTCTTTTAATTTACCAAGACGAGTCTTGTGTTTCTTTATCTTTATCTTTTTTAATTGATATTAAAGAATTTTTAAAGCAATAAAGTTTTTTTCTCTAATACCATATACAAAAAAAAACTTTATTGCTTTAAAAATTCTTTCACTTTCAGCCTGTTTGTATCTTTGAATCTCAAGTGAATCTCTTGCAGACATGACTGCGCTCCTTTTGTGTATAGATCCCTCGTATCTATTTGCTCCCTCCTTTGTTTTCATCTTTTTTTAATCCCTTTGTTGTTGTTGTTGTTTACTTTGTGGGGAGGTAATTAAATATTTATTTATTTATTTATTTATTTACTTACTTATTTATTTATTTTAATGGAGGTACAGGGGATTGAACACAGGATCTTGTGTATGCTAGGCACACACTCTACCCCTGAGCTATACCCTCCCCCTATTAATCCCTTTGTTTTAATTGTGTTTTATAACAATTACTCACAAAACAGGTTTCTCTCCCAGGCTGACAACTGCTATCTTTAAGAGAAAGAATTCATCCCATTCATATTTAGAGAAACAACTAATATAGTTACTTTCACTCTTTCCATGTTAAGTTATCTCTACTATTTATTTTAT
Source organism: Vicugna pacos (assembly GCF_048564905.1). Taxonomy (NCBI): domain Eukaryota; kingdom Metazoa; phylum Chordata; class Mammalia; order Artiodactyla; family Camelidae; genus Vicugna; species Vicugna pacos. The sequence continues at coordinate 4,301,312 of NC_133011.1, forward strand.
TTTGTTGCACCCCTCAGTTCATCTACTAATATCTGTTTAATTTGGAAATCATTTGCATTTGTTGCAGGAAGTCATTTTAAGTTACAATTTATTCTATTTAAAAGGACTTCTTATTCTTTTTTGGTTGAAGTTGGTGAACATTGTTTGGTGTGTATCTTATAATTCTATTTCATAAGGGTCATATATTCTAAAGGTTCTTCTTGGTTCCTTTTGGAGAACCAATATTTTCATTCACTTGCTCATGTCTTTATTTAATCCTAGGTTGAGTTTCCGAGATTATTTATGTGACGAGAAATCTGAGTAATAGAAGGTACTCAGATCGGCTTCCTGAGAGCAGGTGATGTGGAACTTATTAACACTCAGGTCTCTGTTGAGGCACTGAAAGGAGGCTTCTCTGATCTTTTTTCCTCTCAGTGCATACCCAGGTCTCAGGCATAAAAATTATTCAAGGCCATCTGCATGGCTTCCCTTGCAGTCCTTGTGGGTTTGGGAATATCCTGAATTTCAGTGCCCTTTCCCCCAGCCCACCACATATTCTGCTTTTTTTTTTTTCTGCTCCAAATATTGTGGCAGAGCCCTTGAACAGGTCCACACTGTTCCAGCTCTGTCAAACTACCTGCCCTGTTTCATGCATTTCAGAAGAGACAGGAAATTGGGAATGTGTGCATCCTGGGCTTGAGTTCAGAATGCCATTTCCCCATAACCTCCTTGAGTGAGTTCATAATGATGTAAATCAGATCACATCACTTTCCTGATTAAAATTCTTCAATGACTGTCCCTTGTACTTGAAACTAAATCTGAATGCCTCTTACGGTCTCCATGGCTTGCATGGTGTTTACTTCCCAGCTTCAGCATGCACCGTACTAGACCTTGTCCTCCTGTTATGGTTTCCATTCTCAACTTCTTTTAAATTCTGCTCCATTGGTTGTACACTTTATTATTTTCTGATGTTCTCATGGCATTTTTAATATTTTTTTTGTTATTTCAATAAGTTTGAGAAAGTAAATTAATGTGTTGAGCCTACTGCCTTGAATGAGAAATCAAGACAGGCCTGTGCTGTGTGCTACAGCTGCTATAATAAAAACATGTAAAGGAAGAGTGCTGGGCGTGTACAAGTAGCCACTTGTGTATGGGATGAATGGTTATAAGAAAGTGGTTCACTAAGCAAGTGACATGAACTTGCAGACTGTTTTCACCTTGACATCAAAAACTGTGACTAGAATGAAATTAGAACATTCTCTAATACCATATACAAAAATAAACTCAAAATGGAATAAGACCTAAATGTTAAGACCAGATACTATAAAACTCCTAGAGGAAAACACAGGCAGAACACTCTTTGACATAAATTGCAGCAATATTTTTTTGGCTCTGTCTCCTAGAGTAATGGAAATAAAAGCAAAAATGAACAAATGGAATCTAATTAAACTTAAAAGCTTTTGCACAGCAAAAAAAAACCATAAACAAAATGAAAAGACAACCTACAGAATGGGATAAAATATTTGCAAACAGTGCAACTGACAGGGGATTAATTTTCAAAATATATAAACAGTGCATACAGCTCAATATTAAAAAAAAAATCAAAAAACGGGCAGAAGACCAAAATAGATATTTCTCTAAAGAAGAAATGACCAACTGGCAAATGAAAAGATGCTCAACATAGCCAATTATTAGAGAAATACAAATCAAAACTACAATGAGGTATCACCTCACACCAGTGAAAATGGCCATCATTCAAAAGTCCACAAACGATACATGCTAGAGAGGGTGTGGAGAAAAGGGAACCCTTCTGCACTACTGATGGGAATGTAAATTGGTGCAGCCACTGTGGAAAACGGTATGGTGATTCCTTAAAAAACTAAAAATAAAGTTGCCATATGATCCAGCAATCCCACTCCTGGGCATATATATGGAGAAGGCAAAAGCTCTAATTTGAAAAGACGTATACACTCCAATGTACATAGCAGCACTATTTATAATAGGCAAGACATGGAAGCAACCTAAATGTCTATTAACAGATGAATTGATAAAGAAACTGTGGTATATGTATATATATTTTACACAATAGAATATTACTCAGCAATAAAAAAGAATGAAATAATGCCATCTGCAACAACATGGATAAACCTAGAGATTGTCACACTTAGTGAAGTCAGTCAGACAGAGGAAGACAAATATATGATACCACTTATATGTGGACCCTAAAATATTGATACAAGTGAACTTATTTACAAAACAGAAATGGACTTGCAGATACAGAAAACAAATTTATGGAGCTAGGGATTAATATATACACACTACTATATATAAAATAGATAAACAACAAGGACCTACTGTGCAGTATAGGGAACTATATTCAATATCTTGTAATAACCATTAATGGAAAAGATTCTGAAAAGTTATACATATATATATGTATATATATATATATATATATAACTAAATCACTTTGCTGTGCACCTGAAAATGTCACAACATTGTAAATCAACTATACTTCAATTTAAAAATTGATTAATTCTGAATCCTCTCAATACTGGTTATTTATTAGCCTGAGATGGTAGTTAGATATTAAATAGTGAAATAAGTTGGATGCTGACTTTTTCTAAATTATGGGAAATTTCTACTCTTATTAAATTTACAAGGATTCAGACTTTGAATAGACTTTATTTTTTTGTTTTGAAGCTTAGTAAGGTGGCTTTTTGGATTTGCACAGATAGACCTAGAATTAAGTCTGAAGTGGATATTGAGAGTTAAATTCATCTTCCAAATAAATTAACAGAAATCTTTAGTGAGCAATGGGAAGAGTGTTGGTGGAAGAAATGGAGAAATGGGAGAGTCACCTCCACAGAGGTAGGGGTAGGGTATCAGGCATACAGAATGGGGCCTACGGACATTGGTGTCCATTGGAAACTTCCCTGTGTTGAAGGTAATTTGATAATTTTAAGAAGAACAATAATCAATTATACATCGTTTTTCTTTCAGTGCTATGGTATCATTTCCCTTCATTTCCTACAAACCTTCAGTAAAATGTTACAAGTAGTTACCTTTTTGGTACTAATGCATTAAAGAATGATTGAGCTTAGAGGAACTGAGGGGAGGCCCACAGACAGTACCCAGGAACAGTAAACTAACCAGTGCTAGGAATTCAGATTGTGCAAGGAAACAAAGAAATAAGTTCTCTGGGAAATTCTCAAAAGCATGGATCTCGCTGGAACTTCCCAGTACATAGGACAGGGCTTTGAGTGACATTATTTGATTGTTAAAGGGAAGGGCAGCTCCAATGTTATCAAACTCAGATGGCTAGCGGACTCCAGGTATCTCGGTAACAAATTGGTTAAAGTGTACACTGTTATGTCATCTTAAATGCAGCTCAATTTCTATTCTTAATCAATAAGCCATAATTTATTAATTATAATCACTAATAGTGAAAATTGATGTTTGTGATTTACTCTTAGATTGTTAAATATTGAGTATTTCCTTGATGATGTAAGCAGACATGAGGGCACTGGAGAAAAGGCACTGACACCTTAATATCTACACATTGTGAACTTTGATATATATTTGTTGAATGAGTGAATCAATCAATCAATCAATCAATCAATCAATACATGAATAAGTGAGAAAATGAATGAATAAAGGAAAGAATGAATGAGGAGTCAAGGAACTGGGTTTAGTCCTGTTGACCCCTGCAGGCACCAGCCTTCTTACCCATAAATGTAGAGAATTTGAATTTGACTTCTGAGCATCTTTCTAGCTCTAACAGACCAAGGAAGAGTATTTAAAAATTTCCAACAATAAGACAAAACTTACAAAAATAAATTAAAGTCTGGAAATGTCATAAGACTCATTAATCCCAACAAATTAATTGGTTATAGTATTAATGTTCTAAACATTTAAATAAATCAGGTAAATAAAAAGAAATGACAAGAAAGTAGTAATTTTATTAGTTTTTATTCATTTCAAAAGATAGTTACAGAGGCCCTACTCTGTTACTATTTTAGGCATAAAGCTACAAAAACAAAAAGACAAATTCAAGGTACTAATGCCTCAGTGGTAAAGTCAGACAAACAAATCATCATTTCCCAGAGAGCCTAATATGCTTTCATAGGTGAAGACTAAGGAGCACTGAGAGCAGGGAGAAAGAACATTTCAGAGTTTAGGAAAAGATTTATGAAAATGTCTCTAGAGACTATTGGAAATCCATCTCTCAGGTGGGAAAGGGGATATAATTTTGGCAGAGGGCTGTAGACTTGTAAGACTATCAGATTCAAAATCATAAAGATATGAGTATGGTTCATCCAAGCACAAAAAGAATATTTATTTAGTGCCTACTATGTTCCAGGCATCCGAGGTGCTGGATATAAAATGAAGGACAAGTCTCCAGCTTAGGGAGCTACAAGATAGAATTACAAAGAGTTTGGTAATACAATAAAATTTAGACTTTGTGTGTGTGTGTGTGTGTGTGTGTGTGTGTGTGAAAGAGAGAGAGAGGAGAGACAGATATGAGCCAGACTGCATTCTTCTAGGACATCTGAAATGTTGCCTAAATAAATATGATTGCCTTAACAGCACTCAGTAGGCGTTTCTCTCCAGCATTCAAGAGTGGTGTGTATGGCTAAATTAGTCGAAACCTACCGCTCATTCTCTTCCCACTATCCTATTCAAAACTGCATATATATCAAAAGCAAATATACGCAAATGCTGAGAGCAGAAAATAGAAATGGATGATGGAGAATTGATGGGACAGAGAGAAAATATTTGTAAACTGGAGAAATATCTAGAGAGGTTATACAGCAAATGTCTGGTATAGGACTGTGAAGGGAAGAAATTAAGAAAAAAAGTCAATGGAATGCGACATGAATTAGAAATGGGTGGGAGGAAATATGAGCTAACTTTGGACTCTTGAAACTGGATGGCTCACACTTCTGTAAGTCTTGAGCCAAGATTTCTGTTGAGAGGGCAAACATTTTTTCAGCTTTTTCTTTTGCATTAAAATGATTACCATTCCGGCTTTTCTTTGCACCAAGAAACATCCAGCCAAGGGCATAGTTACAAAAATCTTTGTTGGTGAAAGGTGAAACGCAGAGTGTCCTAGATTCTGTGCACCTGTGAGAATTTCATAAATGTGTTAACTGGAGGCAGAAGTCGCAGTTGCAGGTAGACACACTGGTTTCAGGGGAGAAAACTTGGTTACAGTTGTAAATATCCAATGCCCCATTTGTTCACCCTTAGAAATGGTTAAGGAAAATGAAAAGCTGGAAAAAAATTATTGAAAAGAAATTTCCTGGTCTCTAATTCTGGTTTTTAATTCTTGAATGTTAACCCAAAATTCAGAGACATTTCAAAGCTTGCCATTATTTCTACATTGGTACCAGAGCCAAGTGCAAAACAGCATTAATCTGCCATCTGCTAACAAGGTGATGCACTTGCTTCAATCTTGAACTCCAGGAGTACTTTGCTGGTGGGTTTGGTTTCTTTACTAAACCCTCTCAATCAGAGGATAGAAAATTTTCCTAAATGATATAGTGCAGCAGCTCTGAAAGTATGGCACCCAGATCAGCAGCATGAACATCACCGGAGAGCTATTAAGAACCAGGCTTGGCCCTGGACCCACTGAACCAGAAGCAATGGAGGCTGGGGCTCAGAAGGCTGCATGTTCCCAAGGCCTCGAGGTGATTCTGCTGCTGCTGCTAGATTTGGAAACCTCTGCTGCAGTGGATGTGCGTGTGTGTGTGTGTGTGTGCGCGCTCGTGGAATATGAAGGGAGTATCTGAGAAAGGTAACATCATACACAAGAGGGATCAACCAAACAGGCTTTGCTGAAACCCTTCAAAATTGTCCAGGGTACACTAACAGAAAAACTTCTGATCACTTAATGATGGTTAGAGAGGAAGTGTCCTCAATACCCCACACGCAGAAAATCCCTAATGAAAAAGCATATATGCTTATTCAGTAAGGATATATTTAGTAGCACTCTGAGTGTTTGGCTTGACTCTCACTCAACTTAAAAAAAATGCCATTGTCCATTTATGTATCTCTCTTCCTTATTAGATGGTGAGCTTCTTCTGTTCAGGAACCACGGCTCACTGACTTTTGCACTGGCATTGTCAGCATCAGAGCCTACAAAGCAGTATGTGGTCAATAAGCGCCATTGGAAAGAATGAAAACGGTAAGAAAGGAGACACGGAGGGAGGGAGAGAAAGGGGAGCCAACTTGAATGAGATAGAAGAGTGAAAATAGGGTTTTCAGACTAACAAGTTCAATAAAGATTTTACTCTGGTGCATGAAATCTACTTTTTTTTCCAAAAACTGTGTGTGGTCCATGAAATACAAGCATCCCTCAAATTACTCAACATACAATAAAACTACAGAATATAAATATGTGGTTAAGCAGATGCTGTCAGTGTTTGTAGGTGCCAATTTTTACATATCCCTTTGTAACATTATTCTTGCAGTTTTCCTGTATGATTTCCCCCGCAAAACAATCCATTTTTCTTAAATAATAATAATTGCTAGCAGCCCAACTATAATAAACAACCCTACAATAATAAGTCAGTATGTGCCCATACAGAGGAAAGAGAAAGGATTACTTCCGAAAACAGATGTCAGCTTCAAGCTTCCAAGGATTTATTATAAACAGAAATGAGTAAAGAACATGAAAAATACTTTGGCAGTGCTATTTGAATACAGAGCTAATGAAAGGCTATATTCACCATCAAATATATGCTAACAGCCAAATTGCCAGAAAATCTACTGTTTCAGGAGTGGTCTATGCCAAAACACAGACTACAATTATACATAAAAAATGGTTAAACAAAATGTGGAACAGCAGGATTAACTTTCTACTGGGAAATCTGTTTCAGTATAATTGCGCTCTGTTGTGACAAATAGGAAATATATGCAAATAATGAATTAGAAATCAATTATGGATAAATAAATAATGTTACAGAAAAAAAGAAATTCTAAGAGTAAAAATTGTAAATTAGCTATTATTGTGAACCACTTTTTTCTGTTTAATATATATTTCAATAGTAAATTATATATATGTAAGCCCACTATAGCTAACTCTGAAAATTGTATTATCTTTTTTCATTCTAGTCATTTTGCTGAATGAATAAAATAGTAGGAAAAAGTCTTAACATTGTCATTGAAAAAATTCAGTACTTTTAAAGGCACAAAACTAGCAAATCTTTTAAATAAAATAAATGTTTCATGTTTTTCAATTTTGTAGATCTTATTGTTTGATTTTTGTTTGTTTGTTGTTTGTAATTACTGTTGCTGATTTGAGCAACAACCAAGTGATCCCACAAAAGGTAACTTTATAACTTACAATCACATATATTTCAAATCTCAAAATAGACTATGCAGAGAATACACTGTTTAGAAGATTTGTTGTAATACTCAGTAGTGTGGTGTGAGATGCTACATTTATTTTAAGAGAGGGGGAAAAATCTGTATTTCATTTGTTACACTGCTAACTTCACTTTAGGTAATTGCATTCAGCTTTATTATTGCCCAGAGCAATAACTGATTGTTAGTTATTGAAGTCTGAAATGATTTTCTCATTTCCCAGGGGACTCCAGAGATTTACATGGTGCACAGCAGTAACTAATAGATATAATCTGGTCATAATGTAGCCATATAATGTGTTATTTACTTGTGGAGAACATAGATGTTTGACATTTTAACATTTCCTCAAGAAGGATGGGTATTTCACTCAAGATTTATAAACACCAACTGTATACTGCTCTACCATGAACTGACCAGAAATAATATTTTGTTAGAATTTAAGGAATTATGCATATATATGTACATGTAGTAATATATAGAGATTTTTTCTCTTTTGTGATATTTTGATATATCTTTTAAATTTAGAGACTTTTCAAAAGGTATATTATTTTACAATTTCTCTCAAAAATTCTAGCATATTTCTAAAATTCCAGCTAAATTATAACATTTAATGTATTGTCAAAGAAAGATAATACCACAAAATAAATTGTGTGTGGTTATTCTGCAAAAATATTTTTTGTAATTGACTGTTTCCCTTTATAAATTTTAGTTTTATAGTTTTACTAACCCCTCACTCAGAAAGTTAAATAAGGCTAAGCTTTCTGTGCTTTTTTCATACTAATTTGAGACCTAAAGCTTGAACAAAGATCTTGAAACCCAAACTAAGACTGGCATACATATAAACCCAGGACAGTGGAGACCATGCAAGTTTTTACCAAAATCTTCACTTTCATTGTGCAGAAGACTGTCTCTAACATGAAGATGCTGGTACGTTCTTATTCTTTGCAAAGTGTACATGTAACGAAAATTTATTGCATATGATTCTTGAATAAATAAAATTCTAATGGCAGCATAGTGTAATGGGGGCAAATGTTTTATTAAAGGAGATTTTTCTTTTTTTTTTTTTCCCTATCTAACTGATATAAATGTTTTATGAAGGTTTCAGAGTATTCCTCCTGGAAACATTATGGGGCCTGTACTTCTCACAAAGCAGGAGAGATTTTTGCATCTTACTCCCATTATCCCTAATGAGTGTTACCCACAAAACACCTTGTACATCAGAAACAAAAACATCTTTTTTTCCCAAATAAAAATTAATAAAATAAAACAAAACTTCCCTGGGCTATGCGTACAGATTTATATTCCTCAGAACTAAATTGAATATGTGTAGCACACTCTAAAAATGTACTAATTCTTTTACTAATTCTGGAAATCCTCACAGAAAACTAGTGATCTTGAATGCTTCTTAGCAATGATTTAATAGCAAAGAGCTTTAGCGAGGACTCACATTACTCAGACTATAAAATATAGTATAAAGTATCATTATAAATAATTTAAACTAGAATACAGCCATCACAATAAAGGAACAAAGTACATTTTGCAAAGCAATGCCCTTTATTTAAAACAAAATGTTGCCTACTTGCTAATTCACAAAAGACTAATTTTTTGCTTTTCTCTGTGACCGCTGGCATTGATCTCACTGAGAGATTTTAAATCAGGGGGCATTTTTCTATTGTAATTAGGAATTATTCAGTGTGATGTGTAGAAAAGAGAATATAAGATGCACACTTGGCTTCATTACCAACCAGCTTTTCTAAGCTGGGATTGTAGAAACAGACTTATCAACAACAGAGCAAAGTGTACTTTTTTTGGAGGGGTGGGGGAGGTAATTAGGTTTTTTAATTTATTTGTTAATTCATTTTTCAACAGAAGTACTGAGTATTAAACCAAGGACCTCGTGCATGCTAAGCACACACTCTACTACTGAGCTATACCCTCCCCCAACAAAGTGTACTTTTAATTTTAATTTTGTTGAGATCTAAAGCAGAGAGTTTACGAAATGAACCTCACAAATATTTCACTTATGTATAGAACTCAGTCCAGTTTAGAAAACACTTTCAAATTCAGGCTTTATTTTTGAAATGTGGATCCCTACAATCTGGGCAAAGCAAGGCCTGATGCAGATTAGGGAAGGCTTCATGAAAGAAGAGATGTCTGAGCTGAGTGCTAAATGCTGGAGTTAGTCAGGCCATGGGCATTGGAGGTGGGGATAGGGCATGGGCTGAATAGAGGCAGGTAGTCCTGGCAGAAGCAGCAGCAGGTGCAAAGGCCCAGGGCTGACTATGCTGTGCCTTCAGAGACCTGAAGTACAGCTAGAACAAAGTCATCTGGCTAGCAAAGATTCCATCACAGAGGGAATGGGTGAAAAAAGTATGTAATGTTCAAATGATGTAATTATATAATATAATTATAGACAAACTAGCAGACACAGATTGACATGAACAAATTTAATAATAAAATTCATTAAAAACAGACTATAAAATATGTATCATGTGAACACTGATAACAATACATAAACTAATACTGAATTTTGTATGGTTATATTCAAGTGTAGCCAAAAACAAACAAACAAACAAAAAACAAACAAACAAAACACAGACCAGAGGAATTTGCACAAATAGTAGGAAGCTATTGCTCCAGGGAGATTGGAAGAGGAATACAATTTGGGGCATTTGAGAGGTCCCAATAATTGACTCTCTCCTAAATTACTAATCTCAGAACTACTTAACAAATAAACGAAAAAATTGACAACTGTGCTACCGAGTCCAAGCACATTCTGCTTGCCACAGGACAGGCTGATCAATCAGGAGACAAGGTGTTGGGGCAAGAAATAACAACTTTATTTGAAGAGGCAGCAGACTGAGAACATGGGGGACTAATATCCTAGAGAACCATCTTCTCCAAGTCAGAATTCAGGCTCCTTTTATACTAAGAAGGGGAGAGGGTGTGGTTGGTTGTTGGAATCCTTTGTTCTTGCAGCTGTCCCCATGGGTCAGGTCATGGTGTCCCTGTGAACCTTCAACAAAACAAATGTTATTTTCTATTCTGCAACTTTTTATCTTTATATGAATGGAACCAGTGTTACACCCTTAAAGGTCAGAGCCTTGAGAATGGCTACCCTGTATATTTCAGGCCCTAGGCAACATTCTTTTACAAAAGGTGCAGAACCAGCATGACTATGCCCAGGAAACAGAGCACGGGGCTGAAACGAAAGGAACAGTTCTAACTCGAGTCAGATTTGTCCTTTTCAATTACAGCAGGAGAGCAAAATACTGCCTCTATTTCGATTAAGTCTAAGTTGAGGAATGTGGTGTAGAAATGCCAAACAGTAGGCTTCTTAGCACTGAAAGTAGATTTAGACAAAGTTGTCCACACTGTCAAAAGCGGCTCTAGACTGATTCCGATCATTCCTCTAGGGCCTCCCTGTAAAACTGCCATCTTGTTGTGGGAGAGCAATACTGTGGTTTTACTGTCTGCGCAGGAGGAGATGAGTGCCCAGACCAGTTTCTTCCCCGAGCCTCCCCAACAAGACAGACGGCCCCTCCTCAGAAGAGAGGCAAGACCTAGGAGAGGCCAGCGTTGCTGTACTAATGACATTACCTCTACATAGAAGGAAAACAGACCAGGTGAGCGGTAGGATTTTCTCCTCTAAAAGGTTTAAAAGTTAATTACCAAGAATGCAAACTTCCCATGAGCAGCTACTGGGGTCTGTTTTGCCTTGAAATATCCTCAACCAAGATGGACTGCTGCCTCACAGTAAGTGCTCAAAAATATTTACTGAATGAAGCCCTTATTTTCTTTAAAAAAAAAAAAAAGGAAGAAAGAAAGAAAAGCAAAAAGAAAAATACCTGAAGAAAACACCGCTGAAGGTTAACACTCATTTATTTATTTTTTAATTTTTTTGGGGGGAGGTTAATTAGATTTATTTATTTATTTATTTAAATGGAGGTACTGAGGATTGAACCCAAGACATTGTGCATGCTAGGCAGACACTCTACCACTGAGCTATACCCTCCCTCACACTCATTGCTTCATTCTCCCCTAAATTTGGAATTTTTCCATATACAAAGTATGAGGCTGGACATAATCTTAGCAGTAAAGTTAGGCTGGGAACAGATTTTTTTTTTTTTTTTTTTTGGCTGGGAACAGATCTTAAAAACACTTGAATGCCTCACAGATGGGTTAAACTCTAAGAACAACTGACAAAAATTTTACTGAAGCCCCACAGCTTCTGAACTTAAGGAGCCTGAAGTCCATTACCTGAGTTAAAGAACATTTGGGACAGAAATGAGGAGGATAAAAAAGAAATCCGGTGAAGGAAAAAATTTAGCATAAACCATGATATTATTTTTGTATCCTTCCAATTCTGATTCTTGGCATTTGTTTGTGGAAAATCTCTCGTCATGGAAACCATGAGTGGAGAAAGATGTTGCCCCTCAGAGCATCTGATTTTAGATGGGTAATAGGACCAAAAATACTGTTAATGTGGCCAAAGTTCAGTTTGTATGTGATATAGGTTTGCTGGAGAATTTCTTCTAATATCCAAAATTCCAGAAGTGATAGGAGAAATAATTTGGCCATTAGAGATAGTTCTTTTATCTCAAAGAAAGAAAAAATAAGCGCAGGGTTTTCTGGTAAAATGAGTTGAATAAAATGTATGGCTTTGACAGTGTCCTTTCCCCTGGCCTTCCAAGTAAGCTTAAGGTGCTCGAGTGAAGGCTCATTGGCATTATATTTACCAGGCAGTTTTTAGAGCCTCAACACTACATAGAGATCCCCCTTTCCTCACACAAAAGCTCAATTACACATACAACTCCTGCTTTCTCCAACTGTGACATCCCAAAATGGACCTAGCAGGAGTTTTACCACAGTCAGCATCCCTTCCACAAGTTGGGGAACACAAAATCTCATTGTACGAAGATCAGAGAGGACAGAGGCGTTGACATGGACAAAAGATGATTATTGTTTTTAGCAATTAAAATTAGTGGACCCTTGGGTAGTAACAAAAGTGGAGAGAAAGGACTTTGGTTAGTATAATGTATAGATGAAGTCAGAATATGAAAACTAAGGAGAGCCTTAATATTGGCAGAAAACAACCCCTTCTTTCTAAAAATTAACCCTCAGCATCAACTTCCTTAAGTGTTTCCTCCTTTGTTTTCTTCATCTTCTTCTTCTTCTTGAACTTTTGATCACCTCGATATATAAAGGTTGAAAGAAAAAAATCTGTATTCTCAGCAGGGTCGCACAGGGAAGCAAAACTTTCCTCCAAAGTCAGGGTAATCTATTCATTCAAACCTTTCTTTTCAGGAGCTACTGCAGTGATGATGAAGAAAATGGTTTCTGGACCCAGAGTGGTGCCTGTCACAAAATCCTGGCCCCAACACCCTCTGGCTGTGACTAGACCTTGGGCAAATAATTAAACTTCTCTATAACATAGTTTCCTCACCTGTAAATAGGGCCGATTACTATTTCCTAACTCTCTAGGCTGGGATAGTAAATAAGTTAATATATCAAAATAACTTAGCAGGGTATATAACACAATAAGCAGTCAATACATGTTGACAAATGGGTTATTGACATTTTAAATTATTAATCACAATTTACATGACTTTGCACATTTGCCGCATGTCTAAGTGACAGGGCTACAATGCCAAAACACACAGGTAACAGTGGAAAAACACTGAATACCTAACACAATCACTTGAGTGCTTGGTTCTTGACCCCCTCCTTTAGTTAATTCAGTGAGGCAACTAATTATTTCATCTTGTGTTGATAAAACGTCACCTGGTAAATCCCTAGAGATTCAAATCCTATTTTGATTTCATCCATTTTACTTAATGCCAGATACTGACTACTAATTTTGTTTTTTTTAGTTGTTTGATGCAAAAGATAATGTACTTGCTTCTGGTTTCGATTTTGTCTACAGGCTGTTCACGTTTCCTAAGAAAATGGAAGCCCCTGGAAAATAATCCACTATTTTATTGCATAAAGAGTGCTTGTGTCAGCACACCACAGAGAAGCGATGTCACACACTGGAAGTGTTAGACGTGTTAGTAGTTTAATACCTGGCCTGCAGAGAGGACTCCAGGCAGCAGCCAAGTCATGGGTGGTCATGGTCTCTACCACCCGACCCCGCAGTCTTGGCCAAAGTGATTCACTGGAGTGGACACCCAACCTCAGGGCGTCCAGAGGCTTCTGAGATGGCATGATGGGAGAGTCTTTGCTCACCATGGCACTGATACCCGACCACCTCTCTGGGTGGGATTGGGCCAGGAGACACGTAGAGAGGAAGTTCATTGGTGGGGGACACGGAAGTGAAAACATACCAAAGGAAGCCCAGACAGGTAGCAACTGGATTCTGACTGGGGGGGGGGGCGCCGGGGGGCGCTGGGGGGAGATGGGGCCCAGACAGCTGAGAAAACAATGAGATAACTTGCTTTGGCGCAGAGGCTGCATTCCAGTTGTCACAAAGCTTGGCTGTTCAGCATTTCTTATTCTTGCTTAAAACAGCTTTTCTGCTGGCTTTCCTTGAGGATTGGCTGAGATTCCTACTTCCCGTATTTTTATAAGATTCCCTGTGTGAAGTGACCTGAATGAATCTCTGTTCTTTGCAAACAAAAGAACCCATATAAGAAATGAAATAACACAGAAAGTGGGTAACTTTGGAACTGCAAGTATGCACCATATTAATCCAGTTTATTAGTGTACCTCTGTTCAATAATGAAAAAAAATTACATTTATAGGATGTTAATAGGGGACAATCTTTTACATTCTGTAGCAAGATTTTTTGTTTGTTTTCCATGACTAATCTGTCGGGGGAGATGTCTGAGTATATTTCCATAAAAAGTTCATATTTTAAGCACTTGTATGGATATAATGCATTAGGCATTTTATACTAATTTCCTATAGCAATATTACAATTATAATTATAGCCTAATTTTAAAATAATATTCTTATTTATATTGTTCATATTATAGAAGTTTAAGGATATAGAATTCCTAAAAAAAAAAAATCCATTGTGCTTTAACTTATATAGAAGAAAAGTGATTAGTTTTTTCAGCTATTATAAAATATATATTTGACAAATTTTATTGGACAGTAGCAGTTTGAGTTTTTCTTCATTTACTTAAAATTATTCTCTGGATAACAGTCTATTTGAATAGCTGATGTTTTTGTTTTCCTATATGAAGTGTTTGTAAACATTTTATTTTTGAATAGCCAAAAAACTTACTGTAAGCATTCTGTGAATTTCTATCTAGTCAATTAACTTATTTGCCTGCTTGTCAATGTCCCTCACTAGTTCATAAACTTCTAGAAGAGAAAACTGTTTCTTTGTATCTTATATCCACACCATCAGGAACATAGTAGGCATTCAATAAATATTTGTAAAATTACACAAGTGAAAAATAAACAGAGCATATAAAGCCATCTTTTAAAGGATGGTAAAAGATATATTTACTTATGTAATAGAGAACAAATCTGACTCCATATTGGATCTGTTACCGTGGCTTTAACCACTGTGCCCTGTCTTCTAGGCTCAGTCTTGCCAGCTCTGCACCTTTTGTGAAACAATGTTGCCTTTAGCCTGAAATAGACAGGAGAGCTTGTTCTGGGGGCTCTGACCTTTAAGGATGTCAGCACTTCTGCACTTATTTAGAGATGGCAAGTTGCAAAATAGAGAGCAACCTTTGTTTTGTTGGAGGTTTACAGGACACCATGGCCTGACCCACGGGGACAGAGGCAAGAACAAAGAATTCCTGCAGCAAGAAGTTTGCAACAACCAACCACACCCCCTCCCTTGTTTTGTTTTGTTTTGTTTTGTTTTGTTTTGTTTTGTTTTGTTTTAAGAAAAGGAGCCTATATTCTGACTAGGGGAGTATGGTTCTCCAAGACATTAGTCTGCCATCCTCTCGGTCTGCCGGCTTTCCGAATAAAGTCACTATTTCTTGCCCCAGTACCTCATCTCCCTATTTACTGGCCTGTTGTGCAGTGAGCAGAACAAGTTTGGACTCGGCAGCACTTAAATGCAAATGGAAGAAACTGAATACTTACATTCAGTAACTCCTGAAATTACTGTTCGACTTACAAAGCTATATGTTCCAAGGATGATGAAAGCAGATGGGATAGGTCACTGCTTGACCCCAGGAAGGGGCAGGAAAATGATGGAAATGTACCATCAGAAGTACAAATGAATAAACATTTACTAAATGTTAAACATTCGAAATGTAACACAGTTTGCACTTCCTGTGATTATTCAGTGATTTAACTATTAATGATAATTTTGATATTAGAGACCTTTGATGCTGATGTATTAAAAGCGTAGCAAGAGCTGTCTTTGCACGCCCTTTCTTCTGTGCATTTGAACGTGCGGCTCTAGGCTCGTGCTCCTTTTTCCTGATGGAGGTGGAAGGGGAGACGGAGGTGGAAGCCTGCCACTGAATTTGAATTATGTAGGGAACATAGCCGTGTTGTGCTCTCTTGTCAATATCTCCTTCCAGCTGGTGCTGACATAATTAGGCACATCAAGCACAGAAGAAGACATTTGTAATTCAAAACACTGCTCCAAGTCCTGTGAGTAGCTATGAAAGGTGCCTGAAGTAATCAATAACACATGGTAAGGTGTGCACTTGCAGTCGGGTACCCACCCACCTTGGGTCTATTATAAGACGTGAAAAAGTAGGAAAGCCAAGATTGCTGCAAACTTCTTAAGAAGGAGCCTTGTTTAAAGAGTTTGACTTATTAGAACTGTGTTTTCTTTAAAAACTACATACTTAGAATTGCATCTTTCATCACCAGCATGGAAAGCAGGCACATGTAAACTCCCTGAGACCAGGAACTTCACCCTCCCTTTGTCCTCTGCTGCACCCACAGTATTAACATGGTGTGTGTCAACTAGTAAGCTGCCGAAAAGCGTTTGCCTGACAGAATAGAGTGTAAATGGAGAGCTTTGGTCTTACTTATCCTTATCAGTCAAGTGGGAATATAGGTGTACATTTTGGGATTTTTATGTGGATTAGAAATAAATAAGGTAAAGTTATTAAGCACCTGTAGCAACAACTGACGTTCCTTAAAGTGGGAGCCCCATAGAAACACAATATGTAATTGAAATTTTGATGGCGTACAGTACACACTTTGGCTCTTACAATACAAGTCAAGCTTCTGTCCCTCCCTGTCTTGCCTGGCTTCCACTGCCTCTTCTCTCGCCCAGTCTTTCTTCTTCATTCATTTCCAGGCCTCTATTTCCTAAACATTTGTTTGACAGAGTAGTTTTGCTATCATTTGAAAATCAGTCTTCAAAGCCCAGGACTTGAGGTCTCAGATGCCACTCTAGAAGACTTTTCAAAGTATTTTTCTCAACAAAGACATTTATCTCCCAAGAAAAATTTTGATGTCAGCTGAGATTAATTTTTCACCCACTTCATATATGTAATTTCCACTGTCATTCGTAGAAAGTTCTGTCACAGTTGAAAAAAGACACCATATGGAACAAGGTCTGTAAATACCTTCCTACAGCATGTAGGGGTATAAATTTAGTTTGTGATCCCAAAGATTGAAATAACTTAAAGGGTGGTTTTCAAACTGCAAGGTAGAATTCTAAGGAGTCTCTGAGAGAAGAGAGGCTGAATGTGAAGTCTCTGAGCCCTTAAATATAATGCCTTTATAGGCTTAATAGATAAATATTTGTTTGGAAAAAAATTATGCTTAAAGAAAAAAAAAACAGATTTGAAACGTGAAGGAATAATCAGAAAAAATATCGCCCAATAAGACTTCTGTAATATATGCATAAGGATCTAGGTGTGCTCTACAGCAAGATGCCACAAGCCCCTACACAAGCTGAGGAATCAACTGCACAGGAAGACGCACCGGCTCTCCAGCTGGCTGGCAGCCACTACCTTAGGCACAGCCTCCCAACCAACCAGACCGGAGGCCGGCCCAGCTTACCAGTGCACCCACAGTAGCTGGCCCCACTACAGCAGAAGGGCATACGCAACCCACATAGAAAGCACCCTGTGGCATTTAGCTCTGGTGGCCAGAAGTGCACGTACTGCTGAGCCCCACAGGACATCTCCTACATCAGGACATTTCTCCAGTGTCAGAAAATGAAACTGACTTACCTAACATACAGAAATAAACACACAGAACTGGGCAAAATGAGGACATAGAGGAATGTGTTCCAAATGAAGGAAGAAGGAATAACCTCAGGAAAAGAATAAAACAAAGAGGAGTTAAAAAATAAACCTGATGCAGAGTTTAAGGTGATGATGATAAAGATGCTCTCCAGCCTCGGGAGAAGAAGGGATGAACACAGCGAGAGTTTCAACAAAGAGCTAGAAAGTAGAACAACTGAAGAATACAACAACTGGGATTTAAAAAGAAAAAGGAAATACAGAAGGATCAGTCAGGCATCTGGAAGACAGAGTAGTGGAAATCACCCCAGCTGAACAGGAAAAAGTTTTTAAATGTTTAAAAGTGAGGATATTTAAGAGACTTCTGGGACATCAAGCATAATAACGGCTATATTACAGGGTCTAGAAAGACAAGAGAGAGGAAAAGGGTCAGAAAAATTATTTGAAAAATTAATACGTGAAAAATTCCTTATAATGGAGGGAAACACATATCCATCCAGTCCAGGGGCATAGAGAGTCCCAAACAAGATGAACCCAAAGAAGCCCACACAAGACACATTATAATTAAAATGGCAAAAAACAAAAAAGGTAAAGAGACAATCTTAAAAGCTGCAAGAGAAAAGCAACTAGTTACATTATGTACGCAGGAATTAACATAAGACTTAGCAGTTTTTTCAGCAGCAACTTTGTGGGCCAGAAAGGAATGGGACAATATATTTAAAGATGTAGGGGAAAAAACCCCCACTATTCCAAGAACACACTACCCAGAAAGGTTATCATTCATATGTGAAGCAGAGAAAGCTTTACAGACAAGTGCAGCACCATTAAACTGGCTTTACAAGAACAGTTTAAGAGACTTCACTAAGTGGGGACACAACCTACAACTAGAAATATGAAAATAATGAAAGGGAAAATATAACCGATAATGGCAAACATACCATAAAAGGAGATCAGCCACTTACAAAGTTAATAGGAAGGTTAAAAGACAAAAGTAGTTAAATCATTAATACCCTCAGTGAGTAGTTAATGGATACACACAAAAAATTAGATGTAAAAAATGAAGTCAAAAACATTAAACTTTTCGGGAGTAAAAATGTAGAGTTATTAGAGTGCATTCAAATTTTAAGAATTATCAACTTACATATAATTACCAACATAAAAAGAAAATTACAGGCCAATATCTCTTCTAAATATAGACACAAAAGTCCTCAACAAAATATCAGCAAACCAAATTCAATGATACATTAAAAAGATTATACACCATGATAAAGTGGGATCTATTCCAGGGATGCAAGCAAGGATGGCTTATTATCCACAAATCAATCAGTGTGCTATACTGCATTATCAAATTGAAGAATAAAAATAATATCATCATCTCAATAGATGTAGAAAAAGCTTTTGACAAAATTCAAATCCATTTATGATAAAAACTCTACAGACAGGAGGTATAGAGGGAACACAGCCCAATATAATAAAGGCTATAATGGATAAGCCCACAGCTAACATCATATGCAACAGTGAAAAGCTAAAAACATTTTCTGTAAGATCAGGAATAAGACAAGAACTCCTATTCTCAACACTTTTATTCAACACAATATTTACTATCCTAGCCATAACAATCAGACAAGAAAAAGAAGTGAAGGGAATTCAAATTGGAAAGGAAGAAGTAAAACTATGACTGTGTGTAGATGACATGACACTATAAATAGCAAATCCTAAAAACACTACCAAAAACTATTAGAACGAGTAAATGAATCCAGTAAAGTTGCAGATGAAATATTAATATACAGAAATTCGTTGTGTTTCTATACACTAATGACTATCTGAAGAAGAAATTAAGAAAATAATTCCATGTATAGTTGCATCAAAAGGAATAAAATACTTAGAAATAAATCTAACCGAAGAAGTAAAGGACTTGCACTCTGAAAACTATAAGATGTTGATCAAAGAAATTGAGGATGACACAAAAAATAGAAGATATACCCTGCTTATGAATAAGAAGAATAAATATTCAAATAATTGTACTACTCAAAGCAATGTACAGATTCAGTGAAATCTCTATCAAAACACCAAAGACATTTTTCACAGTATTAAAACAAATAATTCTAAAATGCGTATGGAAACATAAAGACTCCAAATAGATAAAACACTACTGAGGGGAAAAAAAAAAGCTGGCGATACCTATCACTCTCCCTGGTTTCAAACTGTATTACAAGGCTACAGTAACCAAAACAGTACCAAACTTCCATTAAAACATACATGTAGATCAATGGAACAGAATAGAGACCATAGTAATAAACCCATGCTCATATGGTTAATTATATATGACAAAGGATGAAAAAATAAACAATGGAGAAAAGAAATCCTCTTCAATAAATAGTGTTGGGAAAACTGGACAGCTACATGCAAAAGAATCACACTGCATTATTTTCTCACACCATAATAGAAAAAGCAACTCAAATGAATTAAAGAATTAAATGTAAGGCCTGAAACCATAAAACTCCTACAAGAAAAGATAGGAAATTTGCTATTTAACATTAGTCTTGGCAATATTTTTTTGGATCTGTCTCCTTGGGTAAGGGAAACAAAAGCATAAATAAAGGATTTGAACTACATCTGACTAAATGCTTCTGCACAGCAAAGGAAACTATCAACAAAATGAAAAGGCAGCCCACTGAATGGGAGAAGATATTTGAAAATGATATATATCATAAGGGGTTAATATTTAAAATACACAACTCAGCATGAAAAAAGCAAACAACCCGATTTAAAAATGGGCAGGGATTTTGAAAACATTTTTCCAAAGACATACAGATGGACAACAGATCCCATGAGAAGATGCTCAACATCACTAATCATCAGGGAAACACAGGTCAAAGCCACAGTGAGGTACATCTCACAGCTGTCAGAATAGCTATTACCAAAAAGACAACAAATAACAAGTATTGTGAGGACTGTGGAGAAAAAGGAACCCTTGTGTACTGTTGGTGGGAATGCAAAGTGGTGCAGCCACTGTGGAAAACAGCCTGGAAGTTTCTTTAAAAAATTAAAAATAGAACTGTTATACAATCCAGGAATTTCAATTATATTACCTGAGGAAACCAAAATACTAATTCAAAAAGATACATGCACACAAATGTTCACTGCAGCATTATTTACAATAACCAAGATATGGAAGCAACCTGTCCATCAATGGATGAATGGGTGAAGAAGAAGTCGGATGTAAATACAAAGAAGTATTACTCAGTCATGATTTTAAAAATGAAATATTACCAGCTGCGACAACATGAGTAGAATGGATGGAACCAGAGGGTATCATGCCATGTGAAATAAGTCAGACAGAGAAAGATAAATAGGGTAAGATCCCACTTGTAGGGCAAATCTAAAAACAAAACAAACAAAATAAAATCAAAACAGATTCATAGATACAGAGAACTAGTGGGTGGTTGCCAGAGGGAAGAGGGTTGGGGGAACAGAATGTGTGAAGAGAATTAAGAGGTACAGACCTCCAGGTACAAAATAAATAAGCCATGGGGATGTAATATACAACATAAGAAATATGGTCTATAATTTTTAAATAACTTTGTATGGGGACAGATGGCTACGAGACTTCCTGTGTTGATCATTTCATAATGTATGCAAATGTCAAATCACTGTCATATACCTGAAACTAACATAATAGTGTATGTCAACTGTATTTCAATAATAAAAAAGTACAATTCTATAGTATGAAATGTTAGGAGAATATTTATGGAGAACCAATTTTTATCAGTTCACAGTATTCTTCAAGGTGATTTAGTCCAAGGTAGTGTGCCTTAGACTGAGCAAGGGTACCTGGTTTTGCAACCTGTCACCCATGCGTATCACCCATCCACACCCTGATACTGAGCAATAGCGTCAGACTTGTAACGTGACATAGAATCATATTCCTCTTTCACCTGACAGCTGTCAACGCTGGGCTAAAGCATTAACAGCTTCTAGTGAAAACCGTCTCACACCAATAAAAAATAGGGTACCAAAGTGTGTGCTGAATGGTAGATGTTTCTATTCTACCTGTTGGAAGAGAGAGCAATAATTATGATTGTAATCCCCCAATAGCAGTTTTAGGCAAAATGCATCCCCAAGTTCCCACCACAGAAGTTAAAGCAGCTTGCAAGGACTAGGAAACAAATTTTCTGTACTTGGGTCCTCTGAGAAGTGGAGGACAAGGTGAGATTTGATGCACAAGAGATTTACTGAGGGAAACTTGTGTGAAGGCTTAGTCGAACCCTGGGGAAGGAGACGGGAGGAGCTAGGAGGTTTGGGGAGAAGGAAGCTCAGCCTGCAGCACAGCCCTGAGAACGTTTGGCCAGGCCAGTGGAGTCTGGGCCAAAGCCGTCTTCCAGAGGGCGCTGCCTGCTTCCTGTGAGTGCCTGTGCTTTCTCCCCCTGCGAGCAGCCTGGGGGAGTGGGGCCTGGGACCGGCACTGGTCATAGATCTCCAGGGGCAGCAGCGGGATGGGGGCCTGTCAGTCAACTCTGCCCCCTCAGCGGGTGATCTGAGCAGTGTGTCTCCATGGTCGCCACATTTTCCGACTAGGGAGCTCTATTTCTGAAGAACTGCTAAAAATTTTAACCTGGCAGACGATAAATTTGCCAAGGCTGTTGAATAGATCTGAAAAACAAATCACTTTTATCTTTGTTTTCACAGCATCCTCTTTCCCTTCAAGTAATCTGTCCTGAAACGGGGAGTCTTCCAACGAAGGAATTCTGATTATATGGAGAATTACATAGTTCACAGTTTCTAAAATGTATTATTCTAGCAACATATTTATCCATTTAACAAGTATGAAGTAATTAAGTGCCTGCTGAATGCCAGGCAAGGTAGATATCATTTCTTTCCAATCTTTGAAGTATTATTATGCACAGAATATGCACTTAACATAGCAAGCTATTTTCAGAATCTGGAGTCGAGGAGACACAGCACCTGTAAAATATAAGGTACTCAGCAAGTATTTAGTGATTGAAACTGCAGTGAAATTCACAGTCACCTTGAGAAGCGTTACCATATGACATTTTTAGAGGGCGCGTACCTCTCTTCAGCATAATAAACTTAAACTTATCTAGCCAAGAATCTTTATTCAAAATAATGTAGTTTTAAGTATTATCTACTTAAAATTTGAGAGCTAAAAATAATTATGAATAGTGACTCAGTTACGTTACATTTCCAAAAATTTTCTGCTATAGGAAGATATGTTTGGTTTCATTTTTATGAATTTTTCTATTTGACTTTTTTAAGCCTGTGTTTTCTGTAGTTTAATCACAGAGGATAATATGAAACCCAGAATACAAACCGCACACTTAATGATGAGATTTCCTTGAGACCTAAAAATGCAATTTTTTTAAAGCACAGTGCATTTTAAGATGACTTAAACACATCTGAGTTTTCTCTTTCCAGCCAACTATATGGCTTTATAAACTCAGTTTCCAATAAGGTCATATTCTATTAAGTTTAACAAGAAAAATTAATAAAACAAAGCCATAACTTTAGAAACAGATGGTACCGTGCCCTTTTTTCCAGTCATGACATATAATACAAGGTGTTCTATAATAATAATCCAAGCAGAAAACTATAGTGATGTTGTGGTTTAAAACTTTTTTTTTTTTTTGCTTCCTGCAGTTGTATAGATATTCAAGAGACTGAGAGAGTGTCTACTATCACAATAAAAAAAAAAAAGTACTAATGCCGACCTCTACATTTACACACAATTTCCTGAAATCTTATAAATCATCTGTAGTACCTTTTTCCCTGTCCCCCCGAAAGACCACTGCGGGGTTAACCACAGGGTTTTAAAAGTTGAAGGAATGTTTCAGCGCTGCTGGATTGGCGCGAACCATCAGATGCTACGCAGGTTTGGGAGACAGACGTTTATTATGTATTTGTCGTCTGGCTTCTTTTAGGTCTGGCTGCACAGCCCGTTACTTTTAAAATAATAGAAAATCATTACAGGTAGTGATTATAGGAGATCTTGATTTAATTGACCAATTTAGGAATTAAGCCTGAAGGGTTTTAACTGTTATTTTGTAAGCTCTTAGAGTTTCCAGTTACCCCTGTATGTTCCTAAAGAAATAACAAAATGCATTTTGTAGTTACAGTGAGAATATTTCCCTGTCAAAAATGGCCTGTTTTTATTATTGTAAGAATTGGTCCACTGAACTTAGCTCAGCCTCCAAGGTCTGAGCGAGAATGCTATGATTAATGAGGTAGCCATTAATGTCAGTAGATTGAACAACCAAAATCTGATTATATTAAAGTGCTTCCCAAACATTAGGGTCACATTAACAGTTTATTGAAACAAGCTGATAAAATTTAAAATGGTCATCTAATTCCCTTGGGTTCCTAATTGTTGCATGATAAATCACTCTGTAGAGAAATCTATTACAATGTTCCAAATGAGAAAATGTAATTTACTGTACCATTACGAGGATGTTTGAAACACTTCAGTTCTTTAACGGGAGGATTTTGCTAGAATGAGAAAAAAACGTTCAGATTTTTTTTTTTTTTGAAGGGTCTGGCCTTCAATAAAACCTCTTAATGATGAATCTTCCAGCTATGAATTGAGTAAGAAAAATGATGCATTTTATGAGCCTGCATTATGTAAAAACAAACTACATTAAAGTTCCTGACGAGCCGATTACTGACCGTTCAGCGTGAATGAGCTTTTATTGACGCTCATCTATTCTTTAGGAGGAAATCACTGCAGAAATCAACTGTACTCTAGAAACTAGCTGAAATACTTCTCCACTGTGGAAATATGGGCACGGTCTCTCCAGAGACTAACGTCTCTGCTCTGAAAGATAGTTTTCAGGGGTTCAAGCAGAACAAGTGAAGTCTTTGCTTGTTTGGACTTCTGAGCGCATGTCAATCCCTGAATGCAGTATTTCCCGGAATGGCCCCGCGGTCTCATATATGTTTAAGTAGTTGAGACCATGTCGTCATTTATTCCGGGAAAAACCACTGGCCAAGAGAGGAGAGGAGGAGGTGAGTATTTCTGGGAATGGCCTGAAAAGGTGGTGACCTCCATTGTTTTGGTGTAACTGATGACATAGTTAAAGGAACATAAACGTGCAAATGATGGGGAATTGTTAATCTATGCGCTGTTTATGGTGAGAGAATGTTCTGGGCTTTGATGCACTAAATTATTAGAATTATTATTCAAATTCAAAGAAAAAATGTTTCCCGGGCAGCTTTCTTTGACACTTTCTTCTCCCCAACTCAGTGGATTTGAGGCGTCTGTCTCCACAATCTGACTGCAAAAACCTTTAACAGAGCACTCATCAAATTATATTGTAACAGTTTATGTGTTTCTATGACCTACTAGCTCTTCAAGGGCAGTGATAGCAATTTGAAACAATAGTTTAATCCCAGACGCTATCATAAAGTCGATGTCCAGTAAATGTTTAAGAAATGTTTGTAGAATGAATAATAAATAGGTGAATGAATGAATTTTTTAAAAAAGGAATAGATCTCCAGATGGTTAAGTTTGCCATTTTATTTCCGCAGGACTCTGTGGCTCTTTTATATGTTGATTTCTGATCAAGCTGTTTTTAAAAATTCCTTTTTTTAATCATATTTTCATACCAGAAGTGATTGCTTTGATATCAGTTCTTTTTCAATTGCCCACATGTCCCACCAGGAAACACCTGATGGGCTGAGTCATGCTGGGTTTAGTACATCCACTGTATTTTGGAAACTCAGGGCGGTTCCAGAGTGGACTGAGTGTTTAGGAGGCTGGGTCGGGGGCAGAGAGAGCTGTCAGTGTGGAGTGACGCTCACGCTTGCGGCGTGGGTCAGCCTGTGCTGAGCCCCTGGGAAAGCACAGTTATTGGAAAGGCTGGTTGGCCACCTGGAAAATTGTGACAGCAAATCCTCAAATTACCACTTGTATTTTAAATGTCCCCAGGAAAGTACAGAGACATTTATCACATTTTTCTTACTCAATTCATAGTTGGAAAACTCTTTAAAGAGTTTCACAAGAGTGTCCACGTGCTTCTCGGTAATCCTCTTTCTCAGTGTCTTGACTTGAGGAAGGAATTGTGGGGAAAGATAATGTTGGCCAACTTCTGCACACACTGAGGATGCTAAGAATTACCTTAAGTAGAAATGGGTGAATCAGATGTATGCCTTAAATCAAATATCAGACGCTTTCATTTTCTCTAGAAAAATTTTGATAAGAATAAGAATAAATTGTCTCTGTATTGAATCTCAGAACTTAAATGCTCCTGTGGTTCAAGGCTTACAGAACAGATTATGCAGCTAGCAGGAGCGGGTGCAGAATTTTAAAAAGCTGCATCATTTTCTCTAACCTCAGAGAAACATGTTCTTTGATATAGTGTATTTAAAACATTATTTTCATTTACTTGTGAGAAACTTCCCCCCATATTTCAGATGTTAAACTAAGGTAACATTCCTCTTCTACTCTGAGTCCGTCGCTGACAGATACCCAGCACTCATTTTTTGACAACCACATGGCTTGCTTCCTTATCTTTCTCGAGTCTTTACTCACATTTCTTCTGATCTGAAAGCCTTTTTTATTTTTTAAGTCAGAATACCTAAAATAGCACTTCTCTATCACCCTGTCCCCATATCCTTTTTTAAAAAAATTGTTTTTGGAACATTAGACGTGTTAACATATTATATATTTATTTTTTCAACTTGTGTGCTTTCTACGCTTAAATTTAAGTGCCATGAAAAAAGAAAGTTTATTTTTTATTCATAGATAAGACTCTAGTGCCTATAACAGCATCTGGCACATCATAGGTGCTCAATAAATATTTGTTGGGTAAGAGTAGAAGGGGTCAGATTGTATTAGTTACAAAGGCATCTTCTGTTTGCAGAAGAGCAAATCACTTATTAAAACTGGAACTCAGAGTGTGTGGGGGAGTACAGTGATCAGATTTGCCTTTTAGAAAGCTCCCTTTGGCATGATGCGCGGGATAGTTCATCTTCACATCAGTTTTAATGAGCAACAGTTTTTGAATTTGAATTTGAATTGGATCATTTCTGATGGGATTTCAGTAAGCACTGAATTGAAATGGACATTAATTGAGCATCAGGGAAGAAAATAAGAAACAAGGGTCCGGGGTCATGCAAAAATTAAATTTCTTTTCCTTAAATAATTAGACAACAATTTGGCTGGGTGACATTTCAAGTTCCCTCATTCATGAATACCATTTTCCCCCTTTTGTTTTTATCTTCAAGGACTTCAAAATTTGGAGGAAAAGGTTTATATTTACTATAGAAGTTAGAGGAGTCGTGGTTATTATGTATCCTCAAGGGGAAGATAGAGCAAGATTCAGTTGCTCCATGGAGACGTGACTCATTTCCACTGTACCCCAAAAGCACACGTCATGATTCTGAAGGCAAGTTGAAAAGCTGTCAGTCAAATTCAGAGTGGTGTTACCTATCTGATCCCAGAACCCATCTGAATGGAATCTTTCTTTTGAATCTGAATTAATTTGAATGAATGAATGAATACTAAATTAAAAATCACTGTGGACTGAATTCACATTTTTCTTGATAGCCAGCTTTTTTTTCCCCCGTAAGTTTAGTCCTAACTTGGGTGCCAGCTCCTGCGAACTGCACATTCATACCCTTTGTTTATATTCTATTAGTTGTTTGTATTTTTCTTCTTACTTTGTAGAATTTCTGTCGGTACTATTCTGGAAGCTAATCCTTGGGTGATTATATGGGTTGCAAATATCTTGTCACTTTCCTTTTGCTTGGTTTGTGCTTTTGATGCATGAAAGTGTCTGCTCTAAGGTAGTCAGATTAACCAAGCACTTTTTATTTTTTTACGATTTGTGTTTTTTAAACCTTATTTCAGAAATCCTTCCTACACTAATGTCACCAGGAATTTTCTCCTATATTCTCTGCCAGCCTATTGAGAATTGCAACCCTACCCCCTTCTCTGCAGGTACTCTTGACCCGCCCCCACCCCCTACTGCCACTGTCATCACTTTACTCCAGAGTACTTACAATTTTCTAATATATAATTTATTTGTTTACGTCTTTATTGTCTCTCGCCACATTAAATGCATGCTTCATAAGAGCAGGGATTTTTGTATGTTGTTTTTACTGATCATACCTAACTCCCTAATACCTGAAAGAGTGCTTGGTGTAGGTAGATACTTAGTAAATATTTATAAGCAATAAATTAATATTTCTTCTTTTTAAAGTTTTGGCTTTAATTCTTAGATTATTTTTGTGTGTATGACATGAAACAGAGTCCTACTTTTATATGTTTTCCCAATGGAAATAAATGATCCCAGCCCCATGTATGCAGTAGCCCAAATCTAGCATGTATGTAGCTTTTCCAGTAAGGCAGGGACCCACTTTTCTATCTGCTCTATGCTCAGTATTGAGAACAATGTTTACCAAAATGGTGTATTATACAGAATATAAGAACAAATGATCTATCACTGAATGCAACAACGTGACTGATTTTCACAAATATTGAATAAAAGAAGCCAAATACTGAAGAGCACTTACCATGTCGTTCCATTTATATGAAGTGTAATACAGTCAAAACTAATGTATGCTCTTAGACATCAAGATAGTGGTTACCTTTGGGAAAGAGTAGCAATCAAAAGAGACAAGAGAGAGGTTTCTGGGTTGCTGTAATGTTCTCATTCTTCATGCAGCTGCCGATTAATTTAATAAAAAATTGCAGAGCTTTAATAAATATTTGTTGTGAGCTTCTTATGTCATTCCATTGCTTCATCGCTATATGTCTACACTAATACCAGACTGCGTTTATCACTAAACTTTAAAATGAGTCTTCATACCCAAGAGAATGAGTTTTCCGTCTTGTTACTATTTATCAAATTTATATTAGCTAAAGTAATCAGCATTGATCCTGCCTTTTCTATTCAAACTGTACTCCGGATAATTAAATAGTAGATGAAGAAATGCTTATATATAAGAACAAATGATCTATCACTGAATACAATAACATGACTGATTTTCACATATATATATATACTCTGGATAATTAAATAGTAGGTAAAAAATGCTTCTTTTTAGATATGACAATGTAAGGGTGGTTAGTTTAAAAAAAAGAGCAACTCTTACCTTTTAAATATGCAAAATTGTTGAATGAAATAAAAAAAATTTCATTAATGTCACTCATATAATTTTTTAAAAAGCTTATAAAGCTCTGTGACGCTCACAAACCTGTTTGGATTTTACTGGAAATGCATCAAATTTAAATATTAATTTGGGAAAAATCAGTATCTTTACAATATTTACTCTGCCTATCGTATCTGTTTTGTAGACCAAACCTCTCTTTACTTATTCTCCTTTACCCACATTTTTTTTTCTAGAGCACTCTTTCAGATTAATTTTAGAATAATCTGTCCAGCTTCCTCAAAAACATGATTTCAGGCTTGACTGATACTTCTTTCTGGCTGTATAATAATTTGGGAAGAACTGAGAACTTGCAAACATTTCCTTTCATTCAAAACATGAGACAGATATCTAGCCATTCAACTGCTTTTAATAGCAGAAGTCCTATCTTTTATTTGCCTTGTTTCTAAGCAATGCACATTTATTGCTGTTGCTATGAAGAATCACGGTATACCGTAGTGGTTAAATATGGGCTCTAACGTTGAACTGTCTGGCTCCATATATTACTAGCTGTGTGCTAGTAATTGAGGCAAATGGCTTAACTTTTCTATTCATCAGTTTCCTGACCTCCATAACTATAATAGGAATAATAATTATTATTTTCGTCTCATAAGGTTTTGTTTTTCATTGTTGTGAGGTTTAAATAAAATAATACCCTTACTATACTGACACATAGAAAGAGATCAAGAACATTTGTTATTAAATATTAGTTTCTTTCTTTCTTTTTCTTTTTCTTTTTTTTTTTTGAGAAAGTTTTATTTTTTAATGGAGGTACTGGGGGTTCAACCCAGGACTTCGAGCATGCTAAGCACACATTTTACCACTGAGCTATACTCCACCCTTAGGTTATTTATTATGTTGAGTATTGGCCTTTCATTTGTATTGATTGTTTCAGTGTATTTGCCAAGAATGAGTGTGTTCAATTTTGCAAAATGACTTTTTGGTATTTATTGAAATTATCGCTTTAAGTATTGATGGTGTGTGTATGAGTAGATGACACTGTAATTGACCACTTTCGAATGTTTCAAAGAAGACACTAAAGTGTTGCCCTCTTCAATGGCTCCTGTTAATTTAAATATTTCACTTCTTCTCCAGTACATTTTGATTTTCCATTTTGCTGACATGCCATGAGGGAGGTCGGGGTGAAAGGGGAAGGAAGTCTGTTGGCAACAGGATTACCAAGTAAAGATACAGAGCACGCTATTAAATTTGGATTTTGGAAAAACAACAAATAATTTTTAGTGTAAGTATATGCCAAATATTGGATGGGATATGATTATACTAAAAATTACCTCTTCTCTGAACATCACATTTCACTCTGTGTCCCATATTTGTATTTGCTAAACTTTGTTAGGAAGCTATTGCCATTAGCGACAATAGAGATGGTGACGAATGAAAGGCTTTGAGAAATAGTGATTCCGATGTTGATTTTTTAGAACTTCAATTACTAACTCCTTCTAAATACAGACCACCCTTACACCGAATTCTTCTCTAAAGAGAAAAGAGGTAGAGTTTTCTGTTTGTTTTAATCGCAATACTAAAATGTTATGTCCCCGAGGCAGAAGCAGTTACTCCATCATCGTCGCTCCTGGATATTGGATTACCGTAGAGGTTTGCACTGAGAGTAACCATTATAGAAACCAAAGTGCCCGTCTGTAGTTAGAAGAAACAGTGCCAACAGCAGCATCAGAAACCACAAGAACCTCTTGTAGGTTGTGTTTCATACATCTATGTACAGTTCTCACATTTTAAATTTTACATAATGCGTTTGTCTTATTAAAAATGGAAACAGAAAGTACTTCCGTCCATTAATCTCCTCCAGGTGCTTTATCCTCTTTTCTTTGTTTCCCAGCTGGTTTTGTATTTTTTATTTTATTTTTATTTTATTTTTTTTGCTTTCCAGTGTTTGTGTCTTTATCTGTTCTTTGAAACAAAATCAACGGTAAAGAGGAAAAGGTATTCAGCCAGTGAAAGCATGGCTACAGTTGCTGATTAAAGTAGCACTTTATCTGACTTGGAGATGCTCTCTTAAATTAAGAAGATTGTTTATCAGAGGGTCTTATATATCTCTTCTGCAACTGATGGCAGGTCACAAGTTTGAATTCCAGTCAGCCATAGAAAGCTATACCTCGACCTTGTCTGGCCAATGAGCCATCACTTGGACTAAAATAATTTTCCATTCTGTCCATTTATCCAAGTCAAGCAGGAGCTAGTCACTTGGTGGATGAGAACCACATCTATTTAAAGCAACAGCTAGCCCTCAGTTTATTAAAAAGAAAAAAACTCTCCCTAGGCATTCTGAAAAAGCATTCTGGCACTGTCAGGTATAGATTTGAATTCCAACTCTTCCGTTCACTTATTTTGTGACCACAAGTAATTTATTTAACATTCCTGAACTTGGATTTCCTTCTGTATAATGGGGAAAGGAATACTGAGCTTACAGGTGTATTGTTATTAAACTTGTGTAAGGCATTGCCACCCATGTAATTTTTATGTAAAACTATTAATGGGATCTGGGGGAACATTTTGAAAGTTTGCTTAAAGTTAAATATACACCTACAATATTCACTGGCCATTCCATTGCTAAGTATTGACCCAAGAGAAATGAAAGCATATGTCTATACTAAGACTGTACTATGTTCATAGGAGCTTTATCAGTAAAAGATAAAACTTGGAAACAACCCAAATGTCCATTACGAGGGAAACTGATGAACAATCCATGATCTATTCATACAAGGTGCTAGTACTAAGCAATCAAACAGAATTAACTGATGAAACATGCAACAACATAGTGAATCTCAAAATAGTTACGCTGGATAGAAGAACTCAGAACCATACTGTACGACTCCATTGATACAAAATCCTAGGAAATGTAGGTGAAGGTACAGAGACAGAAATGAAGGTATCGTGCTTGTCTGGGGGTGCGAGTGGAGGGAGGAAAGGATGACAAAGGGAACACGAGTAAACTTTTGGGGCTGATGAAACTGTATGTTACCTTGATGACGGTAATGATTTCACAGGCTTACACACATCAAAATCATCCAAATACACACTTCAGGTAGGTATAACTCAGTGTGCCTCAATAAAGCTGAAAGAAACAAAATGCAAAGTGGTATCATCTTTATTAATAAACTCATATTTACTGTCCAAAGGAAAGGTGCTCTTTGACTTTTCCGTGAAGAATCAGGATGGTGATTCTTGTATATACATTGTGCCTAGGAATTTCCTTGATTCTGAATATTTCTCTCGAAAAATAAATTTACTATTACACTTTTTGTTAGAGGGCTTTCAAAATGTTTCTAAGGCACCATCATTGTAATTTTTTGTCAGAATTAAAACTCAGAGAAAAAGAATTAAAACCCATATTATATAGACAGATTGATAGATATTCCAGTTCAATATACCAAAATTATCATCATCCTTGTTGCCTAAACTTCTTAGTATTTTCCATTTTTCTCCTCTCATGAAAGGACTGTATGAGGCTTCTTTAGAACTGAACATGCTAGTTCTGTGTCTGCTGCTCTGATATCTAGAAATCTCTTTCATAAATCACTGTTGCTCCATCTCTAATTCACCTCTTCCAGTTTACCCAACACCCTTGACCTCTCTTTACACATAATTTCATCTGCCAAATGATTCCTAACCTCTGCTCCTTCCCTTCTAACAACACCGTGAAGACCACGATCCCTCTCCTTGCCCCATAAATCTTGAGCAGAGTGGCTCGGTCTCCTCTTTTGCCTTTTCAGCAGCGCAGATCACCCAGGACCGTGCCAGGGAGTGTGCAACGGGCCATTGGTTAGGAATAACACAACTTGGTTCTCTTAATGAAGTTTGTTTTTTTTTTTTTTAAAGAGATGCTACCGGTAAGTATAAGAATAGAGGGAACATTAAGGGAGGAAAAGTAAAGCAGGAAAACAAGAAAATGGGAGAAGATAAGGGAAGCGATTAAATTCAACTCCATGTGGTTCTAAATAAACTCAGCACGTGGGCTGTTTTATGAAATCAGTATCTTTCAGTAGAACTGTGGTCCTGAGTGTTCACACTTCCTGCATCCAGCGCTCACTGGATCTACACATAGCAGTAAGAGAATTTTCCGTGAATACGTCACATCACATGCCTCTTCAGCATAAAACCTTTCAAAGGCTTCTCATTGCTTCCCAGTCACAGTGACGTCCGGGGTCTGCATGCGGTCTTAGCCCTATGCAACCTTCTTCAGCAGAAGTCATGCTTTCCCTTCTGCCTCACAGCAGGGTTCCCCCCGCCACGCCCACCTCGCACCTCACCAACTCCAGATCATTCTTCAGGCAGGTCTTGCTTTGACAGCCAGCATGTCCATGAAGCCGTTGGGTAAACATCAGTCTAAAGTATACATTCCTATTGTACACCCCTTGTGTATAATTGTAAATTGTACTTTTCCTTTCTGGCATGGACCAAATTTTTTATATTTTATTTGTTTGCATGGTTATTTGTTTAATGTCTCCATTTGTTCTCCAGATCCATTATGTCAAGGACTGGTAAATCATTTTTGTTAGTTTGAATTTTTGTTTTGTTTTTATTTTGTTTTGTTTTGTTTTAACCCTCCATTATATCATAAGCCCTACATAAGGTGGTGACTGGCACAGGGTAAGTGTTCAGTAGATATTTGCTTAATGAATGGATGAATGAATAGGTAGATGCAAAATGATTCTGTGAAATGGATTCTTATCCTCTCATTAACTCTGAGAAAATTGACGCTTAGGGAGCTTAAATTGCCAAGATCATCCATGTTCCGGTAATCATAGAAGAGATAATGAAGAAAACACACAAACAGAAAAGCCAGGTAAAACTAAGAAAAACTCCACTGACGGGAATAAGAGCCATGTCTTAAATACAACTTTTGGTTTATTTTGGGTTGCATGAAAATATCTTTAGTTACATTTTCCACTTAAAAGCAGAGTGCCTGATTACAACCAATGCCACCCCGTCAAACCTGATAATCTCAGAAGATTCGCTCAATAACCCCCTGCAGCATATGCTTTTGTGCCCTGGGCCACTTCTGCTAAGCCTGCCTGTGACTCCAGCTACAGCCAGGTGGACAGTTCTGTACACACTGCCAGTCTGCTCAGATTCTCCCTCAAAACTTTGTCCGAGTTGCAGGATCTCACAAAGCCCCGGTGCAGGGACAGCCTGGAAGCGTGACGGAGTTAATCAACATTGTTGAGGCAACCTTCAACTAACTCATGATGGACTGAGCCGATACATGTCCCCTCTTGCTGTCCTTCCGAGGGACAAGTTGGATGTTGTTTGCCACACTGGCCTCAGAAAATTTCCAGAGCTTCCGACCCACTATCCACAGTGGGGACCACCTGCATAAGCATCCAGTCCGTTACTGAAATTCCCTCTTTCCTTACCGCATTCCTCCCTGCTGCTCACCCTTGATTCTTAGCTTCACTTCTCAAATAAACTACCTACGTTCAAGTTCTTGCTAGGCTGCGCTTTAAGAGAAGTCAAAGTTAAGACACCCTCGTTTGTTTATTTCAATATTTAATGTGGGTATGGTTGGGCACTGGAGTACAATTAAATGACATGCCTTTGAAAAAATTCGCTGTTTAGTGGGTACAAAAAAATATAAAAGAGATCAATTATTATACAACGTAAGCTTGTGATAGATGAATGTAAATAAAGTGGGGAAATAGGGAGCTTTTATTTTTATGGGAGACTCGGTACAGTTGATTCAGAAAACGATTTGAAGAGTCTTTTGAAGGAGCAATAGAAGTGTATCAACAAATTAAGGAGGTAGAGAAAGGCATGGAGGATCGCCAGGTTAAAAGGCACACACTGCATCACAGAAAGACATGCCGTGTGTTAGAAACAGGGAAACACTCAAGGTACTAGGGTTGTGCTAAGCACTCTGGACTCAGTCACCAGAGGAGGGATGTTACAGGCAGGAAAGCGACATAAAGGCAGGATAGGGCTTTAAGGGACAGAACCCCCTGTTTCACCCTGTATCAATGTGTAAGCATCAGACATTTTTAAAGAGCAGCGTTAACGATATCAGATTTGAGGTTTTGAAAGAGAATTCTGTCTGCCATGAAGAACTGAATGACCTGGAATTGGGGAAAACTGGAGGCAGCAAAAGATTATGAAAGTGATGTCAGTAAGGATGGGGAAGAGAGAGGAGTCAGGAGCTATATTTTACAAAAAAGGAACCCTGAATGTCTCAGGCATTCCAAATGTATCTAAGATTGTATATTTTTAAAAAGGTGCCCCCACACCTCCATAACTCTCTATTTTTTGTTCCTACGTGCAATAACCAAATTCTATACATTAAACACGTGGCGCTATTGTCTTACGTTGATTCTTCTGGACCCGATTTGAGATGGAGATTTGCATATAGGACATTGATTGGAGCGTGGGCCTGAGGTCAACACTCATGGTGCAGCGAGGGAGGTAGGTCTGGGCAGAGAGATTCCAACTGTGATGCACTCACAACAGAGGCTTCTGCTGATCCTACAGGGGGAACTCTGGGGCTGAAATGGTCCTTTAGAGTTGCCTGGCTTTGCAGCAAGGGGACAGGGTCTCCACACACCCTGCCTCCATTGCATAGGAGCTGTCCCTGGGCAGGAGCAGTGACCTTGGACATAGAGACCACCTTTTTTGCTCTGGGCAACGGCCAGAAAGGGATTCAGCTGAGATCTGTCAGCTGCCGGCAGTCCTGACGTCAGGAGGAATGCATGTGTCAGTCCCAAAGGGGGAACCTGACGGCACACTGCAGTGTCCGCCACAACTCTTATTTTACACCCTGTCCCGCTTGTCACGATGAGGTCCTGGTAGGTTTCAACAGGTCAGCTGTAACACGGGGCATTATGTTAAACTTCACTTACACCAGAGCGAGACCAGCATTCTAAACCAGAAAGACACATGAAGTCCCTCTTTATGAGATTGTTTTGTTCTTGTTCTTCAGAAGATGAATTCAAAATACTGTATAACCTTTTTTTAATTGAAAAATAGTCAGTTTACAATGCTGTGTCAATTTCTGGTGTACAGCATCGTGTCTCAATCATACATGTATTTTTTCCATATTCTTTTTCATCGTAAGTCACTACCAGATATTGAATATAGTTCCCTGTGCTGTTCAGTACAAACTTCTTGTTTATCTATTTTGTATATAGTAGTTTCTATCTGCAAATCTCAAACTCCCAGTTTATCCCATCCCACCCTCTTCCCCTCCCCTGGAAACCATAAGTTTGTTTTGTATGTCTGTGAGTCTGTTTTTGTTTTGTAAATAAGTTCCTTTGTCCTTTTTTTTTTTTAGATTCCACATATAAGTGATATCATATTTCTCTTTCTGGCTTACTATTAACTCTTAATGGCATGCATAACTAAACATTTTTTGACGGTTTTGTCAAAAACAGCTTATGAAAAAACATTTAAACTTTCTAAGCAGTAACATTAAGGAAACTCCTTAACAGGACTTTCCCCTTGTTTTAAGTTACTGCTGATGCACGCTGTCCAACAGTGATTGATTCTGGTACTGAGAAAATAAGTTACAAAATAAAAGTCACTTTATCAGACTGAAACTTCAGGTAGGCACTCACGGTCTAATGCCCTAAATATGCCCTAATATAAAGAAATAGTCAAAATTGGATATTTTCTTCCTCTGGTGATTGAAAAATAGTATTTTAAGTCAATATCAATGTAGCAATGGCAGTAAACGTCTCCTCCAAAAATATCCCCACACAATTGCCCGAAAGAAGAGTTCAGTCCACTACGTAGTCAAAGCATTCTGTCCTGGCTTACTAATTTTTAAGCATTTCCACTTAAAAATGTAAGGTATGCCATTCTTCTGAGACATACCTCTCCAGAAACTCTCTTCCCCATCCTCTTTTAAAAGGCAGTCTTTTGTAGCCTCTTCAAACTCTGATTCAAAGTATACATACATTTCTATCAACAATTTGGTATTAAAGAAAAAAAAGAAAAGCACCTTTTTGAGATGGTGTTTTCCTAAATATTTATTTGAAATACTACATTTTCACAGTGGTTTTAATCCGAATGTCACCCCTAAAATAAATCATTATGTGTACTTCATGTGATCTTTTCAGAATGCAATAAAACAGATTGTTTTTAATGGCTGTTCCAGCAATGAAAAATATCCGTGTTAGGTGGAAACAACAAATGGATGCTTTTTCAATTCCTTTTAATGGCACGAGGATCTTTGCAACCTGCTGTGAAAAATATTCTCTTAATGATAGGCCTGTGGCACAACTTAAGGAGTCATCAAGAAATAAATGCGCCGCTGTCTGGTTGGCAGCTTGGTGGCCCTTAATTGAAGTGTTATAAGATTCTGTGCGGAGGGAAGCCTCCAGGGTTTCGTAGCTAAATGGCATGGACACCTCTGATGAGACATGCAGATGAAGATGTGTCAATACAATCTTCACCAATTTGCAGTCATAGCAGGGACTGATTAATTTTATAACCACGGGTGTTTCTATTAGCTAACCTAAGGAATGATTTAGACTTTATTAAGCGACTTATTTCTATCTTTCTTCTTTTTAAGAGAGACGATGGCAACATAGTTTAGGTCTGAGTGCTACACGGTGGCACATTTTCTAATAAGGATTCTCAATTTATTATTAAAGAAAGGCTCGCGCGCTTGCCTTGGCTTATGGGAAGCTTAGTGGCAGCAACTCTGGGGGACTCCAGATACCTCAGATGCGCTTCAGCAATCTTGGAGTTTCTCAAAACTAAAGCAACTTCGTATTTGAGGCAATTGAACTGGCAGCTC
This sequence comes from Vicugna pacos, assembly GCF_048564905.1. NCBI lineage: Eukaryota > Metazoa > Chordata > Mammalia > Artiodactyla > Camelidae > Vicugna > Vicugna pacos. The sequence goes on from NC_133011.1 coordinate 4,338,719, forward strand.
TTAGATACATTTTTAATGTGCAAAAAAATTGAAGTAACTGAATCAAGAGTAGGTGGCTGGATATTTTTATCTCTTTCTTACTATAAAGTGGCTTTAATATTTTATCATAATTGCCCTTGGACATCTAACATCATTTAGTTACACATAATCAACTAATGCTTTATATTTTAGGGCTTTGTTCAATAAAAAATTAATTATCATGCATGGGTGAGCAATGTATTTGGAAATTGAGCTACATGATTTTATGCATAAAACAGGCTCCAGTTTATATATTGAAACTCAAATCGCTATAACGTTCACAGTGCAATAAAAATCAGATGCAAAGAGTCATTTAAGACTTCGGCAATGTGAGCTCAGGGACACACCTTTGTATTTTTTTTTTTTTAACTATAAAAAGAAACGAACCTGCATTTACTATAAGTTGAATTTCCAGTTAATTTATTTAAAAAAAAAAACAAACTAGAAGCCCATTAAAAGCCATTCTATTCTACAAGCAGGCTACCCAACGAGACCATTATTAGTGCTTAATACTATGAGAGAGCTTGGCATTGTCAAATGCCTACCGTAGGAGATGTGATCTGCAGTAAACAGAATCCACATCCTTCTCTCAGAGCTGAGGGTGTTTATAAGTAGCCCTTGGCGGGAAGAACAAACACATCCCCGCCCCACTCCAGTAGTCTCTTCCCGGCTTAGTTAGGCTGCGGGGGCTAATGACGGTGAATTTGAAGCGATCTATTGTCTCAAATTTTATCCCATTTCCTTACAGTAATCTGAAAGATTCACTTGCAGCCACAATCTATCAGAATCCGGGATCTATGTCCGAAAGGAAAACAATTTGTGACTGGGATGTGTCTCATTTATCTCTTCAAAAATGTTATGAGGTCCTAATTTAATTATGGAGCGTTTTATGGCTACGTTATAAAATAAGGTAGAGAGATGCCTTCTAGCCTCTAACAATATTGAAGAAATAAAAATCACGTAACTGAGCAATTCAGAGAAGAAATCAACAAACTATAAATGAAATATATTTCCGAGTAATATTGTCACCTTATTCTCAAACTGCTCTGACTTCCAGCCCTGGTTTGGTGGAAGAATGTTGTATTAGGAGTTGGGGAGTTGGGCTATTATCCTTGCTACCAAGTAGCCATGAAACCTATCGCAAGTTCCTAAACCTATCAGAGGCACGTTGTCTCTATCAGCAAAACGGAGAGTTGGCTTAGATCATCTTTGAGGCTGCATTCCACTGTACCGTTTTATTTGCAACAAATCAGGACTGGATTGGGATGAACACTTTGATATCATAAGTATGTCCAGCAAAAACCACACTTGTAAATCCAGTGATACTGGTAATCTCTTTCGCCTTCAGAAGAGCCCAAATTTTAGGATATTTCTTGCCCATGGTACAGAGCTAAGAAATAGATATATGATTAGTTACCTTATTTATGTTTCAGGTAGGGAGTGCTGGTAAGCAATTTCTATGTAATTGCTAAAGCTAAAGAATGAGTAGTTGTTGGAGCAAATTACCACTGGTGACAATCCAGTAGTGATCACTTAGAAGAATTTGAGCATTTCTTTTATTATTATTATTATTATTATTGGAAAATTTGGGCATTTCTGCTCATTATCTTACTTAACTATCTTGAAATTCATCTTAGAATGCCAACCATCTCTAATGCCAAATTTTATTTTGAACAAAAAGGAATGTATGAAAGTCCTTAAAGGACTGAATAAAACCCAGTTAAAGATGTTAGCTGTTCAGTGTGTTTGTTTACTTAATCAAAGGTTTCAAATTTTGGGGGGAGGATAAAAATGAAGTTTGTGTGAGGAGTCCAAGAAAACGTGGGATGGAGATTTAAGAAAAGGAGATAAAATACAGTCTGTGATATCAAAACATTTTTGATGGTATACAGAGCAGAAAAGAAATGCGGGCATACTTCCACACAAGTGGATATTTGTTTATAAATTACACACATGCACTTCTGACCTAGTACACTGTCAGCATTCTATATAAATGAATTTTTAAAGGGTAAATTCAAAATAAACCCAAACAGGAGCACTGGTGTTTTCTTTCTGCACCTTACAGACTAAGTACCTTAAGTACCTAAGTCCAGTCTTTGCTAAGGAATTATCTTGCACACCCTTTCAGAATGTAATCACTCCGTTTTGGAAATCACTACAATATGCTACCAGAATGAAATGGAAGTTCGTGAAAGTAAAAACCAACAAAAAACATCGAGGAAAGGAGAGAACATTTGGAAATGGAAAGAAAAGCAGTAACACAGGGGTATTAAAAACATGAAAAGCCCTGGGTCTGAATAACTGGAAAACTGTAATCAATATGGAAAAAACCAACACAGGACATAACGTGAGCATCGCAAGGCAGGATGTCACATGTGACACTTAAACGTACGGAGTATGCTCTCATCACAGGAAGGTTTTTGCTGACCCCTACACAGGCTGAGACAGCTTCCCTATTGGGAAAAGTGATTTTAGAGTACACAAGTGAAGCCAACAAAATACAGGGAAGGCGTCCTCCAAAGCCAGCCATGCTCTTCCCATCCACAGAGGCCAAGAGTCCACTTCCACTGGTAACCATTTCCCTCAGGGGTTTGCTTGTTGGACTGTGTACCTGAGAATGAGGTCGTTCATTGTGCTTACAAAGAAATATATGAGTAAATACATAAAACATGTTAAAATTTTAATAATAACTTCTGCGTCTACTAAAGCATGTTGGGTTTGGCAGTTATTGGTAAAAATCATCTCGGCCTATAAGGCAAGGCTTCCCGGCCACCTTTATTGGTAGAAGGGAATGTATCTCAGACCTTGGGTGGTCAGTTTGCAATGTGGTCCTCGGACTTAGCCCAGAGCTTGGATCCATGAATTCTGGACTAAACGGAGTGTTCAGATAAGCAGAGGGTGATTTGAATCAGGCATTCTCTGTGATTGTTTTGGTTATATTAGAAATGGTCATGTTTATGCCACAGAGATGGGTACCTAATATGATTGCTTAGTCCAATGCTATCTAAAGCAGTACTGAGACCAGGCGGTGCAAAACTTAACTTAAAACTTAAACTTGGTATATTCCTTGAATACACAGGCATCTGCAGGAGAAATGAAGTCCTGGACGTGTGACCACATGCTTATACAACTGCATAAGAGAAAACCCTGTGGTGAAGGGGGAAGGGCTGTAGGTATGCAATTGAGACCACACTTTACAATTCGATCGTTAGCATGTGGGCATGCGTTGTTCTGTACTAATGTCTCATTTCTGAAAAAACAGTCAGCTGAATATTCTGTCTCTTCTTGCATTCAAATCTCTTTGGAGTATAAAAACACGACCCATTGTAGCAGTGCTCAAACTCTTTTACTCTCAAGAATCCTTTACACTATTAAAAAAGTTCTTGTGGACACCAATGAGATTTTTTCCTATTGTGATTTTTACTATTAATAATTACTGCTAAGTACTTTAAGTATTTTATGTATTAATTTATTTCAGAAGAATGATTATAAGTCCACTCTTTGTTAAAATGGCTATATTTTCCTAAATAAGCAAACAGACAAAGAATTAGTGAAGAATGACTTTCTTCAACATTATTTTTATTTCCTTCAAGGTCTGACTCCATAGAAGACAACTGGATTCTTCATCTGTGTCTGCATTCCAAGGGTTGTGCTATGCTGTTTAGCTGAAGCATAGGAAGAAAACCCTGCCTCAGGCAAGCTTTAGAAAAGGGAAGAATATTTGAACAGTCCTTTCAGAAAACAGTAGTTTCAGAAGATTGTAGACATTCTTCTTTGGTCCTATACTGAAACTTAGCAAGTGATGATAAAGTCTGGGAGAATGAGGGTGGGAAGAGAGAAATTTGGGAGTTTGAGGTTTGCAAATGTTAAAAACTATATACAAAAAATAGATAAAAAACAAATTTCTTCCTTATAGCACAGGGAACTGTATTCAATATCTTGTAATAATATTTAATGAAAAAGAATATGAAGGTGAATATATGTATGTATATGCATGAGTGGGACATTGTGCTGTACACCAGAAATTGATACATTGTAACTAACTTCACTTCAATTAAAAAATTTAATTGCAACATGGAATATGAAACCCAATCAATGGATTCAATGGATTTTTTTGGTACTCTGTTACATTAAAACACTTTAGTCTCTCTAGTGCTTTGAAAGACTTTTTTTTTAAACCCATACATGATTTTTGAACATCTTGCATTGATAATTTGAAAACTATTGGTTCACTGGCTTCCAATATTTACATGCTCTGTTTTAGAACGTCATTACACATCATATAGCCTTTAGAAAACTTTACTGTAGCCTCTTGAGAAAATGAGTGAAAAAGGCAAATGATATCTTTGTATTACTGTGAACACTGTTTTAATCTTTAACTAAGTCTTTAATCTTGTAAACATTGCTTAATCCCAAGGGTACCTGGCCCACACTTTGAGAACCATTGATTTACAGTTACCTTCTGACGTTTTAATGAAGTTGCTGTAATCGTCAATCGACATCCTACTCCATGGGAGGAAAGGTAGTTTGTTTTGCAAGAAGCAGGTTGGGAATCTCCTTTGAGTGTCCACAGGGGCGATGTGTCTGCCCTGGGCTCTCAGGCAGAAGAGCACTTTCTGCAGAATATTTGTGGTCCTTAAATACATGCTTTGAATCTTTCCGTATTAAAAACTCATTATAAATATGTTTTTTTAAAAAAAGACCTTTTCTTGATTTAAAAAAAAATTAAAATACTTTAATTAATTAAATTAAAAATCAATTTCTCTGAAAGTGACTATGGGGAGTTTAAAAGTATATAAAGGATGAAGTTACACTTAAAGGCGATGGTGCTTAATCTGGTTTTAATAAGTGAATGTAGTGGCCTTTAAAATTAGTTATCTGCTAATGCGTTGATAAAATTCAGTATTGACGCTCAACTCATTGCCTATGAGTGAAGTTTTAGGAAGTTTTGAGGAGTCCAGCATTGTGGGAAGGCAGGTCTTTTCTTCTGATGGGCTGTCTCATAATTACAATTCTGGAATTAAGGTTACCTCCATCAATAATGCTAAAAATTTTTTTGGAAAGAGTCATAAGGTCTGCATCAACAAGTCATATATAAGATTACTGTATTTTTTTAATCGAAGTATAGTCAGTTACAATGGGTCAGTTTCTGATGTATAGCACAATGTCCTATTCAATTACTGTATTTCTCCACTATACTTTGAGGAAAATGAAAGAAGTGATCAGTGAGTGAAGAATGAATGAATGAGTGAACAAAACTGCCCTTTCTGATGTCCTTTCCATGACTGGAACATTGGTCCCTGGTTAATTTTAACTTTTGTAATAAGCCAGTATGAAGCATAAATAGGAAATAAAGTCAACCTCATACTAAGGTTTTGGAAAAAATATAATAAACTGCCTGTTTTAAAATAAATGAACATTCCTATATGATTTTTGAGACTGACCAGTGACTAAAACCTATTACGTGGTACAATAAAAGTAGCTGCTCTGGCTAGTCAGAAAGTCTTTGCAGCTGCAGGGGTGTTTCTTGGAAATAAAGTTTGTGTTTACACAGGTGCAGCCATATTTAACAAAAAAAATTTTTTATGCACTAGGCAAACAGCTGCCTGTCTGTTTTCTTTGGCAGAGCTCTTTCCAACTGAAGCAATTTGTATCAAGCCCATCGCTTTGTGATACCTATGTAAACAATACAGAGAGATTCCTCTACACGGAAGAGGTTTCTCATAGTGTGTCTTCTAGATAAGCTGCTAAAGGAGGAGCCGCTTGATTGGAACCCGCTAAGAAAATTCTGCCCTTGGTGAAATACTTACCATCGAATATTATGTGTATAAGCTGCTGGAGAAGCATTAATTTTGCAGGGGGTAAGTCTCAGAGGCTTTCTCTAACTCTGGTAATTTGAAGGAAATAATGACGAGCAGAGGGATTCAAAAAATTCAACATTTTTCCTTAACAACTTAGTATTCTATTCCAATTTTAGTCCCATTGCATAGATTATTTCCCCACATACCTAATTAAAAATATATATATTCTTTGATTATTTTGCTATTAAGAATTAATTAAGAACATTACATTTGAAAAGTTACATAGGTTTATAAAATTATGCTGAGGCATAATGTTTTGATTTTTTTTAAAATCAGCATAGCATACATTATACAATTTATTCTTATTGAAATCAGAAATTCTTTATAGATAGTGTGGAGGAAGTGTTGCTTTATCTCCCATTCTGTTTATGTTAAACTTTACACATTCATTCAATAGTTATAACTATGTTCCAGGCATTCACAATAGTTCTTAGGTACTGAGAATCCAGTAGTGAACAAAATAGACAAAAGTTGTTACCTTGAAGATCAGATATGCTTCAGAAGAATGTTAGAAGTTGTTGCTGTGAACTTTGTGAAAATTAGTAATGTTGAATCAGACATGTGAATAATCTAAAGAAGAAATAATAAGGAGTGAGTGGCAGTGATGCAGGTTACACCCAAACTCACAAGGTTGCACATGGTGAACGGGTTTACTTCTCATCACTAATCTTCCCTGATTAACTTGAAAGGATTTCAGGAATTGAAATCTCAATTTCCCCTAAACTAAGGCAATCATAAGAAGAATCTCAGTAGTTAAACTAGCTATGGGAAGAATTTCTAAGTAAATAGAATCCAAATCAGCATCGCTGACCTTCTCTGAGACTTCCAGTCAGAGGCCAGGTTGGAACGGGATGGCTTCTGCCGTGACTGAGGGATTCCCGAGTGCAGAGTCCCAAGCACAGCCCCGAATGTCTCCAACACACAGGACAGCTGGGATGCTGAGCCCTCTGCCATGCAAGTAGACAGTTCAGCATGTGAAATGCTTTGCAGTATAGAATATATTTCTGTAAATGTCTCTATAAGCATTTTCTACAAATATATAATTGCTTAACAGAATAAAGATATGTATTATTAAATACACTATAATAATAAATATGAAGACAATTTTTTAAAGAACTTTTTAGCTGTTTAGAACACGTTTTACTTTAATTCATTAGATCAAAATTTCTGTTTATTCAGTTTTGCGTTGTAGTTTACGCTCTACACACACCAAAGCAATACTTTAGCTGAAGGTTATATGCATTCTTGGGTACTTGGGAGTGTTACTGCGTTATTAGAGTGGTCCTGGCTAATCCTAAACATAAAAAAAAAAAAGTTTTACAATGTGATGAAAGGAAATGAGTGAATAGGCAGAGAGGTCTTCATTTGGCGCAGACCCTAAGATCCTGGAAGAATCACTTCAAGAGGCTATGGGCCTGGTGACCTGTTCAAATGAAGTGTCAGGGATTCCAGAACACTCGATGGCTTACAGTATATCCAAGATACGTTAGCTGTGTCCTGAGGCTGACATGGGAATTCAGGTAGGATCTTTTCAATCACAATAATAAATCACTATATCCACCATCACCAGCACACAGACTCACAAACGCCTGATTTTTCTAGGTCTTTAGAACCTGAAAGCAGTGGAAGCTACTCAATTATCTTTCCAAAGACTTTCCAGTTGAAACAAAGAGGAAAAACAAGCTCAAGTCCTGCAACGAGATTGACTCTCCCACGACAACTAGCTCCAGTCTCCGGAGTAATCCACAGAAACGGCTGCTAATTACTTCCCAGAGTGTGATTTCCTGGCCAGGTCTTACTTTTCTTGGAATTTTTATTATTTTCCCCATAATGAGCGTTATCTCTGATTTGTGATGAAAATGGATGAGGCTCAAAGTAGAAGCAAAGACCGACCAGTCAAGAAAGCCCTTCTATCTTTTATTCTCCCTTCAAATTCTTTTCCTTTTCCTTCTCACTTTTTATTGTTTGTCCTGGTAATAAAATGCTTTCTTTTTTTTTTTTTTTTTACATTTTTTATTGATTCATAATCATTTTACAGTGTTGTGTCAAATTCCAGTGTTCAGCACAATTTTTCAGTCATTCATGGACATATACACACTCATTGTCACAGTTTTTTCTCTGTGAGTTATCATAACATTTTGTGTATATTTCCATAAAATGCTTTTTGTAAGTGAGACTGGGACATTGTGCTGTACACCAGAAATCAGTACATTGTAATTGACTGTACTTAAATTTAAAAACTATTAAAAAGTATAAATAGGTATAAAGAGATTAATGAAAATCCCCAAGAATCCTACAATCCAGGGATGACAATTTCTAAACTTTGGTGTGTTTCTTCCTGCATTTTCATGGTGATTTTTTTTTTACATTACCAGTTTTAATAAGTAGCCGTACTGGGCCAATGAGAACGAGTTTGTTTGGGTTTCTTAGGCGATTCCACTTTTATTTTTCAGGCAGACACTGATTCACACTTCAGTCATGTATAAAAGTGCCCATCTCACTGCAATCTTGCCAGCAGTATGTGCTTTTTCATCCTTTCCTGGTTTTGACATTATTTTAACTTGTATATCTTGATTTCTAGGCGTTTAGCTTTATCACATATTTAGTTTAGTGGTTATTTCCATGTTATGCTGTTTTTCTCATTGACTTGCATGCTTACTCTTCATTTTCACAATGGTGCCAAATATTTCCCATTTTTCCATTTGCTTTTTAGTTGTATTAATTTGTTTAGTGAATAGGAATTGTTAATGTTCATATAATTTAATTGGTTGATCTCTTCATTCATGGGCTTTTTATTTGCTCTTTTGTTTGTTAAAACATTATACATTCAAAGATAAAAAGTTCTTCTACATTTTATTGGTTTTCTCTTACAGTTTTCTATTTGTAAAATTTAGTTGCTTAATTTATCTGGAATTAAGTTGGGGCCCTTGAGCTGAAAATTTGCCAATTCTTATCTTTTTACCCTGATTTATTTTTCCTCAGAGTGCTCATCACTGGCTGCTATTAGATTATTCACATTTCCTTATTGTCACCAGAACGTGTGAGGGAGGTGGTAGACCTTTTGTCTATTTTGCCCACTGTTATATCCACAGTGACTGGAACAGAGCTTAGGCACATACTTGGTCCTGAATAAATATTTGTTGAATGGATGAATATTGTATAAAACAATTATTTTGGAAAAATAGCTTATTTTCCCTGAAATTTCCCACTAAAAACAAAATTTCATCATTAGGGTTATCATAGTTAAATTGGACCAAGCTTTTGAAAGTGATTTTTAATTATCATGTCTCAAATCATCAGAATCAACAGTAATCTCATGTTACAGATGAGGTGACCAAGTCAGGAAAAGAGGGCCCACTAGTCACACTTGAACTCAGAATTAACATTTAAACAGTCCCTATTTTTATTTAGCGACTTCAGTCATTTATAGAAGAGACAAACGAGTATCAGAAAGTAAATGATCTTGTGAAAAAAAGTAGATCTGTTTATTTGTACTTTTCACTTCAGATTTCTACTGAGAGTAATGAATTTTATAGGGCAAGTATTTTTCCTCACTAGAGTCTTTGAAACCAACACTCTGAAAATACATTTTTGGTGCCTCATAAAAGAATTTTCAAATTTTGTGTAAAAATAACTTAATTATACCAATTAAAACTTAATTATATGATTAGAGCTTAATTATGTCTATTTTATTCATTACTGTACATAAACTCAACAAATTTTTTAATTTTTCCCCTCGCCTGGAGGATGAAGAATTACATATGTTTCACTCCAAGTATCAAAGTATTTTCACTTTTCCTTTTAAATATGATATACAAGACATATCACCAAGCCTTGAAAAAAATGGAATAAAATAAATATTTTTCCATCAGATTGCTAAAGGAGTCTGTTTATACGCGAAGATTAACCCACTTTTGCAAGCGGTTCAGGCACTTTGTATTACAATGAGCAGAAGTCGTATGATCTAGAAGAGAATCAAGCATAAACTTGAGCTTCTAAATATTTCAACACTTACTCTCTAAATCCAAATTCTCCCAGGAATATTGATTCATTTTCACCACATGTTAAGTAAAACTTCTGATTCTGTGGGAAGAATGCATAGTAATGAACAAATTGTGTGGAATTACTTAAAACACAAATTAAAGACAAATAAAAGCCCTGTGTATTTCCTTGATCATTTTAAACAAGTTTTTATTTTATGTTATGTTATAAAAATTGTTTTTCCTGGAGACCAAAATATAAATTCTCATTAAAAGTCAAATAAGCATTATTTTACTCTGTGTTATGACTTAGAAGTTCTTTCTGAGTAATGCATTTCTATCTGTCACCCACGTCACTGCACATTACCTCAAGATGTTTGTTTCTTAGAATATTAAGTTACATATTTTCTATCCCCACTTCCACACCCTTTTCTTTCCTTATTTGAAAGGAGAAACAGAGAACAAATTGAGAAGCATGCTTTTCCTGACATCAACTTCTTAACTTTATCTTTCCTTTGGATAAGCCATAATGCAGAAAAATTTTGTTTGTTTATTTGCTTGTTTATTTGTTGAGGCACAGAGGGAAAAACACGGAATGTGGAGTAGAAAGATCTGTATTCTAGCCAAAGTTCTGCTGCTATCACTACCACTACTACCAAAATCTGTATTTCTTGAATTTTGCTATGTGCCACTCGCTGTGGTTTATCATTTTCCTAAATCCTTTCATCAAATCCTTTCCAAAATCATTTTACAGATTAGGAGTTTCGGGAAGTTACGTAATTTTTCCAGGGTCAGCTGCCTGGCAAGCAGTAGTGCCGGGGTCAGGATTCGGGTCTTCCTGCTGTAGACTCAGCTCAGCTTAGCTATGTCACTTTTTCTGCACCTCGTGGCTCATCTATAAACGACACTGTCGGTCCAGGTTTAGGTCTTAGTTGCGTTAAGCCCCCAATTTCCTTTGTTCAAGAAACAAAAACATGAGATAAAAGCTTGGTGCTCCGGTTGAAGCAGGGGATGGCAGTCCCAAAGTCTTCCCTGCCAACCACAGCTCACCCTTCCCCGGAGGGCACGAGCCGCTCTCGAGAACCCTCAGGACTCCGTAGAACACTATTTGAAAACACTGGGGATGCCAGCTACCTTTAAAGTGTTTTCTGGTCCTACAAGTGGCTAGGTAAGGGATGAAATGCATACATTTTCTTAAAAGTTAGAACTAGTAACAGATTAACTCAGAGAAGCAGCAGTCTGGTGGGCTGTTCTGCTTCCCTTAGGTTGCCTCTTTTGAGGGGAGACAGTATTTCAACGCATTTACACACATAAAATTAGGGGAAGCTATTATTCTAAGTAACAGCTTCCTAGTCCTCTTCTTAGAACAGAAAAAACATAAACATGATTCCTAAACTGTAAAAGGTCCCAGGCCACAGTGAGTGTAAATGCAATCTTTTGATCATTGGTGAGTTATCTGGATCTCCTGTTTGTTTCATTGCTTCACTTCTGTTCTTGCTTGCTGCTAGCATCGCTTTTCAAGAATATGAGAGATTAAGCACAAAGGAGTGGATGAAATCCCTTAGTTTATTTACAGCTTATCCTTTTCCTGCCGTTTACTCCTGCCATCCATCGTTTCAGGCAACACCACATCTGTCACAGCCCTGAGTGTTAGTTCTCTGCTCGTTAGCCTCCTGGATGGAAAAAAACAAGTCGAAGAGCAAGATGCTTCAGAAAACAGCTGCGGAACACGCGGTGTGAGTAGACGGGTAAAGTCCAACTCAGCCAGCAGGAGCTGAGCACCTATCATGTGCAGCCCCTGAGTGAGCAGCTTGACGGGATCTCTGCTCTGCGGGGAAATGCCACATGTCACGGCAGCCGTATGAAGTATAAATACAGTCAAAGTGCATGCCGAAAATGATAGGCAGGAGGTGGAGAGGGTGATCAGCTCTGAATGGCAGACCCTGGACTGCATTTGAACTGGACCTGAGGGGCAAGTGAATATGGGAAGTCCTAGGGTTGGTGTTTATTAGGCTTTTCTGTCTAAGTTTGGCCATGACGTTGGTTTTCATGGCACTGCAATGAAATCTTGTTTCTGATGTGCCTCTCGGAAGCTTCAAGAGGTCATCTAATATCCAAGACAGCAGTAAGTAGCCATGATATGGGAGCAGCAACAAGGCAAGGGTGTCTCAGAATTTGTCTTTCCTCCTATTCAGGTCCCACTCTAATCATTCCTATAAGTATTGTCCCTTGAGATGGCTCAAATCAGCCTCCTCCTCCTCCACCCATGCCACTCCCACCTTTATGTTCACATTCCCTCCCACTTCAATTACCCCGATAGCATCCTAGCTGCTCTCACCACTCCTAGGTCTTCCTGCCTATCTCCTAATACACTCTCCCCAGGGAAGAGGCACTGCAGGGATTTTTAAGAAGTGAAATCTGAGGACGTCATCCTTCGAATGAACTTTCCAGTGGCTTTGACCGCCCTCAGGAAAAAACCCAAACCCTGGGTGGCACAGCTTTGTCTGATCTTTCACTCAGTCCCAAGGTGACTTTCTAATATTATTTCTTGCAATTCCTCTCGTCACCCTAAACGCTAAAATTGCACTGAACTGCTTCCAAGTCTTTCAACGATTCATGCTCTCTCTGGACTCTGTTCCTTTGAATTAGACCTTTGCCTGGAACCTCTGCTCTTCCATCCCACTCCTTTTCTGGCTAACTCATTCATCTCTTGGGCTCCTATTTAGATGTTGCTTATTCTTAGGGGCCTTCTCTGACCCCACACCTGGGTTAATCCCCTCCTACGAATGCCCACAGCACCCTATACGCATCTCTGTTGCAGCCCATATTGCTCTGTATTATATTTGCTTGTTTACTTATTTATATCAGACTATGATTGTGTTTTGTGAAAAAAGAAAGGAAGAAAGGAAAAAAGAAAGAAGGGTGGGAAGAAGGAAGGAAAAACAGAAGTTAGAGCAGCAGAAATGAGACACACCCCTCCTTGTCCAGAAGGCAGTGCAGGGATAATGCGACAGCAGTAGATCCTGGATGAATGAAGGCATATCGGACAACAAAATGTAATTCTCTTCTGCAGAGAATTATATTTCATTGGAAATTAGCTGACAGGTCAGCCTTCTCCACATTTAAGGGTAGAGAGTGGAATGAGTGGATATTCCTCTATGTGTAGTATTAAAAATTTGCTTTAAATGTTCTATTTAGACCTTATACTGTAACATAGTACTTTTTTCCCCCCCAAGAGTAATGTAAGTTTACTAGCCCTTCTAGAGAGATAACCAGATAAATATTTCCGGGTTCTGAATATTGTACAAATTGGGAAAAAAATGTTTTTGAAGTATATGTTGACATTAGATAGAAAAAGTGGATATTTACACTCAAGAAAGAAAGAAACTTGAAACATAGACTAAGAATTGTCCTTAATCAAGTCCAAATTCCTAATTGGACTATACGGTATTTTGTCCAAAGTGCTAATATTTTTAGGAAGATGTGGAGAAACACTCTCCCTTTGAGGTTTACTCACTGAGTAAGACTGAATTTAGTAGGTTTTATGATCATCCATCAGGAAGATATTATTTTTTGAAGTATTTTTCCTTTAAAATATTTGAACATCATTTTGTCTCTTTTTTTTTTTTTTAATGGCATTTTCCTAAATTCTATGACTCTTGTATCGGTGTCTTTTAGCATGGAAGAGTCTAGTCCCACATTAATAAGAGGTTTGTGCTGGCTCTTGGCAGGTTTTATTATGTAATTTTTTCTTGAACTCCTCACTGGCTTCAGCTTGACTGGAATCTCAGCGACCTCTCGCTGTCTCCATTGGCAATGCCTTTCATCAAGAATAAGGACATTAAAGGAAAAAAAAAAGCCAAAAAAAAAAGCAAATGGAACATGTGTTTTAAGAGACTTGAATAAGATATTTTAGTAAGTCAATTTCATGTCACCATCTTGGAAATTTACAGCAGTCAGCAATGTAAACATGCACTTCACAAGCGCTAGCATCTTGCAGACTGCAAAGTTCATCTCCTCATTCAGGGAGGCAGATGTTTCATTTAATACTCTTCATACTATAGATTAGGATTATTTTTTTCTTTTCCTCTTCTTTTTTTTTTTGAAAGAAGGGGAAAAAAAATTCCCTGACATGCTACTAATATCATTTCACACTGTGGGCCAGATGGCAAAAAATGCAAAGGCTGCAGCTCAGTTTATGTACTAGATGGCGGGGGGAAGGAACTTTGTTTCGGAATGAGTTTCAGCTTGATCATTTGTTACTCTAATCTAAACACGAGTCAATGAGTAAAGTGTATCAGCCAAACTTCAAAAAGTTCTTGAAAGTAAGTGCTTTAAAATGCAACGCATCTGGGAGAAGTGACTTACAGCATCCTGACCTACCACATCTAGAGGAAACCAAGTGTAAGACTTGGGTGGTTGTGGGGGAGGGTAATAGCTCAGGGGTAGACTGCATGCTTAGCATGCATGAGGTCCTGAGTTCAACCCCCAGTACCTCCACTTAAAAAAAAAAAAAAGACTTAAGTGGTTGCTCTAGTGCAGGAACCTGTACAAAGACATTTGGCCAAAAAAATAAAAACAAAAATAAATTAGATGTTACAGTTCTGTCCCTTTTTTTGATGAAGGATTTTGAAATGCTTTTCCCTTTTGCCTATAACATTGTTTGCATCATTTGCATTTAGTATTACGACTAACTTTAGAGCTAAATCCATTTAGCCAGATCTTTCTGTTAAAAACTATTGCTAATTTTAGAGAATAAAAAGTTAGCTGTTAAGCACCTAGTCTTAAACATTGGTATTTGAAGGGACTAGCTCCATGTTTTCATCTGCGTAGGCAACAGAAACCTAGGAAGGATAAAAGTCTTGGCCGTATGTGTCGTTTCTGGAAGATTGGCAAATGAGAGACCGAAACAAATTTCTGTCCCTTGAAATTTCACAACTTTCCATCAGATTTTTAAATGGACCCACGACCCCAGACAATAAGCAAGCGTCTACCTGAATTGTTGCTCTGAGTATTAATCATGCATATCCTGTAGCTTTCCATGAGTGCCTACAACACCTGTAGAATAGGAAATACATAGGGACATGTCAAAGAGGACACTATACTTTTTCTAACTGATGGTTTGGTTTAATTGGGGAGGCAGAGAGTATTTCCACCCTTTAAACACAATGAGACAAATCCTTCATCTGAAAACAAGATCTGAAAACAAGCTTATCCACTGGGCCTGCACACGTGTGTGTCAGAGCCACATCCATCCAGGCTGACAGGGCAGGCTGGTGTTCTGCCTTGATGACCATATGCCCTAGACCACCAAAGCCATTTCAGCTTTGCTTTATTGTCCTCATCTTTATTATGATCTGGGCAACTTTTAATACCACGCTGTCAGCCTTTCCCAGTTTTCCTCCCCCAATCCTAGTTACAGAAGATTTTGTCTTCTGCTACCCAACATCCCCACTCGCCCTTTTCTCTAAAGAGAGTTTTGGACTTTATGGACTGATCCACAGGCAGTTTGTGGTGCCGAATCATGAGAACGGGGAGAGAGGTACAGAAACAGAGAGAAAAGAGAAAAAGGGTAAGAATTCTAGATTGCTGGCTCTGGTTCAGAATTTCTTGTATTGAAAAAGACCTGGACAATTGGAAGCAGAGAGGAAATGTTAAAGAATGCCGGGAGGCTAAGATGCTGTACAGATGAAAGAGCGGAGTTGGGAAGGAGAGAACCATGGGCGCGTGCGCCAGAGAAACTGATGAGAGGCCCCCAGGTGAGACAGCCGAGCAGCGCTCAGCTGTAGGAGAATCGGGGAGAAAAAGAAGGTGGTTATGGTAAGTGTTGTTATGGTTTTGCAGTGTATTACGTAGAACGATTTTAAGCAGGTGTGGTGTAAGTAAAAATTAGAATCATTTTTAAGGAAGTTTTCTCCGGTTCCTGGATTCTGAATATGAGCTCAGGACATATACTAGAGCACATGGAATCCTGCATCCAGTGAGGATTTCACTTGATCTCCTCTTTGGCTTCATTATCAGCACTGTGCACTACAGAGAGATAACGTGCAGGCGTCTTAAAAACAATGAAAACCTGGTATAAATTCCAAGTGTTATTATCAGCATCAGCGTAAACTTTTGAGTGAAGCATATATTCTTTTGAAATAATTACTCACCTTAAATTCATCTCCCTTCACTGATAAGCATATATGCACGCATTACAGCAATTTTATCAGCAGTTAGGAGCAGGGAGTCCCTTTCAAACCAGCTGGAAGCTTTATGAAAATGTATCTATTTCCCAATACTTCACACATTCAGTGTGGTTATACAAAGTCAGAAGCGTAGGGACCATTGAAGGCAGGAATTTTCACACTGGTCCGTGATAACATTTTCACCGGCTCACAATAAAGTGTAAAAGTATAGGGCAGTGTCACAAATGTATCAAAACGTTAAGTGTATTTAGTTTAAAGGACTATATTTCTATATTTTTTATGTTAAAATATCATTTCTTCTGTGAAATGACAGTATTAGTAGGTGGTAATATTAGAGCCAAACATACGTTAACCACCATCTTGTAAGTGGCTCCCATTCTTTGAAGATTTCTCTTTCTCAGCTTCAAATGCCTAGGGAAATAGCGATTCAGGGCTCTGAGGCTGCAATATCTTAAACGCATCCTATAGACACACAGGGCTTAGCTTTGTATTCGTGTAACTTCCAGTCATTAGCAAAGCCCTGGTCCAACAAATCACATTAGCAGAGGGACGCAAAGGTAAGGACACTGCTTTTCGTAGAAGGAGGGTGCATGTCCTGAGTGAAGCTACTGCTGTTGGGCATAGGGGAGAGCTAAAGAATGGTAAAAAGTTTTTGTATGGATCAATAACTAAACTGGAAGCCCATCAAAGGCATCATATTTGACTGAATGTCTAGAATGTAGCCCAGTGCTGGGATAAGTACAGTCGTTCAGAGAAGATTTGTTTATTGCAAGAAGGAGCAAGTGAAAATAACCTACAGAATGTACCGGTGGTGAACATGCAGAAAAAGAGGTGACTTGTACATTTCACTGATAAGGAACTTTTAGCATCAAAAACATGTAAAACATAAAGGAAACTGCAGACAGTAATTTAACAAATATCCGTGCACTTACAACAAAGAATTGCAAATATTAGCATTCTGTCTTATTTCTTTGAGAACTGTTTTTCTTTAAGGAATAAACATTAAGATGATGTTGCAGTTCCTTTATCCTCACTGATCACATTGTCTCCTTTCTCCTAAGAACTAACCATTATTCCGAAACTAGGATGTGTCATTCCAGGTATGCTATTTTTAAAAATACGTATCCACAAATAAACATCGCACTGTTTTGCAAGGTTTAAAAAGTTAACTAAATAGTATTTCCATTGTAGTTATTTTTCTGCAATGTGTTTTTATACATGTTATTTTTAATATCTATTAATGTTGACATATATAAATCTAGTTAATTTATTTTAGCTTGTACAGAATATTCAATACTGTGCATATCTTCAATTATATTACATACACATTGCCAAATTAGTCTCCAAAATGTCTCTCAAATTTAAATTCCAAACAGTGATACATCTGAGTTTATAGTTCCCCACATCTTCATCATCATTTATTATTGTTAAACTTTAAAACTTTTGCAAACCTAATGAGTATAAAATTTATGTGTCTGTTGTTTCAAAAGGTGGATAGATTTTTACAGCATAACTCAGTGCTATTCTTGCTCATTTTTCTCAACTATATAAAAGTAAAATAACCCCCAAACTATTTGTGGATGAGAGCAGTTGTCACAGCCCTCAATTGTTTAGTTTACTTGATTTTAGCAACTTTCAGATACACACTAAATAGTAACTTAAGGGTTCTTTTATATAGTCTTGATCCTGTTCTTTGTTGAAGCTGTTAGAAACAGAATGGGAGGACTTTAATATGTGGAAAACTGTGGACCACAGATAACAAATCGACTGTTTTCTCTATGATTATAAGACAGGCTTCTAACATCTCTTTATATTACTTAATTAAGAAATAATGGACCAGATTACTCAAAGCAATAATAGGTTGTTTTCAGATTTTAATAGAGTTATCTTAATGATGATTACTAAATTTCTATATTTGTAGAAGAAAACAATTCATAAATATCAAATTGTACTATTATTAACATATGTTTCAGTCTTCTACCAGTGTAAAAATCTAGTAATTATCACCAGAGCCATTCTCTGAGATTAAGAAGTACTGCAGATAAATAAGAAATAAGAATGCCTTTCATTTCTTAACATTCTAAAGGCAAATATATCTACCTATTATCTTTTTCCACAACCTGACACAATGACAATGGAACAGAAGGTTGTCACGGCATAATTGTACCTGGCTGAGAAATTAATACTGAGGTGAAGCCAAAGCATTTATCAAAAATAAGTGTCGAAGTGAAGGGAAAATGTTTATTATTTCAGAGTGAAAGACATTGATCCTGTGATAATGTTCTATTAAGATACTTTATTTCTGTTCCACCAATGGACTGATTCTGACATAATTATTTTTAAAAATAGAACTTGGTATGCTGTGATCCAGTTCATTTCTTGGGAATTTATTTACCAACCTGTGCTTCTGTTTAGCGCTCTGATATGCATCTTCAAAGCCTTGCATGAAATGAGAACCCAGCACCCCTGTCCATGCCTTTGTCTTCCTCTCATCCCAGCATGTGAACTTTAACCTCCCTGTATGCCTGTCAGTGGGCCACACAGAGGAGAGCCGGGGCAGGGGTGCGTCCAGCAGGGACCCCAGCCTATGCACTGCCTTCTCTTTCAGAGGCTTTGCTCAACTTCCATTGGATGAGATCTTGGAAAGGATGCGGACTTCCGCACCACCTGTCCCCGGTTACCTCGCTGGAGTCTGGAGAAAGCGCAGCACTCTTCAGGGTCACTCTCACCCCATTGCATTATAGCTGAAAATGTCACGTTCAAACACAAAAGCTGAGGGCAGCCTCACACTGGCCAGCTGAAGCCGCCATAGTGTGTCTTTTCTACAAATTAACAGTGAGCAGTTTCCATCCTTGGAAGTTTACAGATGTCTGCAAGTCATCTTTTTCTTACAAGTCATTTTTATATAAATGACTGCTAGATGAAGAGAGTTTAAAAATACAAAAATAACGTGGAACTTATAAAGCGTGGTAATTTAGGGAATCACACTGAAGGCGGGAGAGGTGGTTGAGGTGTTTTTGCATACCCATAGACTTAGGAACCTCTATATAGTATGCTTTCAATAAATAGTCCTTCGGTGAGTTAATAAAAGAATCTTGTTGACAAAAATATAAAAATTCTATTATTTTATATGAAATCTGAGCAAGCTACCTAGGATTCTGATCACTTCGGATTCTCCTTCCAACAGGGACGTGATGCTAAGTAAGAAAAAACAAACGTTCCTTCAGTCTGAGGATCTAGCCTAGGAGTATCTCTGCAGAAGATGAAAATATGTCAAAGGTCTGGTCTGTACTTGGAAAACCCTTGGAAATACTCTCATGGAAGTTTCCATTTAAAATGGCCTTGTAGATAAGAGGAATTTCAATTCCACAGAAGAACTTCATTTTTTTTTAATGTTCTGAAAGGCAATTTTTTGAACACGTGAGATAGTTCATTACTATATTTGGTTCATTCTCCCTACATTTTTATTTTTCGAGACCACTTGGTGATTTTATCAACAGGTGAAAAATAGAGTTCATTTTCAAATGCTATAACAGCATTAGCATTGTCCCAACAAATCTTGACCTAAGTTTTACATCATCTAAACACACACACACACACACACACAAGCAAATTACATAGAAAAGTACTTCTAGAATTCCAACTCTAATCCTTGGTCACTGTCACATGGATGACGTTTTAGCATAAACCATACAAAAGGAAAAGACAGTCCGTTGGTCTGAGAACATAATAAAAGTACCTGAAATATAATTTACAGTAAGACATTTGTTATATAATAGCCTACCAGCCCTTCCATAATGTGTACCCAGTGGGTGCTCAATAAATATTAATTGACGATAATGATCGTTTGAAAAAGCCATTGAACTTGCTTCAAGAAATGAAGCTATAATGCATATGTAGTACATGAATTGTGTTTCACGTGAGAGAGAAGCCGGTAAACAGAGGCAATGCACAAAGCTTACAGGTGATCACCAGTTTTCTGTGGCTCATAAGGCAGTTTTTCTCCCTTGGTACCATGGGGTTTTATATCTGCAGCCTCACATACCACCCACCTCCTGCGTAAAATTTACACAAGCGTTGAAAGATTGTGGAATACCCAAGGAAATCGTTTTTCAGTCGATTGAGTTCTTAATGGAAAAAGCTCTCTGAATGCTATCTTACAAATTAGAAGATCCCCTGCTTTCTAAATAGTTCAATTGAAACCAGCTTTGTATTTATCCTTCGGGTCATTCAGGCTGAAATGTTGTTAAGTCTCAAGACCAAAAGTCAGCTTTTAAAAGGTAAAATGTCAAGTCCTTTTAGGTTTCAACTGACCTTTTAAACCAGATTAGGGATTTGAAGCCTTGCACGTGGATTTCTACATTTTATATCCTCATATTTAACAAATGATCAAATATAACTCCCAAGAATACTAGTTTTACAAATTTGACATTTCAGGTCTGAGAGGTGACTGTCTGACTCTTTTTATATAAATTTACTGGTGGGGAATATTTTGGTTTCAGTGAACACTTTGGTTTTTCCCACGTCCATTTCTTTGAGGAAACTGTGTGCTTTACAGTATGGTGGGCAATAACTAATGCCTTTAAATTCACTCAAAGATGCAAAATGACCTAGCCTCTGCATCTCTTTAACTCAAGACCTAAAGTAGTGATAACAGACATGAGTAAAGCCTTTGTCGTGATGATGACGGTGTTAATGTATCTCAGATTATAAATTTCATCCGGCTTTACTTACCTGTGTGTCCTCCACGGGGCTTTGCCCACAAACAGTTTATACTACTGCAGTCTGTTGTTCATCTATCCGGGAACCCATCTGCCATGGTTTCCCTCCTGTATTGATCCTCAACCTTGTATGAAGAT
Organism: Vicugna pacos; assembly: GCF_048564905.1. Classification (NCBI taxonomy): domain Eukaryota; kingdom Metazoa; phylum Chordata; class Mammalia; order Artiodactyla; family Camelidae; genus Vicugna; species Vicugna pacos. The sequence goes on from NC_133011.1 coordinate 4,359,628, forward strand.
TGCTTATATCAGAAGATTAAACACACACACACGTGCGCACACACACAACTGATGCCCAGTCTGAACTAAATCAGAATCCTGATCAACAAAATCAGGATCTCTGGACTGAGATCTAGGTATCAGTTATTCTTTTTTTTTTTTATTGAGTTATAGTCAGTTTATAATGTTGTGTCAATTTCCAGCGTAGAGCATGATTTTTCAGTTATACGTGAACATGCATATATTCATTGTCACATTCTTTTTCACTGTGAGCTACCACAAGATCTTGTATATATTTCCCTGTGCTGTACAGTATCATCTTGTCTATAGGCATCAGTCATTCTTAAAGCTCACCAGGTAATTCTTACATGTGGCCAAGGTTGTGCACCACCTCCTAGGAGCCTAGGAACTATGTACTGATAGATATTTATACATGTTATTAGGAGTAATTTGATTGTGAAAACAAGGAGTGGAAGAGCTGATCTGAGTACGTTGCGTTTCTTTAGCTTCTAACATGGGAGAAGGCCCTAGTATCTATTTATTTAGTGACTACTTACTGAGATCTCTCCATATGCAGGACGGCACAGGTGACATGACAGTCCTCACTCTGAAGCAGAGAGTTCAGTAGGAGATGCAGGATGGGGACATGTATCGAAAAGGGCCACAGAAGTCACCCACTGAGTGTTTGTGGATCATCCTCCATGGCCACAGCCAGACTTGTATTCCGGAGGCTACTGTGAAGCAAAAAAAAAAAAAAATTTGTGTTTCCTTTAATCCCACTGCATCTCTCTCTTTGGAGGCATATTTATTTATTTATAAAATAATTTAAGTGAGGTCTTGGAGCAAGCAAGGGTTGAACTGTCATGTGGTCAAGACACAACAAAAACTGGATACATACCGAGCAAACCCAGAAATGTGAAAGGGTTTTCTGATATTTTCCCCAGCCTTTAGAAGAACAGAACATATATGGAAAATATCTACACTATGTAAAAATATCACTGAAGTATCCAGTCAATTCAGTGAACGAGGAACTGTAATCCCTTCCCCCCAAATCCGACATGAGTAATTTAGTGTCATTTAGACTGAAAAAAATTGCTTATTTTACTTTATATTTTAGTTTCTTTGTTTGGTGAAGTTTATTTAAAATAGAAAGAAGGCAATGGAGTCTACTTCAATTTGTAACCATAAAAAACTTGAGTGTGGTCGAGATGGTCAGTCTTTCTGAAAAGCAATTTCTCATTGAGAAAATGTAAGAACTCTCTCCCTCAAATATAGAAGTCTACATTTTAATTAAGTAATATTAGATAAAATACCATGAGATCCATGGATGAAAGGTGTTCAGAGAGCCAATAATTTTTTTTTTTATTCTTATGTCTGTCCTGGAAGACCTAAGAGGGTTGATTTCTTTCTGTTCCCATTCTGTCCTATTCTTTCCAAATAATCGTTGGCTCAAACAAGCTGGCACCACGGGGAAAAGTTACAGCCAGCTGGGAACTCTGCTTGACACTTATGTCTTCTCTTTCTTTAGTCTTTAAGCTTCAGCCTATACATTCCCTGCTGTTTGGATATGTGATCCAGCAATAAGAATTAAAGATTTTCACTTTTTCTCTCTCTCTCTCCTTAATTAACATCCTATTTCACTTATTACCATGACCAGATTTTTTTTTTAGAAAACAGAATTTGCAATTAAACTGCATAGTTATGAAATTTTTAGGAACAGAGATGATGATGTTTGCATGAACTCTAAAGTTTCAGCTGTTGAAACGTGTGAGACTCTGTGCAAATGGGAGCAAAGGGCTGGGCCACGTGAGACAGGTGTGTGGCTGGGGTGGCTCCTGGTGGTGAGAGGCACTGGGGTCGGTGCCCTCTGCACTGACTTGGGAATTCAGATTCTGAGTTTAGCTCTCCTCTTTTTTAACATATTTTTTAAAAATGTTTTAATGAAGGTACTGGGGATTGAACCCAGGACCTCGTTCATGTTAAGCATGAGCTCTGCCACTGAGCTGGTCCCACCCTCACTTAGTTCTCTTCTTGACAATGAGATTGCCCTGAAGATTTAAAACTCATCTCATGGACTGAGTTTTAAAACCAATATTCTTTTTAAGATGTTCATAGATTTAATAAATGTGCAGGCTGAAAAAATAGAGGTTACAGGCAATGTTATATATCAGATTGATCTGAATTTAAGTTTTCAAAAAAATGGTTGCATTCATTTTTCCCTGTTAAACTTTTAAGACAGATAAATTCCAGTTATCTATATTGAATTTTGTATTCAGTGTTTCTTATGCTCAAAAAAAAAGTCTTTTTCTCTATGATTCTCTCTAGCTCTTTCACGTCCGTCCCCAATTCCCCCAACTGTCCCCATGTCCACTTCCACCCCCCAGTGCACCTTACTTCTGTTAAATACACACCCAAGACTCTGAGTCTGTCTCCATTATTGCAATGGAGAAGAGAAAACACACTTCTTCTCCAAACGCAGGGTACCACTGTTAAAAATGCCTTGCAAGTCTACAGTTAGAATCTGGTACCGTCAAAACAGTTTACAACTTGAAAGCTCCAGCGAAACAGGGTATACAGTAAAACAGAGGAAAGATTTCCTTGTGAAGAAATTATTGTGAAAAGAACACAGTGGTTCTAAAAGACCAAGAAAAGGACTTCAGTAACTTAGGAAATTTCAATCTTTATGAGCAAGTTTATTGAGTATTTATGCAAATGAATTATGCATTCAGAGAATCGCAGATACTGGAAATGCCATCACAGAGATTTAAGACTATAATCTGATGAGCCAAGTCTTTGTTCTTCCCAATTTTCTATCACAGTTTTGTCTTCTTGAAGATTTACAAGAACAGAATGCATATGCTTGACCAAAGAACACAAGATATCTCCCATATCGGACCATAATGCAACATCATCATGGCTGCGTGCCATGGGTCTATTTTTATGCCCTTGAACATGTGTTTTCTGATCTCATGTGAAACCTGAATGTCTTTCTCTGCCTTATTTTTCTGTGTGGCTGTAATCGTCCTCATTTGGATTTCTCCGTACTATTTTTGATTCAGACAGGGTGAAAGCTGATCCAAGTTGGAAGAGAGAATTTGTAGAATGAGCTCCACCAGCCATTGATGTGTCATGGTAGTTCTATCAATAATATTTGTACCAGAAAAGCACAAATGTTAATCAAAAAAGGAAAAAGACATATAGTCACAACACACTAATTTCTAAATTTGACTTTAGTAATCCGACTTTGCTGTGTCACTCAGGATAAACTTCGATTTGGGATAAGCAGACAAATGATGTTGTCATGTAAATTAGGCAACAAACGCCATTCTAAACTTTCCACAATCTGGACTCAGCTTAACATATTTCGATCACTCAAATTAAATCAAGACAAAATGGAAAAAAAGAAAAAAGTGTGGAAATAAGGCATGCACTGCAAAACAGTATACATAACTTGTAGTAACAGTGTTAGTAAAATTCAAAAACTCTTGTAAGTAAAGCAGGACAGAGGGTGGCTTTTGGTTTTATTAAATGTAGGAAGAGCCATCTTTATTTACAAAAGAACAAAGGAAGGCAGAGAGAGGGAGGGAGAGAGAGAGAAAGCGAGGAAGAGTGGGAGGAAGGAAAGAAAGATGGAGGGAAAGAGTCAAAGGAGAGGGAAGGACAGTGGACAGAATTTCCACGGAATTCTCCCCGGTAAATAATATACTTAGTCCTTATATCAGAGCCGATGAGATTACAGAAGTTGTCATCTAAAAGGTCTTGGGCTATAGGCCATTCATATAAAAACTTTACATCTAAATGTGGCTCCAGAACTAATATCCTAAAACCAATGATTGTTCAATCACTTAAACATGTGTGTGACTTGACAAATGCGGGTTGTGGGTAAGGATGGAGCACCCTGTGCTGTCAGGAAGGACTGAGATAAGAGACTCTTAATGCTGGAGAAGACACTGCGGTGCCTAGAGCACTGGGCTGCGAGCTTTCATTTTTAAATACTATTCTACAAGCATAGAAGTAATTCAATATTTGGATTGATTCACTTGCCTTACTCACTATAAAGGGTCCTTTGCCACAGTACTAAATGTCTTTTTCTTAAAAACCAAAGGGGTTTGTTAATAAACAAACAGACAAAACATCCAGGATGTCGCTTTTTAGTGTATAACGTGCTGTTTTCTCCATCAAACAAATTGATCTCTCCTTGATGAATGAAATCCCTTTAGGCCTTGATTACACTGACATTTGGAGAATCAGTTTCCCAAGGCAATTTACTGCTAGAGATATGAGTTTAGTTCACACTTTATTAGCCTTCCAATTTGTCTAATATTTTCCATTATTATCTGTACCTTACTTTCAGCATGTCCTCGGATTGCTTATTGTATATAACACATATGTGTGTGTGTGTATGTTAAAAGTTATAAATGTCATCCCGATGACATTGAGGGTTTGGAGTATTTTTTTGTTGGTTATCATGTCATTTAAAGCAATGTTCATTATTAATGTGTAAAAATCTTCAGCTGCATTGATAGTACATAACCTTAATCACTTCAGGGAGATACATCAGTGTCTCTTAAACAGACCGGATGAGTTTGTCTCAACAATGAAGAGTCATCCCAAATGAGGAAAACTCAAAATAAAAAAACAAGACAAATCAACAGAACAAGGAAACAAACAAAATGTCCACTATATATAGGATGGTAAATATTAAGCAAATCTGAGGCTGGCAGCAAGGATAACGAGCTGGTCCACTGTGGCACTCACTTCCCTGGAAAGGAAAATGGCTCCACTTACTCTTCCAGAGTGTATTTGTACCCTCTGCATCCACTGACCCCTCCTGTCCTATTCCTTGCATCCAAAGCACAGTGTGGATAGATGGCATTTCCTTGTGGAGACATTGACAGTTGCATGAATAAAGGATGTGAATCTTTGTTGGTGTGACAGAGAGACTGAAGACAGAGTAGGACCTTCTAAAAAATAACTATATTCTCTGTACTGGTCATATCTCACTGTGCAGCCAGTTACCCTTAAAATCGAATAGCTGAAAACAATGAACATTCCTTTTCTCACAATGTTGGTGTGTCGTGAATCAGGGTCTGGCCTCGCTGGGGGGCCTGCGGCTCAGAGTCACTCCCAGGGAGCGACCCAGAGGTCGGCTGGAGCTGCGTCCATTTCACGCCTTGAGGAGGAGGCGATCCACGCCCAGGCTGGCGAGCGGCTGTCAGCGGGATTCAGCTCCGTGCTGACTACTGACCAGGCCGCGTGAGCACCTCCGTGGGCCAGCTCCCAGCACACGAACTGGCTTCGCCAGAAAAAGAAAGAGAGAGAGAAACACACAAGCAAGACACAAGTCAGCCTTTTCTGAAATTGTAATTTAATTTCAGAAGTGACATCCTATCACCTTTACCATGCTCCATTCAAGATTCTCTAGAATTATCACTGCCCTGACACCAATGTTCATACTGATGTATCAGTTTGGATGATGTGCAGGCTTGTAGCTAATGCAGATTTGAAATCCAAAGTTTAAAAATTCTCCGAGTAGAGTTTTATTTTCTATCCAGAGGTCCAACCAAGAAAGACTGGCATTTTCTCATCTCTCTGTGGAACAGAGAAGAGCAAATCTGACCCCGTATGAGCTCTGTTCCCTTAGCTGTAACCCTGCGCTCTGTTTCCTGTGCTTGCTCCTGCTGGCTCTGCACCTTTTGTAAAAGAATGTTGCCTAGAGCCTGAAATACACAGGGTAGCCATTCTCAAGGCTCTGACCTTTAAAGGCATAGCACTTTCCCATTCATCTAGAGTTAAAAAGTTGCAGAAGAGAAAACAACATTTGTCTTACTGGCGATTTTTCGGGAACACCATCACCTGATGGATGTGGACAGCTGCAAGAACAAAGGATTCCGACATCAAGAAGTTTGCACCAACCAACCGCATCCCCTACCCTTTTTAGTATAAAAGGAGCCTGAATTCTGACTTGGAGAAGACAGTTCTCCAGCATATTATCCCCCCATCTGCCTGGTCTGCTGCTTCTTCAAATAAAGTTGTTATTCCTTGTCCCAGCACCTCGTCTCCTGATTTATTGGCCTGTCATGGGGTGAGCAGAACGAGTTTGGACTCAGTAACAAATGTTCCTGGATAGATTCTTTCTGGTTCTTCCTCCCTCTGACTTTTCATTGTCCCAGCTTTAGGCTGAGTGTCAGTTCCAGCTCCCTGCCTTGCGTGGGCCTAAGGCTTGACCTTTCATTCATTCCTAAGAAGATTTAAGTCCGCGCTGGATTTCTGAATGGATCCTGGCATTGGCATCCCTACGCCCATCACCCAACAGCCACAGCCCAGCTCTGGTTTCCAGACCACTTTTTGCTTATGAGTCTAAGGATTTCTTTTGTTTTCAGTTTAAACAGATACTTGTTGGGTTTAGCTACCAGGCCTAATTGCTCAGATCAGGAGTGCTTTCAGATATTAATGCCCCAAACCCCACTGTCGTCCTTTTTATCTTCTTGGTAACTAAATCTCTCATTCTGCTTCTCTTTTACTGCTGTTGTAACTGCCAAAATGTTCCCATATATTTTGTACCCAAATGTCCCCAAAGGAAGAAGGTGATTCTGTTCAATATAGCATTCAATACAGAATGCTCTGTGAGGCAGAGTTCATGCCAGGTCCCTCATAACCTGCTTCCATGAGTGTATCATTTAGTCTGTATCCTTTGGCCAAGGTAGAGGTTTCTGGCCTAATCAGTTACAGACCACGATGTAAAGAATGACGCATTATAGACGGGGAATCACTTCTGAACAACTTTTCTAGAAAGAGGGTTTTGGTACAACAAACATTGAGACTCTCTGGGAATTTTCACTATAATTTAGTGCTTAATTAATTGATGCTCTCTAATTATTTAGTGTGTATTTTTCTTATCTCACTAAGCAGGTTTTTAGCAGGAGTGATCTTTTATCAGCACTGTTGCATTTATTTTGATACCCACGTTTGGATGGGCTGACCAGTTAGGTAGGAGGAATATTAGGGAGTGTAACGAGTTCAAGACAAGTCAAAATGAGTGTGTAAAGACAACAGGGCACGGAGAAGTCGAGGCCGGGTTATTTAGGCAAAAAGGGTATGTAATTACAAGAATATGGAAGGAGGAAGAAGAAAAAAAAAATCTCAATGTGCAGGAAAAATATGGTCTGCTGTTAAAAAGAAGAACCCAGATAATGACCTAAGAGGGATTACAGGAAATAATCATATAAAAATGCGTGACAGAAGGAGAGGGGGAAGGTTGGACGAGCACATGTGAGTCACACCCCCACACGCAGCAAGTCCTAATGCAAAATATTTTGTACAGAAAAAATAAGTGGATATAAAATAATTTTTACAAATATTTATCTGGAGAAAAAACAAATATCCTTGATAAATGAAGTAAAAGATTCCCCAGTTTAATTTTCTATGAAGCGAGGGGAAAAATGCCTGAAACTCTCCTCCATAAATTAAGTGGAGTGGAAAGTACTGCTAATGACATTCTGTGATTAACTTTTAATCATAAATCTTAGCCTCAAAAGTTCAAAATATCCCCCATTGTAGACAGAAAAACACGTAAGTTTTCCAATCCGAGCGCACAGGCTCGTCCCTGTTAGTAACTACCATCATTCGGTTTAGTTACACTTTCTAATTTTGCATTTATTTTTCCAGATGGTTTTAGAATATTTATATCACAAAAGTTTTCCACTTAATAACAATATGAACTTATTCTTTGGTTATAATTTTCTGTAAAAAGTAAAGAATTTATGTGGAAGAAATTTCAAAATGAATGCAAACTTTTAAGGTCCGCTTCAGGGAAGCAGAGGAGTTTTATGGCAACCAGTTTCTGAAGAAGTTGTTGTCACTTGAGTCTCTGTGTTTAAATATGGTTTGATGTCACCTTAGTAATAAAATCCAATTTTGCTTTTGTGCTTTAGTGCTTTAGAGCATCATTGGAGGATTGGAAGGCTTCCCAGACTCACTAGGCTGGATATGAATTCTCACCTCCCTCAAACTTCTGTGTTGAGGGAGTGCCTTTCCCAATTATAGCCGCGTTCTGACAGAACTAACCATTTACCCTGAGTGATGGGCAAAGAAAGCCAAGAGCCTTGAGGCTAAAAGAGATAAGTGAACGTTATCTCCAATTACACACTCGGCCAAAGAGGATTCCTCCTAGATGCATTCTAATGTTTTCTACACCGGGGGCCAATCGGTGTGTATAATTTGCACAGACACCCATTGGAACACAGTAAATACATCATAGAGACATGGCTATGAGGTGACGGCAAATTTGGTGACCCCATTTATTTTGCTGTTATATCAAAAGAGCAACAAATAATCTAACGTTAATAAGTCATCTACTTTATTAATAGGGTGGCAAATTTCTTAATAATAAGAGCAAATTAATAATTACAAAGAAAAGGTCTGCTTCAATTTTATTGACAGCTTTCTTTAAAAATGGTATTTCTAGGCCGTTAATTGTTTCTAAACTTTTTTTTCTTAAGAGTAAAGAAGAAGCTGAGGATTTCAGAGTTGAGTGTAAACTCTTGCATTTTCGGAAACATTGTTATTTACAAGTGAGAAATTTGGAAAAGCCAAAATACTGGACATATCCAAACTGAAAAAAAGCCACACACAAAAAAATGTTAAAACAAAATGTACATTCAACTCTGCATCATCCTAAGAAATTGCCGTTAAATATGAAAAAGCTGTGATTTTTCTGTCACACACACACAACACACACATACACACACACACGCCTGCACGTACAAATTATCATTAACGAACAACACCTAATTATCTGATCTATGAACTAATTGAGCCATTGAAAGATTTTGGAAATATAATTGCATTGGTCTGCTTTCTGATGTGCCAATCTGACCTTTATAATCATTTCTATCTCAAATTCTTTAGTATTAGTTATTAGCTTTTTTAATCACTTAAAATTTTATGGAAACTACAGAAAACCAATCTAAATGAACCATTTTTCCATTTTCAACTCTTTTAAGTTTATTTCTGAGATAACTGTATCTTTTTTGAAGCTTTTTTTAATCATGGTTCCTCACCTGCTGACCTGCGATGTTAAAATACAACAAGAGGGGACTCTTCTAAACCAAGTTTTCCCAAAATGTGCTTCACAGAATATTTGTTCCACAAGATGGTATTGGATGTTCTGAACGCAAATATGTTTCAGAAAAGCTGGACTGAACAACGTTGACTGGGCTTCTTTATGCCATCACTCTTTAGAACTTTTATTATTGTAAATGCCCCTTGTGAACGTCCAAGAAGTGAATACTTGGATACTGGTTATGGAACTTTTTTTTTTTAATTGAGCATTTTAAAGGATTAGACATTTTTTGAAAAATCCCTTAGTTTCAGAAATTTTTTTTTTAATTTTTCATCTTTTTTTCTTTTTTCTTTTTTTCTTTTTACAAACCCTTGTGTCAAGGGCTGACTTTCAATAGATCGCAGAGAGGGAAATGCTGTGATACATAGGAAACCCCGACCCAGAAGAAGGTGGTCTACAAATGGTTTAGCGCCAGGTTCCCCACGAACGTTTAGTGCATGACGAGCGAGGGGGTGGCCGCCTTTCCGGCCGCGCCCCGTGTCCCAGGACGAAGGGCTCTCTGCACCAGATAGTTTCAGAAATTTTTCAAGTGACATCTTTGATAACTAAAACTGTCTAACTACAGCAGAGCCCTGTGCTTGGTTCATGGGAACAGAGGCAGCCACAGAACACAGATCACAGTAACTTCGTGACAGAGTGTGTGGGAAAATTGAGGTGTTCTTTTTTCTTTCAATTTGAGTACAGGCATTTCATAAGATACCCAAACAACAAATCAACATGCAAAAAAGTTCAGAAAGGAAGCACCCATAAAGTGTAGAATTAGGAAAAAAAATTGTGGTATGTTCTAACAGTGAAATACTACAAAGCAATGAAAAGTCAGCTACGCCTTTATAAAGCGTTTTGGATAAATTGCAGAAACTTCATACTGAGTGAAAAAAGCCAGACACACAATATGATATATTTATGATCTCATTTAAGCAAATATCAAAAATCAGGAAAGTGAATCCCTTTTTTCTGAGGGGGATGTTTGTCCAGGTGTTAAAACCATAAAGAAAAGCAAAAAATAGCAGTTACTATGATGGGCAGAATTGTCACCTGTGGCAGGAGGAAGAGCGGGGATGCTGGGCCCCCGTAGGTGTCGGGCAGGGGATCTGGCTGCCGGGAATGTTCTGTTTCTCTCCCTGGGTTATAACTACTGGGCATTTGCATTGATATAAATCTTTTGTGTTTTGTCCTTTCTCCTAAGTAATAAGGAAAGCATTAATTTGCATTGTTTCGAGGTTAGTGGGTTCAAAACTTAGGTTCCCAACAAATTTACTTTTTTTCCAAAATCATTTTTGGAAAATCTGTGATGTCTCTGTCTATGATCATTTGCCATGGCAGCGAGATGGAAATAAAGGCCCTTCACAATTCAGACTGTTACATTTCAGTTCCCTTCATAAAAGATTAATACATATAGTGACACTCAGGAAGCTGCAAACTATGCAGATAGAAATGGTTATTCTCCATCAACATCTCTTTTGTCTCTCTGCAGTTACCACCTTCCAAGCGCTGATAACCAGCAGCTTCTACAAAAAGGATATCAATTTGTCAACACGGTTTCCAGAGCCACCCCGAAGGAAGGGTGGCCACGGTCTTGGAAGGTTCCCATCTGTCTCGGCCCTTGGCTACTCTACGAAGTATCGTAAACTGCAGTAAGGGAGAAAACGTCAGGAGAAGTTATCGATAACTGAACAAAATAATAAAAGAGAAAAGGCAAGACCATAATAGGACTTTAGGGTTTGCTGATGCAACAACATCAAACAATTTTTCTCTGCTCCAGATGGCCCCTCTCAACAATTTCAGCAGACCCTCCTACAACTGAAATCACATTTCTTCATTTCCTTTTTGAAGAAAGTAGGTCACGTCCACTCTCCATCTTGGACGTGAGAAATCAGAGGCCTCTACGTAATTTTCAGGGAATCAAATGTCATGTCATTTATGGGGTGGAAGCCAGGATTAATGACCTTTAATTTGAGCTCAGATAACCTTAACTCCCCATGGGGGTAGAGGGAAGGGACAATCTAGACATTCCGTTTCTTAAACACATTTTGGTGATTCCATGCTAATGTGCTCGCTGTTTCTGCTCAGGACAATGCCGAGAAGATATTTCACTGAAAAACATTTTTTAACTATTTATTGAGTGCCTGTAGAATACTAGGCACATTATTGTTTCCTTTGCTAGAATTATCCAATTGTCCTTATAAAAATCCCAGTGAAGGGGTTGGTTTTATACCCCCATTTCACGGGAAAGTTTTATCTAACCTGGGCTATTCACATGGAAATTTCTGAGGTGCTAGGATTAGAGACAAACATTCATAGCTGAGTTCATGTAACTCTGTTACCTAAGGCTGGGGTGGTATTGAAAGTGCCAGCATTGTCGGCAACAAATCCAATGTGTTGCTTCTCAAACTGTGATCCCTGGACCCCTCGCGTTAGAATTATGTGGGGACACCAGGAACACACAGATTCCAAGCTTCTATCCCAGACCTACTAAAAGCAGAAGCTCTGTGGTAACAGCTAAGAATTTGCATTTTTACTCAGTTTCCTGGGTGATTCACATGCACGCTAACATCTGAGAACTATTAGTGTGCACGGAAGTGGCAGTGAAATCGTTAGAACAGTCAAGCCCTGAACAGCTGCTGTAAAGAAGGGAAGGTTAATACTGCCTCACCGACAGCATTATAATCTCTTTCGCTGGAATGCTGGACGAGGGTCGTTGCTTTTAATATCAGATTCAATCTAAGACTTTCTTCAGTCCAAAGCTTGTTCCCACTGCTGCATCAGTGTTCAGGAGGAAAATGAAAGAAATCCAGAGACACAAAAAAGCTAGCTCGTCACTCAAAAAGGAGGCTGGAGCTAGATTTTTTGCAGAGTGTATTATCGAAATACAATTTAGAATTAGTTAATGGGGATACTTTCCATTGAAGTAGAATCTTTGATCCAATACTGGCTGCTCTTAGTTTAAAGACATGAAAACTACTAGTCTTTCACCATCCAGAATGGGATACAGACAATTAGTGTGTTTAGCGAACGCCCTTGAGCACACCTGGGTAAAATTTTCACCTGTTCCTAACGATGAAGCAGTTAATTCCAGAGCCACACTGTAGTTGTTGTATTTGCTGTGCATACTTAATTCAGCCGAAGCTAAATGTTTACCAAATTGTACAAAGTTCTTATTCTAATGTGGGTTATGGGAATCCACAATCATTTTTGTCACCTTCCTACGGTGCCTAGTTGGGGATCCCTTTACATGGTCCTGGTGAAGATAATTGGACCAGTTAGATCCCACAGCTGTATCCAGGCCCTGAGGCTCGAGCAGACTAAGTCACCAGGACCCTCAGAGATCGTATCCTGACCTGTATCATTTCTCCTGGTGTGATCCTCTCTCTTTGTCAATAGATCTCAGCAGACTGCAATTTAATGTGAGGATAGAGTGACTGGAGTAGCCTTTCTTCAAATTGAGTGAAGAGTTTTGTGACTTGATTCATTCCCATGTAGTTCTTAAGCCTTGGATTGTTTTTATAGGACACTTGACTCCCCACCCCTGAATGTGACAAGGCAGCCGTGTTACAAACTACCAAAGTGTTGTATCATCACCATATGACGTCACTTATATGTGGAATCTTAAAAAAAAAATACAACTTTTATTTACAAACCAGAAATCGACTCACAGACAGAAAACAAACTGGTTACAAGGTGGGAAAGGTGGGGGATAGATTAGCAGTTTGTGATTAACAGACACTCACTACTGTATATAAAATAACTAAACAACAAGGACCTACTGTACAGCACAGGGAACCATATTCAATTTCTTGTTATGATCTGTAATGGAAACTGAAAATACATATGTTATGTATGTATATGTATAACTGAATCGCTTTGCTGTACACCTGAAACTAACACTGTAAATCGACTACATTTCAATAAAAAATAAGAATAAAATAAAACCCATATTGTGTTACAGTCAGACGTGAAAAGGCAAATTGGAACCAGCTTCCGCTGGCTTCCAGCTCGAGCTCTGCGTGCCACAGTGGGTACTTACTCATTCCTCATTGTTTTCTTGATTTTTATCAGATGATATCATAAAACTGATACTTACACTTATCATGATAGATAAATAAAAGTCTGTATATCTTTCTTTTTATTAATAAAATAAATGTCCATTGAACCTGACTGTAAATGAGACACTGCAGTAGGGACGACTGTAAAGGCAAAGATGAGGGAACAAGACCCCCGCCCTCCTGGGATTCGCCGTCCACTGATGGAGCGAGAGAAATCATTTGAGTGCCCTCACTGTGCCAGGCACTGCCCTGGCGGAAGGGGAGCATCGTGCAGGAAGACACGGCTCACGTTTTTTTGGTGAGTTCAGAGTCTAGCATGGGGAGACGGTGTAACACATATTCTAACAGAGCAGGAGCGAAGGCGTTAGAGGGAAAATGCATGAATGAGACTGGTTTCAAGGCGTCATGACCATTGCAGGGAAGTGCGTTTATGGCTTTAAGTGAACCTGGACGTTAGCAGTTCTGGGCACGACTGTAGTCACACAGGACTGATTCATACCTGGTAAAATGCAAGCATGATGCCCAGGTTTTGTCCCCAAATTACAGTTCTAATTAACCCAGGTGGCACAGCAACGGTTTCCTGACTTTGCTGTATATTCAGGAAAGAAACCCTGGGAATTAGGTTAGTCCAGGACTTCCACACGCCCAAGCCATTAACAGGACCAGCTCCGTGACCTTGGATGAGTCATTTCACTCTTCCCAGCCCTAGAAGGATGGAAATTGATGCTGCAAAGATGTCGATCTCTCTTGCGATTTGTTTTATTTTTCCATGTGACCCGATACTTTAGATACAAGAACTTAGAAAAATGTTTGACAAAGCTAAATGTTTCTTTAAGATTAATAAAAGCAAAAAAAAAAAAAATCAGCGGTGCTGCTTCTGGAAGTTTGAGTGCCAAGGGATAAGTGGTGTCTAATAATTAATAAAAAGTGGTTGTGAAGCATTTTGCAAATATAAAATGCTAGATAATTTATAAATATTTAAATAGTTATTAAATTTAATATGAATATTACATAGACACCATTTTGATTTCCTTTGCCACTTTATTGCCTCAGAGTGCTTCGCTGATAATTGTGTCACTGTTGATGCTGTGCTGTTAATTGTATGGTTTCTGGAGGGGTGTATCCCAGGTAAAGAGGAGAAGGGAAATGGGGGTGAATAAATGAGTTGTATACTTATTACTGGAAGGCAATATTCTTTTTTGTTACAATGTATTTGAGGTTTAAGTCAATTAAGAGCCTGGTTCATAAAGTTCCGTTTTTGCTTGGATCTGGTTTTCAACTTCGCTCCTTCTGCTCTCATTTGCTGAATTACAAACTCCTCCAAGTCACGCGCTGTTTTATTCATCTGTGCATTTCTCGAAAGGTTTTTAGTGTAATGTCTATTTGACTGCTTACAAAAATACTTGCTAAACCCTGAAGGGGAAAAAAGCCAACACAGTAAAGGCTCACAGGTCTCAGAGGCCCCAACTTCTAGCTCAGATGTTCACGCCCTCACAAGGAGGCAATATCGTTCCATTTGAGAGATGAAGAAACTGACACCATGGCTGACTAAGTAAAGCACTAAATTTATCCACCCAGCGAATGATAGATCCAACTCAGTTTGATGCCAAAGTGCATGCCTTTTCACATTACTTAGTACTATCTTCATACAAACTTATCAGTTAATGAAAAAGTTGAGTTGTTTGGGACCGGAATTTGGGTGGAATTACTGCTCTTAAAAAAAAAAGAGTCATTCTTAACTAAGGATTAGAAAGGGCTTTGGAAACTCGACAAAGGAGAAAGAAAAAAATAGGAAGAGGAAGTGGCAATGAAGAAGGAGAGGAAGACAATAGACGCAGAAAAGCCGTCTTTTAAATAAATAAATACATGAAAGGAATGCTGTGAACATTTCTTTGCAGAAAGGCAGACAGACCGGAACTCACAGACCTCAAGGAAGTAACTGATGTGGGGTGGGGAGGGGTGCTCAGGACTAGAATGTACCGGGTACCCCACGGGCTTGGTTGTGGAGGTGTGGTGGAGTCTATAAGCAAAACCAGAAAGCAAGCACAGGAGAAAGTAATTGGCTTTGCTGATAAGCAGTGAGGAAGAGAGCTGGCTGCAGGTGGGCTGAGTGATAAGCAGAATATATGATGCTGTGAAGACTTGATTGGAATAGTTTAATAAAATCATGTGACTGTTGCCAATTAGAAGCTAGAAGTAAAATATGATGCTGCTGCTAATTTTGTATCCAAGTAGAATTATACTGTGATTAGGCTAATAGAATGGCATTGGAATTGGAGGCACTGTCTTGGAGAATCACTATCTAGCAAGCAGCTGAACAGAAGCAGTAAAGCATCGCTATCTCCACTTAACCTGGCCCACGAGTGGCTCATGCAGAAACAAGCGTGCACGGGGGCAGCTTGAGAAGGGGAACAGAGCAGTCCCAAGGTGCGCAGGAGGAGGGTGCCAGCTTCAAGACCCAGTCCCCAAAGCGTCCCTTAGTCTGCTGGGAATTGTGTACCTTGGATGTGCAATCCCCACAGGAGCTTTTAAGGAAGCCTGAGAGTAATTCTTTCACAACCTGCCAAGCGTCCTGCCCTGCAGAAATCCTGCGCCTGTTAGAGGCCCCCAGAGGATGAGCTTAGGAACAAGTGCCCTAGGTGACATGAAGCCCCCGTGTTTTAGACCAGGAAGGTCCTGCCAGAGATTTCTCTCACTCGGGTCACCCTCCACTCCAACTCCAGTTAAGAAAGAAAGGAAGAGAGCATTCAACAATGGGGAGATAAACTAGTATCCAAGAGTATATATAAATGGTCCAGCCTGATGGAAAAAAAAAAAAATAACCTCGTCTTCTATTCTCTGGCATCAATTCTAATTCTCTTTTTCCCCTGACTCCTGCCACCTCTCTTCTGCACTGTCCACACTGGGAGTTGGATTAAAGGCTGATTTACATCTGTTGTGTGTCCTAATTTCCCAAGAGCGTACGAATGAATTTACAACAAAGGAGCTCTCCTTTTATTTTCCTGAAATGGGATGCGCGATGTCACTCAGCAGCTAGTGACATGTGGGCTGGCAAGAATAAGGTCTTGCCTTTTGAAATAATCTGCGAACCATCCCTATTTAACTGTTCTTCCTATTCAAATTAATTCAGATATTGAAATCATGTTGCAGAGCCTCTGAATTCTTTTTTTTCACATTTTTTGTTGAGTTATACTCACTTTACAATGTTGTGTCAAATGCAGAGCATCTGAATTCTTAAAGCACCATGCAAACTAAGGTGGTAACCTGGTAGAGGAAACACCACCTTTTCTTTGAAACAAAAAACTATTTAGCTGATACTTAAAGTAAGATTAACATGCTACAAACCATCCCCAACTCTCAGGTCTCCTGAGCCTTATGTCATGATAGCTGGTTTTCCAGCCTCATCCTTCAAGCCACTCTAATACCACCCAAATTTCCACTCCAGTGTTCAAATCCAAGTACGTAAATTAACCCTGCTGGTTTTTCTCCTGGGAAGCGATAATGCTTGATTTGGAAATACCAAAATGAAGAACTTCTTATCCACTAAACAAATAAGATTGAATTTCTTCTACTTTCACATCTCAAGAAACCTTTCTATTTTTTTGAAATCATAGTCTGATGATTGGCTCAGTTTTACTTTAGTTTTTTAGCTCAAGTTCATTTATTAGCAACAGAGACGTACAACATAGAAGGACCACACTCAAGCGCTGGAAGTGTTCCAATGGGAACTAAGTCTTTTTTTTCGTTTATTGAAGTATAGTCAGTTTACAGTGTGTCAGTATCTGGTGTACAGCGTAGTGTTCCATCCACATACATACACATATTCGTTTTCATATTCTTTTTCATTATAGGTCCCTACAAAATACTGACTATAGTTCCTTGTGCTTTACAGTACAAACCTATTTATGCTGTAGATAGTAGTTAGTATCTGTAAATCTCAAGCTCCCAATTTATCCTTTCCCACCCCCTCCCCCCAGAACTAAATCTCTGAGTCATTTTTAACAGTCTGATACCGATTTGTACTTCACTCATTCTGCAGTAGAACTGAGAAGAAAGTTGATTTGGTTAATTCAAGAGGTCAAGTTGCTAGGGAAATGTTTACTGAGTGAATGAATGAATATCAGTAAAGCCTGCACATAATAAATATTAATATAACACAAATTCAGATGCATACTGCTCTACCTAATTGTCCCTTTTCCATCCTATAGAAGCAATAATTGTAACAGTTATCATTCTTGATAACAGAATTCCTGGTAACATGAGCATTCTCCCATCCATATTTTCTGATATATACGGTAGGCAGGAGAATGGTCTCCCAAAGACATCTGTTTCCTAATCCCTGGAAGCTGTGACTGTGTTCTCTTACATGGTAATAGGGCTTTTGCACGTGTGATTGAGTTAAGGATTTTTAGATGAGGAGATTATCCCAGATGATCCCAGATTATCTGTGTCTACCCAATTAATCACAAGGGTCCTTATGAGTGCAAGAGGGAGACAGGAGAGCCAGAGTCAGAGAGAAATTCAAAGACGTTACACTGGCATTTTGAAGACAACAGAAGGGCCACAAGTCAAGGAATGCAGGCAGCCTCAAGGGGTTGTAATAGGCAAAGAAATTCATTCTTCCCTAAAGCCTCTGGAAGAAATGAAGACTTTTTGACACCTAGATTTTTGTCCAGTGAGACCTCTTTTAGACTTCTGACCTCTGGAACTGTAATATAATATGTATGTGTTATCTTAAGACACTAAATTTGTGCCAATTCGTTGCAGCAGCAATAGGAAACTAATATAATGCATATAGAACAATCTAAATTATCCAGCATAGGAATGATTCAATTGATGATCACCTACCAGACAGTCAGGCCAGTTAAATGCAGTAAGAATTGGAGAATGGGGCAAGAAAATAATATTCACAGTACTTACACTATGGAACATAATAAGCTCTTTATTGGCATTAACCCACTTGACTCTAAAAAATCATACCCATTTTACAGATGAAGAAACTGAGGTATAGCCAGGTTAAATGACTGGCTCAGGATTATACTGGTAATAGATAGTGGAGCTTGAAGTCTGGCTCTGGAAAGGACACTCTTAACCTGTCATATATGAACCTCTAATATATGACATATGATGCACTGCGCTAACGTTCTTTGTCAGGAGTGGTCAATCAACCACACTGTCTGTGTGGCATGTGGATTGCTTGTTCTTATTAAGGCCCCCTCCATCTGACACAATCATCTCTCTCAGACTTTCTCACTGCTGACAGTCACTCCTGCCCTTAATAATTATGCCGGAGATGGTACATCTACAGCCATTTAGAAAAATAGGGGGCAGAACTAGGGTTCTTTCTCGTCCATTTAGTGCAGAATGTTCGCAGGAGCTGTCACACCAAGGATGGCTTTGTAAAGTCCTAATTCAGGCTGAGTTGTTAGAGGGCTGGATGCTCAATTACTGACACAAAAGTTAGTGTGGACAAAATGAGGTTGCAGACATAAGTCTGAATTAGAACATAACAAACATTAAAGAACAAACAAAAAAATAACAGGTTAGATAAATTAGAACGTTTTTCATTAATTCTTCACTTGATTATAAGATCCTTCATGCAAAGAATTACATTTAAATTCAATTTAAAGTCTTCACTATCTAGTGCAGTTCATTGAACTTAGTAGAAGTTAATTAAATATTCATTGGTTGATTACACCACCAAAAAAAAAAATGTTATGGACACTGTTTCATTGCTCAGCAGCCTCTTTTGAAGACTCTGGGATTTCTTCACATTAGTCTTAAAAATATAGCTCTATGACTGTCTCAACTGACATTTTCAAGGCCAGTGAAGCTATTTCTGCAATTTCCTTTCCTCATAATCTTCTAGAACATAGAAAATTATTCAATTTGCTTTTAAAGGAGCAATAAGCACACTAGGGAAGAACTATCCATGATAGATAAGGCTACGGGCCCAGGATTCAGAATAACACAATGGCCCCAGGATCCTGGGCCAGGAATGACATGCAGACTTGTAACAGGGAAGAACAAGTCTGACTCCATGTCAGAGCTGTTCCTTCAGCTCTCCTCCTGCGCCCGGTCACGCAGGCTCTGCACCTTTTGTGAAAGAATGTTTCCCATAGCCTGAAATGTACAAGACAGCCCTTTCTCAAGGCTCTGACCTTTCATAGAGTAACACTTTCCTCTTCATTTAGAGAGAAAAAGTTGCAGAATAGAGGATAACATTTGTCTTGCTGGAGGTTTACAGGGACACCATGACCTGACCTAGGCGGACAGCTGCAAGAACAAAGGATTCCAACACCAAGACGTTTGCAATAAACAACCACACCCCTCCCCCCTTCTTAGTATAAGAGGAGCTTGGGGAACATGGTTCTCCAGAACGTGAGTCCTCCATCTTCTTGTTCTGCTGGCTTTCCAAATAAAGTCATTATTCTTTGCCCCCACACCTTGTCCCCTGATTTATTGGCATGCTGTGCGGTGAACAGTATGAGTTTGGACTCAGTAACAGAATGACCCTCTAAAACACTAGCTTTTTCTTCAAGTACTTACAAATCAACAAAACTTACAGAAAATTATCAGAGATCTCTAGCATAAACCTTCTTTTAGGTAAAATAGCCATAACATTTACACTCTCAACTGTGTAAAAGATGTTAGAGCAGGCAACCATACTAGACCCTGCTCTTGGCTGAGTTTTATGTCAACAGGGGCAAATTTTCCAAAAGTAAATGGCTATTAATTATTCCTGATTTAATAGCAACACAAACAACCTGCGTGACCAGCTGGAAAGGAGAAAGTTCCATAAGGAAGACCTAGAACTTAAGTCAGATTTCCAAAATGTCTTCTTCCTGTCCGTGCTGTACTTGAAGGGGTCCCTCCCATGGGGCTGGATGCAGGTGAAGACTGAGAAAGCCTCTGGGCCTGAGAAGGTCTGAAGATGGAGCGCATGCTGTCTCGGACAGATTCCATCAATTGCAGGGAGGGGTGGCAAACCAGGTTCAAGAGCGGAGGCTGCCAAAAGGGGAGTAGTGGACCCGCTGCCTTTTTCCTGTCCTGTGAAGCTCTCCTCCTGCTCCCAGATGTTTCTCTCCCAAGTCGAGTCTTACTGTCTTTCTTCCTTTGTTCTCCTTTTCTAACCCACTCCTCTCCTTTTCACCGTTTTTTCTGTCTCTCCTTTATTTTCATATATAATTTCTTCTGTCTGCTCTTTTCTTCCTATTTAACTGCCCATAACAAGGAGGTGGTGTATCTTTTTCTTACTTTATGTTCATGGAATAAAGGTTTAAATTCTTTGCTTTTCATTTTGGTAATGAGCAAGGTGGACATTTTATGTATATTTCTCCTCTCTCAAATTATTTCATTTTCAGGTCTTCAAAAATCCTGTATCCTCTGTTTGTTGTTCTTCAAAGACAGGGTCGCCTTCCTACAGCCGACACATCTTCTAGTGCACAAACTTCTCTCCACTTCCCTCATCAGCAGAGATGCAGTCCAAGTGTCTCCGTGCTTCAGAGGGAGAAGCAGAACGTGGCAGAGACAGAACACTGCTTTTCAAAAAGGAGCAGTCGTGATGCTAAAACGGACAAAGAGCAATTGTGAGATTTTGTTTATGGACCTAGATTTCTCACCACTACTCTGATGGAACATAAAGGTGAGAGGTATTTTACCAGTGTCTTTTTTTTTTCTTAAAAATAACTTCCAGTGTCTAATGCTCATATGAAAACATGAGACACATTTTCAACTCCATTTAGGTTTTTTTGTTACTGACAAAAATAGGTAACTTACTGATGCCATAAAATCTCTCTTTGTGGTTCAGGTAATGTCATCTAAGAAAACCAGTATGAATTTCAAACTCTTGAAAGCATTAAAGACAGAGGCCCTGCTATTCCAATGGGAATGCAGAAAATGTGAATAAATCATCATGTTCTGATGGTAAGGTATTACCAGAGATGAAGTGCACCTCAAGATACATGGTCACTTCTTATCTGGAAATTTCAATAGAATTTCATTTCTCTTAAGAAGGATAGAAGATTTTGCATCTTGTATGATCTTCAGATGAGGAATACTCATCTGAATTACTATCAACATGCATCCCACACAGATTTTTAAAGAATCATCAGTCTGCCGTCTTACCCACATTATTTTGTACCTTCGGGCTCTTGATGTAGTTTTTATGAACAGGATTCAGATAAATTGGCTCTTTTTCCTTGGTGGTTTCTTTAATTACTTTGTTATTATCCAAGGAACTGGTTTAATTTAAATGAACACTGTGTTCCCGCTACTGCTACCCGGAGAAAACACAGACGCAGAACATGCTGTTTTGTAGTTAAAGTGTGTTTCTCTGCACGGGGATGCCCGCATCGGGCAGTTCCACGGCACCTTCCCGTGTTACGGCAGGAGCAGAGCCAGCCTGTCTTGTGAAGTCAGTGACTCCCCCCCCCAAACTCCTGCTCACTTCACTAGACACAACAAATAAGTCGTAAATGTATAAAGCCAGTCATAAGTAAATCTGATAGCATTTCATTTAAGCCAAGAAATCCAGCAAGTCTATATAGTTCTTTTCCCCAAAAAACATCTTTATAGGAGGGAGATTTTAAGACCAAGTATGGAAAGATGTTATCATGAGCGCTCCAATGCCCATCCCCTAACCTCCAGGATTTTGCCATTACACAAAGTCTTATTGAATTCTTATTTGGAACTGAGATGTTTGCAAAGGAGCAGAATTCCTCTCCTCTTTGTAGCTTCCATCCAATAAAAGTATAGCATAAATTTCAAAGGAACCTAAAATAAATATATATATATATATGAGTGTATATAAACATTAAGATGCTATAAAGTATTTTAGAGGCACCATGAAAATATAAAATTGTATTTCATTTCCTGAAATAGTTACAGTTTTCAAATCCAGCTCCATCTCTTTAACTGAAGCCATGTGTGAGAAAAGCAAGTTTAATCTTTGGAAACACTCAATTTTGGGCTGTTGACTGAGCCGTACAGATATCATGGCATTTCTCCTGTTGCAAGTAGAGTGGAGGACAGGCTTGCACATCTATTAAGGGATGAGCAGGAAATGGAGCAATAGGGGGGAGAGTTCACTGCCTGTGCACAGGCTCGTGCTTTGTTTCATTTTGCATCTTTCACCGAAAATTTACGTTTCCATCATACCACGGAGAAGGGAGCCTTCTTATTTTTCCAGTGTGCAAAGACGTAAACTAAAACATGAAGTGGTGCTGCCTGGGGGACCCGGAGTCTTGGGACGTCCTTCAAATAGTAGCATCGAAAAGATGGGGCTATTGGAGAGAAGAAACTATTGTCACCGATCGTATCTTTCTAAGTCAAACTAGGATTGTATTAAAGAGCTCCCCTTCTGAAATTAAATACACAGAAATTTAAATGTGGTTACGTGAGCTTAGCTTCTCGACACCTTAGTTTCCTCATTTTGAAAATGGCGATGTAAACAGCGCCTGTTTGATTGGGTGGCACTGTAACAGAGGAGAGCGAATCTGACTCCATATTTGTCTGTTCCTTTAGTTTTGCCCACTGTGCCCTGTTTTTCAGGCTTAGTCTTGCTAGCTCTGCGCCTTTTGTAAATGAATGTTGCCTTTAGCCTGTCTGATAAACAGGAGAGCCTTTTCTCAAGGCTCTGACCTTGAAGGATATTAACACTTTTGGACTCCTATAAAGATAACAAGTTGCAGAACAGAAAATAACCTTTGTTTTATTAGAGGTTAACAGGGACACCATGGCCTGACACACATGAGCGGCTGCAAGATCAAAGAATTCCTGCAGCAAGAAGTTTGCAACAACCAACCACACCCCTCTCCTGTTTTCCGTATAAGAGTAGCCTGTATTCTGACTGGAGTAGGATGGCTCTCCCAGGCATTAGTCTGCCATCCTCTCGGTCTGCCAGCTTTCCAAATAAAGTCGCTATTCCTTGCCCCAACACCTCGTCTCCCGATTTATTGGCCTGTCGTGCGGTGAGCAGAATGAGTTTGGACTTGGTAACAGTACTGTGGGAATTCAGTGTGAAGAAGCACCTGCAAATCTTAGCATGGCTCCTGGAATGTAATGCTCAGCATCATGATCATTACTAAAGCAGCTCAGAGAACTCTCCTGATCCCGTGAAACAGACATCTGCGATGACCCCAGGATTCAGCCCCCTGGGTAGTGTTTCTCAAAATGTGGTTCTAGGACTCCCTGCAGCAGACTCCCTTGGGGTCCTTGTGAACAGTGCGAATTCCTGGGCTCCATCCCAGACGCCAGAACCTCCAGGTGTCAGGTTGGGACTCTCCACTTTTAACAAGCTTACCAAGTTTGCAAACCACTGCCCTAAATGAGGTCACTTCTCAGCCTGTCCTCCGAAGCGTGTGAACCTGACACCCAGCATCCTTGACTCAGACAGCCGCAGCCATTATGGATACCTGCTGAGTCTTTTTCTACAAGTACTTATTCAGGTACAGAGTTAATGAGAAAGTGGTGTTAATGGAACAGACTCTATTAGAGGGCTGTGCCCAGAGCCCCCGGTACGTTTCTCTCCCTCCCTTCTGTAACTAGATCACTTATGCACCCACCTGTCTTTCCTTCTCTCTGCCAGGACATCCTGCACATCCTTCTAATCTAGCTCAGAGCCACTTCTTCGGAGAGCACTGCCTGACCACATTGCTTTCTTCCATTTCTGTATTCCCGCGCCAAACAGCATCTGGTTCTTTAATCACGTGGTGCTGATGCAGGAAAATGGGGCGTGAGAGGACGGCCGTGACCCCGGTTCCAGGCGAGTCCCTGAGATACAGCCTATCAAGTGAGGGTCCTTGGCTTCACACAGAAAAGAATTTAAGAGGGAGCCATAGTTGAGTGGAGGTAGATTTATCCAGAGAGATACATACTTCATAGACAGATTGCAGGCCAGGGAGGCCACGAGGCGTGGGGGTGTTTGGTTTAAGGTAGAAGTGGATGCAGACTCCATAGACGGAGTGCGGGCCATCTCAGAAGGCAAACAGGAGGCCCTGAGGAGCGGGGGGGGGGGGTCAGCTTTTATGGGCTGGGTAACTCCCCCACGGGTGGGAGGGCTATTCCCGCTGCTCTGGGGGAGGGGCGGGGGTTCCCAGGGACTGGGCCGCCACCCACTTTTGGCCGTTTCCGGTCAGCCTTCAAACTGTCAGGCGCCTGTGGGGGTGTCATTTTCCGTCTTGTTGTATTACAGTGAGCGTGTAAGGAAGTTCGGGGTCTACTGGTGTAACTGAGCAGGACTCATGGGGCCCTCCAGGGTCGGACCCCTGCCCCGTGTCCTCTGCTGCAGCCCCTCTCTGAAGCACCCAGATAATGGTATCTCATGCATATTTCCTGAGTTTTCAGTTGCTAAAAACCACCACCAAAGCGAAGAAATTAACTACTTGATGATCCAGAGAAAGTAACCCCCAGACCTTGTGGAGCCTAAGGATTGACACAGTTGGCCACCGTGCTACCTCCACATCGACCAATCAGAGAACTGCACATGCGCTGACCCTGCGACCCCCCGCCCCGGCCCTTACCTGATCTTTAAGTACACTTTGCCCAATCTTTCGAGGAGTCTGGGGTTTTCTTGGGCATGGGCCGCCCCGTCCTGCTTTGCTCGGCCCTGCAATAAAGCTTTCTCTGCTCCAGTCTCCCATGTTTCAGCCGGGCCTCATGGTGCATCCGGCACGCGAACTGGCCTTCAGTAACAATGAGAGCTGACTCTTCCACCATCTTGGTGTCAAGTGCTGTGTCATTCTTTTAATGGCTGTGCCCTGCCCCCTTCCCACCTGTCTCGGTACCTTGTTTGTACTGTTTTCTAAAGCTTGTGTTGTTCCTTGTTCACACCTCCCACATATCTTTGTCTCTCTACCTCTCGCATGAAGGTATAAATCTCTTAGAGGCAAATGCTCTGTGTTAGACGTCTGACGGGCCTCAGTTGTCCTCGAGGACTGCGCACAGGGCTCTGACGTTCACACACATCAAGCACTTTTTGCAAAGTGTGAGAGATGGAGGGCTTGACATTTCCCCTGATTCATCTGAGCCACACCGAGTAGGACAGCAATGTATTACATGAGTCTTGATTGGACGAAATAAGAATTCTACAGCATCACGTACAAAATATCCTTGCTTGAAAAGTTGAGCCTGAGTCTAAAGAAGCCTCTAGATCGACCGGTCTACAGAAAGTAAGGGGGATGGAGTGAGAAGGCAAACGCCACCACACAAAGTCATCAGTCAGACCCAGAGAGTGGGCGGGGCTGCTGGACGAATCAGTGGATGAATCAAAGATAGAGAAAAAGGTAGAGAGAAGCACTGTTAACAAGTAAAAGGGGCTTTAGAGACGTACCATTTGTAGTATGTGGAACTTTGAGATAATGAGGAAAAGGTGAATGCGGACTGGACATTTCAAAGAAATAAATAATTGCTATTAAGTTTTAGGTGTGAAAACGGCATGGTGGCTATATTTTTATATGCTTTTATCAGTTAGGTGTGCATACTGAAATATTTGCAGGTTAAATGAACCAGCATGCTTTAAAATATTCTGAGAAAGAATACGGGGGAACAGATGATACCTGGTTGGCGAAGTGTTGACAACTGTAGAAACTCAATGATTGGGTACATGGGGGTTCGTTAGACTAGTCTCCCGACAACTGTATATTTTTGAATAATAAAATCTTGAAAAATACTTAAGCAGAAAAATAGTTCATACTCACCTTTTCAAGTGGCATGAAAATAGAAATGCTTGTTTTAAATGTAAAACATCTTGCTTTTAAAAGAGAGAGAATTTTTCTTAAGCCACCATTTGGAATATTTTAAATTTATTATTTATGTGTATATTTATGTGCTGACTTGTTCCACAGAGGATTTGAGGAGGGAAGGTTTTGGAACGGATGTAGTCGCTACAGAAGACATTGCTAATGCATCCACTGATTTAGGTCACTTGGAGGAGGCGGCAGCGCTGGGGGTCTCTGGCTGCACGTACAAAGAGAAGAAGATAGTAATCCAAGGGACCCCCTCACCTGGCTGACTCTCCCGGGTCAGTCAGGCCAAACTGTGATTGAACAGATGGGCCCGAGGCTGTGCCCGGAAGGCCAGCCGATTGTGTCAGAGCAGAGGGCAAAACGAGCAGAGTCATATGCCTTCCTGCGAGATGTTTTCATCCTGGCAGAAGCAAGGATGCAAAGTAGAGGCATTAAAGCCCTGGTTGGCTGATTAAAAATTTATTCCATCGCCACTTCCAAAGAGGATTGGAAATGGTGTCATGGAAATATAGTCTCAGGGACTCCTGCCCCCAGTCTGGGGGTTGGGGTGGGGAGTGAGGTCCACGGCCATGAGGATGTCTGAACTGGGTTGGCACAACTCGAGAGCCGAGATCTTTCTCTGTACTCCAAAGCACCTGGAGATGCTTCACATATTAAGAGTGAAGAAAAGGTTGAGCTCTTTCCTAAAGGACCAAAATCTAAACTCTATTCATTTCCCAGAAATCAATGCAGACAGCTCTACTGTATTAGAATGAACCGTTGGCAATTCCACTATTTGACCAGGTTACCAAAGAATGGCGATGTCTATGGCTCAGCTTAATAACTCAGTCGTCAGACGAACGGTGGGGTGGTTGTTAGAAAGGAGAAGAAAGAAAAAAAAGAAAAGACACAAAGAAGAACAAATAGGACCTTCTGACTGACCATTAGCGCTAAAGAGGGTTAAGTCAAAGACTTTGTTTCTTTTGAGCCTGGATAACTGGGAATATGATGAAATCATTAATAGAAATCAGAGAAGAAGCCAGGACTGAGGTGAAGGGGAAGACAGATTGACCATAGACATGTTAGGTTTGAGATGATAGCAAAACACTTAGGTAGAACTGTCTTGTAGGCAGTTGGAGAGATAAAAGGTAATAATTTAAAAGCGATCAAAACCAGAAATAAAGCGGGCCACCAAAGGTATAATTAAGCATGAGTGAGTGTATACATTCACCAAGGGGAAGACTCTAAGAGCAGAGGCCATGGACTCAAACCTGATGGTCTAGAAGAAGAATTCAGAGCATGAGGAGCAGACGACCATGCGTCATGGTGGCCACTGCAACCACAGCTCATAACACAACATCTGCAGGGAATCCAAGTGGTTTGAACAAGGCAGTTCAAGGTCGGGGACGCCCCCATTGACTCTTACCCTCTTACCTTCACAATTAGCTATTGTTTGTTGGTTTGTTCAGGTGAGAGAAACAGTATACCCAAAATATTTCAGCTATGTCATTGGGGATTTCTAGAATCATTCTTAAATTAAAAGCGATTGTCTCTTTCTCTCTCAATTTCTCTCTCTCTCTTTAATTTTTACATTCTGTCTGGACATTAAATACTATGTTTTCTGTTGTTGTTGTTGTTCTCATGAGTATCTTAAATCCTACGGCAAGTAGCATGGTGGCAAACTGAGTTCCCAAGAGCAGGTAATGGCAGCCCGCCTGCCCTGCCGCTCACATGACACGGCTGGTTGTCTGGGAGCCGGTCTCGGCTGCGTGCTGAATGGAGCCGGCAGGTCTCCCCCACTTTCTGAGCAGGGCCCTCTCATCATCCGTGTATCTGCATAGCTAGGTCTTAGCAGAACTTCTGTGATCATGACAGTCCTCACTTTCAAGGAGAGTTTCTGTAAGCTGGAACAGGACAGGGCTATTTATTCCAGCCCCTGGGAACTACCCCTGTCCCAGAAAAGATGCACATTTTGAAGACTCCCTAGGGTTTCATCCTGATTGGAAGGATGCTACCACATGGGTTGTTACTAATAATCTGACGTTTGCCCTCATTTGCCTCTTGCTGCCAGGGCACAGAGGGAGGAGGAGCGAGAACGGAGGGCAAAGTCTTGCTTTCATCTAACTTGACCTCCAATCACAAAAAGGCCCGGCACATCTTCCTGAGCAGTTCAAGCTGGCCTCTCATTCCACCTGACCTCCCAGCATGAGAGGCTGCTTGCTGAACACATGGGCGCAACCCCAGCAGCTCTGGGCCCAGCCTCAGCTCTGGCACGTCTCTCGGCTGCACGTGTCCTGAGTTCTGTTCCCCTTTGTATGAACATCACTGTCTAACCTGGAGGGAGTGGCTGGGATAAGAGGGAACTAGAGGGCCTTTCAGGGTCTGTGGTCCCCGGGACGCCCGCAGATCGTGTCTGCCTAATGAGTTCTGCCCCACCGTCAGCGTGGACGACCCTGGGAGCACCGCGATTGGATTGACAAGAGTTAATGGATGACCTGCCATGAAAGCCCCATCTCCGAGGAGCCAGCTGCAGCTCCAGCTGGAACCTGACTCCCAGCCCATCTTTCCACACTTCATCTCACACTCCTTGTGCCTGGGCAGTCATCCCCCTTGCGGGAGCCTTGAGCTTCTTTGTTCCACAAAATATAAGCAGGCCTCATTTTCTTGCTCCCTTCTGCTAAGCTCCCATGGCCTGCAGCTAGCTGACTTTGAACCAAGCGCCGCATCTGAGGATGCCCCAAGATCCCGAAAAGGAAGAAATGTTTAGACTCCCCGCCCACCCCGCCCACTGCCAGATAGACAACAGACACTTAAACATCATTTAGCTTCAGGCCATGCCTCTGGCTGAGATTTGCTCATTAGATTAGTGTTTGACGCAGTGAAAAACAGTGCCTCCCAGATCAACAGTGCCCCCGGATCCTGGGAATCGGGGTGGCTTGGAATGTTTGTTTCTGTGAGTTCTGGACTTTGTTGGATTCTTGCTATCCTGGCTCCTTTTGAACTTGCTGGTGGTTGTGAGTGTGGCTGACAAGACACACAGGGCTTGGGACAGCTCTGATGGTAGCCAGGCTCTTTCTACAGGATGACAGAGGGGAAAAAAAAAATAGAGTGATGAGTGTCTACAAGCAGCCCTATTTTACATATTTTCTACTTATTCAATCAGCCAACATTTACGGAGGTGCCAGGTGCTGGTCTAGTTTCCAGGGATAATAGTAAACTCGTAGAGCGCTTTCCCTGAAGAAGGTTTTATGGTCTAATGGGGAAAGCAGGCTCGTGTCTTCTGTTTTCTGCCACCCCCTTTCCATGAGTCCAGACATACCATTTATGGGAAATGGAAGTAAGATAAAAAGTGGCTCTGGTTTCTTAACACACGAAGAGAGAAAAAAAAGAGCTTCTCTGCTTAGTTTTACTCTAGCAGACTGTCTGGAGGATTAGCCCCTGGGATAATTCCTCTTGCAGTGACAGTGGCCAGACTGTGACTTGCATTTCCACCATGCGTCTGTAGCTTTGATGAGCCTGGAGGGTAAGTCCAAGCGCAGGGTGGCAGCTGTGAGAAGAGGCGATCACCATGTCCTCAGGCATGAGGGAGACAGACCTGAAATAGTCAAGGGTCTTTAGGTGTCTGGAAACTCAACTCAAATGGACAAGGACAAAAACTGTTAATGAGCTAGAGAGAAGTGAGGTAGTGTGGTCCAGTTATGGTTGGGATGCAGGAATGCAAATGATGTCCGCAGACCTCAGGATGTCTACACCCCTTTGTCCTGCGTTCCTTTATGTTTGGTCCACTTCTGGGAAAGCTCCCTAAGCCACGAGGCAAGACGGCTGCCAGCAGCTTCGGCCTTGTGTCTCCCCAGTGCCCAGTCCAGGGAAGAAAGTCCCCGCTCAGCCACCCTCAGCAGGACTTTGAACAAAAGTTCTGACTCCTCTTACTGGCCTGAATTTGGTCGCTTTCCCAAACCTGAACCCACCGTTTTGACCAGGAAACCGGATATGTTTATTATATTGGGTCACACGTCCAACATGGAGGCAGCGCTGGTCTCAAACTCATCCACAGTCATGTGGAATGAACAACTGGGGTGAGATGGTTTCCCAGAGGAAAGTGAGGGGACCATTTTCAGAAGAAAGATGGGGAAATGTTTGCTGAGGGGCAACAAAACCAAACCAAACCCCCACAAGTGTCAACTCTAAGACCTTTGATTAGATGTATGCCAAAGTGAGCATCTATTTTATTTCATAGGATATTTGTGTAATTGAGCAAAACTAATCAAAAGAGAAACTAGGAATAGTTCTTATTCCAAAATTCATAATAGACTTTTAGAAACAAAACACCTGAAACAGAAGAGAAGAGGTCCATTGAGGACAAAAGCCCTCAGTCTTCGGAAGCCCCGAGGCAGGTCACTAAGGCAGGCTCCCGGTAAGCAGGCATCCAGTAAACTGAGCTGGAGTGCCAGTGGGGCTGGGCCTTAGACTCAACATAAATATTAAAATGAGAGCATTGCACTGACACTGACACAGGCGAGAGTGTGATGAGGGGCCGAGAATCCAAGGGTCAGGTTAGACTCCCTGAACTCCCCTGTGGAAAGGTCAAGGTCAGTTCTGGAGACATCAGAAGGGCTCAGCTGACATGTAGCTGACAGTTGCATTTCACAGGCTGATCTGATGCACATCTACTGGAATAAAAACTAAAATTCAATGAACAGATTTCTTAGAGAACTCTAAATTCAGTTTTTCTTAATGCTATAGTTCCAACTGGGAACCAGATGTTTGGGTCTTTGCAGCTGGTGTGACATGGACTCATAAGTCTGGGTCCAAGTCTGAAATTTTTCTGTGGGAAATTAACACTCTTTCTTCTCAGTGAGAATACAGTTAGAAGCAACTGTCTGTATCTGAAGTCAAGGACAGCCCATCGGCATGTCAGAGAAGGGCAGAGACCTAGCACCACGCTAAGCTTGGGTGAGCGTAAGCTTCCTGCGTGGCTTCAGGAATGTTGTTTTGAGGCAGCTGGCACTTGACCTGACGATAATTCCTAGCCACTGTTCTGCTGGCGGTGGGGCAGCCACGGGTCCCAGAATCTTCAAGCAGGCTCAGGTCTCTCCTGTCTGCAGACTTTACACTGTCCCTCGTTCTTTTGTATCTGAGACAACTCAGAAAAGCACCTAGCCTTCAACTACCCATTCTGCCCCCAGGCTCGAAGCCACCTCGGAGACATGATGAGCCCATTTTTGTCTCAAAGTTCTGGTACCTGGAGGACTCAGTTAGCCCCCAGTCCTAAATAGCTCAGGGACCCTAGCGCAAGTCAAGAAGTTTCACTCATCTTGGATGGACCTAGAGATGATCTTACTAAGTGAAGAAAGTCAGTCAGAGAAAGACAAATAGCATATGATATCACTTACATGCGGAACCAAAACCAAAAAGTGATCCAAATGAACTTATTTACAAAACAGAAGAGACTCACAGACATAGAAAACAAACTTATGGTTACCAAAAGGGGAAAGAGGGTGGGAAGGATGAATTGGGAATTTGGGGTTAACAAATACACACTACTGTACATAAAATAGATAAACAACAAGGACCTACTGTGTAGCACAGGGAATTATGTTCAATATCTTATAATAACCTATAATGGAAGAGAATCTGGGAAAGTGTATATATGTATATATATGTACAGCTGAATCACTTTGCTGTACAACTGAAACACTGTAAATCAACTGTACTTCAATACAAAAAATAATGAAAGCTGGAAACAATTTTTTAGGAAAGATGTTCCATTAATCTTGGGTACCCCAAGATATACCATCCAAAGTACATCTTTAAGGTAAATTATGAAAGAGTAACAAGGTTAAATTAGGGTATTATACGGCGTGGTAAAGTCATTTGGAAATTGAATCCTCTATAAAGAAAGAATGATGACAAAATTACTGATAACATAATTTTCACAAGATGTCTCTCCTTTTCTCTCTCTCAGTCTCCCCCCCACTCTGCCCTCCCACACAAGTGTTACTTCCTCATTTCCACCCAAACAGCCCACACAACAAGAGGGAGCAGACCCACAACTCCCGCTGCCCTTTCGCCCGTCGCCTCTTAGACAGAACCTCCGATGTGAGCCCCCCACCCACTCAGCCCAGGAAACTTATGCTAGTTCTCCAGCCTCAGAGAAACAGGAAGCTGGTAGCACACTCGGATCTGCTCAAGCAGATCAGACAATGAGTAGTTTCTGAAGCCTTGACAAGGCCCGTGGGCCGTATCCCTCTCTAAGTTCCATGCTGTGAGTCATCATGAAGAAGTTTCTCGCCCACACAGATATAATCTAAAATGAAAAAGAAAGTGCTCTGTATGCCTATAAAACTGGGTTTTTTTTTTTTTGTCTTTTTTTTTCATTTATAATTCAGGGAAAAGTATTTTCTGAAGTTAGTTTGAGAAATATTTTTGGTAGATAAGTTGCCTGTGAAACTCTCCCCGGCAACCAAGTCCCTTCCTGCTGTCTGTAGTCACTGGAGGAAGAACAAAGATGAGGGCTCTCAGCAGGGCCAGGGCTGACGGCCACTGGAGGGCTTTGTTACTCAACTTGGGAAATAGTCGACTCTGTTGGCAGAGTTGGAGAAATTCTTTTTAAAAATTTAAGAAAAAAAGATTTTTTTTTTATTGTAGTATAGTCAAGTTTCAATGTGTCAGTTTCTGGTGTACAGCACAGTGTCCCAGTCATGCATATATATATACATATATTCATTTCTATATTCTTTATCATTAAAGGTTATTAGAAGATATTGAATATAGTTCCCTGTGCTATATGGAAGAATTATTTAAAATCTATTTTTACATATAGTGATTAACATTTGCAGATCTCAAACTCACAAAGTTATCCCTTCTCACCTCCTTTCCTCAGTAACCATAAGATTGTCTGCAAGTCTGTTTCTGTTTTGTAGATGAGTTAATTAGTGTCCTCTTTTTTCTTTTTTTCTTTCTTTTTTTTTTTAGATTCCACATATGAGTGATATCATGTGGTATTTTTTCTTTCTCTTTCTGGCCTACTTCGCTTAGAATGATGATCTCCAAGTCCATCCATGTTGCTGCAATTGGCATTATTTTATTCTTTTTTTTAAAAAATTTGATTGATTCAGCAACTTCCAGGTAACGAAAACTCAAAAGTAGTTTCCTAATTTGAAAGAATAAATGCCAGGGTCCTTATGTAACCTGTCAAATGGGACAATCACAATTTCCTTTTTTTTTTTAACTAAAGAAGTTAAAAAATTGATATTGTCTAAAACACTTCCTTTTTTTCACTTTTGATGGGAAAAGTGAGTGTTATTTTGCCCCCTGTGAAGCTAACGAATCATCTCACCTGCAGTGGGTTCACAGGCTACAAGGAGCAGAGGGAACAAGTGTTAGGATGGCCAGGCAATGTGCCATTGTGGCCCTATCATTTCCATATGTTTATATGCTTATCTACACTCAGTCACCATATTTTGGTACTTGTGGCCAATACTTTAAAATAAAATCCCAAAGGAATATAATATATATACACACACACACACACACACATATATATATAGAACTAAATCACTATGCTGTACATTAGAAATTAACACAACATTGTAAACTGATTAGACATTAATTCAAAAAAAAAAAAAAGGAAAGAACCAGAAAGAAAAACTCACACAAAAAAATAAAATAAAACCTCCCACTTTCTTAAGCAGTAGGCACCTCCAAAGTAAACAGGCGGGTTTTCAAAGTGTAACAAAGGACCCAGATTAAGTTTATGTCACAGTCACTGAGAGAGTTCCCAAACTGAACACAGTCTGACACCGAGCGGGTATTTGGCGTTACCTGTTGGACAGCTGAATTGACCAGGAGCAGTCTCGGTGTCTGGTGAGTTTGGAGGAGCTGTGACGAGGGCATTCTCCCCAGCGAGGCCCTCGTGAGGGTGCCTGATGAAATCTGTCTATGGGGGAAGCCTAGGAACCTGGGAGAACCCGAGGCTCAGGATGCCACAATGCCGGGCATTTATTACTGTAAAATGGCTTTAATTTTACCCAGACTTGTGTGGCCTAAGAAATCTTGGGCTCCAAAGAAAAGAGTTAGAATGGCCCTTTCTTCCTCTTCACCAAAAGAGGACTGCTAAAGATACTTTCTGTTGTATAAAAATAACAAGGTCGACCTGTGTCTGCCTCTGATCAGGAAATACTGGAGTAACCAGGGCCCTCCCAGCCCTACTCAGGTAGCAAAGACTGGACTGAGGGCCATCTGGGGACTAGGAAACACCGTAATGGCTTCTGCCATTCAGCAGTCTCCCTTTTATGTTCTTACTGATTCCCACCAAAAAGTAAAGACCAGGTCTGTATGAAAATGCATGCAATTCAAAGTCTACCCTGTGAGAGCTGCTATGCCTTAGAAATTTCAGGAGAAAAAGTATAATTAACCGTCTGTTACCATTTTAAGCATTGAATTTTTGACTGAGGCACAAACCCTTCATGAGCAAAGGTTTTGATTTCTAATAAGCAATGACTACAGTTAACATCACTACTGTCGTTCCTAAGCCTGACCTGGCGTGCTACTAAGAGCAGGGCCAGTTCTTCCAAAGCCATAACCTGTCTCCCCAGCTCGCAAAGGCGTGAGAATCATGAAGGAACCTAAAAGAGGTCTAGAGTCAGAGGAGAGAAATCATGGCAACAGCTTTACTCCAGTAAACCTGGGGCAGAAACATTTCCTATATAAGCCTGGAGAAAATGCTCCGCTTAGAGACTCAAATTGTGGTCACAGACGTGCAGACCATGACTCTAGGGTGCATTGCCTCTGTTTTCTGATCATTTGTCCAGTAGCCTGCCTTTGGGTAGACCCAGCTTATCAGAAAAGCAATTTTATTTTATTTTATTTTTTATTTTTTTTACTTATTATTGTACTGTTTATTATTTTTTTTATTTGGGTGGGGGTGTGGGGGTAATTAGGTTCATTTATTTTTAGAGGAAGTACTGGGGATTGAACCCAGGACCTCATGCACACTCATCATGCGCTGTACCACTGAGCTATACCCTCCCCCCAGAAAAGCGATTTTATATCCGCCTGCTTAACCTGTTCCAGCATTAAAGAAATAATAATAATCCAGTTTTGACTTAGGTCTCACTGGACGCTTTCTGGCCTGTTTAGGGGTAAAGTTGGAGAGTGTGGGCGGGTGTGGGTGAGCGGGGAGGCAGCGGGAGATAAGGAGCGGAATGAAGCTCACCAGCCTGAAACCTCAGGACATTCATATTTCAGGCGCAGGCTGTCCCAGATTAGTGATGTGTGGGCCACTCAGGAAGGCTGGAAAGGCTACCAGTGAATCACCACGACTGCGTAAATGAAACCAGGCAACCTTCTCTGATGCTCCTCCCACCTTCCCGTGTGATTTCCTGGCAGGAAAGAGCTGATAAAGGCCGGGCTTTGAAAATCATACCGTTGCTGTCGAGAGAAGACTGTGAACAAGAAATGTTAGAGCTGCGGGGAGGAGGGGGCAGCGGAGGCAACATCTGGGGGCCTTGCCTGACACCACAGCAGATTTATTCCTCACGGAGCCTGCTGCTGGATCATTTTACCCTTCCAGAAAATGGAGATGAAGTGCTCACTTGTTACACCTTACCAAGGGAAGCTTCATACATTAATGTCAAATATTTTGAAAATGTCACATAAAATCTATTATAGAAATACAAGATGTTACCAGTGATTTTTCCCTGGCAGGATACACTAGCGGGGAATGGGGGCCAACAGGAATGGAACTGTAGCGTCTAGCCCCCCTTGCTGGACCAGCGATGTAAAAACATCACCTCCTTCGCCTTCCAGCTGCACAGCAGATGTTGGCGGGAGAGAAGGCTGGGGAGGGCAACTGGTCTGGCTCAGTGTTAGAATTCTCATTCACAGCCTTATTTCTAGAGATCTCTCTGGGCCCCCATTTCTGCTCGGGGTACTCAGGTGGGAAGATGACCCTTCCTCCCTCCAAGCAAAGAGAAATATGTAAGCCCCTTAATAAATAATAATATATTCCCATTTTTCAAGAGTGTACGGTGGCATTTCCCCCGCCATGGCATTTTTACAACTTGTCTGTGAAATTTTATCACCACATTCAGGAAAGCAGCCTCTACTGAGGTGGCAGCCTTCACACAGTCGAAGGAAAGGGGTGGAAGGCGATCCCATCAACCCAAAACAATGTCAGTCAGCAGGATGCAATCCCTGGGATGGAAACATGTGGCTAGGACGCTGGGCTTTAACCACACGCGTGATCGTAGGG
Organism: Vicugna pacos; assembly: GCF_048564905.1. NCBI lineage: Eukaryota > Metazoa > Chordata > Mammalia > Artiodactyla > Camelidae > Vicugna > Vicugna pacos. The sequence goes on from NC_133011.1 coordinate 4,395,754, forward strand.
AGCCCTGCCATCCCAGCTTTGATGATGACACAGTGACATTCAGAGAGACCAGTACGGGATGCCTTGAACAGGGGCTCGCCTCCCTTCTCCACCACCTTCTCACGTGTCTGAAAGAGGTTAGCGAACCGACCCTTTGAAGGACATTTGGAAGGCAGCAGGCGCAGCCGGGATGTTCAGTTGTTGTTTTTAATGGACTTGTCAGCAGCCATTCTCATTTGCAATAGAATTCCTTTTCTCCCTTGCCCTTCCTCAGGTTTGTGTTTTCCCAGCGCTGCGCCAATGCTGAATAATTTACAAGGGCAGAAAAAGAAAACTGTCACTACCGCGGTACCAGGGCTCTCCACTCACGCATCTGTCACATGGTCAAATGTCACTGGTGCCATTATCTGTGAGGGGCGAGATTAACGCCGGTCGCTCCTTTCTTTATCTATTGTGAATGGTACTAAACTCCAATGTGGCCTTTTTTTTTTTTTTTTAAGAACTGGTTGCCATTTCTGCAACAAATGTCCCACCTAAGAAAATCCAAATAACGGACCTCCTCCTTCCATCTCTCCCTTTCATCTGCCTTCATCTGTTTCTTCTCATCTGGCATTTCCACCCACAGCATAAACATACAAATCGAGTTGGAACTGTATTCAGAAGAAGTGCCCGTGTTCAAAGTGCTCTCAGTCGTGTCGGTCCTGTTCCTTATTAGGAAAGAGAGAAAGACCGTCCCGATTGCAATAATCAGGAGTCACAGCAAATCACAGAAGGAGGCACGAAGGAGCCCCTGCGCACACGTAGAATTTTGCAGAAGCGGAATCAGGGCCCCAGCTCTTCGAGGAATTAGCAAAGTTAATACGAGCATCAGCAATGTTTTTCCTTACCAAAAGGGTGAAACCCCAAGAGCAATCATACAGCAGAAAAGGAGAAAAAAATTATGAAAAGATAACAAACGTCAAATTTTAATATAATAGAAAAAATAAATGTCACATCATTAGACGCTAATGCTGACCCATGAATAGTTATTGTTGTGTGCTAAGCATGGGAGAGCACGCGTCCCTGATTGAAGACAGTCTGTACAAAGAATGATGTAAACATTTTCAAAGTCCTTCTCTTTCAGTGTCTCAAATGTGAATACACAGAAATAATCATGAGTTCATATCCACTGAGTACTTAGTAAGTATCACTCTGAATTCTTACAAATATGGCTACCATAATTATCCCCACTTTACAGATGAGAAAACGGAGGCACAGAAAGTTGAAATGACAGGTCCACACATGGTGGTGGACCTAAGATTAGCCCAGAGAGTAGGACATTAAACTTACCTTTGAAAATGTGTATCTATGCAATAAGGAAAAATTGGAGGCAGGCTGAAAATTGTAAGTTACTCTGTTGAGCTTGGGTCGGGTTAACAACCTTGCAAAGACGACACCATTTGTTTCTGTCTCTCCTCGTTTGAGTGTCAATTGACTGAATTAAATGCCTAAGACCTAACTTGCTCCTGGCCTGTGGAGTGAGCTAATTGGAAGTGACTACAATTTATCTGCTTCCTGCTCTGGTTCGTGACATAGGATTGGGTCGTGGCTCTGGTTAATTAACAGGTAGGCTCCGGGCCCAAGCGATCCTGTCCCAGGTTGTCTTCTCATCCTTCAGCGGCTCTTCGTGCTTCCTTTTGGTTTGCTTTGGAGGAAACCCTGATCTCTTATCTCATGTGACACATTAGAACTGTAGATAAAAACACAGAGCAGCTCTGATCTCATTAGCTTCCTTGGAAGGGCAGAGAGGACTTGGGGAGATCTGCTGTCTCATTCACTGCTGGCAGATACGTGCTTTCAAAGAGCCACAAAGGGAAAATGCCCAAGGAGCCTCCAAATCCTCAAGGAGCCTCCAACAGAGAGCCTTGGGTCATCCCATGGAGAGACTCAAGCTGAAACCCAAGGTGGTTTCTGTGAACACACAAAGGGATCTGGAGAATCAAGCTTGACCCTGAACACACAGGTCACTTTTTCCAAATGCCGAGTTAAAACCTGGAGTCTCAGTGGGGGGTGAGGCTCTGGAACCTTCTATCTCTTCCTTAAAGGAACAGGGATTGACGGCAGTGCGATCATCTGGGGTGTCACCAGGCCTACGAGCAAATGGATGCTGCTTGCCGAAAGGGAGAATGCAAGGGAGAGACTCAGCACACAGACAGGACCACCCTGGAATCAAGCAGTCACCGCAGTTGGTCTCTGCTGTGCTGAGGGCGATGCAGCGTCACCGCATCTGATGTGACGTTAGCATTGTGCAGAAGCAACTTGGGGTGGATACGGGTATGTGGGAATTGGACAAATGCTACACACCGGCTGTTCCTTCACATTGAACCAGTCTTTTCTAATTCCAGATGCTTACAGCACCAAACAAACAAACAAACAAACAAACAAACACCTTGGGAGAGTGGCTGTGCAAAGTCGCTGTAAGAAACCACTATCGGCTGCCTCTATCGATATTCATTGATGCAGGTGTTCTCACAGGGTAAAGGAGCTCATTCTTACAGAACTGATAATGCTGGCCACCAAGCTTTCAGTCCCACTGGGTGCCCCCAACCCCTTGAAGCACAAAAATGAGCGATGGAGGGCTTCTCCGGTAGGCTCGCTGAAGAATGATCCTTGGCAATGTGTTGTCCAATAAAACACTACTGTTGTTAAAACCCAGCCAGAAAACTCGAGAAATCTGGAAGGGCTCGTGGGAGTGGAAATTCTGAGAGTACAGAATGGCTCTGCCATCCTGCACCAGCTTCCACAATGTCTTTTTCTTCCTGGCTTCCGATGACGTTTCTCTAGCATCCTTCAGGGGACTCGCCTTCCTGTTTTCTAGACCAAACCAGCTGAACTGATCGAAAACCAACCATTTGAGAGCAAATCTTAAAGAATCTGTGTTGAAAATTATTTCAAATGATTCATTATCTGGCTTCCTTATCCAGCAGATCGTAACCCTCTGACCCCTGTCGTGCATGGTAACCGTTCTCTACCCAGCTGCAAAAATCCGTGGACATCGCGAGTGAAAGACAGCACACTGACGTATTTAACAGATGATAATTGTTGCAGACACTGAATGCAAGACACAGGAGATGCCCGGTCCATCCCTGACCTCAGGAAGATTGCAGTCGGCTGGGGAGGAAGAGGCTCACAAACTGATAAGTAAAATATGTTACACAAAGCAATAGGCATAGACCCAGGCTCTTATGGGAAACACCTGAATAGAGATTTACTGAGTTTTTTTTTAGGGGTGGGGTGCCAGACTGAGCTAGTTACCTCAATTTCATATAACTAAGGGTATCATTTTTAGAATAAAATAAATATAACCTTGCCTGTAAAACATCTACTCAGAGAGAAAGTATTTTACCATACCTTAGCATATTCGTGTTGGCAATGAGCGTGGCTTATTAACAGTTAACTTCATAATTCATTAAAGCCAACTTGAAAAGAATGTCAATTTAATAAAGTACTGTAATTTATTACATAAAATTATATAATTCATACTCTTTCATTAACTCAGACAAATCTCCCTACAGATTAGTGAAGTCATGGTACAGACATGATTTCTTAATTCAGGCATCAGTGAGCTAGGCTTAGCCTACTCAGGTGGGCAAATATTTTTTGTCAAAGAAGATCTCATAAATAGGCTTTTAAAGGTAACTATCACTGGGAAATAGTTTGGGAACAAACTGAATTGCACACTTTGGATCGCCCTTGTAAAGGTTTACCTGTGTTCATAAATGTGTGCATGTAATATACATGTGTCCCTACAGGTCATAAAGCTAACTTTTTGTATGTGGTGTGTCACCGTAGGCTTCAGATCCTTCAACACAGTCTTCCTTCTTTGTGTCCTTTTCATTGCCAGACTCTGAGCGAGCAAATACGTCCATAATTGGAGTTTCAAAAGTACCCATGACTTCGTTTTACCAAACGTTAATGGTTTTCAATTACTGTTACTAAAACACTGGGCATTCCAAGAGCGCAAACTTCATCATGGGCTTAATTGTGCAGTGGGACGATGTGGAGTAAGATGGGAATTATGTATCACACTGGTCACGTGCGTTCCTAGAAATTCATTAACACGTGTATTTTTAAACCATGAAAGCAGGTTTTTACAGCAGTCAAAGATCAGTGCGGACACTTGCCACATTCCAGCAGATGGCTGGACAAGCTCATAGGAGTAAACATTATTGTTTTCTTTTACTGGAAGATTTCTTTTGTCTGATCAGTAAGTGGATACTGCAAGCTTCTGAAAGGAAGAGTATTTCCAAGCAGATGGAATTCATTTAAATGAGAAAGATAAGAGGAGACAGACTGGAGCAGTGGCCCTGGGATCCCATATGGAAGCAGCCCGTCTGGAGCAGGGCTAAGCCCCGCACGTCTCCTGCGATGGTGGTCGGTGTTAGAAAACCCGCTGCTAAACACGGCGCGCTGGCTGATGCACAGTGCTGAAACCTCCCTGACTTGTATGAAGTGCTGTTATTCCTATTATGGGCATTATTATAGTTATCAGCTTATTTCACATAGTGCTTCTTTTGGCAAACTTTAAATCGCCATACCGATGTCCGTCTCAGTGACACCTCTACGAAGGAGACGGGCCACAGGACTATGACATGAGCTCCATGTGCTGAAGGTGCAACACAGCCTTTCCCTCTAACCAGAAATATTATTTGATAATAGAGCTAGCCACCTCCATCGATAGATGGATGGATGGATGGATGGATAGATAGATAGATACCACTACCATATACCATGGTGTATTACATATACCATCATCTTTATACCATCATGTATATACCATCATATATACATGGATTCTTTTATTGTAACAGAACTGGATCCACCTTTATTTAACTAAAGCGAGAAAGGGATGTTTATAATGAAGACTCAGATTTTGTCATGAAGACACAGACATAGCCAATGAAACTAGACATGGGGACTGAAAAGCTACCCTGAGTCTCGGGCAGCTTCTGTACAGATTTGCTCCATCATTCCTTTCTGACCATCTTTCTTTGCTCTGCAGGGACGTGTGGGTTTATGATGCCCCACTCCTCCATGGCTCCTGGGTTTAGGACATTGTCATTCAAAAGACCAACTTGGACTGAAATGGAGTCTTTTGGTCCCAGTTCTAAAATCCCTGGAAGAAAAAGCTGATTAGGTGAACTTAGATCAGATGTCCACTCCTAGTCCAACAAACTCTGGCCAAAGGGGTGCGATCCGGAGCAACCAGTGTGACTCCTGGGGCATCCAGTTATGGAAGTGGAAGACGTATTTAAGGATTGAAGAACATCAACATAAGACAGGCAGACCACCCTGAATGTGGCCATGCCAAATAACTAATAATTCATAGCACTCTATAGCTTACAAAAGTGCTTTCATATATATTTTCAAATTTTACCTCATTTGCTCTTCCTAACACCTTTCAGTAGGTTTCATTCATCCTATATTGCAGATGAAGAAATAGGAGCCGGGCAGACTGTGTGGCTTGCCACAGTCACAGGGCTGGAATGCAAAAGCACTAGAAGACAGACAGATTTTCTGGCTCCAAATTCAGCGCTCTAGAATGCCAGTTGCCAAATTTGTGAGCCTGGGTGAACTTGATGACACGTGTTTTTGTTTATTTTTTTTTCCTGAAAACAAGACTTCCAGTCTCTCCCCTGAGAAGGCTCCCCTCGCCCCACCCTACCAAATACACCTGCACACCCTGGAATGACTGTCCCACGTGTGTTCACGAAGGAGTTGACCGCACAGACTCGGCGTGTGGCTTTACTCAGCTTTTCCTGCTGCTCCTCTGCAGACCCTCCCCATTGCCTCTGTTGGTAGGGCACTTCCAGGGACCCTGATGTTTTCCCCAAAGGACTCCTCGCTGATGGTTCCAAAGCTCCCCTCACTGAGGTTGCAGAGCCAGGCTGAGGTCCCCAGGGACCAGATCGTGGCCCTCCCGTGTCATCACACCACTTCACCTAAGCCACAAAGCAGCCTGCCTGGAACCACATTCCCCAGATTTGTCGGAAACAGATTTCTGCTTCTCCTCCTGACCTCTCTCCCAAGCAGCTCCAATGACGTCAAAAGGGACATGCAGGCGGGGGACATGGGCATCCCTTGCACCTCTGTTTCTCTCCCATTCTCTGCTTCTCTTTCATTCATTCATCCATCCTTCCACCTAGCCATTCTTTCAACAGATATTAATTTAGTGCTTACTATGTGTAAGATGTGCATTGGGTGTTGGGAAACACGGGGGTCAACAGGGGAGTCCAGGTCTTCCCCGTCTTTGGGTTCACTTCTGGTTCAGGATGGAGGTGGAAAACAAACAAACAAATGAAGAAAACCAAACAAATGAGGTTGGAGAGTGCGGTGTTTGGAGCTGGAAAGGGAACGGGGCCAGAAGATGAAGGATTACTAGAAAGCTACAAGTTCAGCCTTTAATCTATTGTCCGTGGCAAGTCTTAGTCGCTTTTAACTGAATAGTGAGTACTCAGGTGATCAGATCTTAAAAAGACCACTGTGGTGGCATTACTCAAAGTGAACTGGAGAAAGACACAGATGCCAGTTAGGTGTTGGCTGTAGTAGAAACCCAGAACAGATAAGATGGTGGCTTGAGCAACGGTTAGTGGCAGTAGCGGTATTAGAGAATCAACCGGAGTTAATGATTAATTGGCTGTGGGGGTGGGAGAAAGGAGCGTGGGCTCTAGACTGTTAAAACATGGCACCACCATAAATTTTACACAATGACAATACGTAGAGTTTTAATACCTTTCTGATGGTTATTAATTACCATTATTGGCATCATTATTCTTATCACTTCATATTTTATTATCTCATTGGGACTGGCTGAATTCATGTTATTCAGAGAGACAGTATGATATAGTGAGAAATGCAGGGACTTGGGAGAGCGGAGAGAGATCGTTATGAAATTCTGGCTGTATCCTAGAGAAGCAAGTGAATTTGGGCAAGATGGACGACCTCTCCAAGACAGTTGATGGGAGGATGCAATGCCTCTCTGCCGGTTATTGTGCAGAGCAGGGAAAGTTTATATTAAGTGTCTGACTTAGTGCTTCATTGCCTGACATGCAGTGGGTGCTCAATTAATGGTCGCTATTATTAGAACATTCATATAGCACTTAATTTGACAAGCCAAATGACCATTTCGCTGGTTATTTTTCACAGCAATTTTATCAAATAACAGTGAAGGTAATGAAAAGAGATGAAGTCATTAAGGTGGGGGGCCGAGGGATTCAGAGTGTTGTGTCTACCCTGGTCTGCCAAGGACTTTACACGGGATGGACCATACATGTTGAAGTTCAGGAGTCTCTGTGCAGAATATTCTGCCCCTGCGTGAGGAACCATTAAGCGATGGATGTTAATGGGTAGTTCATGAATTTTTAAAGCCAAGCTTCATCGTCAAGCAAGTTTAAGAAATGCTGGGCTTTGTTAAACGAGTTTCTTTTCTGCAGAATTTACCAAAGTTTTAAACATTCTCAAGTGTGCTGCAAATCTCCAAGAACGGAGATAAAATGCAGCAGCTTCCAAACTGATTTGATGATGGAACTGTTTCGAGACTAGTTTTCCACCAAACATGAGTTAGGGAAATTTTGCAACAGAAGGTATTTTCTTGAGTATCTGCATCTCGTGTGTATCTTGGCTTCACTTTAGAAATAGCCACCATATCTGAGAGACACAGTAAAGCAATTTTTTTTCATGACTCAAGAAAAGAGAATGTTCAAAATTTCCAAATATAAGGACCTTGTTATTCCTTGACATGGTCAGAAAAAAATCTTAAAAAGAAGAAAATAAAATTCATGGGAAGTAGAGAAAAATTAGCCATTTCCATTTTATCTTTATGTGTATGTAGAATAAGTCAAATGACCCCTTTGGTGAACACGATCATACACCCATGTAAGGTATAAAGAGGCTTTTCCCTGTATATATATTTGAACTGTAGAAACTATGAAAATACAAAACAATAAATAATCATCTTTAAAAATATGTATCCATCCTCATCCATTGATTTGATAGATAAACAGGCATGTTAATTACAACTGTATGCATATACCATTGGAACAGCACAAAAATCAGGGTGAGTAATGGTGCCCAGGAAGAAGTAACGGTACACAAAATAAATCAGTGGTTGGCTATTAAACTGCAATTTCAAGTGGCACTGATATTAACATCTGTCTAATATCTGTGGTTGAGACAGTATTGCAGAGTCTGGTTCAGTTAGCGCCCTGACTCACCCCCCGGCTGTGCCTCACTTTCCTCCTCGGCCAGTCTCGCTGACAAGGCTGAAGGGTCATATTCTTAGCATTTCATTGTGTGGTTTTCTTGGTTGGTCTTGTACCTTTAGTAGATTATCAGCCATCATAATTTTGATTTGGATATTTCAATATACAGCCAGGATGTGTTTCACTGATTCCTGAACATGTTTTACGGAATTTATCTTTCTTTGCAGATAACATGACTCCTGCAAAATGGAGACATCATGAAACTCTTATTGCTCCAAAATCATGCTCTTGGTGTTACAACAGGTTATCTACATTTTCCTAGAAAGACACTGGTTCCCTGTGGCCCACTCACCTTTTATTTATTTTTAACTCATTAAAGCATGTCTTTGTGTCCATTTTCAGAAGTGTGTGTCCTGTGCATTAGATTCTGTCCAACAAGCGCTCCCTGTGCAGTGATCCCTTGTATCATTGCTACAAATTGTCAGTGCCCCGGTGAAATGAAGATATTGATTTCGCCATAACTCCTTTCACCACCTCCATAGGAGGCTCTTTCTTCGGATACAGAAAATGCATTAAAACCCCATGCTGTCATGAGGTAGATTAATACCCTTGAGTCACAGCTCTCCTTGGAAACTGCATCAAACACCAAGCATTAGAACTGGATTAGGAGCCACTGAGACCTTTGAACATCCCAAGACTGCCATTCTGTCCTGTCCCATGTGAACGATGGCTCCATTTGCAAATAGAGTCATGAAAATGAAGATGCCTGGGGACAGGAATGCATAGATGCCCCAGTGTCCGGTCCCCACACACAAAGCAAAGTGGACAGTCATGGGGATAGTGCACCCAGATGTATAACCAAGTGAGGAAGAAAAGGCAGAAAACTCGGTAATGTCAGGTACCTGCAAATGCTTTTGAAATATAATTTGATAAAAAAAAGACACCCAAGAAAAGAAATGATTTACCTAAGTGACTTCTTGACCCGTCAAAAGCACCATTTTCCTAGAACTTCCTTCCAGTACCTGCTTCCTGCTCTCAGCCTTCTGGGATAACGACTTCCACTGCCCCCTAGTTCAACCCTCCTGACTTGCCTGTTACCCCTTAGAACTGGTGCCCACTCAGGGCTCCCTGACGTGCCAGTGGGTTGAGCTGATTACCTGCTTTCGTATTCTCATTGCTAATTAGCATGACTTTAATTTCAGTTTTTTCCAAAACCCCTTTAAAGCAGACTTGGCATTCCTCTCACCATATAAAACATCTATTTTTCTTATTTTATCCTTTTGTAATAAACAAAGAGCTTCTCCCCCTAGAAAGAAGTACAGAGTCTGTTAGGGAGAACGTAACTCTGATTCCTCTGAGCACCAAAAAGAGTTTGATGACAACCCCTCATATGGTGAGAGTCTATTTGGCTGTCAGGAGGTCCTCAGTGGACAAGCAGTTTAAGGGACTAAATGGGTTTAAGAGCTGGACTGCAGTGGATTCAGGATCAGAAAATGAGGCAATGACATTTGTGTGAATGGAGACTGTGACTCTGAAGAAAGAGAGAGAGAGAGTCAACTCAGGCTGAGGAAGGGTGGAGCATTTGTTGGCTTGGGTGGTCAGTTTTGTCTTGGTTCCCTAGAAAATCTCAGAAAATCCCTCCAGGGGAAAATCAGAGCCATCCTGTGCATCTCTGCTGCAGTCAGTCCTCTTGGTGCTAAATGAGGCGCCAAGGGCTTCTTTAAGGACACAGCATATTTGAATGGACTGTGTTCAGGTGGCATAGCTCATAGAGGACTATGTAATGGTAATGACTATGAAAATTAATGACCTGCTTACTAAAATAAGAGAGTTAAAATGATTTTCATTCGGCGGGCATCAAGAAGTTTAAAGTTATAAATTATTTTATTATTGTTTATTCTGTTTTTTATTGAAGTAACATTGGCACATCATGAGAGGTGAAGCATGGCGCAAGCACTGAGGATGAGAAGCAAGTGTTGCCATGTTACCGCCGCCCCACCTCATCTGGACCCAGCCCTCATCCACCTCCCCAGAGGCAATCACTTATCATTCCTTTTTGGTTTTACTTCCCTCAGTGTTTCTGTCAATTCCTTTAAATAATAAATTCCATCTGCATTTTATCACCAACCTCAGACTTTACATGTTGGCCATGCATTATTACAACCACGGGAGCCCAGTTATGCCACATCGGCCCATTGCTCCTCTCTCACTTTTTTCCCAAGAAAAATACAATCCCATCACAGTTTCTCCAATGGTTACCTCGGGTTCCATCAATGACTGAATGGTACAATGATAAGTTACTTTAAATCTTCAAGTGTGACAGAACACATTTTTTTTTTCTCATTTATAGATATACTTGATTTGAATGGGACTATAGTTTGAACTGCAAGATTCCATGACAACCTTAGAAGCATACCTGCAATGCGCATAAATAAAATGGAAGCTTGTTTAAATGAAGGCTGAGATGCAAAAGTTAAATAAAGAGCTTAAATGGTGAAAAAACAAATTGGATTTCTCAACTTACTTTCCCTTTGATCATCGAAGGTGTTGCATATTACATTTCGATATCTCGGAGAGTCAAGTGGTAAATTTATAGAGCATCATTCCATTTAAATGAACAGCAGGACGTATTTGCAGAAACAGATTATTGTTTCTTGGAAATTTATTGACACCTGCTTGTTTTTCTTCACCCCCGTTGCCATGTAGATTTTCTATCTATCATGTGTGAATTCCATTCTAATTTTTAAAAATAAAAGATAACGGAACTGAAAGATCTGCTTCACCCATGACAGCTAGTGACAAACGCAGTCAAACAGAAGGGTGGGGAGTCACCCTGGAAAGCTGGAAGGGGGAACCCAAATGGCAGAGGAGCAGAGGACCCGGCTGTTTCTCTCACTTGCTGCTAAGTAGGTACATTGCCTGTATCTACCCAAGCTCAGTGAATGCCTCGGAGTTTGCAGCCTCTGTGGCTGCTGAAAAAAAGAATTCTGTGATGTTCTAAAATCAATTTGATGAATGTGGAAAGCAGCAAGAGGGGGCTTCTGTCCCAAGCACTTAAATAACCCAAAAACCCCTGGGAATAAAGAACACCCCTTGCTGGACCCAGACACCCATCTCACTCCCTAGCTTGGACTTTCAAGTCTTTGATACCAGAAATGTATTTGGAACAGAGTCCCACTGCGGCCAACAGACTGATGAATGATCTCAGCCCGCTTCCACGGCCCTCAGTTTGACATTTCACTATGGAATTTTAGAAGTGTTTTATTCTTCAGTCAAGGTCAGAATGGGGTTCAAGTTTTGTTGTTGCATGGGGTTTTTGTGTGTGTGTATGTGATGCCTTCCTACACCTTTAACATCAAAGGTAGAATATACAATTTGATCCCTCTACATTTTATATCCCCCTGAATCTAACTATTCTGGGATCTTTTCTTTCCTTCTTAAAATTAAACAAATAATTTCCAGCGGAAAACTTCCTGTAAGATTTGAATCTTGGGAAGATTCCCGTGTAATTAATTTAAGGTGCGTGTCATACACGTTTGTGGTTTTGCTTTGTTTTGTTTCTAGGTGTTTTTTTTTTTTTTTTTGACCTAAACCTGAACACATCATACCAGCCGGAACATGGTCACAGCTATTTATCACATAAAGCCAAATGGAAAAGGCTGAACTCCTTAGAACTTCCACAATCCTATTTCAGATGTAGTTTTTCTTCTTTTAGGTTTGGATTTGGAAAGAAGGGTTTGTATTCAGAAAAGCCAATACTTTGAAGTAGCTCAAAAGCCTAGAGCCCGAGGGTCCGAGCTGGCTGCTCAGAGCAAAATGAATCCGACTGGAAGAGACACTGGATAAATCAAGAGGCAGGAGCCAGGGAAAAAGGCAGGTTGGGGGACAAATTAAAGGCTAGCCACAGTAGCCCTGCCCTGCCTAATCCAGATCTTTGTGACTCCAAAGCCACACCATGCCATCTCCTTCACTACCTTGCAGCTAAATGCCCCCAGGGGTTCAGTTCAAATCTTTTTCCTTTTGCTGATTTCACCAGGTGTTCTATTCACCCAAAAAAATACAATGACAAATACCACCTTCTTATATTGGGTGAGTAAACTCTGGGTCCCAGTGAAGGAGAAATGCTTCAGTTCACGTAATAAGCTAGGTGGTTTGTAGCTTTGACCTTTCCCGGCATGGCTGGAAGCACTTGATTTAGAATGCATCGAATCTGAAAGGGTCTCGTTCACTCTAGTTTTGGGACGTATTCTTGCAAATAAAAATTGTAATTTGTCATTTTGGAGCAACAGGCCCCCCCCCTCCAGGAATGTGTTTATAAAGGTGTGTTCTGAGACCTGATGCCCCACATCTGTGCCCTACCCTCCACATTTCTTCTCTCCACACTCACGTGGATTCTGCCCCCTTCTTGCTGCTTTCCAAAGCCCTTAAATGCATATTGATGCTGAGGATTAGATCTCCTTCCAGAGTCATTGAAATGAGTTCCTTTGGCTTTTTTCGTTGCTGCTGTTAAATTCCAGTTATTATCTCCGCATGATTTCTAGGTGTTTAAGGAAGAAGATGCTGTTTCTCAGCCTCGGACATGATAGAAATGCTACAAAAGCGATTTCAGAGGGAAATGTTCAGGGCTCATGAATGAAAGGGAGAAAGGACCGTGAAGTGAGCAAAGAAGGGGCCACACTGAATAATTATGTTCACATTTTATTAACTAATTCATCTTTAATTTGCATTGAAATGATAAAGTAGGCATTTTTCCCTCACTTACTCTTCTGCCTGCAAATTTGTTTCAGTGTGATTAATATTTTGCCTAAAAAGAAGCTGAAGACATAAGTTAATCTTAAAAACTACACACAGAAAACTCCCATCCTCACTTTATCCCACTTTCCTTCAAATTCTGGCATTTTATGCAAATATTAACATCAGGAAAACTGGAAACGTTTTCTTCAAAGAAATGTTCGCCATCTATAGCCTACCAAAATATTCAAGCTTCCAAAAATGGTCAACTGGATGGCCGTAATTTAGCAGTCTATCTGTATTTTATACTGTCCCCATTAGTTCTTTGAAATGCTTCCTGATGACTTACTGTGTGCCAGACACTGTCCCCATCACGTGCCCAAGCCTGTAGTAAACTAAATATTCGTTGTGTTCTGGGGCATATGGTGATGCTACTCTTGGTTTTCCATGACCTCCTAGGCCGGTTCAAAGTCCACTTTTCTTCAAAAGTCTTTGCTGAATCACCCCTCACTTCCAATTTAAAGAATTATCTTTGCAAATATTAGACGCATGGGAAAAATTTTCAGTAATTTGTCAAAATACACATGAACATCTTCTTGCCCTGGTTGGTCCAGAGTGACGAAACTATTTTTCTCTATGACTGATTATTTTGGATACATTCTCTTATTGTAATAATAGCAGCTTTATTTTTTTCTCTAAAAGCATCAGTACAACTCATAATGGCACTTTTTCTCCAAAGCTGCTTCTATGTTCATGAATGAAGTCCTCAGGAGCCACTTAAAACCTGAAGGTTATGTCATGATAATCACCAAGGAGACGAGAGCCTGTGTGTCATTTGAGGAAGGAAATAGGAAAGCTGATTTAGTTTGGGATACCATGATATGATAGAAGAAAATAGTATATGATTGTCCGTATAATCTTTTTCCTCCCTTAAGCCTTAAGAAGAACGCCATCCATGCCAGATTCATTTCTAAGGCTTCACTGTGTAGAATTGGGGTAATGCTTGAGAGAGAATTCAGAAGTCTGATCTCGGCAATTCATCCTGGAAAGGACGGAGAGTTATTTATAGATGAGACTATGAGATGGGGGTGGGAGGGTGCTAACAAGAGGAGCAACATCTAGAACATAGTGTATTTGACAGAGAGTTTGGGAGAGTTTCAAGAATGAAAGTGGGGAGGGCATAGCTCAGTGGTAGAGGGCTCGCTTAGCATGCACACGGTCTGGGTTCAATCCTCAGTGCCTCCATTAAAATAAATATGCAAGTCAACCTAATTACCTCCCGCATCAAAACACCAACACAAAAGAATGAAAGGTAGACTTACTTGGTTAGCTGCCTTTATATGATTTCAAAAGATGCAGAAGACAGATTGATGAAGTGATTAAAAGTTTTTTTTTGCTGTTTATTATTATTAAGGAAACTCTCTTTTGGGTTTTTTGTTTTGATTTGTTTTGTTTTTTGTTTTGCAATGACTGACCTATTTGAATTACTCTAAAATACTTTTGGATGTCAAAATTGGTCCCTCGAACGTGACAGTGGATGTCCCAGTTTCATAGGAGTTCCATTTAGGTTGCTGTGTTGGGGTTAATAGAGATATAGCAGAGGGGAAACGTCTGAGAGGTATTGAGAGATCTATGGCTTGTGTTTAGATCAGCGAAGGCTTAGAAAGATTTATAAATCATTCGTAGGGTTGTGGCAGCTGACGCCACAGGGGAGGGGGGTGGTTCTTTGAGGAATGTAGTGTAGGAGTGAAAAGTCAGAGGCCACAGCCTCAAGAAACACACTTATCTAAACGAAGGCTTGGGGAGGTGGGGCATACAGACACTGACGTTGGATGCTTAGGAATAAACAGGTAAGGAGCCCTGTAGTTGGCGAAGTAGGCATTTAAACAAAACAAAATCTAATGAGAATGACTGAGGAATGCAGTCTTACCAGAAAAGGCTGCACCTTTGGAGTTTGAAATCAAACAGAGTAGGAGCATGGATGCAGAAACACCATGGACAAGAGTGATGACTGTCTCCAAAGGAGAGAGTGATGCTGACAGAGTGGCTGGCAGCTATTTATTTTAATGGGAAAACTGGCAGAACGTGTGTCAGTCTTTGAAGGGAAGACCCTTAGGTGGCCAGTTGTCAGGGTGGGTGCAGGGAAAGAGGCCATGTCAGGATCTGGGGACAGCAGAAGGGCCTCAGCAAAAATGGCAGCTTCAGGGCCTCTAAAAGCCCACTTCTCCACAAAAAGCAGCAGGAACATTGATAAAAATTGTCAAAATCAACCATTCTACAACTCTGGGAAGTTAACCAAAGACTTGCAACAATGCAAGGAGTCTTTACTCAAGGACCTAGGGGAGCAGGGCTCCCTCCTGCTCGACCCAGGGCTTCTCTGAGTTTCTTTCTGGAAGCATCGCCACTATGCAGGCTGCCATCCGGGCTCTGATCTGTGCTTGGTAACAACAAAACCCGCTGAGTCTCCAGGTACCCTCTCTCCTCCCCTAGAAGAGCTTTACTTGGTTCAGATAAGAGAGCTCAAGAGGGCACAAGATTCTACGGGGCTGTGAAAATGGGGTCCAGACTAGAGAAGTGGTGGGAGGGACGTGCTGTGTGTATCTGTACAGAAGAAATAAAATATGTATAAGTTGGAATAAATCTACTTGATTATAAATAATTTTACTTTCATATTTCCAACTAATTCAATTCTTTTCTGAGTTTTCTGATAAATGCACTGAATAGTTTTTGAAGACTCATTTAAGTCTAATATTTTTATGATGATTACAATTCCAGAATGGCATTAGATGTCAATATAATACTGTTTTTTCCCTCAAACTTTATAATGTGCTTTGTATCTTTACAAAGTCTTATATATGCGGGATCACATAATCCTCATGAAAGTTCTGTGAGGAAGGTGACATGATTCCCATTTTACAAATGAGCAAAGTAAGGCTCAAAGGGACAATGCAATTTGCCTGAAGTCATCAAAAGAGTGAATGGTGGTCAACATTTGTTCCCCACATTTTCTTCTTCGCCTCCACCTCTTCCTCCTTCTTTTTAAATATCTTTAAAGTTTGAAAAGTATACAGTCATAATGATCACTCAAGTCAAAAAATAAAACATTACTACAAATATAGAAAACAAACTTACCGTCACCAAAGGAAAAAGGGGTGGGGAGATGATAAATTAGGAGTTTGGAATTAACAGATACACACTAATGTACATAAAATACATAAACAACAAGGACCTACGGTGAAGCACAGAGAACTATATTCAACATCTTGTAATAACCTATAATGAAAAAATATATATGTATAACTGAATCACCTGGTTGTACCCCTGAAATTAACACAATATTATAACGTGACTATACTTCCATTAAAAAATTAATTTAAAAAATGAAAATAAAGCATTATCAGAGCCCCAGAGGCTCCTTTGGTGTCATCTCTTAACCATTATCCACTTACTACCCCCAAAAGGTAAATACTATCATTACAAATATGGCAATACTTCAAAAATATTTCTACACTTTATATTTTTCTATGCACATATCCACCTCTAAAGACCATGACTGTGTTTGTGCTTTCTGCAGTACATAGAATCTCTATGTATGTGTGTGTATAAACACATAGATGCCTGTGTGCGTGTCTGTGTATACATATACATATATATAGTTTGAATCTGACATTTTTCACTCAAATTATGCTTTATCCATGTATCCATCCAAATATTGGAATATTATTCTTAACCCATTCTAGTTCTTTTACTGTTCAAGGAAGAATAAAAAGAGTCCCCAAAGTGTGATATTTCTCAACAATACCTCAACAAAGAGTAGCAGTTTTGATCCAGAAGTAATGTAAGCTTACAAACTAAGAAATGCGTCATTAACAGCACCCAAAGCACCCTTAGAGCAGATCACAGATCGGCTGGGGTAGAAGAAAGTATACACAAATTAAAAACAGAGGACAAGTAATAAAGGTTTTTAAAAAGCCTGCAACATTCAAATGAGCTTAAATTAAAAAAGAAATTATTGGTTCAAGTAAGGTTTGAGCTTCAGGCACAGCCAGATCAAGGAGCTCAAATGATGTCAACATTCGGTGTCTGTACCCCTTGACTCTGTTTTCTTCTGTGTTAACACCATTCTTAGGTAGGCTCTTTATGCATAATGTTCTCCAGCAGATCTGGATTGGCTTCCTGAATAACCCCAGTGGAAAAGAAGGGTTTTCTCTCCTAAAAAATTAAAGGGCCAAGAAGTACTCTTACTTGCCTGGGATGATCATAGGCCAATCCCTCATTCGCTATGCTGTGCTCTGATTGGCAAGTCTGGGTCCCATTCCTGCTCCTGAAGCTGAGTGGTGGGGTTGCCCACACACGAGACAAGTGCAGAGAGTGGCAGAGGGCTAGAGCTGCCAGGTTCAGAAAATGAAAACACAAGACACCCAGTTACATGTGAATTTCAGATAAATGATGACTATGGTGTCAGTATGCCTTATGCAATGGTGGGAATATATTTATCCCCAAGTTACTCATTGTTTTTCTGTAATTCAGATTTAGCTGGGAGCCCTGTATTTTATCTGACACTCCAAAAAAACGTTTTATGAAGAAAGTTGGAATGCTATTACAGAAGGGGGAAATAGGTGCTCAGCAGGCAAAAGTGCAAATATCTGCGAAGAGCTGGCCAAAGAAGAAGCCAGTGTCTCTCTTTATCCTCCTGAAACTCTAGAATCCGGGTTACAAACAAACGTCATGATGCCAATATCCCCAATTTCCAATCCCAGTATTTAAAACACTTGGAAAGAACATAAATGATTCCAGACTTTGTCGAAGTGATTTGTTCACCTACAAAGTCACTTTCTTCTTCCCTGACTGTTCAAATAAAGGGCTTGGTTTCCATAAACCCGAATGCTCCAGGAGGCTTCAATGAAAATAAGTCTATCAATCCCAAATGTCCATTTAACTAAAGAAATAATTCACTGAAGTACAAAGAATCACAGGTTAGCGTTAAGTGTCACCACCCAAAGCTCCCTCAGGCAGAAGTGAGAAGAGAATTTGATCATTACGATCTCTTGAATCCAAATCTGATCCCTGATTCACAAAAGATAAAATGTTTATTTTGGCCATTAATGTAATTTAATTTATACAATTAAATTTGAGATCATATCAAGATTGGAAAAATCAGAATTCACAAGGTTTTGGATTGTAGCACACTTGCACTGAGTGCCCCAATGACAAGAACATTTTGCAGAGGGACAACATACTCCACATGAGATAAACTAAAAGCTACGTAAGTGTCCATTTGTGTGCATATGTAAAAATCCATATAGAGAAATATTTATTCTTACTTATTTCCTATGGCGATCAAAACATGATTTTAAGGAGAGGTAATTTTACACATTACAAATCTTCCACTTAGTTGATTAACAAAAACATTTTAACCAGGCGTCAGATCCCTCCCTGAGTCCCCCTGGACCTCCCCTCTACCCCTCCCTACACCTGTCCAAGCTGAGTGTGTCTCAGGAATCAACGCGAGTAGCCATGGGAAGTGAGACAGGTGCCTTGCTTCATACCAACATGTCTATTTTCCATCCCTATTTGTGGTTGTCAGCTTTCCACGTATCATCCTCTCCCTCTTCTCTTTCCCTTTTTCTTTCTTCCTTCTCACACCTGTGTTTGTGAAACAACCGTAAGATCTTTTTACAAAAGCAAAGCATAGCAGCTAGGGGTTGTTTGTTTCACATACCTTCTGGCGAGCGCCGCTCCGCAAATGTCCAATTTGCACTTCCATCCTGCCAGCCTCTGGGGAATTTCCTTTTCTTCATTGCTTTGTTTGTGGACATTTCTTTGCTGTGCATGGGTGTATATATTGGGGAGGAAGTTCGTGGGGGGCAACATAATCTTAGGGGTCTGGGCTTAGCTATTATCATTTGTGATAGAGCGACAACATTCAGGGGTTCAACGGAACCCCAACAACCTTTCTAATAAGAGAATAAACTGGGACTTACTAGAAACCGTCATTTGCTACAAGGGAAACAACCAACATCTTATTTGCATATGTGCATATCAACAATGCAATTAGGGCAAACTTCTTAGGGAACTGGATGGAGAAGGTAATTAACAAACTGTGCCACGCATTTTAATGTGACCGTAGAGAAGTAGATTATTTGGTATTGCCAAATTCTGCCACTTTAGAATAAAATGCCCTGGGATCTTTCAAGGAAAATTCTCTCAAAATTGCACTGCTACTAGGGAACTGATAAAAGCAAGAACTATTTCCTTAAGATGCCAGTAGCTCAAAGGCTCACTACATTAAATCTCTTCAATGGAGATGCTTCTTATGGTGCTTAAATTCAGGGTACATGATGAGATGGAGTTGAAACTTAGGACCCCAAAGCTGAAGAAATTAGGAAAAAGTACTTCCACATTCTAAATAGAAGTAGCAGGCAGCTCCATCCTATATTTACTAAAAATTTATCAGAACTCCTATAAAATAATCAGCACGCATCATTCTGATCACTTGCCTCCATTTAAAAGGGAAATGAAAAGAGTCCTTGAGCTTGAGCATTGTGGACCTAATAGCTGTGGCATTCCCCCTTTATTCCACCCAAAGGAGAAAGGGTTAAGAGCACTGCCTTAGGAGGGTCTATGTAAGGCAAGATGGGATGCTCCATGGCTGGCTGGACCCTATAGCTGGTGCCGGGAGCAAGACAGCAAGCCTTGTGAGTGATCTGTGGCCCTGGGGCACAGTGACTGGTGCTCGTGTTCCCCCTGGTGAGTTCACAGGACCTGAGATTTGCCTGAACCTCCGTGTGAGAGCAAGGGCTGAATTAGGAAAACCCTGCGCTTGAGTCAGTTGGCTTGGTGGAGCGTGTGTGTCTAATTGGATTAGCAGATGCCACAGTAAGAGGTTGAGGAATGGGGGATTCCCGAGGTCAACCCAAGAGCGCTTCACTCGCCCAAGGGAATTGTCTGAAGAGGCGGTCCCTGTGTGTTTTGAGGGTATCTAGTATTTGTTTTGGCCAGGCATAACTAGACACCCAGACACGGAAATGGCTTAGGAAGAAAGAAGTTGATTATATGCATGGATCCCTGGAAATAGGTGCCGTGCCACATTAACACGAGGGGGCCACGTGGGGAAGCACCAGGGTCAGTCAGGGGTCCGAGGCAGCAAAGGGAGAATGTGGGCAAGAGCCTTACTGTGGTTTCCACAGGAAGGAATGGGTGAAGCTGGGCAAGCAAGCTTGCAATTAAGTAATTTCAATAATTTCAGCAGGTTCTGGGGCACAGGGTCTGGTCCCTGGCCCTGGAGAGTTTAGGGCAGGTGGAGAGTGGCCCAGGATGTGACAACCCAAAAGAAGAGGTGGTGGACGTGTGGGCTCCGGGCTGGCTCATCTGTGTCTGAATGGTGTGCTGCTTCTGGACAGTTTGTTTACCGTCTCCAGGAACTGGCTGATCCTGAAAGGGGCAGTCCCTCCAGAGTCAGCAAAGCCCCAGATGTCAAAGTATCAGGACACAGAAAATAAAAGACACGGGAACACAGTACAGGTGCCTGCGAGGTGCCACTTCTGAGCTCCGAGGAGAAGCAGGTATTTTGATGCCTGCTGTTCTGGGAGGTTTGATGGTGAACCAGTGTCAGCAAAGAGAACCACAGCCACACCAGGGGTGTAAACTCTTGTCCCTCTCCCCCGAAGTCACTGTCCCCAGATGTATGAAAGACAACCAGAATGGCAGACATATGGCCAACCACAAAAGATACAGGGATTCAGCTCCAGAAACTGCATTTGGGACAGTAATTTTCAGAATTACGGAGTTTGTTCATTTAAAATCAGATGAATACTCACACCTTTCCAGCTTTGCCCCATATACTCAATTTCTTTAAAGTTATCTGTCATCCCACTTTCCCAATTTTTTACTTTTTATTTTAATTCTCTTCATTTAGTATCTATATCTTGCAATTTTTTTTTCCTTTGGTAATGATATGTGAGTGGCTTTTTTTCCTTCTGTGCCCTTACATAAATTTTTGTTGTCTTAACACATAAATTTTTTTCTGGGTTTTGAATTTGAATCAAAGCCATTAATATGGCTAGTTTTGTGTGTGTGTGGAATTGGGTTCTGAAGGGAAGGAAGACTGAGGACTGTTCCTAATATTTGTTATTTTTTTAGATACTCTGCCTTTCTAACTTGATTCATGTAGAGTATTTTTTTAATCCTTTTAATTAAAAAAAATAGTCCCATCTAAATCTTGAAGTGAGTCCATGTGTGTTGATTTGGCCTGATACACAATAGCACATTTGGATCAGCTGACTCAGATTTCTTTACTCAGACAAATGTCTTCTATGCAAATTTTATTTGTTATTTTTATCTCATTGTCTCTAGTTTTTAATTGGAAAACTTTTTTCTATTCTTAAATTGACCTTCTTTCTGTTTTCCATCTCCACCCTTCCATCTTGTAATTTTTTCTTCTTTATCGAGTAGGAATGTGCTCAGATGAAAATAATAGAACACATAGCATACTATGGATTAAATAAGTAGTGCTGTTTTTTGTTTTACATCAAGTCAGAAACGGTGTTTATAAAATAGTAGCACTGTATTAGGCTCATTCTATCGCTTTGTTCTTTGTCTTTGTGTGTGGGCTTGTTACCTCTTAGTTGTAAAAATGGT
Source organism: Vicugna pacos (assembly GCF_048564905.1). Taxonomy (NCBI): domain Eukaryota; kingdom Metazoa; phylum Chordata; class Mammalia; order Artiodactyla; family Camelidae; genus Vicugna; species Vicugna pacos. The sequence goes on from NC_133011.1 coordinate 4,417,344, forward strand.
TGCTGCAACTATGGGCATCGTAGCTGCATTCCAGAGAGTAAATAGAGGGGCAAGAAGCAAAAGGCAAAGCAGGCTTTCTTCCAGTCACATTCACCTTTTTATTTGGAATGGATCAGTTTCACGACTACCTCTGTGCCCCTCTGGCTGGAACTGGTCACACGCCACCCTCACAGGAAGGCGGCAGGGAAAGGGGGTCAGCCACCAGGACCGCCTCCTCCAGCATCTTCCTGTGCTCGCCCTTCATCCTGGGAGAGGTTTTCAAGTTAGTCCTTATTGTAGCTAAGTGGCTTTCAAAACATTCTGCTATTTTGTGTTTGCAACACAGATTTTAATCCTGTGATTTTTCTTTTTGGTTTCCATTTTTTTTCATTTTCAATTTTGATTTAATTTTTTGGTATTTCCAGTGTCTGCTTTTTTATGGCATTCTGCATGGCAGCCTAACTTTTACAACCTTATTCTGCTCTCTCTATATGATTTCCTTTTTTGTTGTTACTTTTCTATGCGGACCATGATTTTGCCTATCTTGTTGGAAACAAGTCTATTTTTTAAATTTCTTCTAATAAACCATTTATAGAGGTGCAATTTCTTCAAACTCTTTCATATAATACACTACTTTTCCTTTTCGCCCACAAGGGACTTTTGCCCCACAAAGTTCCCATGTTATTGATTTTTATTTTTTAATTTACTCTTGATTAAGGAAGAATCTACATCTATGAATTCTCACATATCCCTTATTTGCCTTTGTTCCTGCTCCTAATGTCCACTTCGATGCTTGTAGATCAGCCTCATTCTCAGGTTTCATGTAGTGCATGAATTAATGATTGATTTCTCCACTCCCCAGTCCAATTCCACTATCTATTAGCATCTATCTGTTTGTCTGAGTCAGGGGTACCCATACACTACACTTCCGTTTTCAAGTATAAGGTGAATTTACGTTTAATACTGTTACAGCAACGCCTGACTCGTGGTTAGATCTCAACATGTATAATATCATCATTATCACCTTCATTAACAGAGGCAAGACACGTTAGTCCAATAATCACAGATGCAAATGTAAAAATCCCACCCTGAGATAAAAGGGATGAACACCGTCTCATAAGAGTGTGGAACAAAGGAGCCAGACCCAGCCAGGGAGAAGGCAGAGGGAGGAGGAGAGAGGCTGCAGTTGTGTTACAGAAGGCTTACCCGAGGAAGCAGTGATTAGTTGAGCTGGGAGAGATCAGTCAGGAGTATTTTGTTTGTCAGCAGATGTCTAGCAAGCGGATTTAAATAAAAGGACACTGATTGATTCAAGGAATCGAGAAGTCCAGACCAGATCAGGCTTCAAGTGTGGCTGGATCCAGGTACTTTGTCTCTCCATCCTCTGACTCTGCTATCCTCTGTGTTGGCTTAATTCTTCAAAAGCCTCCACAATTCTCACAAAGACCAAACACCACTCCATATTCACTCACTACCATGTTTGTGACCCAAACAAGAAGGCGGCTTCCCGTTCCCAGTGATTCCAACAAGTCTCAGAAGTGACTCCTCTTTGCCTCTATGGGCCGTCTGCCCTTCTCAAAGTGAACTGCTGAGGCCAGAGAAATCGAACGTTCCTTCACCTGGAGCAAGGACTGACTGACAGAGAGCGAGAGCTCTCCCAAAATAAAGCAAAGAAATTATTACTAAAGAAAAAAATGGGTTCTTGACAAGCAAAAGCAATAGTTGTAACACAAATAATGAAGTCCATAGGTTTGGAGCATCACTTCATGCCAAGGGAACAGCACATGCAAAACAGCAAAGAACAGCGTCCAGGCTTCATTGTCCCCTGACTCTTGTTGCCTCTCTCTGCCTTCAGTACCCCTAGTGTGGTGTCTATGAGGGTTGTAGAAAAATCAGTACCAAATCTGGCCATATCTGAACACCCCTGAGCAAAGGGTAGTGTTCCGTAATTTGAATGTAACCTACATCTCCAAGATGGGGTCCAGCAGTGAGGGAAAGTCCTTCCTTCTGCCGTACCTGTTCAGCTACATTATTTCATTTCAGAGGGTAAAGTGTCCATGGGACGCTGATTATGTTCAGCAAATCAGCTCAAACCAGCTTTTAAAAAACAAGTGGAAGAGGAACTCATTAATTCTGTAATTAAAGAAAATTCCTCTCAGACTCCGGTAAATTGCTGACTTCAGTTTCTAGTGTTATGAGGTTTTTATCTTTTTTGGTGCCATCATGAATTTTTAAACTGAGAGCTATGGGAAGCTGTTTTATCAGGAACTTATTTTATCCCTGCTGATGGCACAAAGTATACTAGAGAATTAGTCACTCCTGGTGACCAGCTGGATGCGGGGGTTGTTGGGGGCAGCTTGCTTCTGGACTGGCACAAGCTGGCAGGCCTTCTACTTGGCCGGAGTTGATGGGGTGTTGAAAATAATTAATCATTGAATCAACAGGGTGGATGTAGCCCTGGAATGCCCCTCTTATCCCAAAATTCTGTGTCTTCATTATTCTCTATTTAAAAGAATTTGTAAAATGATGGTCAATGAATTCAGCCGGTGGATAAATTGCTCGACCTGCATCGTGCATGGCACGCTCTCTCCAACTTGCCACTTATTTAGTGAGAAGAGAGAAAGAAAGGACAGTCTACAGAACAAAATAATAAGGTAAAGTAAATAAACAAGGAGGCCTTTAGACTCCGGTGGCTGGAATGCCTCGGTAGCCTAAGTGTGGGAACTCAACTCCAACCCAGTCAAGTCTTGCGAACACACTTGTATCCCAAAAAACAACTCAGTTTAAGAACAACCAACCACAAATGGCCAACCAGCCGTTCCTAAATTATATTGCCTTTAAATTAGGCAACTGCTTAACTGGAAGCCCATCAGATAACATCCTTGCTCTGCTTCCTGGGTGGTTCTCTAGACAGCTTTCCCCTGGCTTCTGTGGGTGGAGTGGTCTTGACCGCTTCAGTCTGGTGCCACCCAGTTAGAATCCATCTTTGCTCAGATAAACTCTTGGAAATTTCAGTGTGCCTCAGTTTATCTTTGAACATTTACAGCGGTCAAGTTATTGTGCAAATAATTTAAAAACAACAGATTCTGTAAAGTGTCTGCAGATCATAGCAATAACCAGCCCTTCCTGAAGGCTTCCACCAGAGTGGGTCCATTTAAAACAGGGAGAACTCATCAGAGGGTAAGGGGGTTAGATCTATTTATTCATTTATTTACTTAATGGAGGTAGCAGGCATTGAACCCAGGACCTTGCGCATGCTGGGCAAGTGCTCTGCCACTGAGCTACACCCTCCTCCTCGTCAGAAGGTAAGGAACTGCCAAGGAGGGAGCATAAAGACCCAGGGTCCGCACTGTGCCTTGTGGAGTGCAGAGTGGTGCCGTTTGGCAGCAGTGGAGGGGCTCAGGGTATGTAGCCATGGTAAATGAGGCTGGAGACGGTGCATCCAAATGTCAGGTCTATACAGCAAACAGGACAGAAGCACCTTGCAAACTGTAAATCTCACATTGTTGCATGTGTCTGTTCCCCCCGACTAGCGAAGGGACCTGTACTCTTTCATTCTTGCAGGGTGGAAGAAACAGTGTTGGTCTCTTTTTTGTTTATAACTTATTCTAAAAGTGCATTTACAATGCAAACTAAAGAGACACCTTAACACTGAGTGTGAGCACTTACCATGTGTCTAGAACTGGCCAGAAGAATATGCATAATTACTCACTTAGCAGCCGTCAAAAAATTTAGGGCAGAATCATTATACCTATTTTACAAAGGAAAGATTTAAAAAGCTCCGAGGACACCATCAACTTGCCCTAAATAATACAGTAAACAGCAGGCGTGAAGGAAAGGGGTGTTGTACGTCTGACAAGTGGAAAACGAAATAGGAGAGTTGGAAAAAGGAGCAGAACCAAGGAACCCAGGAACAAATATTGTTTATAAAGTATTCCTATGATAGATTTCACTTAGAAACTGATCTGGGACCCAGAGAATATACACAGAGGTTCTGTTAATTTTTAATGAATTGATTGATTGACAGTTTTGGTATTGACTGTACATCATTCATCCCTGAAGACAGAGGGGGAAATCCAAAGGAGTGTCACCAGGCACGGGGTCCTTGCTGCCCGGAGCGGGCTGCCCTGTTCCCACCCGCGGCTGGCTGCAGTGTTCCTCTGTGTAATCCTATCAGACCTCATTTTGTTTATCAATAGCAATATCCATGCTTCTTAAATATCAAATATTCACTCTATCCAAGCAGCAAATATCTGATCCACAACACAGCACAGATAATTACTGAATCAGATCTCCCTGGGAAGCAATTATTTTTAAGCAGCCTTAGCTATTTTTATTACATGGACATTTAGGTCCTCTCTTTGCCATGTTCAGCTTCAAAAGAGAGATGGCAGGATCAAAAGGAAAACGGGGTATTGGTTTCATGCCAGCTTAAGAGAGATTTTAACCATTCAGGACATCAAGTGAAACCCGAACCACGTAGGGTCTTGGTCTCACCTGGAAGATGTGTGGAGATGCCACTGCTGTCGTTTTTAATAACTGAAGAAAGACTCTGGGATTTTTCTTCCCCCATTTTCCCTTTTCCCTTTGTCATGGGAAAATGGTTTTATAATCTGGAAATAATATCAATCCCTGAAATGTACTTAAGCAGTGTACTAGGCGGAAGACGTCATCATGCCCCCGTTTTTCCTTCTGTAGGTTGAGTTCAACAGTGTTCTGTGATCCGCAGTCCTAGTGAATAACTTCTTCAGTGCTCCAGTCAGCGGAACTGAAGGACAACTAACTGTGCAGATTAGATCGCACATCTAACTGTTACGACAAAACTCTAAACCAAATTTTTAATTTCTGGCCTCCCTCTGTGAATTCCCCCATCCTCCACCACCCTCTCTCTATGTATGTCATTTCCTCCCCTTCCTTCAGTTTTGGGGTCTTTTTTTTTTTTTTGGAGGGGGAGGAGGTCATTAGATGTATTTACTTATTTGTTATTAGTTTTTCTATTTAATGGAGGTACTGGGGATTGAACCCAGGACCCTGTGCGTGCTGAGCACATGCCCTACCATTTGAGCTACACCTTCTGTCCGCTTCTTTCTTTTGATTGTATATCATGCCTCGCCACTTGCTTTTCCTCTTGATGTATATTCTATATTTCTGTTCTTTCCTTTTTGTCTTTCCCCCCTTTTTCCACTATTCATCATTCACTTCAATGAGCAGATCATTACATATAATTTATCTATATTTAAAACACTCACTTTATTTATGAAATAAGCATTCTGGTCCTGAGTTTATTTTACAGGTTAGGTGAACTGCGAATCTTATATCCTCTACTAAAAAAATATCAACTACATTAGAGTGTGTGTGTGTGTGTGTGTGTGTGTCCATATGTGAGAGAGAGAGAAAGAGAGAGAGGGAGGGAGGGAAAGAAGGAGCCTGATGACTTTTTCCCACTGGATTATTTAAGGACAGAGGATGCTAAGCAGGTGGGGAGGGAGAGAAGGAGACAGAGAGAGACAAAGACAGAGACAGAGAAACAGAGAGAAAGGTTAAACTCAGCAGAATATCATGCATGTCTTTGGTCGTATTTCAAATTTATGCTAGATTTTGGCCGCTTTGGGGAGTGCTCAGTTTTCCAGTCACACGTGAAACACTCTGTTGTGACTCATGATGGCCTAATTTATATTTTCACCAACTTTCTCTCCATTCTCAGTTTTCCACTTTTTGTTCTGATTCTTTGTGCTTAGATAGGAAGATTATGTCAATTGACATCATGATTCAAATTATACTATAAATCACTGTGTATCAAATGCATTCAGGACGTAAATTAACAGAGTAGTTACTTAACACATGCATTGAGATTTAATAATACTATATGCATTAAGGTTATTTCAAAATATAGGGAACTTTTAATATATGTTTTGAAACTAAAGCAATAATATTACAACTGAGATTAAATGTGTTTTGTGTGCTATTAGATAATTAGCAAAATATGTTTTGCTTTTTAGCAAAAAGGAATTTATATATATATACACACACACATCTAAAACCTCTATATAACAGAAGGGTATTTTGCATTAAGTAAAAGCTAATCTCTAATGTGAAACAATAGTACTTTCTTTCATGTGTATATACGTGGTCCACGTGGATGTGACTGATATAATTTTTAATTTCCAACAAAGCATTAAAATTATATCTTGAATATTTTGACAACTATCTTAATCCTATTTAATGCAACACACAATTTTAGAGGTACAATGGAAAAAATTATTCCTTTTTGCTCCCAGTATTTCACGTTAACTCATGAAGTAAATCAAATTGTCAGTTCATTCAGATGCATAAAATTTGATAAAAGTCATTCCCACTTCTGGCAGTAAGTTTCTGAGTGGGTCATGCGTTTGGGAAAGTTTGGCTCCTTTCCGCTTCCTCCTCAGAATGTGTAGATGGCGCAGTCAAGTTTCTCCATGTTCCAGGCTTGCTTCTGACTCCTTCAGTCGGTTCAGCGGTGGGGCTTCCTTCCTGCTGCTCTCAAGTCAAGCGGAGTCTGCCCTCCTGCAGCCGGTCCCTCACTGCCCTGGATGAGCTGTCTCAGCAGCAGGCTTCATCTCCTTTCTTATTCCGTATTCTGCTCCATCCTGCAATTCTTTCATCATGCCCCTTCCTGTGACCAAGAAAAATGCTTCCTAAATGTCTTTCCTGTAACTTTCGATGGGTCCATAGCTGGCTCCAGCCTCATTCAGTCCCCTGCCGAACCATCGCGTCGAACTGCAGAAGTTAGCACAAACTGGGAGCTTGTGCTGTGGTGATTACTGAGCGAGGTGCTCAGTCGATGTACTTGTTATTCCTCCTTTATAGGATAACACTGCGCCTGAGAGGATCACATGGTTAGTAAGCAGTAGAGCTGGGATTCAGCCCCAGAAGCAAGATTTCCTCTGTTCTGTTAAATTATTTTCTTAGCTGAACTAAATATATTGCTTCTTATTAAAAATAATGCTGATGGTAATAATAATTATAGTAGGGAAATGGTTGTGAAAGGTCTTTGAATTCTATAAAATATTCTACCAATGTAGAGTATAAGAAAATAAGAATTTATAGTTTTCAAGCCTTTTTATAGCATCTCATTTAACTTACTGTCAGAAAATTATACTGATTGTTGTAAAAATCTGACTAATTGAGAGCATTAAAAACCATACACGGGCTCTCTGTTTCAAAGAGGTAGAAAAGTAAAAGTGTATCCCATTTCAGGGTAACTTTAATAGGATGTCCTCTTTCTTTGGAGGGTGAGGAAGACCTCACAGGGACTGAGGGTCACAAGCTGGGAATCTGCGTAACTGTACGACTGTGTGATGTGCACGCACTAACCCGGCAGCACCCACAATCAACACGAAAGAATGAAAACAAGCTTTTACGATTAAAGCATTACTATTGATTTCTATAAACACCAAAATAATATCCCTCCTAGGCCCATTACACAGGTAATAATATCCATTCATTTAATTAATACTGACTCACAGTGAAGCATTCAATCTGGGTACTTATAACATCTGCATTAATATCAAGGAGGTTCATTAGAATTAATATCACAATAAATATAAAATGAATTAGTAATGATTACACCATTATTTTAAAGCACTCCTATTTGTACTCCTGTACTTATTTTAATCACCATCACTCTAACTAGCAATTAACAAGAGTGGGGCTGGGCATCCTTGTGCAGGAGTAACAAGGCAGATAAATGCGACCTGGTGCCAGCCCTGTGCATTTCATCTGCACTCGTGCATCAACACACGCAACAGTATGGGAGCTTACCTTACATATTCCATACAGCACTGGCGAAGAAAATAAAATTATTCTACAGTTTGGCTTCCTCCCCGGTTTTAAATGTTCATTCTTTCTCAGTAGCCGCATTCTGATTCAAGATGTTAGCAGAGTGCCCGGCTGACACCTAGCAGGAATGCCAGAAGTATTGTTAAATGATTTCTGCACCTCATGGTATGGACGGGTCTGGAAGGACTCTGGTTACACTTGGGTGTTTAATTTTCACGGTGATTACAAAGAATGTGTCACTGACTAGCTGTGGATACAACCAAACTGGGCAGAAGGTACTTAGAAGAGAGAGAAGGAGGAAAGGGGTTAAACTCACCCGGGTCTGCCCGCTACCCCCACTGAACTGGGACAAGGAATATAATACATTACTTTTTCTTTTTTTCCAGAATGAGTCATTTGGGAGGAAAACTAAGGAAAGAAACTATGAAGACTTTCTGGTCCCATGTTTAAGGGCTGACCATGATCTCTTGGGATGTTAGGGAGCTGTTTGCCTCAATGGGAATGACTTTCATGAAAGAAGATAAAGGGGGAGAGAAACTACACTAATAAAACTCCCTTCTTCTCCTTGAGTCGCCTTGCTAACGAAAAGCATTTCCACACTGGCTTTTACAGACTCTTAAGGACTGGTCATATTTGAATTAGAAAAAGCAGAATTGCATGGAAATTAGTCAAGTTGCTATTAGTTGAAAACATTTTCTGAATGGATAAAGAAGTTGTGGTGTAAATATATATATATGCAATGGAATATTACTCAGCCATAAAAAGAATGCGATCCTGCCATTTGCAGCAATGTGGATGGTCCTAGAAAATATTATGCTTAGTGAAATAAGTCAAATAGAGAAAGACAAATACTGTATGATATCACTTATCTGTGAAATCTAAAAATTAAAATAAATGAATGTATATAGCAAAACAGAAAAACAGACTCACAGATATAGAAAATAAACTAGTGGTTACCTGTGGGGAGAGGGAGGTGGGGGGGGGCAAGAAAACGGTATGGGATTAAGAGATACAATCTTCCATGTATAAAATAGATAAACAACAAGGATATATCGTAGAGCACAAGAAATTATACACATTACCTTATAATAACTTTTGATGGAATATGATTTATAAAAATACTGAATCACTGTACTGCATATCTGAAGCTACTATAATATTATAAATCAATTTCCAAGAAGATTATTCTCTGTATTTGCCCTAAAGTACTAGGTAGTCAGAAATTTGTCGTTTCACACATTATTGACAGTGTGATGCAGGGGAGCTCAGCATGCTGGAGGGGGCATACGGGTGTGCTTTTGATGGGTGGGAAAGGATGCTTCCACTTGAGAGTTAGTTCAGTTCGGGCTTCACACACTGAGTGAAGAGCACTGTCCATTATCAAACTTTCTGCCCACACTGGCCACCTAAATCATGTCTTTGAGCTGTTTTTATTCTTTGTTCTCTCCAATTGTAGAACTATTGTCTAGCAGAGAAACCAGGGATATGCTGAATGTGGAGAGAGTGACTGTGTTTCAAGACACCACGAGCCCTGGAAACCAGAGAAGCAATGAGCAAGCTCACATTTGTTTAAAAGGTAAACGTTAAATCCAGGAAGAGAAACAAAACATGATTTATTATCCTATTGATCACGAAGAGACGAAAGACTTTCTCTTTCCTAAAGACACTTATCCAATAAGCTTTGTAGCTACCACAGCCACAATCTGTAACCCACTTACAGAAATGTCACTAACAGAGTGTCCAATACCAACAGTATGTGACTTGAAAATGTACCCTGGGTGAGGTGGCTTATATGGTTCACAGACCGGGGTAAAACCGCATCAGGGTCTTTTCCCCCTCCAGCTCGAGGCCATGCTCTGAAAGAGAAAGGAGGTGGGATATTCTGAACAGTGAGGAAGTAAATTCAGAGACTTCCTTCCTTCCCACGCCTCCAGGTCAAGACTCTAATTTGACCTGAGAAGAATCCAGCATCTTTTTGAGAACGTACTTTATGTCTGGAACTTTACATGAAATTTTTCATCTTTATAAGGATCTAATAGCACATGAGTATATCCATGTATAGATGAGAATCTATGTAAATAACTCAACAAGCAGATTATGTTGTAGGTTACAGAGAGAAAACAGCTTTTAACCGGGTACCCCCACCGTAATAAAGCTCTTTCTGTTTAGTCGTGAAGTTTCACACCTAAAGGAAGTTCACAAACTGAAGACTGAAGATTAAATCACGCATGGTGATGACACACACACCACCCGGAATCTCAGAGCACCTCTGCAGGCGCCCAAGGGAGGGGACTAGTCAGGACACTGTAACCTTGTCCCGCGTATGAAGTGGATGGAATCTTGTCATCGTCCTTGTCAAAACATATTATTAAACACCCGGTCTAAATACAGGATACTGTGCTAGGCACTGTAGAGGTTTGAAGGCTTTGTCTCTAATATGTGAGAACGCAAGCCTTTCTCTCTCATTTTGGATCAAGCTATTGCCTCTTTTCAATTTGCGTGATAGCTTCTGAGAGCACTCTTGGAGTTCATAAAAGTATCTGGGCACTGTGCCACTGTCTACTTTGGTCTGCAGCGTGGTGGGAAGGAGGGCGAGAACAAGGAAAGCGGATAGACGAGCATCAGAATAGAAGGTGCTCCAGTCTGACTAGACCAGGCAGAAAGGGAGTGCAAGGGGACATCGAGGGAAGTGGGGGTTAATGATAATCATCCTCCCACCTAATCGTCATCGGAGCTTGCCATCGCCGAGCACAGTGCGAAGTGCCTTCTACACAGTATCTGATTAAATCTTCACAACAAGCCTTTCAATAGGAATTAGTGTTGTCCTCGAGTTACCGATGAGAAAGCTGCGGGTCAAAGGTGCGTATCTAGCTCAGACTAGCTTGGCAACGTCTGGATTCAGACCCAGGATGTATGACTCTGGCACTTGCATCCTTAATCAACACGTGTCAGGAAAGAAAAGGAGAAAAAGAGAATCTGCAATTACGCCACGAAAAGAGCAAGTAGGAACCTGCGCTCCCAATGCACCTGGCATGACAGGGAGTCGGGAGCCAGGACTCAGGACAAGCCTGGCTCCCCTCGGGAGGACGGCCACCCAGGTTCCCGCATCCCCAAGACTCTCCCGTTCTCCTCTCTCTTGAGTTGGCAGTGGGGAAGTGGTGGCTGTGCAGTAAATGGCTTTGGAGCAAAAACCTCTTTAGCAAAATTTTTACTGAAATACGCATACAAAAAAAGCAAAGAAATTACAGGTGTTCAGTTCAACGAATTTTCACAGAGTGAGCACACACCTATATAATCCCACCCTCTGTAACACATGTATAACCGTTATAACCAAGAAACGAAATATTACCAGCTCCCCCGGGCTGCCCTCATCTCCAGTTACTAATTCCCTTAAAGTGTGACCATTAATCTGACTTACAAACTATAGATCAGTTTTGCTCATTAAAACGGAATTACATAGTATACGTATTTTTTTGTGAGTAGCTTTTTTTTAAAAAAATATTTTGTTTAAAAGACTTATTCATGGGATAGCAGCTAGCAATGGTTTATTTATTCTAATGACATATAGGATCCATTGTATAAATGTGCTATAATTGATTTAGCCAGTCCACAGCTGATGAGTACTTGCATGGTTGACAGTGTTTGATGCAGACTGTGGAGAAGTCTCAGAGCTGTCCAAGGACACTTTCATAGGAAACAAGGCAAGAATCCTAAATGGTTCTATCCTCAGTAGAAGGATGAATTAAAAATAAGCTAATTACACAGAAGAAATGGCAGAAATCTTTCCTTTCCAGACCTTGGCACTGGATGAAGGAAAAACTAAATATAATCCTCGAGAATTTGTAAACACAAATTTTTTTAAATGTATTTTAATGATTTAAATGCATATTATATACACAACTACTTTCCTAGAATCTCAGGCCTTTTAAATTTAAGCTATAAATCCTCATATAAATATAAATATATATATATAATATATATATTATTTATATATATATATATATAAAATTCACACAATCTGTGTACTTCAACCCAGAATCAAAGTATTCCCATAGATGAATTTCTAAGGAACATGAGCTCATAGTCAAGAAAGACATAAGAACTCTAGGCAATGGAGTCTTACAAGGGATTGTGTGCAGATAGCTAAAACTCACCTATGGCTCACATTTAAAAATGTGAACTAGAGGTCACAAAGAGGAGCATGGAACAGTAATACATATATTTTTAAAGACCAATTATATTTGAAAAACATCCAAAGAAAATTCTATACATTAAGCATAAAACCAGAAATCTAAAATTCAATGAATAGATTGAAAAGATGCCTGGACAGAGCTCAAAAGACAAGTTGGAACAGAATATTTAGCTCAATAAATTGCATTGATTTTAAGACAGCAAAACAAGGAGATGGAAAATATGTAAAAGAGAGATGAAGAGATATGGAGGAGAAAAGGAGAAGTTCTAACGTCTCCAACTGGTATTTCGGGAACATCAGTGCGAGTGGTGGGCATCATCCGATCTGTTGAGGTCCTGAAGTCAACAAAGAGGCAGAGGAGAGGTGAATTTCCTCTCTGCTTCCATCTTCTCCTGTCTGCGGACACTGGTGCTGCAGCCCGGGATTTAGACCATCACCCCTTGTTCTCAGGCCTTTGGAGCCAACCAGGACTCACATAACTGGCTCCCCTGGATCCTAGGCCTTTGAGTTTAGACCAGAACTACACCACCTGCTTCCTGGGTGTACAGCTTACAAAGGGCAGGTCGTTGGACTCCTCAGCCTCCATAACTCTGTGAGCCAATCCCACAAAATAAATCTCTTTTTATTATACTTGTGTGTATATAGCCCGTCAGTTCTGTTTCTCTGGAGAGCTCTCGTAGAAATACTGTACAGTGGTGAAAAACATGAACTATTAACAAACGCATGATACAAATGCGTATCACAAGCACAGCATTACAGAAGTATGAATATGTGTGTATAATGATTTAGTTTGTGTGAAACTCAAAAGTGGGTCAAGTTAAATAGAATTTTGTTTTAGATACATATATATATATATATATGTATATATATTCCATATAGCAAAGCAAGAAGATACCGGTAAAAAATATCCTCAATATAAGGGAGAGAAAAGGCAAAGAATGAACACTGAGGTAAGAAAGAAAAAAAAATGGGGGTGGGGAGTGGACTTCACAAACACTGGGAATGGTCTGTTTCAAAGGCTGGGTTACAGGTACCTGGACATTGGTTTTATTTTTCTTTCAACTGTATATATGAATAGTGTATGCTTTTTTATACTTTAGAATTTAAGAAAATGATTTTGTGCTATTAGAGCAACCAAAGAAATGGGGATAAGAATTATGAGGGAATGAACTGTCTCTATATATAAGAAACAGTGTGAGTATGAAAATTACCAATTATTAAACTAATCTCTGGCAAAAAAGAATTTCAACAGACTTTTTATTCATAAACATTTAAGCCACAAGTGAAGAAAATGAAGACACAGGAGAAGTGGAAAGTTATTCTGATACTCTAAAACAAAAGCACCCCAACCAATGAATTACTGAGATATTTTAACTTTATCTTTTTGTGATTTTGAGATGAATAATTTGATTGTACATTTAAAAGATAATATGTATTTATTATTAAAAATTCAAACAATACTATAAACCACAGACTGTTAGCTAAAAATTATAAAGAATTATGCAACATCTTACCACCCAGAAATAAAATTTGTTAACACTGAATGAATATATATTAATAGTAGTTGGGAAAGTAGTAATATTCAGTTAGGAAAAAATATTTTTAAAAAAATAAGATAAAATTGTAGAAGCTACTTGTAAATTAAAAATCATTAGAATTAATGTTACATGAGTTTAATTGAAAAGAAAATGACACTAAAGTAAATATGACAGTAACGCTAGAATTTAGATGAAACATTTTTAATCACAAGGGAAACTGCTTTCCAAAAGACTGAATATGCTTTCAAAAAAAAAAAGATTATGAAAATCATCAAGCTGTTGGGATAATTCTGTCTTCTTACTCGCACATTGCATTTTAGCTCCTACTATGACAGATGTGAAACGAACAATCTTAGATTTTTCTCTCCAATTCTTCAGTTCCTGATTATGGATAGTTGGAGTATTAGATTTATACTAATAGTTTAATACCCTTACTTATCTTAATAATTACATATTATATTATATATTAGTATGTGTATTATTGTAAGTAATAATTATTATTTAATAAGTATTTTAGCACCTTATACTTTAAGTTGCCAAGAATTATAAAGTTTCAGTTCTTTTACAAGTTTTAAGATTTATGAATTCTTTTTTTACATGTATCTTTTGTGTGGCTTGGATATATGAGGTTTTTTCCCTTGCTATTTTCAAGAGGAGGTCAAGGTTTCCGGTCTTCTGAGCCCCTGCATGTTACAGAGTTTTTGTCAATGGCCCTTGTAGTCACATTACACCTGGGCTAACCTTCTTCAGTCACACGTTACTATTCCTGAAATTTTCTAGACATCACACCATCACGTTCTAGCATTGACTGCTGTTGTGTAGAACTTCAAAACCAGTCTGATTTTTCCCCTTTGTTAATGAATTTTTATAGATGTCTGCAAAAGTACTTCCCAATTTTTGCTATTTACTTTAATTCACCTGGATGTGATTCTGTGTGATCTTTCAGTTCCTGAGATGCAGAGTCAGTCTCACTGTGGAGATTCAATGTATCTCTCAGTCTCTGGAGAAATCAACCTTCATTGTAACTCTGTATACATTTTTTCTTCTTAGTTTATTCACCCTAAAGGTAGCAATGATACTTTATGTTGAATTCTATTTTCCTATCATATCTTTTATCTTTACGGTAGTTGCTTTATTCTCTTTGCCTTTTTCCTTTGTATTCACTGTGATTATTATGAGTTAATGTCAGTAAACTGAATATTGTTTTTCATGAATTGATTTATCTTGCCTACTCACCTTTCCTTCCTTCCTTCCTTCCTTCTTTCCTTCCTTCCTTCCTTCCTCTCTCTCTCTTTGCTTTTCTCTTTAGCTCTGTATATTGATTCTCATTTTTTCTTCTTGCCTCTTCCATCTTCTTCCAATCTCATTCCATTGTCTTGCTTGTTTTGTCTTTGAACTCTCACTGTATTTCATAGGATGAAGCATATCATGTGCCTTTTCCTTTTCTTCATAAGCAACATTCTAATATTGCAGGGGTTTCATGCCATTTATTACGATTTTTATGCCTAACATGAGAAAGCATACGGACTACAAAAGTAAGAGTAGGGCTTGCATAGGGAGCTTAAAGGTCTAGAAAATACAAATTATATTTTCTCAATAAAATGCTCCTCATTTACAGACATTGTTGGCAGCTTCTATTAGCTATGACGAATGTGATAGACTCTCCGTGATTTCTTTCCCATCAATCTCTACCTAGCTCATTATCTTTCCCACTGAGTCATGAGTTAATAACTAGGCTCATATTTGATGCAATAGAAGATGGTGGTGTGTGTGTCTGTCTGGGTATTTGTGGGACTGTGTGTGTGTGTGTGTGCATTATAAGGAAACTGATAAAAAAGATTATCTGGGTTCTTCTCTCTCTCTCTCACTGTCTCATCAAATGGCTAATAGTAATATTGACTCCACGTAGTTGAATGTAACCAATCCTAAGAGAGAATTATTTAGGGATTGCAATTATTAAACCATTAAAAGCAGATTTTGTGTCAACTGAAAATTTTCTTGAAGTTTTTTCTTGTAAGATATTGCTCTGAGAACAATACTGATTGACTACCATTTGGTATTAAATTTCATGTTAAACTTATCCATCCTTCCTCAGGCAGAAAAAAAAGATTTTTTAAAACTAAGAGATTCTTGAAATCCTAAAAAGGAATGGATGAAGTATTCTAAACATGAGTGTGAAATTACTAATGTAGAGTAACCTTTCCTGGAGAGTGAGACTAATTCTTTATCACAGCACTCAATAGGTTTTATTTCGAAGGTGCTTAGGATGGCCCATAGCCCCATGTCAGATCCCCTAATATTCCTTCAGTGTATTAAGAGAAGATGCTTAAAATTCTGAAGTTTCTAGAACTGAAGTTAGACATCTCCCCACAAGATATATAACTGCTAATTTTCTGAAAATAGGTTTTGGTAAAGATGGGGCACATCTGGAGAACTTAGCACCTGAACTGGCAGAATTGTACTAGATCGGGGGGGCTCATGTGACAATGACAGTTATTCCACAAATTGGTCTAAGCCTGGTCTTGCTTCCCTGAAAATGCTTTTCCCAATGTCGACTCTGCCTGTATAGGACATACCCAATCAATGAATTTCAGCTGCTGTCGCAATGGACACAGACCACTGAACAATTGAGTGGACTGTGATGATAAGTATTGATTGTGAATGTTGCTGAAATTAAAATATTGGATGTACCATAGACTGTTCATCTCATGAATGTGGAATACAGCCATTGAGCCATGAGTCTTTAATTCCCATACTGGTTACTTCATCTTACGCAAACCGAAATGTTAATTTTCCTCCATTTCTCTTCTAAAAGAAGGAGACATTTATGGGTACATAAGAGATTAGGTAAGAATCTAAGATTTCTTGAATTCAACATTTAAAAAGAGGAAGCTGAACACACTCTAAAAAGTCATATACATACGATGATCATTCCTAAATGTGTGGTATATATCCCTTCGGTCTCCTGTGTAGACTCTCTGAGTGCTAAGAGCGATATTAACTAATATAATCAACAGATGAAGTGCGCGTTATCATGTGTCAAGCACTTGCTACATACAGAGATTCGAGCGCCTGTCTAGATGCAGGGATAAAATAGTGCCATGCCTTCCATTGCCCTCATATTCTAGTGAGGGGGGACAAATAAGATGAAGTCGTCACAGTAATAAATGTGATTTTAGAGGAGGGTGAGGGTATTGTCAGTGAGGTGTCTAGTGAGTGCAGAAGGAGGGAACGAGCTACAGAAAGCAGGAGGGCTGAAGTTTGCTGAAGAAATGATCATTAGCTGATGTGATGTTAGAGTAGAATTTTATTTAAGAAAAGGGATTAACTATGCAGAGAGAAGAGCGGGGCTGGGGTGGATGAAAAGCAATCCAGGCAGAAAGAAAATGTGCTAAAACAGCACAGCGCAGTTGAGAACTTGAGAGAAGGCTAGCGTGGCTGAGGGTTGAAAGCAAGAGGAAACAAGATGAGACATGAGGCTGGAAAAAGGGGCAGGGACAAGCAAATGTAGACGCTTAGAGCAGGATGACTTATGCTCCAGAAAGTCTAAGACAGTCTCAGCTTATGCCACTGTCCATTGTAATTAGTAATAACCCACCGTTTCACTCTTACATGCATTCCAGTGTGCTAAGGAGATCGGATTATTACCCTACTCAAAGGGCACAATAAGGATTTTGGTCTTTATCCTAACTTCTAACAGTGGGAAATGTTTAAAATGTTTATGCAAGTAAGAGACATGATCACACTGAAGGCTTGAAGAGATCGTTGTACGAGGTGTACAAGAGGCTGATGGGGGCAATGATGGATGCAGGGACACCAGGTGAGAAGCTGGTGCAAGAACTGGGGAAGGGGTGACAGTAACACGGACAAGGTGATACTCAAAGAGACAGAATGAATGAATTTGAGGCAATGGGTGTGTCCTTGTCCAATCACGGCTGCCTTAGCCTGGACAAGCAATCAATCAGGCTTTGAATATATTGAGACCGTCTGCTTCCCCAAGCTAGAGAAACCGGTGAGCAACCTGCACATGGAATGAGAAAAGAGGGTGCAAAATTGCAGTTAGATTCTGGAGGGGTAACTGACATTGGAATCGGGGGACTGATGGAGGCTAGGTGTGGGTCACCTTGTCCGTGGAAAGTTAATCTGGGGCTCAAGGACACAAAGAGGTCTGTCTTTGATCTGGATTGCCAGTCAGTGATATAAATACTCACCTTGAGAACTGATTTTCATTTCAGATATTTTTCCCTTCTAAACACAATCATTTTTTTGGGTAGGGGGGTAATTAGGTTTACTTTTGGGAATCGAACCCAGGCCCTCACTCATGCTAAGCACGCACTCTACCACCTGAGCTATACCCTCCCCTCTACTAAGCACGATTTTAGTCCACAATATACACTCAGCATGTTAGCTAGAGACTTCTTCTGCCATCAACTTTATAAAGACAAGCTTAATGTGTACTCCGTTTACTTTAAACAATTTTTCACTTGATAATTTTCACTAGAATCCAGGGTCATAAGCAATATTATCTAGCACACTCACACCAGAAATGGACAGGCTGAAAAGTATTTAAATAAATTTGCTTCACCTTCAAAGAATTAAGGCTTCCTCCAATGAACTTCTGACACTCAAAGGTCTTGTCCAAGGTCACAGCTAAAAAATGGCAACATTGAGATTAAAATTCAATCCATTCTGACTTGAGTCCTTGCTTTTCAACTTCCTAGCTAGTAAGTACTCAGTGCATGTTAGTCTCTTTCTAATATTTGTGAATAAAATAAATCAATGTTCAGAGAGTCCGAATTGTAGTTACATATTTGTAATATATTGATCTTTCAGAAAACATTAAAGTTTATGAATATTAGTAGTTCCATCACCTATACCATGAAAATAAATATACCTTATTTTCCAGAATATGACATCAATAAATAAAAAACAGCTACATAGTACTAGAAAAGTTTGTGGAGTGCTAAATTACATTACATTATTTTAAGCACATGTGACTTTTGCACAAAGCATGCTGCCCAGAGAAGCAAAATAATTATTAGGACTTGGACAACCAACGATTCCAACACATACACACTTTTTGTCCAGTAATGACGCTGAATGACTTGCCCACAGTCACACAGTTAGTGACAAAATTAGAACCAAAGCTCCAATGTTCTGACTTTAATTTTGGCACTCTTCATATTGACGAAATACTTTCTCATTGTGGCTGTTATCCATGCTGACCTTCTCTTTAGGATCTGAGATATTTGCAAACAGAAGTTGAGTATATGGGCTCTTTATCATTCACATTTCTCCACACCCCACCTCAACCCCATGATGTATAAGCCATTTTCTGTGCTTTAGAAAATCTTTTTTTTAAGAATATATGCAAATTAGGTGTCAGAGTTTCTACCTTAGAGGTTAACTGGTTGTACAGATGTGCTCAACAAGACGGAAAAACAGACAAAATAATTCCCACTGGCAATACAGAGTGGTCTCCATATTATTACATAATTAACGAGAACTTAAATCTGGCCTTGCGCAAAGCAGTGGCGTTCCAGGATACATTCAGAAGGTGAGGAGGAATCACACAAAATTTCCCTAACTTCTTGCCCATATGTTTTCTGCCGCCCATAGGATAATGCTCACTGGAACACTTTAACCTTTTCGTGTTGAACAGTAACCTGAAAGAGCGTGCATTACCATATATTGTTATTACAACTACAGCAGATTTCTGAACAATTTTTGTTACCAATTACTCTCAACCTCAGGTGAACTGAGGAAATCGTTTTATCATAAGCTAAGACATTTCTTCAATAGGAAAGTGAAAAAGGAATTACTTTGACACAGTAGAATGCAATAAAGCAATTTGTGATCAATTTGAATGAGATGAGTGAAAAAGAAAACAAAGCCTTCGGCACTGGGAGTGTCTGCCTCTTGCTTTGATGTCTTTTCTAACACGGCAGAAGCAAGTTGGGTCACTGCTCCTCCTCCCAGGCTGTTCACTCACCATCTGTCAATGTTGAAAAAATACAAAGAACACTGTATAATTATTTTCCTTGTGAAAAACATGAACACAAAGTTTCTTAGAGCTAAAACTTTCTTAGAGCAGCGCAATCAGCTGCAAAGTCTGCTTCTAAGAGATTTATGCAATACTCCCTGGCTCTCTTAGTACTTATTTACCCTAATAGCACCCCATCAAGAAAAACCAGCATGCATCCATATATGTATAAATATGCACAGTGAAATGCTATGCAGTTGTTGGAAAAAAATTACAAGATGTTCGATACATTTTGTGAATTAAGAAAAACGAGTCCTAGAAGAAAATGTTATACCATTTAGTAAATATTCAGAATGCTATACCATTTCAGTAAACACACACTTACACACATGCTAACAATAAATCATTTTGGGAATCGGAATGAATTTACTGCACAGCACTGGGGCAAAGAAACATCCTATGTCTCTTCCTGTCTCTCCTGGTGGGTGGGAAGTCTAATCTCAGTAACATTTTCAGTGTTCCTCTTCTTTCCTAAATTTATATAAACATCCTGGGAGCATAAATATCATAAAACTTTGGGAGCAATCTCTGTCCTAGAGTCTACCATGGCCACCAATGAGATGAGACTTTCCCAAGCCTGGGTGGTGTTTCGGAGAGTCAGTGGCTTTGTTGCTCATAGAACCCACTCCTTCCAAGCCCACTCAGTCAAAAGGAAATCTGTTAGACTTCCAAGGCCCAGGTCCTTACAGCTCCTTCCTGTCCCCGCCCTAATCTCTCCTACGTGGTGTCTGCCGTCTTGGAAGGCTCTGTGCAGAACTAGGAACAAGACTCTCCTGACTACTGACCTATCACCTTTTCTCTTCCTCAGCTTCGTAGAATCCAACCCTTCTCTTTAGGGCCCTGCCACTCACTTCACATTCAATTCCACGAATCCCTTTCTTTCCTTCCAACCCCATAATACAGCCTTATTATCTCCTAGGAGCCAGGCAAATCAAGCTCCTCCAGGCAAGAATAATCCTCTTTCAAGCAAGGCAGCACACACAGACATGCACAGGGTTATACACTAAAGCAGTATGTATAACAGCAAAATATTAAAAACAACCTTAATATCTAATGGAAGACAGATTAAACTGTGTAAACCTCCATATAATGGAATAGTATACGGCTGTGCAAACGAATGTGATGATCTCTATGAAGTGATAGGAAGCGATTTCAAGGATGTACTGTTCAGTAAAGAAAGTAAGATACATAAGAGTACACATAAAAAGATGAAGACATAAGTATATTGCCAATGGGTAGATGCTGCTAATTTTTACAAAAAACTAAAACTAGTTTAAACCATACAACAGTAATTATTATACAGGAGCAGCTAAGAAGGCAATAGAAGGGATAGAAATAAGCATGAGATATCTCTGATTATATTTTTATATATAGTTATAACATTTGAACCATATAAGTATTTTTAATTGAAAGAATTAAGTCCAAAAGGATGTCAAAGCTTAACCCTAAAATTAAATACAAACAGAAACAAATAAACCCAATTTTAATCAAATTGATAACATAACCACAGAGAAAAATATTAAATGAAGTTACTTGTAAACACAGTACCTTCATTGTATATTCTTGATGACACATAGTCTAAAAAATAAAGAACTGCAAAGAAATTGTAAACTTTACATAGTGGATTTGTTGCTATCAGTACAATTAGAGTAATAATCTAATTTTTTTCATTATAATAGAACACATGCATTGACAGAATGATGTATTTCAGAGTCAGAGTCCAGTGATGGAGACGTCACAAAGACATGGATGTCAGCTGGATGGGCTCCCACTGGCCAAACCACTTACCATTTGAGCCTCAAAAAGATTAAAGTTATAATAAGTTACAGCACATTGAATTTTTAAAAGCCATGAGACCATCATAATATTCCACAGAAAATGGGAATACAGAAGGTAAAACTCTTATTTAAATAAGAATGGCAACTAATAAATGTGAAAGAAATTTTTAAAAATTAGAAAATCATCTGTTTACTCAAACACTGAACAGGGACATTTTTGAGGGACAGGCTATTCACATACTTTCAAAATATCACACCACAGAATACTTCTTGGTTGCAAAGAGAGAGCTGGGAGTTGCGCCTTAATCAAGTAATCCAAGTTAGCATCGGCAAGAATGAGGCGAGCAGACATACAATGCAAGGTCCAAGACAGCACTCGCATAGTATTCCTGCCAAAATGTTTACCTGGAATCCAGTGATACAAAAATTACTGGACTAATCCGGATCGGAAGGCCTTCTAGACATCAATTAATCTATACGCATCAAAAAATATTAGTGTCATGAAAAACAAACAGAACGACCAGGGGCCACTGTTACGTTAAAGGAGACAAAGGTACATGACAAATGAGTGCCACGTGTGACCCTTAACTGTTCTACTTCAGGGCTTGGGGTGGGGGGCAGGGCTCAGTGGAGAGACGTTTTAGGGCAATTGTACGTTAGACGTTAGTCTATTACTGTGCACGTGGGAGCGTGACGATGGTTTTGT
The DNA here is from genome assembly GCF_048564905.1 of Vicugna pacos. NCBI lineage: Eukaryota > Metazoa > Chordata > Mammalia > Artiodactyla > Camelidae > Vicugna > Vicugna pacos. The sequence continues at coordinate 4,439,398 of NC_133011.1, forward strand.
GTTTCTGTGGGAGCGCCTCCTTGCTCTGAGGGTGGATCTGTTGAAGGACAAAGGGGTCAGGGGTCCTAATGTCTGCATGTCTGCAACTTACATTCAAACATTTCCACAGAATAAATGTATGTGAAAGAGAGAAAGCACATGTGGGAAGATATTAATAATTAGCAAAGTCAGGTGAATCTTACATGGATATTCATTTACTTTCCTGTAGGTTTGAAATTTTTGAAAACAAAATGTTTAAAAAGACAATTTTAAAGAGAAGGTAAAAGTAAGAGAAACCCTACTAAAGGCAAATTTTAAATTTTGAAAATGAAAAGACAGCACGACTCAGTTGTTCACGGGGTGCTGGCATGATGGGTAAGAGGGGTCAGGTGGGAAAAATTACCTCTCATATTTTTCTGATTACCCCACCACTCAGTATTATATATAGCTCATTTCTCTGAAAATAATCTGGCACATTAAAAATATAGGAGGAAAAAAAGCTCTGAAACATATAAAGCAAAGCACAAGTAAATAATGGATGAGAGAGAGAGAGCGAGCACTTGTGTGTGCGATGGGGTGAATATGGGCTTCCTCCACCAGCTTAAATCACAGGTCGGCCAACTACAGTCCTCAGGCCAGATCTGGCCCCTGATAGAAATCATATTTGAAGTTTGAAAAAAAATCAAATAGATTTTAGCTTTTCAGTCAAAAAAAAATTAAAAAATGGAAAGAACTAATCCACTGAAAGCTTAGCTTTTCCAGACTTTGCTTCATCAAATGAAGGTCACATAGGCTGGCTTTCTAAAAAGAAGGGAAGGCATGCATAAAATCCGTACATAAAGAAAGAAACATGGGTATTGACTTAAAATAGTACCTTAGGAGAGACTGGCAAAATGTTCGATAAGACTTATTTCACACTGCACAGTGCTTATAAAAAATATGAGCTTGCTTTTCCAGGAATCACGGAACACATTTGCTGACTCATTTGCTAATTCCACTGGCGCCTGGAGAGAAACATGTCAAGGATTTTGAAGTTTTCTAAATTCAGGTTCAGAAAGGTTAAGTGGCTTGCCACGCAGCACAGCACAGCACAGCTCAGCAAATTACTGGAAAGAAAAAAGGAGGAAGATCTGTACTTGAATCTTGGTTGAACTTACCCAGAAGAAAGTCAAGAATTTTAGGGGGGAACTTTACACTAATTAGAACTTTTCATATTTTAGAAGGGAAGGGAAAATGCTGCCTGTCACCTGAAAAGTGTTACTAACCGTCTCTACAGAATTCGCTCTGCCTACTTTTCAAAGAGAACTCAACCCTCCTGGTAACCTTGGGTTTAGAAAGATTTTAGAACTCAAATCAAGAAAATTCAAAGTTTCTGTGTTCTTGTAATGCAGTGTATTACTTTTTTATAGAAAGTAACCAATGGATTCTCTTTTGTTACTGTCAGCAATTTATGCCCCAAGGAAACAAGGACTCAGGTGAGTAGCCTTGGTCTGTGTCTCTACTTCTCCTGGGTGAGCGGACACGGGAACACCAGCAGTGCCCCTGACGCCCGCCCGGCAGGCATGGGAGAGAGGGAAAGCCAAGTGTTTTGCTCCATTTCCCCCCTCTTTTTAAAATCTAGCCTCACCTGATCTTAAAGCTCTGCAATACGAATTGTACCCCTAGTTTTTCCCGCCACCCAGACACAAGGTAGCTGGCCCCTTGTACCCCAACATTGGTCAGTCTAGCTATGGGCTGCCCCTGGCAGGGTGGCAAATCCTTCCAGGAGCTCCAAGCAGACTGGCTTCTACAGGGTTAGATGGTTCCCACCAGCCAACAGCAGTCCTCTAAGAAGAGACAAGAGTAAGCTCTCATCAGCAGCTGAAACATAGAGGTACCATCCTGGTGGAGATCGGGTCAGAACTCCAACAGCATCTATGCCAACAGCCAAATAACCAACAAACACACAAAGGCACGCTTATGCCCATGAATGACGAAAATGAAAATGAAAACCCAGCGCGATACTGCGTGTTCCATGTGCCTTTGAAATGAACACACCTGCTGTGGCCGTTAGCCGTGGGCGTCTATGGAAGTCAGTTAGGGCCGCTTGGCAGCTGCTCGTATCTGTCTTTTCTGCTTTGCGATCTCCTTGTTCTATCAGTTCTGGAAGGAGGATCGTTAACATCTCCAGTTAGGACTGGGTACTTTTTCTATCTGGATTTTCATTTCTTGTCATTTGGCTTCATGTACTTTGAGGTTCTGTTATAAGATGCACACACATTTAGGACATGATGGGTTCTCAGTGAGTTGAACTTTTTATCACTGTGATAACGATTTTCCTCATCAAATAGTCTTCGTTCTGAAATTTACTTTGTGTGATATTAATTGATTATTCATGGTTCCATGTTTTCTCTTGAAAGAGAAAGAAAGTAAGGAAGGGAGGGAGGAAAGGAAGAAAGAAAAAAAGAGGAAGAAAGAAAGAGAGAAAGAGAGAAAGCGAGAAAGCGAGAAAGCGAGAAAGGGAGAAAGAGAGAAAGAGAGAAAGAGAGAAAGAAAGAAAGAAAGAAAGAAAGAGAGAAAGAAAGAAAGAAAGAAAGGAAAGAAAGAAAGAAAGAAAGAAAGAAAGAGAAAGAGAGAAAGAAAGAAAGGAAAGAAAGAAAGAAAGAAAGAAAGAAAGAAAGAAAGAAAGAAAGAAAGAAAGAAAGAAAGAAAGAAAGAAAGAAAGAAAGAAAGAAAAGGGAGGGAGGGAGGGAGAAAGTCCGTAAAGAAGAGCAAGCGGGCTTTCTCTCCACACGTGCTGGCTCTGTAAGGAACGTCTGTACCTACACTGACCCTGTGCAAACTGTTGCTGTCTGTGTTTTACTTGAGGAAACTCAGAGAGTCATTAAATAAAAACCAATCAGTCCACTTTCTGGAAACCACGGTCCATGGGCTCATGTAGAATCTGAGTGTACTCCAAGCTATTTTTATCCCTAATACTGTATAGACATTCATGCCCTGCGGCTTGGACTGGGTCAGGGTACATCTCCATCTGAAGACACAGCCTCAAAATTCAGCACTCAGAATCAGACAGGCGTGGGAGCCGTGTTTCTCTCTTTTGGAAGCTTGGGCTCCAGGGGAAGGAGGCGCGGGTGGAAGGGCGAGCCTCAGCTGTGTCCTGTAGAACAAGCAGATGTTTTGAGGAGTTATTTCCATTCTGTTCTAGATTGTCTTATAAAAAGGTTGATAATAACCAAATTCGTCCTGCTGGCCCGGCACACCTCCAGGTTTCCTAGTGATGACAGGGCATGTGTCCTCTTTTTTTTGTACTTTGTAGTTGTTACAAAACTATATAATACAGGGATTTTTAAAAGCAAACTTACATGGTACAATAATTTTGTTTTTTTTTTTTAATAATGTTGCTTTGGCAACATTTTAATGCGGTTTTTGCTCTGACAACTTAATTTACGATAGACTTGACTTTGCACCCTTTGATATTTGTCAAAATCCAGCCCTGAACCGAAACCTGGATTTATCCAGGTTCCTCCCAGACGACACTAGACACAGTCCTCATTAGACATCTGTTTATTCCAAAACATACACATACACAGGGGATAGAATTAGATAACACTTTTCTGGCTTACTAAATGGGTTAGACTCAGTAAATATGGTACCCGCTTTTCCACTGATTCTGCCATCTGTCAGCAAACTTATTGCTTTTAGCAGGGGTTTTTCTTGTGATAATTTACAAGTTGTTTTTCTTCTTTTGTTCTTTTCAGGAAGATACGTGTCCTTAAAATTTAAGGGGGAAATGACACTTAAAATAAATTCATCCACAAAACAGAAACAGCAGACACCAAACGGCTGCTGGAGAGTTAAAAGGCACATGAAATTTAACCACGGAAGATTGTTTGCTTTTTTTTTTCCCTCTTATTTTTCCTTCTGAGGATGGAAGGAGAGTGAGTCTCAACATTCTGCAGGTGACTTTTCAGTCCCAGCTCCAGCTGGGAAGCATCTGTACAAGAGAAACAGCCCACGGCAGGAGGAGTTCATTTCTCAGGAAAAGATGCAAAACAAGGAACTCCAGGGTCAGGGCAGTTTCCAATAAAGCCGTCAGTTCTGGGTTCTGTCCTCCGCCATGGTCCTAACAGCTAACTTTCGCACAGGGCTTGTTCTGTGGCTTACATGTGGCTGACTGTATTTTGTGCCTGCCAGCGCCTCACTGCATGCCCTTGGGAAGTTGCCCAGCCTCCCTAAGCCTCAGTTTTCCTGAGAGACAAGGAAAATAACGTAGTGTGTTTAGTATGGTGCCTGACATTTACTATGTGTTCAATATTATGGTAGCTGGGTTCTACATCGATACTTCTTAAAATTTTTTCTTTTTTTTTTATTAAAGTATAGTCAGTTTAAAATGTGTGAGTTTCTTGTATACAGCATAATAGTTCAGTCATCACAGACATAGAATACAAACTTGGGGTTGGCAGAGGGGAGGGGGGTTGGAAGGGACAGACTGGGAGTTTGAAATTGGTCGATACTGACAGGTGTATATAGAACAAACAAGTTTATACTGTACAGCACAGGGAAATATATTCAAGATCTTGTAGTGGCTCATGGGGAAAAAGAATATGAAAATGAATATATGTATATTCATGTATGACTGAAGCATTGTGCTCTACACCAGAAATTGACACAGCATTGTAAACCGACTATAACTCAATTAAAAATGAAATAAAATAAAAATAAAGGATACTACAGAACAATAGGAAACAAATAATAGTTCAATCATATATATACAAACATATATACCTTTTCATATTTTTTTCATTATAAGTTACTGCAAGATATTAAATACGGTCCCCTGTGCTGCAGAGTAGAAGGTTGTTGTTTATTTTATATATAGCAGTCAGTATCTGCAAATCTTGAACTCCCAGTTTATCCCTTCCCACCTCCTTCCCACCCTAGTAATCATAAGTTTGTTTTCTGTGTCTGTGAGTCTGTTTCTGTTCTGTAAATAAGTTTGTCTTTTTTTAGATTCCACATATAAGTGATATCATATGGTATTTTTCTCTCTTTTTCTGGCTTACTTCACTTAGAATGACAACCTCCAGGTCCATCGATGTTGCTGCAAATGGCGTTCTTAAATTTTTAACTTTTTTCCCCTTAACGGAGGCCCTGGGATTGAACCTAGGACCTAATGCATGCCAAGCGTGGACCCTACCACTGAGCTGTAGCTCCAGCCTCTGGGTATTCTTTTAAAGAGAGTGAGCTCCTTGAGGGAAAGTCCATGTCTTCCTCACCTTTAGATATCTATCGCCTTTCCCAGTGCCCAGAATGTAATAGGAACTTAACAAATGTTTGTCAAATGAATGGATAGACAGATGGATGGATGAGGATAAATACATAAATAAATCAACCTCACTCCTTTTATTTGATTCTCAAAGGAAGCTTATGAAGTATTACTTCTCACGTTTCATAGACGAGAAAACCAAGGCCCTGAAAAGTCCTGACTTGGCCAAGCTCACATGATCAGTAAGTGAACTGGGACTCAAACCCAAGTCTAGTCACTACCCTTGTTACTAAGAGAAGTGCCTGAAGTGGTTGACAAGGGTTAATGTTTAGTCCATTTGTCTGGATGGTATACACAATCTTAAACATGTGCTTAACATCTGTTAATACCTTTATAATTCACAAAATAATTTAGCTTTCCTCTATATGGCTTGAGAAATGTGTGTTCCTGCTTCAGATGGCAGGGGGAGAAATCGGAGCATTTTCGGAACCAGGTTCTACCCCTTTGAATGACCCCAAACTTAAAATGTAGTCAGAGGAACTAAAGTCCCTTCCTGGTTCTCTCTGAAAAAATCCGCGAGTGTAACCGTTACTATGTATTGACTGACAAGAATTGTACATGTTTATTTCTATTCCTTACAACAACTCGAAAGGTTCGGTATTATTACTCACAATTCATGGGTGAGTAAAGAGAAATGCAAAGAGGCCACGTCACGGACTCCGAGTCTGCCTAAGGACGGCTAACGCAGAGTTGATCTGAATTTTAAAGAGGCTCTCCTCTGAGCCAGTGCTTTCACACCGCAGTGCGCACACACCTGTTAAAAGTGCAGGTTCTGATTGTGTGGGTCGGGGCTGGATGGGATCAAAGGTTCTTCATTCGTCACAAGCATCTAGGTGATGTCAAGCTTGCTATTCAAGATGGACCACACTACTTTGAGTAGCAAAGCCCTTTACCACCCTATCTTCCCAAATTGAGACACCCAAGCGTCACCATTATTCCTTGCTAACCTCCTGGCCAGAATTCTGCTTGTAAGACTAACATTCTGCTTTCTTCCAGCTTCTGTGGATAACCTACCATAGTGGTCCTTCATACTGTACCTAATTCATGGCGTCCCTCCCTTCTTTTCAATCCTACCGCTGCACAGCAAAAAAAGCTGGAGTCACTGCAGATGAAGACCTCTTCAGCAGCTTCTTGAAATCCAAAGACTGTCTGAAGAATCAGCAGTTGTGTTCTTTAGTAAGCGAAAGGAGGAAAGCGAATGAGAAAAGCGGTAGTTAACGTAAGCAGAGAAAGAAGAAAAATAACATTAAGCAGTGACACAGAAAGCCCATGGCCTAAGGAGGAAAAGAAAAATGGAGGCAGATCTTGGTCACTTCAGGGAAATTTCTGAGGAAATTCTAAGCAGGGGCAGAGAAGCACGACAGCGAAAAAAGAGGACTGAAAGGACTGTAAAGGGTATTTGACATCACGGTCTTAACTAAACTGTGATGTGCAAGTGGAAATCAATAGAGGCTGAATATTTAAGCATAACGTCGGCCTAAAAGTGATGAGAGGGCTGGAAGACGTAGCCGTAAGTCTTATTGAAGCCACTGTTGGAAATGAGACAGGAGATACTGGAGAAATGACAAGTGGAGGCTGGGTTCTCATGGAAAGAAAGCAGAGAGGATAAAGAAAGAAGACTCGTGAATCAAATGTCAGCAGAGACCACGAACAGAAGATCAAACTGAACAAATAGCCAAGGAACCAATAATAAATCAAAATGGTTTCTGGCAAAGGATGCAGCTGGGTGGAGGAGGAATGGAGAGAAAAAAGAGGCTAAAGGCAAAACCAAAACAGAAGGGGAAAAAAAAGGGAAGAATAGTGGTGAATCAAATACAGACAGGAGAGTCTTCTGTCTTTTCATTCCAGCCCCCTGACTGTCCTCCCCCCGCCTTCCCTTGGGCTCGCGTCCGTGGGATTCCATGAAGGAAAGTGATGTTTTGGTTGCACCTGAGAAGTGCTTGGGGGTCATGTGCTCACTGATGTCAGAAACCATGAAAAGAGACACAGGAGGAGAAGGGAAGGCAGAGATTAACACCAACTGGAAAACATGCACACTTTAGCAAGCTCATCTAATTTCATTAGTTATAAATAAAACATGTGTGTAAAGTTTGGGTTATAGGTGTTCTGCATGGTTGGAAATGTCACATGTTTTTTAGATGTAGTTTAATATGCAAGGAAAATAAATTAATATTTTATTGAGCACTTACTGTATACTTAGCATTGATGAAATCTTCCGCACATGATCTCATTGAATCATCACATGAAGCCATTATTATCTGCCTGTTATAGATGAGGAACAGGAAGTTTAAAGATGAGGCATTGAAGTAGTTGGGGTCCCGAATGCAAGTATTTTGTCTCTTACAGGGAAGAGTGTAGTGTCCTCGTTCTAATGAAGGAGCTATTGGCCCAAAAGAGCCTGGGCACACAGGGAAAATACTGACCAATGGCCTTCTTAGGGAAGAATTTACCACTGGAGCTCCGTCCAGTCCCCCTTCTTCCCTCATGGCATTTTGAGCAGCCCGTTTAAGTACCCAGTGCCCAGACATCTTGCGCTCTGTGTAAACCGGGACAGATCTGATTTTATCACAAACAGTCAGACAGATTAGTTGATTGCCTAGAGACAATTTGGCAGAGTGAAAATTCAGATATCTTGATTCCCAGATAAGTTTCCTATTTATTATACTGCAGACAGTGAAATAATTATAAACCAGGCTCACCTAAGCCCAGCCCAATGATGCAAGTCTAGAGATATTTCCTAAGTGCCTAATGTCTGCTGGTCCATCTGCTAGTTGCTGGGGACAAGTGAGAATAAGTAAGTCCTGGAGGATCACTGCTTCCCCTACCAGAGAGAAATGCAGACGGTAACTACAAGGTTGGGTGATGAGTTCAATAGTGAAGTGGCCAAGGGAAGGGTAAGTTCTTGAAACTGAAAAAAAAAAAAAAAAGGAAATATTTTGTTAGGAAATTAAGAAAGGCTTCAAGTAGTATTTGAGAATAGGTAAAGAATGGAGCATTTGAAGTGACCGTCCAGGTAGAGGAAAAGGTGTGAACAAGATACGGACAGTTCCAGAACTTTCATATGTTTAGGAAGGGCGAGTGGCTCAATCTCACTGCCAGACAAGGCGCATGCAGGCAGACCACAGCAACGCTAGGAAAAAACTGAGGTGTATTCTTGGCCCCTATGCCAGGCTGAGGGATTTACATTTCATTCTACATGTTTGTGTTTCCTGACGTGTAAGGTCAGATAACTGGGGGTTAAAAACATCGTTTGAAAGAATAAATGAATTTGATTTTGTATAACATCTAATCATACGGAAAGAACATTATTCCCATCCTTGGGATCACATTAAGGAGAAAGTTTTCATGAGGCGCTGAGTCAAAATGCCTCTTACAAAATCGTTAGCCTCCCTCTGTAACAAGCAGGGGGAGGATAAAACAGAATCAGACTCACAGACACATAACACAGACTTGTGGTTGCCAGGGGGCGGGGGATGGGAAGGGGCAGAGTGGGAGTTTGAGATTGGTAGACACTGACAGGTGTATATAGAATAGATAAACAAGTTTATACTGTACAGCACAGGGAAATATATTCAAGATTTTGTAGTAGCTCACAGTGAAAAAGAATATGAAAATGAATATATGTATGTTCATGTATGACTGAGGAATTGTGTTGTACACCAGAAATTGACACAACATTGTAAACTGACTATAACTCAGTAATAAAAAAAAAGAAGGGTGAGGGTTTCAGGTTCAAAGTTTTCAGCAGAAACGTGTCTAGAATTTAATCACTGGTTTTGTTCAAATCCTATTTATTGATAGTCATCTTCTGTTTATGGCAATCGACACTGGCTTTTCTGTTATAGCATTAGCATTATTGCCTTTTCCTAATTATTAACTAGATCTCATTTTTCAAAGTGTGGCTGTAAATAAAATTATTGATTAAATCATAATAGAGGCAGAATACAGAAATGACCAAAAAAAAAAAAAAGAGAGAGAGAGATAGTGGTATGTGAACTGATAAACTTTAAAAAGAAAACAGGTCATAGTCCAGTTGTGCCGCATCAAGAAAGCCCAAGATAGAGAGCATCTCAGGGAGGAAATGATGATTCTGTCGGATGCTCTACAAGGTCAAAGAGGATTTGGTTACTCAAAGGGCACTTCCGAGAGCCTTCTGCAGTAAATGTGGATGGAAAGGAGATCAAGCAAGGATTAAACTGGTATTGGGGAGGTGGACATGACCTAGACAGCCATGAACCACACTTGGAAGGAAAACATGGTGCAATAGAATGGGACGCCTTCTTCACGAAGTTTCTGGCTCGGCTGAACACTCAGTATGAAGATCTAGGAAGTCATTTGCTTCCCAGAGACTAAATGTTGAAGAGCGTAACCATCATTTACTTCTTCTCTTGAATTAGAGATCTCAAATATATGCGACAATGAATATATGTATGTTCGTGTATAACTGAAAAATTGTGCTCTACACTGGAAATTGACAAACAGGATGAACCTGACCACAACTTCTACCCAATCCTATGTCTAAATATACCACTTACCAACTAAAAAAAAAAGAGAATCCATGAGGTAAGTACTATTTATTATTCTCATTGTGAAAATTGGAAAATGAGGGTTAGGGAGGTTTATTTAGCTTGACCAAGGTGACAGTTACACATTAAGGTCCACATCCACTATATATATACAAATAGATTAAAAAAAAATTTCTTCTGTATAGCACAGGGAACTATATTCAATATCTTGTAATAACATTTAATGAAGAAGAATTTGAAAATGAATATATGTATGTATGCGCATGACTGGGACATCATGCTGTACACCAGAAACTGACACATTGTAACTGACTATACTTCAATAAATAAAAAAATAAATAAATAAATAAATTTTAAGAAATCCTCAAACAATATGATACACACTCTTGATGCCAATGTGTTTTGTTCCCAGAAAACCTAAAAATAAATAAATAAATAAATAACCAGCAAATAAGAGCATTTGTTCAAGATGAAGGAATCAGTTTCAGAAATGTAGGTGTGGATTATAACGTCAAAAAATGTTCTCTCCCTACATGATGGGTCTTATTAAGAAACATGGGTTAGAGACCCTATACTAATCAAGTACTAGAATCTCTCTTCATCAGAATATGTTTTTTTCTTAACCTTCCTCCTGGCCCAGCTCAAGAATCACATCCTTTATAAAATTTCTTCTGACTGTTTTCCTCCTGTGAATTCCTACAGCATTCGCGGTCCCTGCCCCAGCACAGCCCACTCCATACGTGGATATGTATTGCATTTTTGTGTATGCCATGCCTCCTAGAAACCATGTAAAATTTTCCATATCCTCTACCACAGTGGGCAGCTAATAAGTTATTTCGTGGCATACGTTAAAGATCCAGCACTAAATTTAAAATCAACAGAAAATGAAAGAGTCCACACCCAAAGCAAAAACTCTTAAAAGATTCTTTCTCCGGCTCCAGTTTCTGCTCAGCTGGATAGTCACCCTCTCAGCTTTTCTAACGGTTCCACATCTACAGCCAGACTGCATTGGATTCTTTAAAGCTGAAGCAAGCTTATTCAGCCAGCTATAAATATAAATGTTTACTGGAACACAAACTAGGAGGAAGCCTATGAAGAAAAAATAAAGGGAGTAAGGCTTTTGCAATCCTTTTTCTTCTCGAAGGCTCAGTACTTGGGAAACGAATATTTAAATGGTATTTTAACTGTCATTTGAGTTAGCCAAGTTTAACAATTCTAAAGATTCTAAAGATAGAAGAATACTAAACCAGGCTTAAACAGAAAAAGAGATCAGCATGGAACACAAATTAAAACCACAAGTCAGCCGCCAGCACACGTTCTCTCTTACTTACAGTTCTTTCTTTTCATGTTTATTGGGCCCATTATTATATTGCAAAGTATCAATCTGCTTATTTCTGTCCCTTCTGTAAGACTGAGGACCTCACAAACATGGGCCGTGTCTTTGCGATCTGATAGAAGAAGTGCTTTATCATCCCCATTTAGCAGGTGAGACAACTGAGGCAGAGAGAGGTAAAGAAAGCTGTTGAGGGAGAACCAGAATTTGACAACAGGCAGTCCTGTTCCAGCCTGCACCCTGTTTACCACCTACTGCGATGCCTCGGTCAGACCAGCATGGCTGACTCGAAACAGTGGTGGAAATGTCTAAGTCTGAACCAAATTCTGTGTACTTTTGATAGGTGCCGCGGGTGATTCTGATGCAGAAGGGGTGAGAAAAACACAAGTTAAAAGCACAATTCTAAGTAGTGGATGTAGAAATAGCGTTGAGAACCGATGTTTGTCATTAGAGTTCGCCAAACGTTTCCATACACACTATCTCATTTCATCCTGAGATCAGCCCTGCAAGCTGAGCATTACTGTTTTCCATGTTACTGAACGAGGAAAGCACGTCTCGGAAAGCCTATCCCGTCCACACCACTGCCAAGCACAGATTTTCCAGTTACAAGCCCTGGACTCTCTCATGCCGCGCACCCCCTGCCTGGCCTTGCTAACTCTGCTTCTGCCGGTCTGCAGCTCACAGCCCCTACCACAAACAAAGGATCTTTTTAAAGCATAAATCTCATAATGTCATTTCCAGTGGATTCTCATTACATTTGGGTAAAATCCAATTTCCTTACCGTGGCCCGCGAGGCCCCTCATGGTCTGGCCACGACCTCTTCTCCTCCCCTCCCCTCCCCTCCCCCACACCCCAGCTACAAGCTTTCCTTTCTAACCCCCTCACACCATGGTTTTTCTCCATCTGGGCCTTAGCCCCTTTCCTGTTTCATATTTCACACCTGTATCTGAAATTAACCAGTAGATTGATTGATTGATTGGTTGATTGATTGATCATGAAGATGAGGACGGAGCCCTTGTCTGACTGGTTTAAGAGTTAACATTTACAAAGTGCCAGGTACAGGTCCGAATACTTGATACACATTGACCTATGTAACTGTCATGACTGAGCATCTGGGACCTTACCTGCAGTCACCAGCTAATAAATGACAACAGAGCTACACCCAGGGCCCGTGCCGTTTCACCGCTTACCTGGACTATCCCTCGAAGGGAGTAAGTGATCCCACCACCTCACCTTTCGAACAAGCCCTCATCTCTGTGTCGTCACTGGGGCACACAGCACCCTGACCAAGCCACCGGTGCCCATGGTTAAGTTCATTCTGAAATGAGACACTCGTTGATGGAGTGTGCAACTTAACCACCCCCCTACCTTTTCCAGTTCCATCTCCAAAGAATCAAATTTAAATCCAGGCAACAAAACTAATTAGAAACTACAGAATGAGAATCCAAGTACCGTCAGAGATCAAAGTACCATCAGAGAGCATAGAACTGAGAGTGACTTTACTTGGTGGTGACGGCGGGGTGGGGAGGCAGAGGGGGTGAGGAGAGGGGCTGTCGGAGTTGACGCCATGTGATCTCAGTGGAAATACTTCATAATGAGTGTCCCAAGCCAACTGAAGTAGACGCTTATTAATCAAGATAAAGCAGCAAGTAGCCAAACAGCCATTTTTTTTCCCATTCCAGACATCTCGCTGGTTTGAAGGTCAAATATCTATTCTTCATCTAGTATAAAAAGCTCCCATTTGGGGGAGGTTGGGTATTTTATTATTATTTTGCTTTGTTTTGCTTTAAGACATCTGTCATTTCTGAGAACAGAGATTTCTGTTCTGTGGTTCTTAATAAGCTTTGCAAGGTGGTTTTCCTGGCATATGAAGAAGTCATTTGAATAATAAAAGCTCATATTTATAATTACAGTGAGTTAAATAGATTTGCTTAGCTTAGACTTTGGGGTTATTCATAAACAGATGTGAGAGTCCAGAAAGCCTCTGTAACGCCAACACTCTCATTGCTTTGGGTTGCTGGAGAGCTGAGAAGCCTGAACGTGAGTTTAAGGAGTTTTTCCCAACTCCCTGAATAATCACCATGGTACCTCGACCCATCTGCGCCTCACAGCACAATACTATTCATGTTTGCTAGGTGGACCAAGAATGAACCCGAGTCTAAGCTGATAACATCCATCCCCTGAGTATTCAGGGATGAGCCTTTTATAAAACTCTTTGATCTGTTCTCAGACTATATGGATGCTCCTAAGCTCCAGTCCTGTTCGAAGCTGCTAGTTTCAAAATAGTGATGAAAAGAGGTCACCCATTGAAGCAGCACTTCAGGGTCTAGGTCTTCCCCTCCAGGTTCCTCTCCTCTCGAAACTCACCAGTCCTTTGGGCCATTCCTTCAGGTCCTTGGAAGGTGATGGAGTTTATTTTGTGCCCAGTTTTGAAACATGTAATGTGCTTCCTTACTTGAAAATATGTGTTTGGGGCAGGGGAATTCTCAACCACTAGTTTTCCATCATTTATAAAATGGGTTTTCTTTTACGAGTAAGTATTTATACTGAACCCCAATACACAAAACAGGAAAAAGTCTAGCCACTCTGGTTGAAATAACCATTCTGCCCTTATCCTTAGATGCTTCTTGCAAAACCTAGAATTCTCCTATCCACAGTTTGAAGACACTGCTCAGAGTCATCCTATCAGATCAGAGGGTCTGGGCAAAGCTCTGGTCTCCAGCTTCAATCAGGACGTTCTTCACACATACCTAACACACTAGACGCCTGTGGGACATTGAGCAAGCCCCAAACTTGTGGTCTAAAGCTCAGATCATTTCTTAAGCCGAATCCAATTGAATCCGTGCAGTGGATTTAACAGTGTTGCCTCCAAATTTAAGCTCACTCAGAGTGTGACCTTGTTTGGAATTTAGAATACCCTTCTTTGCAGGTGTAATAAAGACAAAGTTCAAGAGATGAAATCATAGGCCCTAAACCCAAAGAGAGTGTCCCGATGCAGCTCAGAAAAGGAGACGACGACGTGTAGAAAGCATTGTGAAGACAGAGGCAGAGACTGGAGTCATGGGTCTACAAGGCAACAAGTGCCAAGGATTGCCAGTGGCCAGCAGATGCTAGGAGAGAGGCATGCGACAGTTTCTTCCTCATGGCTTCCAGATGGGACTGACCTGTCAACACCTTGATTTTGGACTTCTGGCCTCCAGCACTGTGAGACAATACATTCCTTTGTTTTCAGTCCCCAAGTTTATGGTAATTTGTTAGAGCAGCCCTAGGAAAGGAAAACATTCTGTCTCTCCCTTAGTAGGCAAACATTTGTGAAGGGAGTATTTGTTGAGTGAATATAATAAATCGGTTCAATTTGGTACAGTGGCTGACTATGGAAAACAGCAGTAGGTGTCTGTGAAAGAGAGAGAATGCTTCTGGCTAGGGCTGAAGGAAACCCATTTTTCCTTTAAACTCTGTTCCAAGATCAGACTCAGGCCAAACCTCGAAAGGACCATGTGTGGGTGGTTCATGGGCCAAGGACTGGCCGGGGAAGTTGAAAGTCAGCATCAGCTACCTGAGGACCGCGAGTGACTCCTCGAGGCTTTCTCAACGATGCCCAGGCACAGTGAGAAACCATTCATTCCGTCTCGGACACTTAAGGAAGTACAAATGCAACAGCAGCAGGTGAGAACTGGTGAATTATTTCATATAATTTGCCTAAAGCTTACTTTAAGGACATTGCTTTTCCATAGATACCAATGATAGCTCTGAAGCTGTCGTGGATTTTATATCATGTCCCATATTGCCACCTTGGCTTTTAGTCTTTTAATCCATGGTTGTCCAGTTTTGCGGGCCCTGTTTTGTGAGCACGCTCATTATCTGTTTTGTGACTGCACTCTCCTCGCCTGACCAAGGTTTGCTTCCCATGTCGTGTACCCAATGACTAAATCTCTACTTATTTAACGTCCCCAAAGAGTTCTTGAAGTGTAATGAAGTAACTCCTTCCCCTGTAATTTATGCATGCATTTATAGACTGAACTGTAGTTTAATCAAACTCCTTTGCCTTCTGCAGTATAATAGCAATATCTAATGAAAACATATGAAGTATGCATTTCATAATTACCCTAGACAGCTCATTTCGGTTTGCTTCCTACTTAATCCCGAAATTCCTATCTTCCTGCACTGTAAACACTTTCCTTCCCTTCTCATCAATCTCAGTTATGTAAATGAAGCCGGGGCGGTGGCACAATTACTTTTTTTCTGGATGTTATCAAAGGCCCTATTCTCCGAGAAACAGCTGACAAGGGCACCCGCTAAAAATGATCCTTGCGTTTGCTTGAAAAGCTGAAGCAGACGCAAAGCAGAGAGGACTCTGCACACTCCAACCAGAGCGGCCCTGCAGGGGGCCAGTGAATGCAGATTTGCATGCGTGGTGGAGATGCCCCTCGGGCTGGCAGGTCCAGTGATGGCCGTGAACCTCATATCCTCTTTATAGGGCGCACTTGGGAAAAAGCCATCTCAGGAAAACCACTTTCATGGAATAAAAGTAAATCTTTGCTTGAGCATCACCATGGGGATGGTCCCTTCGACTCTGCAGAAATAAGCACACCAACCGTCAGAGAACCTTCTCGCTACACACAAGTTTGTCCTCTCTGAAGATCTAAGTTCGATGTTGGTTTCCTACCAATGGTGAAGGCAGAGGGTAAACCCAGCAGGGCACCAGAAAAAGGGGCACCTCTGTTTTCAGATTTTCAGAGCTATTTTAAATGTCTTTTCCTTTATTTCTTCTCATCAGGATGATTCCTTTTCTGTCTTCTCCTTCTGAGGGGGAAAAGAATAGGTTGCCTTCCACAGTTTCACTGTTCCAGAGGTTTGAGGCAAGAGACCAGTTGCTTTGACAACGGGACCATGGAAAACACACCATAGTTGAAGGCAGACACTCTTGGTCTCAAGTAAGTTAAACAATCTCTGAAGCTTCAGTTTTCTCATCCACAAAGTGAAGATAAAGCCATCTATCACCTCAAGGTGCTGTGAGGATGAAATAATAAGTATGGCATAGTGCTGGGCGCCCCCAAACCATTATTTCCCTCTTTGATTTCTAAGAGATTTTCCTTCTACCAGGTGAAAAAAACTTACATTCACTTATTTGATAAACACGTATGGGACACTTACTATATCGCAGGCACTGTGCTGGAATTTGGAAAGAGAACATGGTCACTGGCCATATGAGTCTGACTGTCTAGCAGGGAGGGCAGACGTTAATCAACGAATGGTCTTCAGATTATATTTGCAAAATCTGTGCACAGTAAAGGGAACACATAGAACATGCTGGCATCATTTGGATGGGGGACGGTGACTTCTGAGTTGAGGTCATTAGAAGGAAGAGGATTTAACTGGATGAAGAATGGCGCTGCCGGGAGGAGGAAGCAGTCCTGGCGGAGGTCTGGAGGCTGACAGAGGCAGAGAATGAGCACTGTAAGGCATTTCTAAACTCTAGGGGACAGGAAATTTCCGGCTTATCATTAAGACCTCCAGGGAAGGATTTTTGCATACTTTCCCTTGGCAATCTGTTCCAGGTGTTTTTTTGAGGGGAGAAACAATATATTACAGGAAACATGATGTTAACTGTTTGTAGAGTATATCTCATGGTCACATGGCGACATATGATTTGAATAACTGCTTTGTACGTATTCTTAGTGCATTTTCCTCTTCCCTATTGAACGAAGGAGCTAGGTCCCAGCACTCCCTTATGGCCGTGAAGGTCTTTATTTCAAAGTATAATAAAAATTTACTGAGATACGAACTCTAAAGACTGAGCCACTTGAAAAGACTATGGAAAGGAGATAAAAGTAAAGGTGGAAAGAAAGTCAGGAGAAGGAAAATGCAATGGAGAAACCTAGCTAATGGCTAAGATTATGTTCCCTGTCATCATCAAAGAAATTAACTGGATTTAGTTTGAGCAAAGGAAATAGAGGAATATGATGGTTCTTCAGTTTTCAGATTGGTAGAATAAGAGTCACATAGTCCACACACTGCAGTGAGAAAATTATCCTTTAAGTGAATATATTTTCACATCCCCAATATCTAGAACTTTCTTTAAAACATATACAGTGAACCCTGTGTTGTGCTGAAGTCAGCACCATTGGAGACCGTGTTGGGAGATCTCTGGAGCTAAGACTTGTGAAACAGGCCCTACCAAGCCTGCTGCCCTGTGTCCTTCCTGAGCACCTCACACCCACAGACGGGCCACCATCGCAGGGCGCCTGTCAGGACAGGTCATGACTTGTGGGTAACTCAGTACGGTATCGATCTAACCCCTGTGCTTGAATGTCTGTTGTCTAAAGTATAAAACCAATCCACAAATTCACTATTCTGTGCTGTGCTAACGTGATGGTCAGGTTCCACCACAAGAGGAGACACGGAAAAGCTCAGGAAAACAAGGTTTATTATACTCACAGACCCAGACAGAGGCCACTACGTACCATACAGGGTCATGGGGCAGTGCCAGGGTTGGGTCATGTGAGTGGAACACGGGGGACAACTGAGACCAGGAATGTTATTGGGGTTTCTTCAAAAAGGTCAGACAGGCGAACAGTTTAAGATTGTCTAGTTTGAATAATTACCTTGGACTCTAAGCGGTGAGATGTGGTCCCTAGTGGCCTGTTACCTGGTCCTATGATGATTAAGGCAGAGGAATATTGCCTCCTAAAATATATGGGGCAATGGATGAGCTGTGGTTCAGGCTGGGTGAGTCTGCATATCCAAGGCACCATTTGTTATCTCTAAGGACTGACTAGCCCAGGGAAGGGCAGTCTTTCCCTAGCTGGATAAGTTTAAGAGGTTAAAAAAAAAAAAATTACAATATACAGAAAAGAAAAAAATACATACAACACAGTCACAATACATATGCAAAACTCACCTTATGCAAAAATCTTCCTTACTTATGTAAAACTCATTTTACTAGAGTTTTAAAATCTTATTGAATTAATACTTACTGTATCACTGTGTATCATCTTGTAAGTGACATTTCGAGAATTGCCTGAGCCTTCTAATTTTCAGCCTTGAGGTGAGTGTGTACTGTTTCGAACCTCCCAGAATCCAGTCACCCTTTTCCTTGGGTTTTCTGTAATTCTGGCATCAGTATCTCACCCATATACGTACTGACTCCACCCCCACCTTGTTGTGTGCATCCTGTTGGCCCAGCCAATCAACACTCAGGCTTCATCCTCACAGCCATGGTGATTGGTTCAGAGAACATGATCAATTGGACCAATCAGACACCCAGACACACTGTTACAGACTTGTGTTCAAGAAGTTTGCTGATCCCCCCTAAAATAACGTCTGCAAGATATGCTGTCTCTTCCCATTACATATGAACAAGAAGAAAACAGTTCCCAGCAGCTGTGAGCAGCCAGCTCAGGACACCCCTAGAGAAGACAGAGGGAAGGGAAGAGATGGTTCTGTTGGGGACACTGTTGATCTGTGGAGTTAATCTCCGTCTGGCTACTTCAGGACACTTCCGTTGTGTAAGACACTCCCTCAACCCGTTTCAAAAAGTCACTTGGGCTCCAGGTTTCAACTTCTTTCATTCAAAAGATCTCTGACATACGGTCCTTGTTTTCTCTCCAACATCACTTTATTTTGCCCCTGGCACTGAAGGACAGTCGAAAGACTACTCAATTTCTTTCTTTCTTTCTTTCTTTTTTTTTTTTCTGTATTGCCACGAACAAGCTAGGTGAATTAGGTGAATTGCAGCTTTACTAAGCAATGAATTTAAATAGCGTAATAATAGTGTTTAAGAGGAAAAATTAGCAGAAAAGTGTAATTATTATATGTGGGCAAAAATACATGATGACATAACTTTCATACACACACTCCCAGTTCCTGACTTTGCCACCCTCCAGTCTTCCCTGCGGGGAGGCTCCCAGGGTTTCTGGGATGAGAGTGCAATGCCAGCCTCCTTGACGGAGCAGAGTTGACTCTCAGACAGTGGACAGCACGGGTTTGATGTGCGTGGGTCCACGTACATACAGGTTTTTTTCCAAAAATAAATACTACAGTTCCACATGATCCTTGTTATCTGAATCCTGATCCTTGGTTGGTTGAATCCTGAGATGCAGAACTCTGGATACTGAGGGCCAACCATGAATGATGAGTGGATTTTCAGCTGGGTAGAAGGTTCGTGCCCCTAACCCGTGCTTTGTTCAAGGGCCAACTGTACATCAGTTCTTATCCCCGCTAGAGCTGAAAACCTGGAGGTCTACCAGATCTTCTCAGCACTTTGACCATGGATTTTTTGAACACTTTGTCACAAGGGGAAAAACAGAGGAAGACAAGTAGTGAAGAATGAGAAAGAAAAAAAGTACCGATACCTAATTTTTAATATTTTTTTGAAAAGAAAGATTCAAAAGAAAATAAAAGGTCAGAAACAGATTTTTAAATTGTCATTCTTCACTATATTTGTCTGTCACTTCACAATCTCAGTTCTGTGTAAACTAACGAGGAGACATAAAAATCAGTTCCATTAGGTAGACCACTTTTGTTGGACTCATTCTTGAGTTGATCACATGAGGCAGCTGAGTGAGAATGAAGCTTCCTTGTGATTAGCTCACACTCCTGAAGTAGCCAGGCACCTGGGAGGATGGAGAGAAGGTAATAATTGGGCTCTCATCTTTTATAATTATATGTGTTTCAAGTGGATGAACAGTGGGGTTTGAGAGGGTTACATAAAAGGGGAAAATTCTGATGTGAATACTTCAGTCATTAACTCCAGTATTCAAAGGGAAAAGGAGATGAAATTTTAAACAATAGAAGACTTGAGAAACAGAGACCTAAAAATAATAATGTTTACCAAAAATTAGGGCTATTGTTCATTAATTTCTTATCTCGCAGCGTCTTCATCAAACTAAAGAATGACCATACTTACTGACTGGACAGGCAGTGAACTGTTTTTATCCTTTTGTGTACAAGGACCTCTGAAGTCTCAGAAAAAGTTAACCATTTCTTCCTTTTCATATTTAATTTTTCAAGTAAAAATAAACAGTAAATGAGAAGATGTGCTATCTATATGCATGTGTGCATCATGAAGGAATGCTAACAAAATATCAGGTATTAGGGAAACTTTTTCCTTTGTTAAGGTAGATTTTTTTCCCCAAGAGTCTGTTCCTGTGACACTCTTATCTCTTAAATTTGGGTTTCTACACAGAATATAAGGGAATTTCATTTTCTCCTTGATATTTTGCCTGCAATAAGAATATACTCCGGGAAGGGGGGAGGGTATATATAGGTCAATGGTAGAGTATATGCATAGCATGCATGAGGTCCTGGGTTCAATCCCCAGCACCTCCTCCAGAAATAAATAAATAAACCTAATTACTTCCCCCCACCAAAAAAAAAATTTTTATTAAAAAAAAAAAAGAATATACTCTGGGCAAGTACAGAGTGAGAAGTGGGGTTTAATTGGGACTTCGGGGTCTACAGCTCTTCTATCTTTTATTAAAAGGGAACCATACTGTCTGCCCTCCCAACATACCCAATCATTTCTATTTAAAAGTGAGCGTTCCACTTAGTAAAGCAAGAGTTTAAGAAAAGCAAGCAAACAAGTAGATACGCGGTTCCACCTGACTGCAACCTTCATGAAGGCAGACGCTTTGGTTTATCGAAGTGTTCCCAGTACCTCCGACAGAGTCTGGCACAGGTATTAATACTTAATACATCAAGTATTTGTTGAATCATGTATAAATACACCGATTTCAGCATATGATCCTCACCAAATTTCGGCTCTGGTCAATTACCAATTAATTTCTGGGTACCCGCAGTTCTCAGCCAGGCTTCAGTGGGACGGTAATGTCATCTCACCCCGAATATCTGTGTCTAGACAAGAGCCCTCTTGAGGTATAAATACTGGAGCTACATTGGCACAGAAGCAAAAAAACAAAAAACCGAAAAACATTTGGTCTTTCTCCTCTTACAGACTGTTTCTTCCTGGAGAAAGAGCTCCCAGTGCCTGCTTACAGCCAGCTAGTTGGAGGAAAGGCCCTAATTATCCTCCCAAGCTCTGGCACTCAGACTCTATTTCCTCTTTTGGCTTAAGACCAAACAAAATGTGAAAGTTAAGGGGAAAAAAAAATCAGTAGGGCAATAATGCTCTTCTGTGCAGAACACAATCAGAAAATTACTTCCTTCCTACCAAATACGGATATAAACTCTCCTCCATTTGATCAGAAGTTTGAGATTCCATATAATGCTCAGATTTACAAATAAAACCCTATTAGCACGTCATGTTTCCTTATTACAGAAAAAGTCTTTCGCAGGGAACATATTATCTTCAGATGCAAAATGATGTCTATTACCAGAGTTTAGTTTTCAATATATTGAAATAGATATAAAGCATTTACTCTATATTTCTTTATGTTCCTGTCAGGGATGCTCTTCTGCCTTGAAATCAGAATTTTTTTTGTATTTTCTCTCTTTTCAGCCTGCATTGTTTCTCCCTCCACTATCCCCACCATCCCCTGCCAACCATCACACACACACACTTCCTTGACCTTTTCTAATCTTCTCTTTACCTTTTTCTCTCCCTCTATACACTAATGTACACAAGTTCCCACCTCCCTCCGCGAACAGACCTCACTATTTTATACCATTCACCACTTCCCTTTCGAAGAATGGGGGAGAGGCCTGGGGAAAGGATAGTATAAACTCTCTATTTTTCCACGTTTCCCTAGCAGTAGCTTCATTAAAGATACCTCTATCCATAGAACAGATCTATGCTGTTAGAGAAGAACGATGAAATTTTTGCATATTTAAATTTATGGAAAACGACATTTCCATCTTCTCTGTTGAACTCAATACATATAATATCTCATATCCAAAGTTCATAGCCAACAGCATAGTTTCCTTAAACTTTATTATATTTTATGAAAATGATTACCAATGAGCAGATGCAAGTCCACTCAAATGCCTGAGAGTAAGAGGGCATGTGACACTTACACACCTAGCCCTGAGCTTGTGACATGGAAAATTCCCCAGGAAATGTTTGGTAAATAGATGAATCAGTGAGCTGTGGATACAGTGTATCAGTCTGGCTGAAGTGTGGAAGATGAATTGGAGACTGGCCACGCTGGAACTAGTGAGACTGGGGAGGAAGACTTCTGGCAATACTGACAGGGTAAGTGATGTGGCTCTGAAAAGGTAGCAGAAATGGAGAGCAGGGGTGGATATATTTCAAAGATAGAGAGGAGATAAAAATCTCCAGCATTTGCTGCCTGAGTGGGTTTGAGGCTAGAGGATGACAAAGACAGGCAATCTTGGGTACCAGCTGGTATTTACCTAAAACTCTGAACATTTAAAAATAAGCCTATGAATATCATCAGGGCAGGTATGGGCACTTAGGAGTTTACAAGACTTAGAGGGGTAAGTACTGACCGTTACTGAATCTTCTGTCCCTGACAAGTGTCTTCACATGGTGACCGGGGTACACTTTTCTGTACTTTGTTTACTTCTTGATCATGTTAAATTAATTAAACAAGCAGGCCAGTAGGTGTAAGCAGCCCAAAAGCTAAGCCCATGATGCCTCAAGGTTAAGAAATGGAACCCTTAGGAGAACCAATCACAGACAACCAGACTTTCCCAAATAAGGCATCACTTAAGCTCTGGCCAATCAAATAATTGTCTTGCTTTTCTCTTCCTTCTTCTCTATAAAAGTCTTTCCCCTAGTTCCTGGGGTGGCCCCTCCTTCACCAATTCAGGTTTGTCGTTGTGCTAATTAGATTGATTTTCGTTCAAATATACTCTCAAAAATTTTAATTTACCTCAATTTAACATTGATCTGTAGCTTGTCACAGTAAAGATTTCTTTTGTTCATTGAGTTCAAAGTATTCTTCCTCTAGTTCTTACAACATTACTGACTCCTGCCGTGATCACTTCCTGCAGCAGCGCATGGTATTTCCACTGTCACATCATCTTTCTGTTCTGGTTCTCCTCTTCCTCCTCCTTCAGTGATTGTCAGGACACACACCAGCATGAGAAAGTAAGAGGTCAAGAGACTATTTCTAATTCACTTGTGTGGGTTTTCATAGAACCCATTTATTCTCAGTTGTTTTCAATGAAAAGCATACTATTTCCAAGCTTGCTTTTCTTTTTCTTTTCTTTTTCTTTTTTCTCCTTCACTGTCTCTGACCTAGATTCCCGACACCAGATGTGCTCACCTGGAACTCAGATTAAAAGGAAGGCTGTTCGCTCCCTACTCTTTTAGTGCCACAGGTCACAAGCTGGAGAATTCCTCTACAGAGAGAAAGGTTGGAAAACATATTTCTAATTCTTAGGAGGAGGGTAATTAAATAATTTCCTTTTATGATATGGTCTTTGTTCTCTTCTTGAAAGGCAAAACCCTCCCCTTTATCACTTTAAACAGGGCAAACTAGTATTTCTAAGCCTCCTCCCAAAGTTAATTAACATGTAAATACTTGTCAGGAAAAGGTAACACTTCAGCAATTAGCATATAAATGGGCCGGGGACAATGTTCTGCCATAAAGGAGACAGCTTGGAAGATTTTGCCAAATGTATTTGGAAAGAAAAAAATAAAATAAAATAAAATAAAGCCTTCATCATTTCCATGCAAACAGTTATGAAATGGAGTGTCAGCTGGAGCCTGGGGTAAAGAGAGAACCACCTTGCCTGGATGGAATGAGGTGAGGTTTGCAGACGCAACTTGGTTTTATGTACATGTTTACTCAAAAACGGTGATGAAAAGCGACTCATTGTTTATGTCCAGAAAACACACCATGTTTGTTTGATTCTAACGGATACCGTCAGTGAAGGAAACAGAAAGCCACAGGCGGGAAAAGAACTTAAGGGCTAATTTTCCCATCGCGGGCGTGATGAGTACACTCTGGGAACCGCACATGCAGGGCTTGCTTCCACTCAGCCCTGAATTTGTGTTTCAAATGAGGTAATTGTGCACCTAATGATGCGTTTGCACAAGCAATTACCTGATTGGCATATGCCAGGTGAGCTTTTGAGAAATAATAGGGCAAACGCACTTTTGCTTGGCACCCGTGGCATCCGAGTTTGTAAAAATAAGATAAGAATTATCATCATACCTTATTCGTCCCATTCTAATGAGAATCACATGTGAATAGGATGATCGTGCTAATGAAAGAGAAGTCATTAGCCCAAGAGGAAAATAAACTCTCTGACCACGCTGGCAAAGGTACTAGTTGTTCTATATTTATTATTAAAGCTGCAACATATCCTAGTTCTTGGAGGAGAACCCAGGATTTGTAATCAGAAAACCTGGATTAAAACCCCATGTATCTGTGTCAATTTTAGATATCCAGATGTCGACTGAGATAAATGCACCGCCTAAAAGCTGAGAGCTATGTTTTCTCTGGCGGACATTTCTGAGGACTTGAACCCCTTCGCGCCCGGGATGACAGCCTCTCAGATGGCTCTGAGGGGCTTCTCTGAAGAGGTAGGGGAGGAGCTAGGATACACAGGAGCTTTACAACAGAGACCAGGTAGTTGGAACAATAAAAGATAACGTGTTATCTAAAGAAAACCAGGCATCTCAAGTTAAAGAATTCAGTGCTTTTCTGTGTATGGAAGGAAGCAAACATTCGGGCTCATTGAATTCATTCCTTTTGACGAGCACCCAGCTATCCAGGGCCAGCATCCTGTCCTTTCTCATTCTGAGTCCCCTCAGGGCGCACCACTGTGAGTGGCTGCAGAGGCCGGGCTGCAGGCTTGTCTTCCCTGAGGGGTGGGGCAGCGGCGGAGGACTTGATGGCTTCAGCAGTCTTTGTTTACTGATATGGTTTGCAGTATTTTTCATTCACACAAATTTAGGTAAATCACTTAAAAACACCAAATCACACTCCTTCAAAATGGAGGGAGTACATCTTGAGGGCACGTAAGCTGAGGTGATGTGATTGGCATAAGATAGTGGAAAGGATCTGCCCGTTCGCCTCAGCCCACCTGGAAGCTGCCTGTTTCCTCCTGCTCCCTGGAAGCCCAGCATTCCAGCAGAGCCTTCTGTGATGACAGCAGTGTCCCCCAGTCTCCCCTGTCCTATAGGGTCCACTAGCTACATGTAACTATTGAACACTGAAATGTGTAGTAGTGGGAACTCAGGAACTAACTTTTTAAATTCTTTACATTAATTTAATTTAAATTTAAGTAGCCACATGAGGCTAATGGCTACCATACTAGATAGTAAAGCAAGGAAAGAACAAAACATTTTATTAAGTGATAATTCAACACCTGGACTGTGAATGTCATTTACAGTCCACAGTTGTTTACTACAATCTTTTAAAAATATTCAGTGACAGTCTTCCATTTCCATGGCAATTTTTGACACTTTTTTAGCCAAAAAAAAAAAATCCAGTAATCTAAAGACTACAA
Source organism: Vicugna pacos (assembly GCF_048564905.1). Lineage (NCBI taxonomy): Eukaryota > Metazoa > Chordata > Mammalia > Artiodactyla > Camelidae > Vicugna > Vicugna pacos. The sequence continues at coordinate 4,464,926 of NC_133011.1, forward strand.
CTAATTTACTTTAATTAGACTCCAACATAAATTTATAAAACAAAACAAAAGAAACAAATAACAAGGAAACAGAAAGGCAGAGCTTCTGTAAAGTCTTCAGTGCCTACTATCTGATTGTCAATAGGGATTAAATATGAGAATGTAATCTAATGGATATGGACTATCAGAGTCTGAGACCTAACAAAGAAATTATTTCTAACTTGACTGAGCTTCGGAAACATATGTAACATGATAACAATGAAATAATATAGTAGCAGAAACAGTGAATCATTTATTATGTCTTAGGCATTCATCTAAGAAGTATTGCCTGCTTTATGTAATTTATTCCTCGTGCAGCCTTATGAGATGGTTATTATTACTCTCCCTATCTTAGTGACCAGAGAACTGAAACTGAGAAAGACTGTGTAACTTGTCCAGTGTTATAGCACGAACACACGGCAGACCTGAGGTTCAAAGTCAGATCGGTCGGACTCCAGAGCCTACTGCTCTCAGCACGGTGTGATGTGTGTTTGTACCACTTCAAGGTAAGGATGTTCTAGAAAGATGATGGAATTTCTTAGACTTCATAGAAGAACCAACGTTTCCATGCCAGACAACCACTCCGCCAATGGATTAAGATCAGTGAGTCTGCAACTTGGAAAACTGCTTCCTGCGCAGTGTAAGGGGATATTGGGACAAAGGAGTCTCTGGAAGAAACTTTCTCTAAGACAAGCAATCAAACAATGATCTCACTTCTTCCTAAAGAGCCGGAACGGAATGGACCACTTGAGTCTAGTGTGTTGGGAAGATGAACGCCCTGGAATGAACAGCCCAGGACTGACAGTAGCACGTTCATGCTGCCATCAGTGTGGGCTGAGGACTCGTGGTCCGTGACGCTTCCTGACAGCCTCCTGACTTCTTTCCTTCTGCGCGGCTCGCTGTGCTGTCTGTCTCAGGCCGGCTTTTGCAGTAGTGCACAGCACTGCTGGGGACTGCCATTCTTACCGAAGTGTAAATAAAGTGGTAAGCTTGTCTTAGAATTGAAAAACGGTGATCTAGTCCATAATAAAAATATTCCTAATTCTGGTTTCCAGAAACCAGGGATGTGAAATAGAGGTCATGGGTGGGAGGCAGGGGAGTGGGAAATGGCGCTTCCCTTTGATGATACAAACAGCTTCAGTGTGTGTTCACACACACGTGTGCACATGTGCACACGCACACACATGCATGCAACCTACATTTCAGGCTCACTGGTGTTCACTAAGCTGCCTGGACCACCTCCCTCTCTGCTATAGAACTTGTGAGCTAGTGATCCTTGACTACATTCTCCCCTGAATCTGGTCATACTCCAGTTATTAAAAAATTTTAAAGACACTTAAAAAATGCTAATGAAACCTCCTATAGATTTGGGAATACAGTTAAAAGTAAAATATAACAAAAATAAGGATACCAGTGAAAACTAAAAATACTAACTTTCCTGGATGATAATTTTACATACTGGGATGTGATCGTATCCAATTAAGTTGAGCTCCATTCAGTAATCACTGTGTAATGGGATAGACTTACAGAGTAATAGGATTTGTTTAAGGCAAGGATAGAGAGGCTTAACACACATTAGATATCTTGAATGCATTAAGAGCAAGAAAGACCGATTGATACAAAATCGTTTGGAGGAAACAGTGGAAATGAAAATACGTTTCAGGGTTGGAGGGGTGGTCTCCCTGAAGAGTCTCACTGGACATTTACAAACTTTGTTGCTCAGTAATTTTCATCACAAACTTCCCTGAAAAGGGAATGAAAAACAGAAAGCTCTCAATATGAAGACACCCGTCCTTAATAACTTTTTCTTTTGTGAGATCACTGACCCCGGCGGATCAAAGTTTGGTCTGGAAAAGCCAGGACAAGATCTCAGAAGGTCATGATGGCCCCGAACACATTGTTTGGCTTCTCAGACAGAGAACTTTCAAAAGGAACTGTGAATGCCTTGTCACGCTTGAACTAGATATTAGTTGGCTAAGCTGAGAATCAAATATGGGAAATTAGTTGCCATTAAAAGATGCCTTCAGGCAGTTCGTTTCTCATCAGCCAAGCTGTGCGGGCCTCCTGCTGTGAACAGTGAACATTAGCTTACTAAATACTTCAGCTCATCAGACACTGCATTACTCATGGCTGGGCCTGAATTTTGGTGATGGGGGAGGGGGAAGAGCAAACAACAGTGAAACCGCATAACTACTGACATCTATCTGGGTAGAGATGCATGCTCTGTGCTATTAGAAAGAAGCAATCAAAATGATTGTTCATTGACATGTAGATAGTCACAATTTATTTTTAAGAGAGAAATAAACTAGTTAAAAAACCATTTTTAAATGATTTTATTTTTGGTTAAAAAGTATATGTGTGTGTATGTGATTTTTTTAACTGAAGTATAGTCAGTTACAATGTGTCAATTTCTGGTGCACAGCATAATGCTTCAGTTGTATATATACATACATGTATTCGTTTTCATATTCTTTTTCATTATAGATTTGGATGTGATTTTAATCAGGAAGAATAAATAGGAAAACCTTTACAAGTGTGATTTTGGGGAGCATATTAAGGATGGCTTTTTAAAATTTATTTCATTCATCTGTATTTTCAATAATTTTGTAATTCAATTATTATGGTTTTATAATAAAGATCTATTAGTTATAAAATAAAAAATGCTATACATTAAATGAAATATTATGTCTCTCCTTTTTGAATTTTTTTCTTTCCTTTTAAGGTACATTCATTCTGGGACATTTCAAATACATGAAGGGGAAAATTCCAGAGTATAAATGAATGGTGAATAAGAACTACGAGATACCTTGGGGAGTCTGTTCTAGAAGCTCCAGAATGGTACTGCATAGGGCAGCCCTAAGACTGGGCACCCAGGGTCGCCCGACAGTCTCAGTGGCCTTTCTCCATCCTGGAAGTTTACACAGACTCTCCTTTGTTCTCCTCATGTGAAAAAAAAATTGTACATCCCCAAATGGTGCAACCTGTGTATCTGGAAGTTTGCATTATGTAGAGGAAAGTAAGTTTAAAAAGCTAAATCTCTAATCTGTTCTTAGAAACAATAATTAGTACATACATGTCAACTAAAAAACAAGGTGCAGTGTACTATTTATATGCATTTACATGCGATATAATGTGCATGTGCAGTCGAACTGTAAAAATTCTAACTAATTAAACTGAAAAAGGCGAAAAAAAAGTCTTTAAACAACAAGACATAATATCAAAGAAATTAAAAATAATAAAAATGGAAGAAAAAAGGAAAAAGAATGCACTTTGGAATCAGAAGCTCTTAGATCTGAATTATGGTTCCCTGGGATAATAGCTGTGTGACCTTGAACAAGTCACTTCATAATCTGAGTTTCTGATTCATTATCTGCACCTCACACAACTGCCTTCAGGATTAAATGAGATAACGTGTGTAAAGCCCCAAAGGGAGGTGTTCTCTGAGTTTTGGTTATTCCTACTTAACTATGTTTTGTCCAGCGAAGCTGCAGGGAAGTCTATGGACAGGAAAAGGGGTGATGGGGTGACGATGGTAGAGTTTAATGCAGAGTACAGGAAGTGTCTGCAACCCTCAGACTTCGCAAAGCAAACTTGTGGGCAGGAGCCTCTAGAAGTGCAGGTGGTGGCTGGCAGATTGCCCACAAACTGCACAATCCATTTCTGCAAGATGATTAAGCCCCTGCACACTGAGAAGGAGCCTTTCTAGAAGTACGAAGAGTACAAAGCTCCTTTGACGGGAGACAGAGGACTTATCTTTGCTCCCTGACCCTTTAGCCATGCGATCTTGATAAATGGTCCCAGGATTCCAAGTCATTCTCTCCTCTCTAAAATGGGATGCCATCTACTTTGTCTTAAAGAGTGGTTGTGAGACTTGAAAATTCTTTATCAAGTGGAAAATACAACCTAATTATTTCTTAACAGGACTCTGGTTTGCAAGTAAGTGACAGAAGCCCAGATCAGGAAAATGTAAGCAAAAAGAGAAATCTCTTATAGAATCAAGTTCAAGAACCAAGTGGGTTCCAGGAAGTCCTAGTAGGTTGGCCAACTCATCGTAGCTTGTCTGGAACATTCCTGGGTTTAGCATTGAAAGTCCACTGTCCTAGGAAACTGCTCAGTGCAGACACACTAGGGGAGCTGGTCACCATCCATCATGGCTAGGTCCCTCTGAACACCCACTTCATTTTCTCCCTCTGCTGACCAGCTTTCTCCATTTCCCTGTCCACGTGGCTAGAACCACAGTTGGGAGCAGGTTCCAATCTCTACTTCCATTATAGCATGGGTAATTTCATTTCTTATTGCCCATAACATACTATAGTTTACAATAACCTCATTTTTAAAAGTCTCATACTTTGCTCTCAGAAAAATAATCAAAATTATAAGCTCAACATCTGTATTTTTATAAGAAAAATCTGCTTTAAGGAGCCACTATTCTGGATGAATTCAGTGCATGCCCAAGATGACATCTTTTCAGATGAAATCATTTAAACACACTTCATGATCTCTGAGAAATCATGGAATGCAAGAAGTCTCCTTGTTTTTAAGGAGCTTTTGATAAAGGAAAAATGTGGAACTGGAAGATGGCCGTGTCCCAGGTCTCGGTTGAGTCCCTGGGACATGCCCACCAAGTGTGAGTCCTTGGCTTCTCACAGGAAAGGATCCAAGAACATATCACAGTTGAGTAAAGGTAGAGTTACTCAGAGAGATATGTGCTGCATGGACAGAGGGCAGGCTGCTTCCAAAGGCAAGAGAAAAGCCACAAGGTGTGGGGGTTGGGTCCTCAGTTTAAAGTAAAAGTAGATACACAAGCTATGGACAGAATGCAGGCCTTCCCACTCAGAAGGGAGACCGACCACGAGGCATGGGGTCATCTAGGAAAGTGAGACTGGCCATAAGGTGTGGGAGTTGTTAGTTTTTATGGTAACATAAAAGGTCTACTGGAAGTCAAATCTCCACCTTCTTGGGCCTCAAGGTCTACTGGGAGTTGAATCTTCCACCATCTTGGTGTTAATCGCTGTGTCACTCCTTGGATGGCTATGCCCTGCCCCCTTCCTTCCTGTCTCACTTTCATTAAAATCTCCTCCCCTGCTCTATGGTAAGTTCTTTGAAAACAGCAACCTGGCACTTTTGCTCACCATGGTAGCACTTGTGCTGGACCCAGTTGGCCAAGCGGAGGCACAAGTGAGGTCGATGATGATGAAAACGTCAGAAAGTTAAGGGCTGAGATGTGCGCTTCATGGTGGGTACGACAGACACTCAGAGAAGCAAAGGAAGCTTTGAAGTGCACTGGACTTGGTAAAGACCCGGTCCGGGGGAGAGGAAACGTACAACAAGAGGGGGCAGCCGGTCCCTTACTGTCCTCCTCATTGCATCCCTGACTCACAGCAGGAAACCACAAAGTGCGGTACACGTGCTAGGAGACAAAGCACAGAGCCCAGCCACGTGGACGTGGGGAATGGCTGTCACGTGTTAGCAGGTCGCCTAGCGCCTCCCCATCTTTGGAGTTTAAACTCTCCAAGGATGCACATGCAGGTGCAGAGCAGTGTCGGCCGTCAGACCTACTGCCAGTTCTCTTCTTGATCAACCCCAAGTTTCCTCCATTTTTTTCCTCTTTTTATTATTTATTATTATATTTTTAAACTTTTTTAGTGAAGTGTAGTCAATTTACAATGTTAGTTTCAAGTGTACCGCAAAGTGATTCAGTTATACATATACATTCATGTTTTCCTTTCAGATTCTTGTCTATTATAGGCTATTACAAGAAATTGAATATAGTTCCCTGTGCTACACAGTAGGTCCTTGTTGTTTATCTATTTTGTATTTAGTAACATGTGTGTTAATTCCCAACCCCTAATTTGTCCCTCTCCGCCCTTTAAAAACATGCATTTTTATTAATGTTTTTTCTATCATATGATTAAATATAGTGGAAAAAAATAACTGGCCTGAACCTGGTTTTCATTCACTTTTAACCTTTCTTCCCATTTCCTCACAGCTTCTCCTTCTTTACCTGCCCAGATCTACCTCACTCTTGCAGGTAGATTTCTGCTGGATGCTTCCACTCTGGCTGTCAGCAATGACACTTCACTAAAATATACTCAGGCACCATAAATTCCAGGCAAAGGGGCTCGAGTCAGCCTCCCTGATTTCTGCTAGAGAGTGCCCCCTCAGAGGAGCAAAGCCTTTTTTCCTGTGTTGACCTTCTCCAACATCGCAGGGATTCTCAACAAGCCAAGTTGGAATAAAGTCTCCACAATGCTACTTCACCACTTGCATTTTCTTAGTGGTGGCTGCCTAACAGTTTACACTGAACCATGTAACGCTTGCCCATTTGCTCTGACAGCTCTTTTATTACAGATGACCACCCCAGCTCTTTGAGAGGTTCACGTGGTCCAATACTGGCTTCATTTTGGTGTTAGCATTTTGATCAGCATTGTTTACTGAGCAAGCGCTGCTAAACCTCCCCCTGCACGGATTGCCTACCTGGAGAAGCTGGTGGCTTAGTTTCCTGGTTCCAAGAAAGAGAAATTCAGCAAGCTGAGGGTCAAATTACCCCAAGCCCCAGATCCCCTGTATACACAGTTGTCTTACGTGCCCAGGCAAGAGAAGCATTATTGTTTGTTTTGCTCTGTTTTCTGGAGCTAAGAAGACGATTGCTTCCTTGCAAACATGGACAGATTAAATACACTACGTTCTGTCCTTTTGCCATCTGCTTCTTGCTTATTTTATTTTAAGCTGCATGACTAAACTTTATTATCTGATGGGTGAAGGTGGGCTCTGCTGTTCCCTTGCTCAGCTCCTGGAGGCTCGGATGAATGCGGAGTCTCAGGGCTGCTCTGCAAAGGGTGAGTCAGAAATCAATTGGCCACTGTGCAATTATCACTCTCTGTGTCAAATACGAGGCATTAGCATTCTGAGATTCCTCCTGGCAAGATTCACAGCAGGAGGGAGAGAGTGATGGAAGGGGAAGAAAGGCAACAAAAACCTTGTTTTGTTTTGTTCCTCTAAATATCTGCATTTGCATAATATCCCCTCTCTTTGTGCCTGCCTCCAAGTGCTGTGAGGAAGGTTCTGTTCCCAAGCTCCTTGTCCCTAAACTTTTCCTGAAGCTTTTGTGGTGTCTAGTCTCCTCCACTATCTATCTATCTTTCTGCTCTCATTTCCCCAAATATCTTAATGCATTCGATCCTTGTAAGCAAGCAGAGCCTTCCTTAAAAACTTCTGACAATTCCTTTCCATCCGCATTCATCCTGATTTCTCCCTCATTTAATCTGACTTCTTAGGGCTGAGGTTAGAGTGAGGAAAGAAAGGCATTCTTTGATATAAAATTTAAGGGAACACCAAAAACTCAGTAACCAAGATAAATAATGTTTCAATACAATATGTTTTTAAAGTTTGTTTTTAATTAAACCTTTTCCTTTTTAATTTGAGACAACTGTACTTTCACATGCAGCTGTAAGAAATAATACAAAGGAATTTCCCTACCACTGCCTTTTACTCAGTTTCCCCATTGGTAACATCTTGCAAAACTATTGTATATATCACAACTGGGATATTGACATCGAAGCAGTCAAGATATAGAACATTTCCATCATGGCCAGGGTTCCTCGTGCTGCCCTTTTATGGCCATGCCCACTTCTCTCCCATGCCCACTCCCTCTCTGTCCTAGGCAATCACTACTCTTCTCCGTTTCAATCATTTTGTCATTTAGAGAATGTTATATCAAGAGAATCATACAATATATAACCTACTGGGATTTTTTTCCCCCACTGGGCATGATTGGGAGATTCATCCAGGTGGTTGTATGCATCAGTAGTTTGTTCCTTTTTATTGCTGAGTCCATGGTACAGATGTGCTAGAGTTTGTTTATCCAGCCACTACTTAAGGGGCATCAGGCTTGTTTCCAGTTTGGGGCTGGTACAAATCAGGCTCCTATAAAACATCATGTACAGATTTTTGTGTGAACATGGTTTTCATTTTGCGGGGATAAATGTCCAAGGGTGCAATGACTGGATCACATGGTAGTTGCACGTTTAGGTCTTCAGGAAACTACCAAACCATTTTCCACAATGACTGGACCATTTTCCATCCTCACCAGCAATGAATGATAGATGAATGATCCATTTTCTCCATCTTTACCAGCCTTTGGCTCTGTCACTATTTTTCATTTTAGCCATGCTCGTAGGTGAAATGGTTTGCATTTCCCTAATGCCAATGATATTTAACATCTTTTCATTGTTTATTTGCAATCTGTATGTTCTCTGCAGGAAAATTTTTCTTCGTGTCTTTTGTCCCTTTCCTAATTGGATTTTTTTTTAACAGTTGAGTTTGAGTTCTTTATATATTCTAGATACTTGTCCTCTGTTGAATATGTGTTTTGCAAATATTCTGCCCTCCCTACCCCTCCATCCCTCCTGTTCTGTAGCTTGCTTTTTTTAATCCTTTTCACAAGATTTTAAAAGAGTAAAAGTTATAAATTTTGATAGTCCAATTTATTACATTTTTTTCATTTTGGATTGTGCTTTTGGTGTCAAGTCTAAGAACTCTTTGTCTAGCCCCAGATTCCGAAGATTTCTCCTGTGTTTTCTTCTGAAACTTTATAGTTTTATGTTTTACATTTAATTCCATTTTGAGTTATTCTTTGCGTGAGACGCCAGACATTTTTTGCCTACAATGTTTACTTGCTCTAGCGCTATTTATTGAAAGGGCTACCTTCCCCCCCTTGAACTACTATTGCACCCTTGTCAAAATTCAGTTGAACATACTTGTGTTTGTCTCTTTCTGGGTTCTTAATTCTGTTCCATTTATCTATATGTCTACCTCTCCATCAATACCACAGAGTCAAAATAAATACCAAAAAAGCCATGAAAAAATATCAAAATTGTAAATGACACGGATCATGACCAGTGTTGTTCTGAGCCATATTAGAGCTTGAGGCAAAAGAAAAATCAGTAATAGTGATCCTTCTGGTGATTTGCAGTTCTCTGTATGAACAGCTATCTGCTTGAATAATTTGCTAAACAGTCAACACAACACATATCTGTACACAGGCTGGAAAATAATTAATTTATTATCCAAGACACTTCCAAAACACATAATAAAAAAGGATACCAATAAAGAAAAGTAAATATAAAATACATTTCCAAACATCTGAATAATTTTTAATTTAATATCTTTGAAAGTTTTCATCTAGGTGTTTCACACTGTGTCGATGTAGCCATTAAGAACAATAAAATACAAAAAGTTCATGGCTGGGAATATTTATCACCACTATAGACATTCTGTGCAATTTAGTACAAATAAGTACGTTGCCTAAGAAAGAAGACAAAGCGCTGCACGCACGTTGCCCGTAAGGTAATTAAATAACAAACAACAGTATGGGGAGAATTAACTGGATATCAACCTTTTTTTTTTTTTTGCAATTTTGAAAATGTCTTTATAAGTAGGGGTGAAATTATGGCATGGACATCAGCAAATCATAATGGATACTGGCCTTAAATGACTGGTAGGCCTGTTCTGAGATGCATCAGCACAAAATCTGCTGTACCACAAAGCGTGTGTAATTCAGATATAATGATAAGATGTAACTCAGATATAAGAAGGAACTTCCACTTTTATAGCACGCATGTAAAATCTTCAGAGTAACTTGATGAATTTTTTTTTATTTTGCTCTTCATCAGTGTCATTTTATAATCTGTTAGCAAATATTTGTTGATTGCCATGTTCAAGCTGCTCACATACATGTATGTAATTAATTGATAAATGAAATCCTTTATACACTTTGACAGACATTTCTGAATGGCAGACAAATGTAAGGAAACCACCTGTCTTTTGTTTTTTGCTTTAAATTTAGTATACTTTATTGTAATAACAATTATTTTTATATAAATTGGATAATTGAGATGCTAATTCTTTATAACTAGGTGGACCCCAAGGGACAAATGTATTAGGCAAACTCAGCAAGTTCTCTTAACAATCCTGGGTAGCATCAGCATGCCCTTTTTACAGATGGGAAAACTGGTGACCTTGAAAGGAGCAGAGCTTGAACGAAAACCCATGTCTTCTGACTGCTGATCCTGTCCCCTTCATCATGTGTGTAAAGAAACTCTATGCAAATGACAAGGCTTTGTGTGAATTATAGACAACCTATTAAAAAATAAATATTTTTCTATACGCAAATGACTGCAGAAAGTGGCTTACAAATAATGTCGTCTTGTAGACCCTCAATGCCAAAAGACAAGTAAGCAGCCGATTGACAGTTGGTTTCACTTTATTGTCCCTTAATGTCCAAACCCTCTTTAGTCCCCAGGAAGTGGGTTACCTAAACCAACCAGTGATGTTCATTCGTTAGTTCTGCAAAACCACCCAAAAAGGCACAGAACTGACATCCAATGCAAGGGGTAGAAAGAAGAGAGGTCAGCAGGGACATACATATAGTATATTAAAAAAAAAAACGTAAGAATGATGCATGATCAACAGATGGTCAAAAATAATTTTGGAAGGATATGAAAAGAAATAACAGCCTTTGAAATTAACCTGGAGGAAGTTACTGGTGAGTCTAGGGAGAAAGCTTCTACTCGTTGTAGTGAGAAGCCCTACGGCAGCTGGTGGAGCCATAACAAGCAATCAGTTATCTGCATGCGGAGGTGTCCATTAAGAGGAAGTTTCCCAGGGGGAAATGGTGGGACATCAACCATTCTATCCTCATAAGCTTCCAGGGATGTGGCCAATGTCCCTTCCTCCTCTGAGCTCCTGTAGTTAATCCATCTGTGACCCTCATTTGGCACTTAGAACCTGCTGGCTCATATTGTTCTTTATTTCTTTAAGAGTTGGCCTTTTTCCAGAACAGCCTGCGAGCTCTTTAACAACTGCTTTATGTCATCCGGCACATAATGTTCGTGTAGCGATAGTTGTCGAGGTAGTGATGGTAGAAGTCGTACTGGAAATAGCTGTTACTAAGACTGAGCTAAGCATTTTGTGTGTTTTATCTCATTTAATCCTCCTCCCAGGGTATCTCTTATTATTATCCATCATCATCTTCCATTTGAAAGTGAGGATGCGGAGAATCAGAGATCAGATATCTTGCTTCTGCTCATTCAGCTTGTAGACGGCAGAGCTGGGAATCAAATCCAAGAGTTTGGGGTCTCGGTGGCCAAGGTTTAGTGAGAAGGGTTTGGCACATTCTTTTTCTGGAGGTGACATCTAAAATTCAAAACAAGAAGAATTTTATCAAGATAATCAGTGTAGCAAGTGGTTTTATGTATATCACTAGAGTCTTAAATTCTCCTGGCTTCTATGATTTGTCACCAGTAGCAACATGGTTTATGTCTGGGAGAAGCTTGAAGTCATGGTGGCTATGGGGAGGTGAGGGTCTGAAAAGCACTTGATCGCTGACCAACGTGGTAGATAAGCAGTACAGAGTGTATTGCCTGTCAAATAAGCCACTCCTGGAAATAGAGCACAGGCAGAGGCCAGACTGGGTTGGCAGATAAAACACAGAACACTCAGTTAAATCTGAATTTCAGATAAACAACAAAATTTTTTTTTTCAGTTTAAGTATGTCCCAAATATAACATGGGACATCCTTATGTTAAAAAAAATTCATTTTAAAATACAAAATCAAAATTTAACTGGAAATTTTATGTTTTTATTTGCTAAATCTGCCAACCCTAAGGCCAGAGTACAATTCCCCCATTTTTTGAGGTGCTATGGAAGTACAGATCTGAAGCATAAACTAGGAGGGGAGGGAGAAAAGGAACATTTCTGTCATCCTTTTGAAAATCAGTATTGCTGTCGAGTAAATCTGACCAACTTAAAACAGTGGTTTTCAGTCTGAATCATATTCATTCAAAATATAGAATATAATTTAACTAAAAGATGTTCCTAAGTTCTTTATATTTTTCCATCTTACCTGCAAAAAAAAGAACTTATATGAAAGAATGATTTTAAACTCCCTTTCACATACAATAGCTTATTTTATTAGCATTATGGGTTTTACAAAGCAAACAGAAGAAATTGGGTTCTAGTTATGATGTGTGAAATGTGTCCAGTCAAAATCCCGAGAACCATTTATATTCTCTCAGCGTTTCCATCTGTCTAGTCTTCTGCAGGAAACCACAGGGCCTTTGAGCTGAAAAAGGACGTTAGAGGTCACCAAGGCAATTTCTCTATCTCTAGGAATGGCTGCCTTCAGTCCTGGGCAGATTTGTCTGCAGATTCGTGGGTCAATCAAAACTCCATCTATAATAACTCAGATGATCATATTTCTGACGCTCTATCTGGTTAGACTTGCCCTAAGCATGAAACTTAGGAACCAAGAGCTGGTCCCCAACCTAGTCTCAGCTGATTGCAATCAGCACCAGGCAGCCTGGTGGGATCTGGGGAGTTGGAATACATCTCGCACATGGAGATGAGTCAGAGGCAGCTGCTTAGCTTCCAGGAGCACCAGTTCCTGCAGGTCAGCACCTGGACTCACTTTTCTTTCACCCTCTCATTGCCCCTCACCTCCTGTTCTCCCCAACACTCTTCTTTACTCTTAGCATTCCATACATTGGATGGGACACTGTAACCCCATTCTGGGAGTCAATAGTGACAGCTCCTCTTAGAATGGGAAAGAGATTCTAATTAGTCCAAATGTTCCTATTATAGAACCATTTAAGGGGGACAAAATGTAGCAGATTTGGCAATCTTTATTTTTTAATTCATCAGAAACTGTCTTTCTTTCTACTTTCTTTAAATTTAACAGTAAATTATTTACTTAATGCCTTAAGACTTGGTGCTACCATTACAAAGAGCATGGTTTCAATCCCCAAGTTCTCCATTTTGTCAACCTAAATACCTTGTGATAGGTTATTTTCCCAATCATAATGTCAGTCCTGTGAACTTCTTTATCTTTATCTAAGTTAACCCCATCGAAAATGAAGTCACTTTCGTCTCATGAAACGACGTTCTAGAAGGAACACTAAGACATAAGGAACATCTCTTGAGAATTGGATGACTCGACCACATCCCTGGTATCACCAGAAAATGTTAAATCACACTCATCCCTGCTGGCTATTTATTTTAGAAGAAAAAAGTAAGAAGCAACTGGCTTACAAATTTGGCAAAGAAAAAAAAAGAAGAAGAAGAAGAAACAACACTTAAAACTCAGAAAGTAAGTACCCACTTGAGTAGGAAAATCGTGTTGGACTGAATTTCAGAAAAGGCCTTCCAGTTATTTGTGATGAATGACAATGATTCTAAAAATACACGTATGTGACAATAAACATTTGCTTCTATGATTTGTTTTGTCCTCAGTACAATTCTACTCTTTCAAAATGAAATTCTTCTGCTGTCTCGGTTACAAGGTTGATGAAACGATGTATTTTGAAACAATCCAAATTTTTGCTTTGGAAAAATAGTCATGTGCAGGAGTTACCTTGTTAGTATTGCAATTTTCTATCTGCCTGCAATCTATTTAAATGTTTTCTTGGAATACTTTGCAGCACTGAAAATTTAAAGAGAAATCAAAGATGTGGCAGAATTAGTGCCAGGGTTCATGTGTCTGACAGTAGCTTCTGCCCTAAAGTGGTTAAAATAGTCAAGATTCCAGGAATATCTTAGCAAAATACCAGGAATGTCATGGATTCTGAGCATGAAATTTGTCTTCGACATACATGTGTTTTGGATCACCCGCTGAATAAATGCGGTGTTATTGTCTCCTACAAATTGGCTGTAGCTTACATTTCACATCACGTTCTTTTTTAGAGAGGGAAAAAATACTGAGTAGGACACCACAGACTGTTGAGTATTCAGGCAGGAGAGGACTTACTCGCCAATGTCCAGCAGCTGATGGCCCAGCTTGCAGATGAGTTTGGACTCTTGCTTTTCTGTGTGAGCACCTGATTTGAGGTTATATGTTTCTCATTAACGTCTCCCCCAGACAGAATAAGGAAAGGAGCCAAAATGAAATAAAACAAATCATTTTTCTGGGCTTATTTGAAAAAGCAAATATTAGGTACAATAGAAACTACTGTAAATGACATTATTAAACTGTGTGGATTTTTCATTGATATTTTTATTTAAAAATGCACAACTAAACTACTACGAATGAGCTATGGTAGGTGCAATGAAGAGTACTGCGGTCAAAGAAATACTAAGATGAGAGTGAAGCTGAAAACTGCTGTGTGGTCTGGATTTTACCAGCTTAGACTTTCAGATAATCAGGAGTGGACCCCTTTGGCTTCTTTTACACTCTCTGTGTGTCTGTGACTATGTGTGTTATGTGTGAATTTCAGTGTGTGTCTGTATGTCTGTGTGTCATGTCTGTGTTCCAGCTGGGCCTGAAATCAATTGCTCTGTATTTTTGCCTCCAGATGAGATTACATGAAGGAATGAGCGTGTAGCCGGTGCTGTTCCTACCAGCCACACCAGCTACTCTGCAGTGGGGTAGGTAGAAAGTGATGGGTTGTAGCATTCTCCACATCCCCAGGTCCGATATTTACATCTATTGCTGTTACAGAAATTCTGTGTATAAACATGCAGGTTGTTGAATTATTAATATATTATTTCTATTAACTTAGTGAGGTATATTTATAAATTACAAATAGTTTCCAAAAGGCCAAAATCATTTAGACTATATTTGATACGTTATACAACCTGTGTAACTGATTTTTTTAAATGAATTGGTCTCTAAGTGAGTTTTGAGTATTCTATAATGATCAATGTCTAGTAAATGGTATAAATAAACGAATGATTAATGCATTTATGTAGAAAGCAGTTGATAGTTCTTTAGTTCAATTGAAAGACTCAGTATATTGGTACAGCAAGTCCAATAGAAGGAATACTAAGTGTTATTTAAGTCCAAATGTCATTGTTACAAACTGAAAATTGGAGACTGCAATGAAAAATGCCCAGCATTCATTCTTTGACTATGAACGCAGGTGATTACTTAGCTTAATCAATAAAATATATCATTTACTTTCGATGTAAGGTTAACTTAATTGTGAATTGTGAGGACTGAGCGTTTCCAAATACTTAGATTCCTGGTGTTGATCTCAGCAGTGGAATAAGAGGGAGCAGTTTCCTTTGCAACAGAAGAATGTTCCGTCAGCAGAAGATATTTACAAAAGCACATTAAATAATGAGTGCGCTGGGGTTGTTTTTCAAGTTGATTGGGAAGGACACTCTCTCTTTTAAGAAGAAATATATGACTGCATATGGAAGCCCTCACGGTCACTGGCCAAATGTTAATGTCAGCACTTAGTATGTCTGGCTCAGACCCAGTCTTAGCATCTCAGGATCTGTTAAGTTGTTCCTTCTTCTAAAAGACAATTGGCACTTGAGAGCAATTCTGACATCCTTTGTGCAAATGGAAACTGTAAGCCAGGAAACATAGAAAGAAATGAGTCCAACTGTTGCATGGATATTAGCAGTATCACTGCTCTTTATTCACACATGTCAAAGCGGCATCAAACCAGCAAGGAACGTACGTTACTGGCTGGCTCGGTAAAATCAACTCCTCCTTCTTTGGGTACCAGGACTCTGGTTTCCTTGTGAGAGTCTTCCCTCTGTGTCACTGAGTGTAGCTTGGTGGTACTACCAGTCAAGGAACTCCAGCCTTCTTCCCTCCACGTGACCCAAGTTCTCTCCCTAAAATATAAACCAGGACAGGGGATGACTGTGTTTGGACGTGACGCATTCCTGCCATCATGCCTGCAGAAGACGGTCATAGTCAAGTCCTGTAGTGATGACTCTGAGTTCCTTGAAGCCACCTGATTCCTCTCCTTTCCTACCTGGTTTTCAGCCTCCTCTTGATCCTGAAACTTTCCCATAAACTTGCAATAAGATTTCTTTTTTTTTTCTTTTTAAGTTAGCCAAATTCTGCTTCCTGCTGCTGACCTCCAAAAACTCCAACTGACAGAAGTTTCTCACTTTTTGATTAGCTTGAGGTTGAAGAATAAATAGAAAAATAACATCTAACATCTAGTGGCTAGTCTGCAGTAGCATAATTAATCATTGGCCCAGGGAGTAGAAGAGAGGCATAGCAGATTAATACAATTAAAGGCATCATCATTTTTTCCAAAAGCTGCATCCTTCATCCTAATCTTATCTCCGGAGCATAGGTCCAGCTAGTCAGCTCAACCAATTCCAGGATGATTTTCAACCAACAGTTGTTTTTTTTTATAATATTGGCTGCTATATATATATATATATATTTCATACTAGATTATAAATTTCTCAAGGGTTGCTATGCTTTATAAAACCAAGTTTTCCATTTCACTGACCACTCCATCTTCCCTCTTGCAGCTGCAGTCTTCCTAAAATGCTGTTTTCAAAAAGTGGAGGAACCAGGGTCTTCTTTCTCAGGGATCCACAGTATCTCCTCACTTTTTGTTTCACCTGTATGTTCCCCTCCTTCCCCAGTCTGGGATAACTGGTTTCCGGTCTTGGAGGTTGGGGGAAAGTGTTCATAGTAGGCCTTACTTTCTCCTATCACTTATTTACCCAAATTGTATCTAAATACACAAATCCTTCCTATTTGTCCTGAATTTAAGATGCCGAACCTCAGAAGCCAAGGTGTCCTGGTGAACAATGAAAATATACATTAGTGAACATTTCAAAGTGTTATCCTGCTGTAATACAGTGATTCTTCATCATTTAACAGGTCCAAATTTATCATGTGAAAATTCATATTTTGGTTCAATTTGATTAATCCTATCTCTAGTCAAATACTTACAGGGAATAGATGACTGGACAAAGAAATTGTGGTATATTTACACAATGGAATACTAGTCAGCCATAAAAAGAATAAGACAATGCCATTTGCAGCATCATGGATGGACCTGAAGATTGTCATTCTAAGTGAAGTAAGCCAGAAAGAGAAAGAAAAAATACCATATATCACTCATATGTGGAATCTAAAAAAAAAAAAAGATGCAAATGAACTTATTTACAAAACAGAAACAGCCTCAGAGACATAGAAAACAAACATGATTATCAGGGGAGAAAGCAGGTGGGAAGGGATAAACTGGGAGTTTGAGATATGCAGATACTAACTACTATATATAAAATAGATATATAGTGTTTCTTCTGTACAGCACAGGAAACAATATTCAATATCTGTAGCACCCTATAATGAAAAAGAATATGAAAATGAATATATGTATGTACATGTATGACTGAGACATTATGCTGTACACCAGAAATTGACATGACATTGTAAACTGAGTATCCTTCAATTTTTTAAAAAGTAAATACAAAGAAACTTACAGGGAATAACAGGTTTATCAAGTTGTGTTGGTGGGTACTAGGTTCTGTCTGTTAGCCTAAATTAAACTTGTGTGCCCCAAGACCAGAAAGACTCCATCATGGATGCTCTACAGGACTTTATGGGGGTTGTTCTCCTAGTCATCTTTCTCCCTAAAAACACTCTGTTAACTTATGCTTGAATTATTGGGAATGGGGGCAACTAATGTCCCATGAGATACATTGCAAAGACTTTTAAGGGGAGCAGACACCAATAAAAGTATGATCAATCCTGTCAGTACAAGCCAGACCTTTGGGGAAGGACTTCTGTGGCACAAGATTTTTACATTTCTCCAAAGAAAATTTCTTTTCCTGAGAAATCTTTCACTTATTCTCACTACTTGGTGTTTGAACACATTTGGGAGCAAAGAGAGATGAACCAGAGTGTCCAGAGGGAAATCACTCTGGGATTACAACTTTGACCAGAAATGATGAGTTTACACACATGTGATGGAACACAAGCTGTTATTCCCTTGATAACTGTTCAGACCGTCTGGTGTGTACCACCTCCCCCCTACCCTTGGCTCTAGGCTGAGGTTGAACCAGGAACTATTAAGATGCTCCCTGTCTCTGAGATATTAGTTTTCAATAATAATGACTCTTAAAAGAGAAGCAGAATTTTCATCTCGGTTTCAACACTCACAATCTAATGGGTTTGAACTCAGAAACTCTCATCTTAATTCTTACAAATGATGGTTTCTTAGAGATGCAATCACAGGGATGGTACTGAATAGTAATGTTCAGTAAAAGTCGAATAGAAACCATGCTTATCAAATTCTTCACTGGTCAAAAGGAATACAATTAAAGTAGAATTCTTATTAATACATTGTTGGGGAACGGAGATGTTACATTAACATGTCTGTGAATACAGGGAATTATCATCACTAATAGTTAAGAGGAAAAATCTGGTTTCTAAGGAAAGTGGGTTATTTTTAGTCCATGCTCCTTTTGACTTTCATTCTACTTTTCAGAGTTTAGGAGATCAAGTAATTCAAACAAAACGTTTTTTCCACATTTTTATAATACTCCGTAATGTCACTAAATTCTTTAAAAAAATAAAAGTAACAATACTAACCCAATAAGATACTATAAAATAAATGAATACAAATTAGACTTGTTTGAGGCAGATGGTTCTAGGAGACAGAATGGGACTTGAGATCCACTTATTCCAAAAACCAAACAGAAGCACGTGAAAAAAGCATGTGGGCTACTAGTGTTTTAATAAAACTACAGTTTCTCTAGGCATAAACTTTGCAAGAATCTCCCATTTTGATTGACTGTAACTGGAAAAGAAGACAAAGAAGACTGACTTTTGTGAGGAGAGTTCTGAGAAAATCTGTGTGAGACATGCCCTTCCCATGTAGGGCAGCTTCTTCTGGGTAAGAAAAAATATTTTATTTCTTGCTGTGCAAATTTATAATTACTACTGATTTTGTATCATCATCAGCTACTGATTAAGTGCGAAGAAACCAGCCAGTTCTTTCCAACATTCTCCCAGACAGAGACACCTTGATCAGCACAAAATGGAGAAGAAAAGGCAAGCAGGTCACACCTTCCCCACCACAGGGGAGGATGGTCCTAAAGCAGATCAACCAATGACCCAGAAAGAGTAGCTCTAATTCCTTAGCGAGTTATTTACTTTGTAAAGCAGAAACCCAGGTCATCACATCCTCTGTGAGCAGAGGACTCAGACAGAAGGAGACCAGGTTGAGCCCAGCTGCCATGGTGTGAAAAGAGACTGGACAACGGGTCTGAGACGTGGTAGGAGTCAGAAGCTCCTGCTGGCACTCCTGTTGGGAGGCTCATCTGGGGACACGGACAGGGCGTTCCCACTGCTGGGGGTTCATATCAATTGTTCGTGGGTTTTTTTTTCTTTTTTTTAATTTCAAGAGCCTTTTTTTTTTTAAAACAATTTACCTTAAATCTAAATACAAGTTCTTTGAACTATCTCAGAAAAATTGAATTCAGCTTTCACTTTGAAAATTAAGAGAAAACAAAAATAACTAAAAAGTCTTTCAAGTTTAGTGGGGGTCTTGAATTCTTTTATACCAGTTAGAAATTGTCTCATTAGCTAAGTTAATAAGGAGTGGCATCAGAATTTGACTTTTATTCAGACCAGGTAAAGACCATCAAGAGTCGTCGTTAAATGGAGTGACTCAAATAAATAAGCATGTGCTGATCCGTCCTTCCAGTCCTGTGGCGTCAGAAGCAATGAAGCTTAGATGGAAGCTGTACCACCCTCACTGACATCCGGGTCAGAGGATCTAACTTATCTACCATTGTACCAGGAAAGCAAATTCGTAAACTACAGATAGTAAATAGTAAACAAATGATCTGTAATTTTATGCCGAAGATTTAGGGTTCACGTGATTATAAAGTGAAAAGTGTGTATATATAGGAATAATTTACATGTAGGAAACATTTCTGGCACATACATTCTCAGGGGAAATAACTCTCTTCTTTTCTGAAACTGACTTGTATTTTTCCAATCACATTTACGCTCCTGGATGGAGAAATCCAGTCATATCCATCTTTGGAGGGAAATCTGGTAGAGAGCATGGACTTTGGAGCCACAGAAACATGAGTTCAAATCCAGACTGTCCTTGCGGCTGTTTGGTTTGGGGCAAGTCTCAGATGCTCTGACTGCCAGGCTCTTCATCTGTACATGAACAGGTAATTCCTCGTACTACTAGGCACTCCACTCATGCTCAACTATTCTTTTCCAAGTAGTCAGGACCTACGTTATGCACAAGTAAGAACTCAGTTCACATTTAATTCGTAAATAGTTGCCCCAAATTCAAATGAACATTCTTTCCTATATATCAGCTTCTGTTTGTTTACTTCCTTGTTTGACGCACGAGCACGGACCACTCCCCTTTTGACTTCCACGCTGAGCTGATTAATCCACTGCTCGCCCTACGCAACTGCCCTTTCTCTAAAGAACAGCTTCATTTCCAAACTCACGGACGTGGTGCTTGCCCAGCCTTTGTGCAGAAATGTCTGATGAATATGCAGGATGAAAAGCGGCTCAAGAATCATCCACAGTTTGGCAAGTAATCTGTGAAGTAACCTGGAGCAGAGCTTCGTACTCCGCAGGGGTGATGGATGGTTTCCACGTGGCCACTCAGCAGGCTCTCTCCTACTGGGTCCTGCAAAAGATGGAGAAACTGGCCAGTCAGCGATGGACAAGGAATGGGCGGGACATGCAGAGACTCATGAGACTGGCCATAAGTAACAGGTCCTTGTCCTTTTCCTGGGCTCTGGATGGTCTCTCATTTCTATTTCTTCTGATATTTATCCTTAAAATGTATCCATTTCTTTAAGGTGGCTTCTACGAGCCTCAGATCCTGGCAACCCAAAGAGGAAAACTAACCGCTGGAGCGCAACCTTCACCCCGAGGTCATGCCAGTCCTTGGCTACACTGCTGAGGCTGTGCTGGGAAGACACCTGTAAGGGATGTACTGCAAATCCGGCGCTGCCATGACTCAAGTACCCTGCCCTCGTTTGACTGCACAAACCTATATGCACATGGTCCCCGTGGGACACTCTCTGTGCTGCATCCCAGCTCCCCAGCACAGGCAATCTTAGGTAAGGAAAAACACCTCCCTGCCCTTATGCTGTTTAAAAAATCATGCTGTCCCAGAGAAGAAGCAAATACAAGCAAGCAGAACCTGTTCGTGGCACACATCCTGTGCAAACAGAGTTATTTGTACATAATGTTCTCATCTCCCACCGGGAAGTGTCTATGCTCCATGAAACTCCAGAATCCCGCAGAAGTTTGGGCAGCTCACTCTGCGGGATTTACACCAGTTTGGGCTCCCAGGATGTCCTGGTTTCACTTGGCTAATTTTTTGAGCTCCTCTGAACCCTCCTGTGGGGCAGAGAGCAGAATCTTGTGTCTGGCGAGGAAGGAAGACTATACGCACACATACACACACATGCTCGCTCTCTCTCACTCTCTCTCCCCGAGTCTTTATTGACTAAATGCTACCTGGCCTATTCAAGGAGGACGGTGAGTGTTGAAATGCATTACTTACATGCCAGGCAGCAATCAACTACGTTTTGCTTTACAGCACTGATCAGAGCTTTACTAGACTACACTTAGAGAAGTCATCATTTGTTTTCATTTTCAGAGAGTGGAGAGGAGATGAAGTGTGGCTCATCAGCAGTCCGCACCAAATGCCGGTAGTAGAAAGCCCTGAGGTGACCACATATCCAAAAATAATCCTGAGCAAAAGAGGCTTCCTTCATCACCTGGAATAAATGGTTGAGGGAGGTGGGAGGCTTGGAGCCCCAGACGCCTCATCTCCTGGGAATATGTTTACGTGGTTTATAGGGAAAAGCCCACTCAAACAGCATCACAGAAAGGGAACTTCCGTGTTGGCAAAGAACCACTGCACTTTACTCATCCTCCTCTCCTGCGGTCACAATAGGGCCAAAGGTGGAGGCACTCACCAGCTCCCACTGTCCACCAATTGCAGGCATCAGGGTCTGCATGCTTCTGACAGTGGACCAGAGTCTCATCTGCCTTTGCAACTCTGCTAATCCACGTCCACCAAACAGCACCGTTAACCAAACCTGAGTTGGTTGTTCTCTTTTGCTCTCGGGAATTTGCACGAGGGGAGCTATCTTTCACGGGACAGTGGAGTGAGCAATATGACCATGGCTGTGGTCACATGGGTGGAAATGGTGGACAGGCCAGCAGACCCAGAATCTCTCAGTCTCCAAACAGGGCAGAAATTACTAATAGCTCTTCATCCTGGAATTCAGTATCATTTTGCAAATGGAGAGAGATCGTTTTACAAGTTCAGGTTGAATTAACTGATCATGTGACTCAACAATGTCACTCCTAGGAACTGACCCAAGAGAAATGAAAATATACATCCAGTGTTCATCAATTGGTGAACACATAACATAATGTGGTATATCTATGTAATGGAATACTACTCAGCCATAAAGAGGTATGAAATACTGATACATGCTACAGCATGGGTAAACATCAAAAATATGGTGCTAAGTAAAAGAAGCCAGACATAAAAGACTGCAGTTTGCATGGTTCTATTTATATGACAATTCCAGAAAAGGCAAATCTATAGCGATGCTAAATAGATTCGGTTGACTAAACCTGGGGGTGGGAACAGAGATTAACTGCAAATGGGCACATGGAAACTTCTGAAAGTGATAGAAATGCTCAAAAATCAAATTGTGGTGATGGTTGCTTGACTCTGTAAATTTCTTAAAAATCACTGAATTGTGCAGTTCAAATGGGTGAATTTTACGATATGTAAATTATACTTCAAAAAGTTATTAAAGAATAAAATATTCTGGATTGATCATTCAGCTTAAATAAAATAAGAGAAAGGGAAAAAAAAATCATTGTGCTGAAAGTTTCTCATGTTCATGAAAATCTCCTGAGTCTCTTCTTTCCCTCTGTGCAATTTTATTTAAATAACCCCAAATGAGTGGCCAGCATGAACTCATTTGCCTAAATTGCCTTCTCTTGCTTTTCTTTTTTTGCCCACCAAATGTTAGAGAACTTCAGATAGAACTGGGGAGGAGGAACAATCACCTTTACATTCCATGTTTTAAAAATTGTCACAGTGAAAAAGTAGGCAAGATATGCATGTATCATAAAATCGCTCTTTTTTAATCATTTGATATCTTCTCTAGAAAAAGCATTTGTGCAGCCATTTCTGTAGCCCAGGCTGGACTTCCACAAGAGCATAATGTGGGTATAGGAGACTCTGCTTGTGTGACTGGTACTGGGACGGGGAACATCACAATTCAGTAGGCGGTGATAACTCCACTGGGGAGAAAATTCTCCCTCTGGCCTCCAGGAGCATCTGACCCCCAGCCGCCACGGTGTGAGCTTCACTAGCGCATGTTTACAGACTGGTGAGCGTCAGAAACATTCCTTTTATTAGGTAGTTGCATAATAGCCTTTTATTTTTCATTATTTATGCATTAGCAGCAAGCAATGGAGATGTGCTATGGAGGAAAGTTATTATTTGCTAATTTGCTGCTTTTAAAATACACGGCACACTATCTATTATGTATCATGCGTTACAATTACGACAAGGGTTTAATTAATCACCAGCACCCTGTTTTGTACCAATCGACAGCAGAATTCTGGGTAATGGTGTTGTTTACCATTTAGCAAGTAGCAGCATTTCACTCTGTTTCACTACATTAAACTGCTCAAATAAAGCAAACGGATATTGAAAAGGGTTGGCCATCTGCCTTTATTTTCTTTTACTTTTGTTTAAAAAAAAAAAAAAAACTCTCCAAAGAGAAAGAACACAGCCATGAAACTGATAGTGACAAAAAGCACTTTTTTTTTTTCTTCATCAGGTCAGAATCTCATCTAAATGCAGCCCCAGTGAATAGTTTACAAAATAAAAAAGAAGCCCGCTTTGTGGGTGTGGAGTGGGTCTCAAGACCAGCCGTGAAACCCAATGATTATTTAACGGTGCTGCACTTGATGCTGGCTTCTGGGAGCCTCCTTCCCCCCCTTAAGGGTTTGATGAATAGGTCTTGTGACAGCCATTTAGGAATAAACAAGAATTCATCAGTCTGCATAAGAAGAAGCGAGTTTATAGATTAAGTTTCCTGAGGTAATTCATGAGGTCAGTCCCATTTAGATGGAGACTATTAGGGCCTGGCTCTCGAGAGTGGCCGTGCAGGGCAGTCCCTCCAGCGGACCCCGCTCACACAAAGCCCCCTTTCAGGGAGAAGCCTGCCATTTGTATGACCCTGCTGCTGGGACGCACAGCAACTTGTCACTGTACAGACCTGCCAGGGCAAGACCTCATCACTCTATTAAAGGCTTCTGTGACCCTATTGATTTGAAGTATTTAAAGCAGGGGTGAAGTTCAAAGCAATTTCTTTTCTATACTATTACTCAGTCTCTCTGTGTCTTGGCTCTAAAACATCTGCTGTCAGTTCCTTTCTGTTGTCTGATTCTGGAATCTGTCACTGGAGAACAGAGTAGTTTTATTTAAAATAAATTGGATTCCTTTTTCAGTTTGCAGCATTTCGCATTGTGATCAATGGTTTATGCTCCTTCATCTGTCGGGAGACTTAACGGCAAGTGTATCCTTTTATGTCTCTTTAGGGCAAGACTGAAGCAGCATTAGCCTCTGAGGCTGTATAATAGAATCAAGCCTTAGAAGTAGGTAGCAGCTACCAGCTCCTCTAATTGGCCAATCAACAAAAATAACAACCTTTCATAAAAAAAAAAATACAGCAAGAAGGAAAGAAGGAGAAAAAAATAATGCATCTCCAACTGTGGCTCCAGGACCCAAATGCTAAGTGTCTTTTTTACCTTTATTTGCTCCAGGAAATGAAAACAGAGTAAACAACCAAGTTATTTTTAAATGTCAGCAGGTAAGGCGAACCTGGGAGTCAGTTTTAAAAGGTGTTTTGCAAAACAATGCAGGCTCCCACACTCGCTTGGTGGAACCCGCAGGAACCGGAGTGCATTCTGCATAGTTAATAACACATTAGGCATCACATGTGCGTTCTTGAAGTCCTGGTGGGAAACTGGTAGCCTTTAACTGGCCTTGCTGGGGACTGCTCCAGCTTTACAGATGAGTCTGTCCTCAGCCAGCATTATCAGGAAATTTGTATGAAGTGCCAAACCTGAGTTAAAACATTATTTAACAAAAAAAAAAACTAAAGAAAATATTTTTTCCAATCATTATTTTAAGCAATACAAAGTTCAGGATTGGTGTTCAGTTTAACATTGTTACCAATAAGCCAAAAAAGTTACTTATCCTCCTGATCTTTTGGATGTAGACCAGGGGTATCCAATGACAAGTGAAACACAAAGCATGTCACTTCTCGGAGTCTCTTTAAAATGCATCTTCTGTTATTCCTGGGTCTGCATGGGGACAGTATTTCTGTGACAGGAAACATTCTCACGGAGTCAGCTATCACCTGGCTTCAGATGACTCCCAGTTCTTCATGTCCATTCTTGACAGTCTCCCTGGCTCTCTGGTCAGAGCTGGGGTCAGGTGTCCAAGCCTTTGGGGGTGTCCCCTCCCCTCCCATGCAACCTATTTAAATTTGAAACCTTAATCGACATCAGTCCTATAGTCTTCTTTTCAAACTCAGCGTTCTTCCTCTCAATGGTGCTTAATGTCTCCCTGGTCTCACAACTCTTTCTCCCATATCCTATTTTCTGCCTCGTCCTGTGGAATCTGTCACTGGAATGTCTCTGACCCCGTACCTTCTCCGGAGTCTTACGATCTGGGCCATCTCCACCCAGATCAGAACCTTTCATCAACCACAGCTTCCAAATAGGGTCACCTGCCTATCACCTATTTTTCACTCCAAATGAATCCTCTGAAACCAAGCTCTGACCAAGACACTAAACTATAGCTTACACAGAAGCTAGGAAGCAAAATCCAAGTTCTTCAGCCTGGCATTCAGTGGCCTCCCAATTCCAGTCCCTTCTTCTCCCTTGTGCCCATGCTGTGCTCCAGTCTAACGAAGCCATTGGCCATTCAGGTCTGCATGTCTTCTCTCTCCACACACTCTCCCCCAGGGAGCTCATCCACTTGAAGGCTTCAGAGAGCAGCCCTGTGCTAAAGACTTCTAGCTCCAGCACCATCTCCTCTCATGAGCTCCAGACCTGTGGATTCAACTGCTGGTGAAACCTCCTCTCAGATGTGCCCCAGGAGACTGGGACCCAACAAAGCTCAAAGTTAACTCGTCATCTGCTGCCTCACACTGTTGACTCTCAGTAAATAGCGACACCATTCGCCAAGGTGCTCGTACCAGACGTCTCGCTCTCATCCCAACAGCAAGTCAATTATTACCTGTTCATTTCTTCTACCATCTTCACACCTCTCACCTCCACTGCTTCCACTCTGGTTCAGCATCCTCTCCAACTCATCTATGAAACCGTCTGGCCCAGGACTCAGTTCAAGAATCACTGTCTTGCTTATCGAGAGAGAATTGAGAGAAGTCACTACACATTATGTATATCTATATATTATTTCACATATCAGGGTTTTGCATTTATCTGTAGGAACCACTTCATATAGAGACAATCAAAATGTTTATTGAATGAATAAATGGACAAATGAACAATCAATCTTAACGGGAGGAAACAGACCTAAGTTTTCCCTTTTCTAATTTAGGATAATACAGAATTAATGCCCAGCTAACTAACATTAGCTTAAAAAGGAATGTGAATAACGTTTACCACCAGATGTAATCCATTTTTAGTTTTAATACAATTTACTAAGAATGCTCATATGTGGAGGTATGTTGAAAAATAGCTTATTTTTATTCTAGCTTTTCTTCTTTGCAAACATTCTTATGTCATGCCTAACAGTTGTAATGACATAACTACAAAAATTGCATCATTTATTCAATGTTATATTTTAAAGCTAGCTGTGCCTCGGATGAAGCAATATATTGAATTCGGAACATAGTGCATGCGTTTCTTTCTGTAACTCTAAATGTGTATCCTTTCTAGCCCTTTATTTGTTATATTTTTCTTTCCCAGCACAAAAATTGTGCTGCTGCAGCTTCGAGGTCAAGAAGAAGTATACTGATTCAGGTCTCTCTGAAAATTTTCAATAAAGATAGCACAAAAGGTTTGAAGGAGATAATAGTTTCCACTCAGAACATCTAAGGGAGTAAGTAATAAATCATCTTCGACACCATTTCTTTTACCTTTAATTTGGAAGCGGCAAGAGTGAGAAGCAACTTGTGGATGTCAACAGAAGCAGAACCCCATGACGAGCGGGTATCATCTTGAGTGTGCAAAGCAGAGTATGTTAGAATTCATGGCGTGCGTTCAGCATGCATTTCAGAAAGAAACTAAAATTAATGGACCAACTGTGCTTCATTCAAAGAAAAGTAAGATGAAAAAAGAAAATGTTCTCATCTACAAAGAACTGGTGATTTCATATTCAAGTGCCCTTGCTGAAAAAAAAAAATCTAAATGTTAAATCTGCCCAACTTCAAGCTCACTGTCTTTGCTAATCTCATATCTTACATTTTCTAAACTAGGGGAAAATGATCTTGTTTAGTTTTTTTTCAAACAATTGTTTGGATTTTAGAATAGACACAGGAAACTTCAAGTAAAACTATTAATATGTCTTTTTATTTTTTGCGTATATGCTAAGACATGAGTGCAAAATCAAAGAATAAAGCCTTTCTCTTTTCAGACAGATAAAAGATATGGTATATTTCTTGATAAATCTCCCATATATCAGATCCCAAATTCTGCCATTGTGCAGGCTGATCTTTCACTAAAGTTCTATATATTTTTCTGCAGAAATTCATATTCAGGGGACTCATTTTATGCAAATGAATGTGACTTCTAAATTCTAAATTTTGAGTGTCTCTATTATCACCAAAGACAGTAGTTAAGATATGTAGCAAAATCATAAACACAAATATTTTTTCATTTCTGAGAATAAGTGATTTAAATATTTATAAATTTAACCTAAAATTTTTTCTGCGAAATTGTTAGTGAATCACCAAGAAAGAAAAAATATTCATCCATTGTCTTTTTATTAGTACAATTCAAACTTCTCAGAGTAGATTCTTAAGTCTCTTTTTTTTAAAAAAAGAGCATTGAAGAACCGATACAAACAAATAATTCAGAAATTATAAAGCATTCTTCCATTTACACTTTATTTCAAGATGCTGCTGCATTACTACTCACCTTGATTTTAAATCCTTTATGGTACCATAGAAGGATCTCAGTACATAGAAGCTAATATTTTTTTATCCAAACTTTTAACGCATCTCTATCTTTGTGTTATGAACGTGATTATGTTTCAGATTAGTTGGAAAACACTAAGGAAAATGATGAATAAAACTTAGTCCCTATATTCAAGGAGCTTATAGCCTGGTGGACAGACACAAAGATCATTTTTACAATTATTTATAATTATTTACAATTAAATTTAAATTTAAATACAATCCCCAAATTAAACTTAAATAAAATAAATTTAAATAAAATTAAATATAAATACAATTGTATTTATAATTAAATACAATTATTTATAAATTTGATCAGTTTCCCCTATTCCTGGTATAAGGTAACAAGCAACACACAAACATGAACTTCTTTTTTTTTGAAGAATAGGGATTATGTAAATCAACTGATATATTGATTAGGAGTTACTTTTGGATGCATTTAGTAGGCATGCCTATATTGGCTTAGTCATTTTAATACAAGCAGGCTGGCGATGCAACTCTTTAGTATCACCAGGGTTCCAGGATTCTTTTATGTTTCTGCTATATCATCTTTACTTTCATCTTTGAGTCCATCTCACAATTACAAAGATGCCACTCCACCTTCGCGCTCACACAAGAAGAAGAAACCACCAAGATGGGCATGGAGAAACTGTATCAAGAGAGCAAAGCTCTCACAGAAATCTTCAGAAATATAGCTTCTAACCTGGAAGTATTGCTGTCCTAAATAAAAGCAAGGTTCTAGTCATTAGAAAGAAGGGCGTGTGGGTGGATATTGGTCAGATAGCTAGAAGTATCTGCTGTTAAAATCCACTACGTGAATAGCTTGACTTCCCAACTTTTACATTTCCATATATTTATAATCCCAATGTATTAGGCCAGTTAAGAGGGACCCTGCTCTAGGTCTGGGAATTTAAACAGCCCTCGTGCCATGGCTCTGGGTTTACTGGACCCAGGGGAGGTGTCTCATGGAGGCCACATTCCCACTCCTGCCAGATCATGCCTTGATGCTCAGGCCAAGGAAGTACTTGCCCAAATGACTGAGCAGCCTCTTCCATGGCCTGGGCTGGCCTTGCCCTTGGGTCAGTGCTCCTGAAGCCTGAATTCACTACCGGTGTAAGTGCCCCCACACCGGAGGGGTGACCAAGGGACAGCGAGGGGTGTGGACAGACCTTGTATATGCAGATGGATGTTTACAAGTATGTAAAAGATCAAAGATCCTCTTAGGTCAGGAGAGAGCCAAGCGTGGGGAAAACAGGTGGGAAGCAGGCTGTGGGATGGGAATAAACTGACCCCCTCCTTTGGAATATAAACACGAAGAGTCCAGGAATTTCCCAGTCATCAGAGAATATATTTATCAAGGTTGCAAGGTAGGACCTATTTTATTAAAATGTGTGGTAACTGATTTGAAATTTACATTTTGACCTGTGATACGTGGGGCTCCATTTGTGCTCTTACCTTCAGCCACACAAACGTTGAGGGTGAGAAGGGCTGAAAATTCCTGGGCTCTGGGAGATTGAGTTGTCTCTAAACCGACTATAGTTTAGTGTACTTCCACACTTTGAGACGGTAGATGTTGGAGCTGACTGCAACTAAATGTTCAGTTAAATAATAAAGCCAACAGACCCACCTAACCTGACTGACATCTTGTTAAGTGCTGCTTAATGCACACATTGACTGAATAGTATCCCTTCTCAATTCCTAGTATTTCATGCAGAGGGAGCACGGTTCCCTTAACTTAGTCAACTCAGCCTAGCACGTGGAATGGCTCAATGTGGTTCATTTAATTAAGGCAGCAACTAATAACCAAAATAGATGATGATGATATCTTTGTATATAATGTTACAATATTTATAATAAGAATTATTATCATCATCATCATGGAAGTTTCCATCTTGAACACCTATAGTTCACTTAATCAGCAAATATTTCATGGTCCTCCACTCTTAGCCAAGAGCTATTCCAGGACCACAAGATACAGTGTGAAAAAGACAGACAGGCTGTGTGCAAAAGCAGTCGATGCCCTATGCACAGAAAGGCATCTCCCGGTTAGTACTAGTAATTCAGAAATTTCTGGAAGTTAGACCTAGTCCAGGGTATGGCTAAGCAGGAGTGTATTTCCCATTATTTCAAATAGAAAAAATTACGATGCATTTTATTTTGGCCCAGATCCCCACATTCACTAAAAACTAGTGAAGCTCTTATAAGTAAGAACCACCCTGTTAAAATGCAAAATACTGAAAACACCACTTCATTATTAAGCAATTAACACGACCGCTGATAAACGGTTCCTTCACCAGCAAAGGCGAAGCTTCTCAGAAGCACCAAGAAGTTGGGGAACACACAGCACTCACCCCCCTGGCTGAGATGACGCACGTTGCAGAATTCCCCGAGTGAGTCTCCTTGCAGCGAGTTCTGGACCAGTGTCTTCGCCACAAGCAAGGGGAAGCCTGCCTAAAGTGCATGAGACCACGGTTTTCAGACATCAGCTAATCGGCAGCACAGGACGCTGATAGCTGAGAGAAAGGCACCAAGCAAGGGGAGGCTACATTCACCGCAGCCCCTGCGTGGAGGCACTTTCAGAGCCCCCTTGTGGGAAGGGGAAGCTGGAAGGGGAGACGTCTCAGTGAGATGAGGGAGATGAGAACACCCGAGTCTAATGCAAACTTTTAAAAATATTTTATTTAAAGTATCGGAAATGCTACCTACATTCTAATTTTAATTATGTGACAGTTACAGGCATAGGGGAAAAAAATGAATGCAAAAATAGCAAAATGCTACAAATGGTCACGTCCAAGGGATACAATTATGAGTTTTTTGGCAAATTGTTTGTAATATAATTAATATGACTTTTTTAAAGGAAAATGTGAATCATTATTAGCATATCAATACCACATGGAATCTTCACAAATATAACTCAAAAGAGATATATTCTTCACCTAATTTATATAAATTGGTTGACCAAGCTTGGATCTGAAGTGTTTACACAATGGTTAAATTAGAATGAGTTTTACTTTTTAAAATGGGCTTGCATGGCCAAGTGAAGTGAAAACCATGGGCTAATTATGTGGTAAATTCAATTAGTGTAGCCACCTAATCTAAATTATTCAGGCTCATTGTAACTCCAAGAAAACAAGCCACCCTGCCCAGGACCCAGCCATGTGCAAATAGAGGGCTGGTAAATCCTGCCAATGCTAATTAACAAAATTGATAATTTTCTTCTTATTCTAACAGCTCTCTTTTTATTTGTGGGTGTGTGAAGCATCAGATAATTTCACCAGTGGGTTTATTTTTTTAAAAAAAGAACAGACTGAAAAACTCATTCCTGTATCCACTGAATTTCATACATGTAACTCACCCACAACTGAATATTCTCAGAATTATCTGCATATGCCGTGGGTGGCTGGAACCATAGGTCAGGGGAAGTTGGGGACAAGATACTTCTCCTCCTGTTTGGGGTTTAAACTGCTGAGGTAAGAAAACGTACAGGCCAGCCCCATTTTCAGTTTGCTAGCAGAGCAATTGCCTTGTGTCAATTTGAGATCAATCCCGTACTCCTGGAACAGTCTGGGATTAAAAAGAAAAGAGAAACTATCTAGGACTTCTGCGCAAATGTCTAAGCTGCTAATCTTAACTTCCTCCTTCCCTGATGGAAAATAGTGTCAAAGTGCCATCTTGGGAAATAGAAGCTCTGTCTCCCTTGTGATTATACTGGAAACCCTGGATAATCCGAGATTATCTCCCCACCTCTAGATTGTTAATTTAATCACACCTTCAAAGTACTCTTTGCCATGTAAGGTAACATTGACGGATTCTAGGGATCGGATACATTTGCCGTTCCGCAGCTTACTGCAGACACGTGACTGCTTCTGGGGTGGCAGTGGTCGTGAAGGTGGCGTCACTGCAGACAATAGCAGAAATGCTGACAAGTTCCACGCTCTTAGTACAAACTGGGGTGGTGGTGCTGGCGGTGGCAGTGATGTTGATGCTGGCAACACTGGAGGTGGTGTTAATGGTGGTGTTAACGTGAGCATCACGGCAGGACTAGGGACATTAGTGAAGGGGGTTTAGTCTCAGTGATGGATTAGACATCACAGTACAGAGAGTCCCCTTGACTACTACCTCCAAAGGACAGACCAGGATGCCTTAAATGGACCCACGTGGCCTTCAACAAGTAATGTCAGTGGGTTGAGCAGCTGAGAGTAGCAGCTGAGGGAGTGAGAGAGAAAGTCTCACATTAATCAGGTAATAAGATTGCCAAGAAGATTTCTTCATGAAAGAATCTATGAACCCAATTTCCTAGGCTCCAGCTCCAGAAGGCATTGGCGCATCCTTCCTGGGGTAAACGCTTCTGCTCCGGATCTAAGGTTGCAGGCATCTGGAGCCGGGATGTGGATTTTGACATTAGCCTCCACAGCTCACCGGGAAGATGACAATGCACCAGGCCAGCGGTAGGGAAGAGCGCTGTTTTGCAAACCGCTCCATCTTGACACGTGGGTGCACGGGAAGTGCCCCTAGCTCTACCACCCTGTGGACGCAAGTTTCCCAGGGAGAAGCTCCATCCATCACCTGCAAGCACGTCGCAGGTTAAGGTTCTGCTCTCCGCCTTGCTTCAGCATGCTCAGCGCCCTGTCCTGGGAAGTCTGCCTTTATTAGACGTCTATTATAACTGACATCTTGTTGCAGGGGGGGCGAATAGATGCATTAGACAGATGATCTTCATTGGCTTTCTTCCAAGAGAATTTCTTTTTTTTTTTTTAGGAAGAGACAGCTGAAATTCATTCACATTTACAATTAGTAAAACTTTCTTTCATTATAGAAATGCTTGCTGAAACAGCAGCCACATCAGGGTGACAAATCCTGTTATCATGCTTTCTGCCATTGTCTCCCCCAAAGACGCCTATTGAGAGCTTTGTCTGGGTGTGTGTATGAGACTGACAATCAAGCTCCAGGCAGGGTAGGGGGAGGATGCAGCCCCTGCTCCAAAGTGCCTGTGTGCGTGCGTGTGCGTGTGTGTGCGTGTGTGTGGCAGTTCAGTAGAGAGATCTAAGATTCTGGAGAAATCTGAAGACGTACTACACACGCTAATAAGATCAGTCACCAGGCATTACTGGGATTCTCATGCTTCACGCCTTTAGTTTTCCATTTTCAGCTATTTTTTTCTCAGCAATGGCAGGTGCTATTTGTCCATCAGGCTGTTACTGGGTGAAATGAGGGTTGTGGGGAGAGCTCTTTTTTTTTTTCAAGTGAGCGGTTAACAGCTGAGCTCACATGGTTGACAATAGAATCGTGATGCAGGGCACAAAGAAAAGAGTGCAAAGATTATCCCTTAAGAGTCTCACAGAATGAATTGCTTCCCGAGGGACTGAGAAGGAGCCACTTGCCTTGGCCCTGGCATCCCACGTCACCCAGCTGAGGGGAACCAGGTGGACCATCTCAGCCTGGCACAGGTAGACCACTGAGTCTGTCCAACTTAAAAGCATTTCTGTCTATGGAAACGAAGGAGAAGTAGGTGAGACCTTCAGATGCTGATGGAAGGAGAGAAGGGAGAGAAAGTGGAGCAGGAGACGCATCAGTGAGGCAGTGCTGATCAGCGCTGTTTCTGTTCTCATTTTCCGTCATCGGATGAACTGCCTGCGGGATGCTGTTGAAATGCCTTTGTTCATTTATTGAATGGCCCAACGTGTGCCGTGTTGTTTTCATCGCGATTGCCGACAGTTCCTTCCCCTTTTGCCAAGTCACCTAGAAGCACGTTGGCTAGCGCCATCTGTGCCCGTTCCGTTTTTCAGGGCTTCACTCTAGTTCTGAAACCATGACTCCAGCCCAGCGAAACCTGCTGTCCTGAGAGACGGCCTTGCTCTGATTGAGAAAGAGCCGTGTGCTTGCTGTCATGGTTTTCCTGGGGTGTATCGGGGCAGCCACACCACGTGAGGTTGGGAGGCGAAGCCATAAATAATGATGTTTGAATGAGACTACTCAAACTGTGACATCAGAAAATCTGCCCATGGGACCCTGAGGTGACTGGAGTGAAGTCTGGACTCTGCATGGCATTGCCACTGATGCCTGTTCAAGTAAGTAAGTGAAATACGTAAATGGAGTACATGCACCTCGTGGAGCAACTTCGTGGTTTCCTTTCCTCACGGAACTACGTGTCAGGTCTGTGGGAAGGAGCTGCCGACAGAGCTGCTAAATAAACCGTGAAAAACCTAGTGGTCAAGCTTTTTTATCTTAAAAAAATAAAAACACTCCGCTTCTCAGATTTGTCATCATTCTGAATCATTCTAACATGTAATTCTTTGTCAGCGCATTCCCAGGATTCCCAACCTGTGCATCTCTCGTGTCCCTGTTCCCACCACCCCTGCACTTTCGGCAGTAGGGCCTGCACATCCCCGGGTCACTTCCTTGTGTCTCGATCATAGAGTCTTCCAGCCTCACCCTGTTCCCTGACCAGCCTTGACCTGTGGTGATGACCTCAACCTCCTGTCAACAGTCACTCAGCATCCTCACAGTCCTTACACTCCTGCGGATCCCAACCCCATCCCCGGGACACCGCCGTAATTCTTCTTCTCTATTCCTAAATCCAGACCCTGAGCACTGCCTGAGGAACCCCCACTAGCCGTGGGGAGCAGTCACACATCAAACAGTGTCTCCAGCCCCTTGTGGGCCCTTGTCACCACATGATGTTCCTTTACTGGTCCTTGGTTCAAGTCCAGACTATCGATGCCCCCTTTTCTTTTTTAGGGTTCAAATTTTTATTTATGTGTCTCTTTTTCTTTTTTTTTCATGTGTTTATTGGCCATTTGTATATCTTTTTTTTTACCTTTTTTTTATTGAGTTATAGTTATTTTACAATGTTGTGTCAAATTCCAGTGCAGAGCACAATTGTTCAGTTATACACGAACATACGTATATTCATTGTCACATTTTTTTCGCTGTGAGCTACCACAAGATCTTGTGTATGTTCCCCCGTGCTGTGCAGTATAATCGATGCCCCTTGAAATGGTTAATCTCATGTGTCGGCTTGGCTCCTCTGCGGTCAGGCAGCAGTCTCGGTGGTGCTGGGAAGGCATGTTTAGGTGTTACTAGCAGTTTAATCAGCAGGCTTTGAGTGAAGCGGATTATCTTTCCTAATGTGGGTAAGCATCATCCAACCAGCTGAAAACTTTAAAAGACTGACGTCACCTAAGGAAGCAGAAATTTCACCCCCACCGGCTCTGGAGCGAAGATTGTCACGTCAACTTTTCTATCCACCTCCAGTCTGCACAGCGGATTTCAGACTTGCCAGCCCCCTCAACTGCCTGAGCCAAGTCCTTAAGACTTCTCTCTTTATTATACACACACACACACTTATATACATCATATGTAATATATACTATAATATATAATAGAATACCTGGAGCTCACTGACTAATACATTACTCAGCAACGATTAACAAAACCCGCTACTCTCCTCACCCCCTCCCTGTCCCCAGCCCTCTCAATTTCAGGGGACCTTGCTTGCTGCGCCCGGAAGGCTTAGTCCACCCAGCCTGACCTGACTCAACCTCCCAACATCCCACTTCTGATGACCACACAGCCAGGTGTCCACTGCCCAGGTAACGTCTCTCCTTGACATTCAAAGACAAATATTTGGACCGTAATTATACATCTGTGATGAGTACCGAAGTATTTTACCAAAGTGGTGATGGTTTATGTATCCTTTGAATCTGTGATTGAATGAGAAAACCAAACAAAGGGACTTGAAGGAGACTGGTGAATTGCTGACCTCGTTAGTGGCTGGTGCCACCACCTGAACCACAGAATATGGTTCAAGAAAAGTACAATCAGGAGGGGAAGGTGGGTAGAGGAGGGATAGGAAGAGGCCACGAGTGGTAAAAAGACTGAAATGTGCAGAAGCACACCATCTCTGAGGTTTTCTCTCTTCTAAAATCCAAGGATTTGGATCCATTCTTGAATGAGATACAGACTAGGGACCAAAATAAAGAAGAATAGAATCACGGAAACATCTGTGGTCAGCCGATGCCCATTTCCTAGGACTGCTGTGGGCTAAGTGACCTCACAAGGCCCTGCAGTGTTTAGCTGTGACGACCCTATGGGTATTATCAGATATTAAATACAGGACCAAAGACAAAGAAGCCAGGGCAGACCTACTGAAAGTCAGAGGGCGAACTGCAATAAGAGTGCATTTTCTTCCTTGTTCTGACGAACTGGGAGCTGGCTGCCTAAATCACAGGAAACCCGTTATAAAAGGCGCCCCGTGCGCAGCCCGAAGGACCTCTTCTTGAGTTTCTTCACTCTCCTCCTTCCCGTCATATGGTCTGTATCTTCGTTTAGTGATCCCAGTGCCTTCTGTTGTTCCCACCTGAGTAGGACATGCTTCAGGGCTAAACCTGGCAACCAGCTCTTGCCCAGTGACCAGTGACAGCCGACAGGAGACAAACGGGCGGGATGGCCCCTGGTGTTGCTGAGCAGTCCTCTCATAACTGGGCTTTGACACAGTCACTCTCCTCGTGGCCCTGAGCGTGCAGAGAGGAGGGTTCGTGGCTGCGTCCCTCCAGCTGCCCTTTGAAGGAGGGCACCGACCTTCGAGGGCAGACTCATTGTTGCTGTGTTTTCTGAGTGCAGGGTCTTCTTGACCCTTCAGCTCGACAACCACCAGGTCACAAACCACAGTACCCTGCAGGAGTTCTGCTTGTAGGATATGACACGTGTAAATATCGGGTTTAAAATAAATAAGCAAGTAGGAGGTGAGGACCTCAGGTTGCTGAAAATCAACCGTGACAAAGGCAAGGAAGAAAAGAATGAGGTGGAGGAAGACAAGAAGGAGGAGGGGGAAGAAAGCAAAGAAACATTTAGTAAATGCCTACTGCATGCCGGCAACTGAGGTAACCCTTGATTTTAGAGCATCTAACCTTCTGAGGTTCATCCTTCCTTACTGTCTCATGATTACAGATAAGGACACCAAAGCTCAGGAACTAACCTGCCCACGTGTGCATTGATACTGAGCATCAGGCTCTACCACACTCTATTCAGGCTGAGAAAGTCAGCAGGGAAAGACTGGTTGTGGGTAACGAGTTTACCAAGGCTTAGGAAAAAACTACAGGAACTTGCATCCTTGGTGTTTCAAACTCATCCAATTAAGTCAACTTACAGAACCCTGAAGCACCAAACTATTAGGAAAACATCACACAAATTTCCTGCTGTCTGGGCTAGAAGAGTATTTACATACACCATGATAAGTTAGTTAAACGCTACTGAAATTGTAACTCCTCTGGAATGTGTTTTACTGGTTAAGAAAAAGTAGTAGATGCAGATCTGTCATTACCGAGATATAGATACATAGACACAGATACATTACAGTACTTTGAACGTAACAAGGCGTAAAACACTAGAAAATGCTACAAATAACACAAAATTTTAAAAATATTTCTTTTCACTGTGAATGTCACAGATCTGCAGTACTTCCCCGGCTGAGACAGAATGAGTGCATCTAACAACATCGGAGCTGCCAGCTAAGGAGTACCCACAAGTCAATACCGGGATCTGGGAGTCTCCTGTCTCCACGATCACTTTGACCTCAGTTGTAACTATGGCTACCACGAGCCTAAAACTTGACAACCATGCAGCACTGGGCAGCTCACAAAGTGCTTTTTCATATCATCTCATTTAATCCTAATAAGTACATTAGATTTCTGTCACTCCCTTACGAGGCTCCGAAAAATGGACTTGCTCCAAATCACATCAGCAACAGGTATCAGAGCCGGGATTCCAACCTAAGTTCCCTGCTCCCACTAAAATATTATGTTTACCAGAATATTTGTGAGAGTTCATAATATATTTCTTCTCTGATGATAAAACCACTTACATCAGGCTCTTCACGCGACTTCACTGAAAACTTCATCCCATCTTAATGGTGATGCCAAATAGCTTCAGTTGAAGTAGATTGTATTAGCTATTTTGTGACGACATTTTAGAGTTTGTGAGAAACTCTCAGGCATAAAGGAAAACCCTAATCGCTCCTCTAGCTTCCTGGTGACTGTCTAGGTTAGGGAAGGGGTGTTAGACTGCGAGCGTTTTGTATCTGTCGTCTGATAAGCAGCTTGATAACCAGAAGCTGAATCCAAAAAGTTCATCTTGAATTGCACTCGGGGCTGCGATGTGTCTCTCCACATATCTGTGTATGTGTACGCAAATAAGAAGTATGTAGATGCATGTATATTTATATCTATACACATATGTATTTATATATACATAGTAATATGTAAATACGGGTGCCACTTCCTAAATATCAAAACGTGCAATCTGCATGAGTTCTGTCACCACGTAGAGTGTGAGGAGTGTGACAGATCGCCTGGTGAAATGTTACCCGTGCTATACACAAGACAAAATTAACATCACTCCCTCCCCGAGCTTATTAAAAAAAAAATAAGAGAATGAAATAAGCTAAAATTCCCCGTTGAAAATCAAACAACATGGCTTTCTTCTGAAAGCTTCTCATTGTTCTGACAGAAAGCAGGAGTCGTTTAGACCCCTGAAATCACTGTTCGTGGAAGGTGTCTGCAGACACACCTGGGTTTAGGTGTCTGGGCTTCGGAAAAGTGAATGCGCTCGGCACTCCCCTTCCCAGCCGGGTCTTCCCTCTCTGCACTTGACCTTCACTGGCACATTAGCTATAAGCCCATCACCAGCCTCCTGCTGGGAGAAAACCGGGGCAAACCCTGCATGTTAGAAACCATCGTGTTGCACCCCGCTCCCTAAGAACCTTCTAAACTTTTCTGGCTTTCTCTTGGAGCGTATCTGTCTAACCGCCCACCTATGACTGCAGAACTTGGAGACTTGTCCTGGGGCTCCTGGAATGTTCTGCTCGCCCAGAGGGCTTTTCCTGGATATAAAACAGGTAAAACAACAAGGACCTACTGTATAGCACAGGGAACCATATTCAATTTCTTGTAATGAGCCCTAATGAAAAAGAAACTGAAAACAAATACATATATGTATGTATGTATAAATATAACTGAATTGCTTTGCTACAGACCTGAAACTAACATAGCAAGTCAACTGCACTTCAATAAAAAATAAGAATAAAAAAAGTGCCCGGAGGTTACAGCTCCCTGAAGCCCATCAGTCAATGACTGACAGGTGGAGGAGTGTGAAAGGCTCTTGCCTGAGTTGGAACAAAACGGAAGTGGAATTTACAATGCGGGGCTGCCCTGCAGGGTCAGGCTGAGACCGGGACTTGGCCTGGAATCACACCCCTGCTCAGCCTCCTACCCTTCCTGGTCCTGCGTCCTCCCTTTCCTTCCAGAGTCTCCTGGGAGCACATTTTTTTTTAACCAGGAGCAGGCAGGGTGGTGTCTGAGGGATGCTGCCCTGCGGGCTCACATTCTTAGTAAGTTACTTGCCTTGCACAGGGTCTGCTCCTCTTCCTCCTCCTTCAGCACTTCCTCCTTCCGCTCCTCCTTCCTCTTTTTTTTCTTCTTCTCCTCCACCTCCTCCTCCTTTGTTTCGTGCTTTCTCATCCTAATTCCCTGGAAAAATTAATTTCTGGTATATAAATGGATAAATTCATGAGAAGTAAGACTTATGGAACACTCACTGTCAACCATCGCTCCATGTAGTAAACGTACTATTATTACCTTCACTTCGCAGAAGATGAAATT
This sequence comes from Vicugna pacos, assembly GCF_048564905.1. Classification (NCBI taxonomy): domain Eukaryota; kingdom Metazoa; phylum Chordata; class Mammalia; order Artiodactyla; family Camelidae; genus Vicugna; species Vicugna pacos. Next base: position 4,504,606 of record NC_133011.1, read on the forward strand.
GAGGCCTCCCTATAAACTGAGGCAGAGAGATTAAGTGACTTGTTTAAGGTCACACAGCTAGGATTTGAAGGTAGGAATTCTGACTTCAGGGTCTATGATTTTTTCAGCTCATCATTCTTTAGAAACAGGCTTTGCTTTCTGAGTCCCAGATCAAAGTCCCTCCCAAATGTTAAGAATTTAGAAAAGGTTCTGAATTTTCTGTGCCTCAGTTTCCCTCCCTCTTACATTCTTTCTGTAAAATCGAGCTTCCTTGCAGCTTGTTTTCACAAACTAACAGAAGAGTTTTATAAATGCTATAATTTTACCAAACTTTTACTTGGAGAAAAATGTAAAGCCAGTTGCAATTTCTGTCAAATGTTAAATTATTCCTTTGCTAAACAAATCTGATGATCTGGCAATCATCCATTGCTTCTGCTTTTTAAGTTATTGCCAAAATATTAAACAGCATTCAATTTCCAAGTTGTCCAAAGATATTTCCTTCGGTGCTGGAATAATGAGTATATTGCCATCATGCTACATTGCCTGGCAGCAAGTGACATGGACATGGAGGCGTGGCTTGACATCATTTATAAAGATTAATTCAGCAGCAATTTATGCTTATGAATGTGAAGGAAATGTCACAGTCACTATGACTAAGAGTTTGGGTTACAAGCGTCATGAAAAAGATGGCACTTGGCATATATCTGTAGAAATGAGGACCAGAGTAAACAATTTCTGTGTTAATGAAATCGAAAGTCAAAGCAATCTGATATAGTTACCATGAAATAAACATGGGGAGGGGGCAGATTAGGGACTAGCATTTCAGGGGTACGTTATTCCAATGGGGAGATATTCTGGTGGAAGCCAGTCAGACACCGTGGTGTCCAGGCACTGGTACCTGAGCCAACACATGGTGGAAAGGGGTGGGCGGTCTTGGCTGGTGTGTGACTCTGAGCAAGTTTTATAACTTTTCTACCTTAGACCCCTTTTATACACATCAAGTAATTTAAACAAGAAGCCACCCGATCTTATCCAGATCCATGAATCTTCAGTTGTTAAAGCTTGTACGTTTACTTTCATTTGAGTTTCGAGTGGAGAGAAGCACCAAGGCTTCTAGCTTCTAGTTATTAAATGTGTACTGGCTCGTGCTTTGGACAGTCACCCTTGTAGAGTCTGATGGTATATTCTCAATATATACATACCAGGCAGTCCTTGTGATCCACCAATCTGCAAATCAGCTGACTTGTTCCGCTGGTCCGTTAAATTATAAGGTGTCCTGGAGCAATACATCTGCTGTTCGTCAGCCACCGCCACCTGCCACAGGTGTCTGTCGGTCTACAACTTCCAGATGACCTTCTACAGGGGATGGGAGAGCAAGATGAGAGAAAGGAGGTGATGGTAATGTGAATGCTACTGGACAAAAGATGCCTGCCCTTGGCTGATGGCTTGCAAAAGAGCCCCTAGAGCTTTCTCTGCTTTGGAAGTTAGCTGTCTGTGCGGCATGTACCTGTGAGCCTGAATTCATGCATTGAAAAGGAAAAGGGGAACCACCATGGTCTTTCATTGTGTATGATGTTAACCCAGTTTTTCTGGGCATGGGACAGGGATTTACACTAAACATTGCAAAAAGCATTCTCTCCTACAAAAGAGAAGTTCGGCTGGCTGGGCACGAATATGCACTCTTTCTGCTTATACCTGTCAGGATGTATTAGTGCTACTTCTCTGTGCCAGACAGTCTTCAAAAGGCAGGGGCTACAGCAGGGAGAAAGACAATGTCTCTGCTCTCATAGAGCTCACATTCTCTTAGGAGAAACAGACAAGTAAACTGTTAAACAATGTAAATTCTGCCAGCGCTCAGTGCTAGGAAGCAAGACGAATCACAGAGAAAGATGGGAGAGGAAAAGTTGTTATTTTATGTAGGGTAGCCTGGGAAGTCCTTTCAGAGGTGTCCGTGGAGCAAAGATATGAGTGATGATAGCTGTGCAGGGGCAGAGTGGTCCAGGAAGAGGAAATAGCAGGTATGAACGTCCCAGAGGGGAACGTGAGTGTGGGCTGTTCCAGCCATGAGTTTAACCACGGTTGATGGGCACAAAGTCTTGCGGACAGAAGGAGGAAAGAACAGCAGAAAAACAGAGAGGGAAAAATTCACACAGGACCACCCTGAATGTCAGAGTAAGGACTTAGAATTTTATCCAAAAATGAAGTGAGAAGCAGTGGGTTTTGAGCAGGAGAATGACACAATCTGACTTGCATTTTTTCTTTTTTATTGAAGAATAGTCAGTTACAGTGTGTCAATTTCTGGTGTACAGCACCATGTCCTAGTCATGTACATATGTATCCATATTTGTTTTCATATTCTTTTTCATTAAAGGTTATTACCAGATACTGAATATAGTTCTCTGTGCTATACAGAAGAAATTTGGTTTTTTTACGTATTTTTTAATATAGTGGTTAACATTTGCAAATCTCAAACTCCCAGATTTAGCCCTTCCCACCCCCTTTCTCTGGTAACCATAAGATTGTTACTATGTCTATGAGTCTGTGTCTTCTGTAGATGAGTTCATTGGTGCCCTCTACTTTCCTTCTGTTTTTTTATTTAGATTCCACAAATAAGTGATAGTATATGGTATTTTTTCTTTCTCTTTCTGGCTTACTTCACTTAGAATGATGATCTCCAGGTCTATCCATGTTGCTGAAAATGGCTTTAGAGTCACTTGGCTGTGTCTAAAGTAGATCTGAGTGAACAAGAGAGGAGGCAGGACAACCAGCAAGGAGGCTATTGTACTGATCCGGGTGAGAGATACTGGTGGCTTGGACCCGGATGACAGCAGAAGCCATGAGAATTTACTTTTCTAAATATGTTTTTCAGGTGGAGCCAACAACCATCTATTTGCTGCTGGATTGGATGGGGAGGGTAAGGAAGAAAGAGGAAGTAACAATAAGTCCTGGATATTTGACCCGAGAGAGGAGAATGGCTTAACAATGATGTTACTAAATCTTTTTTTTTTTTGTAAATGGGGAAGAATCAAGATGAAAGGATCAGAAGTTCCATTAGGACTTGTTTCGTTCAAAACACTTAGGAGATGCTAAAGGGAAGATATTAAGTAGGCAGTGGGATACAGGAGTCTGGTACCCTGAAGAATAGTCAGGGCAGAAGCACAAAGCTGGGACTCCTTAGTGGGGCGTGATGTTTAAAACTCTGCATTCGATGAGATGCAGCCTCTACAGAGAGAACAGAGATGGGGATGGGGGCGGGACCTGCAACTTGAGCCCTGGAGAAAAGCCCACCGTTTCCTGCACATGAGGAGGAGGAAGAGATCAGCAACGTGTGGTGTCTCAGCATTCAGGAGGAGACGATGTTACAAGCAACAAAAGACGTCAGATCAAAGTCAAGTGTGAGCTGCTGGGGCCAAGCAACACTGAGTACAGAAGAGGTGGCTGGATTTAGCGAGATGAGGGTTGAAAGAGAGGTGCAGTGGTGAGATCAAACCTGACTGGGCCAGATTAAAGAGAGGAGCGTGGTGGAGGGAAACTCAGAGTATGAGAATACCAGTTCTTCTTGTATGTCTGCCACAAAAAGGAACAAAAAAAAAAAAAATGGGACTTTAACCCAAGGTAAATATGGACTCAAGCACGGTTGTTTGTTTGTTTGGAAGCTCTTTTAGCATCATTTTAGCCTTTGGGGAAAGGAGGGACCATTGATCAAGCAGAAGAGATTCAGCCGAGGCAGTAGCGCAGCAAAACCCCGGAACAGTGAGAGGGAACGGAACACATTGATCTTCAGGAGGAAAAGCAGTTAATTTGGGTCTGGATGCAGGTTGGTAGATCAGAAGGCAGCAGACAAGACCATCCTAGGTTTCCACTCCGTATTCTCATTTGTCGGTGGCACAAACTTATTGCCACTGCTCAGTTTGACTTCTCTTCTTTAGCCTTTTAGGTCCTGATGGCATTTTATATTTTATATAGTTTCTGTATGATGTTTGGCCTATGGTGATGCATTTAGTCTTTTATAAAGACTTTTTAGTACTGAGACATTTAACATTCCTAATTTCTGCCAAAGCCAAAACTCCATTAAAAAAGTCCATTAAAAATTCAGAAAAGTAACTGGACTTCTAATGCACTCCCAAAATGCCGGCAGAGAGGTGCTTAGTGTCCCAGGAATGGCTTCCCTCTTGTTCTCTATTGACGATCCTCTGGCTTCTTTTATTAGAATCAAAAAGTGTCTGGCTCGGCTATCAGAGGGGGTGTGTGTACATAGCCAATGCCATTAGTCAGAATAAAAGCAACTTTTAGGTTACCCTGAGATGGACAGAAAGAGAACTCTGTGGATGCTTCCTGCTTAATTCTATTGATTTCACTTCTTCCCTTCAAAGGCCAGCAGCCTACAATTCCACTTTTTAACCATTTCATAGCTATCATCACCTGGGCCACAGCCGCATACAGGCAGATGACAAAAGATTTTTGTAATGGTTTCTGGATTATTATGATAGCTATTGACTTGATTTTCTTTCAGAAACAATTTCATAGTTGACAGCCCTACTCTGAGTCTTCAAAAGAGGCCGATTCACAATAAAATTGGGGCCAGCCATCAGTCAGTCAGTCAGTGAACCAGCCAGCCAAGCATCCTTAGCATGTAAAACCATCACTGCTCTGCTCCTTAACTGTTTCCAGAAGTCTGGCTCCCAGCTCTTTGGCTTTGTTTCTTTTTCCTGCTGATTCAGTTTGCCTGGTTTTGAGCGTGATCAGTACTTGGCTTGTGAGAACCTTTTGGACTTTCCTTCTGAGTGCTTTTCCAGACACCCCTCTCAACCCGGATTAGACAGCCAGTATATACAGTCCACAGCCTTCAGGAAGTTCTAACTTTCTTCAGGATTAGGGAAATCTTTGGGCTGATCTATACATACTATTGCAATATTTAAATTCAGAGAAAGGAAATTTATTGAAGACTGGAGCATCTGGAGAAAATTACGCTGATGGACGTTCTTTACGAATTGGTGTATATGATCATTGAACAGCTCACGAAAGTTAGCAATTTATATTTAGCGTACATTGTAATAGCTAACCACGAAGCTCCTTGTGCTCTTTATCTGGTGAAATTCTCACAACACTTCTGCAACATAGATTATCCCCATTTTACAAATATGGTGACTGAGGCTCAGAAACCTTAAGTGACTTGCCCAGAGTTACATAGCTGGAAAGTGGCAGAACTAGGACTCAGACCAAGTTGTTCTGAAACAAACTTACTCTCTTAACGGCCACACTCATTGCCACAAAAGACACGCACATCCCAGCCCTTGCACGGGTCTCCTCACTAACGCTGGTCCACATGTTGATATCAACGACGCAGAGGAACAGAATGTGAAGCATCAGTAACAAAATACCGGGCTGGAGCTCCTGTTCAGATTGCTTCATTTCATATCTTAAAATAATTTTTCATAAATTCATCTTTTGTGGCAAGATACTTACCCAAAATCAAACCACTGTTAGAAGACATGTAGCTCCAATAAAGGGACACTTCTGTGTAGATTTGGTGTTGCCTTCACCCCACACTTACTTTAAATCACAACCATCAACAGATTGTGCAGTCAACAACAGCAATCAGCAGTTGCTTTGGCTATTAAGTTGATTGTTTCTTTTTTTTTTTTCCCCAATGCAGATCTTTGTCTGTGGAATCACTTAGCAGACATGACAGTGTTGGGGAATGACGTGTTTAAAGGAACTGGGGTATCAATAGGTCTCCCTTCCCCCCAAATCCATTGCCTTGATTTAACATTGGAATAGTAGCCTTCCTAAGGCCATCCTGGAGTTTAATTTTCCACTTCCTGAACTAACATCACAATTAAGTCTTCCTCCTTCCTGCAACAGAACCATTGCCACCTTCACCAAAAGCATTTGTTCACAACTTCTCTTCAGGGTCTATTCAGCATATTCAGTTAAAATGCTTTCATAAGATTTTTACTAATTTTCAAAATAGTGTTTATTATAAATAGTTGAAAAAGGCAGGAAATTGTGAAGAAAAAAACTCTCAAATTCCCATGACTCTGACATTTTACTGGACTTCATATACATACTCCAGGGAATCACAACCAAAACCCATGAAAGACAGGGCTTTACATGCATTTTAAAGAAAATGATATACAGATATAAATATAATTTTGTTCTTTTTTATACTCAACATTACATTATGATTATTTTTCCATTGTCTTATGACATTAAATATCCTTTACAATCATAATTTTAATAGATATGTTTTTCCTTTTTAAATTGTGTTTTCTATCAAAATATGAAAATGAATATATGAATGTATACGCATGACTGGGACATTGTGCTGTACACCAGAAACTGACACATTGTAATTGGCTGTACTTCAACTGAAAAAAGTATAAAAAAGTTATGTTTTCTAATCTATTCCTGGTTATAGGGACATGAATGATTTTTATATATGATTCATCACTGAGCTCTTATTAGTTCTAACAGTTTGTAGATCATCTTAACTTTTCTTTGTGAATAACAAAAATTCTTATTTCTTACTTTCCAGTTCATATACATTTTATTGCTTTCTCTTATGATGTTGAAAAAAATTTCTAGTAGGTTGTTGATCCATAATAATAATAATAATGGGCATCACATTTTATTTTTGACATGAACATAGTTCTTTTTCCATCTGACTAAAGTCAGTTAATGTTGTAGTTTACACACATACATACACACACATCATACTATGATTCACTTAAATTATGATTTTTTTGCACTTAAATCCAAATTCTAACACTTACCAGCTATTATCTTGGACAAGTTACTTAACCAATTTATACTTCAGTTCTATCCGTGGGACATTAGAGTCAAGAATAGGACCTTCTTCATAAGATTGCTGTTAGTAGTAATGAAATAGTACAAGCAAAGTGCTCATAACATAATAAATGCTCAATTTACATACAGCTGTCATTATCTTCATCATTGTAGAGGGGGTCAGTTTATAAATTTCCTTCCTTGTATTGTCTGGAGTTGGTGCCAAGGTTATACAAACATCATAAAAAGAGCTCCCATCCTTTATTGTTTACCGAAACAATTCATATAAGATACAGGCTATTTATTCCTTGAAAGAAAACTCACCTATAAAATCATCTGTAAAAGCATCTTTATTTTTTCTTGGTAGGTTTTTGATTATTGAAATAAATTCCTTAGTACATGCAGATTTTCCAATACTGCTTAGGTCCTTTTTGGTAATTGATAATTATTTTTCACAAAATTATTTAATCATTTTCAAATTTATTGGCATAAATCATGAATAGTACTCGTTGGTGTTTTCGTCTCTATGGTAATCTTATGCTACATTTTATGGTAATCTTACGTTTCATTTTAAAATTTCTAGTATTGCTGTTTCTACTTGCTTGCTTTTTTTCCTTGATTGATTTTGCCAGAAGTTTTTCAGTGTTACTATTCTTTTCAAAGAAATCGGCTTTTGCTTTTGTCAATTGCTTCTATTGTTTTTAAAACGTTTATTCCTTTAACGTATGTGATTTACATTTCCTTCTTTTTTCTTTAGTTTGACTGTGACACTCTTCTTCTAATTACTTGACTTGAAAGCTTAGCTTATAATTTTCAATTTTTCTGCCTTTCTTATGTAGACATTTAAAACTCTGAATAGACTCCAGGCACTAGTTTAGCTTCATCCCACAAGTCTTGATGTTTGGAAGTTCTATTGTTTTCCTTCTAAATACTTTTTTATTTCCATTATGATTTTCTCTTTAATCCACACATTCTTTAGAAGTGAGTTTTTCAGTTTCCAAATCATGGGATTCTTTTGGCTTTGTATCTATTTTCCATTTCTACCCCCTAATATAATTCCATCATAGTAAAAAATACGGTCCTAATTACTCTGACAACTTGGTATTTTTTGAGATTTGCATTTTGGACTACCATACAGTAACTTTTTTTGGAAGTGTTCCGTATGTGCTTGGTAAGAATGTGAATTTCTGAATTTGTTAGTTACAGGGTTCCATGCATGTTCCTTACAGAAAGCTGATTGCTTGTGCTGTTCTAATAGTCTCTCTCGCGTAAATTCAATGTGAATACTGCTTTAACTAAGTCTGTGTGTCTAGTCTTATGATGTACCCAACTTCCTTTAAGCTCATATTGATCTAGTATATTATCTGGTTTATCTTTTGCATGACTTTACCTTCAACCCTTTTTTATCATTATTCTTTGATCTTGTCTTGTTTAGACTATTTTTTCTCTGGATGAGCCCTTGTCCCCTTCATCTAGATTAAGGCACTGAAGATACTTGTACTGACTTCAACCATCACTCACTAAGTAGCTCACACACTAGACACTCTGCTAGTAATGCAAAATCGAATAAGGTATGATTGCTTTTCCTAAATACTTTCAAAACTAATGTGTAGGCCATTATAAGCAGACAGTTGCAGTATAAAGGGCAAATGCTAAGATGATGGCATGCCCTTGGTAAATATCCCCGGGTGAGGCCGAGCTCTGACTGTTTCCCTACGATGTCTGGTGAGGACTCCCAGTGCTTCCTCCAAGTAAAGCATCTAGGCTCTGTGCACAGTGACTGGCACATGGAAGGCAATTAGCTAAGGGCGGTCCAGCCTCATCCCCGCAGCCACTGTCCGGTTCTCAACAGATTCATTCTGATGAACTTAGACATCCTGTAAAAAAACATCAGTGAACATAAGAAATCAAAGTGTGCTTAAGCCACAATTTAAAAAGTAGCATATATGGTTTAACCTGATTCATCAGGAGCACAATTACACAAAAAGGTACAGTAGGGTGTGTCATATGACTGGGCCATTATACATGCCTTTAGGGACCTTGTGAAGCACCAAGCCACAGAGAAGTGCATTAATGGGTCAATAACACATGCTTTGCCTTGTCCAGCAGCTACTGGAATATGGCTATCTTCAGTGAATATATATATATATGAATATATATATATATATATATAATGTATATAATTATATATATTATAATATGTATAATAAAATATAAGCATATAATATTATAAATGTATAAATATATAAAAATGTATATAATTAAAAAAAATTTTTTTTAATCCTTAGCACTTCTGTGGTTAGTGATCATTTTAAGGGCAGTCATTCTGTGATACTGATTCTTTAAAATAAAGAACATTATTATTTGGAGACTTCAGGAGCCACTAAGTCATGCCAGAAGACACTTATCCAGGGCCTGCTCTGTGTAAACACAGTTCCATCTCAGATGTGTGGACGGGAGGACGCTGGGTGGGGGTCAAGCTGGAAGGCTCAGAGGGGCCTTTACACACAAGCTCATGGCATCAAATGGGGCTAAGTGAAGACAGGAAGCCAAGACACAGAGCCAAGAGGATTAACACCAGCGAAAAATCAATAAACAAGGATGTCGTGGATCGAATTCTGTCCCCTAAAAAGACAGGTTCAAATCCTAATCCCCAGTACCCGTCAATGTGACCTTTTTTGAAAATAGGGTCTTTGCAGACGTAATCAAGCTAAGATGAGGTCACACTGGGTTACGGTGGACAAAATTCACAAGTTAATTACAAGTTTATATATAGTTTTATTTTATAAAACGATGACTTCTACAGTTAAAATAATCTAGTGCTGTTACATTTATTTTGATGTTACATTTTATTTAACTAGAGCAAACGTCTAGGCAGCACATGACTAGCGAAGCAGCATCATTTGGCAGATGATGTGTGGATGTGTCTGCTCTGTCTCTAGATGTATAAACGATTCATTCTGAAACTCACTGCAGGCATCCCTTAACATCTAGATATTGGGAGATTATGGACCAAAATAATGTCGATGCAAATGTGCAGGGCTGCATATTGTAGGATTAGCCAAACAACCCACATCAGACTAAAATTAGTGATGCTGAAGCTAAACTAATAGCAATTTATCACTCAAGGCAAAATTAGCATCAGTTGAAAATCACAGCAAACTATTGATGGAATAATAACATTTTATTCTTCCCCCAAATTGTGAGAAACCAACTTAACGCCTATGCACCTGTGAAGGAAGAGCTGCCATTTATTCAGATATTTCAGTACATACCCAAGTAGCAGTCAAGTGCCTACTAGGTGCACCGAGCATTTTTCTTGGTACCGGAAATACAGCAGTGAATAAAACCAAGTCCTTTCTCTCACAGAGCTTACATAGTTCCAAACAAGGGCAATCTGTAGTAAACTTTGAGTCCTCAGTGAGCTCTGGCAAATCTAATTTTGTTTTTAATATTAAAACATGATAGCTTGCTAGCAGGTAGTCTTGGCCATTTACCAAAGAGAAATCTAAAGAGTGGTGTATCCTTCACACTCAAAAACAAGGGCTGACATTTTTGGATCAGTCTACAGTCCATTAGGAGAGCAATTGCTGGTCTCCAATAGGCCACATATCATACTTAAGAAACACTTCTCGAAGGCACATCGCTTAGATCATCTCAGATAACTGCTGGGGTGACCTGACCTTTGACCTCGTCTCCCTCTGCACTGGAATAGCAGTGGGACATCAGCTTCATTCTGATCGACTCGGTTTTAAAGGGTAAGAGATGATGGAAGGGTCGTCTGTTCTTTTAGTGTGTCTGGGTAAAATCTGCAAGTCCAGTCTGCATCTTCTGGACACACTGGCCGCTGCCGGCTTTCTCCAGCTGGCTTCTGCCCGAGCAGAGATGGACGTTGGCTTAGTTCTGGACTCTAAGCTTGTGTAGGGGTTTCCAATGTGCTGGGTCTCCTACCTTTTGTTGGTCTGGAGTCTTCTCTGTTAGATCTGTCTTAAATTCTTATTTTAGATTTATCCATTTCACTTATTCAACCTCCTCAGATGTCAGCGTTATATTTTTAAACAAGTGAAAAAATAACTCTCACAAACAAGAAGTTAGCATGTATCGAAAAGTCTTTTGACTTGTCAATGGGGGAGCCAGGAGACGTTATCTATCACTCAGGTAGGGCATGTTAAACAAGTTTGCTAAGTTACAGACAAGCCTGGTCAATGTCCGTCAGGACAATAAAATGACAGCCTTTAGGGTTAACCTACTCTGGGGACAGAATCGCTTGCACCTCCCCTGGAGAGACTCTCCAAGCTGATTTCCGACTTCACGGAGTCTGGGCCCTGACCAACAGCCAACAGGAGGGAAAGCAAAGATTTGACCTTGAAGAGGGCCTGTTAAACGATGCTCCAGTGTGACATTGCAAGGACTTGCACTTACCTGGTTTCCAAGATTTAAATCATCTTTCCTAACACAGAGCTTTGCTCCTTTAAAGACTAGAGTGACAAAAAAATTTTTTAATGTGTCCACGTTATGTCTACTGCTTGATTACTGGTTATGTTTTGAGTATTCATTTAACACCCACTGTGATATTTTTAAAATCTTTGGCTAGTCTATAAGGTCTTCCCAGACTTGTGAAAGACAGTGGCATGGCCTGTCTCTCTCTCTGGATCCCTGTGTGGGTGTGTGTGTGTGTGTGTACCTCCCCATAGAAAAAAACAATATCTGAGATGATGAGATGGGTTTTTCCCGAACTAACATTATTGGTTCCAAGTCCCCTGTCTTCCAGCTAAAATTGCCTCCTCCAGGCAGAATAATGTGCGGAATGAGAATGTGAGCTTTGGCTCCAGACAGCTCTGAGTAATAGTCCTGGCTCTTTTATTAACACTGTCTTCTAGCAAGTTAGTTAACCTCTCTGAATCTCAGTTTCTGCCTCTCAGAACTAGAGAAGCAACACCTACATTGGAGGGCTAATGTGAAGATGGCCTCCGAGGGGCTCAGAACAGTTCTGGCTCGTAGGAAAAGAACGTGACAGATACTAGCTGTTCTTCCCTTTTCTTAACTTTATGAACCCATGCACCACACAGAAAAATTGCACACCAGGGCCTTTGAGATAAGCATGTGTATTTTATATGGAAGTTCAGAGTAAGTAAGATAATCACATTGCTACTCAGTCTAATTTTAGCAATTTTAAAATGAGATTTTGGGTTGTTTTGTTGTGTTTTGCTTATTCTACTCTTAATTTTCTTTGATTCTGCAGCTTCTCCATTGGATCTGGACCCACCAGATGAGTAAGCTTGCTGACATCAATCTTTGCACCAGATGCGCCGGAAGGTCACAGTTACGTGTGTTTAGAACACTGCTCTGCGATGTCCTGGGTCCGGGTCCTCTTTGTTTCTGAGGCAGTGATAGGGTGAAGGCTTGATATTCTGTGACCTGCATGTGAACACGTGGGTGTGCCCTTTGTGTTTTATTCTCCATGTAAAATTAGCAAGTTCTCATCTGTAAGCACCTTAAGAGGCCTCCCCAAATGAGACTCATGTCCATCTGTTCAAACCTAAGATTTATTCAGTCACTTTAGGTAAAGTGATGTATACATTGAAGTCACATCTAAAAGGGAAACTCACTTAACTCTAACCTGCTCATAATAGAGTTTATTTCCTTGGAAAGGCTTGTGCCAGGAACAAGATTTTTTGTGTGTGTGTTTTTGGGTTTTTTTGTCTGTTTGTTTTAAATGAGGGGAGGTAATTACATTTATTTATTTAACTATATATTTATTTATTTTTAATAGAGGTACTGGAAAGTGAACCCAGGACCTCGTGCATGCTCAGCGCATACTCAACCACTGCTCTCTACCCTCCCCGCTGACAGAACCAAGCTTTAATTTCACAACTTTTAATTCATTTTTCCATCCGAGGTATTAATTTCTGCTTGCAGCCTGCCCTGTGGATGAAGAATCGCTAGAAGCGAGCATTCTAGCAAAGGACAAGGTCAGCAAAATCAGGTACAAGTACATAAAGAAATTCACTGTACTCTGAGTTGTTTCATCAACAAGGTTGGGGAACTGTAGGAAAGGTAGAGGATTGCTCCTTTTAGCCCGAGATATACCCAAAACACCTGTCACCTGGCTGGTGAACTGCCTTCTGAGGAGCTATTAGAAAAGGGAAAAGGAAAAGAAAGAATGAAGAATTCCATGACCCAGTTGATAGGTGCAGTGGCTGCTATATTATTTGGCTCCTCTATGAATTTTTTGTTTTTGTTTAAATGAGAGAAAAGGCTACATAAAACACCATAAAGGTGTGAGTTGTTACAGTTATTTCCACTGATTAATATTGAAACTGGAGAGTTTAGATGTGTAACTGTGCCTTCTCCCAGATGCTGCTGGCAGATTCTCTCTGAAGCAGCAATGGCTGTGACATCCGTGTCAGCACACATTGCCCGTAAACAAGGAAGGCCTGCCGCAGAGTGGGGTTGAGGGAATTGATGTCTTGCTTGAGTGCTTTGAGAGGCCAAGATCAAAAGCACTTTTAAGCATATCATATAATTATCATCATTAAGAAGCACGAGGCAGAGTCCTAAACTCCCAAATTTTCAAAGCAACAAAAGCAGCACAGCTTTAATGGGACTTTGAAGTCAGATAAATCTCCAGGTATTTTTATTATAGAATCTCACAACTAATTAAGGAAAATTCTATCTGGGCCAGTGTTTAGTTATGTTTGCTTGTCTGCCTGTGTCACGGACTGTGTTCTGAAAGTAGAGGGGTGTCAACTGGATTGTACCAAAGGCTGTGTTGGGACCAGCCAACAGCACTTGCTTTGAACAAAGCATGGCATAGCGGGGTTTTGATCTCTTTTGTCTAAATAAATAAGTTCTTAAGAAGCATCGATGACTTTCTTAATTGTTCATATAGCCCAAATGTTAGCCAGAACTTTCTCTGCAAGAAATCACCTATTTTATATTACAGGTGATGTATTAAACCATTTACACAGGAAGATGCTGGAAAATTCTGCCTAATAATAAAATAAAAACAAATGGCACCAAATATATCACTAAGGAAGGCTGTCTCTATAAAAGGTAGCCAAAACTGATACATGGTAGCCCAGGAGACAGATTTTGCCTAAAGTTTTCTCTTTGGCATATAACCTGGCCCACATTGTGGTTTTCCTAAAAATTTTAAATCATAGACAGCATCTAAGTATTAAGAAATCTCCTATAATATATAAATTTCTGGAAATTCTTTAAAACTTGGAAGGTCTGGAAATATGGGGTCCACTTGAGAACCACAGGCTAGTTTTAGCTTAGGAGAAAGATTGGCCAATTCCTCACAGACCCAACCATGATGAATGGATAAACAAAATGTGGCACATCCATGCAGTGGAAAAATATTCAGCCATGAAAAGGGAAGAAAAATTGATATGTACCACAACTTGGATGAACCTTGAAAACGTTATGCCATGTGGAAGGCAATAGACACAAAAGGCCATATATCATATGATCCATTCATATGAAGTTTCCAGAATAGGCGAATCCATAGAGGTACAGACCTGTGGTTGTTAGGGGCTGAGGAAAGAGGGAAATGGGGAGTGACTGCTGAATGGTTATAGGGCTTCTGTGTGGGATGACAAAAACTGTTCTGAAACTAGATAGTGGTGATGGTTTCACAACATTGTGAAAGTATGTAATGTCACTGAATTATATTTAAAAGTCATCAAAATGGTAAAATTTTTGTTACATATATTTTACTATAGTTGAAAAAAATGTGACTCACAACTCCCTGTCCCCAAAGTGCTCAGGGCCCTGGGAAGACGTGGTTGTTACGCAGGAGCACACAAGCCCGGCTGGCGGCCCACCCCCGGCTGGTAAGGGTGGGACAGAAAATGGTCTGAGTTGCAACAGCACCTCTAGGTGCCATACTTTTGGGGAGGAAAAATTCCAACAAAAAATTTACAATGTGCAGCCAAGTCCTAAATATTGTCCCCAACATTGTGCCCATTGGTACTTAGAGGCAGGTGGCCTCTATGGTAAAAATCGACCTTACCACACAGGGCTTCCCGGAAGCTGTGACAGATCACTGCTCCTGGAAGCTGTCTTGGATCTGTCACTCAAGGCCAGCTGCTGAAAACCATCCCAAGTTCAATGGCACACCCCGTGGCTGGCCCCACTTGAGCCAAGTCACCCAGGGTCATGTAACCATGGGACATAGGGTCCCCTACCTGTAGGAATTAGACTCATTTACACCTCTGTTTTCTCCACCATAAGAGGAAGCCCCAAGCGATGAAAATACAATGACATAGCATTTACTGAGCACCTGTGACGTGCCTGGCACTGTTCTAGGCACTTTGCACGTGTTCACTCATTTAGTGTTCCAAATGACCCTGAAAAGGGCATCTGTAGGTAAAAAAGACCCAGACCTTCCATAACTCACCCAGTGCCCTTAGATACCAGCGCAGAAGTCGAGACGCAAGGCAGAGAGCCTGCCTCCAGCTCCAGGGCCTTAAACACCACACTCTTCAGCCTCTGTAAATAGTAAGGCTTGGATACCCTGCAGAGGAAATTCGAGCCGTCTTACTCAGTGTCCTCTGAAGTTCTCCTGGGCACTTCAGCAGAGCTGTGCTGGACCTCAGGAGGGTGGTGGTGAGGGCGGCCCCCAGGAGTTGGAGCCTAGAGGGTGGACCCCCGCCAGAAGAGCACCGACTCCCAGGGTGACGTACCCTGGGCCAGGGATTTAGGGGCACCTTCCTGCTGCTGGTGCTCTGACAGTGGGGAGCCCCTGGAACAAGAAGGCCTTGCACATCCTTCAGTCCCAGGGTTTCTTAGCTATGCAAGGTCCAGCCGCACATCCTGGTTAGGAGAAAACCATGTCTTCCTTGATATCACCCACCATCAGTGTCCAAGATACTGGATACAAAGCTCCCATTATCACTGGCAGGGGAAATGACACTGTGGCCATCGGAGACAGATTCATTCTGTGAATTCTATTTTAGTTGCTGCAAACCATCATCCATCACCTAACTCAGTGCTATTGAATTAAATTGCTCAGATCTTTTTTGTTCGGTGTATCTTTCATTTGAGTTTGACTACAGTTGTATTAGAGCCATAAGTATGAGGAATATATAACTACAGCATTTGTTGTGCTCATGTAGTATTATATCAAAAAATAATTTAAGTCAACAATGAGGGTTCTTGTGAACTTTTTCCCTTTACAGGAAAGTTTGATTGATGAAGGTTGTGGATAAACTTCTTCAAAATCCCCATTTGCTATCCACCCACAGAAAGGCATCCATTCCGTGGCAAGCACCATGCCAGGCACTCGGGGTACCAGAAGCCCCAGTCCTTTCCCTGGAGGGCAACACAGTCTGGCTGGGGAGAAAGATGCAGGAATACAGATACAGGCCCGCAAGGGTACTGGAGAAGGAAGGAGGGCTTTACAGAGGAGAAAGAGAGGATACACTGCCTGGATATCAGGGAGGACATCACAGAGGAGGTGATTTCCGAGCTTCATCCCGGCTACGCACCATGGGATATTCACCTAAAATGCAGAATACCCAACCTTTGCAAAAGTCCTTTTCTCTTATGCTATGTTTTCCAATAAAGTGTAGTTAAGTGGCACTTAGGCCATTTTCTTTCATTTCATTTTTAGTTTTCATTTCCCTGCAGGCAATGGAATCGGAGGGTGTGGATCTGAATCCCTCTTCAGTTACGAGCCGTAGGTCTTGGGTAACTGGCCCCCACTCTCGGGAGCCTCAGTGTCGTCTTCCATCTAATAGATGTGACAGGATGCCCACTTCATCCACTTGTCTTTGTCTAATCAGATAATGCAAATAACATGCTAAGCATGGGACACATCAGGGCACCTTGGTGGGTGACTGCTGAGTTTTTTGGTCAGTAGAACTCCTCAGAAGAAAGGCTGTGACACAAATCCCTGCCTAACTATATGCTGATCACACTCAGATCTTGTGGAAAAAATTTACCTTGCAGGTTCTGCATACTAGGGACTGAACGTGTTTCTAAGACAGTTGCCGAGAGATTCAGCTGATTTAAAAGCTGCCTTCCAGAGCTCAGGCGAGCGGTGCCTTTGTGATGTGCCCCGCTGTACTTTTATTTTTAGCTACTTCAACCAACCAATCGTAATACATTTAGATCACAAACGGATGCCACAAAAAGTCACCCAGAGGAACAGTCCATGATAACAAACAGTCCTAACCCGTGAGTAAAACTGAGAGAAAAATGTTTGAAAAAATAAACACATTTTTGAAATCCCCAAACGCATCCATACGACGTTATTTGGGGGCCAGGCCCAGTAAATTATATTCTTAGTATGGATTTTGGTGAAATAAGTAAATAAACAATGTGGAGAAAGTTCAAAGAGAGAGAGAGAACATATTCATTTCAGATTTTCAAGGGAGGTTGAGCCTGCATGTTTTTGCAAAGAGACATCTGTCAGGGTTCGCGAACCCACCCGAGGGCCAGGAGTCAACTTGTTTCTTGTGGGGCGAGACTGCGGAGGCAAAAGCCCCGGGCAGACGGGCGGGCGGGCTGCCCCTGGGGAAAGCAGTTTAGCTGAATGCCTGGTGCCACTTTGGTGCCGGCCGCAGAACTTCTTGATACTCATGAGGCTCCACCATTTCAGAGCAGTTACATCAACCGACGTTGCTGGGGCCTTGTGCTGCACACCAGAAACTGACACGTTGTAACTGACTATACCTCAACTAAAAACATACATCCATTGGAAGGTTCGCCTGTTCCCTCAGGGTATCGGTCAGGGACCGCTGTTGTGGGGGCCCCTCTGTCAAAACACAAATGGGGTCGCTTTCAGAGTCCTGAGCCCCTTAGGAGGCTTGGTAACTCTTGCTTATCTTTGTGCCTCTCGGTCACATTGCTAACTTTTCGATGGTTCACGGAGCGTCTGCAGTTTCTATTTTTTGTATCGGCAATGGAAGAACGGAACCCCAGACACCATTTTTAATGCCTTGATCGCCTCGGTCAGTGTCACGGTGGAGCTGTCTAGATGTTGACAGCTCTTTCAACCATACCAACCGAGCTTCCCAATCAAGTCAGGACAAAGGAGGCAGCGCTTAACCACAGACAGAGCCTCTCACTGCCGGACGCCCAGCCAGTCACCATGCTCGTGCCAGTGGTTACTGGGAACCGGAAGGCACCATGGGCCAACGTCATAGTTCATTGTCCAAGAGCTGGTGGAACCTCAAGAATTGATTGGAGGGCAAAGACGCAAACCTTGCACTTGCATCTGAATTTGACCGGGTTACTGACACTGAGAGTTGCTGAGCTTTGGAGCTGTTATTTGTGGTAGGAACTGACATAGTGTGTTAAGGAAATTTGAGAGGCCTACTTGAGGCAGGAGAATGAACCTGAAGGGACTCTATCGGCCCCATGATTTTGTGAGTCCACAACCAGGCCAGAAAATATACATAAATTGGTTCCCTGAAAGATTTCGGACCATCCCGATTCGCCCAGAGCAAAGTCAAGAGCGGCTTGTCCTCTCCGTTCTAAGGATGCACAGGCTGTGGCAGTTACGGAAAAGGAAGCTGACTGCACGCCGAGGACTCTCCTTGTTCCAACTGAACCTCAAAGAGAGATGCTCTTCGTGCAGATTCTGGGAAGTGTGAGGGTTCTGATTTCAGCAGAGCTGGGTTTGCTCACTGTCAGCCGTGGCCAGGGAGGGGAGCGCATCCGGCCAAGGCTGAAACCTGCCCGGCCCTGTGGGGTTTGAGCTGAGCTCTTTTAAAACAACATTTTGATGAGTTGTGTGTAAATGAATCAGAAACATATGGATTCAATTTCTCTTGAAGTGTACACGGGTTTAAAAATTAAGGGGGTGGGGGGAAAAGTGTGGTGTTTGGGTACGTATCAAAGGCAGATTGTTTAAAAACTAACACAAGATGCTTTGCAGAACAGAACACACGCCTTCCTTCTTGAAGCCAGAGCAATCGCAGCAGAACAGACAGGTCAGCCCTGTGACTCTGAAGTTGCAAAGTATGCATGGGGACTGGCCTTCCAAGGTCCTGCTGCTGCTGCTCCGTGGGCAGCCTCCTGCGACGTCCAGGGACCTTGCGAACAGCACCCAGCAAAGGAAGAGCAGACATCATCCAACACGGAGGCCCAATCATACCTGCGCTGAAATTTAATCACCAGGCAAGCTGGGAAGATTTTCAAACAAGGTACTTGCACTCTCTTCTTAAGTCAATGTAATTCTAAGTGGAGGACAGTTTGCAGACGCAGATATAAACTGAAGCCAAGATATGTGAATGGCGAATCCTGTCTTTTGATCCCAGAAGGCCCTCAGGAGCAGAGGCCATGAGCATCAGTGAGACAGACTTTGGAATCAGAGCTTCGCCAGAGAAGGCTTTCGGGCTGTGTGTGCTGGCTTGCCACGTCCTCTTACGCTGCTCCGGCGGCAAGAATCAGCTCCTTCATGAAAAGCTGAGTCCGAACTTAAGATGACCGGAGGCCAGCCACATTCCAGAACCATTTAGGGACAGATGACAAAGCTGTTGCTGTTAAGTGAGGACGTTAACTACTACAAGAACTGCGTGAAGGACAGAACAAGTCAACATCGAAAGTATTTAGATACAAACGAGAAACAAAAGGAGGCCCTTCCCAACTAGGGCAGTTTGCCCACACGTGCTTTTATTTTTTTAAATAAGCTATCTTAATAATAAATTCTAATGCAGTTAAGCAAGAACATCCTATTTTATCTTAAAATTGTAATCGTTTTTAATTAGTAATGGTCATTTATTCACCGGAGAGGTCTAGCTTGTTCAGATAAGTGATCAGAGAAAATCAGATTATGAAGAGACAACATGCCTTCACTAGCTCATCCCCTGGGAACATCTGAGAGACCTGAAGAAGAGCAGAGCTGCAGTGCTCTTGGCCCTGGGTGCTCCCCCTGCCTCCTGGGGAAAGTCCACGGAGGAGCAGTGGGAGACCAGATGTCTGGCCCTGGAAGGGGCCAGGAGAAAAGCTGCAGTCTGATTCAGCATGATTTTTTTCCACCCATGACTCTGCAGGTCCTAATGTCCCTGTAGTGCAAGCATTGTGGTGACTTGACAGCAAGACCAAACCTTGTAAAAGCTTTGTTGCTCACAGGCGCTGGCTTGCCAACTCCATCGGCTTCAGCCCAGATCTGTGAGGTTAGATCCATCTCATTGGATGCTCCCACCACACTCCTACCAAATGCTCATCCACTTCAGGTCTCTTCCCTTCCCTGTCATGGACTTCCTCTCCTCTCAAACAAGACTGAGGTATCCATCATCACACTGAGCATCGGCCTTGCTCTTAAATTTAGAAAGAATATCTGTTTATTTAAACTATGCTTCCCTGAAGGGCAGCTTGTAGTTGATCAAACAACTGCATTTACACAGTAGTTCTCAGAATTTATTCCCAAGGTCGGTCTTTGTTTTTCACCACTCTCAGACTTTCCACGTGGGGAGGACGCATAAGCCACTGCTGCTCTTCCTGTTACGTCAAATCACACCCCCCTTCTAGCAAATTGCCACATAAGCAGACCCCTCATCTACCCCTCTGGTGGCAATTATTTGACTGATAAAAATTCCATTTAGTTATTTGTGTTTAAAAAGTAGGAAATTCCTAGCACTAGCATCAACTATGTAATGGTTTTCAAAATCCATTCATTCAGCCCACGTTTACTGAGTGCCCTCGTGTACCAGGCACCGTCCTCAGCGCCAGCATTATGAAAACACACGAGAAATTGTTGCCACCATTAGCTTTCCATTTCTAATAGAAGGACATGCATGTAGAAGCAAATGATTTCAATTGAGAGGTCTGGTTGCTGAGGTGGAGAGACACAGAGTACACGCTGAGCACAACAAAGGAGGTGGACGGCCAGTTCAGACGGGGGAGGGGATGGCTTATGAGAGAAGGTAATTGTTTTGATCACCTCCTAGTCACTCTATTGATAGGGAGGCAATTGCACTCTGGGGTTGTGAAGATGGCCCAGCACGTGACAGGTGAGCGTGGCAGCAGTTTATCAGCCACACATATTCACATCCTGGGGGAGGAGGCTACCCCAGGCCACGCGGGGGCACATGGGGCTCGCACCCTGGACAGGTGTGAACCACCAGGGACTGTGCGAGGCAAGCTTCGCAGTACCAAGAGGGTGAGACGCCCCTGGCTCCCACCGGGGGATGCAGTTGGCTAGTTTCACTAGCTCTGTGCCTGGCAGCGGGTTGAAACTCACTACTCAGGGGTACGCAGACACTGCGCCTGACGATGGGGAGGTTGTTTGTCTGGGGGAGCAGGAGGGCTGGGCCGCTGGAGACTGTCTCAGTTTCACCAGACATCAAGGCAGCATACAGTATAGAGCCTTAATTTTAGGTCTTCTGCCACAGTGATACGGGAGACAAGTCTTGAAAAGTAAGCGGGTGTGCTTTCTCTGGGCGGTTGGGCAAGGAGGGCCCGGCATTCCGAACAGAAGAGCAAGTGAGAGCAAATGCTCGGAGGCGTAAAGCAAGCTTACACTTTATGGAAAGTAAGTTAAATACTTTGAGAATAACTTCTTTCTACAGTTGTAGAAGAGAAACCACCATCTGTCTTTCAAGGTTAAAATATTTAAACATTAGAGCTCATGAAAGAAGAGAAGACATGTTAATTGAGACCAACACGATCCAATAGAAATACAATGTGAGCCACCTATGAAATTTTATGTTTTCTATCAGCCACATTTTTAAAAAGTAAAAAGAAATAGTTGAAATTAATTTTTATGATATTTATGTAACCCAATATACACAAAATATCATTTCAACATGTAACAATATACAAACATTAGTAAGATATTTACATCCTTTTTCATATTAAGTCCTTGAAATTCGGTATGTATTTTTACAGTTACAATACACCTCAATTTGGCCTGGCCACACGTTTCAAGTGCTCAACACCACGTTTAGCTGATGGCCCCTACACTGGACAGCACAGATTTAGAGCATCTTGAATTAAGTTTGGAACAAAACGCTATGTAGTTTTCTTATCTGTAAATCGGCTATTAAAGTAGCAAGCTCATACAATTGAGCGTAAAATTTTAGATGTGGGACGAAGATGCCTAGTACATAATCCTCACTGCCGCAAACTCCTCATTGTAACAATTACAGATACGACTTCTGGATCCCAACACGCTCTCGCAGTAAGTCCTCAGGCCTCCACTCTCAGAGACTGGAACTGGTGGAGAAAATGAGCCTGTACGCTGTCTCTTTCCCAAATACACAGGCACTGCTTTAAAATTATGAAGGATACACAAGTCTTGTCTCCTTTCCAAACAAAGCTTTAAACACTAGATTTTTAAGACATTGGAAATATAATGCAAAAGAAGTTGTCGGCAGTAAGTTTTAAAAGACTCTTCAATTAATATCATTTATTAGATCCTCTAGGTGACATTTGAAACTTGGCTACTTGACTGAATGGCTATACATTTCATACTTTCTGCAGAGAACACACTGATGGTTTTCAACATATTTACAGAGATCTTCAGAAAGTAAATGCAACTATAATAAAGAAGCCATGTGGCAGATCCCTAAAGGCAGCAATCCAATCACACACACACACACACACAGTTGCTCTACCTACAAAGTATATTTTTGGAATGCTTCTGTTCCTAAAAGAATAACATCTTACCTGATTCAAAATAGTTTTGCCAAGTCTGAATTCTTTGGTTAAGGGATCTGTTTTACTTTGATGATCTAGTTTTAAATATGCTTATGGGTCTTTTTCTCTTAGTAAAAGTATTTTCCCTTTCAGCAGAACGTAGATTCTTTTGTCATCTTTACAATGCCATTGCCTAAGAATTCTCAGTTTGTGCCATTTGCTATATGACGTGGCAAGTCATTTACTTTTTAACACAGATTGATAGGAAGAAACCTAAGAGAGGAGATGCAAAGATTCAGAGAACTTGTATGCACATTATTCTTAGTGCTTCAAAATGAAAAAAAAAAATTGTTCTTACAAATGTGGATTGCGATCTAACTGGGACAATAGTGTGCCCAGAATGTATAGGATTCAAAGCATGGCAAGGGAAATAAATAGAAGGGGGCCCCGGTGACGTCTCGCAAAATCAGGATACGTACTGATAAATAAACTACAGTTTACAGGATTATTAAAATATTTATGAGGCAATTTTAGAAAGCTCTCCCGGAGGTTAACTAATAAAATCCTCCATAGAACACCTTACGGAGCAAACCAGCACCCTCCTCCGTCAGTATGGATTTGAACTGCTTTTCTTTCTGATCAAATAAAAGGTGCCTTGCTTGGCTACTTTTTTCCCCCATGAAATGGATGCATTTCAGTCTGAAAATTCCCCCAACCCATCATTTAAAATTTTATCTTTGACATACATTAGGCAAAAAGGAAAAAAAAATTAAAAAGTAATGAGGCGGGGGCTGAATGGCTTTGAGAAGTTCTCACATATGTGCTAATTAGTGATTCCATCTGAAAATACTCCCAGGAAGGGATGAGTAAAGCAGACCGGGATAAATAATGCAAAGACCCCGTGGCACTGTCACCAACACCAGAATCAGGGCTGCTTGTGAGTTCAGAGAGTCTCCAAGTGCTGTGCCTGAGAATGAAACATCAATGAAGTAAAACTGTGCTAACAACCTGGGGTCATCACGCACAAGCACACACACACACACACACACGCACAGACACTACTTTTTTCTTTCAACCTTTTGGTTCAGGCTAAGCAACTCTTTCAGGGTTTATATCTCTCTCACCCCCCGCTTTCAAGTCTGTTTTTACATTCAGTGAAATAGAATTTCTTCCATCTCGTTTGTAGTGCTGTTGAAATGTGCCGTCTTCTTTCAAACGCGCGTCCAGTTAAATAAGCTCATGGAGCTGATCAGCTGTGCAGTAAGGCATTCGTCCACAGCCTCAAACTCCAGATGAAACACCCTCCGATTACAGGGATGGCAGCCTCTGGAAGTCCCTTTTGTGAAATGACAAGCCTGCTGGTTTAGTCTTCGGATACAACGCCCAGCTGTGTTTTTTAAGTACAATTGAGTTTCACCAACCAGACCAAAAATACTGCTGGTTGAAATGCATTCTGTAAAGTCGGTGGAAAAATAACAACTCGTCGTTCCGTAAATGAGGGCTAAATAGCACCATTATGGTAATTTCTGGTTTTAATGCTTTCAGCTAACACAGGAAGGCTGTGATTTGGAAGTTGCTGTGGAGATACTAGAAGAAACACCTAGATACCTCACAACAAGTGCTGCAGAAATGACAGCATAAATTGTGCAATTTCACTCGGGGCTCTCCCACAACCAAACAACAACAATAATAATAATAATAAGCATTTGCAGGCTTTATGAGTGTGTATGCGACACTTGCTTGTATATTTCACTAGCAGCCTTTCTAAGGCTCTCTCATTCAAGACATTAAGATGGCACAAGGAAAGTCAAAGCGGGTCCTCGTCCCAGTGCTGCCCCCCACCGGCTGAGCAGTGTTCTACAGCCTAGTTGCCTGGGACGGCAGGGAAGCAGGCTGCTCCCCAGTCATCACATTGCGGTCCAAATTCCCAGCAACACAGTTGCTTGATAGTTTGTAAGACCAAACTGGGCTCCCACCGTATGTCATTGACCCATTTACCAGACTGATTTTACTGCTTCCTCAAACTTATTGGGCATGAAAACAAAGTCTGATCTATAAGAGTAAATTCAAGGTCTGGAAACATTTTGAAGCCTGCCTGCTAATGAGGGCCTTTGGGCTCTTCTTCCTCTAAAATCAAGGCTTCCTACGAAAAGAATAAACTGCCCTCCATGACAGGACATCAGGTAACCAGGTATTTACATTTAGACAAGATAGAGCCGCATCTGGCAACCTAGAAGGATGCACAGCTGTTAAGAATCAAATAAAGGCTTTCAAAATCTTTCTCAAGAGCCAAGGATGCCATTTGAAGAACAAAGTAGTGAGCAATTTCCCACTAACATCACAGGAATTTTAAAAACTAATTCTGTTTGAAAGACACAACCTGCCCATATCTATCAAAAAAGTCTATGATTCAAGGCTTTAAAAAATATTTTTTATAAATTTTAACATACTAGACTTTTTTTATTCCTGCAGAGTACATTTTTTCTTTAAATAGAATAAAAGATTTGGTGTACTAATTTTTCACAGTATAAGAATTTTTGACATTTAAGGGAAAAAAGAGAGCTTTTTCCTCCATACATATTTCTCACTATATGTTCTTTTTACAAGTTTGATGAGAATGACAGAATTAACTGCTATCCTATGTCTAAATCTTGTTACAATAGAAGTTTATCTGTACCACACATAAGGGTTTGCTCATTTCTTCTAATTTTAATGTACTAGGGGCCTCAGTAGATTTGTGTCCCAGAATTGGGGTTTTGGGTGTTCCTGGAAATGTCACAAGAATTATGGGGACAACATGATGCAGTGATGAAAACCAGAGCTTCCTTGAATGACACTGGGAGTTGGAAGATGGTCAATCCTGAATTCAGCTAGACAGCCCTAATTCAGATTACCCTCGGCCTCAGCTTCCTTGACCTCCTGCCTGGGTCCTGAGAAAAGGAGTCTTCAATACAACAAAATAAAATTAATAAATAGGTAGGTAATAAATGCATACATGGATGCAAGGGTTTATTGATTTGCTGGCACTGAGATTACTGTTGTGACTTTAATGAAAGACACAGAAACCCCTGCCCACCTGGATCTCATAACCTGGTGGGCCGGCATGGGAAGTGGTGGGGAGAGAATATATGTAACTAAAATAGGTGGTATATTTACAAAGTACGTATTTCCAAAGAGAAAAATAAATCAGGGAAGAGAAGCTGAAACTAAAGAGGTGTGCTGACATCTTAGGTAGGTTGGCCCGTTCTCTCATCTACCCGAGATGACATGAGTAAAACGCTACAGGAGATGAGGGGTAGCTGAGGGGAAAGCTTTCCAGGCAGAAGGATCAGCACAGGCAAACGCCTTGAGCCAGGACCGTGGCGGGGATGTCCTGGCAGCAGCAGATGAGGAGGTGGCGCATAGCAGACGCTGGGGTCAACGGGAAAGCATAAGGGCAGGGAAGACCCAACAGGCCAATGCGACCACATCTACTTTTATTTGATGGGTAACTATTGATGTGTTTGAGCAGAGGAGAGACATGATCTCAGTAATGACAGGACAGGGATAGAACAGAGATGCTTACGATTGGAAGAAGAGACATTTATATTGAGACTTTAAGAAGGAACAAGAATTAACTAGGGCCACATGGGTTTGGGGGAGATGGGAGAGAAAGAATTTTTAGAGCCGAAGAATCTGAGAAGGCTCGGCGGGATTGGTGTCGTGTTATCTGGACCACTGGCATGTGAAGGTAGCACTGGCCATACCTCCTGCACTCTCAGAATCAGATGTCAGTTTCTTTCCATGGGATGCTGTCATGGCAGCAGTCCTTGGGCACTGGCTTCTGGGAGGACAGCACTAATAATCCACTCTGGTACGTGTCCCTGGCATACCTGTGGCCTGGATTTCATCAGCAAAGCAGAAGGGAAAGAATGGTAGATGCCATGTGGGAGACAGCAGAGACCCACTGAACAATTTACAGTTATTGAGACATGGTCCTGCTTCAGGGCCTTTGCACTTGCTATTTCTTCTGCCTGTGAAGACTTTCCCCCAGATATCCTTCATTTCCTCCTGTGTTTTACTCAGGAGTTGTCTTCTAAGGTAGAACAACTTACAGTTACAACTACTGGTATTTAAAGATCTGAAGCTGGAATTTTCTAAGAGTAAGTTAAAGCAAAGCCAGAACAGAATGGTGGAACAGAATGGTGGAAACAAGGGCTAAAAATAAAAAAAAAAAAATGGATAGGAAAATTGTGAATTTCTTTCAAATAACTTTTAAAACTATTACTTCCTTTTGTCCACAGAAGTATATGGTAGGTTAGAAAGGGGAAGTAAAAAAAAAATGGATCACATGTAGATACTGACAGACATATGCAGAATAGATAAACAAGATTATACTGTACAGCACAGGGAAATATATACAAGATCTTGTGGTGGCTCACAGCAAAAAAAAATGTGACAATGAATATATGTATGTTCATGTATAACTGAAAAATTGTGCTCTACACTGGCATTTGACACAACATTGTAAAATGACTATAACACAATGAAAAAAATGTTAAATTAAAAAAAGACACAAGCACCCCAATATTCATACCAGCACTATTTATAATAGCCAAGACATGGAAATAACCTAAATGCCTATTGACAGATGACTAGATGAAGAAGTTGTGGTGTATTCTTACAATGGAATACTACTCAGCCATAAAAAATAAAATAATGCCATTTACAGCAACATGGATGGACCTAGAGATCATCATTCTAAATGAAGTAAGCCAGAAAGAGAGAGAAAAATACCATATGATATCACTTCTTTGTGGAATCTGAAAAAAAAAAAGGCAAATGAACTTATTTACAAAAGAGAAACAGACTCACAGACAGAAAACAAGCTTATGGTTACCGGAGGGGAAAGAGGTGGAAAGGGATAAATTGGGAGTTCAAGATTTGCAGATACCAACTACTATATACAAAACAGATAAACAATAAGTTTATACTGTATAGCACAGGGAACTATAGTCAATATCCTGTAGTAACCTATAATGAAAAAAGAATATGAAATTGAGTATATATATGTGTACATGTATGACTGGGATATTGTGCTGTACACCAGAAATTGACACATTGTAAACTGACTAAACTTCAATTAAAAAGCATGTAAAAAATAAAATAAAATAAGTTATAGCCTACTGCAGAAAAAAAAAAAGAAAGTGGGTCACAGAGAGAGTTAATGGATTATATAACACCACAAAGAGAATTAATGGCAGATGGGAGAATGTGAATACACGACCCTTGATAACCAGCTCAAGTTCTTTTAGACCAATCCTTCATACAGCTAAAGACAGGCAGGGGAGGAGAGGGGAGGTGGAGGACAGAACCTGTTTGGAGAAAGGATAGTTTGCATCGCCCAGAACAGTAACATAAAAGAGCCTTAGATTGCCGCATACTTTGGTGATAAGCTCCTTTTCATGCAGCGCAAAATAAACTTCAGCAGATTTTTCAAGATGCTATACCACTCGCTTGTAGGAGAAAGAATTAGTAGAACTTTGTGGGGGGGGCATAATTTTAAAATTCATAAAATCAGAATTTTAAGCACTGAAATCCTTAGATTCTGATATAATTGATGCTCTTTGGGCTATGCATTGAGCTATAAGTAAACAAAACCCCAATGTAGGAATGAGGACCTGTATTGACTGACTTAGGGATGAGGATCTGTATTGACTCACATAACTAGATGGGGAAAGGTGGAGTAGGCTGCTCTCTTGACTTAGTCCAGTGGCTCTCCTTCTGTTCTCTGTGACTTTCCATGTTTGGGCTCACCCATCAGATGAAGAGTGGGAAGTTCTAGGTACCACAGAAATGTCCAAAATAGAGGGTTGATTAAAGCATGATGGAATATTATACAGCCATAAGAACATGTTGGAGTACTTCAAAGACTTGAAAATATGATAGTAATAAACCATTAAAAAGGCATGCTTCAACAAATATGTTCAACATGATTCCATTCTTGTTGGAAAAACATGGTGTATGTTTAGAGAAATAACCAGACATACACTGAAATGCTGTCAGTTGTAAATTACACCTGAGCAGTATAAATAAGGGACTTTCCTACTTCTTTTTTTTTTTGATATTGGTATTTTCTACAATAAACACATATTGTGAGAAAAAATTAAAATTATTTAATATCATGTAATGATTTGGGGAGTTTTCTATTGAATTTATCCGTGAGCTTTCTTCTCTCTTTTTTGGTCTGGTACTTTTTTTTTCCTTAGTACTTTGATTTGTTCTTTAATCAGGTTCTTAGCCACTTTTAGCCTTTAAAATATGTATTTTGTTATTTAAGTAGAGTTGATTTACGATGCTGTATTTCAAGTGTATGACACAGTGATTTGATATTTTTATAGATTATACTCCACTTAAAATCATTACAAAACATTGGTTGTATTCCCTGTGCTGCACATTATTGCTCTCGTACTTCTTAACCACAGATTCTCAGGTTGTTAGAGGTCGACGTGCTGTGGCTCAAGTCAACATACCACGTGGAAAATTGTCCTGCTGGGCTGCTGCGGGAATTAGCACAGCCATCTAAACAGATTATGTGAAAACAAAACTCCTAGAAATCCTCACACTTGGATTAGTCTGAAAATCAACTAAGTTATTGACAAATAACCTAGGCAGTTTACTTCCATGGGAGAGATGAGATTCTTTCAAAGTTTCTCATGAATTTACATTTCTTGATAGTAACCATCATTTGTTAAAACTCACAATGTGACTGGGTAAGGAGGGTAAGGACCTTTACAAATATCCTTTGCTTAGATATTAACATTTCCACTTCACTGATGAAGATTCAGGGGCTAAAGAAGTTATATAACATGTCACACAGGTGGTAGGACCAAGATTTGAGCCCAGATCTACTAACTGCAAAGTCTCTGGGCCATTCATAAGGCTCCCGTTTCCAATCAAGCTGTTTGGAGTGCCTTCATTTTGTAATCCTCACTCATCTTAGGAAACATTTCCAACAGTTCATGGATAGATTTTGGGAAAAAGACATAATTTTATTAATCGCATGTGCTTGAATTTAAATATTGTTCAAGAAAGTTGTTCCCCCAAACATCTTCATTAGACAGCTGTCCTCCCAAATGGACTGGTGCTCATGAGCACGTTTGGAGTGCTGGATCTGCCTTTCAACAGTCTGCATTATTTCCACAGCAGCAGAACACGAAACAACCCATTGCAGAGAATTCATTTCCTGGGCTAAAACACAGCCAATCAATTCTACCCTACAGATATTAACAATTCAGAAAGAAGTCATGGATACGCCAGATTCAAAGTTCTAAGTCGAGGAATGAGCTGTGGGCTTAAAATAAGAGAAATAATAAAAATCAGAAACATACATTAAATTGGTCTTTGATATCCCTCTTCTTTGACATCAAGAAATTTCTGGCAGTTTACTATTCCAAAATAGGCTACCCTGTGGTAGTATAGTATTTTATAACATTTATAAGAGAGAAGAAGAGAAAAACAATTCAAATACCCTTCACACACTTTCAGTATTTATAACAACACTTCACTATAGATTGCTTCTGACAAAGCGAAATCCCCTATATATTAATTTTTTCTCTGGAAAAAAGCCAATTTACACAAATATATAAAAATCCATATAATGAAAAATGTATTCTAGTCATTGAGTACTTCCTCACTTAGAAATATAACCTCCCAGTTTCCCTCTGATGTATATCACACCACTGGAATATAACTGCAACATAGTCATTGCAACACTTGGAAGACCGTTCTCCCAAGTGCTACTCTGTCCACTCCTTCTTTGTACAAAAATGATTAGTTGATTTAATGGTGAAATTGATACGTATTTTTAGCACCTCATCTCCATGAGTTCACTCCTGTGTCTCCAAGTAGGAAATCAAGCAAGGAATTTCCTCCCTTCTAAGGCTTACGCGAGCTGTGGTGATGGCTAAGTACTCATCTATTCCTGTGAGACCTTCGGTGAGTGTCCTGTCCTGCTGTCTTATACACAGTAACTTTGCTCTTTAACCCACAGAATGGAAGCCAGCAGAATCACAACAGCAAATGGAGCAAACTTTCTGTCTTTATGAATGAGTAGGAGGATTCAGTGTCTCCTACGACAGAAATAACTGCAGAGGACAGCCTCTCATTTGTGGCTTTGGAGGGTGTGCTCCCTAACAGCTAAGTACTTCCTCCTAACAGAGGAAGCTCAAGACATTACTTGAACACTACATCATTTGGGATGCCCACAGAAAGGAAAAAACTTAGGTGCCCAAGATCAATAAGATGGACAGAGACATCAAAAATAAGGCCCACACTTTCTTCTTCTCAGTAAAGTCTGCAATCTCAGAAGGAATCTCTGCAACAAATTCATATACTCTATCACCCAAGGAAAACTTGTTTTGCGGATGCTTGCCCTCCTGCACCCACCCCCACCCAAACTGCTCATAAATACCCCTTATCCCCTACAAAGACACCCCGATGAGGAGTTTGCTCGCTGCACCTTGATGACTCCAGCCTACTCTACGACTCGGCATTGCCCACCTCGACAGCCACACTCCCTCCTCAGCATCCTTTAGTACTCAGTTAAGCATTACCACCTCTGAATTGTTTCCAGTTCTATTCCCTGTTCAGAAAATTCAGTTGCTCCATTTTTCATGCCCTTGCTCTGTCCAGTACATAATCTATCCAGTACATGGCAGCACCCATAGTAATACTGCACTAATTTATTTACATAAGTGACTGTTTCTATTAAACTAGAATCTCTTTGGGAGCAATAATCATGTTTAAATCATTCTTTATCTCTATTACATAGCACTTCATATATAGTATTTGCTCAATAGATATTTGATAAATGAATGACTAAATGGATGATAGATAAATGAGAGGAAAGTGAGATCAGAGAAATTAAGAAACTTGCCCAGGATCTCCTAGATTGGGTATGAAGCAAGAACTGAAAACCAGACCCCATCTGTCTGACTCCAAAGTTTACAACCTTTCTACTATATCCAACAAATAAGGTAAAAATAACTCCTTTCCCAAGCTTTTGATAAAATTCATTTATGATTAAAAGAAACTCCAGAAAGTGGGCATAGACAGAACATACGTCAACAAAATAAAGGCCATATATGACAAACCCACAGCTAGCATCACACTTAACAGGGAAAAGCTAAAAGCATTTCCTCTAAGATCAGGAACAAGACAAGGATGCCCACTCTCACCACTTTTATTCAACATAGTTTTGGAAGTCCTAGACACAGCGATCAGAGAAGCAAAAGAAATGGAAGGAATCCAGATTGGAAAGGAAGAAGTAAAACTGTCACTGTTTGCAGATGACATGCTACTATACTTAGAAAACCCTAAACAAGTGACTAGAAAACTACTAGAGCTCATCAATGAACTTGGTAAAGTTGCAGGATTCATAGTTAATATACAGAAATGAGTTGAATTTCTATTCAGTAACAATGAAATAGCAGAAAGGGAAATTAAGAAATTGATGCCATTTACCATTTGCACCAAAAAGAATAAAATACCTAGGAACAAACCTACCCAAGGAGGCAAAAGACCTGCACCCCAAAAACTGTAAGACACTGATGAAGAAAATTGAAAATGATGTAAACAAATGGAAAGATACACCATGTTCTTGGATTGGAAGAATCAATGTTGTTAAAATAGCCATACTGTCCAAGGCAATATACAGACTCAATGTGGTCCCTATAAAATTACCAATGATATTCTTCACAGAGCTGGAATAAAAAATGTTAAAATTTGTAGAGAAACACAAAATACCCCAAATAGCCAAAACAATCTTGAAAAAGCAGAACAGAGCTTGGGGAATCACACTCCCTGACTTCAGACTATACTACAAAGCTACAGTCATCAAAACAATATGATACTGGCACAAAAACACACACATAGATCAATGGAACAGGACAGAAAGTCCAGAAATAAACCCACACACTTGTGGTCAATTAATCTATGACGAAGAAGGCAAGAATATACAATGGAGAACAGACAGTCCCTTCAATAAGTGGTGCTGGGAAAACTAGACAGCTACCTGAAACAGACTAAAATTAAAACATTCTCCGATGCCATATACAAAAGTAAACTCAAAATGGATTAAAGACTTAAGTGTAAGACCAGATACTATAAAACTCCTAGAGGAAAACATAGCAGAACACTCTCAAACATAAATCATAGAAATATATTTTTTGAACCAGTTCCTGGAGTAATGGAAATAAAAGCAAAAATAAACAAATGAGATCTAATTAAACTTAAAAGTTTTTGCACAGCTAAGGATACCATAAACAAAATGAAAAAACAACCTACAGAGTGGGAGAAAACATTTGCAAATAATGCAACTAACAAGGGACTAATTTCCAAAATATACAAACAACTCATACACCTTACGATCAAAACAACAAGCAACCCAATCCAAAAATGGGCAGAAGACCTAAACAAGCAATATTCCAATAAATACATACAAATGGCCAATAGGCACATGAAAAAATGCTCAGCATCGCTAATTTTCAGAGAAAGGCAGATCAAAACTACAATGGGATATCACCTCACACCAGCCAATATAACCATCATTAAAAAATTTACAAATGCCAAATTCTGGAGAGCGTGTGGAGAAAAGGGAACCCTCCTACACTATTGAAGGAAATATAGATTGGTGCAGCCACTATGGAGGACGATATGGAGATTCCTTAAAAAACTAAAAAGAGACTTACCATGTGATCCAGCAATCCCACTCCTGGACACATATCCAGAGAAAAATAAATTCAAAAAGACGCCTGCACCCCAATGTTCATAGCAGCACTATTTACAATAGCCAGGACATGGAAACGACCCAAATGTCCATCAACAGATGACTGGATAAAGTCAATGGAATAATACTCAGCCATAAAAAAGAATAAAATAATGTCATTTGCAGCAACATAGATGGTCCAGGAGATTGTCATTCTAAGTGAAGTGGGCCAGAAAAAGAAAGAAAAATGCCATATGATATCACTTATATGTGGAATCTTAAAAAAAAAAGACACAAATGAACTACTTATTATTTATAATTTAGATGATTGATTTCTTGAATATGTGTAAGCACATTTGACTGCACTTTGTGATTGGATTACCGCATTCTGTTGATTCTTATTTTGTAGTTGGCTTTATTCCTTTGATAACTATGTAAGTTTAAAAAGTTAAAGCTCTAAACTGTTCTTAGGAACAATGATCAGTACATATTGTAAACTAAAAAAATATATGCAGTATATTGTATATATGTATTTACATGCAATATATTGTATATGTGCAATGAAACTATAATTTTACCTAATAAAACTGAAAAATGAAAAAAAATTGCTCTTTTTCCTACTTCAGAAGGATTGCTCAGTTCAGTGTTTTAACATTAAAGGGATTTTGGGCATCACCCGGGTTCAACAGCCCAGTGGTTTCCAGTGAACACAGCCTCGTCCTCCACTCCCTTTCCACCTTGAGGACAGCCTTGTTAAGTCACAATTAGTGGCACCCATTCAAAGACAGCAAGGGCCAAAGGACATGGGCTTGGGGACCCCACGCCACAGTCTCTCAGGCAGCCATCTCCAATGCACAGAAGCCTGCACACCCAGAGCGCCACCCACTCTAGTCCCTCACGCCTGTCCTGCTGCTCAGAGTGCTAGATCGTGACCCCGACTCTCTGGCACCCAGTGAAGCCTCCAAATCTCCTCAGCACCGATTCCCACTCAGTACCTCCTTCCCACCATCTCCCCTGGTGTTGTCTCAAGATCAGCCTGGCCCACTGGGAAGCCCAGGTGTCAGGAAGCCTCATGCCCAGGCGGCCACGGGACCGTGGGAGCTTAAGGCATTCACAAAGTTCTTTCTTTCTTCTCTCTCTCTTTCGTTTTTCCAGTAACATTTGAAGCATCATTTTGCTGTTCTAGCATCTGGAACAATCCTTCTATTCCTCCATATAAACCAGCATTTAAATGAAAAAAACAAAGGTTTGTCATTTTTAAATCGTCTATACCCAATACTTCCAACAGAACAAAGCTAATTCATTCATATGCAAAGGGACTAAAGGGAGCTGAGATGAGACTTTGCCTGTGAACTTTCCCTCCTCCATCAATGAATGCCCAAAGGGGAAGCTACCCAGCCCTGAAGTTTACAGAATGACATCCATCACACAGGTAATTACTCATCCATCTTCATGCTTCCTTTTAAGTTTGCCCTTAAGAAGCCTGTGATCTCCCAAGTCAAGGGCCTCAGTAAAATCAATAAAGCCTCGTCCTATCAGGCCACCAGCCAGATCATTTTCCACCTTTTAACAAGGCAGTGGTTATTAAATGCCTTGTTTGAAAACCCAAGTGGGGTCATCAGACTTTCATGATGAGAATAATCCATCAACTGTACATGTGCTATCTTTTCAGTGTCTTTGATATGAGTGATAAAGCAGGTAATGGCCTACGGTTTTTCAATATCTGAACATGTTCTCCCCTCTACATTGGGGTTGCAGCATCGCAAAGGGAATTCTGTGACTGGAGGAAGCTTGTTAAGAGAGAAAGGAATTTTACTGCGTGATTTCAGTCAATGCATGCGATATGCTATGGGCTTCAGCTTTGGGAGCTGGGCTCCAAGCTGTCCGTGCCTTCTTAGCTGTTCAATGACCCAGCTATCCAAGGAGCCGAGATTCAGAGTCTACGCGTTTACAGTAAGACTCAAACTATAGTTTTCATTAGCTGAATTCTTGCCCTGAATCTGTAGCAGGGATTAGAGATCGAGAATCACAGAAACTAAGGCATGTCGATTAGCGCTGGACTCTTCTTAAATGCCAAACAATATTAAAACAACAACCAAGAACCAAGCACACATTTTGTGGGTGTTTAGGAAAACAGTTCTGTCCTTGGATGCCTGTTTGGCATCGTAATTGCCGAAGACCTGTATTCCGCCACCATCAGACAACTGTATGCCTGATAAAACACTCCCTAACTTGACAAATGGAAGCTCCCTCTTGCCGCCTTTCCGTATCTGTTTGTTTTGGTTGGGAAAGCATTTGGGGATTATGCATTTTCCACTTAAGACGTAATCCTTTTTATTGTTTCACGTTAATGATGAAATTAAAAGGAGACTGTTTCAAGACAATCATGGCATTATTCTAAATTTACAGAATTTAATCACAAAATTAAATTCAAATTTTAATCTATGACAGTCTCCAGAAAGAGACAATTATATGCCATTCTACTGGCTGAAAATGACTATGAAGGCAGCATGCCTGCACTTTGTCAGGGCAATGGTAATTGACATGATGATTAGAGTCCTGAAACAGCATGGTTCTGAAGCATCTTTGACATTATTAAAGAAAGATTAAACAGAGTTTTGTTGTTACATATTTTTGTACTCTAAGTCTTTGATATTAGGTAAACCTCAAATGGTTTATTTTGTTGTCTAAATTTACTAGATTATTCAATTGTCCAAACACTTGATTACCAGAATATGAGAGCGTAACAGACAATAAGCTATTTTGTCTTGACTGTTACCTGAGAAATAAGCTCAGGTTGAAACAATGAGGCCTCAGAGTCAGTAAGACACACGTGCACTTTGTGTCTCTAACTTATTCCCGCTGTCTTTAGCTTTGATGGGAATTTATTTAGAGAGAAAATAAATTTTGGGAAGAAATAAAATGGATCAACTTCAGCCAGCCTATATTCTCTTTGTTATAATGTAATAATAGAAGGAAAAGTAATAGTTAGGAGGTTAATATGAATAATCACAAGCCTTTTATTTACGGATTTAGGTTTATTTTGCAAAATGCCTATGTTATCCCTGAAGCCCCTGTCTGGGGCAAGTGGCTTGGTTGTGGAAAACACCAGCTCCGAGCAGGCAGACGGACCTCAGCTCAAGTCTCTGCTCTGCTGCTTGCAAGCTGTATGACCCTGGACAAGTTATTGTATATTTTCTGCCTCAGTTTTTTCATCTATCAAATAGGGTTAATAATATTCCATCATACTATTAATGCAAGGATAAAGGAGTTAATGATTAGGAAAATTGCTAAGAGTCTTGTGCAGTATGCACAGAGATTCGGTGCGTTTTCTTATCTAATCTGCACTCTCCCTAAGAGCTAAAGTTGTTATTTCTAACTCACCAGTGAAGGAACTGAGGCTTGGCAGAGTTAAGTGACTTGCCTGAGGCCACTTTTCTAAATAAGCAGGAGCTAGACTGTGTGGTGTGCATTTCCTCTTCCCACTCCATCCCAGCAACCTCCTTCTGGTCCTTTGCACGCAGCCTCCTCCCCTCTCTCTTTGCACCTGCTGGTCCCTCTGCCTGCCGTGCACTTCCCTCCCCTCTCTGCTTAACTCCTACGTGGTCTCCAGATCTCAACTGAGGAGTCATTTCCTCAGGAGAATCTTCCCCAAGGCCCCCTGTAGATCGCACGCTTCATTATAAGCTGTGCTCCCACAAGTCCCTCTACAGCAGAACGTTGTCTTATTTGAAGTTCAACGATGCTTCGTGTGATAGCAAAAGTGACGAAGAGCTGTCTTCTGCCCCAGGCTGCAGGTTCCCAAGACGGGTCCCGGGTCAGCACCGGCTCATCACCCTCAGCACCCAGCCCTCTTCCTCACATGAAGCAGGTGCACAGTAATGTTTTGTAAAGAATCATGACTGAACGAATATACTAATCGCATCATACATTCTGGCTCTTATTTCTGTGTTTTCATCTGCAGATGAAGAAACTAAGGCTCAGGTTGAAA
This sequence comes from Vicugna pacos, assembly GCF_048564905.1. Taxonomy (NCBI): domain Eukaryota; kingdom Metazoa; phylum Chordata; class Mammalia; order Artiodactyla; family Camelidae; genus Vicugna; species Vicugna pacos. The sequence goes on from NC_133011.1 coordinate 4,541,709, forward strand.
GAAATTGCCCAAGGTCACCCAGCTGATGTGTTCTAAATCAGACTCAATCTTCCGACTCTTCCCAAGGCCCCCACCATCATAGTCAATTTCTGTTTACTGAGTATCAAACTTAGATGTTGCAATAGAGTAATGCCCCACCCCCACCCAAAGATGTCCACATTCTAATCTCCAGAACCTGTGAATTTGTTACCTTCTATGGCAAAACAGACTCTGCACATGTGACTAAAGGTCTTTTTTTTTTCTGGATTGAAGTATAGTCAGTTACAATGTGTCAGTTTCTGGTATACAGCAGCACAATGTCCCAGTCATGCATACATACACACATATATTCATTTTCATATTCTTTTTCATTAAAGGTCATTACATGATATTGAATAGAGTTCCCTGTGCTATATAGAAGTGACTGTGTAGTGAACTAAGGGTCTTGAGATTGGGAAATAATCCCGGATTATCCAGAGAGGACCCATGCAGTCACCAAGGTTCTTATATGAGGGAGGCGGGAGTTTCAGAGTCAGAGAAGGAGATGGGCTAGAAGCAGAGGTCTGAGTGATGTCATCGCTGGAAGGAGGCCACAGCCAAGGTAGGCAGGCAACCTTTAGAAGGTCAAAAGGGAAACAAGGGGATTCCTCCTAGAGTCTCCAGGAAGGACCAGTCCTGCTAACACCTTCCTTGTTTTTAGCCACTTAAGACCTGTCGTCAGATTTCTGACTTCCTGAACTTTATAACAATAAACTTGTGTTGTGTTTTTGGGGGGCTACTGTATTTGTGATAATTTATTCACCCAACAATAGAAAACTAATACCAATGTTAATGGCTCAGATCCATTGGCAAAGTGGTCTGTGTGATGATGCAGTGATGAAGTGCTGAAGTGTCATTGGCATTACGCTGCAGATCTAGCTCAGAGGGTGGATAGAAACAACACACAGCAGTACAGAAGCGCTGTTGAACTCGACCTATGCAGTTAGTTACTTGAACAAACTCTTTCAAGAAGGCAAACCAAAAAACCTATCATTTAGTCTCCACCCCTGAATGATCTAAATTTAAAAGAAGCAAATTCCATAGAAAATTAATATCATCTTTTTATGCTGAGGTAAGACCGCATATTGGGAAAAGTCCCTGACAAAAATCAGGGCATGCTAATTCAAGAGCCACTCACCACTGTTTAGCCACATGACGTCAGGCTGTGCATACTTCCTCTCCCCATTCTATTAGAAGAGGAACTCAGAAGCAGAGCTTGATGCTCCCTCCTAAATCTACCATTCATTCTATGATCCCATCATATTATTACCTGGCCTGGGAAACTTCACCTTTCCAGTTAAGAATTCTTGCTATATTCTAGCCTGCTCCTCCCACCAGGACCATTTCTTAAGTTCTTCTTGCAAATGGCCCCACACTGAAATCTACAATGTATTCTAAAGGCATGCACACCATTTGTCGTTCATGAAGATTCCAAAGGGGTTGAAAGTTCAAGCTGCCATAGGTCATCTATGTACAAGTCTGGACCAGCCACTAATCTGAGTGCTAGAATCTGGCTCCACTCGGAGTCCACCTCTGAGGTACAGTAAAATCTGCCTGGGTCAAGAATCTTCTTCTTAATAAAGTCTCTGCCCTAACTTACGCAGGTATTAAAAATAACTAATAGAATAAAGCTCCTTAAAGCATGATTTTCAAAAGCTCACATTTTTATCAATGAAATATGCATATCCTTTCTCTTTGATTGCTTTTAGTATTTATCCTTTTAAAGACTCAGACAACAGAATAAAAGATACAAGAGAGAGCGATCGAAAGGAATGGGTGAGGAGGAGGATTTTCAAATAAATCCTTGGCCTTTCCGCTCCTGAAGATCCGTAAAAATAAAAAGATTTAGAACAATCACAATCAGAGATGCTACTGGCGTCACCACATGCCTGCTGACAGACAGATAATTTTGCTAATATACTCAGTGGAACTTGAAAAATTGAAAAATCTATTCCCTGTATATTGTAATGGCTCCAGCAATGAAAAATTTATGTTAGTATTGATAATGACATCCTTGGAACAAGAAAGGAGCAGGGATTGAAAGAGCATTGTATTTTTAAACATCACACCAGACATTATTTCTGCAAAGACAGAGTTCCTGTTCTAACTAGTGTTTCAGTGGTTTATCTTCAGTGATATAGAGGATGAAGAATATTAGTAAGTTAGAGATGAGATAGTAAAATGGACCTCTCCCCAAAGAAATGTTTTCAAAATGCCATATATATATCTCTCCACCAATCAGCATTATTAATGCATGGTGATATTTATAGCACATTATGCATTACAGAATTGACTTGTGGTTGGTTCTGAAATGGAGCAGCTAAGAAACCTGTTTCATGGCTGTCTCTAGGACCAGAAGTGACTGTAGGCACTCTCCCAGGCATATCAGCAAGGAGGAGATCCCAATCCACTGAGAAGCATCCACCTGCTAAACTTAATCTTATGTCTCTGGATGGGTCAGATAGAGCAGCCTCAGTTGTGAGGCTCCCAACACAATCACTGGATTATGGGTTTGTAGGGAAGGTAGGCCAGCAGCTCCTAAAAAGGAAAAGCAGATGGAAAAAGTGAGACATTGGTGAAGACCCAAGTTACATAATTCATCTAGCAACATCTTGAAATATTGGATTTCTTCACACTCCTAAGTCCAAATATTTATTGAGTTCATTAGAGAGGCGAATATTTATTGAGTATGTATGATGGGCCAACATAGACTAAGAGTGATAGACTAGAGTTGGAAGGGGCTTTGGAAAAAATAGGGGGGAAGTAATGGTTTGCTATGGCACCAGCCTCCAAGATGGCCCACAATGATCCATTGTTCACACCCCTGGTATTTACACCCCTGCACAGTCCTTCACATGTTGAATTAGAGTTGGTTGCGTGACCAATGGAAGGTGGTGGGCGTAACAGTATGTTACCTCTGAGGCTAGATCATGAGAGGTATTTCTACTTCAGCCTTGATCTTTGAATCACATGTTACAGGAGAAGCCAGCCAGCATACTGGAAGGACACACAACAGCCCTTGGAGAGATCCACATGGAGACTAGCAAAAGACCCCGGGAGAAGCCAGCACCAGATGTCAGGCATGTTAGTAAGCCTCCTTCGAAGTGAATCTTCCAGCCCCAGTCAAGCCTTCAGACAACTGCACCTCAGCCAACATCTGCTTAGAGCTTCACGAGAAGCCCTGAGGGAGAACTGCCCAGTCGAGACACTCTTGAATTCCTGACCCACAGATATTCTGCAAGAAAATAAGTCATGATTGTTCTTTTAAGTGTCTAATTTTGGGGTTGATTTGTTACACAGCAATAGGTGACTAATACTTTCAAATGGGTAGCATGAGTTTAAATGTGACCTAAAAGGCTGGATGATTCTGTAAATTATCTCACCTTTCTAGATGTCAGTTTCCTCATCTGAAGAATATGAATAATAATAGTATTATTATTGTGCCCAAAATCACACACCATTGGACTATATGACCTCTAAGATCTATTCAAACTCTAAAATTCTGGAAGACACAATAAATATATATAAAACAAAAGACAGGAAAGACACTATTACGAAGCATTTATTCTATTTTGGCTACTGGACCAGATAGATACTTTATATATTTGAGGCTCCTTTTGAGTAAAATCTTACTTGCTATCAATCAGGATCACACGATTTAAAAGCTCCTTGTTTTTAGAAGAATTGGTCCAAGATGAAAGTTGAATGATAAAAGCTACTGAATTGTAATTCAGTTCGATTGAGGCAAATTAATCTTTGTGCAAAAGCTGGGAAGTATTTCACTTACCAGAAACCAAAGAGAAACCTTTATTATAACCTAGTAGAGAGCTGACCTTCTGATACTCCAGGGACACTGGGAAAAGTAATCAATCCTTAGGTGTTTACTACCAGAAAAACCGAGACTTGGGAGAAGCTTAGCCCCAGGGAGGCAAGACTGCAGGTCTGGCAGCCTCCTCCGGTCAGAGGTCCTGGTCTAGACCCAGCCCTCCCCTGGCCTTGGAGCAATCGAGGCTACGTTTGACTTACAAAAACAAAACAAAACAAAAAGCTTTATTAAACCATCTTCCTGTTACAGAGACCTGAAAATTCACTAGGTTACAAGTGTTTTGTGTGAAGCATTGTGATGCGAAATATTTCAAACTATTTTTTTCTTGTTCTTTTTCCCTGTCTGCTCGCCCCGCAGTTTCTGGTAATCATGAGGACTTTGGACATTATCATTCCACAGACTCTCTCTCCATTTTTTGCCAATTCCAATTTGTTCTGAGTCCTGCAATAAATGAAATAAATAATAAATGAAAAGGCCAGAGGCAACAGCGCCATCACCCTTCACACCCAGGGGAGAACCCAGAGGTTGCAGGGAGCCCTCTGCAGAGAAGATGGAAAACAATGTCTCAGGGGCCCAATTACTTACTGTAGCTGCTGAAATGAGATGATTTATGTCGGTGACAAGGCTGTCCTGGAAATAGTAACCAACTGGTATAAATTTAGATCTATTATTAAGAAAGAAAAGATCCTTGGACCAAAAAGAGCCCAACTTGGAAAGAAATTAAATGACTCTGCCTTGCACATTTACACAGTGCACTTTATACATATAGATAGGAATTTGCCATTTAGTAATAACTGGATATTCTGCTATATTTAATTGGTAGAGGTTCAAAAAGCTGAAAGTATAAACATTTTGTATCTCAGATTCATAATGTCACACAAAATAATTTGAGCGAAGCCATAGTTAGACGAGTATGGACGTTTAATGGAGGATCAGCTTTAATTGTCTGGTACATTATGGGAATACAGAGCATCTAATTGGCTGTGACCTTGGTGGAGAGACAGGCAAGGGTGAAACTCACTAGACTGAAATCAGGATTTGGTTACTTCAAAACGACACCCTACAAGGTCACACACTGAAATGAAAAATTCAAAATGTCAAATAGCAATGCTGGTTCCACTGGACGAGCATCAAAAGGAAAGTCACTGAAGCCCTGGGAGAGTCCAAAGCACGGAATTCCCAGGCCTCGGAGAATCGTTGGGAAAGAGGAGCCAGTGGTTGGCTAAAGCTTAGAAGGTCAGGTTGCTGCCTTGTCAAAAGAGTTGGTAGTAAAATTTTCTGAAGGTGCAGACAGTTAAAGTGAGCATGCGTATTATGTGAATGTATGGATTATCGTGTAAAAATATATATGTTCCACTATATACCATTATGCCTTACAAAACACATGCAAAAATAAAAACCTAAAAAGCAACAATAAATAAATATAATTGTATGTTCCTTTATATTCTTCCAATATCTCACCACTGGTTACAGCAATGTTGCCAAGATTTAGAGATGAGGGAATGTTCTAGAAGTAGAATAGGAATGAGGTGGGAGAAAAGAAGTAGGAGGCATCGGGGGGCTGTGGGTGTTTTAGCTTTGCCTGCCCAGCACCCCGTGTTCAAGAAAATTGTGAGTGGATAGGGTGGCTAATTTCTTACCCCTCTGAATAATACTGTATTCCATTCCTTGGGATTGTCAAGGACTTGCACCCACAGGGAAGCGGAGTCCTGATCTGCCTTCACTCCACCACTTCTTGGACCCCACTTTTCTGCTATACACATGGCAGCTGGGTGACCGAACACCAACGTGAACAGAGATGTACAAGCCAATAAACCCATATTTTGATTGTGGTGGTAACTACTGATACCAGGGTTTTCTCACAGGCTGTCTGCCCATCTGTGTCAAATGGCTCTCAGACCTCAGCCACCAACACAGAAGGCAGATGTCTGAGCTCAACCCCGTTTGCCTGGAAATTCTGCTCTGCTTGGTCTGCCGTGGACTTGGAATCTCACGTTTTATAATTTCCGGACGATGCTGAGGCAGGCCCAGGGAAGATGCTAGACTTCCAGGTCCTGAATCCTTAGGCATCCTTGGCTCAGTCTCCATCCCTCCACACCCATTCTCCTGAAGACAGTGGATCAGAAGATGCTGACTTTGAGGAACTGTCAGGGACCCTCCCGGGAGGGTCAGCCAGGGTGGAACTGAGTGGGTCCCCCTGTCCATCTGTTAAGATGCACAGATGTCCCCAGGACACCATTGCAGGAATGTCCAGTCTGTGAGCGCTGAGCTCAGCCACCAGACCCTTCAGCTCCCACCCCTGACAATGAGCATTTCTGCGGGACAGCTGGAGCTCAGGAAGCAAGCTGCTAAGGAGTCCCGGGACAGCCTCGGGGACACTGTGAAGAAGTAGCAGTAAGGAAGAGTGTTGAGGGGTCTGTGGGACTGCGAGATCATTCAGGATCTGGGGCCTGTGGTGAAGACGAGAGGGGCGCTGTTGATGACATTAGTAATCTACATGGGGCAGGCGGGGGTGGCGTGGGGGCACTGGAATGCTACCAAGCAATGGGCGCTCCTGAAGTTCAGGGACAGTGAGATGAGCCTGGGGAAACCCACCTCAGCAACATGAGTGATGGGAATTTGAATGCAAGAGAACCAGGCATACTTGCAGGTTCAATAATTTATTATTTGACACTTTATTAAGGAGCTAACTAAGAAATTAACAAGACCTTTGCCACCAACAACGTACTGAGAGGGATGGAAAAGAAAATTCTCACATATGCGTGGCTGCCTGCATAGAGACACGTGGCCACCTATTCACAGGTAAACGTATTTACATCAGCGTCAAAATCAATCAGCATATTTAATCCAAAAATATCTCCTCCACTCTCTCCCAGTTCTCTACCCACAACACACCCATTGTGAGCAAGGAGAAGAGCAAACTTAGGGACCTTAATAACTGAATTTCGTCTGCACATACAGACATTCTTTTTGGTGTTGCAGTGGCTTAAAAAAAAACAGAAGGAAGGGGGAAGGGTATAGCTCCGTGGTAGAGTGTGCGCTTAGCATGCATGAGATCTTGGGTTCAATCCCTGGTATCTCCATTAAAATAAATAAACCTAGTTAACCATCCCCAAATAAAGAAATTAAATAATTAAAAAAGACCAGAAGTATAATCATATCTTTTTGTCCAGAAAGAGGAGGAAATGTTGAAAATAAATGCAACTTACCCAGTCTGTCCCCATGAGACCCCCATCACTGTATTTTGAATGTCTGTTTCCCCTCCCAGGTTGTAAGATTCCTTAGGGCAGGGGTAAAACCTGTCTTAATCTCAGTAACCAGGGCAGTGCCTAGTGGACTTGCAGGAAATGCTTATGAAATATTCTCAATTGACTACTGGTTAATTCAGGTATATTTGAATGCCATAGAAATAATTTTGGAACCCACCACTGGGAACTGCTCTTTTAAAACCCTACTGCTCGGCCCTGCAAGTCCAGGCCAGGTGACCTGACTCAGGCCTTCCATGCTAGGTGGCCTCTTCCGAAGATCTTCATGCCACAACAGCAGAGCCAGCTCCCCTCACATCCCGTGTCTGTGTCCTTGGTCTGACATAAGAGACCTAGTCTGAGACGTCCCTTACGAGTGTTACAGGAATCACAGCCAATGTAATGTAGCTCCTCTGAGGACTGCATGGCCGCCTTATTTTCGTGACCTACTTGGTGCATACGTGGTAGATGGAAGTTTCAATACCAACCTTGTTCAAGGGCTGAAGACCTTTAATTCATAGATTCCGTAAGCGGCTATTGAATTAACCACCGTGTGTTGTATGATTACAAGGATGGATGGGGCAGCTGAAGGAGGCAAATGTAAAAGCAGAAGTGTTTGCGTCATTTCATTGGAGGATGTACTAAGTAGAGTAGCTGTGTAACAAACAACCCCAAATTTCAGGGACCTTGTGCAATGTGTGAAAATACTAGGCTCCTAGTTAGACAGCATTCATAGGGCGCCCTTGTCTAAGTGTGCCCCAGCGACCCAAGCTCTTTCCATCTCTTGATACCATTGTCCTCAACATGTGTCCCCCGTGGAAGGAAAAAACAGAGAACAAAAGTTTAAGCATAAGAGATTTTTATCGCCCAGTTCTGGAAGTGGCAGTTATCAATAAGGGTGATGGGAAACAGTGTTCAACAGTGGACCTGAAGGAAAATAAAGTAGATTTGGAAAACATATAGCATTATTGCTAGCAACATTTCTGTTTCTCTCCCGAGTCAGTGGTTTCTCCCTCAAGTTAGACTCAGATCGATCAAGCACACACTAAGAGACAATGTGGTATAGCAGGAAGCTGGAATTACGATTTGAATTATTCTGTATATAAGGAATTATATACAAGAATTTATTAGCACTCTTATCAAAGCTCTGATCATTTTATCCACGTTTCAGTTTCAAAAACCTTCTTTCTTGTAAGCTTTAGCATTAATTCACTCTGGTGGCCATCCAAAATGAGGCGGGTGCTTTTCAAACGGTTATTTTTACAAGAATGATCCACTCTTCCCATTCTGGTAGAGATGACCTTTATAAATTCTAAGTCCTAATCATTTTAGTTAATTCAAAACAGGTGGAAAATACCTTATAGGACGTCATTTGTTATGCACGAGATCAAGCTGAAATGTCATCACTTCTCCCTAACTCGCTCTCCTTGAGATTTCCTCTCCCAGATATAATTAATTGCCCCTCATCTGTGTTTTCACAGCATTTTATACACACTCAGTTTTAGAATGAGTCATGCTATGGTACAGCTATTTGCCTCCCAGGACCTGAATGCCTCGGGGCTAAGGGAGTTTGTATATTTAGGGTCCCAGAGAACTGCGGGCACGTAGCAAGCACAGAGTGAGTGCTGCCAAGCCAATCAGGGATGCTGCCTCCTCCACGCTGTGCCCCGTGCTGCTGTGTCCACACCGCCTCGACAGCACTTAGAAAACGGCATTGTCCTTTGTTTTATGTGTTTCAATGACTCTCTGGCTACTCAGGTGTGTAAATTAGGGCAGGAATAATATCTTATTGCCAATTGCCTACCATATGTCTGTCTATATGTTCAAATCCTAACTTGTTCCCAAACTGATTTTGTACGCTTTGTACCATACGTTCGAACAAGAGGATAAAAAATAGACCATGGAGGAAATAATGGCAAAAGGTGAAAAAGAGCAGGAAAGTGCTGTAAAGAGTCCATAGTGAGATGAGAATGTAAAACGCCTGGCAGAAGAATCCTAAACTGTGTTTGTGAAACGTGAGCCGTAAACTTGGCTCTGAGCTTTCCAGAAGCCCACGCAGACAGGGCCACGTCCTCGGTTACAAAATGTTGGTGTCTCAAACCTTCAGACAAGCTGTTTCCTTGAAGCAGCGGGGGTTTGGCTGTTGTTCTAAATTTTTATTTCTGTTCTTCAACTACCTAGTTTTTTTGTTTCTTTTTTTTTTTTTTGGTCAAATCAGATGTTATAAACATGAGTCACGATATTTGCTAGAGCTTTTACATATTAAACCAGGAACTGTTGTTAAAAGGTAAGGGATGAGACCTCTTTTCAGCTCTATGATGAAATTCCAAGAGTTTCACAGAGAACGATGGATATTCACCCGAATTACAATAGCTCTTCGGTGTATGTCTTTCCTCTAAGTCCCCTGATGCCACCAGCTCCAGGAGTGAGGGCACACGGGCCCTGCAATGCCTTCAACGAAGAACAAACTAAGGTGTGAATTACCTCTTCTACCTGGTTCAGAATGTCCACCTGATAACAGTACTTAGATACCAACCACCGACCACGGTGTTCACCAATGCGTCTCATCCCTTGTGACGTGACGGTGTCGGGCTAGCTACATACAAATGACCAAAGAGAGCACATTTTTTAAAAATAGAAATTCTGGGTAATTCTAATTTATTAGGTCCTAAATGAAGCTGAGAATTCTATATTATTACAAATCTCCCAAATGATTCTGATCAAAGCTAAGTTTGCAAAAACCATCAACATATTTGTTAGTATAAGAATATAAGTGAAATTTCCACCAGATTTAGTTCTCATGTTTGCATCTCACTGCCACAGATTCTGTCATTTAGTCATGTGTTCCTAGAGCTACAGCCACAAGAGTTAGCCCTCCCGGCCCTCGCCGGTGGGAAGTGGGGCTGATTGATTTCATAGCCCCATCCTGGCATTTTCGGCTTTAGGAATAATTAGCTCATGGGCCCTGGATTATGCAAACAAACACCATGTGCCCTATTAGTGGAAATATAAATGTGCTAGCAAATCAATCCAAGAATCAAAGAAACTGGTTCCATTATATGACAGCAGCAGTAACTGACGTCTATTAAGAATTTAATACGGTTAACATGGTTTCAGTGCTGTACTGTGTGCTTTATGGGACCTTGTATTTAATACCCAGAAGAGCCCTGTTAGGTAGATATCATCTTTCTCATTTTATAGACAATAAAATCAAAATGTAAAAGAGTTAAGTAACTTACCTAAAATTCTACAGATAGAAAGTGGCCCTGCAGAGTTTGGGTCCAGGCAGTCTGACCTAAGATCCCACACCCTTAACTTTCCCACTCTCCTGCCAGAAGCCAAGAAGAACGTCTTAAACTGAGCAAATATTAGAGCATAAACCTCAACCTCACTTTGGCTAAGAACTTTTACCTTTTACAGACTGGGAGGGAAATATTTGGAATCTTTAAAAAAAAGGGAATGAGTGCTAGAATTTCGTGGTTGTGTAATACTGAAAACCACCCAGAAAATGCTCCATGTCAGGATACCCACCTCATTAACCCCGAATGGACATGTTCCAGGGAAGCAGCTCTCGTTCTGACAGTACCTTGAACACTGTAGGCTTCTAATCCATTCTCAGTAATAAATGAGTTCATGAGAGAGTAAATGAATGAATGTCAAGGCGAGTCAATGAGGGAGAAACCAAAGAGAAGAAAGATGAGGGAAGAGATGTGAAGTATAGTTTATACTAATGGACCACATTATATTTTCATACAAATAGTCCAAAAATTAGGAGAGCCATTTCATCGCTCCAGACCCTCTCTGTAGGAGAAAAGGGTTTGGCTTGTATGATTGCTGTTTCCTTGCAGCTCTTTTAAGACAGGTACTATGTCTACTCAAATCTTGTGTCAAAGCCATTGCCAAGGAAGTCTGTAATTCTTCTATTTTACAGACATCATCAAGACAATGTGAATGGGCAATTGTAATATTATAAACCTTTAAAACAACTTTTGACTCATATACACAAATGTTGTCTAAGAATTGCTTTCACATAAGATCAGAGAGCTGAAGTTGCTAGGTAAATAATGATATCATATTATTCCATGTTCCCAGAAAGGGAATCATGTCAGTAGGTTCAATCCTCTGGGCTTTGGATACAAAAAGAACCCAACGTGCCTCGCACAGAGCACATCTGAAGTGCATGCGTTTGTTCAGCTGATGCACCGTATGCTCAGTAATCATCATGAGGACACGTGTGATCTTCCCTGTGTGGGCAGCTGTGGTGTGAAGGAATGTGACAACGATCCCAGAGAAGGGACCACACATTCTATGAGACTCCCAGGGAATGCATATTAGTGAAAGAGGAATTTTGATAGATGTCAGATTGCACTTGATGAAAGGACCAGAGTATTGTGCATGGCCGTTTGTACCTCTGGGCCCACTCACACCCATTCTCACACGCGCGCACACACACACACACACACACACACACGTGGACATATAAATACACAGCTGGCACGAATATGAGAGAGTCCCACAGCCAGGGGAAGACCCAGGGCCATATGAAGAATTGGGTCTGGGGGAAGAATGGAAGCATGAGGTGCCACAGCCTAGAATCCATAGGCATGTTTGTCTCCTTCGTCAGCGAGCGTCTTGAGAGATGGATTTGCTCATTCACTTGTATCCTGAACACCTTAGATAGGCCTGGGTGCACAATCAGTGTTCAATACAAGTTCGTAAGGAGACTGAATAAGTCAATGAACGAGCGAACACTAGGTGAGAACAGTCCCCCGTAGACCAGAGTGCCCCTAGAGTAAGCCCCCAGCCTCTGGTTGCTTCCGTGGCCTGAGGAGCCTGGTAAGAATACCGCCTTCTGTTGTTAGAATGCTGCACGGTCACTAAGGACGTTCTCGTCTGTTACATGCACTTTGTTCCCTCAACGATCTCTTGTTACCGGGACGGCAGACACCTCGGCCCTAAGCCTACCCACTAGGGAGCAATGAGGCCCAGAGGTCAATAGCTTGTCTCAGTTCCCACATCAGGGGAGCCTACTGATGGAAATGGAACTGAAGCCAAGGGCTGGTTGTTACTGCTTGTCAGCTCTTCCACTGAGATACACCCACACACACACTATACATATAACAGTTAAGTCTCATTATTCACGGTGGTTATGTTCCATTAAGTCTCTATATACACTGAATAAGTGAGTTAGCGAATACAGAACCATAGCTCCCAAGAAATGTATTGGCCTATGAATAAATATAGATCGTAATCTTAAATCCTAAAAAAACCCCTCAGATTGGTACATTCTAACTTCTTTAGTTTTAAAAGAGAAAGTGAGGCTCTGACGTGCTGGGTGGCTTGCCCACAGCCACTCCGCTAACTGGCCCAGTGGCCCCAGAGCCAGAGCCGCTGGTGCTGCCCTGCACCAGCCCCCTCGCATCTCCATCCCCTGGTCCCTTCTGTATGAGAGCGAGACGAGAACCAGAACCAAGGGGTGACGCCTTGTTGGACCTCAGCTGGAAACTTATCCTTGAGGGAGACTCAAATCGTTTTCCCTCTGTATACATCTGTGAATGTCCATGAAAGGATAAGGGATATTGATATGAAATCATAAATAAATTTTAGTGAGCAGGCATAGTCACAACTATGGAACCTGTGGATGAGGAGGCTTGACAGAGCGTATCATACCACATCGTCTCATGTCATAGGAATGGCCTCTCCCTTAGGGCTGGTCTCTTGACAAGGGAAGGAAAGCCAGATTGGTGATCAAAGGCTGATCCCTTGATGGGCCAGAGAATCTTCCACATCCAGTCTCCAGTCTGTCTGCTACACAGACCTAGTTGAACTTCTGGCCTCCATACCTCCATTATTCTTATAACACTTCAGGCGCTGACCCAGTATAAAAAGAGAGGGGGATGTATTTTATACAGAGGATTGCGTTCCCTCTCTGGGGACTGGCTCCTCCCTCCGCACAGGGAGGGAAAGATCATTGCCGGCAGGGCCAGGCTGGAGGCCGTGCAAAAGGTACAGCCAGGCCAAGACAGCAGGTGGGAGATTCTGATCAGAAGCTTCAGAGAGGGCAGTGCTGTTGTGTGGTCATCGAGGGGTCACAGTTGACTCTGAACAGGCTTTAGTCATGTCTGACACCTAAAGAGCATGGTGACAACATTGCAGGACCAGCAAACAGGGCAGTGGTGGCAAGTCAGAGAACAGACAGCAGCGCCCCAGGTGAGGAGGGCACCTTCTGCCTTGATCTCTGCACCCTCGACTGAGGAGAAGGACCTGGCTGCAGCCCTCAGCCCAGCACTGCTGTCCACTGAGTCTCCGCTCCTCGCAGTCCCTGGGTTAAGCATTTCGCATGTACTAAACACTTAATTCTGACAAGGACGCAGCCAGGAACAGTACAGTGCTCTTTCCACAAGTGAGGGAAGTAGATCTTAAGGAGGGGAAGTGATTTGCCCCGGGGCCATTCAACCAATCAGCAGTAAGGCCAGGATTCAAACCCAGCGCTGTCTGAAGCCAGTGGCCACGTCCCCTCCATTTTGCAGATGCTCAGGTGACTTCCATGGGTACCGGAGAAAAACAGCTATGGATGGAAAAACTAGCCGGCTGGAGTTTCCCAGCACTAGAATCCTCTACTCCATTCGGTAATGAAGCCACACTAAGAGAAAGGAAAAAGCAATTCATCAAATTATTGGCTCGTATTCTTATCTTAAGAAATTGACCTGAACCAAGTGTTTCAGCCTACGTGATAATAATGCATATGTTCTAATGATTATAAATTTTTATTCTCATTATCACAAAAGAAGATTTTTTTTTTTAAAAAAAGACACAGTTCCAAGGTTATCCAACTACCTTTATTGTAAAAGTGTAAATGGTTTTGGAATCATGTTGATTTCATACCCTCCTGTCTATGAATCAATTTTAAAACGAAACATGAAGTAGTGTTCAGCTAAAGACGTTTGGTGTTTTGCTGAATGCAAGACATTTGGAAAAATAATAGATTGGGATTTTCCCTGATTCCTAAGCATGCCCAGATGCACTTACTCTTAACCCTCGTGCCTGTGGCACCCAACCATCAACACATAAGGAGACACACGTTGACCCTGTGCTTCCAGGAAATTAAAGCATTACTTCAACACACTTCTATCCAGCCACCTCCTCAGTCTTTGCAGGAAAAAAAAATACCATGCCTTCAGCTCCCAAGTTTTATGTATTGTATTTTTTAAATGATGTACAATTGATTCAGTGTCTTTGAACTTCCTCTAAACATCCAAAGCACTTAGGATCATTAAGATGCTTTCAGAATGCGGAGAATGTATCCCTCAAGGACTTTTTGCCACTCGCTGTGGATTGAACATTGCTTCTGTCTCACCCACCCTGGGTGTCAACTCAGGGCTCATTACTGTAAATTGCTAAGATTAGAATGGTGACAAATGAATTTATTTACAAAACAGAGACAGACCCACAGACATAGAAAACGAACTTATGGTTACCGGGGGGGAAAGGAGTGGGAAGGGATAAATTGGGAGCTCAAGATTTGCTGGTACTAACTATTACATATAAAATAGATAAACAGGTTTCTTCTGTACAGCACAGGGAACTATAGTCAGTATCTTGTAGTGACCCATAATGAAAAAGAATATGAAAACAAATATATATGTGTGTATATGTGTGACTGAAACATTATGCCGTACACCAGAAATTGACACATTGTAAACTGACTGCACTTCAATCAATCAATCAATCAATCAATCAATAAGAAATGGTGATTCACAGAGAGGTTCTGTGGAAAATCTAGGCGAGAGTAATTCCCAGGCCATCTGTCTATGAAATGTGCCAGGTGTAAACGTAGGAATATAAAATTCAAAAGTTCTGAAGACATCTGTCTTCTGAATCAGTAATCGTTCTGCTGGGCAAGAATATTGGATGGAATTTTTTAAAGTGGGTACCACCATCCTGATTGATGCCAGTCATTCTGAGACATGCCACGGGTGTGACAACATGTAGAACACAGTGGGGATGACAGCAGAGGGGCCAGGCTAGCTGGGCAAAGGCAGACACAACACTTGACCATGACTGAATCCACTGCCTTGGGCTCCTCGTTTGAGGGGCCCCCAGTCTACTGTGATGGGTGGCAGAGGGGCAGGGACTCAGGTAGAACACTTCGGGGGGCCTAATACAGGCAGGGACAGTGAGCTTAAAAATAATAAGCGTAGTTCCCAGAAGTCACATGAGGAAATCAACTTTGATATGTTTATCCATCATGTATTTTATTATTCTGTAGTGGGACTGTCCTAACCTCACCTTACATACCTTAGACTTGGGGAAACTTTCAAATTGCCCTCCTTACAAGGCCAAAAGGCAGTAGATAGTCTCAAAACTACCTTATAAGCAGTTTTCAGTGGCTTTCAGGCTTTTTTGACTCTAATCCATTATAAAAATACATTTTATATCATATATCAATGTATAAACAAAAGTATACACACACACACGTAAAAGCTTAATGAAACAATACTTCAGTAAGTGATAATGACTGTAGGAATAAAAAAATAAAGGCAGAGGACAACCAAAAAGTGATGTATTACACAACTGCTAATTGTATTTCCCTCGAATATTTAGTAACATGGTACAATGCTCACAATAAAACAAGAAAATGAAATAAAGAACAAGATAGGAAAACAATTGTGCACATATGGTACGACCCCAATTTTTAATCCAGTGCTACCCTGTTAAATTTAGATTAATGAATTTTTCTTTAGGACCCAGAAGGGAAAAGAACACTCTGAAAGTGAACAGGGTCCGTATCTTGTTCACTTCAAGGTCCAAATTCTTCTTACTCTAGAGAGAACCAACAGAAGAGTTGCTTATCAAGGAAAAAGATGAGAAGTTCTATAAAATTATAAAAGGGAAGCCATGATTTTCTGATAAATTCAGACCGTGTACACAGTCAATTCATATTATTCAAAGCATGAATCTTAATTAATTAGAATAATAGCAGTAACTACTATTAGGTGCCTGTGTTCGGGAATAGTCTTGGTGCCTATCACAAAGAGAAACAGGACAAGAGCAATTCATAATTGACACCATGCAACTAACGAGAAATACTGGGTTACTTTACCACCCCTTCATTCGTTCATTTATCTGAGCACACAATATTTTCTAACCGTCATGATTTTCCTGGTGCTTTATAGGGCATGAAGTTCCCAAAGATAAATAAGACAGAGCTTGTCCTAAAGCAGCTTAAACACTAGTGAATGATCCAGGCAAGTAGATGCCGACACTGAATGTGATAAGCACCCTTGAGCTGAGCAGAGAGGACTCTGGGGAGAGGAACGCTGTAGGTCTTGGGCAGATGGGGAAAGGTTCTGATTTGGACTGAGTCTTAAGAAACGTGTGGACTTTACCAAGTAGACAAAGGAGAGAAGGGCATTCCCGAGAGAGAGAACTGATGGTCAAGAGCCTAGAGATAAACGAGGATGTTCCCAGCCTTGGAACCCACAGATTTCACTGTGACGAGAACGTAGGGTACTTGACGGGGAGGGGACGGGAAGGGATTAAGTAAGTAGGGAAAAACCCAAGTGTTCTGTATGCTATTCTAAAGAGCTTGGGCTTCTCCTGAATGCAGTGGAGACTCCACAAAATGTCCGGGGCTGAGAAGTAATAGATCTTTTTTGTGCTTTAGAAAGATTATTCTGGGATGAGTTTGGAGGCATGCCGGGTTAGAGAAAAGGAGGTTTATTTAGGAGTTGAATTTAGGCCTGCAGACACTTGTCTGTATCAGACAGGCTCTGCCAAGGGAATCTGCAAACAGAGGCACTGCCCTCAGTGAATCCAATGTCCAACTTTAGATCCCCCAACTGCAACCGATGGAGCAATGTGCTCTTTCTTGAGATAAACGTATTCGATTTCCTAGCACTTTGACACAAAAAGAAGTGCTAGCCTCGTAGAAATAATTAATCTCTTTTTCTGCCACTGGGATAAACAAAGAAGGAAAAGAAAAGAAATAGATGTTATAAAAAAATAAAATCCAAGGCAGATCAAAGGGAATGTGGCGGAGAATTCAGCAACTGCCCCCCTTAAGCAAAAACAGTAATGAAGAAATGAGTTTTGGCAGCCCAGCCAATGGGATATTAACGAAATTAATCCAGAAGGGATGTAATGACCTGAAAAAAAATGATGAGCAAAGACCAGAAGGATCAGAAGAGAGGAAAAGGGGGCAGGCAGGTAAGAGCCATTTTCTTCTCTGTTCTGCCTGTTTGAAGGATGTCAGATTTAAGGCCTCAGACAAGAAAGAAGATCTGAAAAAGAGCAAGCCAAAGGAATTGGTTCGACAGTCATTTAAATTTCTTATTCTTCTTATTCATTGTTCTTGTTAAGGCAAAGAATGATATTTTAATTTACTGTCATAACAGAGGAGCTGACTATTGATAAAGGCAGACTGGTTCAAGAATGAAGTTTCGCCAGATTCACGGTGCATTTTCAGACACTTAGTTTTTCCAGCGAAAGATGAGAGTTGCTTTTGAAACTCAGACCTTTTATATAATGTACGTTGATGGTTTTTATTTTTTTCCTTCCAGAATGGACTTCTGTGCAACAGGGAAT
Organism: Vicugna pacos; assembly: GCF_048564905.1. Taxonomy (NCBI): domain Eukaryota; kingdom Metazoa; phylum Chordata; class Mammalia; order Artiodactyla; family Camelidae; genus Vicugna; species Vicugna pacos. The sequence goes on from NC_133011.1 coordinate 4,559,385, forward strand.
TAAACTGAAATCATTAAATTCTTTCTACTTAGCACTTTAGAGAACATTTCTATTCAGCCCGCCTAGGGTTAGTGAACACTATAATAATAAATTGTTAATACTGAAGTCTTTGATATTTATCTGATTTTTAAATGATTTTTTCCACCTCATTAGGTAGAGTCTTATTGTCTCTTGGTTCTGTGAGTTAGAAACATAGTCGATAATCTGGATGGTCTGAGAATATCTCCCTAACCAAAGGCGCTCGAGTGACCTTTGAAATGGCATGGCTGGCCACAAGGACAGGTCAGCAACTGTAGCGAGCTCTGAGTAAACACTACAGATGGTCAGTTTTTCATTATCAACTGGTTCATGCTGTTTACACACAATGTGATACCTGTTCCTGGGGCTTAAAGTGTGGGTGCTCTCCGTGGGAAATTTAAACTAGCCACTCAGCCCCAAATTTTTAATAACATCCATCTATACCCATTGTTTTATAAGTCAGAAAAACGCATTACCAAAAGTTCTGATTACTGAAGAAGTTGCCGAATAAAAAATAAAAATAAGGAACCCTCAGATAATTTGGCTTCAGTCATCAGTATTATGCCCCAGAATATGAAAAAAAAAAAGAAAGGTACTAACATTATTTTTCACTAAAATATCTTTTGAGTTCTGTTGGTTCCAATGTCAGTTAAGCCTGCCTGTCATCTGATTTCTGGAAGTCTAGCCTCTGTTGTCCGCCTCCAGCCTCTCCACCCCAGTTACTGCCCACACAGGAGAAAGAATTTATACCCACTCCCCAAGAGTCGAGGTAAGGGAACATTTGCCAAGAAACGTGCCCTTTACCAGGAGCTGGCGAAGTGGCAGCCCCAGCAGACAGTTCCCAGGGGCTGTGTCTCATGGTCGGCTGCAGGGAGAATGTTCTCAGCTTCCTGGGGGTGGGGGGGGGAGCCCTGCCCCAGCTTTCAGCCAGTCTGTGCTGCAGAACTAATTACCAGGGTAAAAAAAAAAAAAAAAAAAAGAAGGAAAGAAAAGAAAAAAGACTCGATTCAGGTCAATGTTTCCTCAAACATTGTTTACATTTGATTTTAAATCCATACAATGGCAGAATTGACATTTGCAGCTCGTGACCACGTTCATTTGCGAGGTTTTATGTTATTTTATTTTCAGGTTGGGAATGTTTGAGGAGGCATTTATCACGAAAGCCGTGGCCTTTGCTGCTGGAGCTTTGCCTCCCAAGTACAATAACAAAAACTGCTAATTAAAAAAGGGAAAACATCCAGCCCTTCCTCATCAGCACAGAACAATAGCCCGGCTCCTCCCAGGGCTGAGAGGGGAGGGGATGGCATTATTCTCATAAAAGAATAATCCAAGATAGGCCAGGTTAGGTGCAAAAACAACTCCCAAATCTCTGCGATTGAATCCAACAAAAGTTCATTTCTCACAGCCACCAGATCCATCGTGGGTCCGGGCAACACTCTGGACAAACTTGCTCTCATATAGTGACTCAGTAACTCCCCTGAGAGGTGCCATCATCTTGTCAAAATATCACCTGGGATTTTGCCCGCCTCCTTCTATCCAGCAGGGGAGGAAAGGACGAGGCTCAAGCCACCAATTCAGTGCTTCAACCAGGAAGCAACGAATGGCACAGCTGACTGGCCGGACTGGTCACATGACTCACCGGCCTGTAAGAGGGGAAGAAAACCTCGTTCTTCCAGAGGTCAGAGGAAGAGAGTCCAATGAGGGTGAGCGCTGAGTGCTACACATCCCGCCTCACACGTACACGGCTCTTCTCAGTTCACGCAGCTCTCACATACAGCGCGGGAGAATTGCTTTCTGAAGAGGGATCCTTTCTCTTTTTCAAAAATTCAAAAATTCCTTGCAAATACCTCTATTTTCCTTTTCCCATTTCTTTGCTATTCCCATTGACACGTGAATTCTTGTTCCTACCAAATGTCAGAGAAATCAGTTCAGAGAACTGAGTGAGAATATTCCAATACGTTGAACATCGCTCTCAAAAATACATTTTGTTACATCTACCACCAGGAATTTTCATCCAAAAGGCAATTTTCTCACCTCTATGTTATAGACAAATAAAATGAGACTGTAAAGCAATGTGTTTCCATAGCCCCTCTCAATTAGGAAAAGGTTGGATTCAGATCTTCTATTTTATATATGGGGACACTAAATCATAATGTGGTTACGTAAATCATCAAAGGTCACGTAGCTAATGAGTGGTCGTGTCAGGATTCAACCCAGATATCCTGGCTATGCATTCCACTTTTAACCACAGTGTTACGCAGCCTTACACACACTCACACACACACACACACACACACACACAATTCTAATACTGCTTTCTATTAAAGAAAGAGTTAAAGAACATGAGTCTGGGCTAGCAGACAGAGAACATGTGTTGGAGGGCTTTTTGTGCCATGCTAAGAAGGTTGGATTAATCCTGTAAGCCAGAGGCCAGCAAATTTTTTTCTGTAAAGGATCAGATGGAGAATAATTTAATTTTTGTAAACCCTATACTGTCTTTCACAAATACTCAATTTTTTTTCATTGTTTATGGTGACTTTCACATGTCAAAGAGTTGAGTCTGTACATGAGTTTTGTTCATACAAAAACAGATAATGGGCCAGATTTGGCCCATGGGCCATAGTTTTCTTTGTCCTAAACAATGAGGGACCTTGGAGAATTCTGACTGAGCATTGGTATCATCAGATTAGTGGTGGGTGGATGGTGGGATGGTGCTTATGGCGGATGGGTGGTGAGGGGCGAGATTAGAAAAAAGAAGCAACAAAAATTGTCCATATAAGAAGTGATGGATGCCTAAATGGAGGCAGTGGCAGTGGAAAGTGGAAGAGGGCATTGGACAAGAGAGGTCCTGGGTGGGTACAATTGATGAGATTTGTGATTCAATTAGCTGTGTGGGGTGAAGAAAGGAATAAATCCAGGAGGACCATGGGTGCAGATTGGTATCTGGCACCTCTTAAGGAATACCAGAGAGAGAGCAAAGAAGTTGAAGAGGGGGAGATACACTTTGGGATGGAGCAAGTACGAGGATTCTGGATTGACCTGGTGTAGATGCCCATTTGGCACCAGAACATTTATGTATGGGACATAGGAGAGATGCCTGAGTGGGAGATATGGGCTTAGAGGCAACAGGTGGATTTTAAGGTATGGAAGTAAATGAGACAGCCCAGAAAGGACTCAAGAGAAAAGGCTGATGAGAGATTCATGATATCAAAATTTAAATAAATGCCAACATTTAAGGATGTTATGGAAGAAGAGACATCTGGAAAGAAAACCGAGGAGCTCAATGAAGAAACCAAATGAAAAAAATTAAGGATAGAAAGATTGGCTGAGGTAAATACTGCAAGGAAACCAAAGAAACCAAATTAAGATGACTGAGAGGTGTCTGTGGAAGTGGACCATTAGAGGATCACTGTGATGCTAGAAAGAAGAGCTCTGTGAGGATGGAGAGGAAGGATGCTAATTTGCAGTGAATTAAAGAGAAAGGCAAAAATAGGAGTTCAGATGGAAAAGATTCATACCCTGGGTGATGGGAAGGACCCACACGAGCAAAAGAGGGATTCTTCGAAGATATAAACAAAAAAGAGAGAGAGCACTTGATGGAACAAGGTTCTGAGGGGAGCAAGGTGGGATCCCGCACACAGGGAAGTGGGCTCATTTGAGGCGTGAGGATGCAGAAGAGCAGGAAAAGAGCTCAGTGTCACAGAGATTGATGCTCTGACATGGACAAGCAGAAGGGTGAGGAAATTCACAGCCAGTGAAACTCTTCAGTCTGTGAATAAGGAGCAGTGTCTTAGGTTCCTGTGTATCTGGAGATCCAAGAAAGGTGGGGAACAGGGTTAACTCACAGGGTCAAAAAGCCACCATCCATCAGTACCTACAAGTTAGGAAGTCCAGACATTCTCTTTAAGGATCTGTGAGTTTGGAAAAGGCGGCTGCTACCGCATTTGGGACATTTTGGCTGAGGGTCCTCTGAGTGTAGTCCCAGCAGCTCTTGGCCCTCTGTGACATGTGGCCACTACAATTTCAATGTATGTCAGTTACAGGGCCTGTGAGTCCACCGTTAGAACTGTCTCTGTGGTGTAGGCAACATCTTCAGGTGGAGAATTCACAGTTTAGAGGGATTAGCTGACAAATAGCTGAAGGCGAGAGAGGTGATCTGAGCACTGGAAGAATGTAAGTGTGGCCAGGAAACCAAGAGAGAGTAAAGTGTATTGAAGTTCAAGTTCACTTCCTTCATATGGAGACTTGTGCTGACCTTGAGCATGGGGTTGTGGTCATGCGGCTGTTTGCAACAAACCCCACAAAGCATTCATCCTTTGCAGCCTTATACTGACCATGTAAAAGAGAAAAATAAATACTAGTAGTTATTTACAATAAGATATTTTAAACAAAATCCTGAAAAATAAGAAAGGTGAGAGGAGAGACTTATCTCTATGGGAATAGCAGTCTTGAGAGACACTTTGCTATTGTTTTTAGAGCTTAGGGAGGCAAGGCAGTGTTGGAAGAAGTGGGGCATTCTCCATAGGACTTGACTGTAGTGCTGGGGTCCCTGGGAAGTAGCATCCTGACTGGGGGCGATGAGCTTGTGATCTGCAGTACAGCCCTCACACACAAACACTTGGGTAGGTTGGGAGTGCAAAGCTGTGGGCTGCCTCTTAATCAGAAGCGCAAGTGGGGAGCAATGACGGGACTGTCTTCAATCTCAGATCCCTCAGAGTAGACTCGATGGATGAAGGTTAATCACGATGGGCCAGGGGAGGATTTCACTGAAGAGGTGGCTCTGAGAACCTTTCCTCCCTCCCTCCCTCTCTCCTTGCTTTCTTTCCTTCCTTTCTTCCTTCCTCCTTTCCTCCTGTTACTGAGTCCAAACTTGCTCTGCTCACCAATTGGTACATAGGCTAGTCAATCAGGAGATGAGGTGCTGGGACAAGGAATAATGACTTTATTCAGAAATGATGTCCTGGAGAACCACCTTCACCAAGTCAGAATTCAGGCTCCTTTTGTACAAAAAAGGGGAGGAAGCTGTTGCAAACTTCTTGGTGTCGGAATCCTTTGTTCTTGCAAGTATCCATGTAGGTCAGGTCATGGTGTCCCAGCAAACCTCCAACAAGACAAGTGTTATTTTCTATTCTACAATCTTTTATCTTTATATGAATGGGAAACTGTTATACCCTTAAAGCTCAGAGCCTTGAGAACGGGCTCTCCTGTACATTTCAGGCTATAGGCTGGCGATACTCTTTTACAAAAAGTGCAGAACCAGCATGACTCAGCCCAGGAACAGAACACAGCATTAGAGGCAAAGGAACAGATCTAATATGGGGTCAGATTTGTTCTTCCCTATTTCACTCCCTCCTTCTTCCCTTCTTCCTTCCTTCCTTCCTTCCTGGGCCCTGAGTGAGGTTCTGTTCTCCCTTGACCCAGTTCCAGTTTCGCCTCTTTGTAAAGCTTTCCCCAGCACTCCTCCCGCATCCAACACAATTCAGCGAGCTCACCTCGATGTTTCCATTAAAAGATGACAATTCCCCCAGCTTAACAGCTCATCCCAGGTGGCTGTGAATGTGTCTCCCTCCACACAGGGCTCTGAACCCCGAGACTGGCCTCTGTCCTCCTCCTCCAGCCTCTGTCCCTGGCCTCCTAGCAAAGCGCTGCATGCCTAGAAGGAATATATATTTTTTTAAATTTGTGAATTGAAATACATATGGGAAATTTGCAAATCAAGACTGTTTCTGAAACTTCAATTTCTTGCCTAATTAGACATAAAATTAGGAAAGTGGCTGAATGACAAATATTAAACTCTGAAGCCTCTTCAAAATGTATAATAATGTGCAGAGCAGCAGGAATCTTTTTTCTCCCCCTCTGAAAATATAATTATAGAGCTAGAGATGACTAGAAGAATCATTTGCTGCATTCTCCTCTGCCTCCAGGTAAGTTATATTAAATTACCTCAGACAGATGAAAATCTATTCTTTCCTTATTTCAAAGAAGGAGATTTTAATTCCACCATTCTAGTATAAAAAAAAGCCTCAGCCAAGCAGCTCATCCTAATTTCTTCTCAAAAGTTCACGTGGCACATTTTAAGCTAGGATAGAGCCAGTTGGATAAGATTCTTTCTACTATAATTTTATAAATCATAATATATATATATATATGGAGATCTTTTTACTATAATTTTACTATATATATGTGTATGTATATGTATATATATGTATGGAGATCTTTTTACTATAATTTTACAAATCATAATATATATATATATATATATGTATTTGGAGATCTTTTTACTATAATTTTGCAAATTATATAAGTATATATTTGGACCAAACCAGATTTTAGATGTGAAACATGCTGGTAAAAGGAAACAATAAGATACTCTTTTATTTTTTAAATTTTTTAATTGTAGGATTCAATTTTTTTATTAAAAAATTTTTTTTACTTATTAGATTACTGGTTTATTATAAAAAGATACATTTTGGGGAACAGCTACTTGGCAGAAATGCACAAGATAAGGTATATGGAAAGCAACCCCAAGGTTCCCAGCCCCTTCTGAGCACCCAATCTCTCCCCGCATCAGCGGGTGTTCCCCAACCTGGAAGCTCTACGAATCCTGTCCATTTGGATTCTTATCGAGGCTTTGTTACATACACATCATTGATTAAAAAAATACGGAATGCTTCACGAATTTGAGTGTTACCTTGTGTGGGGGCCACGCTAATCGTCTCTGTCTCACTCCAATTTTAGTGTATGTGCTGCCGAAGCGAGCACAGAGAGACGCGCTTTAAGGCATTGTGTGGACAGTGGTTCCTTCTCAGTCACTCTTCTTGCGCCTGAAATTCTAAGATGTAGGGTTGTATCTATTTGCTTCCTTTCTGTTGCCTTGTCCAAGACCTTGCCCCTCCCCAGGGCAGCCAGCTTCTGGTGATGTTTGGGTTCCCAGAGACCCAGCCCCCTCGCCTCCATTTGGGACAACTTAGAAGGGTAGCTCAGGGGTCAGCGAGGGCTCTGTGGTGACTGCGTCACAGTCGACTTCGTCTGCCCCTCCTGCTTCCTTCACTCCCGCATGGGGATGGCCCCCTGAGCACCGCCCAGGCTCCATCTCAGAGTTTGTTTCCCCAGGACCCAACCTGCGACAGAGGGTTCCAGGAAACTTGCCATTGGAGAGAGACCAGCAGGACTCCAGAGAGGAAAAAGAGAGGAATCTGGGGAGTGATGGCTACCCAGCATGCTGCAGGGGAGGGCCCCTGGTCATGACCGAAAACTTTGTGGAGGAATTGGAGGTGGGCCAAAAGAAGAGGACGGAGAACGAAATTTGAGGAGGGCTGGCGTGAGTGTGGAAGATCCCAGAATCAAAAAAGCCCACAAAAAAAATCACATGACTCCAGGGGAAATGCAAACACCTGCATGGCCACCTGGGTGCGATGACGTGCCAGCCAGCGTGGGTTCTGCTAACACTTCTTTGACACGAGTTTTCTTCTTTAGAATTTTGCCCTCGATTCTATAGCAGAAATCAAAGAGAAGATGGAATTCATCTGATGTAAGTCCTCTTTACCAGCTTTTTGCCCCTGGGCCAAGGCAACTCCACCACCACACGGAGTGTCCTCTTCTCCGGACGGGAAACGAAGGCTGTTTGCTTCCGTCTCGACAGCTCATCAAGCCCCGCTTGTTATTCTAAACTTTTACGTTCTCGCAAAGGCTTATGAGGAGTTTATAAACTCTGCAAACTCTAGTTTACCACTTAAAGGGCATCAATGTGCGGTGCCACCAATTCTGTGCCATTTTCAAAAGGGCAGATTTTATACTTTACTGTAAAAATACTCACCAGGTGTGCTGTAAACAGGAGCGTTTGAGAGTTTCCTGGCCGGGCCTTCATAATTCGGGGTTTATTGAGCATTTTATTATTTCTAGCTAATAGGAGACTTATGTTTCTGGTGGCACTTAGAGGCATAGTGGTGAGTTTAATAAAAGCAGGTGACTTCCCCGCAGAAGCTACTGATCAGGGCTCACCTGGCCCTTCTAGGGTCCCTCCTGTAAATGATTTGAATGAAGGTTTTTTTTCTCCCTCAGCAGGAGGTGGAGCATGTTTGCTTCCTTCTCCTCACCCCATCGTAAGGGCTTTTAAGTTATTAAGCAATCATCAATGTGTGCATTATTCAATAGCTGTGACAGATCATTCTCCCATCAATTAACACCACTAGAGTTCGTATTGGAAACCACTCCGGGTAAGAGAAGGTGAAAAAGGAGTCTGCTCAGAACCACTGTTGTCTGTGTTGCAGGGGTGTAAGATCGCAGCCACCATACGGGCCACCTCCCCTGACACCCTCCACTGTCCACAGGGGGACAGCCAGGGATCTACCTCAGTTCTGAGGCCTGGAGAGGTTTCAGCTGCCTGATGCTCTAACTCGAGCACTTCCCACCTGGACCTGGTCTCTATGGGCGCCTTCCCCCAGCCACAGTCAGAGAAGAGAGTAGAGGATACAACTGGTCACCAGAAGCAAGTCCTCAGCTGCTGAGATATGGGAGAACACGTGTATCAGCTTGTGAGAGCTGCTGTAACAAAGTGCCAGCGACTGGGTGGCTCAGAACACCAGCAATGGGGCATTTGGAAAGTCTGTGAATGTCCCACCATTTATTTCATTCTGGGAGTTCTGAAGCCCAGAAATCTGAAATCAAGAAGTTGGCAAGGCCATGCTCTCTCCGAAGGAGCAAGGGAAGGGTCTTGTCCAGGCCTCTCTCCTGGTAGACAGTTTGTAGCTCTGACTTGGAAATGACCATCTTCCTCCTGTATCTCTTCCCATGGTCTTCCCTCCTTCTGTGTCCAAATTCCTCCTTTGAATAAGTTACATTCGATTAAGACCCTCACTAATTACATCAGTTGAACTTGTCCAAAAAAGGTCTGAGGTCTTGGGGTTCAGGATGTCAGCATATCCTTCTGAGGGGAGCCCAGTTCAGCCCATAACAGCATACAAATGTCCTGGTTCTGATAACTGGGTGGTTCACTTTCCATGGAGGAAACCCTTTCCCTATTGAGATAAATCACGAGAATCTTCAAAGAATGCCTGGCAGAGTGGTTAGCTAAGTGCCAAGCATACAGCCCTTGGCACCAGACAGAACTCTGTAAATCACAATTTTGACAGTTCCCCGTGAGGCCGCCTCATTAGGTATTAAGGTCTAGACACTTGTCCTAGGTTCAGTAAGCACATTAGCTGTCTTCAAATGTCAGGGTTTCTTCTTCCCTTTAGAAAGAAAAATCTCCTAGGATTACAGCCTGTACCTATTACTTTTAAAGGACTGTCTAATATCCAAAAGAGCTATCAAGGCAGATGTGCCGACTGCCTACACTGTAGACGATGACAAGCAAATTGCACAGATTTGGATCTTACCTTCGGGCCAGTCTAGAAATCTGTTTTTTCCCAAGTTCTTCCAAGATTGTATTTTCCAAAGAGAGATAGGTCTTTCTCTCTTCCTTTAAAAAAAAAAGTCACTGTCTGAGTCAATAGATTCTGTGGGTCACGGAAGCAAATTTCAAAGCTAATACAATAGATTGGAGAAATTGCTAATGCAATCAGATTTTGAACAAGCTTTGGAAATGCTTCCTGTTCCACAGCACCAAGGGTATTTTTCTAAACTGTTCATTGCTTTCAACAACCCCATTATAAAACTAACTAAAAGTGAGAAAAAGCAAATTCAGCAGCAACCTCTCTTGTCAGGACAAAGAAACCTTCCTCGCCAGGAAGCCGTTGTCAGAGAAATATTCAGTACCAAAACATTCCTGTTTGAATTTTGCTACTTACTCATAGACATCTTAGAAAGAAGGACTTTGTGGAAGAAATTGCGGGTGGAGGGGAGATTGGAGGGTGGGAAAGAAACACCTTGAAAACTTTTATTGCTTTCTACCTAGAGAAACAGAAAAGATTTCTGGAACTTTCATTGTAAAAAATGAAAACTATGAGATCCCACACCTCTGCCTCTTAATATAATATTTGCGCCTCTTATAATAAAACATTGCAGACTTGACCTGCTCGACCAGTTGCCATGTGGAAGTCCCGGAGGCCTCACCTCGCCCTCAGTAAATGCTCAGTTAATGTCAGCTTTTTATCATGTTGTATGTAAAGCGACCCGTGTGTCCGAGTTGCCCTGAAAAGTGCCAGTTTACACTTGTTGCCTCAACAAAAAATACTCATAATGAATGCTTTCACCCTCAAAAATGATCCAGTTTGGACAATAAAGTAGATTCTCCTCCCTGTTTGATAAGCACCCCCCGGGAAATTCTGTGAATGTCCCACCATTTATTTTATTTTGGGAGAGGACACCTTTAGGATTTTATTTTCTTTAATATTAGACCGAAGTATTTTTTCCTTATGTGATGTTAGATGTATATGTTTAAGGTTGTTTAAATAAATTAACTTCTGAGCAGTTCTTTAATCTGCAAGTTATGTATTGTCCATCTTGTGCAGAATAGCTTTATATCCAATGCCAGTCAGTATGCAGAAGCTGGACTTGAAAATGCTCATCTGATTTAAAAAGATATTCTTCCTATGCTCACTGAATTACTTTCACAGGTCTTTTACATTTAGAAATACAGAGACATTCAATTGGTGTGAAAATGAGGCAGACGTCCAGACTGTGGAAGACACCAGGTGGGGCATTTGGAGACTTGGATTCTCTGCCCGGCTGCTAATTAGCCGTGCACTGCTAGGAAGGCATCTTCCCCGCCCTGGGTCCCAGTTTCCTCATCCATAAAATGAGCGAGTCGGACGAGTTAAGGCTCTGAGGCTCCTTTCAGCTCTAAAATTCTATGATCTGATGAACCATCTCTTTTCAATTGATTAAAATGTGTGTTAAGAGATTTCCTAAAGTAAACAAGCCAGGCATGATTCCAATTTGTTTTGTTTGCCCATTTTTCTTTTCATTCAATTTTCCATCTCAAAGCATTTGGGGTAGGGGGGATGTGAAGTAAATATTTCTGAATTTTCACTTAGAAACGACACGTGAAATCTTCTCTATTTAGAATGCTTAATACATTGACATTTTTGGAATCATTTAGGCAGAAAATTTTAAAGGAAACAGAGTCTGTACAGATATTGACTTGGTTTTCGCCGTGTAGAGATTCAACCATCTTTTAGTTGGTTTTTATCTTGTGGCCAGTAACTTGGAAGGATTAATAAAAAAGCAAAGGGGGACTGATGAAAAATAAATGCTAACATTCCCATCACCAGCTAAGGGATAGGTCAGCCCAAACCAGCTTAGCATCTCTTGTGAACTAGCCCCTTCGTGGCTGTTCATAGTCTCTCAGCATCCAATGACCTCATTTGTTGGCTCAGTGGTTTAAAAGAAGCATTCCGCTTCCCATAATTGGACTTCAATATGCTCTAATCCATAGGGATTATTGTGGCAGAATGTTTCAACCCCGTGTAGCTTTCTGGCACAAATAATTTTCATCAGGGCAAAAACTCAGGGTCAGTTTATGACCAACAGAGATATTAAAAGCCTAAAGTTACAGGGCAAGTGCCAAAATCAAACCATCTCAGTGACTTAGTTTTCTTTTTTAAAAAATTTACATTTTTGAAAGTGTTTAAACACCACACACACACACACACACAAAAAAAACCCTGTAACTTGATGGAATCAAAAAAGAATTTGTGCTTTTTATTTTATGAACAGCTGGTAGCCAACGTGTTTATCTTGGTAGGGAGAGGGGGCAGGTGGGAGATAAAAACAGTAGTCAAGATGAAAGAATGATCTCGGTATGGAATTTTTAAATAAATGAGAGAAAGTGGATGGCAGGATTGAAAATCTATACACTCTGCAGGAGGCAGTGTGGGAATGGAAGAAGGAGCAACAGCTCTCCTCCAGGGGAAGAGCGAAATGAAGACATCACCGAAGCCCCGCACTCATTAGAGGTGGCCCCTCAGCTTCCCTCCTAATCTCAGGTTGAGAATTTAGGGCTCTTTGGGGAGCACTATTAGTGCCTATTATATGCCAGGCAGAGCTGGCTACATAATTTAAGGGGCCCAGAGCAAAATGAAACTGCAAGGTCCCTTGCTCAATGATTGTAAAGGATTTCAAGATGGCGACAGCAGGACGCTGAACGGAGGCTAAGACCTCATGAGCCTGCACGGGTCGCACGCTCTTAAAGCTCACCCCGGCGCCCCGCCCGCCCGCACCCACACTGGCTCCCGTCGTCTCAGTGAACTGCACCGCCACCCAGGAGGTGTGTACCGCTGCCGGGGCTTTACAGATGAGCCATTAGAGCTGAGGGAGGGGTTTTACTCGAGGTCAATCCGCTTGTTAGCGCTCAGATCTCCTTCCAGCAGGACAAGTGATTTCGGGACCATCCCAGCCACACTTAGCTTCTCTGCAGTATACAGGGGTCAGTAAAACACTCAGTGTTACAGCTGAACTTCTAGTCTTCCAAAGATCTGGACACCACTCAGGTCAGTCTCCTAAAATATGCCCTGCTTGTTCTGTTTGTACTTTGTTCACAGTTTTGACAGGTAAGTATTAGCTAAATGAATAAGTGGATAAACATGGCATTTATGGCGATAATAATATACTTTGGTAAATCAGTTTTTCACTTTTGAAAGCATTGGCACATCATTTTTTAATTTATTTTTATTGAAGTATGGTTGACATACAATATTACATCATTTTCATGTGTACAACATAGTGATTTGACACTTCTATACACTACAAATTGATCAACATTATAAGTCTAGTAGCTGTCATCATACAAAGGTATTGCAATATAACTGACTATTTTCCCTATGCTGTACATTACATCCCCCTATATTTTATAGCTGGAAGTTTGTACCTCTTAATTCGCTTGAGCTGTTTCACTCATTTCCCCCACCTTGTCCCCTCTGGCTACCATCAGTTTATTCTATGTATCTATGAGTCTGCTTTTGTTTGGTTTCATTTGTTCATTTGTTTTGCTTTTTTAGATTTCACTCATGAGTGAAATCATATGGTATTTGTCTTTCTCTGATTTATTTCACTTAGAGGAATACCCTCTACGTCCATCCATGGTGTTGCAAGTGGCAAGATTTCATTCTTCTTATGATTGAGTAATATTCCTCTCTCTCTCTCTCTCTCTCTCTCTCTCTGTGTTTGTGTATATGTATGTGTATGTATATACATACCCCACATCTTCTTTACCCATTCATTGACGGATGCTCAGGGTGCTTTCATATCTTGGCTACTGTAAATAATGCTGCAATGAACATAGGGATGCACATATCTTTTTGAATTAGTGTTTTTGTTTTCTTCAGATAAATACCCAGAAGCGGAATTGCTGGGTTGTATAGTAGTTCAATTTTTAATTTTTTTGAGGAAGCTCCATTCTGTCTTTCACAGTGGATGCACCAATTTAAGTTCTCACCAACAGAGCACAAGAGTTCCTTTTTTCCCACATCATCAACAACACTTGTTATTTGTTGTCTTTTTGGTAATAGCCATTCTGACAGGTGTGAGGTGGTATCTCATTGTGGCTTTCATTTGCATTTCCCTGATGGTCGCTGATGTTGAGCATGTTTTCATGTGTCTATGAGCCATCTATATGTATTCCTAGGAAAAATGTCTATACAGTTCCTCTGTCAATTTTCTAATCAGGTTATTTGTTTTTTGATATTGAATTGTGAGAGTTTTTTATATTTTTTTGGATATTAACCCCTTATCGGATATTGTCATTTGCAAATATCTCCTTCCATTCAGTAAGTTGCATTTTTCCTTCTGTTGATAGTTTCCTTCACTACGCAAAAGCTTTTTAGTTTGATGTAGTTCCATTTGTTTATTTTTGCTTTTGTTTCCCTTGCCTGAGGATACATACCCAAAAAGATATTGCTAAGACCAATGTCAAACAGCATACTAGCCATGTTTTAGGAGTTTTGTGGATTCAGATCTTACATTTAAGTCTTTAATTCACTTTGAGCTTAGTTTTGTATGTGATGTAAGCCAGTAGTCCAGTGTGATTTTTTTTGCATGTAGTTTTCCCAACGTGATTTATTGAAGAGATTGTCTTTTCCCCATTGTATATTCTTGGCTTCTTTATCATAAATTAATTGCCCATGTAAGTGTGGATTTATCTAAGTTCTCTGTTCTGTTCCATTGATCTATGTGTTTGTTTTTGTGCCAGTACCATACAGTTTTAATTACTACAGTTTTGTAGTGTAGTTTGGAATCAGAGAGCATGACACCCCAGCTTTGTTTTTCTGTCTTAAGGTTGCCTTGGATATTCAGGATCTTTTGTGGTCCTGTAAAAATTTTTGGCTTATTTTTTCCAGTTCTGTGGAAAATGCCATTGGTATTTCAAGAGGGATTATGTTGAATCTGTAGATTGCTTTGGGTGGTATGGGCATTTTAACAATATTAATTCTTCCAACCCATGAGCACAGTCTCTTTCCATTTTCATCATTTTGAATTTCTTTCATCAGTGTCTTACTGTTTTCAGAGTACTTCGGCACATAGCTAATTTTGTCTAGGGGGTTTTATTATTGGGTGTTTTAAGTTGTTATTGTGACTTATAAATCCCTGGTCATCTGAGCCTGATCTAGGACAAATACATGTCTACCTATACTTATTCAAAACTATTTGCTAAGCACTGTGCTAATCACTGGAAATAAATATACAGAAATGTACACACAAATGCAGTTTTTCTCCTTTAAAAGCCTAATAGGACTGACAGAACAGCTGGAGAGAAACACAGCAGTGTGACAAGTACAAGAACAGGGTGTGGACAGGCTCAGCATGGAAACCGAATTGAATCAGGCTGGGGGCTTGGGAAAGTTTTCTAAAGAATCAGATGCTTTTTGAAGGTGAGTGAAAGGTATTTAGATGAAAAACTCTGGGAGAAAATTTCAGAAGTAGGAGCACCACCTGCAAAGGTCCATGAATTATTAATGGCAAGATGTGAAGAAAGGATGCATGTGCGGGATGGTGGGGGACAAGAGTGGAGAAAACTAGGCAGACCATCAAAGGAGCTTGAGTGCAAAGCCCAGGACTTCAGCTTTGTCCTAAAAGCTTTGAGGAATCATTCTGGGAACCAAAGGGCATTCCCGTGACAAAACACATGACTTTCAATCAGGAAACACTTAGAAATGAAAATCCTAGGCTTCGTAGCTAAAAATGGGCCTCAATCTTCCCACCGTCATTTGTCTTCAGTTCTCCAAAATAGTTATCCCACAAAATGTTCCAAGATTCCTGAGAATGAGAAAGACCAGGATTAGAGTTGATTTTAGAGCTGAATGTCCACCCATAAGCCCTGATTTGTTGATGCCAGACCCAGCAGCCTCGCCACGGTGTTACAGGTTTACAATCACCCTGGTATGTTGGAGGAGCTTCAGGTCAGGCGGGATCCAGTCTCTTCTAAGCCAGAGTCCCTTCTGCGGCAATTGTGCAGACTGAATGGGCCTCCAGGTCCCCTTCTATGCACTTAGCCTAAGGCCTGCTGATTTAACCGATTTCTTAACCCTAACCCCTCGCTATTTTGCTCTCACCACCCAAGTTCAGGGCTTTGTCCTGGACGATCGCACCAGCCTCCTTTCTGACCTGCAGCCTTCGTCTTCCTGTGTTTGAGTTCGCTCTGCACCCAGCTGCCTGGACGGCATCTATAAAGCACACATCTCACCAGGTCCATTCCCTGCTTGGGGGCTTCCCCAGCTTCTCCTTGAGGAGTCCAAGCTCACAGGCATGGCACGTAGGGGACCCTCCTAACTGGCCCTTACCTGCCTCTTGACCTGATGACCTCCCACCCCTTCCTGTCTGCATTCTTACTAAACAGAACTTCTGTGATTCCTGCACTCACTACATGTTTCACACCTGCTGCATTTCTTATCAATTCCATATGCCTAAAACTCCCTCTTTACATTCTTTTCCTGGCTGATTCTGACTCATTCTTAAAGCACTGACTCAGTGGCATCTCCAGAAATCCACCCTTCCCTCCCTCAGCCTGTGACAGGTGTCCCTCCCCCATGCGCTCTTCACATATGTCTTCCTAAGCGGCATCATATTATCATTCATGTTTCTATCTCCCTTTTGCACTGAGGGACTCTGCCATGTCTTATCTCCCCCAAGAGTTAACGGAGTGCCTCTCCCCCCGTACATTGTGTATATATCGTGGCTTTCTAGGTTGGGGTCCCAAGATGAAAAGGAAGAAATTAGGCAGAATAGGTAGAAATAAATGCTAAACATCCATAAGGAGCCATAAAAGAAATAACTTTTTTCAATTTATTTTTCCCTGCTGTCTAAATATGAACTCCTTCTTACTTAATAAACACATCCTGTAGACGATCATGAGGGGAAAAAAGGAGATCTTTGCTCTACTTTGGATTCACTCACAGATCAGGGTTTCAAAATAATTACCACCCCACATGGAAATCGAAAGGTGTTAGGAGTTCCCCAGCTCCCTTGGACAGGACAGACCACATGACGTGACTTCACTAAAACAAAATTAAAGAGGTATCCGCAGCCCTGATGCTTTTTTTCCTTCCTGTCTCTGACTAAGTTGTTAAAAGACAACCATTCATTTTGAGATAGTAAGAAGGTCTCACCTGAGGTGTCAAGACATCCAGGAAGGTGAAACCTTTCTTTTTTCTTTAAAATCTCTCTCAAGTATAGCTCAGGACTACTCTGAGGACGAGAGACGATTGCAGCGCCTTGTAAACTGCGATCTGCATTGCAACTCCTACCAGCCACAGTTCAGCACGGTTAGAAGGCAATTAAGGGAGGCCCAGGATTAAGACATCCTGGAGGCTGAATTATCTCCCGCCAGCAGGAAAGAGTTGTTTCTTCAGTTCTGGTTCCTGGTCTTTGGAGCAGAAGCGGTTTCGAAAAGAAAGAAAATACGGACAATCGCGGTCTGTTACTTTCTGTAAGACAAGCCCATGGAGAAGATTCCAACTTAAATGTGGAGCCAGCGCTTCACTATTCCTTAACTAATGCCTTTATTTTTAATACACCTCAAGTACAAGTTTCAGGCCTTGAGGTTCTTTGAGAACAGCTAAAATTACCCAAATCATGGAGCAAAACACAACATCCCGCGGTTCCCTCCATATGTTTTATTTTCTTTCCCTGTTTATGGGATAAAATAGGTGAAATAAAAGTAAAAGTTTAATTACAAGAAATAAAGTGTCGGCAGTGAAGTTCACAGCCAATGTCTGCCCTTGGCGTCATGTAGCCTGCTTCTATGATACAACTGTAGGTTTTTGATTGTGCAGTAAAATAATTCCAACGATAAAAACCATTCGTATGCAGGTGTTTTACAATGTTCTCGGGGAGTTTTGCAGGAGCCGGCGTGCATTTGATAAATGCGCCTCCAAGCCCAAGCTCCTGTGCAGAGACACACAGCTTTCCACCGAAAAGGCTCTTGCACACCTGCGGCAATCAGGCAGACACAGAAGGGGAGGCCTGGGGACCGAGGGATGCACACCCTTCGCTCTTCAAGTGAATGTTGAGGTATCAGTGAGGCCTCCCACACAGAAAGGCAGTACCGTCGCTTGCTGACTGTGCCCACCGACGTTTTTAGTAACGATCACTTTAGAGATTCACTTTAGAGACTCTGCAAATAAGGACAGAGGGAACAAGTCACATTCTGGTTTGATTACAAAGTGAAAAGGCATAGCATGGTCTTTAAAGTTATTAGGCTTGAAAAAATGAGGAGGACGTGAACTTGTATCTAAGCCTTGTGCTGGATTCCCCAGGCCAGCACGATCCTTTGATGGGGTCCTGTTACACATCACCTGCATCTAAAGCAGAATGTGTCAGAGCTGCCTGTCGGGGGCTCTGAGGGGACAGGTGCCTTGAGTCAGCTCTGCAGACACCAGCTGCTCTAAGGTGTGTACCACCTGGAAGCCGTCGCTCTAAACTCCAGCAAGAGAAGAGATGCTCAGTATGTTTCTTAATAATTTCAGGAGGGAATGACTACATCCCTAGTTTGTAAATGTAAGCAGAATATTTTACTTTTTTCCCTTTGCCTGGTTAGCTAGCCTTGACCCTACCCAACTCTCTTCAAGACCCAACAGAGTGGAAATACAGCAATGGATGTAAAGTCATTCCCTGGAGGTCCCTACCCACCTCTCTTATTTCTGCAGTGTCTCTTGAGGGTCTCCTCACAGAATAAACAAGACAGACCTGCAGGGGCCATCCCTTCCCTCAGAGCTGGAACAGCCCTTGGGCAGGAGAGTTTGAAAGTGTACTTACAAGAAAGAGCTCTTTTCTGGTGACATGCTCTTCTAGCTTCTGGAATTTTCCCACGAGGAGAGTCCTCAGTAGGTGAGGCAGTGCCCTGTCAGAGTCCGCAGCGTGAGCAGGGCCTTCCTCCTCACTCCCCGTTCTAGCTCATTTCCGCTTCACGCCATTACCGCTACCCAGCACTTTGTCTTTGAAGACTGGCGGCAGTCCGTCCATCTTCACAGGAGGACATCCAGAGCAGCGCATCAGCCCACGGGGAGATGAAGTCAGGTCAGGGTATCCACCTGAAGCCACCCCGAGTGCAAAGACCTAGCGTGAATCTCAGCCCACACCTAGACAAGCTGTAAGGGTCCGAGCCAGGAAAAGTTAATGCCAATGCCAAGTTCAAAGGGAAGAGCAGGTTGCAAAGAGGACCAGGCTCCGGGAGGAAATAGCCACAGGGCAGGCTCAGATCAGAGCAGGAGCAAGGAGATTGCATGCAAGGGCTCGAGCCCTCGGTGGCCTGCCCTCGACTCACCTGCCTTGGTCATTAAGCCCAGTGATGGATGTGCGCGCTGGCTGAAGGGCTCAGAGTTGGGGCCAATGCTCCCAGCTTCCCAAAACCTTTCTTTATCTATTTATTTGCTTTTTAAATGGTTACTTCTTTACATAATAGGTCCTTCTTTACTACCCGCTGACAGTCTAATAGTAAAATTGTTGAAAAATCTGGTTCCCTCTGATCTGGAAGAGCAGCAGTTACAGACCAAACCTCTTTCCCCTGTTGGGGAAATCCGGGCGAGGGGAGCAGCAGGCCCTCTGATGTGCCTAATTTAGCCTTAACTTTTTCTTCTGATATTTCCCTTTCAAGCTCAGTTTTCTCCAGCCAAAGGAATAAGAGCTTCCGGCACATAAAAATCATTCATACAGCCTCAGTCTGTACCCAGCCCTGTGCTTCTTGTTGTTCTAGAAGTCACAAAAATTGCAAAATACAGTCACTGCCTTCAAGGTTTTTACCATCGCAATAGAAAGACAAAAGACATATATGAAGCTGCAAATGGAGGTGTGTTCCAACTGGATTTTGTTAGGTAACAAACCACTCCCAAACTCCCTGGCTTAAAATAATCATTTATTTACTCAAGGTTCTGTGGATTGGTGAATGGGGTTGAGACAGCCTATCTCTGCTCTGCATAGTGTCTGGACAAGCTCACTCCTACAGCCAGGGCCTCAGCTGAGACAGCTGGCAAGTCTGGGCCAATTGGACCTTTCTCTCTACAGGAAAAAGAGGGTGGGCTTGTTCACAGAGTGGGCAGGTTCCAAGAGGACACGTGCAGAGGCTGCAAGGTGCTTGAGGCTTAGATTCACAGCTTGGACGTCATCCCACTGCCATGTTTTGTTGATCAAATCAAGTCATAAGCCAGACAACCACAATTCAAAGGGTAGAGAAACCAAATGCATCCCTTTATGGGACAAGCTATAAGGAATCTGTAACCATGTTTAGTCTACCACAGCCACCCACTGGCTATGCTTATGTGTATTCCTCCCACGTGTCAAATGAATTCACCTTCTTCCAAGACAGCCGGACGCTGGACCCAGAGCCCAGTTACCCCAGGAACTGCGTCTGGTCCAGCACTGGATGACGTCCCTCGGGTACAGCTTTCTTGCATGTGGCTCCTCTTAATCCAGAAATCTGTAGACTAAACAGACAAGTTTATTTGCTCCCTCCCCATGTATACCCAACATGCAATGGTGAGATGGCAAAAAGAGAATTATAATAAAAATTTTCATTCAAAAACAAAAAAAGGAAAAATGGGAAGCACACAGGAGTCATTGGTCCACAGCAATTCAAAGATCTAGTTGTATCACCATAAGATATATTGTAATATGACTAGATAACTAGCTTCGCTCATTCTGCTTCCAGCTCTAAGAAATCTGAGGTCCCAAAGTCATCTTTTCACTTTGCACTGTATCAGTCCCTTTTATAAGCTTATACAACTCCCTTTAAAACTTTATGAATTTCTTATGTATCACATTACAGTCACTTAATTGGACAAAGGATAAACACATGATTTTTTTTAATGCTGTCTCCTTTTTTCTTTGGAAAGCAGTTCAGGATGCTATGGGTTAATGCCCTTGAGATCTTTAGAAATTATCTTTTCCAGTTGAGAGAATCATGTAGGAACCATCATATATCATTCTGAAGTCCTCATAAGGGTCCTAGAGCCATTTCTTTGATTAGATTTTGCAATGATATTTTGTAAAC
Organism: Vicugna pacos; assembly: GCF_048564905.1. NCBI lineage: Eukaryota > Metazoa > Chordata > Mammalia > Artiodactyla > Camelidae > Vicugna > Vicugna pacos. Next base: position 4,579,822 of record NC_133011.1, read on the forward strand.
TGGAGTCTGGGAATGAAAGCCAATTTTATTTTCTAATCTAGAAAGTCCTGGGTGCTCTCTATTTTCTCTACTTTCTGCTTGCCAACCAAATAGTTCTTTCTTTAGTTCATTTCTTTCTTTTTATATCTTACCAATATTCTGCCTGAAAATTTCCTTAACCGGAACCATAACTTTATTAGTGTAGTTTCTAACTTCTGAAAAACCACATGCAATAGGTTTTGCCAATTGTTTTGATCTCAAACCATCCCCATGTGTTTTAGGTTTTGGTGATGGCAGCCCTCCACTTCCGGGTACCAATTTCTATTTAAGTTAGCTTTTGCTGCACAACAAACCGCCTCAAAAATTAGCAGCTTAAAACATTTATTTCTCGTAGTTCTGTAGGTCAACAATTTGTGCTCATTGGGCTGAATACGCAGCCTGTCAGCAGCAGAGATGAACATCGAGCCCCTGATACAGCGCCATCTCCTGGGCACCCGCCAGCCATCTAGTGGCAGGTGGATTGCATTGGACCCCTTCCATGTGGTCTTCCATGAAAGGCAGAACTTACTCTGGATGTGGATTTGCCATTCCTTCCCACATTACTTATACCAAAACCCCATCCACGGACTTACAGACTGCCTTATTCACCATCGCAGTGTTGTACTTCATCAGGTAACTTATTTCTCAGCAAAACTCATTTTTCAGCAAAAATTGGGCCATGGGCTTATGCTCATGGAATTCCCTGGACTGACCATAGCCTCATCTCTCTGGAGCAAGTGGCTTGATAGAATGGCAGAAGGGCTTTTGAAGGCTCAGTGCCAGCTGAGTGCCAGTCCTTTGCGGGCATGGTATGATACTGTCCAGGATGCAGCAAATGTTCCACGTTAATGACTATGAAATTGTACTGTTTCTCCCAGACATATGATTCAGGAGCTTGAGAATCAAGGAATGGAAACAGAAGTGATTCCTTTCAGAGTACCTCTAACCATCAACTAGTGAAATTTTTGCTTCCCATCCCCACAATTTGGGGTTCAGGTGCGCCACGCTCCCAACACACGTATGTGTTTGCCAACTGAGAATCTCTCCAAACCCCACTGTTCAGGGGTTTTCTAATGGAGGTTTCATTACACAGACATGATTGATTAAATTGTTGGCCAGTGGTGATTAACTCAGCCTCTGGACCCTCTCCTTCCCCAGAGGCTGGGGGTGGGGCTGAACATCCCAACCCTCCAATCACATGGCTCCTCTGGTCACCAGCCCCCACCCTGAAGCTTCTTCTCGCCAAGCATTCCCCTCTTTAGAGCAAAAGATGCTCCAATCACCGTTATCACTCACGAAATCTCAAGGGTTTTAGGAGATCTGTGCCAGGAACTGGGGACAAAGGTCAAATATTTTTCATATTGTATCATGCTGCTACACAATGTGCCGTGCTCTATGATAAAAGTAAACAGAATCCTACAATAACTCAGGATAGAAGGGCCTGCTAATAGCACCGATGCTTCAGGAGTGAAGGTTTAGGTCCCCTTCCATCACCAGGCAAAAACCATGGTGAGTTCAGGTACTTTCTTGGGGCAAAGGGCATATGACATGGTTACCAGAAGAAGGAAGTTACAAACACCAGCTGTGTCCTGTGACCAGCAGAAAAGAAGAGTAGTGTTCCTTTCTTACTTTGATATGACTATATATATATTTTTTCATTCTTTTTCTTTGATTCTCATACTATCTAACATGAGATGTATTCATAATGATTAACATTACATATCAATATTTAAGTTACAGGCTATCAAACGGTGAATATGATTAAGATGAAAGAGCTATGAACATCCCCCAAAGATGAGTAAATTGACATAAAAGACCATAAATGTTTTTCAGGGAAATGGGTTATAGCATTTTTTTATGGGTTAAGCAAAAACAAGATTTCTCTCTTGTCTTTACTCAAAAGTTAAACATGGTTAAAAAGAGGAGCATGTGGGTGTCACGTGGTCAAGGTGTTGACTGTGCTGGATTGCTCCATCACCAACTTCTTTAAGCAGAGAACTGCTTTTCCTGGAATTCTCTCCCCTCACGATGATTCCAGGCTAGAATTGGCCAGAGGAGGAGCTGAAAGAGAAGCAGTAACAAGGCTGTTCACAGGTGGAGGAGGTGACAGACTGATCAGAGGTGCTGGGGTGTCCCTGCTTGGTCCCACTCTCCTCTGCCTCGGGTCACGTTCTCCCTGACCGGTGGCCCGGCTGGCCACAGCAGCCCCAGGTCCACCACCAGAGGCTTGGCCACGGAACCACAGTAGCTGCTCAGAGGTAACAGCTTCCCAGAATGTCTCTGTGTTCTGTCCCTTCACATCCTCGCTTTGGCGCTGGACGTGGTCGGCTCCTCCGCTTTCCTTCCCAGACTCCGCCCACCCCAGTGCTGCAGGGTGAGCGGTCAGTGAGCCTCTCCCCATCCACCTCTCCCTTAGAGACCTCAGTGGCTCCCCCGACTGCGGAATGCCTGACCTCTGTAATCGATTCCTCATCTCCTAATACTTATAATGGCTCTGCCTCCCTGACTGAGCCCCAGGAGAATCAAAAGATTAAAAAAAAAATATGACATCACAGACAGAACAAGCCCATGAAGAAATTTTTCTACATAGGGTTGCTCCTGGGGAATAGCACTTTTCCCCACTCTCGATGCTTCTTTCCATGTAGGGGAAGCTCCTCCAGTGAAACCCTCCCGGCCTCTCTCCCCACCTGGTCAGACTTGCCATGATGAACTTGGGATAAGGAAGTAGCTCCATACAGCCCTGTCCCTCCCCTTCCTCCTGCTCCTGGGAGTGAGCCCGCCGGCCGAGAGTGCACTGTAAGCTTGCGCTAAGTTTGATGGGGCAGATCTCTGCGGTGGGCTGGCTCTGCCTGCGGTGGGGTGGGTGTGTCCTCTAGATCCCAGATTATGAGAACCACTTGTCACGTTCCCTAGCCTCATTGGAACAAAGATCATATTTTAGGCTTCGTCTGTCCTATTTCTGTACATTTCTTAACTGGTTCAGAACACAGCAAGGGAAGAGAAGTGTTCATGTTTGGGTTCCCTGAACCCCAGGATGGATGACTCAAGGAGACCTAAGGAAGCTTCCACCGGCTCGTGAAGGATGTAGTGGCAATAGAACAAAAGTCAGAGAGAAGGCAGGCAAAGGACACAGCGTGAGCCAAAAAAAAAGGATGCCGTGGGCAGGAAAAGGAAGATGAGTTTGAAGAATATAACTATGTTTTCCAAATGAAAAATAACAAGGGATGAAGTTTGACATGGGAACGACAATGAGGCAGCTGATGGAGGGTCTTGAAGACTAAATTTACGTTTTTAATAACAGTTGCTTTAATTTTTCACCAGTTATTCCACTTTCTCCTAATATTAAATTTTATGATCAGCTTCACTTTCAATTTAATGAAATAATCAATCAGCTCTTTTATACATTTCTTTCGTGGCCAATGTATGTTTTTAACTATCAAAATCAGAGGAATATTGATTTGCCAATAGTGATAAAGGCCTCATGCTCTTTTTTGTCTGTGTCTCCCAGCACCCTTAACTTTATTTGACTTCACTTGGAGTATATTTTGCAATCTTACAACATTAAAAATACTTACCATGCACATATGACTGAAACATTGCACTGTACACCAGAAATTGGCACTGACTACACTTCAATTTAAAAGAATGTAAATTTAAAAAAATAGCAACAACAAAGTGAAAAAATACTTAATCAGGAGCAGAATGCCTTTACTATACTGTAAAAATTATTTCAGGGCACTTTATCAAGAAAGACAGAGAGAGAGAGAGATAAGGTGATAGAAGCATTTTACCCTGGCTCAGTATCTGTCAGGAATGCAACCGATGAATTGTATCTCAGCGTCTGAGTTCATCTGTGTGTTATGAATCACACTGTTGGAAAATGGACTGATATTTCCCTCTGGTCTCCCTTCTGTCTGCCCCTCCCCCTCCCCCCATTGCAAATTCATTTTTGTTTCTGTTTCAGGCCTAATGAGACTGTGATCAATGTATCTGGAGCTGACCCTGCCTTCAAGTCTTCAATCATACCTTCTCTGTCTAATCCACTACACTCTCCTCTTTGTCAACTGATGGATTTATTTAGTTAAGAAAACTAAAAATACCACCACGCCTCGACTCCACAAACAGGCCTCCGGCTTGATTTTCTTCGTTTTATGAAATCTGGCCAACCAGACACTGAACATGCCTTTACAGAATCTGTCATGGGCTGATAATATTTTCTTCCTTGTGAAGACATTTCAAAGCCTGCCTCTTTCTCCTCAAGTCACTTCATTCACAGCAGAGGGGGCGGGGGTGGGGGGAGTCCTGCTAGATCACTTCCTGAGGCTAAGGTTCTGAAGTTGGATCTTGAAAGCTCTGCCCCAAGCAGTTTTTTGCATGAGTTAGTGCTCAGAGTCCCACTCTCCTTACTAAATGGAGGCTCAGTTCAGGATCAGCTGTGCCAAGGAGATGCTGGGGTAGGCCGGGCGGCCCAGAAACACTGACGTGGGGACAGGGGAGGGTTTCCTGACTGCACACCCAGGAAGACCTTTCCAGGCTGCCTTTCCTATTACTGTGGTTGTGCCAGCTTCACATTTAGTCCCAAGAGGTCTTTATGTTTGCACGTTATTTGAAGATCTGGACAGAATGTTTGACACATACAATTCCACCTGTTACTCCCCACTTTCCTGAAGATCACCTCCTTTTTTAAAAATTCTCCTTTCGGAGATGGAGACCCCAGCTTGTGACAGTTAAGTTTACTCCCTAAGTCAGTTAGCATGACAACCAAGTGAATGACTAGTTCCGGCCAGCTTTCAGCCTCCTTCCTCCTCCTGGGTCAACTTCCTCAACCTGACTTCCCACTAACCTTTGCCACAACCACAGTACCGCGCGCCCGTGCCTCCAGAATGCCATCTGCACGCCTATCACCTCATCTCTTGCTGCTTGCACCCCCATGCTCCCTCCTCTCTGGGCTACAGAGCTCTCAATACATGACAGCATCCTCCGGGCGCGGTTCATTCCCGGTTCTGAATACGTGCAAGGGACACGTGAGGATTCTATATCCCACTGAGGCATGACACGGAAGTAAGTCCAATGCCTTGGATTAATAACTACACTGGACTAATAGAGACTCACAGTATATGAGGAGGAGGAGGAGAGAAACGGCATGTAATTGCCTCTTTGCCTTTAAAAAAATTTTTTTAAAAAACTTTTTTGTAGTTTCCCCCCTTCCAGGAAAGAGGAATTCATTTTAACCTGATTTGACCTAAGTGGAATTAAGGGGACACACTGTGATTTCTTCCACTCTGTTTCTTTGTCTAATACCTTTCTTCTATCTGCACAGTTAACCTACACCCATGAACCTACAGTGTCCACCACCAGGATGATTCCAGTACCTTGTGCCATCAACCTTCTCAGGTAACTTTGCTTCAAGTCCTCTTCCCAAGGGTGGCTTGCAACTCATGGAGAAAAAACGGAAGTTTCACCTTACCAATCCAATTTAAGTGAAACAATCGCCAAAGCAGGGGATCTCAATGAAACTGATCTTCTCTCTCTTGTCATCAGTACGCTCCCTGCTTTGATAAACACTCATTTCCACTTGGAAAGGGAAAGAATCAAGGGAAGCATAATTGAATTCTGATAACCATCAGAAAATATGGTCACAGGTGTGCAGAAGTTAAGATGGTGCCAGGGACACTAAGAAAATCATTTGTGCAGCCAGCACTCTGTGTGTTATATCTGCAGATTCCTGGACAGGGGTCATGATGGAAGACACTCTGGGATCAAAAGTCATGCACATTTTCCACAAGAGTGAAATGTATCTTCCATCCGAGGGCACTTTTTGGGAACAAAGCTCTGAGAGGAATTGCTGTCTGGTAGCCGCCTCTATACTCAACCAGAAGGATGATCAAAGTTAAATGACAGAAAGGCTGAATAAGGAATAGTGGGGAGAATGGCATTTTTCACTCTTTAAATAATCAGTATTGCAAAGTTTTAATGCAACTGCAGTTCATCAAAACGGGAAGGTTTGGTACTATCTCATCCCATTTTCAAAAATCACCAAGAAGGCATATTTCCCACAAATAATGCTTTGTATCATCCTAAATACTTCCAGACGCTCCCTACTTTTATTCTGCCTATAACCCGATGAAGAAGTCAAAAAGTGCATTATTTTTGCAAGGAGGGAGAGCCTCCTGCCAAGGCAGACACAGCTGGTGAGTGACGGCATTGGATCGGCCCCCGAGGTTGTTAAACACCATCCAGAGCACCCAGCGTCACATCCGCCTGTTAGGCCACTTCCACACAGGCCAGGAGCCTCTAGGCATTTCCTGGAATCCGTGAAAATTGTATTTTTGATTGAGACCGTGCTGACTAATTGTGCTCTGAGTTCTAGCCCAAAGAATGCCATAGTTAATTTCAAAACGTAGAAGTTTCAATGTAAATGCAGCCAGCGCCTTACCTGAAAGGTGCCTGCCTTGAGTGTCTCGGAGCACCTCTTTTCAAGAGCTAAGGACGGTTTGCAGCCCGCCCGCTAAGCCTCCCAACATGCCTGTGAAAGGCCCAGTGGGCAGCTTCAACGATGCCTGGTTTACATGTAGAAAAACCGAGACACAGATGGTGAAGAATGAAGCTGAGTAAGGGATTTTCCCAGAACCACCCAGCACATCAGAGCCCAGCCACGGTGTGCCTGCACAATCTCTGCTTGACCACAGTTTCCAAGACGCTTCTCATGGCAGATGGTCATTAAAGGCTTTGGTGTGTTTCAACTGCAATACACACATAGTTTGAGAGGTTACTCCAAAATAAAGGATTCCGGGCATGGGGTTGCCGTGAGGGGTAAACGATACGCGTGGAAAGTGCCCACCCCGAGGAGCTGACAGGTAGTTTGGCCACAGGAAATGGCAACAAGGAAAGAGGCTCTGCTCGGAAGGGAATGATGCAGCTGATGCCGACAGTCGGTAGATATTTACGGAAGGAAGACATGGGAGAGCGAGAAAACGTTTTTAAATGGAAAATCTGGCTCATAATCCCTTTCCTGTGACTTGTGAGAGTCTTGTAAAATGACTTTATCTTCTGTAACGTGGGAGTTTGGTGGTCTAGATATCTTTAAAAATGTGTATTTTGGCTGCATCGTCTTTTTAAGACCGCGCTTAATATAAAAGTCAACTCCAGCTCACTGTGCAGGCTTCTTTGCCTGAATTAACCAGCAGTTACATCAACCTAACCAGTAAATTTCACGCAAACACATTCTAGCTACTGTGTTTGTTTCAATTTTAATGCCAAAAAAAAAAAAAAAACCCAGCCTTTTACAAAGTAACTAAATAGGTTTGACTGTGTTGCAATAGTTCTGAGGTGTTGATCCTAAATATTTGTTTGTTTTTTAATCCTTTTTTTGATTATCTCCAAAACCCAAACATCTCTCTTTCCTACATGCCAGATACTCTTTGATGTAGGTAGGGTGTACAAATAAGATGCTAAAAATTTTCCTTAGCAAATTAAAGAAAGATGTTGGAAAAACTTATGTAATTCACTGGCTATTTAGCTTTCTTTATGGTTAAGTTCAATCTTCTACCCCATAGTTCTAACACGGAGCCCCCAGCCACCAAGGAAGACTTGAAATGGTTGTCTGTCCTCTGGTTTGTCAAACTCAGTTGCCCTGCTCACTGTGGTACTATTAATTATGCCTACATTAAAAAGCAGTGAGCAAACACGCTTTCTCACTTAGAAGGAAGAATTGCTAAATATGGAAAAATTGAATTGCTTTTAACTTTGCCTAGGTAGCGTATACAACTATTCTTTCAATGCTTAATCCCATTATTTAATGTGTGAAAATAAATAAATAAAAATGGGCTGACAGAAGTGGCAATATAATATCCTTTAATCTGCGGTTCACAGGGCATTTAAAAATAATAATTTTGAAAGGCGCATTTGAAAACATTTGATCTTAAAAATGCATATTTTGCTTATTCTGGTGTTTGTTGATTTGAAGTCTTTGCTCTTAGCCCAGTAAATATTCAGTTTGCTTGGCACAAACTGTGCAGGAATCTAATAGAAAGCAATATTGTTGAAAATGGATATCAATTGGAAACAGAGAGCAGTGTCAACTATTCCCCACTGGGAACAGACAACAATAAAACCAGTCAAGCATTACACAGCCGAGCCTGCCAAATGTCATTAGAGTGGAGAAAAAAGGAAAGGAACATGGTAGGGAAAGAAGCACTTTGCTTTATTTTTTTCCTCCAATTTAAAAAGACAAAAAAAAAAAAAAAACAACGTGGTGAGGGGTCAGAAGAGAATATTTGGAGAATAAGAACAATAAAATTGTCCCCAAATTGTCTAAGCCAGTGTCACCATTACCTTAGCACTGACATATTCTCTTTTCCTTCCCAAAGTGATCACATTATAAAGATTTTCAAATAATTTTTTCTGTCTCTCCAGCTGATCATTTTCCCCCAATGGCTGTCTTAATCAGGTGCATTTGTAATAACAAAGTTCCCGATGTTTAAACCAGCATTACGATGTCATTCATGGCAATCCTGCTTTTATCATCATTTAATTAATTGATCTGAGTACAGATTGAAAAGAAAAGGCTTTTGTAAATGTATACTTTTTCATTGTTACCACCAAGCTTCAGTGGAGAGCCTTTAGGAAGGAAGAGGCTACAGAGAAGCTCTATTTCTGGGTGAAAAGAAATATTGGCAGGAGTTCTGAAATCTGTTAAATGATGGAGACACAGAAAAATAATTGCTGGGCAGAGGAGGTCAAACACATCACCCCCACCATCCCCACCTGAAGGCAGAACTGGGAGCCAGTGACTTAGCCCCAAAGCTTCTGTCGTATCTGTGGCATTTTCACTGATGATTTGTAAATTTTCAAACAAAGAAAAATTGTCTCCTACAGACAATGGTCAAGGCTCTGAACAGCCAGCCAAGAGCTCCCCCTAGTGAGGCTGCACACACATGAGTGTGAGATCTCCCGGTCTCCGGGCGTGCAAACACACACATACACACACACACACACAGAGTCCTACACTTGTCTCTTTAATCCCAAGTGTTGTCCAGCCCCAAATTCTTTTAAAACAACATGAAACAAAATTCCCCAAACTCTGCTGGACATTTCCTCCTGTTCACTGTTAAAACCCACACTCAGCAGCAGAGAGCCTAGTGAGGACTCCCCTAGAAGGCAACTGTCATTCTGATCATATCATTTTGAAATAGTAATAATCACATATTGGCTTCAAATCTGCATCCTCAAGTAGGTGCTATCAACGCAGAAAGTCCTCGGGGGCAGCACATTACCATGTAATTACCATAATAACTTTGTTGTGTAAACAAAAGACAGGCTTGAATATGAGAAATATATCTTATTCTGTACTGGTGTCTGTAGCTGCTACAGAAAAAAAATCTATTGTCCTCGGCCAATCTTTCATTTTCTTGCAGCATGACCGTGATTAAACACCTCTTGATACCTGCGCGCCGCTTCCTCCGTGCGTGCACCACCTTTGTATCTGTGCCTACCCATGACCGTAAGATTTTTATTACAGAACAATATACAGAGCACTTGTCCTACTCATATTTAACAGAACACTTGTCCTACTCATATTTAACAGAACTAATTTGCTATAACACCAGCGTTGCTTCTCCCAGATCAACCCTAATTCCTTCAAATACATTTTGGCTTCCTCCAAAAAGATATTTTATTGGTTTTATGAGCCTTGATGGGGCTCGGAAGGGAGCATAGATATTCTTTAGGGGAAAGAAGATAGCAAATGTAGAAATCAGATGCAGAGATGAAAGAGGTTTAATGTCTTCCTAAAAATTCTTGGAGAGCCGCCCCAACATTTTTAGTAAAATACAAATGACGGCAGGTTTGTAATTAACAGCTGTTTGTGTTAAGCATCCCGCGCTCCCTAGCCTCTGCTAATATGTATATATTTTAACTGGAGAGCCACAAGACACGCGATAATAGCTCTAAGATGCTAAAGGTGACTCCGTTCCCCGGGGAGTTTCTAACCCCAGCCTGCCCCTACTGAGATGCTATACATTTATATTCAGATCTTGAAACCCTCAGACATCAAAACGACACAGGGTAGGCTGTTCTTTCCGCCGTGTTGCTTTCATCCTCAAGCTCCTTTGAGTAAAAATCATGTGCATATGAAAAACTAAATTTAAATAAACTCATTGGCTTATAGATAGTACCACTTACCTCCCAGGAGGATGGGGACAGTTTATGCCAAAGCTTTGGTGGAACGTGCTACCATATGGACATGAACAGTAAAGGTTTGTTTTTATTATTGTATTTTTAGTGGATATTTTAACATGTTCGTTTAACATACTCAGATCTTTGCCCTCTCCATGATTCTGCCATTTTCACAAAATAAAAATAGAACAAGTAAGGGGTCTGCGGTTGGGAAATGGGGAAGATAAGATAATTAAGCCACTCAGGGGGACAAATGTGGGTGTCTTCGCTTTTAACATTTTGGGCCAAATTATTAGGGCAAAACCTTCACTTCCATAAAATGCACACCAATGATGAACAGTTCTACAATTCATTGTCTCACTGTAGGTGTGTAACTCAGCCTCCAAAGACTGACTTTCATCCCTTATAAAATGGGGTATTACAATACTCAACACCTCCCTGAATCAAAAGGAAGCCACTCTATAAAGAACTGAAATCAGATCTGATACTTTAATTAAAATTCTGCGGGCATTTCTGAAAGTGTAATTTGGCCCGATGTGTTTAAAAAAAAAAACAAACCGAAACATCAAGAAAATTAGCTAATGAATATTGTGCAGTCACTTCCCTAACATAAAACAACTCAACCATTTAAATTGCACAAATTCCAAAATGGTCTAATTTACAATACATCGTTGTTTGCTTGTTTGTTTTAGAAAGCGCTTAACCTAATAACATGGTAAGATTGTATTTTTTTAATTTCAATCTTTTATGAATTAACAAGGGACTCGTGGCTGAATTTTCCTGTGAGTTTAGCTACTACAACCTAAACACTAAACTCTGACAATGTTTGCTTCTGCTTAAATTCATTTGTTCAGAACCGGTCCTGTCAGTTTCCACTAGGTTGGAGGTTGGGAGTCTCAGGCTTTCGAGCCAGTGCTGACGGTCACTTACCGTTTGACCTTGAGCAAGCCACCGTGTCCTCGGACGCTCAGTTTCTTCATCTGTAAATTACGAGCACCGACATCTGCCCTGCTGGCCGCCTGGGGTTGCTGTGAGAATTAAATGAGGTAGCTCGTGTGGTAAGTGCTCTAAATATTGGAAAGTACCAGACAAATATATGCACTGTTATTTTGAAAAGTAATATCTTAAATTAGTCAATGACCTGTGTCATCATCTTTTAAGATTTTCTCCAATTGATTTCTATAGATGATTCTTTATTTTTCTTTTGTTCAGAAAATCATAAATGTTGAGTTGTTTATTTGCAGTGATTTATTTAAAAAAAAATCAATCCCTGGTACCACTGGGATTTTAGTTCCGTACGGTTCCGGTCACTCTTCTGTCTTCAAAATCATCCCCAGATGGTACAAGAGCACAGTCTGTATACAGAACCATCATGCGTCTTCGGTTTGGGTTCTTCTAGGCTATGAAAGGGTTGAAACTGTCCAGGGGATTTTCATTGGTGATTTTGCAAAGAGGGTCCCACTGCCACCAGACAAGTCTCTCTCTGCCATTGACTCCATTACAAACCAAGAGGAAGGGTTAACCACCAGATGTAATCCTATTTTAAAAGTGCACCCACACGGAATAGCATTCAGCAACAAAAAGAAATGAACTACTAATACACATAACAACATAAAGGAATCTCAAATACACTTACACTAAATGGAAGAAGCTAGACTCAAAAATCTACATACTATATGATTCCACTCACATGATATTCTAGAAAAGGCAGAACTATGTAACTATAGGACAGAAAACAGATCAGCAGTTGCCAGGAGCTGGGGGGTCAAAGGGAGGAGACTGACTGCAAAGGGACAGGAAGAAATTTTTGAGGGTAAGAAAATTGTGTGTATTTTGGTGTGGCAGTGATTACTCAAAAGAGGGGATGTCAGTATATGCAAACTACAGCTCAGATAAATCTGACATTAAAAAAATAAAAGAACCATGGAAAAGTCAACATGAGTTTGTTACCCTGCTTGGATTATGATTCTTCCTTTAAAATCAAATTATATTTTCATGGCAAGTCAAACTGGTTTCTGATCAGATGAAGTATTAGACACTTTGTTGAATATGGTTAAACTTTGAAATAAAGTTTCACTATATATCTACTACATCAGTGATTAATTACCAGTGTCCAAATAATGTCATTACCTTACAGTGATCACCATTTCATTTTTATTGATTCTCAGATGGGAGTAAAAGATTTCAAGTCTTAAGCGTAGTTATATCGATTTTACGTCCCCTCCATCCTCACCTAGCCCTTAGAGAACTGTTTATAACTTTGTTTTATAAGTGTTGCCCATAGGGATGGGAATATTTCCCCAGATACGGGGCTATGAGTCAAAAATTTCAGTTGGTTACCAAAGGAACTCACCTGAATTGAATTCTGAGTGAAATATGTACCCAGAAATATCTGATCAAGGGCCCAAAGAAGAGAGACTAAAAGGAATGAATCAAAGTCGCCTCTAGAAGTCTGCCAAGAATTGCAACTCCTATGCTGCACAGATGTGCTGTAAGATATTAATACTAGGAATCTTGTTTTTCTAAAGATTGGCGTGCAGCTTCCAGCTTCAGTGATTTTATTTTCTTACCCATTGAATTACATAATTTATAAAACGGGCGGAGGGCTCCGTGGGCAGCCCCTTCCTGGGACACGGCTGCTGTGGGGGCTTATGGAGGGTGCGTGTTTGAGGTGGGGGGTGGGGAGGAGAGAATGCCATCACCCAAGTCCCCACTCCATTCCTTCTGCTGTAAAACGCAGTGTAAGACAATGCGCCAACAATCCATCGCTGGAAATACAATTATTTGCAGGTGTCTCGAAGCCATTTAGGCTCATTCACTCTCCTCTTTTCCTCATTGACATTAGTTTAATCTGCGGAAATCAGATCACAATCATGCCAGACTTCTTACCTCATTAGTTTTCTATTGTCTGTGTGGAGGCACTTCTACCTCCAGGCAAGACTGGTTCTATCTGCACTCCGTTTCCATGTCTTCCCTCTCTTTAGTCTTATGAGTAAGAAATACGTTTAATTCAATAATTTAACTCCTTCTGGAACTAATCCAAAAAGATTTCCCCTGCATTAAAAAAAAAAAACAAAACTGGCGACTCTGGTATGCTAACCTGTTTTTGGTTGTTTTTTCAAACCATGCATGGAATATACATGAAATGCCCACACCTCCAGGATTTGCTCTCTAGACAAACAGTAATTCTTGACGATGGGACTTTATATTAAATATATATCATTCCACTTTTTTATTGTGTTAAATCACAGTACCGTCATTTTCTTGGTGAATTCAGTCTTGTGTCTTTTTATCACTATGATAAAAGCATTGCCTAGAATTATTTAACTATATTTGGATTGGGGTTAGGGCTCACACTCTATGTAACCAGATCCATAGGATCAAACCAGGGACATTAGTGAGAGCACGGAGCTGTTTTCTGCAAACTCTCCAATTTAAGCATTTAAGATTATAGCGATTTTTGCTTCTCCTGATGTTGCTCTATACACACAGGAGAAAAGATGCTGCAATTCCTCATCAACTAATTACACAACAAGAAAATCTCTTTCATATTTTGGCTACTACACTATTTCTAAATGATTCTGATACACACTGGAGGCTCTGGAATTTAATTTTCTGATCTGGGCTCAGGGTCAGTTAATATAGCCCTCAGAAAAAGGGGTCAATAAAGAAAATCGCCTGTAGTCATTTGAGTGACTACATATGTCAGTGTTAGCTAGGCTATTAACTTTTCAAGAAATCCAAGTTATATTTAGAGAATGCCAACGTCCATTGTTTATTTCCTCATTGAGAATCGACAGAAAGTATCTGCCTCACCAAGAGGCATCAGGCCTCCCGACCAAACAGGTTTTACTTCCTTTGGGGAAAAAGAATAGTAATAATAACCTTTGGTCGCATAAGAACATCACAATCCACGCTGTCATTCCTGATTCAGCCCATGCCAGGAACACAGGACCATTTACATATGCTCTAATCAAATATCTGGGGGCTGGGGATTCACATGGCGTATCTCTAGATGAGGATTATGTGACGTGCCTTGGACTCCAGCCAGGTTGGAGGCTCTTCGTTTTTAAAACAATAACCACCTGCTAAACGAAAGAAAGCCATTTCCTTCTTGACATCGGTTAGTTTAGGATCAGCAGAATCTTCCCGCTGCTCAGATTGAAATGTGATAGCTGCAAGGTTGAAAGCTGAAATCTCGCACTAAGCACTTCCTCGCTGCTGGCTTGTAATTTTTTTTTTCTTTTCCAAAATTACATACACAAGGCAGTTTTAGACTTCGTCATCAGATATTCTGCCTCATGGTACTGTGTGATTTGGGGTGGTTTCTTTTTCCTTCCTTCCTTTCTTTTTTTTTTTTAAACAACTAGATCTGCCCAGTCAGTGCCTTCGGGCCATACACAGGCCACACAGGACACTAGGCTCTCTCTGCTGCTGTATGACATTTGCAGAATTGTGACCAAGCAAATGAGTAAGATGAGCTCAGACGAGATAACTCTCATGAGGCCAAAAGCCCTCGACTCAGGCTGACTTACCTCATTGTCCTTTGCTGGTGGTTCAGTACTTCAGCGGTCCGTGGAGGCACGCGCGGCAGAGAGGCGTCTGGACAGGGGAGAGGCCAGGCGCACGGAGAGCACGGGGAGGGGGGAGGCTTGATCTTCGCCCCAAAGGGCTGCTTTCAGGGGGCCCAGACTTTGCAGGCTCACGCAGTGCATGAGGCTTAGCTGAGAAGTTCTGATTTGCCTGCGTGTCTTCTGGTTTCTCCCCGCGCTGAGCTGAGCTGACCTGACCACGGCATCCTCACCTTGCACCCTCATCAGTCCACGGACGTGTGGTGAGGAAGCACGTGAAAAATATCAGCTTTGTGAAATTCATAAACAAGCAGTAAAAAACGTTTTGAAAGGAATGGCGTATTTTATTTGCACCATGAGCAATTAAAATGGCATGGTATCTGCCTTTTTGTGCACCACTGCTTTAAAATGGACGACTTCTCCTCAAAATGTGTTATACGTGCACTCAACAGTTAACATCTGTATTTTTTAAAGCATAATATAGTACATTGCTTCAGCATACTGTGTTAATATACTTCCATTTCTAAAGAGTTAAATTTACAAATTTTGTCTGGTCCTTCAAAACGGAACGCTCGTTACGTATCTTTATGTGTACTATCGTCCATTGTATCAGAGTTGGTTTAGCTAAAATCAGATAATATTTTCCGTAAACACATTTAAACATAAATGTATTTTTAGGTAAATGCCAAGCGCGTGAATACACTAAAAGCCAATGAGTATGGGAAGGCATCACTGGTGAATTCTCTGCTTTGTGGAATGTCCCCTTTTCCCCATTAACATTCAGAATTTGTGTATAAAATATGACCATCTGATATGAGGATCCAAGGAAGGTCCTGTTTTCAATATGCACATTAAACATTCATGGAGAAAACATTTTTATTTCTTTGGATTAAAAACAACATCTACAGAAAGAAGTTCTAACATTGTCTTGCAACATGCCGGTGAAGCACCCTGAACCTCTGCTGATACTAAAAACTTCCCATTTTATATGGCCCCCTTGAGGGATCATTACTCTATTCGTCAGGATCCTGCAGAAAAAATAGAACCAATAGGACCGCTTTCTCCAAGGACAGAATAGAGATAAAGACAGAGAGCGAGCGTAAGGAAGCGGTTCATCATCTTGTCGGGGCTGGCACGTTCAAATCTGCAGGGCAAGCCACCAGGTTGGTGATTCAGGTAAGAGTCCATGTTGCAGTCCTGAGGCTAGAAACTCTGGCAGAATTCCTACTAGGCAGGCTGAAGGCAGAATTTCTTCTTTGGGAAGCCTCAAAAAAAAAAAAAAAAGCTGCTTTCTCTTTTAATTTTTGTTTTGTTTTGAGTTTTTTTGGTAGGGGGAGGTAATTAGGTTTATTCGTTTATTTATTCTTGGAGGATGTACTGGGGATTAAACCCAGGACCTCAATGCACGCTAACCATGTGCTCTACCACTTGAGCCACACCCTCCCTCTCCCGCCTCAACCTTTCTTCTTAAGGCCTTCAACTGACTGGATGAGCCCCACCTGCGTTACGGAAGGCAATCTGCTCTACTTAAAGCCAACTCATGCTAAATGTTAGTTACATCTTCAAAACACCTTTACAGCAACACCTAGACCAGCATTTGATCAAACAACTGCTAACCACAGTCTAGCCACGTCGACACAAGAAATTAACCATCGCAACTTATTACTATGCACTTCGCTGTGCTGATGCCCCACAGATAGGAAAGAGGAACCGCACAGATGGACAGAATGACAGGCGTCTCTCCTCTTCTTCCTTCCTATCCCAACCCCGGAGGCATCCGTGCAGAAAGAGGAAGGGGAGAGCAAAAGAGAAAGCAACCCCAGCTCTGCTCCTAGATTCAAGCTGACAAAAGAGAGCTTTGAATCAAATCAAAGACTGAAGATTAGAAACCAGTATGACTGCAACTTGATCACTAAACTGAAGCCGTGTTCATCACTGGAGGGGAATAGAAACTTGTGGAACTGGCCCAAGATGTCACTGTGTCACTGAGGTAAGTACCAAGTGGGAAAGGACAGTTCAACACAGCAGAGTGGTAACCATCTGAGAAACTACGAAATTTTACACACATTGAGAATTCAGAGGCACCCAGTCGTGTGCATATACAAAGAGCAGAGGGTGAGGACATCGTGGAGAAAAGTCGGTCAGGCTAACAGAAGCAGGGAAGCAGTGTCACTGTGAATGTAACGCAGACCTTCCAGAGGGATCGCGTGGACAGGCTTGCCGAGAGCCATGGCCAGCCTGGCCTAGACTATTTATCAGCAGCGGTCATCAAACATCCAGAGCACAGATTTCAAAATCAGGTGCATGCTGGTTTGGATCTGGCCTCTGCCCCTCTAAGCAAATTGCTTTACCTCTTCAGACGTTCGTTTCCTCCACTGTAAAATGGGAATGAGAACAGTACTTGCTGTTAAGGGCTGCTGGTAGAGGTAAATAGTGGCGTACGGTACATGGTACCCAGATAATAAATGGTACCCAAGTCATCATTCTCTTCATCGTCAGGTAGTAGAAGTTCCTCCTCCTTCTGCTAAAAGTGAAGCATCTGATAGCTTCTTAGTTCACTCTATGAAGGTTTTACATCTTAAAAGAAGATATTGACTGCATTTTACAGAACTTCCGTATCATAGCGGGCACTCTGCTAGAACCATTTCTCATCTAATTGCCACAATAACCCCATAAGGTAGACACTGTCTGCATTTTACAGATCAGAAACAGCACTGAGGCTTAGAAAGGTTAACCAACTCGCCCAAGGTCACACAGCTCATGAGAGGCAGAACCTCGCCACTCCCACAGTACCACACTGCCTCCCTGAGCTTGGACCTCATTCTTGAGAACGCGTTGGTAGTATGGAAGTGTTAACACTGAAAGAAAGTGGCTGTGTTGACAGTAAGTTTGAATTATAATAAAAAGAACTAAATGCATGATCATAAATGTATCCTTGATTTTAGGTGAGCAGATTTCAAAATGTTTGGGAAGGGTGAATGATGGATACATTACCACGGACTTTGACTCTTCGGATGGGAAGCTATAATCAAACACATGTCTGATAGTCAAGTTTAATACCATCAAAGAGTGAAACAAGAGAGGCAAGGCAATCACAGAAGTAGGTGTGGCCACAAAGGGATTTCTCTGACAAAGCTGGATTCTACAAGATCTTGATCAAAATGTGTGAGCCATCAAATTATGAAGAGGCAGCACAAACTGGAATTAATCATTCCAGGGTTCGCTTGGCTAAGTCCAGAACCAAATGAGGCTTGGGGAAGATGCCAAAGACAACAAATATGTTGCTAAACTTTTATGGGAGCGAAAAACATAAAGGAATGGACTGACCCATTGCGTGGAGTGAGTGGCACCATGCTGACAGGATGACAAAGAAAAGGTAGAAATTATTCATCATCAACTTTGCTAAGTTTTTCCCTCTAAGAAAAATAATCTTCAGTCTATAATGCTGGGGTGTTTATAGTAAATAAAGATAATCTATAGATAATTTATAGCTAATCTATAAACTCGAGTCTCCTATCCCAGATGCATTTCTGGGATAACTTGCTGACAGAATTGCAGGATTGCTACTAATAATCCAAGAGAAATCAGAAATAAAAAAAAAAAATCAAGCAATTATTTTCCCAAAATTCCAAATACGTACACCAAGGTATGTCCTGCCTCACCAGGAGCACCACGTGCTGTACGGGAGAAGCGCCAGGGGCAACAGAAATTCTTTTCATTTTTTTTTTTTGGTGGTGGGGGATAATTAGATTTATTTATGCATTTATTTTTAATGGAGGTTCTGGGAATTGAACCCAGGACCTTGTGCATCCTAGGCGTGCACTCTATCACTGAGCTGTACCCTCCCCTCTGATAACAGAAATTAAGACAAAAAAGTGAAATTAATATATCAAAATTTATCCTTTCAAGGAAAAATATGTCTCTTCTAGAGACAGGTTTAAGGAGGAGTAGATGTCGGTAGCTCTTTCCCGTAAGATGACACGCGTCCCCTTTTCAGCTGCATGCAGTTACTGCTAGAAACTGAGTCTAATGTTGAACTGGAGCCAACATTTCTACCACGCTCTCTCTCTTTACCGACCTCGGTCTGCCTTCTGGAATAGAGCGATAACTCCGTGTCCGTGAACTGAATTCACCTGCAGGCCTGTTTTGCTGTGTTTTGGTTCATTTGTTTGTTTGGTTTTAAATGCTTTTAAGTGGGTCTTACCCTCAGTCCAACCCCCAGAACACGATGCAATCGTGTGCATCACCTGCCTATTGGCTGCAGGTGTCGCTGAAGTTTGTAACCTTTCTCTGGGGCCACATAAAATAGATCAAATCCTTCTCCTTTTTACCCCCTTTCACACCCTTAAAACCTGAAGATGTTTTAAACAAGATTACACCAAAGACTGAGCCCTTTGCCATACTCTGTCAGTGACTTTCAAATGTTTTTATTCCAGCCCCCATCTCAAGGCCACCTATCCTGTGACATGTGTCACCAACCCTTTCCACAGTTCCAGAGCTTGGCAATAAAACACAATTTCGGAGGATCAAAATTTAAAAGTTAATAAACTTTTTGCTAACAGCATAATTTAATTGCTCACTGTTTGTCCCATAGAGAAAAATATAATCTTCCATATAAAATTTTCATCATGTCTCCATAGACAGCTCTGAAAAATAAAATACTTGTCTTTCAGAATTGTCATGAAATAACAGGAAAATGTCACCAATAAGGTGTCACTATGCAAGCAGATTTCTGAGGGATAGTGCATACATTTTCTTTGAGGAAAATATACAGATATTTACATTAAATTATAACACCCCTGTGCCTTAAAGTCGAGTTATTAGAAAAAGAGAGGTCAAAAATACTGCTGAAATAAATACGCATCTTACATGCTGTATAGTTAAATAAGCCACAACCAGTTAAATTGATACGAGAAAACCAAGTTAATAATAAATGATCGTTAACTAGAATAAAAACTGAAAGCCACTGCCAGCCCAGTCACACCGACGACAAGGGAGGCTTCCTGAGCTCGGAGCAGCCTGACTAGCTTCACGTTCCCTCCTGCCGGCGGCGTGGCTGTGACTCGCCGTCCCCAGCCCTGGGGAGGCACTCACGTTACCAAGTCCAGTCATCGGTCACAATTCACCTCGTGAATGAAAGGCAGCGACCCTGCATGTTATTTGTCCATGAGAGCCAAGAAACCTGGCTGATAGAGCAACCATTATCTGGAACATTCTGGCAGCAGGAAAAGAACTCTCTGGAGAGGTTTGCATCAGCAACTAAAAGCTTGCCCCAGAAATGCTGCACATCCCCTCTGCCACAGCTCGCTGGCCACAGCTGGTCACAGAGCCCCACCGACACCAGGGGGCCAAAATATATATATATACACACACACACCACTTATATATATATAAAATATATATTTATAAAAATATATACATATAAATATATAACAAATATATATAAATATATGTAACAAATACATATTATATATATATATATAGTGTGTGTGTATATATATATATATATGGGTGTGTGTGTGTGTGTGTATATATATGGGGGTGTGTGTGTATATATATATACACACCATTTTATCATGTGTCCAGAGGCAGAGATCTGGGTACAGTCAGTAAAGAGAAGTGATTTTCATATCACTAACAAGACCCTTTCAGGCGACCCTGACAGCGTGCGGTGAAGCCCACAGCTGACTTGGAGTTTTAATCAACCTCATACTGCCTCATGCAGTGTGCCTTTCTTTGGTGGCCCCGATGGGTAAGGATGACTTTGTTGTAATGCAGAGCAGGACGCTAGGGGGCCTTCCAGCATCAGACCCCTCCCCCACGCCCTCTGTCAGGGCCCCTCTCTGAAGCACCCAGATAATAGTACCTCATGTACATTTCCTGAGTTTTTCAGATGCGTAAAAACCACCACCAAAGGGAGGAACTAGAGCACGTGGCCTCCGACCTCCTGGTGCCCAGAAGCAGACAGCGTTGACCGCCCTGTTACCTCCACATCAACCAGTTAGAGAATTGCACACCAGCTGATCACGTACCCTGCGACCTGCCCCCCTTTCTTACCTGGCCTTTAAATATGCTTTGCTGAAACCCTTTGGGGAGTTTGGGGTTTTCTTCAACCTGAGTCACCCCGTCTTCCTTGCTCGGCCCTGCAATAAAACTTTCTCTGCCCCAGGTTCTGCCGTTTCAGTTTCTTTGTCCTCATAGTGCATCGGGCACACGAGCTTTTGTTCAGTAACATTGTCATCCTCTTGCTTTTGTGCAGGATAAACCAGCTCATCATCTGGAGGGCTCACAATATGCCAGTCACTGTGCGAAGCGTCCTTCAGGCACTATCTCAGTCCATCCCATCAACAGCCTTTTAAGTTGTAGTTATTTCTATATTTACAGTCATTTCCACTGCAGCTGGAAATAAGACCTAGTCTCAAGAGTTGGAAAGTTGGAGTTTTGAGAACTAATTGCACACGGATGATAGCCCAGGCTTTAGAGGAGGGAGAAGCTTGTTCAGAGAAAGTATTTAACAGAGAGCTAAAGAGAGAGAAAAACAGAAGACCAAGGATACATTTTGAAGCACAAAAGCAGGAGAAGGTGGACAGAGGGAGGCGCTGAAAGAGACAGGAAAATAACAAGTAGAAAGAACACAAGAGCAGAAAAATGTCAAGGAGGGAGTGATCTAGTGACCGACAGTTTGAAATGTTGAGATCACGATTTAAGGAGTAAATCGCGTGAGGGTTTTGAAAGGATGTTGGGTTTGGAAGTGAGAGGGTCACTGGCAACCTTGGACGGAGAAGTTTGCAGGGGAGTGGTAGGGATAGAAAACGGATGCAGGAGGATGAGGGTTTCCGAGTCCGTGAGGAAGGAGGCGATGTGTTTAGAAGTGAAAGGTTCGCTGAGCCTAGGTCCCAGTCTGACGACTCCAGGAAGAATTGTGGCACTTCCTCCGTGGACGCCAGTGAAGTGAAGCCGGGAGGTGACCAGTTCCAGACACTCAGTGGGGGCTCAGTAAATGCTACTGAATGAATGAATAAATGGATGAATGATGATTCTGAAGACTCGACAATATACCTGCTCTGTTATTCCGTGAGTTTTCTGTCTCCAGAGCAAGGCTCAGAGTTTTCCTCCATTAAGTCTGTCAAATCCTTTCTCTCTTTCCATGTTGATGACGCTCCAAAATACAGATACAGCTGGTTCTTTTTTTGTCCAAGGTGGTCCTGACGTAGACCAAGAGGGGTCAATTATAGCAGACGAACTTAACTGAGGACCTGAGGATAACAATTTAGAGAAGACCAAGTGAAAAGCAGCTATCGGATTATCACGGGACACCCCGTCCATGCCCCTCCCGGGCATCTCCGCCTGCCTCTGTTTCCACATCTGGCTCACCGCCGTTTTACAGGGAGGTGAGACTATTTCTCCCTCTCCCTTCGCCTCACCCAGGCCCATTTGGTTGGCTTTCCCTGCCGTATAGACAAAACAAACAAAAGCACAAACCAAAAATGTAACATGAAAAAAATGTGCAGTATGCTGTATATATGTATTTACGTGCAATATAATGTGTCTGTGTGGTCAAACTGTAATAATTCTACCTAATAAAACTGAAAATGGAGGAAAAAAATAAAACCACAGAGAAATTTAAAAAAAAAAAAAGGTAACATGCCAACAATCTCTTGTCTCAAGAAGACACACACTTTAATACAAAAAAAGCAGCTTAGCTCCTCACTGTCCCCAACTGTCCCTCCAGAATATGCCAGGCCTTTGCATCATCAAAAGTCTATTAAATTGCCTCCCTCCCCCAAAGAGGATGACCGTCTCCTTCCACTGAATTCAGTTGCCAGCTTCAGAATATAGACAGCAAACAGCTCCACAAAAAGACAGTCTATTGTTCTTTCTGCCGGAAGTGTGATCGGGGCTGAGGGCTGAGAGTTTCCCGGACAGGAGGGATAGAAGGGCAGCGCCAGGAAGCGGCTCAGGCAGGCAGGGCCCCGTGCTCTGGGCGGGCGGCGGGGGAAGCGCAGTCGGCGGCGGGCAGAGCTGGGAGGTGGGGTGGCGGGCCGGGTGGGGCTTCCCTGCCGCACTAAGCAGGAGGCAAGCTTTAGGTGAGAGCAGAGTTTTGCAGGGGGCAAGACGCATGCTCCGATTCATTTCATACTGTCCCTCCAGCAGCAGGAAGAGGACAGACTGGAAGGGAGACTGGTGAGGAGCGGGGCGGGCAAAGGCCGTGGGGAAGGAAGCCACACAGACAACAGGCCCAGTGTGGCCTCGGCGCGCGAGCTGGCCGCCTTGCACGGACCCCCTTCCACCTGTTTCTGCCTTTCTCAAAATTGGCTTAGACGGTGCCTGCAGAACAGAAACAGACTCACAGATGTAGTAAACGATCTTACGGTTATCACAGGAAAGAGGGTGGGAAGGGATAAATTGGGAGTTCAAGATTTGCAAATATTAACTACTGTATATAGAATAGATTTAAAAAATTAATTTCTTCAGTATAGCATTGGGAACTATATTCAATATCTTGTAGTAACCTATAATGAAATATATAATATAATGAAAAAGAATATGAGAGAATGTATGTATGTTTATATATACATATTATGACACTATGCTGTATACCAGAAATTGACACATTGTAACTGACTACACTTCATTTTAAAAATAAAAATAAAAATAAAAACTTAGAAAGTGTCCTGTGGAGCTTGTTAAAAATCTGTTTTCCTGGGGCCCACCCTACAGACTCTCATTCAGGAAAGGCTAGAGAGAGGGTTTCAGGAATCCGAATTTTAAACAAGAACTCTGGGAGTGGCTTTTGTGCAGGTGACAATTTAATACTGGTCCACATTACCCAGATCCTAACTCCCTTCCAGGAACCTCTGTGGTTCTCTGCAAAGCCTTTCCCCACAGCTCCAGTCCACACCGGCCTCACCCAGAGCTGCATCCCCTGGGGCCCTCTGTTCATGTGAGGATTCCTTACACTCCAAGGCGCGGATCCTGTTAAAATGCAGACTACACGCACAGCGAGTTCCCAAGGGACCTGATGCACCTTTCGCACTCGGAGGACGGAGCTCACTGCGTCGTACGTGCTGGCGTCGCATTACAGTGATGACCTCTTGGTTGTTCAATGTAAGCTCATCTTGCCTCCTAACCTGACTATAACTTTCCAAACGGAGACCAAGTTCTGAATGCCTCTGGAAACTCCTCCCCTCACCAGGGACTGGACAGACAGCTGGTGCTTTATAAACCCAAGTTGAACTGAATAATTCAAAGTAAAACAGCAATAAACGTCTAGATTTCAGGTAGGGAATGAAATAAATGAAAAACCTCAACCTTAATCCTTGTTACTGTTCCTAACAGGCACTTCCATGAAGCCACATTGAAGAGTCAGAGAAAGACGACTCTCCATGAGGCACTGGGGACCCAGAGTCTTAGACGTCTACCTTAGACCTAACTTAGAAAGAGAGAAGCACAGCTTTCCTAACTTAGAAAGGAGATGTGCTTTTCTAAACACTCCTGGAGCATCTTCTCAACAAGTCTACCCGCAGCGTAACTGGAGCCTAACCCCTCAGCCTACGTAATGCAGGCAAAGTACTGGGTCCACTGGCAGGTGGATCAGGTCCCAGTCTCAGAATAAGCTGTGGGTTTTTCTTTCCCTTATAGCGTCAGGGAACCGTACAGGCTCAAATGGGAATCCCAGGCTCTTAACCTGTGGCCACGTACTGATTAAGTGATACACTTGCTGGGACCTGCTTAATGCTGCCAGGCTTTTCATATTTTCAGTCAGACACAGCTATAGACGTGAACAGGAGCGTTAATGTTGTTAGGCAAGTTTGGCAAAGGCTGCTAAAACCAAAGCAACAAAGATCCAGAAGGACTTCAGAAAAAAAAAGTGGGGGAAAGTTTCTTGGCCAGGAGGAAAATGGATAGACAAGCAAGACAGAGGAGAGATGTTTTCACCATTCGAGACAGCGCTGGAGCCCAATCCAAACCGCAGCACACGATTTATCGTCCAAATTATATACTAAAACCAGAGAGTTTCTAACCTTGGCATGGCCCTTGGAGTACTTTGCTTTATACCAAAGGAGATCCTTGGATCTCCTTCTGGGAAGACATCTCAGGCATCACAGGAGAAAACTGGAATATAATACATGCCCCACCCCTGAAGACCACAGACGTCAAAATTCTAAGTTCAAGGAGAAGAGCTAGATTTTATTGCAGAAAGAATTGTCATTGCTACCTCTGTTTGAAAGACACAATTCAAGACTCTAGGAGACTACACCAGACATCACATATTCTAATATAAATGAAATGCATTTAGGTAAGATATTTTAAACTACTGTCACTAATGAAAGGATGATTTGATTTTAGCAACTGTTTATAAGATGTTGTGAGTAAATGAAGCCGTTAGTGTGCCATGAAATACTTTGTTTGACAACATCAGTTTTGCAATGAGGACTTGAAACAAGAGTTTTCCTGGGGATACACATTTTGACATAACATTAAGGTCATCTGTGTATATTCTAATATAACCATAACTGTGATAATAATTCTTTTGTGCAAATATTTCAAGCAATCTTTCCAGCAGAACATTAAAAGACTAATGTATGTGTGTGATTGCAAGTGAGTGTGTGTGAGTGAGAGGGGCTAATTCAGCAACGAGGCTAAGTCCATCAGGTTGGCTTGAGATGCTTGGGGGCTGGTGACTTGACTAGCACAATGGGTGGGGGGTGGGGAGTAGGGGCCAAAGCAAACCTTGAGTGGATAGTCAACGACCAAATGTCTCGTAGCCACCCCGCGTTCAACCCCTACTGGTGTGATGGGAATCACACGGCTAACAGTATGTTTTCACCAACACTGTTAGCAAATTCTAATGCATGCACAGCAACAAGGCAGCGGGTCTGCAGACGCAAAGTCACGTAGCTAAAGTTAACACTGTTTTACATCTAATCCAGAAAGTCTGAATTTTGAATACAAGCCACATATTTTTTAATGGCGAAATGGAGCTGTTGGGGGACCTCTGGGATGCGGGGCGGCTAGGGGAGGACTTCCTTGGTAGGCCTAGTCCTGTGCCTCTGATCAGTTGAGCAAATTTAGTCACATGCACCGCAAAGCAGAAGCCAATCTTGTACATGGCACTTTGGATAAACAGGGTTTGCCCTGGATTGAATGTTTTTAGGGCATTAGAAGGCTCCCATCCATCCTAATCAACTCTGTGTAGACATGATGCAACATCCAGTGTTGGCTCCGATCAGCTCAAGTGTCAGTCACTGAGCAAGATTCTTGCCCACAGCCCTCTGTCCTCATTTCCTCGTGGCGGAGTGCATGCGGTTCTCTCAGGACAATGCCCTGTCGTCTGCATTCTGAGCGTGCCTGCCCCTGACAGGCTTGCCCGGCTGTGGCACTGACCATATGGCTCGGCTCAGCTCCACCCTCTCTCTTAATAATTCCATCTTCCTTACTGTCCAGTTCAGACTATTTTCACAGAGGGCATTTAGTTCTGGATTCTCCCCCAGATGACCCCTTCTCACAAATGCATCCATGCCTCCAGTGTGATGCAAGATCCCTTAGCTTCCACACACGCACTGGGACGTGTCTTGCTGATTAGGGCTTATGTAGTGTATTTCTAAAGAGAATTCATTCAGAACTTCTACAAATACTGTTATCTTTAATATCCCAGCTTAAATTCCACTCTGTTCATTTCCTATATTGTTGCATTTATCTGTTTTGCATTCCTGGTTTTCTAATGCTATTGATCTTGATTCTGGCATATATTAGGATAAATTGGGTCTTTTCTCAATCTGTTATTCAAAAGAAATATTTAACATCATTTTCTCAGACTTTCCCTCTTACTTGATATTTACCCCAACAGAAATATAAACACTCATTACCATATTTGGGGAAATCCAAGATTATGAAAAGCTCTGGGAAGTCTTGAAATAAAGTAATTTTTAACATTGTTTATCATCCATGCTCCAAGACTTCCTAAATTTATTTTTTAATAGAAGTTTTTTTCATTCAATACTTTTGTCTTAGTCTGTTTGGGCTGCTGTATGCAGAATAAGTGCTAAAAAACTACAGAATTGTATTTCTCCTAGTACTGGGGGCTGAGAATTCCAAAGTCAACGTGCCAACCTGGCAGCATCGTGGTGAGGGCTCTCTTCCCGGCTCAGAGCTAGCACTTCCTCCCTGTGTCCTCACGTGGTGAAAGGGGCAAACTCTCCCGGTCCTTTTATAATGGCTCTAATCCCATTCATGAGGGCTCCCTGCCCAGGACCTAAGCAGCTCCCAAAAGCCCCACCTCCTAACACTGCCTCCCGAGGCGTTACGATTTCACAGATGAATTCGGAAGGACACAGACATTCAGAAAACAGCACCCACTAAGAGATGCACTGCCCCAGGAGGAAAAGGAAAAGAAACTATTTTCAGATACCCTGCTAGTGGGAGAAAAACGTATCCTCCACAGAGCTCCGAACGCGCTGCTTCCGGATGATGCTAAGCAGCCGGGATGAGGTAAGGACCAGCCGGAGAAGCAGAACTCCCGGGGGTCTTTGCTTCGCTCTCTGGACCCCCGCTCCTGCAGGGCAGAGCATGCCGGAGTCCCCGCACAGGTGACACTCGCAGGCCGGGTAACTGACGGCTGCGCCGTGAGAAGGGAAAGACGGCCGGTCCCCCTCGCGGCCCCCTTTCGCGTCCCGCTTCCTGCAGGTCCTCCCTGAAGACCGAGTACTTTGTTCCGTTTATAATCACCCTTTTAAATTCAACTCGACACATTACTGAAGCAACAAGCTGATCGGCCGTTGAGAGCAGAGTTCCCCTTGGTCACTGCGTTCCTACCCAATGGCCTTTCTTCAGGCCTAAAGCATGCCAAGCGCTTTCTCCTCTCAGAGGCTCCGCATATGCTGTTCCCTCGGCCTGGAACACTCTTCTCTGTGCTTTGCGTTAAGTCTCTTGCAGCTTAGCTGTCAGCCCCACCAAGAGGCTTTCCCCAATCATCCCTCGTTCTCCTATTATTCTCTGCTCTTTTCCTTCGTGGCACTAGCCCAATTTATAATTCCATGTTGATCTGCCTTCCTGTTCATTGCCTGTCTCCCCCTAAGACCCTAAGCTCCACAGGGCAAGGGCCACATGCTCTGTTACCCATCAATGTATCCCCAACAGAGCACAGTGCCCTGTGCAAAGGTGGCACTTTCAAAATAACATTCGGGTGTGGGGAGGAGCGTATAGCTCAGTGGTAGAATGTGTGCCTAGTACACACAAGGTCCCGGGTTCAATCCCCAGTATCTCCATTAATAAGTAAATAAACAAACAAACAAACAAACCTAATTACCTCCCCCAACAATTTTTTAATATTATTTTATTTTTTAAATAATACTTATTTTCAAATATTAAAATATTTTTAAATTTTTAAATAAACAAAATTAAAAAAATAATCATAGTGATCTCAAAAAGATTTTAAAAATTAAAAAGAAAAGAAAAAAGAAAAAATAACAGTTGAACAAATGAATGAAAAGTCCAGCTCTTTGCGAAGAGCAGAAGTGCCCCTTCCCGTGCTCACTTCGGCCTCTCAGAGCCTCTAAATGCTCGCCTGTTCCTCAGAAGATTCCCTCTTCTGTGGATCCCAGATAGAAATACATTCTCTAGGCTACCTCCCAGCAGGCAGCAAAATTAATTCAAGGGTTTTGCAGTCAGCTTAACACGTTGGTGTTTGAGTGCTGGCTAAATACACAGGCCGAGAATTCTCAGTGATCTAAGCTTTTTTTTTTAATTCAGAAGTGTTCCATGTCATCTCATGCCACCTCTTCCATGCACAAGGCACTTACTGCTAGTCCACGTCACACACAGTCGGCCGTGTGAAAGAGAGAAGGGGCACACGAGAATATATGGGCTCCTTTTCTGGGTAAGGAACTAGGCTGGGTGACTTGTGTATGTTGTCTCTGTCCATTCTCACGACAACCCGACGGGGTGGGTAGTATCCCATTTTATGGATGGAAAACCTGAGGCTCATCAAAAGGCAGTGTCCATAAGCAGGAAGAGCTCGAGTTCCTTCTGCTGCAGCACCAGTGTGGGAACCAGAACAGACAAGGGCACGTCAAATACTTTGTGAGAGAAGCGACGAGGATGAAGGCTGCAGTTGGTTTCAAGTCCTTCAGATATTACTTTGGAATTAAAATAAACTCCTTTTGATCAGGTACATCTCAGACTTAATAAATCCCATTCTAAGATAGAAATTTTTTTCATAGCTTCACACCTGACACCAAGATGTGCTTTACAAGTGGTTCAGTGTGTTAGTGTCTCTTCTCCTCCCCCAAAGTTATGTATTTGATGATGTTACAATCAAGGGTGACCTGGAATCAAAGAAATGTGGTTTAACAGCTCCACTGATGGGGCTAAGTTAAAGAGATCCACAAATGTTTTCCATCTGCTCCTAATATTTAAAATAAAATTACCATCAATAAAGTATTTACTATACACCCAGACATTATACTGAGTGATTTTTTTGGAGCCATCTTATTCAATTGTCATCCAAATACTACTGCAGAGTAGGTACTTACATTAGTCCTTATTTTATGAAGAGTGAAACTGACACTCAGGTTACTTAACAAGCCCCAAACTGCATGGCTATTAAACGACAAAGCTGAGATTCAAAGGCAGGTCCATTCAAGCCCCGAGATGTTTTTTTTAATCACAATAACACACTAGCTCCTGGCCCAGCAACACAGAGTTTGAGGCTTTCCACACTCAGTGGGACACAGGGCGACAGTGGTTAAGTTTCTGTCTAACAAGGTGTTTGTTAGCATGAGCAGCACGAAGGCACAGAGCGCATCATGCAGGGAGGGACAGCACGCCCCCCACTGCCGCACGACTGGTCTGTAATCCTCGGTGCCAGGGCGGCTGCCAGCACCAGGATTACATGCAGCCCTCACGGCAGAGGTGGGCCTCCTGTCACCCCACAAAACACCAACAGCGCCAGGTAATACGGCATCAGAGTCCCGCACGGACCCTGCACCTACCCCTTCAGACTTCCCCAGGGTCCGAGTGTCCATAGTACGTGGAAAGCAGCTGGAAGCTCAGCCAGCCCAGAGTCCACAGGGCTCGTGCGTAATCTGATTTGCCCGGGGAGGCTGTGTGCTGTGATTTTTCATTTTAACGCAGGATCCTCTAACAGGCACTCATTTGATACTCATTTCACTCGTCACAAACTCCACACCCCAGGAGACAGCCTGCAGGGCCTTGGAGCTGCTGTTGACTTCTCCCCGGCAGACAGGAAGGCGGTGGCAGGGAGGGAGGTGAGTACGAAAGTGGGTTCTTGAGCCCGGCTGCTGGCTTGGAATCCCTGGTTCTGCTACTTGGCAGCTGCCGATGTGGGCGACCGCTAACTTTACCCGTTCCTCAGTTTCCTCATTTATAAAATATCGGCTAATATTGGGTCCTACCTTTTATTAATATCATTAGTTATCACAATATCATCACAGGGCTAGTATGAAGAATTAACGAGAGGATGGATGTCATGTGGTTAGTGCAACGCCAGGCGCAAAGCACCAGGAGGTGCTGCAGACAGGTAAACGCTCAGGTGCTCGATGGACTGTGTTTCATATTCTCTGCTCATATACAGTCATCCTTGTAAAGCCCTAAATTAAAAGAACACTTTGAGGTCTTCAGGGAGAGAGAGCTGAGCCGGGTCTTGACCCAAATGGCATTTAGAGTCACTGACAAAGTAAGCAACGTCCTGTTAGAACTGATCCTCTACCCGGTTGGCTACGCCAGCTCTGCGCTGCGCAATGATATGTATTTGGGATTTATCTAAAGCAGAGGTCAGAAATTAACAATCTGTTGCAAACCTTAACTACTATGCGCAAAAAGTTTCTTCTGTATAGAACAAGGAGCTATATTCAATATCTTGTAGTAACCTATAATGAAAAAGAATATGAAAACGAATATATATATGTATGTGTATGTATGACTGAAACATTATGCTGCACACCAGAAATTAACACATTATAAACTGAATAGACTTCAATAAAAAAAGTTTAAAAAAAAAGAAATTAACAATCTGCAGTCATGTAAATAGGCCAAGTACAGGAACAATATAAAATAACATAGAACAAGAAAAAACAATAGAATGTAAGGAAGACAATAAATGAGTGTCAAGATGAGTGGCAAATATACTAATTCTGAGACCCAAGAGACAATACGAAGCGTCCTGCCCAGGAGTGGACGGAACTGGGGAGTCCAGCCTCTGTCTACGGAGCTGGCGGTCACTCAGCCCCAACTAACAGAAATGCAGATCTGCTGCCACCAAAATTTCCTATTTTTCAAGCAAAAGCAAAAATCTAGATTTTCATGTGAAATGTCTTGATTTATAAATATCAGCAATGAAGTTCAAATTATTTTTAAAACTCTCTCCAAACCAAACAAAATCAGACTAATACCTATATGCTTCTGGTTTGCACTTCCCGCACATGACAACACTGCCGGGGAACTTCTGCTCTGGCAGCAGCCTTTTGTTAACTCTGAATGTTGACCCGTTTGTTTGGAAAGGCTATGGAGGAAAGAGGGGGTGAGAGGGGAGGATGGCCCACCCCGTGGCCTCAGCCTAACCACAACACATAAATAATCCAAGAGTCTCACAGGGGGCACGAGGGGGTCCTCAGACCACCCCTCCCTCCAGCTTCCCCATCCCACCAGGCTGCAGGGGTTTTCTACACCCTGGAAGTAACGGGGAAGAGAGGGTTAAAGTGCTGCAGAGGAAAGGAGGGGGGTCTCCGGGCAGGTCAGAGAACTGGCTCCCCCACCCCAGCCTGGCGCCTCAGTCATTGTCAGCTGGCCCTGAGCACTCACGTTCTGTGCTGGGTTTCACCTCCTGCTCTAAAAGGGACGGTGTCAGGCAGAAGGCGGCTGAGATCTGGTCAAACATCCGGCATCTCTAAGCAAGTTACCAAGAAGGCCGGCAGAGGACAGGAAACTTAGCGGGGCTTCCCTGAGGTGGGAAAGGGCAGCATCACCTGGCGTGCGGGTGGGAAGGAGAGTGTGGGAGGTTGCAGCTTCCAGGCCCTGAAAGGTGTCGTCTTCATGGCATGATTTCTCCAACTGGTTAAAGTGCTCAAGTTTCCCCCTGAACCAATACGGGTACTCAGTAAACCCAAGTGTAAATTACTGTCTACCCGTGTGTTGAATTAATCGCGCTCTCGCTCCCTTCCATCAGCCACAGCGCTTGATCTTCCCAAGGCGTGGCTTGCTTTCAAGTTTGCTACCAGCATCCATTCCACGTAGGAACTTGCTCTGTTGACATTCGGGAGAGTCACCATCCACAGCAGATGATCTGCCTAACGACATCTGTGCTGAATCCCCAGCTCTCTTATTTTATCCCTTTTGTGGGTAAAAACCATTTGAAGCGTGAACACTTCATCAGCTCTCGGCCAAAATGAAGAGTAACAAGAGAGAGTAAATCCTTCAACATTTTATGGGAATGTGGAAGCCGGTTTGGGATTCAGGCCTATAACAGACAAACTTCTCTCGATCGATGTATGAGCTTGGGCAAGTTATGTGACACCTCTTGGGCAAAGGAGATAATAATAGTACTTACCTAGGAGAGCGGTTAAGAGGATAAGAAAATCCAATATTCAAAGAAACACCAGTGACAGTAGAGGAGAATTCAGTCACCAGTCACGTGTGTACAGGTCAGTGATCAAGGGCTCCCCGTGTGGCCAGTGAGCAAGTGCAACATTTTACACGTCTTATGTCATTCTCACAACAGCCCTACGAGTTAGGGATTAGTGATTCTCATCTTAAAGAAAAAAGGCGAGGTTTGGAGAAATTTCCATTTTAACCGTGGGAAGCCACAGCTTAGCAAAGTCAGGGGACCTTCCTGAGGTCATACGGCTAATACCTAGGGAGGTCAGCCTTTGACCCCAGGCAGCTGGACTCCAGCGCCCATGTATTCGGTGGGTGCATCGAATGTAGGACTTGATGGACAGAAAGTGTCACTTCGCTTGGAGCAGCTGCAGAAAGAGTGGTTTTAAATACGAAACCATGCAGGATGCTGGAAGTGAAGAGACTCGGTGCCCAGACGCAGGGCAGGTCGTGAGGAACCAGGACAAGATGGGGCCAACGCTCAGGGGTAAGGTCAGCCTTAAGCAGAGAGAACCAGGGGAAGGACCAAGCCACAAAGCTGGAGCGTGATGAAGCCTGGAAGGCTGGCCAGGGTGGGAGAACTCTGGGGTTGAAGCGGAGAAGCCGGAGGGCAGTGCACAGCCCCACGTGATGGGACACGACTGCACCAACCGTGGCTGATGGAAGCCAAGGCCGACCGTGGGCCTCCCAGGGCCGTCTCCACACTGTCTATGCCCTGGAATCAGGGAGCCGAAGGTCTGGGTGTCCCTGGGAACATGCAGACAATTTGGAACACGTCCCAGGAGACGCTACATTGATCCTGCTCCCCCAGCACCTTGTCTTTTTCCTTTTTCCTTACAGATCAGTCTCCTCAGTCCAGGCCTGGGCCCCGCACCGTTCCTTCCACACCCAGACTGAAAACCAGCCCTGGACCTGGAGGAAGTGAAGTCCCCCGATCCTCGCAAATACTTGAAAGACTGGCGCGCCGCTTACGTAGAGGGGATTCCCCAGCTGAGGGGTAAATAAAGAATCATTGGTAACAACTATTTTGAAAAATCTCCCCTTTCACGGGAAGGAAACCTGGGCCAGCTCCTGCTAACATAGGAAGTGGGCCCAGATCCTGTTCTTTAAAAAAGAAAAAAGAAAAAGAAGACCAAGTATAAAATTGTGCTTCAAACCCCCTGATTTACCTCTTTTAACTTAACACTCGAGTTAAGCAGGAGGCTGCAGGAGACTGTGTTATTACTAAATTATGCTTTTATTTTCCTTTGATGTGCCTGACGTGGCTTGCTTGCACATATTGGGGTATTTAGTAAATGAACCCTGGGCCCTAGTTATTTATTTATTTACCAATTTCCCTGGCATTATCAAAAGCGAGGAGCAGCTGTGATTTCCCCAGTTCAAGCATGCAGCTGAATGTTTAAAAGGCCTGCCTTGCCCAGGCCCCTGCACGCTGTGGAATTACGTTCACTAATGCATAAAAAGGGAGGAAGGATGTCGGAGCAAAACCTGGGCTTCCAGCTGCGGGAGGGTATGTTCTCTGAAACCTTGGGTTTCCAGCAGACTGCTTACCGAGAAGCAAAGTGGAAAAGCCAGCTGACTGCGGCCTTTTGGAGTCCTGGAGCCAGAAGAGTCTCCTCGCTAAGTCAGAGGGAAGAGCAAAGGGGGTGCCCACCTCCCAGCTTCCACCCTAGGGTCTATGCCTTCTGATTCAGGCGACACTCCCTGAAACGAGCTTCCCTGAACCGGCCCAGGGCTGGTGTCCAGGAGGGAGGCACTAATGTAGGCATGCTGACGGGTAAAATACGGACACACTCAACCGGTGGATAATTCACGCCTTCTCCGAGCCCCACAAGGACCTGTAAGTCCCCATCCCTTTCTCCTGGAACCACCTGGAACAAGTCAGCAGCTTGAGGGCACCATGGCCCTGGCACCACGGAATGCCGCCAGCACACTGCTCAGTGGCAAGGCTGCTTTCTGGTTGCTTGGTGTCGGTGCCAATCAGATTTGTTAAATACTTTTATCATTACTTTATGGGTCTCACTTTGTACTACCTACAGGACTCCAAGGCAAATGTAGCTTTTCCCAAATCCCTCTCTAAAGCGAAGAGAATTAGAGAAATATTCCTGTGTGGTTAAGTTGTCCTTGTTGTATTCATTATCTATGGGTGTGTAACAAAATGCCCAAATATAATGGCTTAAAGCAACACATTACCTCATGGTTTCCCCAAGTGGGGACTCTAGGGAAGGCTTTGCTGGATCTTCTAGCTCAGAGCCTTTCACGTGCTTTGATCAAGGTGCCAGCTGGGCTACAGGCATCTCAAGGTTCAAGAGGAGACGGATCTGCCTCCAAGTTCACATGGTTGGCAAGATTCAGTTTCTCATGGAGTTTGGTACGAGGGCCTCAGCTCTTCCCTGGCTGCCGGCCAGAGGCCACCCTCAGTTCCTTGCCACGTGGGTCTCTCCATAGGGCAGCCCACAACATGGCAGCTGGCTTCATCAGAGAGAGAGGGAGGGGAGGGCAGGAGGAGGGAGAGAGGCAGGGGGATCAGTTAGTTCAAATCCCCCTCCAGCAGGAAACAAATGATTTATTGCCCATCATATGGACCACCAAATAGTACCTCCTACAGATCACATCTAACTTGTGAATGAATCAGATTCCAGATACAATAGGAAAAAAAAAAAAAAGCTTCTTAATCTATCCTGAAAATTGTCACTTTCTCATCAGGCCAGGGACATGAGAGCATTGGGGCTTCTTCACTTAGAGCAGACAAGGAGCTGTCATCAGAGCTGGTAATGGGGAAACAGTGGGCTACTTTTAGAAACACATTTGTTTCTGCTGCAAAGAGCTTTTCACAGAACTTTCTTCTCCCCTGCATTCCATCCCCCGCCCTGCTGCTCCCTCACCGGCGGAGCCCAAGTACACATTATCCCCACTTCATGCACTGCCCCCTGCCATCCCAGGGAGCGAGAAATTGGAAATGAAACACAGTATATGCAGATTGGTTTTAATCACCTGGAACAGATGGTGCAGAAAGCGGCAGGTAAGTGCAAATTCGAATTTCCTTTGGATGTTTCTTCAAATGCAGAAACAACAAAGAAATTAAATGGACTGTCAAATGTCAGTGTCGGTGCTGGCTTTGAACAGCCATGTCTATACATAACCCTACCCCTATCGAAATCTATTTTCTCCTCACTTCTCTGTTAATTAACTAACACTTGATGAGCTCAGTGCAAGAAGATTCACATGGAAACAAAGCAGGCGCGTTTTACTCCTTGGCTGTGGGAGAATGGAAGGCAGCCCAGTAAATGCATGTGAGCCCAGCTCACCTGAGCTCTGCACTATAACAGGTAATTGCAATAAATCATCCTTTGCCCCATGATCCCAGCCTAGTGAAGATTAATGGCAGTAGACACTAAAGCTGCCAACTTGGAAGATTTCCGTGGTGGTGGAGAGGAGGCTATGTGTGAGGAATGTGTGATAAAATGCTACACTGGGACCATAATAAACGGGCTGGAAGGGAGCCGAGGTCCTCCTCCGTAATGCAGAGACATTAAGACCTGTCTGATTGTGATGACAGACAGGTATTTGACGGAGCACACTGGCAGCTATACAAAAAAAAAAAATAGCTAAAAGCTAATGTCAAGATGTGATGTAGACCTGCCACCTGCCATCAGGAGTAATTATGGCTCTGACCACTTGCTTTCAGGGAGGACAGAGGAAACAATATTGTATCTGACTGTAAGGAATCAGCTACATTTGATTTGTGGCCCTGGTGGCATGACCGGCCCCACTGTCACCCTCTGTGATGAAGCAGCGAGTCGGACACTGGCCACTGTCCTCCCTGGAGTGGATCTGAGGGCCGACTTGCTTTCACTCCGTCCACCCAGGAGGAAGCCAGGAACGGGAGGAAAGGATGGTCTGAAGTCACTGACTGAATTCTGGGTACTCCAAGGCCAGACCAGGCTAGAAACAACCAGAGATGAGGACAGATGTCCGTGCGAGAGACCCTTCAGAAACCTGAGTCTCAAGGAAGCCAAGAGACCCCCAGGGCTCAGGCCAGATCTGTCTCAGCAAGTTGCGTGCTTGGAAGTTCACCTCTTGCGCGGATGGCAACACGCTCTCGGGAGTCAAGAGCATGACTGTCACCGCGCAGACTTGGAACCTTTGCACGCTCAGGAGAAGCCAAGAAGAGGGGCTGAGCAGCAGTGTCGGAAGGGCCTCTCCTAGCTTGCTGGGGCTGCCATCGCCAAGAACGGCCAACGGGGGCTTTAGCAGCAGGAACTTACTGTCATAGTCCTGGAGGCTAGAGGGCCGCGATCGGGGCGTCAGGCCGTGGTCCTGCGGAGGGCGGTGAGGGAAGGATCTGTTCCTGGCCTCTCTCCTCGGCCTGTAGGTGACCATCTCCTCGTGCACATGGCGCTCCCCCTGGATGTGAGTCTGTCTCCAGTTTCCTCTTTTGTGAAGGACACCAGTCTTCCTGGATTAAAGCCCACCCTGGTGACCTCCTTCTAACTTAATCTCCCCAAAGCTCTTATCTCCAAATACTGTCACACTCTAAGGCACCAGGGACGAGGATTTAAACATATGAATTTGTGGGGACACACAATCCAACCCATGACAGGCCCCGAGAGGAACCCCCTGGGCCAAGTGTGTATGGAAATTAAAAGCTCTCACTAGTCGGAGGGCAAATGACTGGGGGCTGCTACTTCAGAGGGAGGTCCAATCAGAAGGATCTGGGGGGAGGCAAAGACTGCCAGGTATGTGGGTGTGGGGTCCACAGGTGTGAGGTCACAGGCAAGGCCAAGCATGAGGCAGCACACACCACTGACAGAGTTCACGTGAAAGCAGGCAGCGGAATGAGGGGCCACTTGCTGGAAGCCACGCTTTGGGGTCCCAGGCAGCATCAGTGGACAACACAGATCTAGACACTGTACCGATGCAGGGAAGGTGGCAAGAAACCAGGACAAGATGGGGCCAACGCTCAGGGGTAAGGTCAGCCTTAAGCAGAGAGAACCAGGGGCAGGACCAAGCCACAAAGCTGGAGCGTGATGAAGCCTGGAAGGCTGGCCAGGGTGGGAGAACTCTGGGGTTGAAGCGGAGAAGCCGGAGGGCAGTGCACAGCCCCACGTGATGGGACACGACTGCACCAACCGTGGCTGATGGAAGCCAAGGCCAACCGTGGGCCTCCCAGGGCCGTCTCCACACTGTCTATGCCCTGGAATCAGGGAGCCGAAGGTCTGGGTGTCCCTGGGAACATGCAGACAATTTGGAAGACGTCCCAGGAGACGCTGCAATGATCCTGCTCCCCCAGCACATTGTCTTTTTCCTTTTTCCTTACAGATCAGTCTCCTCAGTCCAGGCCTGGGCCCCTCACCATTCCTTGCACACCCAGACTGAAAACCAGCCCTGGACCTGGAGGAAATGAAGTCTCCCCGATCCTCGCAAACACCTGAAACTCTGGCGCCTCTCTTACGTGAGGGGGGATTCCCCAGCTGAGGGGTAAATAAAGAATCATTGGTAACAACTATTTTTAAAAGTCTCCCCTTTCACAGGAAGGAAACCTGTGCCAGCTCCTGCTAACATAGGAAATGGTCCCAGACCCTATTCTTTAAAAAAGAAAAAAGAAAAAGAAGACCAAGTATAAAATTGTGCTTCAAACCCCCTGATTTGCCTCTTTCAACTTAACACTCGCTTGAGCGTCTGTACCAGACACACACACACGAAGTCATACACATGCCAGTAGTGTGTGCCTGGGACCCGGAAGAGAGTTAGGATCCGAAAAACACTTACTGAATAAATTAAAAAAAAAAAAACACAGGAAGGCATTGGTGCTTCAGAAAGGGAAAGTTGTTAGAAAATCATCTAATCTCCCCCAAAAGTTTACCTGACGTTCAGTTCTGGTACGTTTCATCAGCTCTCCTGTCCTGTTTCTCTCAGTTGTCAAAAGCCATTCACTGGCCTTTTAGCAGAGCATATTATGTTTTGGTAGAGTGTCTTGTGAGGGGAAGTTAAGTTCCGTGTTAGGAAAGGCAATAGAATTCATCACCCCAGCCTAACCTCCCTCCCAACACAGCCATCTATGCAAAATGTTCCATTTAGAGATATCCAGCCTCTACCAACCCAAACTGTTTTCATATCATGCACTCTCTCCTCTCTCTCTCTCTCTAACACATACACAAGCTTCACAAATAAGCTTTCAATGCATTTTCTGTGTATTTCTGGTCTCTTACTGTCAATGGGAATTTGTGTCTGGAATTCGGGCATCCACCGTGAATCCACAAACAGCTTACAAGTTCTCCAAGTCAGCAACTATCGAATCTGTTGCAGAAATCCTACCAGACATGCTTTCTGGAGAACAGCCAAGAGGGCTGAGAATCTGTTGTGAGTTAGCCAGACTGCTCCGCTGGGCACATCTGACTCTGCTGACATCTCAGATCGCGTGTCTCCCCACCCAGAGCTCGTGGCTCACCAGCAGGGAGGCACAGTGCAGCGCAAGCCCTGAGCTGGGCTCGAGGGTCACGGTTTCTGAGCAGAATTAGCTCACGGGCTGGGCCTCTCCTTCCTCCTTCGGGATAAGGATGATTCGGGCAGAAGCAGCCGAGAAGCATGGAAATCATTAGCGGGATAAGCTGTGCACAACCACCGAAGCATTAAGGGCTCTCAGTTAACAAAATGGCCAGCATTTCTGCCCTCCCCGAGGTCCCCAGTGTGGGACACAGGGCCAAGAGAACTCGAAGCCACCCTCCATCCAGCTCTCTTCCTCTGCAGGCCAGGAGGCTAGTTAGTGCCTGAGACTGATCTACACAGTTACTTGCAACCCAGCAAAGACTAGATCCAGACCCCCTTCGGCTTGCGCACCGACTTCACCACCACGTGCCGGCTCCTCCCTTCCTGCTGTTTTCCAGGCACCGCTTTCTGGCCTGGCTTTCCCTCTTGTCCTGGATCCCTCCCACAGCCTAATTCCAGGGTTGACAATGCCCTTGAAGTCTGGACCTTCCACGGGACCTACGTTTTCCTGCTGTTTTCTGTTTTCCTACTGTTTTCTGAGCTTCTCTGACCACTTTGTTCCATGACTTCATTTTAACATTAGTAGGGGCTGCTGTATTCATACTGGGCATATAATTAATTGATTAGTCTGTAAAAGAGGATTTATCTCTCCACTGATCTGCAGGGATAATCCGCTTTTCTCCAGGGTGGAGGGACCACTTCTCCCCAAAAGATGATCCTTCAGTGTGTACGGGGACATTTCGTTGTTGTCACGATGACTGGAGGACACTACCACCCTTTCCCAGGCGGGGCCGTGCACAGCCCAGGACAGTTCCCTGCAGCAAATCTTCCCACCCCAAAATGTTAGTAGCAGTCCACTGAGAAACACTGACGGCGCTGCCTAGCTAAGGAAGAACCCCTTCCTGCTCTCTGCTGCACGTCTCTGTCAGACTAGGGAGGCAGGATGCAATGGAAAAAGCATCAGAATCCAGGTAGAGGCCAAGGGTCTAGACATAGCTCCCCGGGTGACAAGCAGACTTAGACACATCACAGCTTTTCTGACTCTGTTTTTCCATCGTACAAGGAAGACAAGACCTCTAATTCATAGGGTAATTGTAAGGATCAAATGAAAATGTACATAGAATTGTCAGTGCAGGACTATAAAGGATGTTATTCACCAGCTTTCCAAAGAAAGAAACATAGAGAGGGGGAATGGACACAGCTTCATGGGGAGGCTGCAAGCAGAGGTTACCCCGGTGGGAGCTCAAGCACGGAGTTTTGGAAGACTTGGGAAGTGTGTGTGTGCGATTCTGGGCGTCTGGGGCCAAGGAGCAGTCGGAGAGGAAAGTGAGTCTGAGAGCCAGCTGACAGCGGGACACCAGCAAAACACTGTAACTGCGCGATGGGGCTTCCAAACCTTCAGGAAAAGTAATAGGAAAACATAGTATCGTGAGGTTGGACGCCTTGTGGAAACCTGCAGAGGGTAAATTTTGCATCAAGTCAGCTCAGAAACAGGACCTGTCCAAAGGGAGGAGAATAAAGCTCGAGGTCAGAAGAGGTATTAACCAGGAGGCCGAGCAGGTGATTCCAATCCAGTTCACCTGAATGTCGGCGGTACAGAGAAGCGGCAGCTCACAACAGGACTGCGTCGGTTCTGTTTAAATTTGAATTAAAGCTCAGCTCTCCCACCCCCCACCCCACTCTGCCATAGAGCCTCAGGCTTGTAATTGGCCAGTATTTACTGTGATCTTATCTATGGACGAAACATCCCGGTGACTAGAAAGAGTTGAAAGTGCGATCATGTCATAGGCATTGTGGCTTCTAGAATGGGCTTTGGGGCCAAATACTCCCCACATGCAAATCAACTCTGTCGTTTCCTTGCAGCCCCCTCTTGGGCGTGTCATTTTAACTCTTGGATCCTGATTATCCTCCATCAAATGGCAACAAATATAACACGTACCTCAAAGGAATGGGGTGAGGACAGAAGATAATACATGTAAATGCACAACTGTTGTTAATGACACTTAATGGGGCCCATGACTCAATAAACATCTCGAAAATTAAAAAATTAAAGTGAATCAAAACTTCCACGTGCTTGTCCCTCTCAAGTTATTTCAGCTGCTTTCAGCGGTCACACGTGATGGGATTAAGTCAGAACAGATCATGAGCCACAAAAGCTTGGTTTTATAAGCTAGGGCTGAGAGCCAGGTTTGGGGTAAGGGGGCAAGGAGAGGCTCACACTCACTCCAGTCACATGGACTGAGAATGGAAATGGGGGGGGTTCCTCCAAAGACAAGCAAAAACACATGCGCACCACACACCCACTACAGCTACCGAACCCTCTGGAGGTCTGCAACTGCGAGCAACAGCAGTAGTGCTAGGTATTCGTATTAAGGGGAAGTCGTTTTTGCTGAAACACAGGGATGTTTATTAAAGCCTGCGATTCACAAGAGAGAGTTTACAACATAACAGAAGAGGCATTATCTTTACGTATGTAAAAGATGACAAGTGTCCAAACACACCTGGTTCAAGTTCGGACTCTGACTTCTGGGCTGGATGACCTTGGGCAAACTCGAACCCGAATTTCCCTACGCCTTTTCTTGTCATCTTAAAATGGGGAAGGTGATACCAACCTCATGAGGTTCATTTAGAGGATAAATGGAACAATCCATAGAAAGTGCTCAGCACAGCGTGGGACGAACTGGAGTTACACTACGCGGGCTAACTCTCATTAGACACATTAGTATTATGATACCCATCCAAGGCAGGATGCGACAAACCTCCAATAAGTAAAAACTCCTTGTGTCCTGGGAATTAGGACAGCCAGCAGTCCCCGTGCAGTGGTGTGTCCCAGAGGACCTGACAGAGAACAGGACAGGAGCTAAGTCTGGGGCACACAGACAGAGGGACGGGGTAGAGCCCTTGTCCCCGCAGCGCCCAAGAAACTCGTGCCTGTGACTCCGGAGCCCTGTTTCTCACAGGCAGCAAGAGAGGCCACAGGTACAAGTCTTTCTTTAATCATCACCTGCAGATCAATTTAAGAGGCAGCGTGATTTTTTTTTAATGTTAATGAAAAGAGCATAACAAAATGGAATCTGAGAACCAGGCGCTGAGCTGCTGGGGCTGCTGGAGGCTGACAGCGGTGAGGGCTCAGGACAGGGTAGAGGGGAACCCCCGAGCAGACTGTCTGGTGGGGCTCAGTGCATCTTCCAAACGCCTGTCTCTCCGGGGAGGTGGAGGCCTTCAAACAGCTGCTCTGCTGCTTTGTAAACAAGTGGGGGACACACTTCTTTAACCTGGAATCCTGCAGCTGAAAAATATGTTTACCTCTCCAAGGATTTGGTTGGAAACGCTTCAAAGAGCTCTGCTTGTCCCAGAAAGCTGGGGCTCAGTGGGAAGGGACATGCTTCATCTCCGAGAACAGGGCTCTCTTTGGGCAAGAAGAGCAGTGTTTTCCAGCTTAACAGTAAATAACTTTCTGACTTGGGCAAGAGAGTGGGACCAGATTATCTCAGACGTACATGCAGTTTAGCTCATGTGCAAAGAATATGCGAGGAGAACGTTCCCACCAGAGGTGGGGCCGGCACTGGGCGGGGGAGAGGCGCGGGAAGACATTTCCCGGGCATGGCGTGATGACTGGATCATTTCCAGAGACGGCTGCCAAGGCGGGCCTCTGGGCAGCTGCAGCTTCAGCAAGGCTCCATCACTCCCTCTCCCCCACCCTCCTTCAGCCGTGTGTGCATGTGTGTGTGTGTGTATGTGTGTGTGTCTGTGTGTGTGCGTGTGTATATGTGTCTGTGTGTGTGTGTGCACGCAAGCACCAGCCAAAAACATTCATTAGCCTGCTTTTATGTTTCAGAGCTTAAAAGCCATCAAGGTAGCTGTTGCCTAGAAGCCAAGGAGCTAATTTCAAGTCCCAGCTCTGTCATTTGGCCAGGTGACCTCTGCCAGGTCATCTCACCCACTCCAAGCTTCGATCTCTTCATTTGTAAATGAAGAGGATAATGTCGGAAGCAGTTAATTCAGGGATCTGACGAAGAACCAAATTAAAATGAGTTGACACAGAGGAAGTCTTCCGCCAGCTCCTAAAGCCGTGCTCCTTCAGGCACGGACCCCAGACAGAGCAGCGCCCGGACCCCAGCTGGGAGCCTGGGGGAAATGCGGGCTCACAGGCACCCCACGAGAGGCACTGGATCAGAATCAGTATGGTGACGCCATCAAGGTAGAGGACGTGCACAGTCGAGTTTGGGAAACAAGGCTCTAAAGCATTATTTTTAAAAAATGGATTTGTACACTGGTTGCCAAGTTGAGTAAAACCCATCCACCTCTTGACTCCTGAAATTTCAGCCATGCAGTGGGCTGCCCAAGTCAGCCCTGCTTCCTCAGAGGACCAGATGTCCCCAGGAAGCAGCGTCACGTCGTCTGTCCGTTCGCAGAGATGTCCAACACAGCATGAACGGGCCTGACCCGCCCCATAATGGCATGACAGGCAGCCTGGGGTTTTTTTATAGCTAATATATTTAAAAACAAACCATCCAACCTTACTCTGGCTGGAAAGACCCTACAGGACAGGGTGGCCTTCCATCACTAACGGTACCTACCACCTGCCCCTTGCTTCCTCCACTGCCGCCACCCTGGCCTCCCTGCTGGTCTCCAGATGTGCCAGGCAGTTCCTGAAGGAGAGCCTTTGCACTGCAATTCCCTCTGTTTGGAATGCTGTTCCCTGCATAGCCACAGAGCTCAGCCCCTCGTCCCTTTGGAGTCTTTGCTCAAATGTTACCTTCTCAATGACGCCCTCCCTGGGCCTTCAATTTAAAATCCCAGCACCTCTTCTTACTCAGATTTATTTTTCTCCGTAGCATGTATCACTCTCTAGCGTGCTATATACTTTATGTATTTATTTTGCTCCATTATTTTACCCCTTTCTGCCCCCAAATGGAATCTAAATTCATAAAAGCAGGAATTGAATTTCTGTCCATTTTTTTTTCACAGCAACATTCCCAGATCTGGGAACAGTCCTAGCACACAACTGCTTGACATTTATGGAGTGGATGGATGAATATACAAGAAATGGCTTTGAACTTGGGCTCCATAATCAGAAAGACTTGGGCTTGAATGTTAGCTCTGTCAACATTAGCTGCATGACTCTTTGCAAACACTACATGTTGACAGCTCTGGTACAGTGCCTGGCACATAGGAGACTGCTCCGTATGTATCAGCTATCATTATTAAAACATAGTTATCATTATCCTGGAATACAAGTCTCATTCTCCCAAGAGAATGATTAAAAGTATCATTTATTTTAACAAACATTCAAAGAATAGACCATATCAACCAAAACAGGACTAAGGACTGTGACTCATTTCTCAGCAGTCAATTCTTTTTGCATCAGCAAGAGAGAAACAAAACAATTAAAATTTGCATGGATGAACATGATTCATGTAAATAATAATGCTCCCTATCTTCTTTTTAGAGGCAGACCAGGAAATACTGGTTTCTCTTTTATTTCCAAAAAAAATATAACATCTGACGTTGGACAAGTGAAAACTTGGGCTGAATTTCAAGGGCTTATTTTATAGCGTCATCAGACGGTGAAACTGACCAGATGGGGAAATGGCCCTCCTGGCCCACGAGTCACTCAGACTTACAGGAAGAGGAACTGGAAAGCTTCCCCTCCATGCTCAGACGCAAATATTTGTCAAATAAATGGTGAGCTTCTCATAATAGTTATTCCAAGTATTTTTCTTAGAGGTAATAATTAACTATAAAGAGATGATATTTCATTCCATTGGCTCATCCTTTTGGCTTTGAACAACACTCGTTTCCTTACCTGTAGTAAAATCACTATTTGTGTGGATAAATCACCTCACGTCTTGGAACCTCACCTTATATTCTGGAGCAGTGAATCAGGTGGCCTCTAAGGTTCCTTCTGGCTCTAACATCAGAGACTCAGTGACTTAGAGCATCTCGTTCTCTGACATCCCTCACCTTGGCTCCTTTCAATCCATCACTAAGTTCCACTGACATGACTCTAGAATATGTGTTAAATCTGTCCACCTGTGTGGTGACCACCCTGATATTTAGTCACCTAGACTAATCTGACAGCTTCCTCATAGGTCCTTCACTCTCACACCTCT
Source organism: Vicugna pacos (assembly GCF_048564905.1). Lineage (NCBI taxonomy): Eukaryota > Metazoa > Chordata > Mammalia > Artiodactyla > Camelidae > Vicugna > Vicugna pacos. The sequence continues at coordinate 4,624,805 of NC_133011.1, forward strand.
CCAACCTGTGCTCCCACAAAGCAGCCAGAGTGTCCTTTAAAATAAAAATTTGATTCTACTTATTCCTCTGCTTAAAACCCTTCAGCACTTTCCCTTTGCACTTAAAACAACATCCCAAATCCTTACTGTGGACAACAAGATGATGTACTGTCTGGCAGGGGCCTCCCTGCCTCCTCCTCGTGCCTCACTTTGTGACACCCTCCCCTCTCAGGACCAACAGGCCACACTCTGCTTCGCAGGTTCTCCGCTGCATTTCTGGTCATCACACGTGCTGCATCATCTGCATGCCACCCAGCCCAGCTCTCACCCTTCAACCCCACAACAAAGGTCTCTTCCTCAAAGAGACCTTCTTGGATTCCTTGATGTAAATGTTGTCCCTCTCAATTCTTTTACGTCATCACACTCATTGTAATCAGAAGGTATGCATCTTCTGTCTGTTTCTTTACTTATTATCTGTATCTTGTTTTAAACGTTGAGCTTCTCAAGAAAAAGGACGGTTAGGTTTGTTCATTACCATCTACTCAGCACCCAGCAGAGATCAGAGCATGCAGCTGGCCATCCACAAATCCTTGTGGAATAAATGAATGAAGTATTATCAACTCCATCTATGAAGGGAAAAGCAAGAATATCTCTTTTCCTTACCATCTAAAGTCATTTAAAATAATACACACAAAGCAATTTGAATACATCAAGAAATAAATTTCAAAATCCAAGGCATTATTTTTTGCCATTATTGTCTTAAGATAATGGTTCATAGATTATGAACAGTAATCATGGGTAAGGTTCTACCAGGAAAAATATTCTAAAGTTCTGTTTAAACATTTACAAAATAATAGATTTCAGGACCAAATAATAAACCCAGTATTAAAAGATGCGTATTCATGTTCTAATGACTCAAATACTCGGACCACACTATTACTGAACCCATGACATTAGCCAGATCATTTAGTAAATGAGTACATGCTTCATATCCATCTCGTGTAGTCTGATAATCAGGGACTGAAGTGCATACTTCCTGTTTCATTGGCATTAACAGCCAGTAGACGAGAGGAAGCTGAACTATTTGAAATGAATACCCCAAAAGGAAGCCTGCAGTAGCAGGAGCTTTGAATCTCTGTCCTAGGAGAGGAGAGCACTGTAATTATTGACAGGAAACTGAGCCACAATTCACTTTGCAGGGTTCTCTACCTCTTTTCACTCACCTTTGGTCAGGTGGGTTTTCTGAACTTCTGGAGCAATGAGGTAGTCGATGAGTAAGTTAGAAAATGTTCTTCTATCAGGTTGGGAATGTGACGTGACAAATAGAAGGGAAGAATTCCCAGCGGAGGCTTGGAGACTGAGGAAGGTGAGGAGTGGGTGGGAATCCACCCGGAAGTCAGTCTGGCTAGATGCAGGGGATGCAGCCGAAGGGCATGGCATGTCATTGAGGACGTCTCCACACCCAGGTAGCTGAGAACCAGAGACAGTGATCCCTGGCCCCAGCAACCAACGGGGAATATGGTGTGAATAAATTAGGTACAGTTTTCCTTTGGAGGAAAAGCGCTATATAATTTATGATATTGTTATTATAATCATTAGTCATCTTTGCCTGGATTTATGGAGTGACTCATCCTAAATTAAGCCTTTGGAACAATGAGAAGAGGGAAATTTATGAGACCTACAATGATTTTCTAGTCTCATAAAAGATTGTAGTACTTGATTCTTGAGATGTTGAAATATCTCTGCCTCTTAACAGAAGGCTACAGGGACCATCCTTTGATTCATCATTTGATACGTCTTTCAGGTCTCCATCCTCTTGCTCCGCTGGGACTAATAATTCAGAAAGCATTCTAACAGTCACCTTGGCTGTCAATAAATTATTTTAACTTACCTTTAGAGTGTCTGCCATTTCTCCCTTCTTCCTATGAGAATAACAATCGTTACTTTTTTAAACTCTTAATTTTTCTGTATATTCACTTAGTAATTTTGGAGCACCTGTAACACGCATCGCAATGAGCTAGATGCAGAGATGTAAGGGGAATGAGAGCCTTTCCATCCTTCAAAGAGCCTGTAATCTAGTTGAGGAATAGAACTAAGAGGACCAGATCTGAAGACTATTTTAAGGAAGAATTGTCAAGTCATAGGGACTGACTGGATAAAGAGCATGAAACAAGGCTTTCTCTCCTGACAAAATGGATGGAGAATGATCCTACTAACCAGACAGGGAGCAGATCTGGGGAGAAGAGCAACAATTCTGTTTCAGGCACACTGAGCTGAGGCTGAATAAGATATGCAGCAAGAAGCCTGTATGGTCTGAAGCATCAGAAAGAGGCTAAGACTGGAAACTCACATTCAGACCTCATCCAGAGGGAAGTCCTGGGAATGGGTGAGATAATCAGTGAGAGAATATGAAACAAGAAGGGCAGAAAAGGGAGTCTGACGGTTAAAAATGTAGAAGTTACAACAAGGTCCTACTGTACAGCACAGGGAACTATATTCAATATTTTCTAGTCACCAATAATGAAAAAGCATATACATATGCTAAATCAACCATTTTTCAATAAAAATTTTGCGTTAAAGAAAAAAATTTAAATGAAGGAAGGAAAGAGATAAACAGGATCAGAAGGACTGACGAAAACAAAGGAAAGGAAAAGACAGAAAGCGGCAGAGAGGCAAGAGAGGAGGAGGGATCTTGATGGGAAGCACAGACTGGAAGCGTTTCCCTTCGAAAAGGGCTTCCCTCCCTCTCTCTGAAGGAGGCAGTGAAGGGCAGACAACAGACATATTTTGAGGTAGGACACAGCAGACTTAAAAGCGGGAGAAACTGTTGATCGGAAAATGAGAAGTTGAATTAGAAGAGGTTGCCTTGCTCAGAGAAGATGACAACGAGTAGAGGAAGGAACGTGGACTTTGGAATTGACCAGACAGACTTTCAGATCCCAGCTCTTTCCTTGTTCCTATTGCTGCCTTGTCCTCTGTGTTAACGACAAGTAACAAAGAAACATTTCACAGGGTTGTTTCCAGGATTAAGAAGGAGCACGTGTGGGAAGCACCTGGCTCTGGTCTGGGTTTCAGGGGGAAGGAATGGTCAGCACAAGCTGGGTCAGAAGACAGGACAGGGCTTTTCACACTTGCGTGTGCACCAGGACCAGCAGGAGGGCCCGTCCAAGCACAGGGCTCTATGCCTCACCCAGAGTCAGTCTCTGGTTCGGTAGGTCTGGGGAGGCTCTTGAAAATCTGCATTTCTAATGACTTCCCAGGTACCCTGGATACTGTTGGTCGGGGAGCTACCCTTTGAGGACCACTGAGGCAGAGAAGTCCTCGGAGAGAAAAGACCAAAGGGGAAAGAGACTTTGATTCAATGGTACCAGAACACAGATTCCAGAAGAAGATCACATCTCTTTTTATTTTTTATTTTTTGGCTTTTTTGGGGAGGGGAGGGTAATTAGGTTTCTTTATTTGTTAGTGGAGATGGGGGATTGAGCCCAGGACCTCATGCCTGCCGAGCACATGCTCTACTACTGAGCTATACCCACCTCCCCATCACATCTCTTTTTAGAGTTCATTTTCCATTAATGTGCTGCATCATTTTGTCTCCAGAACCTTCGCCACCTGGCTCAGAAGAAGCGGGGACTCTCTTTTATTCCAGGACCCCAAGAACCAGAGCAGTACCTGAAGTTGAACAGAAACTCATCCAACTGAGTGGCTGGAGTGGTGGCGACAGAGAGAAGGGGTAGCTGAGTCGCCTGAAGAGAGAGGGAAAGGGAAGTCCAGCAGACCTCAGCGCCTCCCCAGGGGCTTTGAGCAAGGCCACCAGGAAGGTGGCAGTAGTAGTTTGGAAGCCAGGTTAAGACAGCACCACTTTTTTTAAAAAGTGAGAACTGTCAAAGTTTATATATTAGTTTAATTTTGTTCCGTCTTTTCCATATTGCCTGGCCTATGTGTTTAATATTTCACGTTTCTCTTTTTTTTTTTTCTCCCGTAAATTACTTTTTATTTTTCTTATTTTTTTCTCTGGCCCCAAACTACCTTTATTGCTAAAAATGGTAGTTTATAACACTTCGTCATAGATCAGATGATCCTGGCGCTCTCTCTTTTCCCTTTTTTGCTCCTAAGTCCTTCCCATTGTATTATTCAGTTATTCTATCCTATTGCATCCATCATTGACTACTTTTTTTTTTCAAAAATTGATTCTGCAGAAATCGAACACCCTCATTTTTCACTTCTTGGTTGGAGTTACTTAGTAGAAACTCAACTAGATTACAGCTCCTAATGCACTGATTCTCTGTCGAGTGCATGTCGCCCGGCATGTTTATAAGTTCTGAATATGGAGTCAAGTCAAACCCTATTCCTTTTCAAGATTCTCCTTTCATACATCACTTAAGAAAATTGCTCAGCCATCTAGCTTGCTTCTCCTTCATCCCTGACTCATTTCCTCACTGCTGAATGCCCCATCATCCTTTCCACATTTATATTTTTGTAAGGAAAGAGGAACGTTAACCTGACGTTTAGTTGCAGTGTCACTGAAGCTGCGTTGTGCACCTGGGGTCTGGGCACAGCAGGGGCGGGAAGATGACACTGGCCAGTACATCAGACAGGCATCAGCCCCTTTCTCTCCACAACCAGCATCAATGACACCTCGCCTGTGATCTTTTTTATCAACAAATTTTTGACATGATTCTCAGTTCCCTGAAAGATATGGTGCCTGGTCTCTTGCTTTGTGCATGGTAAACACCCAAAACCAGGAACAGATGAATGACAATGACAAATGAATGTAACGCAGACCCAACACAGCCGGCTCCTGTCTCCTTGCTTAGCAACTGCCTTCCTATTACCCACTTTGCTGGGGACATGTGAGTCGGAACTCCTCGCAGTTCCCTACACGTGCCATGCTCACTCATGCCTCCAAACCACTGTGTGGGTCACATCCTTCTCACCCACATTCTCTGACTCGCTTGGCATCTGTTTCTTCTCCATAAAGTCATCTCTGAACTGCTGCCTGGGTTGGGTAGCCCTCCTATGCATGCTGAAAAGTCTCCATTTCTTTGCTCTAAAACAGTACTTCCAGGGAGTGGGGGGCACGGGGATAGCTCAGTGGTAGAGCACATGCTTAGCATGTACGAGGTCCTGGGTTCAGTCCCCAGCACTGCCATCAAAACTAAACAAATAAATAAAACAGCATTTCCATTGTCGGTCTGCCTGTCCTACTTTTTAACTAGACTAAGGGCAACTTAAAGGCGGGGACTGTGTCTCAAGCATAACTGCAACCCCAAATCCTATCTTAATGCTCAAATGGTGCTGTTGGGAGTGAATGAGGACACGCTGGTGTCCAGGTGGAAGGCAGGGGCACCCCAGCGTGGATAGTTGCCAGGGGCACGGGGAAGACCGGAAAAGTACGGCATACAACAGAAAGAGAGTCTTTCAGATGGGACAGCATGCCAGATGCGGGGCAGTGGGAGGAGGAGGAGAGTGAAACAGGGCAGCTGGGGGCCGGGAGGATGCCATCCCCTCGGCCACAATTGACTTCAGGTGCTCGTTACTTTAACAGAGACCTACGGATTTAATTTCATTAACAGGACAATAGTAACTCTGCACCATACAGCCAATGCACTGGCATTTTTATTAGGCAAAAGTATTATTCACTGGAACAAGACAATAAATAGCCAAATCACTTTAAGAAATTCCAAATAATTCAAAGCAACATAAAGGTAGTCTAAAAATAAAATCCTAGAAGCAAAGAGGCAGGACACAGTGCCGTTTGCAATGAGGCCACTTCTCATCTTCTCTTTTGTTTACCTTACCTTCTTTCTTTCAGGCTGTGGTTCACACAGGTACTCCTGTCCCAGGCTTCTTTCCAGCTGTTAAGCAGGTGAAATTACACCTGTTAAACACCAGCGTAACATTTTCTTAAGCCTTCTAAGAACAACAGTGTCTCAACTCTTTAAATTTCAAGATTCAGTCTCTCCTCGATGGGGTAATTAGTCCCTGCCGCCAACTCCTTCTCATTCTCCTCCTCCCCACTCCTCCCCGCCTGCATTTCCTGTCTGTTCCTACCATCTGAGTTGTCTTTGCATGCAGACCTCCCCAGGCAGATCCTAGCTCTGGCCCCTGCCCACCCTGTTTTGGTGAAAGACACTCATGGCTTAATACCAGTTCTTGACCCCAACAACACCCGATATGGGCTTGAAGAACTTAAAATTTATGCCTGTCTCAAGATTCTTCTTTCTCTAGCCCCATGTAAATCCCACCTTTCCTTCCAGGTCTGGAATCCCATCTGTCACTCAGCTAACAAACCCCCCTCTTAATTCTTGGAGCTCATGTTTTCTGTGACAGTAGAAGTGCCTGTCTCTCCTACATTTTCCATGGAGAGTTCCTCAGAGCCAGCCCAGACATTCCCCTAGCTCTCGGAAACTACTTGTGTGTTATGGACGGCCTCTCTGTTTCAAGCAACAACCTCCATCCCTATTTGGAATAAATGTTTGGTGATGCTTTCGAGAATGTTCCATAAGAAATAGAATTTAGTCCGGCACAAGACAGCTGCTTCCTACCATGTAGTTTTAACCCCGTCTCTGGTTCTTTCTAGCTAGAGAGCTAAGTGGTCTGTGTTTTCTCATCTTGCTGGGTCAAATAGCCCATTACTCTTCATATAAGAAGCCTTCATGCACTCCCAGGAGCCCAGTGCATTAGGAGGTGACAGCATTCTGGGAAGCAGAAACTCGGGCCCCCACGCCTTCACCCCACACTGCACACTCCCGAGTGGGGAGCCAGCAGCCTCGGCCCACTGCAGCTGAGCAGAGAGAGGGGAGGGGCCCAGCGGAGGGTGAGGACCCGCTGCTGCGCCGGAGCCAAGCGCAGGTGCACGAGGACCAGCGTCTGCGAGGGTGATTATCCCCATCATGCAAGCTGCCGACGACTTCAGCACATTCTGCGGCAGGGAAACTGCTGAGAAAGAACACTGTCAGCAGTGTCATTTCTAACGAGGGAGAAACAATATATAAAGCAGAAAACAAAAAAAGACAAAAGCCACCCACCCACCCAGACCCTAAACATCCTAGCAGGAGTCTCCTGTCCTGACTCCCTGCGGCAGGAAGCCGCCCCAGAGGGGCCCTGATGTTAGCACTGTCTGACACTGAAGGTCAAGGGTTAGAAAAAGTAGAAGCTCTGTCATTGCCAAGCCCTGGAAATGAAGGTAGTTTTCCTTACCTACTTCCTGACTGCCTTCTTTTATTTTGCCCAGAATTTATCATAAGTATATATTTATCCAGAGAGAGTCTTGTACTGTATTCAGTTTTTATTTTCAGTTTGTTTTAATTCAGTTATTTTATGATTAAAAAAGCATCTTGGTTAAAGAGATTTTTCTAGCCTTTGCAAATGCTTTGATGTTGTGGAAACTTTTTTTTTAAATAAAATTGATAAAGTTGTAAGGATATGTAATATATATAATTATAAACACATGCATATATTGGCAACATATATATTGGCACACATATGTTGCAACATATAGTGGCATGTGGCAAATAACAAAGCAAAATGCATTCCATGGTGTAGTTGCTCCTTCTGGAAGCCCCTTCCCTTGTTAACAAATGCCCTTATATCCTGAACGTCCTCATGGAACACCCCTCTCCTTACCTGTCTTCATTGAAATCTGGTTCTCACATGAGGCCGTCCCATCCCCGGCCTCATTATCTTATGAGTAAGTTCATTTTCCTACACTCCACCTGCCTCAGAGTAGGTCAGAAAGTGGGTTTCTGTACCTTCCGTGTTCCCCCGCTTCACTCTCTGTGAGCAAAACCGTCCCATGTTCATAACACTTCAAGACACATCTTCTGCTTAAGTTTCTGCTCACATTGGGATAGAATGGTAAATGCCCCTATTCTCCAAAATTCTTATTCCTTAACAACTCTCAGTTATTCCAATTCTTGGGTATATGACCTTTGTTTTTCTTTCCTAAACATATTATTCTGTTCTTGGTCTTATAGTACTATCGTGTTTATTCTAGTAACTAAAGCATGCCCACTTTTTAGGAAAAAAAATGCCATGCTCATTGTCTATGCTAAGGCAGTTGCGTGTTTCCTGTGTGCAGCTTTCTGATTATTATTTGAATACAGTCAAAAAGAAATTGGATTTTTTGTGCATGCCTGATTCCCTTTCATGCATGCTTTTGTCAAATTTTGACACAGTAAATACAGACCTCCTCCATGCGGACCCCAATTGATTAATTAAAGGGGAGATTCATTGCAAAATTGCCAGCAGCTGTTGGCTGGAATAGAGGCTGGGGAGTCATACACCAAAAAGGCTAGCACTGGGACGGGACCATTTCTAGAGGATGTGTCTGAATTCTGTCGAGAGTGAGTTCTGCTTCCCAAACTGAGCTCTTTTTCATTCCACGAACTATTTAGACTATTTAATTTGTTTTCCATTTAAAAACAAGCAACTCACATTAAACATTTTCCCATTTTCTTCCTTCCTTTCTTCCTTCCTTCCTCTCTCTCTTTCTTTCTCTCTTTCTTTCTTCCTTTCTTTCTTTCTCTTTCTCTCTCTCCTCCTGTCCTCCTTTCTTTCTCCCCTTCCTTCACTTCTTTCTTTTCTTTCTTTCTCTTTCTTTCTTTTTTTCTCTTTCTTTCTCCTTCCTTCCTTTCCTTCCTTCCTTTCTTCCTTTCTTTTCTTTTCTTTTTCCCAGACAAAGGATAAGGAAACGCATGTCAAGACGCATTGTTCAACACCAGCCCATTTCATCAGCATCAAAAGGCACACCCAAGAAGAGCAGTTCACTTGGTACAAGACAATGGTAAAGACCACTAAGAGAGGGAAAACAAAGACGACTTCTATCTGCAAGCTCTCTGAGTCACACAATCCCATATTCCAAGTTCTGCCATCAGTCAGGAATTTGCATGGCCATGTGGAATTCCAGATCCATCCAGAAGTGTAGATAAAAGAAGCATCCAACACATATCAAGAGAAGAGGGTCTCAAAAATAAGGATTCGGCCCATAGGCATAATCAGAAGTTGTGCAGAGGCAAGAGGGGAAGCAGTCAGCGTTGGAGGGGAGCCACACAGGAGAAAGGGTGCCTAAGTGGAAACCCTTAATGAGCCATGGTGGTGGCAAGTCCTAAGGGTCCTTCCTGATCCTCTCCCAAAAGCTAAAGTTGGCATATTCTCCATCTCTACTCCACCTCTCCAGGAGCTCATAAATCTGGGCTCTGACCTAACCATGATGGAGAGTTCAGCTGGGAGAACGGGTTACCCCCCGAGCCACCGCACACAGCACCAGGGGCCACCAGTGAGTCACAGCCTGTGGGAGGTTGGAGAGCATCTGGTCAAGTTCACCTCCCGCCACCACCAATGAGTCCGACTCTGTTAGTTGAGTCTGTTTTAAATGTACCTCTCTCTCCTAAACAACATCTTTGGAACATCAGGATGTTGCATAATGACTGAGTGGATTCCAAGAACCCAGCCACACATGTAGAACTGTGAGAAACCACATGTGCGAGAGAAAAATAACCCTCAGCTTGAGTATTATTTTTCTTCTCAAAGCAGCAAATGTGTTGGACGCCAGGCTGAATATTTGCTACAGACTGAGAAGGGGTGTGGATATGCTGTGCTTATAAACATCTGCACTGGAGGGACTTGATCTATGTTTTCAAAATAATCTTAATTGCTACCATTCACTTTGTGCCTACGAAGTGGCAGGCGCCTAATAAACATTATCTCTAGTTCTCCAGTAGGGCCACAGGGTGGTTATTACTGTGCTCATTTTTTGTAACTGGAAAAACTAACCACCAAAATAACACATGACTCATCAAGGTTCCACAACTGGTGAAGAGAAAGGGTAGTTTGGGACATGACTTCTTTTGTCTTCAAAGCCTACAGTCCTTCTCCTCATGACACTTTCTTCCCTACCCATCGAGAAATGCTGAAAGTGACAAATGTTGGCTACCTGTGCTTGCTGAACTCCATTAAGTAGGCAGAGGGTAGCCAGGGGTTGTGTCAAAGGAGATATATATATATATATATATATATATATATATATATATATATATATATATATATATATATCTCCATATACATATAGAGAGAGAGGGAGGGAGAGAGAATATTAGGCTAAGATATGTGCAGAGAATTTCTAGCTAAAGTTGACTGGAATCTTCAAAGCTAATGATAAGGAAAGTCAGATCTGAGTATGCCCATTCTTTGTTTTTAAAAAAAAAACTTCTTTTGTTGAATATAGTCAGTTTACATGTTGTATCAATTTCTGGTGTACGGCATAATGTTTCAGTCATACATATGCATACATATATTCATTTTCATACTCGTTTTCATTATAGGTCACTACAAGATACTGAATACTGTTCTGTATGCTATACAGTAGAAACTTGTTTATCTATCTTATATATAGTTATCAGTATCTGCAAATCTTGAATTCCCAATTTGTCCCTTCCCCCCCTGGTAAACATGTTGGTTTTCAATGTCTGGGAGTCTATTTCTATTTTGTAAATAAGTTCATTTTTGTCTTTTTATTTTTTAGATTCCACATATAAGTGATATCACATGGTATTTTTCTTTCTCTTTCTGGCTTACATCACTTAGAATGATAATATCCAGGTCCATCCATGTTGCTGCAAATGGCGTTGTTTTATTCATTTTTATGGCTGAGTAGTACTCCATTTTGTATATATACACCACAGCTTCTTTATCCAGTCCTCTGTCGATGGGCATTTAGGTTGTTTCCATGTCCTGGCTTATTGTAAATAGTTGAATATGCCCATTCTTTCAACAATGTGCTATTAATAAGTGTTCACAATTATTAAGGCTCAGTGGTACCAAAGTGAGCCAGAGGCATCAATAAGGATTCATTTTCTTCATTGGGCTCATTGATACTCAACCACAGTGGGTAATAATTCACCAAACATTTACCAGCAGCTTCTGCTGTCCAAAAATTACCCCAGTTTACCCTTACGGAGTCTACTGAATCTTTTAAGAAAGCAGAAAATCAATAGTATCATCAACTGAAGCCAGATCACAACAGCATCTGTCAGTGGGGTCTTTCCTGCTGTCCTTCCTCTTCTTTCTCACCTTATTCCAACCCTCAAGGTCTCAGAATGACAACTGGCAGGATCCAGGGCAATAAATGAGTATGTAGAGGGAAGGAAACAGAAGCCAGGCAAAACCCTTGCCAGACATAAGCTTTGGGCCTCCAGTCTGAAGGAGGCCCATGCTCCAGTTCCACGATCCGAGGGAAAAGAGGTTACTGTTAAATGAAGGTCAGGGTTTGTATTATGATTATGACACCAGACTTGATCTATGATGGATTTATTTGATACTATGCTTGGGACTGAATGGAAGTGTAGGAAATTCTATCACCTGAAATTGATTGGAAATTAGAGATATCAAAGCGAATATAATGGAACAGGAGCCCACCACAGACACAAGACCCCTTATGTCAACACCAAAGAAAACTCAACAGGAGAATATTCCAGTCTGACTAAGAGTGGTTGGGCTCCATTTTATCTCTTGGCTAAGAGCTCCTAACCTGAGGCCCAAAGCCCCTGGAAAAGAAGAAGCAGCATTTTATGTACAAATGTACATGTGTACGTGCCTTTTTCTGGAGAGAAACTCCACAGCTCTTATGGGTCCCAAAAAAAGGTTAAAATTATTCCCAAATCATACAACCTTTGGAAGCCCAGGAAACTCTTAGACTTTGGCTTTAGGTCCGGATTGTGTCTCCTCCAGATGCAGCACTGTGGCTAGTTCCCAGCTGACTCTATACTAAAGTGGACCTGAGAGGTGGGCACAGACTGAGCCACAGCCCAGAAAGCCTTTCTGACGTGGTTCCAGGACACATGTGGTTTAGATCTGGAGAAGATGGAAATTAGCTCTGAAATTTACAGTGTGGTTTTCTAGGCCATAGAAACTGACATCTTCTAAGAATTTGGTGGCTTATTGAGGTTACCCCTGCTCTGGCTACATTTTGACTCTTTTCAGTGAATTGTGACATGCAGGTTTTTTGATCCTATGTTTTGACATAAGATACATGTAACCCAAGTGGTCTGGTTTCCTAATGCTCAGTTCCTGGCTACTGGCTTTCCAAGGCCTTGGCCTCTCCCTCGTGTCTACAGTTGGACTAGGTTATGCTTGGTCTAGCTGCTGCCTGAAAGGTAATGCTAGCCCAAAGCATCCAGTCTTAATGAAGCTAGTAGCCCAACCAAATCATAGGCGTTTTCCCCCATTTGAGGGGCTATCTGATTGTGTCCCTGGCTGCTGCAGTGTCAGCCAGCTCACAGTCCCCACAAGTGAGACCTTAGCATCTCAAGCTAGAATTTTAGAAATGTTTTCCTGGAACATCGTAGGATCTGGTTAATTTGATACACAGCAAAGTAATCGAGAAACATTAACACTCTTTTAAGAATTAAGCACAAACAGTAAACCTTAAACTGATCTATGGAGGAGATCGATTAGCTGCTGGAAACAGTATGTTACAGTCAGTTCTCAACCACCCATGTTCATCAAAAGTGACACAGACAATTGAACATGGCAGACAATTTTTAAATAATTAGTATTTGTCTTTAGAACTCTTTATTTATTTGCATCAAAGTTACCTTCCTAATAATGTTTTGCTTATATTAACATGCAAATGAGGGTGCAGCTCTCTAGCAAGCAGCGACTGATTACAGAAGGAGACGACCCCCATGCATTCGAGGTAAGAGTAGGAAGCCAAATGAGAGGTTAAAATGTTACTCTGTTTTGTGTTTTCCAAACTCAAACAGCTGAGAATGAGCGCCAAGCGTCTCAAATGTGACCTCTTCAGCAACTGCTCCCTGACCACTCAGTGCTATACCCCCGTGAGCGCCTCTCCAACCTGGGTATTTCTTCCTAACCCTTACTACACCACACATGATTCTGTGTTCAGTCTCTGTTTTCCACACTCAAGCATGAACTCCAAAGAGGCAGAACAGCATCTGTCTTGTTCCACATTTTATCTCCGTCACCTGGAAAGTTCATTGATACACAGTAGATGTTCAACGAAACCTTGGTCCATTAAATGAATAAAATCTGCATCACTCTTCTAAACTGTCTATGAAAAAATGAGAGATAATTATTTCCCATTACACAGAATATGGGATCAGGCCCCTAAGAGATAGCCTGACCTGGGATGGAAGCTCCGTGAGCGCAGGGACCCTGTCAGTCTTGCTCACTCCTGTGCCCCAGCTTGGGGTGCAGTCCTTCATGTATTGTAGATTCTCAGAAAATACAGCCAAGCCAGTAGGCCTGCCACACCCACGCACCCAAATTCTAGGTGCTTTCCCCCTACTTAAAAGGCTACCTCAATTGTGTCCCCAGCCATTGTCGCATCAACCAGCTAACAGGCACAGAAACTACTTGGGACAATGATTGAGAATAACCATGAAAACGTTGCAAGGCTCTGACTGTGACATCTTTCCCACCAAGTTGCGGAGAGGCAAAAGCAAGATGTGACAGTTTGAATTTTTGAGAAGGCTGGTAGGTCTGAGAGCTCACGAAGCATTGCCCAACCGGGGACAGAACCCAGACTCCTGATCTTTATTTCAATGCTGAATTCATTAGCTCTCTGTCTCTGTCTCTCTGTCTCCAGTTGCCCTAATCTATACTCGTCTATACATCAGCCATCTTCCTTGGGTGCATCAGGACCTCAGGATCTGTGCAGCCAATCTATCAAAGTATTATTTTTTTAGTTTTGATTTTTTTGTTACTGTCACACCCTGACGTTCCCTCACATACAGTGCTTAGAGTGGTCACCTTGCCATTAGAACAGGGTGGCCAGTGATATGCAACATATTTCCATTCTGAGATCCAGAGATGAAGGAAAGGGAGGGGAACCTGAAGACAAGTCAATAAAGGGCCCGTAACACAGTTTAGACAGTGAAATAAATGCACGTGAAACCTCCATCTGTCCCAGCAACCACGGAGCCCACCTAGTGCAGTGTCCCCATTTTACAAATAAAGGAAACGGAGGCCCAGAGAGATAAAATGGCCGTAAAATCCCAAGAGTCACGTGGGTAACAAGGGAGACGTTTTCTCTCTGTGCCTACACTCTAACTTGGCAGCTGGCTCCTTCCCCTCTGCGTGTAAATGGACAACATTCTACATGGTATTGAAAAAGTAAAGTACAGAAAGATGAACGCCTTGACCTAGCTTCTTCCTCCAGCAACTGTCTTTTGTATCCTAACCAAACTTCTAGAAATAGCATTCAGCACTTACTAAGACTTTATTTTCTCCCCTCAATTCCTATTCAGAATCTCCCTGTCCTCTCACTTCTTGTCCAGCTGCTAAGAGGTTCACTCCAGATTCCAGCATTTAACTCATTCCTTCTCCTCCAGGACATCTGAGTTCACTTTTCCTCTTGGCGGGTTTGCCAAAACCCTGAGAAACAATCCTAACTATCTTTCCATTAAGTAGCATAATATTTATTACTTTTAACCTAAAGGACTCTTGTTTCAAGAGGAATACAATTTCACATTCGGGCAGATGGGGCCCAGTGGACAAAGGACTCGGTAGACTGGTGGAGTTTCGATTCAATCATCTTCTTCTTCGCTATGTCTGAATAGGCCTATCCGCCTGCCATATGCAGCCAAGAAAAGTAAGTGCCTTAGTGATGAGTTGGCATGTGGATTTTGGATTTTCATCCCCAAAATAAACAACAATTTCTGTATTCAATTCCATTTTTTAACTTTTGGAGAATAGGCCGGATGTCAGTCAAAATGAATCCTGACCAATAACTCAAGACATTCAAATCATGTGACATCCTTGCTCTATCGACTGTTGTGAGGTTGGTAAGGAATGGACAGGTCAGTTCTTGACTGGAAAAGCCTGGGCTTTGCTGCTGGTATTGCCACAATCACCAGCATCCTAAGGGACATGGAGATAAAGGAATGTCTCAGCCTGGGTTCCACTGGAAACAGAGCCTGGTCTAGTGTGCTTTATTTCAAAAGTGGAGTCCCGAGGCAGTGAGAGGTAAAGAGAGGGAAGGGTGACAGGGCAGGTTTGGGAAGCCACAGCATGTCATTGCACTGACCACTGTTTTGTCCTGAGCTGCAAACACACACAGCTGGTGGCTTAGCAGATGCAGCCACTCAGCCGCCTGGGATGTCTCCAGACAGGCTGTTCAGAGAAGCTGTTCAAAGCCATCCCTTCATGGAGGAAGGAGAGGAAATTGATCCCTTCGGCTCCTTTGCACCTACAGTCCCCCCAGGTTCACCACACAGGGAGCTCCTTCCCCCGGATTCCAAGTCAGGGCACCCAGCTCCCCGGACGGCTGCTGAAGGAGCCCATCGCAGTACTGCCAGGTCCTCCCGCATCCGAGCCTGGAGGTGGCCGGGGTAGCCAGAGACCCCGGGAGGGCAGCCGGCCAGCCTCAGGTGGTGAAACCACACAGGCCCACAGAGGCCAGTCAGTCTCACATAGCAGCTGAGGGACTAGCAAGCAAGTGAGGATTTGAGACTCTGATGAGGGATGTAAGATTGTTATACACCAGGAGGTGGTATTAAAAATCATATCCAAAGCATAGAAATAGATACTCCTTCTTCAGCTTTTGCCAAATACCTCTTTGTACTTAGAGCCTGGACTGTGTCCCTAATGACAAAAGTAGGGTAGACTTGCCAACCTAGGCATTCCAAAGGCTCCAGCCAAATCACATGTTCTGCATCGGTGTGAGAGAGTGTTTGGGTGTATTCTAAACCCTTGAAAAGATCTTGTGATCTGCTGTGAAGGCCACCAGTGAGCTCCAAAGCACCAGACCCAATGAGCACCCTTCAGTGGATACTTAGCTTGATTTTTTGTTTACAATATTTCATGCAGCTGAACATTTTTTCAATATAAAACTTTTTCCTCCCTTGGATTCCAAACGCGGATCTCTTCTGATTCTTCTCTTTCTTTTTAATCTCCATTTGAGGGTACTTTTCTTCTGCTGACCTGATGACAGCTGGCCTTCCTGGTCTCCTTTCTCAACCTGATGCTCTTTTCGGTCTATGTGTTCTTCCTGGGGAAACTCACCTGCATCGCTGCCCAAAACAGCTGGGATTCCCACGCTCTAGACTGTGAATAAGACACAATTCTGGCCCCCACTAGAGAAGAAAACAAAAGATATCAATTTCTATGGTAAAATGTAGGAAATGCTACGCTAGAAGGTGCTGTGGTAGTGTTTGCACACGGAGCACACTCAGCCTGAAAAAGAATTTGCTTAAACTGATTCTGAAAGGATAAGAAGGAATTATTTTGAAAGATGAAAAGAGTGAGAAAATTCCAGGAAAAAAATTCCCCCAAAATCAGGGGTCCAAGAGAAGCACAAGCAATGAATCTGAAAGGAGAGCATGAATAACCCTTCAGGGACACGACTGGAGAGGCAGGTGGGGAAGGTCATCAAGGCCTCACAGGCCAGGCCACAGCATCTGGACACCATCCCGATGGCGGGACCAAAGCACTGTCACCTTTCCGTTTTCTAAATATTTCCTTTTGAAGACTGTGAGGAAGCAACCAGGACAGAGACCAGCTAGGAGATGTTGCCATTCATTACCCGAGTAAGACACTCTAAGCCTCTGAGAGTTTGACAAAAATGCTTGGTTTTCCCATTAAAGTAACTTGCACAGGGTAAATCCTGAGCTAATTCTGATACTTTTGTCTAGATGTGTATTTCTTTTCACTTAGAGGACCCTCCATTTCTTTGGACTTTAGAGGACAGGGCTGCTATTTTATGAAGCCTGTATGAAGTCAGAGTTTCCTAAAAACATATCCATATATAACCTACTTAAACTCAAGAGGCCAAAAAATGCACTCGTTAGAAGATAAATTAATTGGTTGAACTAACATCATAATTGAATTGATAAATTAATTGATAAATTGATTGATAAATTAATTGGTTAAACTAACATCCTAAATTGAATTGACTGAGGAGACCTCAGTCTGAGAAGATCAAGAGGATTCATCTCTTTTGAGGGAAGCCTGAGGAATCCCAAATCAAAGGTATGGCTGAAAAGAAAGAAAAAAACAGAAAGAGAGAGCAAGAAAGAGAACAGATATTAGGGACTAAAAACAGACTCTGACTTCAATAAGGGGCAAAGTGACACATTCCAGATTGTCCCAGAAAGAAAAAAAAATAATAATCATCTGTTTAAGCCTCAATAATGTTATGAATAGGCACTGCTGTGTATCTTTATCCAGCCACTTTGGCAAGACATAGACATATTTATTCTAACTTGGTGGTAAAATCTATCTACTGCGTCAAATTTTAAGGTTGTGAAAAGTCCCATTCCTCTCTCGTTGTTAACTTACATCTATCCTGGGTTTGTGTCTGGCTTTTTTTGCTGGTTTTTGTGTGTTTGTTTCTCACGGTTTCTTCGTCTATTTACCACAGTTAATACACTCTTGACAGAGAAGCGTCCTTACTACTCTCATCCCATCTTAGTACTTGCTTCCTTCCAACCCCTTCCTCTTCCAATGTCTCACCTGCCCTCCTCTGGCCAAAGCCAAAACGGTGGACAGGCGGCAAGCAGAGAGGAAGCAAAGAGAGATACTGTGGTAAGTATGTGGACAGAAATGGTTCCTATCTTTCCTCACGCATTTGGAACTTAGAACCCCTCGCTCCATCTTTTTGGTCACCGCCCGGTGTGTCTGTGGCCTTGTATGTGCAGAATGAGACATGGAGGGAGGGTGAGCTAGACTGTGTTCTACATGGCACTCTGTCCTTTCTTTGGTATGTAAGAACCGTGCGAGTTGAAGGTTTCTGTATTAGCTTCCTGTGGCTGCTATTAAGTAATAAAGGATCACAAACTTGGTACTTAGAACAATAAAAATCATTTTCCCACAGTTTACAGGCCAGAGGTCAAAATTGAGGTGTGCGGCCTTTCTCAGTTCCCGGGGCTGCATGGCTGTGTCATTCCAATCTCTTCTATGTCTTCACACTGCCTCAGCCTCAGTGTCTTGTCTTCTGTCTCTCGTCTCCTTCTGCCTTTCTCTCACAGGGACGTCTGTCTTTTGGACTTAAGGCCCCACCCACATAATCCAGGGTGATCTCTTCATCTCAGGGTCCTTGACTGACTTACATCTCCAGTGATGCTTTTTCCAGATAAGATAACACCCCCAGATTTCAGGAATTAGGAAGTGAGCAGGTCTTTTTGGAGGCCACCATTGGCAGCACTACAATATCCACAGAAATTAGAGGTAACTTTCATGATGTCTATCAGAGCTCTGCCTCAAAGAATCAACCACTCTCCCAACTAATGCCCACAAATATTGTAACTGAGCAGGACCCTGTTGTCATCAGTGACCATCTGATAGCTGTAATGGCGTTTGTAACTGCCTAACTGGGTAACTGTTTAAAGGTTTTTTTTTTTCTTTTTTCTTCCTCTCTTGCTGACCAGGGTTAGGCTGGAGAGGAGGGAGGCTTGGGTGGTCCTCCAAACCCCCTTGGGGTGCTGCCTGAGGGGATCATGCTCAGTGCCCTGCTCCTGACCCAAGTGCCTTGCTTTTGTCCCCCCGTGCCTTCCCTCCTCAGACCCCGACACCTCAGAAATGGCAGTTGGGTGTTTTGGGCATCTTGTTCATTACTCACCCTAACTGCTCATGTCTGCAGTTGGTTTTGGCCCCTTGTGGTTTCCTTGTATCCTGTTGTTTGGAGCTGCAGGCTGAAGCCTGCAGCAGAAGGTCCCAAGCTTCATCCTGCTTAAAAGGCTAAAAGTATTTATCAACCTGGCATTAAAATGAACAAATTTTTCTCTAGAGCTCTTTTCCACAGACCCCATTCCTATGCATCCTTTGTTCCAGGTACAAGAATATTAAGAGTCCCAAAGCCAGATGTGAACTTCATGCCCAGCAGAGGGAAGGGACTGCTGTATCTGCAAAAGCAAGAACAACTTTGCAACAATTTGTTACAATCTCTGTGGAAACTAGCTCTGCCCCTTGAACTCTGGAACTTTACTGTAAAACCACCTGCCTTCTCTCCCTAACAGACTCACAGTCTTAGAGGCATTAGCCCACTGTGACATCCATTGCCTGGCAAAGAAATAAAGCTGCCTTTTCTACTTCATCCAAAACTCTGTCCTGAAGACTCAGTTCAGTAAGCAGGGTACAGAGGCCATGTTTCCACAACAATATCATCCCAAGTCTGAGTCGAAGCACTAAACTGTTTAAATGTGTTTCTAAGAAAAGCAAGTGGCAGTCTGCTCCTATTTGAGAATTTAGACAAAGGCTATGAAACATCTGATGAGCAACTCTTTCAGTAAAAGATGAAAGGGCTTTCGAACACTAGGATTTAGGTACTTTATTTACATGCCACTTGTAAACTATTTTAATATGTACAGGTCATTGTTGGTGTGAAGTCTTTTGGAAAGTAATACGCTGACAATGGTAACATTTTCCCTCAAAAATGACATAGAACTCTTTGCCTTCGTGAACATTACATTTGAAAAAAAAAAAAGGTAGATATTATGCTGTCTTGTATCAAACACCCTTAAAAATTTTTTTTTGAAACTGTAATATAAAACATCTTTTCCTCTGGCTCTAATCCAATTTCTCTGAGTGACGTGTAAACCTTAAAATTGTTTGTAGCTCTGTGTCGGTATCCATTACTTTTGAAATGACCCCTACATTTCACATTTTATATAACATCTTCCTGTCTTCTCTGGGAATTGCAGGAGATCCTTCACAGACACACTAATTGCTTGTGACAGCCACAATCCTCTTGAACACTGGCGTTTTCTTGGTGAATCAGTAAATACTCTGTTATTTGGAGAAGACTTTGTTGCAAAACACTTTCCCTGAACCTTGCTTTCTACTTAAACATCATAATCACACGAGGCTAAGTTACAGGTTCACTGCCGCCCATGCATATCGTGTTCAGTATAGATTTGGTGTTGCAGTAGATTCAGAAACAACTCAGGCAGAGTCATGATTTCTTTTGTGGGCATGCTAATCTCACAGAAACTATGCATGGCCTTTTAGACAATAAAGCTTGCAAAGGACCTCTCAAATCTGTGTTTTTAAAATGCTTTATATTGTGGTCTTCCAAAGCACACCCTACTTCGTTGACCTTTAAGCACATTAACCTCTGCAAGGAAATTTCTTTAAATCCATGTTTTGGGTATAAAGTCCCTAATTCAACATTTAGTGAGGACAAAATGTGGTCAGTGGTAATATGTCAGCAAATCATCCAATTCTGATGGTGGATTTGCTGAATAACAAAGAAGGGCATTAAGCTTGTCTTAAAGGAAAATGCAACGTAGTTAAAAACACTGGTCCATCCAAGGCAAATGTTCAAAGTATAGGCACAGTTTAACACACCAATGTCTGATTTACAAAGATTCCCAAATATAAATCGTAGGTTGCAATCTGTCACCAGCACCGTGAGGATACTCAGCGCTGGTTCCACCATCCTGGAAGCCTTTACCTTTGTGGCCACAGAATAAAATACCCTTCACCCCCCTGTCCTGTTTCTTGCCTTTCACCTCCCACAAGTGGATGAATTTTAAACACGTCTTTTCTTTCTTCTTCCTTTAGCACTGAAATATAATCGTGTGAGTTTAAGGTGTACCACATGTTGATTCGATACATTTATATACAACAATGTGATTGCCCTTAGAGTTTTAGCTAACACCTCTAATTGCTGAATAATTATCATTTCTATTTTGTGGTGGGAATAACTAACATCTAGTCTTTTGGAAAGTTCAGTGTTTACGACACAGTGTTGTGGTCCGCAGTCACCGTGCTGCCCGTTGGCTCTCCAGGACATAGTTACTGACTGGGTGCATGTCAGGCCTTCTTTCTGAAGTGCCTGCACACCCTCATCTCTCTCCATCCCCTCCTTCTTCCCAACCATCCTTCAACCCTAAATTTTTATACTTTTTTCTCCTTATTTTGTTCTATTTATGAACCAAACAAAATGACTATAGTCATGGCTGCGAGGCATAAGTGTAGCATTCATGACATCGCTAAATCAATGGAAAGGAAAGCCATATTTAGACACACACAAAAAAATGGCATAATACGGGGCAGCCCCTCAACCACTGAACCCGTCGAAATGCCTGCAAAGGCTTCCCTCTCTTATTTCCTCAGGTTTGACTGATTTGCTTCTAGGGCTGACAGTCCATATACATTCAAAACTATTTGTTCCCTATTTTTAAGTTTTCTGTTTTGTTTATTTCCTAGCATTATATACATGTTCTTCTCTCTTTCTCTCTCTCTTTTTTAAAAATTGTAAATATATAGTGACTAGTTTCACTGGGCTAATAAGGCTTTGTAAAATTTCAAATTAGTTCCATCACATTTGGGACCTTTTTCCTATCAATATACTTGATCAAGATGCAAATGAAGGCCTGGACTGTGACCCACTGTAAGTCGATGAGTATGTACAGTTCAGCGTTTTCCCCTCAGACAAACCTCCAATACTGGACGCTGTGTCTAAGGCCAAGAGTTGCTCAATTTGGGGTCTAGATTTCCTGCCATCAAAAGTAAAAGAGTTAATAATTTCCCAGATTCAGAATTCCCTAAACTCATTTCAATTTATTTTCTCTCCCTCATTTCCATGCAAGCAAACCAAGTGCTCTTAGTCTACTTAAAAGGTGATGCTCAGAAATCTTGGAATTTGGGGAAGGGGAGGTGTGGTTAACTTGGTGAATCTAAAATGTTCCATTGTAGAGCACGTGTCTCTGTTCAGCTTTTCCCTTACTCACTGCTTGTCCCTTTGTTTTCCTTCCCACTAGGCAGTGAGCACCATGGACAGAAACCTTGTGCATCTTGTTTTCCCCAGTGTCCCCAGCATCTAGTCCTGGCTAAAGATTATATTCAAGAAATTATCATTGAACAAATAAAATAATTACTCAATCAGTTAATTATTTTGATGATTTAGGTTCTGGTTGTCTTCGCTTTTGCCTGTTACATCATTTTATAAAGAAAGAGAAAAGCTAAGTGTGTATGTATGGTAGATTCAGAATCTTAGAAGTTGGACCTAAAAGAGATCTAGAAATTATATTAATCAAAATATTAATGTTATAGCCAAGGACACTAGGTTCCAACAGGCTAGGTAACATGATGCCCAAAGTCCATCACAGCTGGATAATGGCCAAGCTGCTATTTTAACCCTTAAACCATTGATGTCTCATCGGATTAGTCCTCCTTGGAGATTATCCTTCCTACATAAGGAGCTGTTGGGGGGGGGGGGGGTCCTTGGTGTGATCTTGTTGGCTCACCAGAATATATGCAGATCTCTATCTACAGAACAAAACAAACCAAAAAATGAGATAAAGGATTGTGTGGCAGAGCAGAATATTGTCCTGTATTATTTTCACTTTGCCAACAAGCTTTAACGTCCTGGGGAGAGCGACTTGTGGGAAAACATGCACAAGCACCACCATGTTTACTAGTGTTGACTGGGTCTGGCTCTTAGACGTATCTGAGCTTGGGAGAGAACGTGGGGCTCAAACATGTATGCATGGTATGTTTCAGTAGACAAAGTGTTTTCATAGTCATTGTCTCACTGCATCTTCACAACCACCCTCTAAGGGATCAGGGAAGATATGCTAAGTTTGCAAATGAAGCTGTTGTATATTTATACAATGGAATACTACTCAGCCATAAAAAAGAATAAAATAATGCCATTTGCAGCAACATGGATGGATCTGAATATTGTCATTCTAAGTGAAGTAAGCCAGAAAGGGAAAGAAAAATACCATACGATATCACTTATATGTGCAATATTAAAAAAAAGACACAAAAGAACTTATTTGCAAAACAGAAACAGACTCACAGGCATAGAAAACAAACTTATGGTTACCAGGAGCAGGAAGGGGGTGGAAAGAGATAAACTGGGAGTTTAAGATTTGCAGATACTAACTAATATATATAAAATAGATAAACAACAAGTTTATACTGTATAGCACAGGGGACTATATTCAATATCTTGTAGTAACTTATGGTGAAAAAGAATATGAAAATGAATGTATGTGTGTTCATGTATGACTGAAGCATTATGCTGTTCACCAGAAATTGACACAACATTGTAAACTGACTATAAGAAACAAAAACAAATGAGGAAACTGAAGGTGAAAATACTTTAGTAAACTGCTCAAGTCCACATGGGTAATAGATGATAAAATCCAGAATGAAGTCTTCCTACCTCATGGCAGTTCAGTGTATTGTTTTCACCACTCAAATGCATGTACTTTCTTGGTTTCAAATTGTCTTTTTTTTTCCCCTGAACTAGTGGGATTTAAGCCTACCTTCTATCTATCCCTTTTGTCCCCAGATTAGGACCTGGGATCTTGGTGAAGAGGTTTACGTGTTAACTCTTCATTTTTGGTCAAAAATAAATAAATAATTTTATCTCTTTGGTGCTCTTCTCAGGGAATGTATTTTTCTTTTTATGAGTCTTTAAGTGGTTAATTGACAAATATTATAAATCCTAGAAGAATATGCAGCCTCAAGATTCTGTAGCTTCAAGGTGTCCACTGCAGAATATACACTGTGCTCGTCCCTCTGCTACCTGCAAGCACACGTGTCCACAGGGAGATGGCACCGCACTCCCCTTCCACCTGAAAATTTCATCATGGCAAACTGCGGACTAGACTAAGGCAAAGAGGATAGAAGCCATTTGTGGGGACAAAGTGGAAAACCATAGGGAGTAATACTGTGAGAAAAAACTTGGAAGAGTTGGTTGAGGGGTGAGATGAGGTCAAGTCTGATGGCTGGATCATGGAGGGAGACTCTGCCAGAAAATTAATATGCAAATAGGAGGAGCCACAGGAGATACTAAAATAGGAGACAAGTTTCTGAGACTAGAAGAAAGGTAGACTCAACAGTGGGATTACCCTTGCTGCTTCTGATAATGTCAAGTGGGTACTTCAGTTGCCAAGGAAAACACCTAGAGAGAACTGGTGAGAAGGCAAATCGTGTCTTCAGTGTCTTTTTTCTCGGTCACCCGAGGCACAGACAGCTCATCCCCTGATGTGGCCATGACCGTGGTTGTCTGCAGCAGCTGGCAGGGCCTGTGGAGCCTGGGGCAAGAGCACAGACAGAGGCTCCCTAACTGTGTGGTCAGCCTCGATTTCCCCCACCATGGACCTGGGCACATCTGCATGTCTAAGCTCCCTTCACCCCCTCCCATGCATCCTCTCACCCCATAAAGAGCCACCCACTGTCTACTCCTTAGATCTACAGGTACACACACTCACAGCACCTCAGTCCACTCTCATGAGGGCAAACTGTAGTGTTAAAAGCCAGTTCGCAAATTTAAGCAGGAACTTTGAGGTCCCAGTTCCCCAGGGTGTGGTCTAGAAGAGGAGTCTCGGCACTGAGTGGGCACACCCTTCAGCCATCTTCCCGCTGCCTCCTGTCCCCAGGAAGATGTCCACGAGCAGTTTGGGGCCTGGCTGCTTGAGTCTAGGGGTGACACTGAAGCTGGGAACCATGGGCAATGAGAAACCAGTTGGAAGTTTCACAAGTCCAGAAATCCTGAAGTCATCTTCACAAAATCAGGAGTTATGCCTGCAGGATTTCTGACCCTGCCCAAATTCCTACTGATACAATGGGGGGGGGGGGAATCCATAGAAATTGTGTAGGATGCAGTTAACCCGTGAACAAGTAAATATCTCTTGGACTTAGACACGGAATAAAGCATGAATACATTTCCAACATTAAAATAAGGTTTTAGAAAATCATAGTCTGAACTAAATACTCTCCCAGCTTTATTATCTTGTGCTTCTATTTTATATTAATTTAAAGGGAAACTTCAACTTTGCAGTATAGAACAATTATGGGGACAATGGGTGCTTCTCTTGTCTCATCCCTGAAGGTAAAATATAAAGGCGTAGCTTTAAAAAGTCTATTTAATTTGTTTGTTAGTGGAGGAAATGGAGGTTAATTAATCGAGTCTGAGGAATGCTAGATAATATCTGTGTTCCATTGCTTGGACATTATGCCGTTCAATTAATTCCTCCTAAGGAGTTTTATACAAGACTATTCAGCTCGAAACTTCTGGCTTGAAACTTTTCAAGGTCTTCGGGGTGACCATTAAGGAAGAACATGTTTCAGAAACCATCCCCTTCTTTTATTCTTTCATCCCGGTAGGAAGCTGTGCTCTTCTCAAAGGTTAACGAGGTTGCAAAGCCTTCAGGGAGCCTGGCCAGGACACCCATCTCAATTGCTCTCACGTGTTTCTCTTGTTTAATTCTTGGAAGCACAGTCTGGGGCCTGTGTTCCGAGATGCCCGCCGCTCAGCCCACCAGGGCTCCCTTCCTTCAGAAGCCGGCTGGGCCCGGAAACAGCCAGACGCCCTTGGAATCTTTAAAAGCTTTTCTGACAGAAGGTTTGGCCATTTCTTCTCCCGGTGCTCATTTTCAAGTTAAGCACATGAACGTACATTTTTTGAATCCCAAAGAAGACTTTTAATTGATTCCCTGAATATTTTAAGGTCTATTAATTCCACTGATGTTGCAAACACTGCAATTCATTCCAGCTGCTGCTCTAATCGCATTCATTAATAGGCTTATTTTTACCTGCCCGCTAATGTTTTATTTGGTATCAATAAATCTTCAGCTTTCTAGCTAAATTGTGTGCAAAACAAAATGAATTGTCCAACCTCCTCATTGTTCCGCAGGAGTTGGGTTAGCCAACATCCCTCCTCCTGAAGAGGGCTAATCAGGCATAAATGTAAAAATGATAAACTAAAGAACGTATATGCCACTCATTTGTGACATTACAAATGCGACATTTGACCATTTCAAGAACAAGTTTTTCTTGCATAGTCTATTCATTTAATTTTTACTTTACTTTATACTATATAAAGTAAAAAAGGGACATAATTGGTCACTCAGATGTAGGTGAAAGATCTTACAGTAAGTTAAAATAATTCATATACCAATGTCCTCTGTGGAACATGATTTTTTTTTCCAGTAATGATGTTCAAGTCGTACCTATCCATCCATGGTGTCTTTTTCCATGCTTGTGGACTGGCAGTAGGCACTTATGAAAAAAACGGCCCCAAATTAGGTGTGTACCATGTACCAATAAAACACAGAACAAGTGGATGATCCACGTGGTCAACCACCTGAGTCTCTTGGGATCATTTGCTGATGCTGCGTGTACTCAAAGAAGAAGAAGTGGAAAAGCTCACCCACAGAGGTCAGAGCTGGATTGATTATTTTCTGTCACTAAATGACAAGTCAGAGAAACATCGGATTGCAATTAAGAGACCACATGTCCATGACTCCTAGCTTTGCTACATACAGGCTGTGAGCTTGAGTTAAGTTAACCTATGTGAAATATACATTTTCTTATACATTAAGTATGAAATAAAAGTTTGCATGTAAGGTGCTTAATACAATGCCTGGTGTATACATAAGCTAAGCCCTCAAAACATAAGCTAAACAAAAGTTGTGTTTTGCATTCAACTAACATTATTTCTCTTAAATTGAGTTTTATGCCTTAGTAATAAGCCAAAACTCCTTCTACAAAGCCCTAGTGACATTACTTGAATCCTACTTTGTTACCTCTTTTTAAAAACCTCACCTCCCCTCTGATATCATCACTTCTTCTCTCTGACACTCAATTAACTGCAGCCACTCCAGCCTCCTCGCTGATCTTGGAAGGTGTCAGGTACAATTCTACCTCACAGCCCTTCCATTTACAGTTCCCTGTGTCTGGAAATACTCTTTCTAAAGATTTCTTCATGGCTTATCCTCTCAACTCCTATAAATCTTTGTTCAAACCTCAACTGTTTAGGGAGATCTTCCCTGGTCACCCTCATTTAAAATTTCAGCCATGCTTCCCAACATTCCATATCTTCCTTCCCTGCTTTGTTTTTCTCTGAAATACCTATCACCAGCTGAGGCACTCTATATTTTAGTGATTCATTTGAACTTAACTGTCTCCCCAATAGGAGTATAAGTTCTATAAAGATAGTTTCTTTGTTGTTTTCAAAAGTAAAGTAAAAAGAAAATAACAAACATGAAAACAAAAAGTCAAAGGAGCAGTACATAGAATTGAGACACAAGACAAAAACAGCATAAAAGTTGAGAAGGTAGTAAATGGAGTTAAAGTATCTTTTATACCATTACAGTGTCAAGAAAATGGGGTATATTCAAAGCCGTATTAGATTTTGGTAATTTAAAAATACACATTGTATTCTTTAGGATAACCACTGAAAGAATGGTAATTATGCAGCTACCAGGTTGATGTTGCTTGGGAGGAGGAGGGCAAGAATAGGATATTAAGAAAAATCTACAAAAAAAAAAAAAACAAGGCAATAAAGAAGGAAAATAGCATAAAGAAGGTTAGATTAATTTTTAAAAATATATATGTACGTAAAAAACAGGAGATTTAAACCCAAAACATCAGACTAGATTAAAAACTGGGCCAAAGACCTTAACAGACACCTCATCAAGAAGACACACAGATGGCAAATAAATATATGAAAAGATGATCCACATCATATGTCATCAGAGAAATGCAAATTAAAACAAAAATGTGATACTACTACAAATCTTTTAGAATGGCCCTAATCTAGAACACAGACAATACCAAATGCTGACGAGGATTTGGAGCAAGAGGAAGGCTCATTTGTTTCTTGTGGGAATGCAAGTGGTATAGCCACTTTGAAAGACAGTTTGGCAGTTTCTTGCAAAAGTGAACATACTCTTACCATGCAGCCCAGCAATCATGCTCCTTGATATTTACCCAAAGGAGAGGAAAACTTATGACCACACAAAAACCTACACATGGATGTTTATAGCAGCTTTATTCACAACTATCAAAACATGATAGCAATCAAGATGTCCTTCAGTAGGTGAATGGATAAACTGGTACATCTAGACAATGGAATATTATTTAGTGCTGAAAAGAAATGAGCTATCAAGCCATGAAAAGAGGAGAAACTTTAAATACATATTACTAAATGAAAGAAGTAAATCTGAGAACACTACATAGTGTATGATTCCAACTATGTGACCTTCTGGAAAAGGTGAAACTATAGAGACTATAAAAAGATCAGTGGTTACCAGGCATTGGCAGTAGGGGAAGGAATGAACAGGCAAAACACAGAGGATTTTTAGGGCAGTGAAAATATTCTCTGTGATATTATAGCAAAGGATGTATATCATTATTCATTTGTCCCAGACCATACAGCATATACCAAAAGTGAACTCTAAGGCAAACTATGGACCTGGATGATTAGGACATGTTCATATAGGTGCATCCTTGTTAATAAATGTACATTCTGGTGGGTGATATTTATAATGGGGGGAGCTAAGCATGTGTGGAGGCAGGAGGTATATCAGAAATCTCTGTACCTTCCTCTGAATTTTGTTATGAAACTAAAAGTGCTTTAAAAAACAAATTATTTAAATATATATAGTGATAGACAAAAAAATCTAAGAAATAGAAAAATCAGAATAGTCTTGTAATTATTAAATTTGTTTGATCAGTAAATAAAAATCATCCTACCAAGATAACTCCAGATCCCAGTCTTACTGGTGAAGGAATGACTACAAATCTATGAAAACCCCTTAGAGACTACAAAAATAGCTCACGTTGTTGAGACCAGCATAATCTTGATGCCTAAACCTGACAAAACCATTATAAGAAAGGAGAATCATGGACTAATCTCCCTCATGAACATAGGATTCCAATTATATATAGAGACCGCAAGACTCAGCATTACAAAAATACTGGTTCTCCCTCAGCTTTTCTATAGTCAGAGAAATCATACTTAAAACCCCAACATTTGTTTCTGAGGAAACTGACAAGCCATTTCTAAGATTATAAGAAAATGCAAGCGGCTAAGAACAAGCAAGCTCGCTTGAAGAAAAACAAGATGAGAGAAATTTTTCTACTAGATGACAAGACTTATTATAAAGCCACTATAATTAAAGAAATGAGACACTGGTAATGGTTTGACAAATAGACCAATGGAGGCAAAAAGCAAATCCAGAAATAGATCCACAAATATAGGGACCCTTGATGTACGACAACGTAACAACGCAATCAGAGGTAAAATGATAGTCTTTTCAGTAAGTGGTGCTGAGTCAGTTGGATATCCTCGTGGGAAAAAGGAAACTTGACTCTTACCTCCTGCCATGCAAAATATCAATTCCCAGAAAACAAAGGCAAACAATAACACTTTAGGCTATAGGAGAACATCTTCATTCCACTGAACTAAGGAAGTATTTTTTAAGCAACACCCCTGCCACAAAAAAAAGAAAAATCACCATACAGGGAAAGTCTTTGAACTGGACTACACTAAAGCTAGGAACCTTTTTCATCGAAAGAAGACATGAAGAAAGTGCAAAGGCATACCGTAGATTGGAAGAAAATGTTTGTTTTATATCCATAAAGCCAACAAAAGGCTGGTATCGAGAATATACAAGATGCTCTGACAGCTCTTAGAGTCCAAAAGAAAAATGGGCAAGAGACTATGACAGGCACTTCACAAAGAGAATATCTACTCAGGAAACATAGTCAGCTTCTTTAGTACCTGGAAAAATATGAATTAAAACCCCCATGACAGTCCACTATGCAATTACCAGAATGCCTAAAAAAAGAAATAGTGACATTATCAACTATTTACAAGAAAGAAGAACAATGAGAATCCTTACAATGCTGTTATGAATATAAATTTGGAAAACAGTTCCACATTATTTGCTCAGGTGGAACTTACATGGAACCCATCACCAACAATCCCATTCTTAGAGCATACACCCTGTCATAGTGTGTGCCTAGTAGCACTATTCAAATTGACCAAGTCTGAACTCACATTAACCCAAGTTCCTCAAGAGCAGCATGCATAAATAATTTGTGGGGTGTTCATCCAATGGAATGACAATAAAAATGACCTATCAACAGTTACATGAAATAACATGGACAACCCTCACAAAGACAATGAGCAAAGAAGCCAGACAAAAATTGCACACTTTGTGTCTATCCTGTTCAGGCTGCTGTAACAGATTACCATAGACTGAGCGGCTTTAACAAAAAATTTTTACTGCTCATAGTTCTGGAGCCAGGAAGTCCAAGATCAAGTTGCTGGCTCATTCAAAGTCTGTGGGTTCTCTTCCGGGTCCACAGATGGCTGTCTTCCCACTGCATCCTCAAATGGCAGAAGAGGTGAGAGAGATCTGTCTGGTCTCTTTTATAAGGGCACTAATCCCATTCACAGGGGCTTCATCCTTATGACCTAATCCCCTCCCATAGGACCACAATCATGTTGGAAATTAGATTTCAACATATGAATTGGGGGGAGCATAAACATTGTCTGTGGCACTAGTTAAATCAATTATATAGAGTTCAAAACCAAGAAAAACTAAATTGTAGTATTAAGGTGGAGGAGGAATCAAGTGAGAAGTGGAAAGGACCAGGAAGGGGCTTTCGGAGGTAGTGACAACAGTCTATCTTGGCCCCAACAGTGGTTGCACAGGCATCCCCCTGACAATGATTCACTGAGCTGTGCTTATGTTTTTGTGCCCCTTTCTTAAGTGTGATAACTTCCCATACAATGAAGTTGAAATTTCGTAATAATGCCCTTAGAAATCTTATTTCTAGGAATTTTGTTTTTAGATATAATGTATAAATATATTAAAAATTAGGTTCAAATCTTATGAAAACAGAAAACAACTTAAATGCCCATCAGTTGATGACAGGTTCAGTGAATTATAACACATCCAGGAACACTGTGGATGCTTCACAAAGAATGGGGCATTTCTGTGTGTCCTGAATTGGGACAATCTCCAACACAGATTTAAGCAGACAAGAGGCAGGAGATACAGAACAGCGTGCAGAGTATGCTCTCATTTCCTCTGTGGATGAAAATGAGGTGGGGGATGCAGATGTGTGTTTTACATATGCGTATGATGTTTCTGGAAGAACAAGTAAAAAAAAAAAAACAGCAACAGTGGTTGTCTCTGAAGTGGGGGATTGGAAAACCAGAGGTCATGATGGGAAGAAAACCTCTGTGTACTTGCTGGCATCGTGTGAACTTAATCACAAATATGTTACCTTTCAAAATAATAGATAAAAAGATGAGATGTATTTTTAATCAGCTGAAATAACATTGAAAGCCCAGTTCCCAAGTGTGGTTGCATTTGGATGTTTGCATAGATCAAAATGCTCTTTCTTTGGGGAACTGGAGTAGAGGCTGGGAACATGTCCAGGAGAAATATCAAGAGAGGCTGAAATGCAAGACAGGGGCCAAGCAGAGACAGGTGAAAGAAGACAGGTCAAGTGCAGAAGGTCACGGGTCTGAACAGGACCAGCAGCAGGGATGAGCCAGGCAAGGCCAGAGAAGAAGCCGAGACGCTCAGGTCAGGGAAATCAGACTAAAGCAACGCGAGGGCTAAATTCGGGGCTGGGGATTAACAGACATACATTATTGTATATAAAGTAGATAAACAACAAGGACCTACTGTACAGCACAGGGAACTATGTTCCATTTCTTAGAATTACCTATAATGGAAAAGAATCTGAAAAAAATATATATATATATATAACTGAATCACTTTGCTGTGCACCTGAAACTAACATTGTTGATCAACTACACTTCAGTAGAGAATTTGAAAAACAAACAAATAAAGCAAATGCCTGAGATGTGAAGGACCTGCAGAAGGGAGACATCCCAGCGCAGGAAAATGCCAGTGACGTGCCCTGCTTGCTCTCATGAGTCTGGCATTGCTGGCAGAGTTGAACGGGCCAAGGAAAAGAAGAAAACATGCTCTCACCTATTTATTTGTATTGATCCAAAATATGATCAGGCCGAGAATGAAGTCTCTGTCTCCTCAGCAGTACCTCCCTACAGTGCTGTGCACTCAATGGGCTTAAAAAGGAGCTGTTGATTCACCCTGTTTTCTAGAGCATAAAAACGTAAAGTTTCCTTCCAGCAGCTTAGCCGGCTTTCACACCA
Source organism: Vicugna pacos (assembly GCF_048564905.1). Classification (NCBI taxonomy): domain Eukaryota; kingdom Metazoa; phylum Chordata; class Mammalia; order Artiodactyla; family Camelidae; genus Vicugna; species Vicugna pacos. The sequence goes on from NC_133011.1 coordinate 4,656,690, forward strand.
TGAGCCTGGCAGTGAGCCTGAGCCACTGGCTAGTGGGCAAATGAGTATATAAAAGCCACCGGCCTTAGATTATCTTTGCTCTGGGCCCCTGATCTGATCATTCCACCCAGGTTACAATCTCATACCCCACACTATTTCTGTTAAACAGATTCACCCTGTTAGCAAGCACCATGTCAACTTTTCACCTTTAAAATTCGTTGAAGGGATGTGACTTTTGATGAATACATTCTAGGGTATCGGATATCATGCTCAGTGCTCTGTTGCATCCATCTCCAGGACCCTACCGGCTCCCACGAGGGCAGAAAAGCATATAAGGAAAGCAAACGGAACAGAGGGACAGTGCCAAGGCCACAATACGAAGGAGGTCCATTTCCCAAGTTATATTCTGGCCAACAGGGTCCTTTTGCTAAAATTTAACACATCTAGTGCATCTGTAGCGTGGTGCCAAGTTTATTCTCTGTGCAGTTTTTCGTAAATCACATCCAAAATATGATTTGGAAGAAAAATGCCCCTTCTTATGAGCCTACTGTGTACTGGAAAGACCCAGGGCACAAATCATTTGCACCTGTACCATTTCCATCCAGTTCTAAGCTAATTTTTAAAAGGCTCTGAAAGCCTGCCAGCAGCACATGTGCACAGAAGATAAAATGTAATAGCAATTAATCCAATCATCTCTGATTTAACGTTAATTTAACCCAGTGGATTATGCCTTGTTTTGTGTGCAACTGTGTTGATCCTGCTACATTTCAGAGAGCCCCCAAATCAATCAAGTCACAATTCCTAATTGCAGTCAAAATGGGGAATTCCACTCAGCGGGGCCCTTCTCTAGAGTATCTATTCCTCCCAAGGAAGAAAGCAAGTCAAAGAAAGAGGCGTCGCTAATAGCAGGCTGCTAACATCGCAGCTGATGGTGTCAGGACGAGCTGGGAAGAGTAGCCTCGTGTTCGCTGGCATATTCAATTGCACTGGGCTCTTTGCCAGAATGAGTCGGAAAGGGCCAGCAGAGAAAAGCCGATGGGAGCACAGTTGCTGTTGAAACTGGAAACAGACAAGAACAACAACACGACCAGTTCTGGGGGTGCAACGCTTTCCTTTCCCTTTATTTGCAATACGGATTGAGGACAGCACTTGAAGACCTGAACTGGGTCGGCTGTAATTGAGAACTAACACCGTGCTGCGCACTGGGTCTGATTTAACTGGGTTGGAACATAGGGCTGCATTCCCGGCATCAAGGCTGATTGTGAGAGCACTTGTGTTATCACGTGCAAGGAAGAGAGAAAGTTTCAGGTTGCTGATTTCTCCTGTTTGGGTTTTACTCAGAGCTGAAGTAACACAGAGTGTTACCTGGGCTCAGGGGCAGCCCCGGAAGTTCAATTGTAGTTCAGCCTTAGTTAAGGATTAGTTAATAGATACTTCACATAAAGTGCTACCATGTTCTTTTTCATAATTTTTCTCTCCCCTCCTCCCTTCCTTTGCAGCTGAGAATAATTAACTGTTCTTTTGTGAGTGTCATTTGTTCTCAAGGAATTAAATGCCACCTTATTTCCCAGAACAAGAATTCAACTGTCATAATTATAGCTTCATTTCAGAAGCAAAAAAAAAAAATCATAATTTATTACAGATTGTTCAGCATGGGAGATGGGTTTAAATGTCATTGGAAGTAAATTGTGGCATGTCATGAAGGGGTTTTAGCCACCACTGTAATTGATTTATAATTTCGCATTTAAAATGAACAACATTCACCCATTGTTCTCGCATTATATAACTCTGACAGCAATCCCTTGAGAATGAGGCATTCAACTTGGTCAATACACAATAATAATAATGACAATAATAATAATAATAACAGTGATATGCCAATTTTAACGATAAGCAGTGACATTAGCATAAGCACTAAGAGCATATGTGTGAAAAACGGGAGCTCGCGCTCTACAATGCCAGGTAAAAACCTATTTCAGAAGAAATGCATTTGAATATTAGCACCGAACTCCATCAAATTAAATGACTCGCAGGGGCTTTAATGAAACTCATAAAATTAAGAACCATCAGAATTAAGGTTTAAACCATTCTCTAGCCAGAGTTATAGGAACGAGACAATAAAATTGAAGAAGGTGGTGGTGAATTTTTCCATTTCTAATTTCAAACAGATTAAGAATCAATTCCACTTGGAACAGTAATTTACTAGGTTTTCAGTGTGATCCTAGTCCCCTGGGATCACACAGTGATGACAGGTACTGTGGTGGAGGGCTGTGTAAATACCCGATTAGACCATTGCATGCCTACCAATCTGTTTTGTGCAAGATGGTGGTTTGCCCTGGGATGGTTCTCATACCTCAATATCATATCGGTGGATTGATGCCCCTTAGATTTGAAGATAGAAACAAACCCAAACTCAACAATGACAAGGACACTGCTGCGGTAACCAAACTGCATGAGTCACGCTTAGAGGCAAAATCAGAACATTCCCAACCTACTCTCCCTTCCACCCCCCTAATCTGTAGCCTTTTGAAATGCCTAACTTTTACCTTCTGGGAAACCAGTACTTTATTCTTTGATTTTAGGAAGTCAATATGATGATCTGGATACAGAAGACCACTTGAAAGGGACTTATGGTAAGCTGAATAATGGTACCTCAAAGATGTCCATGTCCTAATTCCCAGAACCTGTGAACATTACCTTATACAGCAAAAGGAGGGACTTGGCAGATGGGTTTAAATTTAAGAGCTTTGAGATAGGGGGACATCCTGGATTACCTGGGTGGACCCTAAACATAACCACAAATGTCTTTACAAGAGGAAGGTAGAGGGAGTGTTGACTACAGTAGAAAAGTAGGCGACGTGACTTCAGAAGCAGCGATTACAGAGATGTGGTCATGAGCCAAGGAATGTTAGCAGCCTCTGGCAGTGGAAGAAGCAAGGAACAGATTCTCCCCTGGACCCTTGAGAAGGACCAAGCCCTGCCAACACCTTGATTTTAGCCTTCTGATCTCCGGAACAATAGAACAACTCTGTGTTGTCTTAAGCCACTAAATTTGTGGTAATCTGTGACACTGGCAACAGAAAATTAAAATGCATGGAAAGATTCTGATTTATCAAAAAATGTGTTCCAAGATCAAGTTACCTCCATGTTGAGAGCCAGTGAAGGGGCTGAGCCCCACTTGGCTTTGAGTTAAGGCTCCCAGTTTAATCAGGACCCAATTCCTCCTCTCCCGGTGCTACAGCATTTCCTACAGCTGACTTCGATGGGGGACAGTAATCGAAAAATGTGACAACATTGCCAATTTAGAGAAAGGAGTGACATTTAACTTGATTTAAAAGTCACTTTTGGGGGTGTTAAATGAATGCAGTGCTTTAAAATGAGCTATGATGTTATTTACAGCATATAAAATAGAAATTGTATTTATCTGAAAACATTAACATATCATAAGATTTCCAAAATACATAGCTTGTGATTTTTCCAAACAGCATCCTCTTGACCTGATAAATGATTGTTCCGGAGTTGCCACTTACCAGTCAAAAAATGTTTGTGGTATGTCAAGGATTTAAAATGCAAATTTTTGACCCAGTTTTTGAAATAATTATTTATTCAGTTGGCCATAATGAGAGGAAACAAAACTAAGCCATTTATAATAAACTATTAGGATAATGCACAAAATGGTTTTATTTGGGTTCAGTGGACAGCAATTCTCTATTGCAAACATGTTAGGATAATATTTCAACCCACTTTATTTGATCCTCCACTACCTTCTAAGTGGTTTTGTAACTGTGTTCTTCTCTCTCCCCACCCTACTGCTGGATACGGGACAGCCATCAGACCTAAGTTATTAAAAATCTAGGCAAACTCAGCCACAGGGAAGGGAAACAAGACTCAGTGTAGCATCATTGATTTCACTGAAAGATGAGCCTCATGGCCATTTTTCTAGCATCATTTCATTCATTCATTCATTCACTCACTCACTCACTAGCAAATATCTACATTGTGCTTACTGTGTGCCATGTCACTGATGGAGGCGGAAAGGTGAAGCAGAGAAATCGTTCCTGGTAAGTACATAACTATACTAGGCAATGACTTTCATTTGTTGAGTACTTCGTATATGGCAGGGGTGCTGATAAATCACTTACTGTAACTTATCCAATATGTTATGTTGTTATTACTACCCCTTATTTACAAATGGAGTAGTCAAGACTCAGGGGATGAGAAATTCACCCAAGTTTTGAGAAGTAGTTCAAGGGCAGACCCTCAAATTCCGTTCTAATTATACAAAGCCTGCGGTCCTGGCCTCCTTGACAGGATAAAGCAAATTAAGTGCTGAAATAGAGTGGAGTGTGGGTGTTGATTACATCCCCTAGGTGCCCGGGGGAAGACTTTGCGAGAGAAGTCATACTTGACCTGTGTTGCGAGAACTGAGAAGATAAGTGAACATATGCTGATGGGACAAAGCGTCATTCCAGGCAGTGTGAACAAACAGAGCAAGGACACCAGGGTGGGAAAGCATGGAGCACACACAGAGAAAGGGGCTGGCTCGCTGAAAACGGATGTGGGGTCAGCACAAGAAGCCAGGAGCAAAGCTGGAAATGTCACTTGGTGCGAGATCACAGAGGGCCTTGAGCTGCGGGATTTGTTATGGAGAGAGTGATGGAGATCTAGTGTCAAGCAGCTGGTCAAGACTAGCTGGGGAAACGGGGCATACCTCCGTCAATGATGTAGAATTCTGTTGCAAGCAACCGATTAATACATTCTAATTCACACCAGTCATTATATATTTAGTGGAAAAGCTAATCAGGGCTTTTAAATAATCAATGTCACCCAAACAGAAATATAACTGATGACAAAAGAGAGTGGTACTCCCAACCAATCTTTGTTATTTCCGAAACATACCACACCTCTGCTCTTCATTTCAAAAAGCAAGTAATGTGCTTTGGCAAGGCTCCAGGCTTGTAAGTCCGAGAACACAAAAACTCCTGCCCACCAAGAGCCTGCAGTCTAGTTGGGGAGGGTGATAAACTATATTATCGTTCACAAGATTTGCTGCCCTTCTCTCCCGCGGGAGTTTAATACATCACCACCCGGGGCTTGTTTTGCCGAAGGAAATACAGGCAGAAGCAATGTTTCCAGGGAGAAGAATTCAAGCCAGATGTGATCTCACTTATAGGTGGAACCTAAAACAAACAAACAAACCAACCGATAGATACAGTGAACACGTTGGCTGCCAGAGGCGGAGGTAGGGAGTGGTAAAGAGCATAAAATTCCAGCTATAAAATAATTTAGCCCCAAAGATGTAGCGCACAGCATGGTGACTATATATAAGAAGACTGCATTGTACATTTGAAAGTTGCTAAGAGAGAAAAATCTTAAAAGTTCTCATCAAAAGAAAAATATTTGGGTTTTTTTTCTATGTATGCTGATGGTCATTAATTAGACTTATTATAGTGATCATTTCACATATCACATATATATATCTCTATGTTGAACACCTGAAACTAGTATAATGTTATTTATCAATTGTGTCTCAGTTTTTTGAAACAGCCAGATGTGTGCTTTGCCACAATTTCCCTTTTACTTCGCTGTGAGCCCAGCAATATCCCAGAGAGAAATGAGGGTTGCTCTCCATTTGCCTGGTGCTGACAAGAAGCAGAGCCACGACCAGTGATAGGCATGATGGAAAGACAACATGTCTCATCAACCTCTTTGGCCATAAGCTAGTAAGAGGCTGAGGTTGTTACACAGTACAACTTAATATAAGTTGACTGATACAAAAAACTAAGATGAGAGCACATGTAACCACAACATTAGGTCAAGTCTGCAAGAGAAATACAGGATTTCAAAGGGGGAAGAGATCATTTATGCCTAGATCACATCAGCAGCGGCCCAGCCAAAAAAGGTTCACCTTTCTTTCCAGTGACTTTTGGCTTCTTTTTGCTTGACTCTGCTTTAGATTTGGTGCTGAGTAAAACAAGATCTGACAACTAACTAATCGGCTGACTTCTGGAGACCAACTGTCCTTCCTTCATTCTCTCCTTTTTATTTGATCCTCGGTTCCTACATACTTCAAAGTCTGTCATCAATGCCCAACTGAAGTACCACCGGACACTAAATGAGCCACTGGTTCACTCAACACACACCATTGAGGGTCTACCATGTGTAGGTTCTGTGAGCACCAGAGAATCGGAGACAGAAGACAAAGATCACCACATTTGCATCCCATAAAGGCTCAGTCCAATGTCACTCAGTCACAACCGAGTTCTCTGGGTACCGTGGGCACCACAGAATGCATGGAACACATGAGAGATGTCTGTGGGGAGTTGGCCATGGGAGGGTGGAGGAGTGGTCATCAGGAAACACTCCCTGGAAGAAGTAAAACCTTCAACCTCAGTGCTGAGGGAAGGAAAGGCATTAACCCGAGAGAGAAAGGAACTATCACTTGCAAAAGCACAGAGCAGTGGGGCCGCTTGGCCTGGGAGAGCCGCCATGTTTGCACAGAAGGCGTGAGACATGAGAGTGGAGCAACAGAGAAGGGTAAGATTTAAAAAGGCCTTGTAATCCACACTAAAAGTTTGGATTTTATCCTAACAGCAATCAGATGCAATTGAAAGCTTTTAAGCTGAGGCGTGGCATGATCAGATTTGTATTTTGGAAAGATTTCCTTGGCAGTTCAGGAAGGAGACGTGTGAGAGGAGATTGGTGGCTTTTGGATCAGGGAAGTTTGTTACAAAGCTCTTGCCATAATCCAGGCGAGAAGTTGTGAGAGTCTAAACTGAGGTAGAGCCTGTTCCTGCTCTGAAAAATGAAGGAAATAGAACTTCTCAAAGACATTTAAGAAAGGAAGTAGCTCAAAGCTAGTGAACTGCAACGCCAGCAAGGAAGTACCAAGGCTTTTCTGATTCCACTCTGCCTCACTGAAGACAGTACATCTAAGCTGATTCTACTACCCCCATGCACTAGCATTTAAAATACAAGGTTGCCTAATTCTAAAAGACACCTGCACTCCAATGTTCATAGTAGCACTATTGACAATAGCCAAGACATGGAAACAACCTAAATGTCCATCAACAGATGACTGGATAAAAAAGATGTGGTATATTTATACAATGGAATACTACTTAGTCATAAAAAGAATAAGGTAATGCCATTTGCAGCAAAATGGATGGAACTGGAGAATGTCATTCTAAGTGAAGTAAGCCAGAAAGAGAAAGAAAAATACCATATGATATCATTCATATGTGGAATCTTAAAAAAAAAAAAGGGAAATGAACTTAAATATAAAACAGAAACAGATTCACAGACATAGAATGCAAACTTGTGGTTGCCAGTGGGGAGGGGGATGGGAAGGGACAGACTGGGAGTTCGAGATTTGTAGATACTGACAGGTATATTAGAACACATAAACAAGATTATACTGTATAGCACAGGGAAATATATTCAAGATCTTGTATTAGCTCACAGTGAAAAAGAATATGAAAATGAATATATGTATGTTCATGTATGACTGAAAAATTATGCTGTACACCAGAAATCGACACAACATTGTAAACTGACTATAACTCAATTTAGAAAAAACAGAAAATAAAGTAAAATAAAATAAAAAATAAAAGGAAAAATAAATAAATAAAATTAAATACAAGGTTGTATTTTCCAAACAGCAAGCAAGGCCCACAATTACAGTGGCAGGGGTGGGAGGTTGGAAAGCGTGTTTTCCATCTCTGGGATTACTGAGGTTGGAAAGCCCAGGGGACCTCTGGGAGGGCCATACTGAGCACTTCAGTGCTGATTCAGTGCCTTCCATCACTCTTGCACGAGGCCATGGCAAGGCTGGACCTAGTAGGGTTGATGCATTTAGGGCTATGTCCTGACGCTGGACTGACTCACACAATCACAGCTCACTTTCATGAAACAAAACCAAGATCCTTATAAATGCTTCCTTTTTAAAATATCACCAGCTAAAGAGAAATTGAGTTCGGCATTTGTTATACATTGCTATGTTGCTAGCTCAAAGACTGAAATCCCCAAGTCACTCATCCAGCAGCGTTAGTGGTGGGCCATTTCAAAGCAGCCTTTTCACAGAGTCTCTCTGTCACCTAAAGATAAACAGCATCAGCCAGATGGCTAAGCCCAGTTCCCACTGGGGGACCCACTGGATTCAGGGCTTTTCCACGGACTACTGAGTCAGCCGACGACTAGGCTCTGGCCACCAGCTCATAACCAGCAGGACAGTAATCAATTTCAACCACGGCCTATAAGCTTGAATTTAAACCGCTAACCAACAGGCCCTCAACTACTTCTTGGCTCTTTCACATCACCCTTTCATCTGTCATCGTTTCCCCAGGCCCAATAATTGGATGAAAAGAGATTTGATTAAGTGCAAGATTTATGAGGTTCTACCTTGAGACAAATTGTGATTCAATACGAGCCCATTCTCAAAAAGGGGCGAGAATATGAACCAAATCCTTTATTCCTTTATTTACACCTCCACACCCATCACACACACACGTGCGTACACATACCCACACCTCCTGTTTGGCAACTTGTCACTCAGAAAGTCTAATGACGATTATTCACTTTGGACATTTGGCAGATATGATGGGACACTACTTTGGCAGTGATCAAAAAGCATCTTCCTTTATGGCTCTTAATCAAAAATGTATTTCCCATTGACTAACCCCAGGAAAGGTAACCATCTACTTCTGTCTGCACTTATTTCACTGCTAACAAGAGATTTTTTTCCCTCCCGTCTCAGCAGTGCGGAATTACCGTCATTCCCAAGACCTCTTTGGGTTCCTCGACCAGAAGAGGCGTTTAGCTTTGTCATCCATGATGTATTGCCCATTTAATTGCACTATGCAGCTATTCAAAAAGCATTCAGAAGTAATCATTTAGCATTAATATCCCAGGGCAATCCAAGGTCACAGTACATTAAAAACTAATTCACAGTGGTTCAAGAATGCATTTTTCATATACGGAGTAACATAATTCTTTTATGATAAAAATGATAGTGGTGTTACAGAATGATGAGATACAAGATATGCTGATATCCATCACTGGGTCTACTGTACAAATGGCAAAGTCAGACCTTTGTGCTTCTCATAACTCAATACACCGCTAATCCGTTTTAAACACTACTGACCGTGTTAACCTTTTATAGGATTCACCATGTTTTAAGGAGCAACGGCTTCTTATTTATTATCATAGGCAATACAAGCATTCAATACTTACTGTGATCTACTCTCATATTTTATCATCCCTTATTTTCTATGGTCATTCTAATATCTGAAATCACAACAGCTCTATGGGTAACTAAAGGCTTTTTCGTGATAAATTATATACACACATCTATGTATGTATGTATGTATGTATGTATTCTATCAATTTCCTTACAGGAATGCTATGGAAGATAAAATTATTATAACTTCCATCAGATATCTATCATGCTAAAATGATGGTGTCCCGAGTCAACAGGCCCTCTATTCCGTGCAGAATGGGCAGGCTCCTTCCTCCAGGAACGGTCATTTCTCACACCCCCACACCATTAGCAGTGCCATATCACAATTTGCTGCCATTCAGGGAGCAACATATAAGGAATTATTTCAGCAATTCACAGGCAATGTTGTCATTCATTAATATCCTAAACTCTGTATTCAAAGATACCAGATTACATTACCAATCCACTGGGGGTTTTTTTCTTCCAATTTCTTTATATTTCACATCCCCAAAGCCATCTTCCTAATCAGTCCATGCAGATTGGACGGAAGTCAGAATCTTTGTCCTATTCAGAGGACCGTTTGAAACGATGAATGAGTATCATCATCTGGGTTTAGGGCACTATTCCAGGTGCGGGCATGTGTTGAGGTTGGGCATATCTACAATAGAGACAAGATATTGAATCATAAACACAAATAAAACACAGACACACCTCATTTTATTGTGCTTCACTTTACTGTTCTTCGCAATTTACAGATTGAAGGTTTGTGGCAACCCTGGGTTAAGCAGGTCTCGTGGTGCCATTTTTTCCACCAGCATTTGCTCACTTCGCGTGTCTGTGACACATTTGGGTAATTCTTGCAACATTTCAAATGTTTTCATTATTGTTATATATGTTATGGTGACCTGTGATCAGCGATCTTTGATGTTACTATTGTAATTGTTTTGGGGCACCACAAACTGCCCCCATATAAGATGGTGAACTTAGTCAGAAATGTTATGTAAGTTCTGACAGATCCACCAACAAGTTATTCCCCTGTCTATCTCCTTGTCCTCAGGCTCTCCTATTTCCTGGGACACAACAATATTGAAGTGAGGCCAGTTCATAACCCTATAGTGGCCTCTGTGTGTTCAAGTGAAAGGAAGAGTCTCTCACTTTAAATCAAAAGCTAGAAATAAGTAAGCTTAGCGGGGAAGGCGTTTTGAAAGCCAAGGCAAGCTGAAAGCCAGGCCTCTTGCACCAGATGTTTAGCTAAGTCGTGAATGCAAAGAAAAACTTCTTGAAGGATGATAAAGGTGCTACTCCAGTGAACACACAAATGATAAGAAAGCAAAACAGTCTTATTGCTGATATGGAGAAAGTTTTAGTCGTCTGTATAGAAGATCAAACCATCCACCACATTCCTTTAAACCAAAGCTTACTCCAAAGCAAGGCCCTAACGCTCTTCAATTCTACAAAGGCTAAGAAAGGTGAGGAAGCACCAGAAAAAAAAAGTTTGAAGCTGGTAGAGGTTAGTTTATGAAGTTTAAGGAAAGAAATCATCTCCAAAATATACACGTGCAGGGTGAAGCAGCAAGTGCTGATGGAGAAGCTGCAGCAAGTTATCCAGAAGATCTGGCTCAGATCATTCATGAACGTGGCTGCACCAAACAACAGATTTTCAGTGTAGCTAAAACAGCCTTCTACTGGAAGAAGATGCCAATTAGGACTTTCATAGCTGAAGAGGAGAAGTCAATGTCTGGCTTCAAAGCTTCAAAGGAGAAGCTGACTTCTTGTTAGGGTCTGATGCAGCTGGTGACTTGAAGTTGAAGCCAATGCTTATTTACCATCTGAAAATCCTAGGGCCCTTAGGAATTACACTAAACCTTCTCTGCCTGTGCTCCATAAATGGAACAACAAAGCCTGGAAGACAGCATATCTGTTTACAACATGTTTTTACTGAATATTTTAAGCCCCACTGTTAAGACCTATTGCTCAAAAAGACAGATTCCTTTCAAAATATGACTGCTCATTGACCATGCACCTGGTCACCTAAGCGCTCTGATGGAGATGGACAGAGAGACACATGTTGTTTTCATCAAGAATTCATTGTGACTTCCAAGTCTTATTACTTAAGAAACGCATTTCATGAGGCTATAGCTACCACAGACAGTGATTCCTCTGGTGGATCTGGAAAAGTTTAACTGAAAACCTTCTGGAAAGACTTCACCATTCTAGATGCCACTTGGAACATTTGCGATTCAAGAGAAGAGATCAAAATATCAACAGGAGTTAATTCCAAACCTTATGGATGACATTAAGGGGTTCACGACTTCAGTGGAGGAAGCAGATGTGGTAGAAATATTAAAAGAATTAGAAGTGGAGCCTGAAGATGTAACCGAATTGTTGTGATCTCATGAGAAAACTTCACAGATGAGGGGTTGCTTCTTATGGATGAGCAAAGAAAATGGTTTCTTGAGATGAATCTACCCCTGGTGAAGATGCTGTGAATATTATTGAAATAACAACAAAGAATTTAGAATATTTCATAAACTTAGTTGATAACCACTGACACAGTTTGAGAAAATTGACTCCAAATTTGAAAGAAGTTTTGTGGGTAAAATGCTATCAAATGGCATTGCAGGGTACAGAGAAATCATTCATGAAAAGAAATGTCAATCAATGCAGCAAACTTCATTGTTGTCTTATTTTAAGAAATTGCCACAGCCACCCCAGCCTTCAACAACCACCAATCTGATCAGACAGCAGCCACTGACATCAAGGCAGGACCTTCTACCAGCAAAAAGATTATGATGCACTAAATGTTCGGAGGATGGTTAGCAGTTTTTACCAATGAAGTATTTTTTAATTAAGGTATCTACTATTTTAAACATAATGCTACTGCACAATTAATAGACATAACATAGTGTAAATGTAACTTTTTAATCCACTGAGAAGCCAAAACATTCGTGTGACTTACTTTATTGCGGTATTCAATTTATTGCAGTTGTCCAGAGCCAAACCCGAAATGTCTCTGAAGTATGCTTGTGTAAGGTTTGGCCTGTTATAACTGAAAACTGAAACAGGCATTGTATGACTAATAATTGATGAGCAATCAGATATTCAAGTGCTGAGTCTGGAAGCAATAATACCACTGGGCTCCACCTGTCCTTTCCCTTGACATCCAGGGCAGCCACGCTACTGCTCACAGAACAAGTGTTCATTGCTCACCACCTAAGTTCCGGTTCTCCAGACCCCTGAGAAGATCTTTTCCCAGCACTGCAAGGGGAGTGGAGAGTCCCATGGATCTGATGCAATTTAAGAAATGTATAAGATCTGGGAAACTCTCTCTAGAGTGATCACTTAAACTAATAGAAATTTCTATTTTCAAACAATTTTAACACAAAAAAATCTTCTTTGGGTGAATTAGGGAAATCAGTCATTCTGATTGCAGGTGCTTTTAAATAAAAGCTCTCTGCATTCGTTTAACTGACTATCAGCTTTCTTAGCTGTAGTGCATAAACCGCAAGCCAATGGAACCTGGGGAATTCTTTAAACACTTATACCAGGTGCCTTGGCCTCTCAGCTTCTTATTGATGAAAACTAAAATATTTTTTCCTCTTCCTCCTTTCCATTCTTCTTTCATTTCTTTCTTCCTTTTGTCTTCCTCTTATTCAGTTTTCTATGAGTGTAAGACTTTGAGGACTAGAAAGATTATACCAAATCTAGAAGGGAAGAGGCTACAATAAATGGAATAAAATATGGTTGGATACCTAAAAATCTCCCAAAGGAGTCACTGCTACATTGGATCAATCTCCCACATTGTTTTCAAAGAGCCAACTTCTCCATCACAGATCTTGGGGAAAGCCAGTAAGACTGACTGATAGAGAATCATATAAATGTAAGATTAGCATTGACTGGAGTCTGCATTTTAACGTTACTCATTTGGAGAGTATCAGAAATATATGTACCCTGCCCTTTCCCACCCTCTTGTCAATCAGCAGTCAGACGAAACTTACAGACTTAGATTATACTGACCTCCCTCATGAACAGAGCAAGGGAGGCAGGACTTACTAATAAAATAAGTTCCCTCTAAAATGACATAACTCTTCCATTACTTATTCAGGCATATTTATTGTTACATTCGTCCCCATCAACAACGTTATTATTGCCAACATCTCCATGTGTCTGTATCCACAGCAAATGATGCACAGAGATGAGAGAAGAAAGCTGGATAGGAGTTGCCAGTCCTGAGTTCCAGTGTCTGTGACTCTTGTGTTTTCTGGCAGTATGCAAGTCATCTAAACACTCCAGGCTTGTTTTCATCATCTCCAGGATGAAACTGTTGGATAGCTCTCTTGTGTCCCTTTTAGATTTAATTTTCTATAATTTTTATTCTAATTTAAAACATTATCAATGAACAGAATTTCACCCTGTTGGACAGAGATTATCATGGAAAAATTGATCCAGAAACTAATTCTTAAAGAATAGAAGGATATTGTTGGTCTTACTTTAAAGAAGAAGAAACTGGAGTTCTAAATGGTTAAATTACTTGCCCAAAGTCAGTAAGTTAATGAGTGGTAGGATCAGTAATCAAATTCTGATGTGTTGAATGCCTATAGGGTCAAATCTGGATTTTAATTTTGTTTCTATTACTTGCTGTGTGACCTCAGGCAAGTTGCTTGAGTCTTTTGAGCATTGATTTTTCTCATTAATATAAAGGGGAATAGTTTACTACCTACATCTCAGGATTGTTATGATTTAACACATGTGAAAAATGCCTAGTTAGTGCTCGACACATAGTAGGTTTGCAGAAAGTGTTAGGTTCTTCTCTGAGCTGCACCATGCTGCCCATGGTGTGCCAAAGGGAAGGTAAGCATTTGTTCTAACACTGAGTAGTTCTAGCAGCCATTGTTTGTTGTAGTGTGTGGTTGACTGGGATTTAATCTCTGTGTCCTACTGCCCTCTTCTGGATATCAAACATCAGCTCCGTTTGGGAATTTAGCTTCTTGATCCTATCTAATTGAGAAACTCTAGACTGGACTCAATAATATCTACTCCAGAGATGCAAAGGAATCAATTACCAGATGCAACACTTGGACATTTACAGCAGAATTAGGAGCTAGAAATGGTAAGTGATTACTGACTGCTATACTTGGTAGATCTAAGCTATGTTGAAGTGGCATAAAGTTCCTTTCATGCGTATGCCAGGTAGCCTGACTCTGTTTGGCAGTTCCAAGCTAGCTACAAACACTAACCAAACACTAACCACGTGTGGATAAACATACATGAGTAACCAGAAAACAAAACAAAACAACACAAAACCACTCTGAGATGAACTTGAAAGGGAACCCTAACCTGTTTGAGGTTAGTCTCACCTCCCAGACTAACTGTTCAGCCATTGGTTTGAAGCACATATGTTTCTCCAAGTTTTTAGACCTTTAATTATACTTATTCACAGAAATATAATCTATTCCAACTCACTTACACCTTTTGTAACAAACTGGTGTTTTGTATTAAGTTAATGTCCAAAAAGCCAAAGACAACCTTATAAGTGTTTGAATATTTGGAAGTTTTTCTTAGGTAAACATGGTGAAATGCATCAAATGAATTACAAAATATTTGCGTTGAAAGTAAGTAACCATATCACAGGACCATTTACAGAGATTCAAAATACTGGAGTGTAAAAAGACAAAAAAAATTTTGAAGTAAAAATCTTGGAGAATCAAAGTCCAATTACAGTAGAAATGCACCAAAGAGAAATTATAAACACTATGAAAATAAATCCTTCTATAAAGTGAAGAATGATTTTCTGTGTCAAATCATGCTCTTATTTATGTTTTATGACTCTATTGTCATACATTGAATGTGTCAAAGTGGGATTTGCAAAGCAGTTATTTATTAGAAAACACTTAGAACTGTCCTTGTTTAGACTTGACACTCATAGATGAGAAATGGTATTTCCAACATCACCTCATAAAGAAGGGATAGAGTAGGAGCCAATCTCAGGACTGCAAGATACTAGGCACCTGCTCTGTTCCATTCAGGAGTACATCACACTTTCAAGCACACACACAAAAATACATGCACGCAGACAATTCATATGCCTATGTATTCATTCTGCAAACACTAATGGCCTACAATCAAGACCTAGTTCAAAAATGATCTTAACAAATCCCCAACATAATGAATGACACTTTTCTAATTATTAAGAAAATAATTATTGCCTTTTTTGCATTATATTATGATTATTGTTTGTATGTCTATCACTCATCTAAACTATGAACTCAACAAAAGTATGATCTCTGTGTCTTATTCAGATTTCTGTCCCTGGCACTTAACCTGATGCCTAGAAAAAAGTAGATGCTTCAATAAATGCAGTTGCAAACATGAATAACTTGTTTATAATTCTTGTTTGGGCCAGATAACCTTTCAGGCTCTCCCAGACATGGCCTCCTGTGATTCTAACGGAAAATGCTTCTTTCCCCATCTGCTCATTCACCTTCTTCCTACTTTCTGAGAACCTGCTGAGGCAATGGTACTGAATTCCTGAACACCCAGGATGTTTTGTACATACTAGGGAAGCTAAAATGTACTAGTAAGGTGGACACTGTCTGTATTAGTCAGCATAGATCTTGATTAGACTGTCTCCTCTCTCTCTCGGCATCTCTTATATTCTAAGGTTGTTCATCCTTCTTTACTGATTTTGACTCAGATTTCCTTTCACGCTTTCCAGCTGGGGCTCCTTCCTTCTCACTGATGTTGCCATCCCTGGTCACATGGACTCTCTCTTCAGCTGTCATCACAGCTGACACAAGCACCACCATGCACGAGATGCTGTTCCGGACACTTTATATCTATTATGTCATTTTCTCCCCAGAGGTAAGGATACTGTGATTCCAATGTTAAAGGATTAAGAAACAAAAACTGATGGTGATTCCTTTAAAAACTGAAAATAGACTTACCCTATGATCCAGCAATCCCACTCCTGGTCATATATTTGGAGGTAACTCTAATTCAAAAAGATATATGCACCCCAGTGTTCATAGCAGCACTATTTACAATAACTGAGACATGGAAGCAACTTAAATGTCCATTGACAGATGACTGGATAAAGTTGTGGTATATATATACAATGGAATACTACCCAGCCATAAAAAAGAATAAAATAATACCATTTGTTGCAACATGGATGGACCTGGAGATCATCATGCTAAGTGAAGTAAGCTATAAAGAGAAAGAAAAATACCATACAATATCAATTATATGTGGAATCTAAAAAAAAAAGTACATAAATGATCTCATTTACAAAAGAGAGGCAGACTCACAGACATAGAAGACAAACCTGTGGTTGGGGGGAAGGGGATGAGGACGGATAAACTGGGAGTTTGAGATTTGTAAATACACACTACTATATATAAAATAGATAAAAAACAAGGTCCTACTGTCTAGCACAGGGAACTATAATCATATCTTGTAATGGCCTGTAGAGAAGAAGAATATGAAAATAAATAAATATATATATGTGTGTGTGTGTACAAATGAATCACTATGCTACATACCAGAAATTGACACAACATTGTAAGTTGACTATACTTCGATAAAAAAGAAAAGAAACAAAAACTGAAATGTGCGCAATTACTACCCCTTAAAAATAGTGAAGCTGCAATTCAGGTCCATGGCTTCCTACTCCTGAATGCATGTTCTTGCCCTAAGCCAGTGCCTCTCAGACTTACTGCGCACATGAATCATCCAGGGATCATGATTAAAAGCAGATCTTGATTTAGTTGACCTGGGGGGGTGCCTGAGAGTCCACATTTCTCACCAGTTCCCAGAATAGGGGCCTGCTTGCCCTTCGATTCCTCTTTGAGTAGCCAGGCACTGTGCCATCCGCTCTTCCTAAACTCTGCCATGCCTTCAGGCTTTGCACAACTAGTTCTTCTTGGTGCCTCCCCGGATTTGGAGCCAACCAAGAAGATAATAGTAGAGCGCAGTGGGTGGGTGTGTCATTTCTGGCTCATGCACTCAGCCCCTGAGTTACCTTCCTGCACAACTAACCAGCGCCTTGACGGGCCACACAGAGCTCAGGTGCCTTGATGTGCCGTGAAAGCACCTTCAGCCCACGGAAGGAGGGAAGGACAGTCTTGGTACTCGTTCTTCTCTGACCCAGGTCCTCCAGAATTCAACTTTAATCCTCAAAAGCGAAAAATAAATAAATAGTGCCTTGAGCTATTTCATGATATGTCATTTTAAATATCTACTTTTAAAGCACTCAGTAGTAAAATGTAACTTTTTTTTGGAAGTGAAACAAAAATACCGACACTGAAGGAAGATCTGGACAAGCAAATTTAATGACTTCATATTGCACAATATAAAATCATTCCACTTGAATAACTTTTAATTCATTATAATGTGTATGTGCCAATTATGCTTGATTTATTAGGAGAAGTTCAGCAGGGCTGGATCCTGATATATGACACTGGTTGCCATGGCATCCAGCCTTTACAAGGACGTCTTAAGGATCACGATGGTATGTCAAGGTGATAAGTGTCACTTTCCATGAGTTTAATGATGGTGATAATATTGTCCCATCAAAAAAAAAAAAACTTCAGACTCAAGGTAGAAGCCTATATACATTTTCTTATTTCATTAGAGAGAGTTTAAAAGCAGCCAGAAGGAAACTCACTTAAATACAAATTCATGTGCTATGTATACATACACATATACTTATACACTTACATACTCATATATCACATGCACATACGTTTAACTATTACATTAGTCACCATATTCACTTAAAGGATGAATCTTGGGGGAGAGAAGAATCAGTGAAACACAGGGATTTTTCAGGCAGTGAAACTATTCTGTATGATACGGTAATGGTGGATACATGACATTATGTATTTGCCAGAATCCATAGAAATATACAAAACGCAGAGAGGAGCTTAATATAAGTTATGGACTTTAGTGGATAATTGATTGATACCAGTTTATGAATTCTAACAAATGTGCCTTACAGACACAAGATAATAATGGGGGAGCTCTGTAAGGGGTGGGTGTGACTCTCTACTACCTGCTCAATTTTTCTGAACATTTAAAACTGTTACAACACAATTAAGTCTACCATATTCAAGAAATCAAAATAATGATTAGTTCACTTGTGTCCTTATTATTATTGTTACTATTTTTTAGATCCTTCATAGAAATGATGTCCTATGGCATTTTTATTTCTCTTTCCAGCCCACTTCACTTTGAATGACAGTCTTCAGGTCTTCCTGAATATGTGTCAGCACATCTGACTGTCCTTTAGGATTGGATTACCACATTCTGTTGATCCTTATTTTGTAGTTGGCTTTATTCCTTTGATAACTATGTATGTTTAAAAAGCTGAAGATCTAATCTATTCTAAGAAAAAATAATTAGTACACATATGAAAACTAAAAAATGTGCAGTATGCTGTATATATGTATTTACATGCAATATAATGTGTGTGTGCAGTTGAACTGTAATAATTCTACATAATACAACTGGAAAAAATTTAAAAAATAAAGTTTACTAGTTTAAGATATATAGATTCTTCCTAGAGCAAAACCCGATAAATTAAGATGGTACAGTCAAGAAATAAATGGTACTGCCAGGTGAGAAACTAAAAATTGTGCAGCAGAAAATATCCATCTCACAAACTCACACTTTCCGTTTATCATACTCCACCCGCTTTCTGTATTGCCACCATGTCCTCATGCAGCCCTGTGCTCGACCAGAGCCTTCTACCATCCTTCTGACAGGAGTCCATCCATATTCCAGACCTTGGCTTGCCTATAAAACTCTACCCTGCCCACCCCCATGCTCCATTTCCCCGGGGCTGCTGTCCCCTCAGGAAAGATGCCAAAGGGGAGAAGGAAGTATTCCATCCCAACTGCGTGGTACTCAACACATGCCTTGGCTCCCTCCAGACGAGGCCACGACCCCCCAGTGTGGCTTAGTCAAAGATGCACCTCTTCAGCAGGCACCCAAGAAACCATCTTAGAGTCAAGGAAAGCATCTTTCAGATTCTGAGATCTGGAAAGGAGATATTTTGAAGCAGGTGAGCAATTTGATAGCTTCAAACCCACCACAACCATCTCAGGAGCTGCTCTCCCTGCCTGTCGGTGAAAAAAGAAGGGAAGTCTATCTTCTACACCAAGACCAGGACATGTCAATGAAGCTCACCGCCTGGAGGGAAGACAGCCCCTCTGCGTACATGGTCATTTCGCAGGGGCTGCCCTGCCTTCGTCACTGCCATGCCTCTGCGGGTTTTACAACACTGCATCAGTGACTGCCTCTGTGCCTAGAGGCAGTTTCTTTGGGTCTCTGCCCAGGGATTGTTACCGGCGCTCTTCAACTTGTGGAGACAGAAGCAGGAAAGGGTTTGGTGCCAAAGAAGCAGGAAAAGAAGAAAAATTAGAGAAGAAAATTGAAGCTATTCACGAGCTAATAAATTGCTTACAGGAAGTATATACGGTCCTCCTACACTTTAAAGAAAAAAGTCCTTCTCCTGGATCTTTCCTTTCTGTCCGTATTTCCCCTCCCCAGGATCCCAGGTGACCATCTCTGAACTTTATAGGAAGCAGCGACCCCAGTGTTGCACCGTGTTGCTCAGCGAGAAGGTCTGGGAACCAAGATCCTTGAAAGAATGATCTCCTGCCTGCAATTATTGTTATAAATGTTCCTCTGGAACTCACTTGTGGCCGTATGATCTTTAGTTTTATTTAAGAACATTCTTGGCTTGTTTTCTATTAAAGGCAAGGCAGGCAGAGAGCATAGTAAGTGAAAAGATGTTTCCAGCCGGGTTCTCAGTGAGATTTACTTTTCAGTAAATAAAGTACCCTTGGGAATAAACTGTTCATCCTTGGAGATGTATCACTATGGTTCCTATCATATCTGTCAATTCAGGCAAAGAGACAATTTACTAAGTATCCTGTTCCCCTGGAAATTAATTCTTCCATCAACTGCTTCAACCACTTTGTCCCTTTACCTCCTAGATCAAATAGAGACCCTTGGCTTCCTCTTCAGAGCCACCCACCACTCTAGCTCCTCTCTCAGGGGCTCTCCTGCCCTCTTGACATGCTGTGCTGTGACCAGCCCATCAGCCACTTGCTAGCTGTCCTGCCTGTGCACGTGACAGCCTCAGACTCACTGAAAATGCCAACCGCCTCGTCCATTAACTGATTCCCTCCTAGAAGATGACCCAGACTGATTAAACCAAAATGTTTATTCTTTCCTGGAATACCCCATTAGCTCCTTCTTGCCTGCCTTAATAGCAAGCAGATTTTTGTCCATCTTCTGTTCTTGGAATCGTCTTCTGTATTCAAAATGGGTTAACAATGAGATCTACTCCAACTATCAATTCCTACCTGTCCCAGCCCTGCCCACCAGCAAGTACTAAAGGCAGCAGGCTGAGCCTTCCCTGGTGCCCAGCGTTGGGCTTTGGGGTTGATAAGCAATCATCTCTCCCTGTCTGGGTCCTTAACTCTTTGAGAGAAGACATGAGCAGCCAGAGAGGTATCAGAATCCCTGACTTACTGTTTTGAAAGCTGGATCAGAGAATGTGGCAAGGCTTCTGTCATCTCTCCCTGAAAACTGGGTCCTAACTGGCCCTGACTTAAGCAGCCTGTGGCCAGGGGAGAAGCTGGAACCAAGCCAGCAGAGTTCTGGTCAGGCCTGGTGGAAATGTGTGCTTCTTGGTCTGTTTATCACTGGAGAGTGGAGACACAATCTTCCCATGATGCCCGGGCTCCAGCAATTCCAGCAGATCAAAAAAGGAGAGGGAGATGCTAAGTATTTCATCCACTAGCCGATTCTGTCCTAGAAATTATACTGTAGAAACAATCCCAAAATCTCAGGGGCTTACAAACACCATGCATTACTTCTTGCCCATGTCCCATGGCCTGTTGAGTCAGCTACAACTCAACTCCATACCATCTTAACACCTGGACCAGGTTAATTTATTTGGGGCACTGCCAGCCAGATGGCGGAGAGGAAAGAGACAAAGCAAATCCCATCCTAGTATTTGAGGCTGCTGCTCAGAAGTGATCCACTACACTTCTGTGTAGTAAAGAATCTGGACTTGCCCAAAGAGCAATCTCACCTTTGCCTTATTTCTGGGAGATAATCTGTGCCCTGCCTCGTAGAAATGTCTTCAATTAAGGCAGAGGCTGGCTATATGAACCTTAAAGAGGGGATGGATAGTCTTAAGGTGGGGGCTGGCCGTGCCAGAAAAATCAACCATGTGACGTAGTTGCTTTGGGTCAACCACCTGGGCAATTCATCAGTAAATCATGCCTATGTAATGGAGCCCCATTAAAAACTTTGAAAAGCTCAGGTGAACTACCCTGGTTGGCAGTACTCTATGCACATTGTCTCCCACTGATGCTCGGAGGGTGACACAGCCTGAGCACAATGGAACCCTTCCAGGCTCTGCTCTACGCATGTCTTCTTTTGGCTGATATTTCATCTTGATATTTTTCCTATAATAAGCTATACCCATGAATATAACAGCTTTCCGTGAGTTCTGTGAGTCTTTCTAGCCAATATCAAAACCGAGAGTGGTTTGGGGAAGCCCTGAACTTGCATCAGGTGTCAGAAGTGAGAATTGTCTTGTCTGCCTCTAACTTTGTAGTTGATGTCAGAAGTTTTAGGCAGAATCGGCAGCCTGGAGGACTGTGCCCTCAAATTTTTCACTTTGGCTGACCCCGAGTAACTTGCACTCACATTTCTTCAGCCAAAGCAAATCCCAGACCATGTTGTCTGAATCCATCGAGGCAGGGCTGCTTGGTCCTCCCACAGGAAGGAAGGATCTACCGTGGCATTTCAGGTAAGGCATTACAAAGACTTCAACTAAAGTGGTGCCAGAGGGGTGACAAGAAAAGACTAGATATGATAGAAGAAAACTAAAACCAAGAAAAAATTGGCAATTGATGAGATGTGAAAGTAATGAAGTTAAAAGAAGAATCATTTCCACATTTGTAGTTAGTGATCTCATTCACTGAGAAGAACAGAGTTGGAGAAAAAAATGATTAATATTTAACATATTTAGTTTGAGGATCATTTAAGAAGAGGTGATTGGTTAGATTGTATTGATCTAGAACTCAACAGAGAAATGACAACTAGAGATAGAGATTTAGAGTCCATCTCTGTACAGGGAACAGTGGAATGAATGAGATCACTAAAAGTATCTGGAATATAAAATGGGGATGGCTGAGGATGGCATCCCAGGGCAATGCTTTCCAGACTTTTTCATGTCAGGACACATAGACATTTGTGCAGCTCACTGGACTCGGCAGACAAGGCAGCGCAGGACTGCAGGCAACCAGCCTATGGGCTCTGGCCATTGCAGGGACTCAGGGCATCCCTACTTCATGCTGACTGGGGAGCTCAGTCCAACACAATAAACACATTTAGGAAACTGGAAAAGGACAAAGGAAACTGAGGAGTAACCACAAAGGAAGGAAATTGGAACAAATGTGATCATGGAGGCCAGAAGAAGAAAGAGTTGTTTAAAAGGAACTTCAGAGAGGTTGGATAAAATGAAAACTGAGCCATCTGAACCAGTTTTGGCAAAGAGTAAGTCACTGATGAACTGAGAGAAAGGGGTTCTGTGGAGAGGTGGTGTGGAATCAAGATTTGAAGGGGGTGAAGATCAAAAGTGATAGGAAAAAGATAAAGCCAGGGCTGGGAATAAGAAAGACATTGTGATGGCTAGAGTTCATCATCAGCTGCAGGGGGAGTTGTTTTGAGATGGGCAAGGCTTGAGGCTTTCTAAAAGAAGAAGGCAGAGTACCAATGGAAGAAGTGGCGTTTACAATGGAAAGAGGGGGCAATGATTTACAAACAAGGACACTCAGGGGATGGGCCCCAGAGCCCAGACTGGCAGGAGGAAGGACAGAAAAATAAAGGAGGATAAAGTACAGTGGATGTGGCTGAGCCATGGGTGCTGGGTGACAGGCACATTTGACTCTCCTATCCCTGAAATAGAAGTTTCTGCCACCTGCAGAGTGTGAGAGGCACAAGGCAGGACCTCAGGAAGTATCAGCAAAGACGCGCATGGTGCTTCAGGGTGATGGCCCATGAAACTGGGAGTGTCCACAACCTCATACCTCCTATGTGTCTGTACACAAGTGAAGTCAACAGGGCTTATGCTCAGAAAATTAATCAGCCTCCAAAAAAAAAATCTGTCCTTTTTCACTCCATCTCAAAGCAGTCCCCTAATTCATTGCCTCCATTTTCCTCTTCCTGCCCCACTTCATTCCAAATAAGTTGGCCTTCTTGTTCCTTGAACCTGATACACCTGCCCCTGACTCAGGGCCTTTGCAGAAGCTATTCTCTCCATGTAGAAGCCCCTTTGTCCAGCTACTGGTATGACATCCTCCCTCAATTTCTTTATACCTTTACTAAAACCTCATCTCATTTTAGAAGATTCCTTATTCAACTATCTAAATTATGCCCTGTTCTGTTACTCTTTATTTTTATCCTGTTTTATATTTAAGGTTTATCCCCACTGACATGTCTTTTTATATGATTGTTTGCTTTAATGTCCATTCCTTCCTCTAACCATGACCCTAGAGATAGAACTTTGTTTTGTAACCTGTGGCACACCGGTGTCCTGGAGCATGCCTGACAAACACAGAGCAACCAATACCTGCTGATTTAATTTCTTCTCTTTTCTACCTTGTATCTTCTTTGGTGAAGTTCCTTCTTTTTTTCCAGTGTTCATGTCTTTTAACTTCCCTTTCTTTCCATCAGATGAGGAAAAGCTCTGACCTCAGATAACTGTACCATAACTGCTTGATTACTCTTCAGTGTGACAATTTGGGGACAATGTAGTTTCTTAGGTATCAGTTTACATTTCAAAATTTTATTTCTAATTGTGGACTAAAATGTTTCTTTCCACATTAAAATAAATTTCAGTATCATAAGCAAATATTCAGAAATATTTTTAAACATAGGCCTTTTAGGTTGGCTTAAGGATGAGGGTGACAATGGGAGAAGTCTCTCTCTTAACCAATCCTGCCCTATTATGCATGATTTGAGATCCCTTCAGCTTATGGTCCCCTATTCCAGCCACCACTGCGCCAACCAGCTCTACCTGGGCTCCAAACACCTTCATGCAAGAACAACCCGTGAGACTTGCCTCACGTCACACTGTGGGCCTCTCACCTCACATTCCCGGCTTTCCTCGAGATGCCGGCAGGCTCCACTGGGCATCCAGGAATGCACAATCAGAAAACTGGGAACAGTTTATAACCTGGAGGTAAAACTTCAGACAAAGAGAGATTAGAGCCGGTGGAGAACTCCTTCTCCCCCTTCTGTCTTTGCTGTGGGGTTTTGCCCAGGATGAGTCACACCTCGAGTCTCACCCAATGTGACTTAGATGATAATTAGATGCGACTTTGGACTTCAGCCTTCAGAGTTGATGCTGGAATGAGTTCAGACTTGGGGGCTGTTGGGATAGAATAAATGTATTTTGCAAGTAAGAAGAGCATGAATTGGGGGGGGTGGGCAGGGCAGAATGCTACAGAGTGGATTGTGTCCCCCTAAAACTCATATGTTGACACATCCCCAATGTGACTGTATTTGGAGACAGAGCCTGTATAGAGGTAATTAAGGTTAAATAAGGTCATAAGGGTGGAGCCCTAATGCAACAGGACTAATGTCCATTTCAGGAAAGAAAGAAGCACCCGTTTCCCCTCTGCCATGTGAGGACAACAGCAAGAAGGCGACCAGAGAACTCTCACCAGAATCCAATCCATGTCGGCACTTGGTCTTGGACGTCCAGCCTCCAGAACTAGGAGAAAATAAATTTCTGTTGCTTATGCCACCCAGTCTATGATATTTTGTTATGGCAGCCCTAGATGGCTAATACAGCCCCCAAGGAAATTGTGCTAAAATGTACTTTACACAACTTCTTACACGACAACCATGTGCTCAAGCAGTCGGTCCCATCAAGAGGCAACCAGATTGATAACACACATCATTTTAGCTCTCAACCCTTCCCCACCTCACTCTCTCTGGCCCTCATTTCTGTGCTTCATGATAACATCTCCTACCATCAGGCCCTGCTTTCTGGGAAACCAAGGCTAAGACACCACCTGCATGCCAAAGACATTCAAATTTGTATCTAAAATCCACACCTCTCTCTCTCAAAAACTACAGAGCTGTATAATCTTCTGCTACTCAACATCACCGTTTAGATGTCTAATAGATGTCGTAAACACAGTAGGACCAAAATTAAATGCCTTATCTTTTTCTCCCAAATTTTCTCCACTCATAGCCTTCTCATCTCAGTGCATAGCTCCTTTCTGTTTAAAGTTGCTGAAGTCAGAGTTCTTGAAATTATCTTTAACTTCCCTCGTTCTCTCACATACAACATTGAATCCATCTCAAAATCTTGTTGGCTTTACCTTAAAATATATCCAAGTCCAGTCACTTTCCACTGCTATCATCCTGATCTGAGCCACCATCACCTACTGCCTGGATTACTACAGTAGCCTCATAAATGGATTCTATTTCTACAATGGTTCCCACCCCTTACAGTTTGTTTTTACCAGAGCAGCCTTAGGGATTCCTGTTAAAGCATCAGTTAATACAGCATTCCTCTCATCAAAATCCTGCAGAGACTCCTCATTTCATTTGGTGTAAAAGCCAAAGTAAAATATTAACAAGGCTCTCACAATATGATACCCAGGACAAGACAGATAGGAAATAGCACCCTATTTCCTAAGAAGGGAAACTATCTTTCAACATACGGTTATTAGGAAAGGACTCATTTAGAAAGTGATATTTGAACAGACCTAAAGGAAGTATTCCAGGCACAAAGACATCAAGTGCAAAGGTCCTGAGGCAGGACATTGCTTGACATTTACAGAAGCACTGAGAAACCAGTACAGCTCGAGGGAGTCAGCAAGGTAGAAAGTGTCAGGAAATGAGGTCAGTGGGGTATCAGGGAGCCAGATCATGTAGGCTCAATTGGAGAACCTTGTAGGTCAGTGTTAAGGATTTTGAATTTTGCTCTGAGATGGCACCTTTGAAAAATTTTGAAGAGTTGAGTGACAGGACCTGATTTGGGGTTTCCCAAAAGTATTTAAAAGGATTACTCTGAAATCTGTAGTGAGACAGGACCATGGGGGACAAGGGTAAACACAGGGACACCAGTGAGGGGACGGGTGCTGTGATCTAGACAAGGGTTAATGGCTTGAGCCAAAATAACAGAGTGGAAATGGGTTTTTTTTTTTAAATAGTGTTCAGATTTGGAATTTATTTTCAAGAAAGAACCAACAGATTTGTGAGAAAAGATCCTGTCCTCCTGGTTCACCGTGGAATTCCCAATGCCTCGCGCAGGTAAGTGGCAGGTAAGTGCTCTGTGCCGTCTAGAATTTAGTATGAGGTCATTATCAGCCTTACCGAGCCATGCTGTCTTTTTAAAAATCCAGGCAACTTTTGCTTATTTCTGGCATTCTGCCATCTTCGTCACATTTTCTTGAATTTCTCTTGGACAGCAAATCTGAGAAAACATCTTAACATCTACAAGTTTACGTGTCTCCAAGAAAACATTTGTACATATAATTCCTCTGCATTATCAGGATGGAATTCCTTTTAAATGTAGGTAATTTCATTCTGTGTTCCTTATTTATCTTGAACTTCTGTTTACTCTTAGCAGTACCTTTTACTTTTCCTGCTTGCACTGAGAATGGAAGCCATCTGCAACACTGTCTAGATTAATATGACTTTACTATTCACCTGTCTGCATTAATATGATTTTAGATTCCACGACAATTCTGCCAGGAAGTTTTCCAAGAAAATGAAGTTGCTATGTTTTTTTGTTTCAAGACATTCTGAAAATCCATCTCTTCCAAACAATGAACAACTACTACCCTCATTAGTTAATAACCCCTTCCCCAGACAACAGGCCTCCCAACCAGATGCACTGCACGACCGTTTCTCCTTCAGAATCCACCTGGCCATCGATCCTGAACAATTACATCGTGAACTTTGCCTGGGCCCAGTCAGGCCCCCATGTTCAAAGACCTGTTCTTAACTCAGACCCCTAAGACCCTCATAAACATCCCACTTTTACCTTCTTTCCTCTAAAACAGTTGTTTTCCTTACTGCTTTGTTTTACTGAAGGTGTCTTTTCAGGAAATTTCAATAGCTGATGGATTTTATTCTTTTTTAGAGAATTCAGAAGCCAAATAGGACTCTAATCATTTCTATTTCCCCCTATCATTTTAACACTAAATTCCTCCAGTAATAGGCCTATTTATTCTCTCTTTTGTTACAAACATAAAAGGGAATCTTTTTTTGTTTTCTTTAGACTTTTTCCCCTCAATCTTAGTGCCTTTGGGGCTTTTCAACCTTCCACACATCGTTTCTTCTTTCACTTCTAACCTTCATCTCCTCACCTTCCGAGGAGAGAAAATACTTCCTGCATCACAGGAGAAGGTTTGATTAAGCAAGATATGATTTGTGAATACATTGTGCTCTGAAAATATCAGGGCAAAGTCCTCCTTCATTTTTTTCATTTCTCTTTGCATTCACCTCTATGTTAGCACCTACACGTGGCTCGCTCTCTTTCACTATAAACCTCGAAAAAGTAACAGCGGTTAGCCTTTTAGCTGTCTCAAACCTTAGCAGAGCGTGTGGTCTGAAGTTGTTTCTTTGCTACAGAGGGTGGAGAGAAAGGAGGCCAGACTGGGCAAAGGTGAGCCAATCAGAAAAAAGAACAGGCAGAAAGATGTCAACAAGCTTATAAAGTTGGAGACCTGAAGGCAAGTGGACAGGTGCTGAACCAAGGTTAGAATCAAAAGTTCAAGTCCACACAGGGAGGCAAGTGGCACTCATTAACTTCTGGTGAGAAGCATCTTGTCATAGAGGGGCCATGTTCCCACAAAGGGCAGACATGTTCCTGAATTGCCCTACCATCATCAGGGTCCACATTTCATTTTTATATCTTCTTTCCCCTCCTGAGTATCCTTCCCTTCTGTGATATCTGGCTATAAAAATCATTATGGGGGAGGGTATAGCTCAGTGGTAGAGCACATGCTTAGCAAGCACAAGGTCCTGGATTCAATCCCTAATACGCCATTTAAAAAATATATAAACCTAATTACATCCCCATTCCAAAAACAAAAACAAAAACTATCATGTAAACTCTTAAAAATTCTCTTTCTAACCTTAATACCAGGTCCAGATCTATCCAACATGTTCTTCCTTTACCATTAGGAGCTCCAAGATAACAAAGCTGCTTTCTCAGAATATCCCACAACAGGTGATGGGGAAAGAAATCAGGCTCACAGCCACTAGAGAGCAAAAGGACTGTGTCAAACAAGTACTTAATGGACGGGGGGGCTACGTAATACCTGAGCCTCCTCCTTCAGCCAGAGGACGTGCACCTACTCTGGCCAGCATTCAAGCTGCTCTGGACAAGAAAATGTGATGCTCTTTTCCTAAGGGGCATTTTAGTACCCTCAGATCACAAGAGCAAATCCACATCACCCAAAGATGCTCACATTTTTAGAGGATGCCATCTCTGTGAGATGATGCCCTCTCACTTTTATTTTTGAGAAAAGTAAATAGTAAGAAGAGTATGTTATTAGAAAAAGGAGCAGAGGGAATTTTTTTTTACTCCAAACACAAGAAATATACTATAGAATTTGCCTTAACTTCTTTTTAGTGGGGATGCTTTATTTAACTGTATTATTTTGAAATCAGAAACCTAGCAGTAAAACTAATTATTTACCTATATATGCATACACACAAACAAATACGCAAATTATCCAAGCCCCTTAACACACTTTTCTAATGGATTTATCAACAGTGTTTCTAATCAAGGATTCAAGCTCAGATGCCTCTAGGGATAAGGCAGGCAAGATGTTAACTGTTAGGGAGCAGTAAAGACCCTGGCAAACCTAAAAGTATGGGCCCTGACTTAAAATATTCAAATTTAGTTTTTACCAACACTATTTTTGCTAATTAAAGCTATCACTTGCCATATTCAACAATGGGATCCAAGTTTGTCATCTCCGCAACTAACCTCTGTCAAGATTCCACATTCTATTTCTCTGTTATCTCTTTTGCTCTAAACGAACCATGAAAACACCTCGCTTTTGGACTTACATACAGACAAACTTTATTGAAGACACATCATCACAATGTCAGTTCTAATCTCTGGCATATTCTCCAGTTGTGTCTTTAAGAGTCAGAAAAAGCATTCTATTAGCTGGTCTCCAAAATATTATCTAGAGACTTACTCAAGTTAGTCAAGTGACTAATAACAATAACAATAACAGATAGCTTTTATTAAGTGCTTTTTCCATGCTAAACATGAAATTGTAGCTCTCTCCACATTTAATAAATAGTCAATAAAGGCAAGATCTGAAGTATGTCACAATTCATCTGACTCATATTATGAAAATACATACTATATTGCATGGGCAACAGTCACTACACTCTATAGAGTAGCCAGTTTGCAATTAGCTGTTGAGTGTGCATGTGGGAGAGAGGCAGAGAATATGATACAAACTCCAGGTAATTTTATATTTCATTGTGTGAATGTGTGTTAGAACAAAAAGCCGACTGGTGTGTAGTTTTACCCACTACACATACAGTTCTCATTATCATCCAAGATCTTTCAAGAGGCTTTGCAAAAACATTAAAATCCTATTATTTTTATGTTAACATACTATTTAAAATTTCTTTCTCAACTTAATGAAATAACTAATGAAAGGTATTTTCGCTTAATTAATGATTCTGATTGTGTGATAATATGTGGGACAGGAGGGTAGAGGGCAGGTCACAACTATTGAAAGAATGACACAGCCATTGAGGCTAGAACATAAACTGGTTAGAATCAACTAGGTCCAAGATGGCAAAAGATTCAACTTCCAGTAGACCTTAAGTATCATTAAATGCTCATCATAATAAAATTAGCCTTGCAGATAAGAAGTACCTATCATGTACTCATGCCATGACACTTTCGAACAAGACTAAATAAGGACAAAAATCCCTCCTCCCCTCGGGAAGGTGGAGCTGGGATGAAAATCAGGAAATACGATCCCAAACACTTCCCTTTCCAAAACATATTCCACTCACTCATTCTTATGCCCCATATAACCAGCTTGCCGAAGAAATTCAGTGCAGCTACTCATCTGAGTCTGCCTTCTTTCTCCTTGAGAGCTTCCTATCATTTAGTAAATCCTCAGCTTACTTTCTTGATCTCCATGTCTCATCTCTGAATTCTTTTGCAATGGAGACAAGAACCTACTCTCCAGTAACACATGTAGATTTGACAAGTTATAAGTGAGGCATGTGACTAAATTGTTAGCCCTGCCATGGAAAGTTAGTCTAGGCTGCAGTGTCCTTATTAGTAAGGATTAATTATTTGAAACAAACATGCTAAGTAGCAAGTGGATACAAGTTTGTGTTGTCAGCGATTTGTGAGTCACTCCTTGACAACAGGGAATGACTATTCCAATACAACTTTAAGGACATTGAAATTTAAATTTTATAAATTTTAATGTGTCACGAAATATTACTTTTCTTTTTCTATTTTACAATCATTTAAAAATATAACAACATTTTTAGCTCATGGACTCTCCACAAACATGCAGGAGGACAAATCTGGCCCACAGGCTGTTTTCCTGTGTTAACAATCCTAAAACTTAAATGTAGGCTTCTCTTGTGGATTAAGAAATTCAAGCAAGAGACAATGAGATTAGTATGGCTTCATCCCTTCCCCTCCCAGCATTGTTTATATTAACTTCCCAGCACGATCTAAGGAGAGAGGGGCCCCACCCTCTTTCCACTTAACCATTGGGCCCTGCAGAAACCCTCTCCACCCTGATCTAACTCATATCTTCTTTCTCATTTAAGAAGGTTAAAATATGACCTAGGATTTACCCAGTGTAACTGTAAAGTTAGACAAGTGTTTTTGAGGAATAATTAGCATAAGAAAAAGAATGCTCACAGTACGTTAAGTAAAATGATCAGAAAGCCACCCCATATACACAATATGATCCCAATCCAGAAAGTAGCGTTAACTGTTGCTGATTAATTTTGAAGGTAGTTTGAATTTTATCTATACTATTGTCAGACTTTTCAAAGACTTAATTCATTATTTATGAATAAACATATTATGTTCTTTGTTTCCTTTCTAAACATCATCCAAACCCTTGAAGCTGATCACCCTCCCTTGCAAGGCTTCCACTAATTTTTATCTCCTGACCTTAAATCCCAATCCTTAATTCTCGTCCTCTGTCTAAAAATAGAATCTCTAACAAGAGCCACTGTAAATAACAGTTGTGGCTCTGAAAGCTGCTAGACTATTCTAGAGAAGTGAAGTCTTGTTAAAGAGGGACTTTGAAAATCACTTTGTCCTTGTCTGTGAATGGCTTTATTATTTAGCCAAGTTACCTGATAATTAACACAGATCAACCAATTAGGCTAACATTAGTGTCCGCTGATGCTTGCTCTGAATCCTGGCTTTTCTGTTTAGCACAAATTAAAGCCTATTCATTAAATAAATTTGAATGCCAATAGATAAAGCATGGCAAGAATTGATTCAAAAAATACTACATTCAGTGGGTTCGTTCATGCTTCCTTCCTAAATTGATATGAGTGCGCAAGGAAGGGGAGGGCATCAGATTTGGTTACCCATATGATAAAAAGTTAGAGTAGGTCGGAATTTGTAGAACTGAAGTAAAACTAAGCAACACACTCTATACTTAGAGGACCCTCGCCCCACACTCACTTCTTAGGCAGTGTAGATAGAAACTGGATAGAGTTCAGATGCATTAGCTCGTTGCTTTTCTTAAGCCTTCATTTTACAAGCCCTGTGTTCTTGGGATGGTGTCAGACAGCAGGGAGGGTCAGAGTATAAACCAGCATGATGAGCTAGTTTTAAGCGTGTGACCAAATTCACTTGATGTGTCTCAGATTAAAGGTTTAAAGCCCTCTGCCGACTTGTTTAGCCTCCGCTGAACAGACAAAAGGAAAGTTCAACTCACAACTCTTTCACGCTTTCTCTTGCATGCATTCTTTCTTTCTAGTGTTAGAAACACCGCCCCTCTGCCTTTGTTGTGACTTACCAGCTCGTTATGCTCTGCAACGGCCATCTTTTCTCTCCTCTCACTCAGTCAGTGAATTACCAGCGCAGCTCTGATCATGTCAGTCCCTTGTTCAAAAATCCTTCATGGGTTCCCCTCTGCCTCCTGAGTATATTTTGAAAATAAATTCAAGGTTTTTGACAGTTGGCCCCAGCTTTTCCAGAGTGTCTTCTTGTATGCATAGCCCAAGCTCCGTATTTCCCCAGATGTGCCCTGAGCTTTCTTTCCATTCTCTTCCCTGTTGTGTTAGATAATAATAATAATAATAATAATAATAATAATAATAATAATAATAATAATAATGATAATATGATAATAATGATAATAGCCACCATCTATTGAGTCTTTACTAGACCCACATAATTTTATAGCCATTTTACATACATTATCTCGTTTTATCCTTGTAACAACCCTACTAAAGCAGGTACCACATCTTCGCTTTATAGACTTGGAGAAGACAAGCAACTTGCCCACAATCACCTACACAGTTTTAAGTGGTGGAACTGGGCTTCAAGTACAGGCCTCCAAATTATATGCACATTCTCTTAACCACTTCATCACACTACCTCCTTCACCTCGCTCCCTCCAAACATCCCTACCGCCCACTTCCACATAACCCCACACACACAGACGCGTGCGTGTGCACAGAAATTCTACCCATTTTACAAGAACAACCCCAAATGCTAACTACTTCGTGTATAGTCTTTCCTGACCCCATCTCCCCTGCCTTAGGTGTTCCCCCTCTTCTGAAACTCCAGAATATGTCTTTTCTGCCTAAGAATCCCTCAGGTTTCAATAGCTCATGATCTCAAAGTAAAATCATTTATTCTTTAATATCAAAATTGTAATGACTCCAAATCCTGTCCCGTGAATCACAGGGAGTCAATTTTCTTACCATATGTAACAGAAAAGAACAAATCTGACTCCATATTAGATCTGTTTCTTTGGCTTTAACCCTGAGCCCTGTTTTCTAGGCTCAGTCTTGCCAGCTCTGCCCCCTTTTGTAAAACAATGTTATCTTTAGCCTGAAATATACAGGAGAGCCTATTCTCAAGGCTCTGATCTGACCTTTAAGGATATTAACACTTCTGCACTTATATAAAGATAACAAGTTGCAGAATAGAAAATGACATTTGTTTTGTTAGCGGTTTTACAGGGCACCATGACCTGACCCACATGGGCAGCTACAAGAACAAAGAATTCCTACAACAAGAAATTTGCAACAACCACCCACACTCTCTCCACTGTTTTGTATAAAAGGAGCCTGTATTCTGACTTGAGTAAGATGGTTTTCCAAGACATTAGTCTGCCATCCTCTCAGTCTGCTGACTTTCTGAATAAAGTCGTTACTCCTTGTCCCAGCACCTTGTCTCCCAATTTATTGGCCTGTCATGTGGCACGCAGAATGAGTTTGGACTCGGTAACACATATGTACCTTCTGGGGACCCCCATAGAATACTTACACCCTCCAAATCTATCTTGTGGCCTGCCACCATCACTTACGATCTGACTTACTGCTGTATCTGAACACTCCTGGGGTCTCTGCAGGGTGTTTTCTCTTCATGTAGTGATTTGTTTCAAGCCTGGACACCAGTCCACATTGTTAACTTTCAACTCCCCCCAAAGAGACCACTAGGGAAAACTACTGACTGAGCAAAGCTAAGATTGTTAGACCTACTGCAGTAGTGCAGAACTCCTTGACAGCATCTTAGTAACATCTCCAAGAGGGAGATAAGAAAAGGACATTTATATGATTGGGGATGTGGTTTAAGGGAGAGTCTTTTAAGATGGAGAATTAATTGAGATTAGACAAGTTTTACGACACAGTAATTTAGGATTGGTGACTACAGTAACACTCATGTCTTGAAGCAAGTAGTGATGAATAAACTATTATCTGATAAGTGAACTATTGCCTAAATGAGCAATCTATCTTCCTGATAGAACTGTTTTCCCATGTGACCAAAATCTTTGCCCAGATAAAGTAATCTGCAAGGATTCCCTGAAGCAAGCAGTAAAGCTATGTACTGGTTTACAGTTTTATCTTATTGAGGAAGAATTTCCTAGAACAATTAGGTCACGCTGACACAGGGCGTCTCACTTCTGAACGTCTCACCAATTCCGGATCCACAGCTAGACTCTGCTACGGTGTGGAACACAACATTTTAATTTCTCATAGGACTGTGGAGGTATGGCGCAGAGAGCCCCCCTTTTTGCTGCTAATAGCAGTTACCCTTGGAGCCCACAAACCCTAAAGCCAAGTCACCGCAGAGTCACTGTTAAACCCCCACAACGAAAGAGGGGAAAGAATACAACGGTGGAAATTGAAGACTAATGGGCAAGGCAGCATATCGGGGGAGACTAAAGCGAAATTACTGATTTTTCGGGCATCTATCGTGTGTTGCCATGACACTGTGTTGTTGAAGCATTTGTTATCGTTTTTCTGTTTGAAGCTCTCTGATAGCACTTCCCAAGTGAAGTCTCCCCGTTCACGTTCATTTATGTGGGAAGCCCCAACAGGCTGAAAGGGAACATTGAGGTCGAGTGATCTACTCAACACGTGATGATCTGAGGACTCTCACTGCACTGCAGGAGCTCCCATGCCCTCTTCTCCCTCCAGCCCTGGGCATGTACTTCAGTGTGACGTTTTTCAGATTTTAACCACTGAAATATCCCTAATGACAGAGAGCAGACGTTTACCTTACTGCTGGTAATATTGCTACTACAGGGAAGAGAGCCACAGTTAAACTGGGGTTTCTAAACACCACCCCCATGGCCTCTAAGTTTGAGAGACACAGCCTTATGTTTATCCATCTATTTGTTTTTGCACTGAAAGGTTAAGATGCTGTTATTAGAGCTTTTGACATAGTAACTGTCCCCCAAGGTGGAGTTTGTGAGAAACTGCTCTATGGAACACTGACTCTCCTCCCTCTGTGGCTGGGACGTAACGCCAGCTTGGTTTTATTTTTAATATTTATTTGACATTATCACTCACTGCCGTAAACACAGGCACATGTACACACACACACACACACACGCACACTCTTCCGATTCTGTAGCCTCAGGCAAGCCAGGCTGGCTGAAATTCATCTACATGAACCCCCCCTCCGTGGAGCAGCACAGGCATCGCCTTTGCTCTGTTCCTCCCAACACATCCTATGGGGCTCACACAGGTGAGCAGGGTGAGGATGAGGAAGGATTAGGTGGCGGGGAAAGGGGACCCCAGGCCTACCCTCAAGACCCTGAAGGCCATCTACTCAGAGGCCCTCCCAAGCCCTCCCAAGGGTTAAATCAGCCCGGGCCTCGTGTTTCCAGCTGTCATGAAGGCTGCAGGAGCCCTCGAAACATCCTCACCTCTGTCACAACGAATCTGCTAAGCGGAAAGTTTGTGGCAAGCCTTGGGTAGCTCCGTTCTGGAAGGAAACTGGTTTCCTATTTAGAGAAAATGGAGCTGTTATTCTTAAGCAGAGAGATGCCTATTGTGCGGGTAATTACAAGGGGGCCCGGCTGACCTGGCGATGAGGTGGTGGCGCTAACACCTGGAGGCAAGGGGAGCTGCCGGCAGTGAGAGAAGAGGCCCCAGCTGCCGGGCTGTAATGACTGTCCTATTTGGAGGCAGAAAGGTTTGTCTGGAGCAGCTGGTTTCTCTCCAAGTGACCTTTTAGCATTTCTGCTTTTGCCGTCTGACAGATGTGTCAACTCAATAATTTCCAAAGCCCCTGAGTAAATAACCAATTGTGAGCAAGGATGACCCAAAGCAATGGCAAAATGGCTGCACGCGGCGCATTATGGAGCATAATGCTGACGGACGGAAGCGGGAACATTATCAGAAGGGAAAAACATTTTAGTCTTTATTTTTGACTAAATGGCTTTCCTACGCACACATCAGTTGTCTTTGAAGGCGAGGAAGAATAGGGGAACGCGGATTGGACGGCAGGGCTTTGTGGAGGCTCTGCCCCCGTCAGGCTCAATCAGCGGAGCGCGGGCCTCAGGTGGCATCTGGATGCAGGGGATGGACCCGCGCTCTCCCTCTCGGGCAGCTGGGAGGAAGGACCGGAGGCCAGGGCTAATTGGCTTTGTGAATGACGGGGGGGGAGGGAGGTGGGCGGCGGAGAGGCAACTGCATTCAGACCAGATCTGATGGCACTTGAAGTCTGGCGAAGAGTTTTCCCAGGCAATGCAGATGGTGTTATTTGGGAACCAAGGGGCCAGGGGGCTTGGAAGCCAAAGCTGAAAGGATCCAGTGTAGTGGGAGCTGAGCTTCATGGGAGTCTGGCTGCCTGTCAGTCCTCCAGGGACACACAGAGCACCCTCGCACAGAAATCTGACTTATTCAACATATTCATATTCCCCCTGCACTCCCCTACTTTCTAAACCTTCATCTATGCTGCTAGGGACACCATGGGACTGTTAGGCAGTTAGATGAGTGGGGACAATGGGCAGATAAGGTAGAGGAGAGGGAGGATGGTCCAGAAGATGCTGGTGTGCCCACCTGCAGCATAAGGGGCTTTACCTCCTCTAAATGAGCGCCAGCAAGAAGCCGGTTAGAACCCAACGGCCGCAGCTGAATGGCAGCAACAAGGACCTAACCGAACATGACCCAGTGCTCATTGTAATATAATTAACATGGCGATTTAGGCCCCTATCATGGGTTTTTCTGTGTGCGTCACGGGTAAGGACATGCGCAAAAGGGGACAAGCCTGACTAAGCACTCCGGGGACAAGAGCCATCAGTCAAAAGACCACCTCTAAGCGAGGGTGCAAGAGAAGAGGGCAAACAAAGACCACTGCTCTCCGCCCTTGGATCAGCCCACCTCCCATTCCTGGAGGTGCGCTTTCCCTTTGCTAAATAAAACCTTTAAAGTCTTTCACTGCACAACACTTCTGTCTCCTGTCTGAATTCTTGCCTTTTGAGTATGAAAAGAACTGGGCTATTTTCACTTCCCCTTTTGAAGTAACGAAACTATGGGGAGAAGAGCCTGGCCCAGACACCGAGCGTGCCAGGACAATGCTTCTAGAAGCCTATTCTCTAAGACATGGATGTTCAAATGTTCTTTCAATCTTCCTACATTGAAAGTGCTTGGAATTTTCTCCACCACCCCCTCCCCGTTTTTAAATGAGTTACATAAATTTAAATTAAACTGAATATTGTTCTTCAAAGGCAAGTCTTCCAGAGACAAGCCGTTATTAGGAGGTACTTCACGTGGTATGCACAAGCAGTGGTGTGCTGACGCCAGCTTGTGTCTGCTTGTGAAAACCAGTATCAAATGGTCAGGAATTTTGCAGACTGATTTTTAAACCATTGGTAGCTTGACATTGGTCATAGTGGCAGTATTTACATCATGGAAATCAGCAGCCATTCTACACATCAGGGCGTCGTTTCCCTCAGAGAGCTGGTTGTCGGACACTTAGCAGCACACCATTGGCTCATGTGACTCTGGGCATTAGAGAATGCTTCCCGTAGGCCGTGAAGTCCAACCTCCTCTCTCCGCTTCCAAGTTTACATGTAGATTCTAAACTCAGTTACTAGCAGAGCTGAGGTTGATCAATTCCATGCAATATCTGCTCATTCATAAGAGATTTGAGAAATGTTTAAGGATTATGGTTATGTTCTCTAAAACAAAAGTGTTGCCTATACATTGAAGTAAAAATGCCTCGAAGCAGCATACAAAGGTCTCCATATTTGGCTTCACTTCTATAACCTTAGTCTGACTGCTCATCAAAATAAAACATCTGCTCAGTTTTGTCGATCTGGTCCCTGAAATGCCCAGAGCACTCCATGCTCGTTCCTGACCTCAAGCCTTCGCTCACTTACGGACTCCCTGTTGAAACCTCATGCTTCTGTCCTACAACCTAGTTAAGCCCATGCCTTCTTCAAAGTCCAGCCTCACCCCACCTGCCCGAGCTCTTCTCTAGCCCACAGTATCTCTCCCTTTACCTACAACTTCCGTGGCACTATTTTGCTGCTACCTCTCACTCTGACTCTTAATCGTACAATACACTACTTTGCGTTAGCACTTTACTCTTCTCCAGGAGAATGCCTGGTCCACACAAGTGGAGAATTACTTCTTTGAGGCCAATGATTTATATTACGTAAGGTGGTATAGATCTTCCTCAAGAACTAGCAAAGCACTATCTAAACATATGCTAAGTATTTAAGACAGTGATTCTCAACTGTCTGAATACGGACCCTCTAAGACAGCATTTAGTGGATACTTCCGTCTAGGTCTCAACTCCGAGATCTTCATTGAGTTGATTTGTTGTGTTATAAAAGCTTCCAAATAGTTACAACTCCACCTACTTTATTGCTACCCAGTCCTGAATCCCTGGGTGATTCTAACATACAACTATGGTAGAGAACCATGACTTAAAAGATGTATGGATGAATGAATGGATAGATGGATGGATGGATGGATGGATATAAAACTAGATCATACAAAATAATTATCAGAACTTTTTTCACCATCGTTGACACACAGCTAACTGAAATATAATGCTATGATCTTTAACACTCTCTACATGAACATGAGCTCCTTAGGAACAAAGAATAAGTCGTATTCATAGCAAGATCTCCATCTACCACAATGTCTAGCACCAAGCAGGTCTTGGAGACATATATATGATTGCTGTTTCCTGTTTATCCATTTATATTCCTTCTGCCTCACCAACCTGCCTGGTAAAACCTTCCAGATCTCAACTTAGATGAGAGCAAAATAAGAACGTTGTTGTGTTTTAAAGCTATATTTTTAATAAGACGAATGGAAAAGTTAACTGCTTGATGAAGATGATGAAAGAAAGAAATCAGAATGATTATCTTTCTGGTTTGCTTCCATTTTTCCTCCATGAAGGAGAATGATATTCAGGCTGCAATGGATGAAGCACAAATCTGAGTAGGGGAAATAGTAAGAGAGAGCCTCGCAGCTTTAAAATGTGTTCAAGTCCAGATGCATTACATCTAAGACAATTAAAACAATTCGCAGCTGTTATCACAGCTGCTGGTGTCCTGGGGAAAAAAGAAAAAAGTCAGAGGGAATGGGAAAATTGCCAGAAGCTCTGAGCTAAGCCAATGCCTCAGATTTCAGAAGGCAGGATTTTATAATCTAAAGCCAGGTGAGTTTGACTTTCACACCCGCAACATTCTAAAGTATATCCTTCACTAGATAATTTTTATGTACTTAGTAGGGAAAGAGGTGATCTCCAGAGGCCAGAATGAGGTTGCCAAAAATAATTCAGTGCAGCTATCTTTATATGGTTACAATAGTAGAAGGAGGGTAGATGGAAAGAATATCAGGAAAATTTCCTTCAAACCCCAGTCATGATTGATTCAAAAAAAAAAAACTGTATTGAGTCCCTACTACGAGCTGGGTACCACACAGGCCTTGGGGATAACATGCCCAGCAAATCACAGTTGTTGCCTTCAAGGGGATTTCAGTCTAGAGCGAGGGATAGAAAAGGAAACAAGGTCCGCTGTCATGGGGTAAAGCATGGGTACAATGAAGAAAGATGAAAGGAAGTTCTTAGATGAGGGAAAGCAGTCTAAGCGACTGGCATCTCAGTGACGATCAGGACAAAGAGAGATGAACCGGGTCAGAACAGCTGGGGACTGGGGACTGAGGGCCAAGAACTGCCAGGCGAAGAAAGCAGGATGAATGGCTTCAGGTTAATGGAGGGCCTCCTGGCTTAAAGAGCTGCCAGAAGTTCAGGGAGACTGGAACATAGAATTCAAAGTGTAGAGTGAGGCATAAGAGAGAAAGGGAGGAGAAACAGATAAGAGTCAGATCCAAAAACCATCACTAAAGAGTGTAAGCTTTATTCTGAGAGTCATGGAGAACCTTTGAAAGGTATTAAGCCATTAATAATTAATGCCCATTGATTTCACCAAGACATTTGACAGTCTTTCATAATGTTGTTGTGGGTACAGTGGAGAGCAATGGTCTGGGTGATAATGAAGTAGGTGAATTTGTAACCATTTGGAAAACTGTCCTACAAAGCATCAATGTATAATATTGTTAGCAGAGAGAGAGAGAGAGAGCTTTGTTAGCCTTTTTTTGCACTCTTTCCTTGATTCTGTCTCATCAAGAAATGTGTCAAGAACTGGGGCAAAATCTATTTACAGAAGACACAGAGCTAAGAAGGCAGCAAATGTATTGTTCAACATCATCAAGATGCTGGAAGCTTTCAGCAGGACAGGATGAAGGACCTCACCCAGCAAGATAAAATTTTAAAGTGCATTTATGTTTAAAAAATAATCTATTGAAGACGAATAAAATGGGCAAATCCCCACTTTATAGCACTTCATGTGAAAATATAAATTCTAAGGTTCAAAAAAAAGCCTGTAATATGAGAGAGCCCAGTGACCCCCCTGCTAGTGTGCTTTTGAAAAAGACTCTTGGTCATACCATTGTGTCTGGATCAAGATGGGCAATGGCTCCACTAAATACCACCAGCTCACA
This sequence comes from Vicugna pacos, assembly GCF_048564905.1. Lineage (NCBI taxonomy): Eukaryota > Metazoa > Chordata > Mammalia > Artiodactyla > Camelidae > Vicugna > Vicugna pacos. The sequence continues at coordinate 4,697,452 of NC_133011.1, forward strand.
TTTAGAGAACTGCGTCCAGTTCTAGACCCTGATGGCCAATGTCAAGATATTTGAAGACCTGAAAGCCATATGGTGTAAAAAATGGTATAAAGATACATGTGAAAAGTACAGAGGCCCTTAAATTTTTCAAAGAGTAACTACAGAAGATTAAAATAAGATCACTGAGAAGTCAGCCAGACAGAGAAAGAAAAATACCATGTGATATCACTCATATGTGGAATCTAAAAAAGAAAGAAGAAGACACTAATAAAGTCATCTACGAAACAGGAACAGACTCCCAGACACAGTAAACAAACTTATGGTTATTAGGGGGAAAGAGGATGGGAAGGGATAAATTGGGAGTTAGAAATTTGCAAGTATTAACTATTATATATAAAATAGATAAACAGTAAGTTTCTTCTTTATAGCACAGGGATTTATATTCAATTATCTTGTAGTAATATAAAATGAAAAAGAATATGAAAATGAATATATGTATGACTGAAGCATTATACTGTACACCAGAAATTGACACATTGCAAACTGAATATACTTCAATTTTTTAAATAAAAAAGAAACAGGGCTACTGAGTGAGATCTCTATATAAGGGAGACAGTTTTAGAAAAAATAACATGGGAGATTGAGGGAGTTGTAGGGCACTGCGTGACTGGAAATTTAGAACTTGTAGATGGAATGGGCAGCCTTAAGGTTTCTGATCTTCCTATCAAGGGAGAGGTTTACACCGTCTCTCAGAGATGTTCACTAAAGATGAATATGTCTAGTAGTGAACCCGAGATATCAGAGATGTCCACCCAGTTTGCTGGGAATATTTGAAAGGGAATTTTTAAATTGGAAGCAAGGTTGGGCTCTTCCCATTTTGAGGCTCTGTTAAGCCATTTATCATAACCATTATCTGCCTCTGTGTCACTAAGGGACTAAAGGAGGTTAACGACCTAGACCAGTTTTGCCACTTTACCTTCATCTTTGCCTTACTCAACTCAGTAGCTGTCCTACAGTTTTAGGATATGATTCCTCCTTCTGTTGGATATTCTTTTTAAAAGGTCCCAAACATCTCTTCATCACTTTTTGTATTTTCTTAAAACTCAGGGCACTTCCATTATCACAGATACTGTGGTATAAATGAGCAAGGCCATCAAAGCCTTGGTGATGAGTTTCTCCTAAGGAATTTTGACACAGGATCCAGTAGTTCCTCTTTGTCCATCTTAGTCAAGAACCATGAGTAGACTTCTCTTCACAAGGACCATGCCACTGTGTCATACACTTTTTGAAAAACAGGTTTATAACATAGTCACCTCTGACCTGCCCACTGGAGCATCAGTTCCAGCCCAGGCACTGGTAGCCTCCATATCTTTGTCAGGGCACCCTTTTCACACAACCTCTTTTCATGCCACCTCCATAGCCTCTCGCCTCCAGAGTCCTCTTTCTTTGAACATTTTTCAGTGCTCAAAACTTCTGATAAACCTCACTTTGGGCTCTGAGGGTAATCTTCCCATAACTATGACCTTGTATCCGTTGTGCTACAGACTACAATCTTCAACCACTGGTTTTAAACAGCTTCACTCTATAACCTCCGTCCAGCCTCCAGCCCCTTGCTCTCCTCCTGTGTTTCCTTGCTTGCACTCCTGGTTCTTCCAAGAAAGTTCTCTGAATAATCCTGCATGGAATCTACTCAACACCATGTTTTGTCAAATTGTACTGTCTTGGTAAAATTCCCAAACCTGGACCCCACAGAGATTACAACAGACTTTTCATCCCATCTTGGCAACATACTTAAACCCTTCTTTCTCCTGGTAATCTTAATATACAACCCCTCCCCTCCACCACATGCAATACTGTATCTTCATCAAAGGAAAACAAGTTTCTTTAAAAGGAGAATAGTATTTTCTCCATTGTTCTTTCCCTGTTTACCCCTCAGTCTATCATGGTTTAGGTTTCTGCCAGAATTATTCCACTAAACTGGCTCTTACAATGGTCAGTAACATCCTACTGGTTGACAAATAGGATGGACACATTCCAGTGCAAGTTGTTACTTTTATCTCCTTCCAGCATTTGTCCTTTTTGACCATTCCCTTCTTTTTAAAATTCTCTTCTGCCTTAACCTTCAAGGTTTTCCTACTGACTGACTGACTCTTCTCTTTAAGTCTCCTTGTCTCTCTGTAACAGCCACTTAAAAATTGATCTTCACCAAGATTTTACTCTCAGCCCTTTACTTATCTCATTCCTCATGCTCTCCCGTGGGTAATCTCGTCCAAACACAAACTTCAACTGACGCTTGCAGATGGCGACATGTGACCTCTAGGCTCACATCTCCGCTTGCATATGCAATAGGCTTATGGATTCAAACTGACCAAAACTAACCTCATCATTTTCCCTGTCCCCAACTCATCACACACACACACACACACACACACACACACACACACACATACACACAAATGAGGGGGAAAGTCCCTTTATAAACCTAAATTGTCTGGTTTTCTTATTTGGCTTTAACTTTCTGCCACCCCTTTGATTCTGACAATGAATGACCAAGACACAAAATCATAGAATACTAAGAAAATTTAGCAAATAGAGACTAGAAACTTTATTTTCAAAAAAATGCGCAAAAACCAAGTCAGTGTTTCTTCAGATTCCTACCATTATTAAAAGAAATGGAATTATCAGAGTAGCTCTAACCACATGCAGCTGCCTGTCCACAACTGATTTTTTTTCAACAAGCAAAAATTTGGGCTCCAAATTGGAACAAACACGCAAAACTCTGGGACTTCAGATATTCGGCTTAGAAAGGGACCTTGTGAACAAGCCTTGCACACTGAAGCTCACTGGATCCCTTCTACCTGGGCAGTTTACGTGACAAAATGATACAAGCTGCTGGGTCTCAAGAGAAAAAAATCTTTAAAACTCTCCTAATGCTTTTTTCTGTAAACACAGGTGAATTTGTTGTCTGAGGGGCCCTTCATCCTTATCACGGGTGAGGCAGAAATCTTCACCAAGAAGGTCAGCATCTTGTCTCCACTGTGAACCCTCAGATGGAGGCTGCCACCGTGAAAATGAAGTCATGAAAAGGAAATCTCAGAGCAAGACTGCACACGCCAGAGTATCATGCACCCCAGCGTCACAGGGGTGCAGGCACATTATTCCACACCTGGTGCTATGCCAGTGCAGACCCTAGAGCCAAAGAAAGACAGTCACTTTGACAAAGCAGTATTATTGGTTGGATGCAATACATTTGCTTGAAATTCTAGTAACTTCCCTGCATAGAATATTCACCCCCCTAACATCCTTTCTTTAGATGAAATCTTATAATAGCAAATCTGTGATTATATTTCTTATTTTCATTTTTCTTCCCAAGAGCATTGTTGGCCTCTTCTGTATAAGAACTAAGAGTACATCTATCTCCATTAGCATTGTCACCCGGGTTTTGTAAAATCATATTACAAAATGTGGGTCAGTGATCACTGAGTCATGTAATTTATCAAGACAATACCCTGATGCACTGTTTGACATTCATTCTGCAGGGACGCAATCCACTGGTATAAACAGCTCTGCAATGCCTACCGTTCTTCAGAAGCAAAGCATTTACAGCTGGGGGAAAAACACCAATACCCATAGTTCTACTATCAAATATTTAATGTCCCAATATTTTAGAAGATCATCTATCAGTGAAAACTGACAGCATAGCTCCATTTGGTAATACATCTTCTCTTCACTTTGCCCTGCGTATTATGTCTCCAGATTCAGTGCTTTCTAACCAAAAAGCACTTTGTCTCCTTGCCCAATCCCCTGATTTTACTAAAGAGGACACTGAAGTACATAGCACAGGTCGATATTAAAGGACAAGTAAGTTGCCCAGTAGTTGGTGATAAAGTCTAGAACAAATGTTTCCATGATCAAAAATTCAGTAGATACCAAGTTCAATTCTTTCAAGTTTTGTGTATTACATTGTTTCTCTAGTTCCTTAATCATACTGTTTAGGATAGAATTGATTTCCTAATCCCTATATTAGAGACAGAAAATAGAATGTTGTTCGCCAAGGTAGGGGCAATGGAGAAGAGGAAGTTATTGTTTAACAAGTTTTAGTTATAAGATGGAAAGAGTAATGCGGATGGACAGTGGTGATGGCTGCGCTGTGTTACTGTATTTAATACCACTGACCTGCACACTTAAGACTGGGAGTTCAAAATTTGTAGATACTGACAGGCATATGTAGAATAGATAAACAAGATTATACTGTATAGCACAGGGAAATACATACAAGATCTTGTGGTAGCTCACAGTGAAATAGAATGTGACAATGAATATATGTATATTCATGTGTAACTGAAAAATTGTGCTGTACACTGGAAATTGACATAGCATTGTAAAATGAATGTAACTCAATTTTTTAAAAAATAATTTATGTTATGGACATTTCACCACAATAAAAAAGTTGCAAGAATGAAAGATTAAAAAAACTGTTAAATTCGGTAATAGTCCAGTTTCAAGCAGAAGAATGTAAGTCACTTTCCAAGATACTTTTGGTGTCCTCCATGGTGACTTAAGTTCAGAGGATTCGTGCAAACAAATCAGAGGCTCAAAGCAGTGGTCTGAGCAGGATGTGTGTGTTCAGCCTTCACCATGGATGAGTTTTCCAGGCTGACCTCCCTGCTCTGATTCTCTTAAAATATTGGCGTGCAAATAGTCCAAGGCGGGCCTCCCACCAGTGCTGCAGCCAGCCACAACAGTGAACTTTTAAGCAAGTCTAAAGTAGATCATTCATTTGCCCAGCGTGCAAGGGGACTTTAATAAAGTTGCTTTCTCTGAGTTTAAATTTGTACCACTTTGAAAGCTGGGTGAACTCTCTGGCTCTGATCTCTTGTTGGCATCAAAATATGGCCCCAGCCACTGAACAAGTAGTTTCATTAACACATTATTGGTTATATTTGTCAGATTGTTCTTCTACTAAACTCAAATTAAAACCGAAGGGGAAAAGGTAGTTTTGTTTCCTGTGGCCTTCTCTTCACCAGATGGAGGAAAGGGGAAGTAGTTAATTAAGAGGGAAGAATGAAGAAAAGCGGAAGCAATTATATCGTGTGGTCCTCCAGCGCTCGTGCGGCCAAATGCCGATCCTCAGAGAAAGACACTCAGTGGCTTTCAGATCCGATCGGGCCAGACAACTGGCTCCGTGCCAGGAAAGAGACAGCAAGCGCTCAAATTCTATGGAACATTCAGGAAGAGTCCTCACTACAGGATACCCCGGTCCACTCCCACAGCATAGCAAGCGTGGTGCTCCGCCCTCCGCCCCTTCTTGGCTCTTACTAAGCTGTGTGTTTCTCTAGGGAGAAGTGACTAGGCACGTGTGGCGTTCGCTTTCCTTCATTAATAGTGTCGCTGCTCCTCTCCTGAGAACCTGTTGCTCCTGCCGCATCTGCCTTAGAGCTCTGCTCAGCCCTCTTGGTCGCTGAGGCGTCAGCTTGGAGCATTACTCTGACACACGAACTCCACGAACCCAGACACGCTCGCAGTGTATTCGACTGCTTCCCGGGAAAGGCACCCAGCCTGGCAGATGGAGACGTGTGTCCTGAGATGAATGAGCCATGGACACCAAAGCTGTCACCAAAACTCCCCAGACTGTAATTCCAGTGTCTGGCTCGGTGGTTAATGTCTGTAACTACGTGGGAATGCGTGTGGCTGACGTCCAGCGGAAATAAAAATCAGCACACCTTCTTGTTATGTTTCTTGAAACAGCAGTTCAGGAAGCAAAGACTGTATAGTGTGGACCCGGGTAAATTTTCGCACATTCTTATAGATGCATGATATTAAAGACAAACTTGTTAAATAAAAGAAATACACTTGAGGGCATCTTTTGACGAATAAGGCTAAAGAACTTCCTCAACAGTCAACAAATACGTGAAAGTATCGGTCATATACATCCAGATTGCTGGATCCAGATTACAGGCCAGTGTGGTGCCGGCCTTGGGGCACACAGGTGAACAAGGGGCTTACAGGCTGGTAGCAAAGGCATATAATAAAACATGCACATAAAGAGTGACGGTGCTGTGGCATCAGGGGGCCTACACTAACTATAAAGGGTCTTTCTGGAAAAAAAGTGATGAGATCCAAAGAATTTTAACTTTAAGCTTCCTATACGAGCTGCTTTCTCAAGTTTTGGTATGGATGGAAGGGTGGTTTTATGTCTTCAATAGAAAAAAAAATTGTAGTGGTTTTCAGGAATTAAAAAAGCAATTTTTAAAAAAGGAAGACATTCTCAACCAGGGTTCACACAGTTCCCAGGGAGAGGGGGGTTAGTCTCCATTCAGTCAATGTCAGAAAAAAATGTACGGCAGCCCTTCTCCCCATACCCACTCAACAGCATCCCCAAGGGCTTCTCCGCTGCTGGTAGGCTGCAGCCTCTCCTGGCCTCCTGAAAGACCGCTCTCTCTCTCTCTCTCTCTCTCACACACACACACACACACACGCATACACAATTACAATGACAATTAGTCACTGCCATAAAATTACTGGAGACACCGGTCATAAGCACATTGCCAGAAAAGCTGTCATTCCTGGTTCTCCATGGATGCTGGGCTGCTCCAACTACTGTCTCTTTCTGCATCAGGTAAAAGTCAGAGCCCGACGGGGCAAAATACGGGGAGGCTGCATTGGTTTGAGAAGTGTTGCTGCCTGGAGGCAGCTGACAGTACAGGAAGCATTAGTCCCAGCCGTCACCAGAGGACACTCAGCTGTGTCTTCTTCGCTCACATTTTCACACAACCCCCACTCTACAGCATCAGCTTGCTCGCTTGCACAAAGAACTGGGATTTCAAGCCAGATTGGGTAAGTACATATGAAACTGGAAAGTGTAACACTCACTTATATTTCAATATCACTTTTTGTTGTATTAGTGGAATCAAAATGTTAAATTGTGCTATACTATATATGATGATTTAATAAGGAAATTCTCTGTCATTTAGAAAACTTTCTTCTGGAAATCATTGTTGCTGCATGGACTTCCAATCAGAGGGGGAAGTCAAGGTAAAATTCACTGGATATGAGAAGGGTAAAGTTAACCATGATTAGTAGAAATGAAATGACTTAAATTTGAAATAGGTTAGGGAGACTTTATGAAAGAAGACAAAAACTAGGGAAAAGCCACAGGCAGAACTGTGAAAAATGTTTCGTTCTTGTGACCGTGAAATTAAGGCTGGTCAGTATCAGTGTTTAAGCCTCTCCAAAGAGGCCTGTTTCCCTAGCGGTTTCCCCAGAAAGCAGGGTCCTTCCCCTCCACTGCTCGTGAGATTATTAGAATGAAAAAAATATAAACATCTTTAAAAAGTAGTAATGATAACCAAAGGGTCTGGTTTTAAGCATCTTAAAGGGAGATCCAAGAAGGAAATCTGGAAGGAATTTTGCGGTAAAGAATGAGGTCAGCAAGGAAAAGAATTTGAGTTCCATATTCCAGAGCTCCCGGGATTAATTCAGCATGGACAACACATCACGTGGTTTCACAGGCGTGCCGTCTTGCCCACTGCCCCCCACAACGGTAATGCTGCTAGAAAGGAACCTTGGAAGAGTGGGAAGTGACAGAAAACGCGTTTCCCTGGCACCCTGTGAACTTTGCTTTAGGACGAGAGCAATCCTGGCAGAGTCTGCTGCTCAGCTGGGTCTCCTCCTGTTGCTGTCTGCTGCTGCTGTCACAAGGGTGGCTCGCTGTCCCTGGGCACCATCTACGCATCAGGCAGAGACAGGTTTTATCATTTCCATTGTCAGATGAGGACAGTATTAAGTAACTCAAAAGGTGACACAAAGCAGTAGGTAGAAGGGCAGGACTGAGACCCAAGCCTGCTAGCTGTAAAGCCCATGTTCTCAAACTCTGGACTGCAAACCCCGGCTTATTAACGAAGCCGCCTCGATTCCCTTATGTCTTAGAAGACCTACACTGCTGACCTCCAAAGTGTGGGGCAAGGTAATCCACTGTTTTGAGTAAATGAAATATTAGAACTTCTTTAGAAAATATGAGAACATCTCTTTCTATTCATTTTCAATCAAAAGTCAGAAATGGTTACACCAATATTTAGTCTACAGGTTGAGCCTGGTGCCCGAGTCAGCATGTTTGCTGGGCACTCAAATACAGCACGTGTGTGTCCTGGAGGAAGAAGCGGGTGCAGAGCAGAGTCTTCCCTGCTCTTTTCCTTTGATATGCTGCAGCATGTTGTGGCTCACTGTACCTAGGTAGACACAGGTGATGTTTTAACAATGAGTAAAAAGTAAATGCTTTTTTAAAAATTTTGCTTAGGAGAGCATTTGGAAACTAGTTCTTTGAAAATGTTTGCATAGTTATAGGTTAAAGACATAATTTGTTTATCTGTCACCTTTCTGATCACTCCAGCTCTCTTCCCATCCAGCCGCTGCTGGGCGCATGGCCCCCAGCGTTCTTCAAGGAGATGTGAACTGACAGCATCCAGGCTGGGATCTGCTTGAGTTGCTTCTTTCTTGCCTCGCATCCCAGCTTTTCCCGTTGACTTGGAAGGCTGAAAGGCTACAAGACCCCACTGAGCACTCACGTGACTGCGACCCAAAGTGAACTTTTGAACCATGGAGAATGGGAGGTAGACAATGCATTTCCACCATTTCTTTCCCCAGAGGGACTCTCCTGAGAAGCAGTCATTTACACAGCCTTTGGGAAGACCATCTCTCAATATCAAAAATCAGCCATGCTCCATACAAGACAGCAGCCAACTCAAGAATACATCCTTGACAGGCTCTCCCTCTCCTTGTCCTTCCCTCCTGCTCCCTAGGATTGTACAATTCCAAACAAAACCGAGGTTCTGCCTCCTGGCAAACCCAGGTTAAGGTGGGATGTCCCCTCACAGTCTCCCTTACCTGCACCAAAAAAAAAAGTAGAAAAAAATATTATGACCAGTTTCAACATCCTCAAAATAATATATCAGTTGGTTTTAATCCCATTTGTTAGAATATAAAAATGCACCTCCTTCCAAGGAGTATGCAAAAGCAACTGATTAAATCAGGGATGATAGGAATTTTTTTGCAGAACTGAAAAAAATAACAATAAAAAAAAGCCTTTGTACAAAGGATGGATGATTAACAAATGCACATTATAATTAAGGGCAGCTAATGACATGTTTCCTCCACAAGGACCCAAGTATAATTGTGAGGCATCCTTTTCAGCTAAGAACTTAGAAAAAGATCTTTGAATAGCTGAATCACAAAGTGTACGCCATGATTCAAGCCAAAAATAATGAATGTATTCAGCCACATTTATGAAAGCAAAAAAAGTTTGTACTATCAATAAAACTAAAAAATTAATTTTAAAAATGAATAAATTAAATTGAATTAATTTTTAAACATTTCATTCTTAGTTTTCATTTTTTATTTTCTCTTTTATAGACATTTTATGATTCATACCCATAAAATTTTAAATCAATAAATAAACATATATTGGGATGAAACCTCAAAATTATTTTATTAATGGGAAATGTGTTCAAAAAAATATTTGGAGACCACTGACATAGATTGCCTGCACTTGATTCCTAATTCTGCCTCTTACTTCCTGTGTGACCTTGGACAAGTTACTTAATCTTTCTGAATTTGCCATTTGTAAAATGGGAATGATAGTAATATTCACCTTGTAAAACTGCCATGAGGACTGTAGGTAAAAAGCTGAGAAATTCACCTGGCACACAGCTAGGAATACACAAGTATTTATTACTATTATTAAAATGATGTTAATGCAAACACAATATGTTCCTTACTTGCTTGACAGAAAGACCACTAGCCAACACAGGCAAAATACTGTACAGGGGTGCTTTCAAAGGCTGGGGGAGGTGTCCCTGAAAATAAAAATGCCCCTAGAAAAGGGTAAAAAGCCTTTCAGAGAAGACAGTCTTTAGGTGTAAGAGTTTTACAGATCTGGTCCAAGCCATTTACAGTTGGCCCTCCGTATCTACAGGTTCCACATCCAAGGATTCAACCAAAGAGGGATCAAAATTTATGGGCAAACTTGCATGTCTTCACTGGAGAAATGTTTAAGATTTCTGCCCATTTTTCATTGGGTTTTTTTTTAATTTTTTTGTTATTGAGTTATATATATAAGCTGTTTCTCCAATGAAGACATACAAATGACCAATAAGCACATGAAAAAATGCTCAATATCACTGTTAAAGAAATGCAAATCAAAACTGCAATGAGATATCACCTCACATCAGTCAGAGTGGCTATCATTAAAAAGTCCACAAACAATAAATGCTGGAGAGGGTGTGGATAAAAGGAAACCCTCCTACACTGCTGGTGGAAATGTAGCCATTATAGAAAATAATATGCAGATTCCTTTAAAAACTATGTTATAGTTACCATATGATCCAGCAATCCCATTCCTGGGCATATATATGGAGCAACCTAAATGTCTATTGACAGATGATCGGATAAAGATGTGTTTTATATATATATATATATGAATATTATTCAGCCATAAAAAGAATAAAATAATGCCATGTGCAGCAACCTGGATGGACCTGGAGATTCTCATTCTAAGTGAAGTAAGCCAGAAGGAGAAAGAAAAATACCATATGATATCACTTATATGTGGAATCTAAAAAAATGAGACAAGTGAATTTATTTACAAAACAGAAAAGGACTCACTGACATAGAAAACAAACTTGTAGTCACCGGTGAGGAAAGCACTGGGGAGAGGGATAAATCAAGAGTTTGGGACTTACAGATACTAACTACTGCATATAAAATAGATAAATAACAAGGTCCTACTATATAGCACAGGGAACTATATTCAATAACTTGTAACAGCCTATAATGAAAAAGAATATGAAAAAGAATATAAACATACATGTATAACTGAATCACTATGCTGTACACCAGAAATCAACACAACATTATAAACTGACTATACTTCAATTGAAAAAAAAAACAGTATAGGAACACAAGAAAACCTGAGAATATCGATCCCCGGTTGGCTGAATCTGCAGACGCGGAATCTGTGGATACTGAGGGTTGATTGTACTAAGCTGCTTTATACAAGGGACTTGAGCATCTGTCAATCTGTGTATCTGCAGAAAGTCCTGGAACCAGCCTCCCACGGATACAAAGGGAGGACTGTATTTTACAAATAAGAAAGCCATGGATCAAAGGGGTGGGTTCATTTTCCAGGCATATGAATGGTAAAGCAATTTCTATCTTGATTCTGAACAAAGTTTCTTGGCCAGAAAATAAGGCGCTCGCTTTACTGCAGTCAAAAACTTCTACATCAGCACCTTTCCCTCTCTGAAGTCTGCCAATCACAGTGATGAGAGAAATGCCATTTGTAAAATGGGAATGATAGTAATATTCACCTTGTAGAAAATAACACACAACTTAGGGATGACAGCTCTTAAGAATGACCACTGTCATGTTCAAATATGGTACCAACTCCAGCCATCTGCAACCCAAGTGTCTGGTCTGTGAGTAGAACCAGAGTCCATTACCTTCCAAGGCATTATGTATAAAGTAAACTAAGGTAAGTTTGCAACCCCCAACACTCTGTAATGCCTTTCTGCCTTATTCTCCTCCATTACAGTTATCAATAAATTAACATGTTCTGTGTGTTGCTAACATACCTCCTTTTGTGACTATCTGTTCCACTACAGGGCAAGCTCAGGAAGGCAGGGATTTCTGTCTGTTTCCCTTTTGCAAATATTTGCTGAGTGAATGGATATGAACATCTGAGTCATTCCTGCCACTTCGGCTGTTAACTTCTGGCTTCTCTGAATATACAGAGGCACTGATTTCCTAAATTAAATTTCACATAAGCTTCCCGGACACCTGATCATGTAGAATTGGTTCTTCTACAAATAAGCATCTGATTTCAATGATTCAATTAAAATGTACCATGCAGTACATGTGAGCTAATGCCTATGAATTCTACTAATGCCAGCTAAAATACTATTTCCTAAGGAAAATCATCCCTAACCCTTGAGACAAGGCAGTCTCCATATTAATGGCTTTCATTGCACACAGTACTTTTGGTCATGTTGCACTTACCACAAATGTAACTAAATAACTATATTGTTCAATGACTATCTTTCTTGCTAAACTGTAAATTCGACGGAGACAGGGACCATCTTATCCATCACGTATTTTCAGGACTTAGCAGAACCTAGCATATAGTAAGCACTCAATAAGCACATGCAAAACAAATGAAAAGCAGAAATTAATAAGTATTCCATCTTGAATAGATTCTAGGGGGGACAAAGGATATAAGCTATAAATTTGGTCCACCAAGTCATTCAAGCAAACTCTAGAGAGCTGAGTAATTATTCCTTCGAATGAAGCCAGTTCCTAGTTTTTGCATCTAGAGCTGATGATATACAGTTACTTCTAGGAAGATATTTTCAGTTATTTCTTTTACATTCCCCAAATCTTAATATTGCAGGCTTAACAAGGAAAACTTCAATCCCCCAGGAGTTTTGTCTTTGACCCCAAGTGAATTGTACTGTCCAGGTTCCTGGTTTCCTTCCAAAATCTGTATCTGGCCTGAAGATAAATTTTCCCAAATAAGCCATAAACATGATTTTGATGGTCGAAGAATATTTTCATTTCAGATGAATAAACCAGAGGTAGTTCGGACTTCTAAAATTTGTGACCTATGTACCTGCACATGCTTGCTTTCATTTCCAAGTTTCTATCACTGCTAGCTTGTAGGGTGGAACAATATCCTGCTTTCTCTTGAGCTTTGTTCCTGGATCCTAGGAGAATAAAATAGAAGCAAACTAAACCAAGCTTTCATGTTAAAGAGATATATAGGAGCACGTTTCACCCCCTACCTACATACACATGAACAATTCCCTGCCAAAATAATACTGTGTTCACCTTGCAATGTTTTAGAATTTAAGAATTCACAAAAGATTTAACACCACGGTGACCTTATTTGGAACCAGACAGTCTGGAAAGAAGGAATGATCCTGTTTGTTCCTGGCAGTTCACAAACTTACCTGAGAATTTCCGAAATATAGAGATGCAATAGAATAGTATGCTTGCTATGAGTGAAGAAAAAGAATCATGTTTCAATCTATGTTAACAATTATGTATTTACTTCACACCATATGCTGGCTTTAAAAGACTTAAGAGTTTCCTCCCAGAACAGAAAGGATTTTCTGATGGGATAGCAGTGGTTTGACTATGAGTCACATACTTTGCATTTTAAGCAGAACTACTTTACTCTTTGACTAACTGCCATGAAGGGGGAGAAATGAGACTTTTTTTTTCACAAACAGGAAAAGTGGAAAAGAGAAAGAGATCTTGAGAGGGCAGTCTTCTTATTGGCACAATGTATAATCTAGTCCTTTCAAACCCAAAATGAGAGAAGCATGAAAGTTTAATACATCCCAAAATACTGAAAGTAGGGAACTTGGAGTGTGATGTAAGAAATTGACTAGAGCAATGGTTCTCTGCTTTGCTACACAGCGAAACTATTTCAAGAGCTCTAAAAACGGCCTGATGCTTGAGACCCACCATTAGGGATTCTGATGTAATTAATCTGGGTGTGGCCTAGGCATCTGGATTTTTCAGAGCTGATCTAAAGTGCAGCTAAAATTGAAAACCATTATGCTAAAGGAATTACTGAGGTCCAACGGTTCACAAGCCAAAGAACTCATTAATACCAAAGAGTCTGAGAAAATAAGCAAGATGTGAAGATTAAAGTAAATCTGGTTCTGTCACTGGGACCTGTGTGGCCAAGATGGTGATGCTCAGTGCATCTGAAAGATGGCGCAATCAGAAATTTCTGTTAGGGAGCCAGGGCCCCTTCCTCTAGAGAGCCTGGCCTCTTTTTTGGGTCCCAGGCTCATTTAGGAAAGACAAAGCACAAGCTGGTTGGTAATAAGTAGAGCAGCTCTGTCAAGGCTTTCATGGTGGAAGGCAATGAGACAGCCCCAGCTTGTTTTAGAGCTGGTCCAGGCTTAGAGGTCGCTCTGATACCAGAGTGAGAGATGGGGGTTGTTTTTTTTAATAATCATCTCTTTAGAAGTCAGACTTTCTTGATGATATCCATGACAAATATTATACCCAGATCTTTCCACCCATTTCAGATTTTCTAGAGCAATGAGTAATATCTCTTTTGTAGATCCCAAGTTGTCTAACTTTTACTGATATATATATATATATATATATATATATATATATATATATATATCACCAAACAGGGAATGTTGATACCTACTCCAGAGGTAATAAAATACTAAAGAAAATGAGACAAGAGTAATTAGAGAAGTCCTAAGACAAAGACCTGGAAGATTAGAAAGAAAAAGAAGAAAGGGTAGATTATCATGCTCTCATGCCTTAAAATAACTGTCAAATTCCTAACACTGACATATCAAAGTATTTCTGACACCATATAATGTGTGCCATTCTATTTTAACATTATGCCTCTACAATCTTCTTCAGTGTTAACAGCATCAATGGCCTTATATCCAGAAGCCGAAGTGGGGTCTCTTAGAGGTTGTGAACAACCTCCTGAGGAAACCAGACATCCTAAGGGCTGTCCCTATGACTAGGTGGTCAAAGAGAAAGTAGTATTTTGACCCACAGCAGAAGTGAGGCAGGGTGGGGTGGTTTTTAATCTATTCTGCTAGGTTTAAAATTATATAGATAGACTTCATGTACTCAAACATGAACAGTAGTACACAATGGGCACAGCTAGGCGCACGTTATCTGTTGCCACAGTAATGATGTGTAACAAACCGAAAGACCTCAGTGGTGTTTAACAATAAATGTTTACTGCTCGCATGTCTGGAATGGTTGACTAGATGGCTAGATGCCTCTGCTTCTCTTGGCTGGGCTTGTTCATATATTTGTGTTGGCTGTCTGGGAGCTAATCTAGGAAAGCCTCAGCTGGGGCATCTGGAGCAAGTCAGCTCTGACCACATCTCTGATCCTGTCATTGTGTCTTCCTCCAGCAGACAGGTGGGCATGTTCTCATAAACAAGACAGAGGGGTAAGAGCAAACAATACACTTTTTAAGCATCCATGAACTTTTAAAGCATCCATGCACTTTTCAAGCTTCTGATTACATCATATTTACTAAACTCTCATCAGCTAAAATAAGTCACATGGCCCGGGCCAGTATCAAACAGGTGTACACTAGAAAGTTACACAGCAAAGTACATGGACATGGGGGCGGAAGGGGTAAGGAATTGGAGTAATCTACCACATCAGATTATCCGGTCTTATTTTAGTACAATGATAGGCACTGTAGGAGGTTCAGAATTGATATAGTGCCTTACCTTTTAAATATCTTGAAGAAATGTATTTTCAAAATGTGGACCATGACCCATTAGTGGGTTGTTAAGTCAATTTAGTGGATTATGATCAGCATTCTTAATGGGATGGAGTTGAATGAAACAGCAGAATAAAGTAGAATAGAATAGAATAGAAAGTATCAGAGTCCATCACCCAAGGGGGAGGGTGTATAGCTCAGTGGTAGTGTGCATGCCTAGCATGCATGAGGTCCTGGGTTCAAGTCCCAGTACCTCTGTTAAAAAAAATAAACAAATAAGTAAACCTAATTACCTTCCTTCCAATAAAAAGCATTAAAATTTTTTTTAAAAAGCCCTAAGTCTGCCATCCATAACGTTAGTATTGTTTCATGAAACCTTTGACTGGAGTAAGAGCATGTACACAATGTTAGTCTCAATGGAAAATATATCTCTTATTGTAGATTTTAGACAGAAATTTGAAAGTCACTGCTTTAAAGCATATTGATCCAAAGTAAAATTCTGATTTGGCTTCATCCTTCTTCATCCTCCCTGCCATCAATGGGACTCACTGAACGATGAGCTCTGAGCAAAAGAGCAAAACCTAGGTTTCCATTAAGCAGCATCCAGTGAGTAAGAAGGCATTTTGGTGGATGAGTGAAAGTTTACCTTGTTGGTATAAATCATGGTCTCAGACTTCAGATGAGCTTACATATTGCTGTAACAGCCTAAACTAATGCATAAGAAAATATTCTGGAACATCACTAAGTTGAATGTGTTATAATCAGATGATAATTGAATGATGAGTTTGAAAACAGCATTAAGATAAAATAACTTCCAAATACATACAGATAATCCTCCCAGAAGTGTGATTTTTTCTTTTTGAGCTTCTGCTTTGCTTGTACTTAGAACTTAACAACAACCCTGCAAAGAGGATATGATGGTTATCATCCACTAGCTATGTGACTTGGAGTGAAACTGAGCAGGACCCTTAGGGACCCTCTCTGGTATACAAGCCCCCACCCTCTGTCCTTCATCTCTTGAAGTAAAAAAGCTTTGTTTCAGGCCTCCCCTGAGTCTCAAAGGGTGGGCTCAAGAGTTAATGATTAGGAAAATGTGAACAGGTAGTAACAAAGAATAGCTATTTGGCTGGGAAACTAGAAACAATTTAAACAATAGATCAGTCATACAGCGAGTCACAGGACCTTTAGTGCCTCCCTGAAGGACATAGGTAATAATGTCTGATGCACATTCCCAAGCTGATTTTACAGAAACTCAGCTCCTACCAGATGGAAATGGCTGACCACAAGCATGTAGCCTCCAGGCCAGGTGGGATCAAAACGTTGATGATGTTGACTCATCACCAACCAATCAGAAGACTGTGCATGAGCTGATCACACACCCTGCAACCCACACCCCTAATGTTGCCTTTAAAAACCCTTCCCTGAAAGCCTTTGGGGAGTTCTGAACTTTTTGAGCACCAGCTTCCCCTTCTCCTCGCTTGGCACCCTGCAATAAACACTGTACTTTCCTTTGTCACAACCCAGTGTCAGTAGATTGGCTTTGCTGTGTGTCAGGCAAGCAGATCCAAATCCAGGTTTGGTGAAAGGAGCATATTGCTTACTCTCTCAAATCCTCATTTCCCTATGTGTAAAAATAGTACCATAATACTCAATCCACAGAATTCCTGTAAAGTTCTTGGCACAAAGTAGGACCTCAGGAAAAAAGCTAGTTTGCCCTTTATTTATCTTGGTAATTTCCACAGCACCTAGAAGGATATGGAGCACATAGTCAGTGCTCAGCTAGTCAGCTTACAGAAAATGGACTGTACTCTCTAGAGTAAGGATATTTCCTTTGGGCCACCTGGTCCTCTCTGTCAAGAAAGTCTCCTGTAAAGGCAGCAGTTCTCAATAGAAAATTCATCTCCCCATCTCAAGACTGAGAACAATTGATTACTCAGCCTCCTTGGAATGTTTCTTATTTCTTTAGCCACCACTGATACTCTACACGATTATCTCCTTCCTTCTTGCCTCCTCAGCACATGAGGGTGTTATGACCTTTCTTCAGCTAGGGCTCTGTGGTTCTTCACTGGCATTTGATGTTAAACCTTATTCTCACTTATGTTTTCTGTATATGGAAATATATCTATGGAATTTTTTTTGTTTCACTGACTGTCTTCTTTGCAGAGTAATAGTATAATTTTAAAAGGTTAAATTTCTTTAAGAACTCAAATGAAAATAGCATTGAATAATAAATAAAATTTACTATGATTGTTCAATAAAATTTATAAAGAAATCAATATATTTTTAAAAGGTAAGAGGTAAGGCAAGCCTCTTTACTTTCTTTAAAATACAAACTTAACTAGTTAATATATCATTTTCCTTACACAGTCTTTATATTTCTTTGCAGTATCACACGCTTCCAGATTGCCTTAACATTATAATCATTCTCTTTAAAAGCCATCTGATGCTGATTCTATCTGTTTCAAGTCAAATAACCACATATGTAAAGAGAAGTGTTTCCTTTTGATATGGGATTAATAATAACTCACATGCAGCTGGGTCCAAAATAAGGCAATCATCTTGGAAGTGAGGAGCGTTTCTAAGAATTTCAGCATCCAAACGAATACTAGAGATAGGACTTGTTCTTACACAGTAAATGGTTCTGCTCCCTAATAAGACAGACCGAGCTTGCCTTAGATACATATGTTACACCTTCAAATTCATGTGTACGTATGAAATACATTGCCCTACTTGATGTTATTTGCATTATACATATTTGTTTTATCCTTTAAGGGACATCATATTACAAGAGACCTGAATGCAGGAATGGGAAATTATCCTCCCCAATGAAATGTATGGGAGACCTGGGCTAGAAGATCACCACTATTCCAGGGAACAGTATACAGTTGAAAAGGCCAGTATTTAATCAAAATAATTTGCAGTCACGACTAATTCTAGTAGAACCTCAGCTTTGGCAAATATAACATTTATGGTTTTGAGCACTTCAAAGTGATGCTAAAATTCCAGAACACATCATCATTTGTCGTGTTATTCATACATTAATTTGAACTGCACATGTAGTAATGTGGAGATTTTTTTCCTTAGTGTTACCTTTCAAGGCCACCCCTGCTTGTCATTGTACTGCTTCCGCCATTCACTTTCGGCTTGCCCCATATACCCATATACCAAGCCCACCCATCCATAAACCACCCTCAGGTTTATCCTTCTCCTTCAGCTGGTGGTAGCGACCCCCTCCCCATCTCAACCTCCTGCCAGGTTTGAGCAGGGACAGGTGCTGGTGAACCACTGTGGAGGGCATGGGATGGTCTAGGCTCCTCATGCCCCCTGGTCCTCAGTCTTGGCTAGACCATGTCCATCTTAGAATGGATCACTGCTGGGTCCACTCAACTTTATAACTTGATGTGTCTAATAGAATCCAATTCATAGTAAGCAGTTCCTGATGCCTGGACACTTAGATCTGCTAGGGTGTATGACCCAAACGACAGAGCTTCTCACACCAAAGTCTGAACCCACTGCTGAGCCGTCTCCTGTTCCAGGGCCGTCTCAAAGCTGACGGCCTTTGGTGTCACATGATATATGGGCTGGAGCAGTTTTCCTACATATGGAATGTGTTCCTCCAGTACCTGAATAGGCCTTGTGGGCATTGTGCTGGCTTCGTTTGTAATAGTGGATGAAGGTTGAGACAAGTTGTCTTAAATTTTGGAGATGTCCCAGCATGCCCCCTGGACCATTGGATCCCTGAAAACTGCCCAAGTGGCAGGTCCTAAAGTCTTTGTAGAATTTATCTTCCACCCTGGAGACTGAGGACCAAAGTCCCCAGCATGCTCACTCTTCTTGCACATCCTGCCTAATCAGCATGATATCAACAATGCAATAAATCTATTGACATTCTGCAGGATATCCCAACAGGCTTGATATTTTCTGACTATATTATGGCAGAGGCCCAAGATTTAACACAGTCCTGGGGCAAAACTATAAATCTATATTGTTTTCCCTCCCTCTGAAAGTAAACCAGTTCTAACTTCTTCCCTGAAGGGAAAGAAAACAACCCCATTATCAAATCAATAGCTGCAGATTCTGTAACAAGGCCCTGCTAATCGGCTCTAGCAAACTAGATCCTCTCTGCACCCAAGCCCACTACTCGACTGAGTATGTGGTAGTAGGACGTGGTCATTCTCCAAGATCCACCCAGTTTCTTCAGGGGCCAGACTGGTAAATTAAATGAAGCTACGAGGAGGACCACCACCAGCAGCACTACACCCTTGAGATCCTTAAGAGTGGCACTAATCTTCACTCTCGCTCTTATAATTTGATATTGCTTTTTATTTGCTGTCCTGGCTGGGGATGTGGGTAGGCAGTTTCAAAGACTTCCTCTTGGCACTCCCCACTATCGTAGCTCCTCCCCACAGGCTAAGGATAAACTTCCAAGTCTGCCAATTCCAATTACATATCCAGGAGCTGAGAGGAAGGCCACCTGGTGTGCCCACAGACCCCGTGGATCCATGGCAAGCTGGGCTTTGGCCAGGATTCATTTATTGCACGCTCTTCCAATACCCCAGCCCTAACAGTGGGACCATAATGATGCTTCAGGTCAGATCCTATGCCTGTCAATCCCTGCAATGTCCTAATATTTCCCTTTCCCCATCGGACAGTCACTCAAATAAAGAGCCATGGGTCCCACTGTGGAAGGGCTGGAGGAATCATTCTCATGTTTACTACTTGCCACGGTGCTGCAGAATCCTTCCCAGCGGAATCCAGCCACCTCTTCAGGCACTGGTTTCCAGGTCTGAAAACGGAACAGGATTGTGACTTTTTATTGGGGTGACCACCCTCAGTTTCCTGCTCTTTTATGATTGTTTTCTGTGATTAAATGTATGTATTGAGCAATATCAGCTTTGACTCCTCTTCTCTGTTGCTCCTAACAGTGTTATTTATATTCTGTTAACTGTCTCTCTGCAATTCTCTGTAGGTTAAGCCTCCTTGGCTGCCACTCAATCCTGGCAGTTGTCCCAAAAATTGCAACCCCCCTGGCTTCTGGCAGTTAAGTGTAGCCACCTGGCCTCTACAACGTGGGAGTTCCATAATCCTCATTAGTACCAATGAGCCAAGCCCTGTGACAGCCTCTCCTACCATCGGCTTTTGCCTACAGAAGAAAGTCATGAGGAAACAGATGAAGAACACCTGAATAATACGAAACAGAAGCTGTTTATCTAGAGCTCGCTCCAGCGAGGGAATCAGCCACCATCACTCATGTTTGGCACAGACTCAAAGGCAGGCAGGGGAGCGGAAAAGCTTTACAGTGAAAAGAAGGGAAGACTTTGGGTGTGTTCTGATGGCAGGCTGTCTGCGTGGGGAAGCTGGGGGCAGGCTACCTCGGAGGGCATCTGACATGACTGCTTTAGGGAGCATATTTGGCTTTGGTGGCTGGTCCTGATTTGGAATCAAGCAAAAATAAGGAAGCTGCCCATTAGTGGCTAAGTCCTGACTATTCTGGGTCAACTGAAGCAGAGGCCGTAGTTGTGAATATTTGCACATTCAGTCCCTCAGCCACCACTGAAATTCCTGGTGATGCTGGTGTCGCTCTAACCTGGGCTTGGTGTAGTCCCTGGCCTTTTCTATGAAACGCACCTCTCAGATGTGTTTCTCTGGCCTTACATAACTTATCTAGTCCAGGCTACCCACCTCCCAGAGCATTTTAAGCCCTTCTTCCTTCATCTGCCATACTAATTCAGGGACATTGTTTTCAGCGGGCTTTGGGGGTCTTTTCAAGGGTATTAAATCCATTTGGGGAGAATGTCCCCAAGTTCATAAACTCATTCTTATTCAGGCTTATGTTCCAGACCTCCTGATCAAACAACCTCAAATCCATCCCCCTGGGTACTCCCCAGCTCCCACCAGTCAATGCTGGCTAATTCTTGCAGCTCCCTTTCCTCTTTCCTTATCAGGCCCAGCACATCCCCAGCTGGGTTTTGCTGCAACTTAACCCTAGTTATCAAACCAGTGGTCAGGAGGAGAGGTTAAGGCTGATCCTGAGGGGGGAGGCCTACTGCTTTGCAGAAAAGATGGTCCCCACAGTGTGTTCCCACCAGGGGAGAATGCCATCGCTTAATAGGAAGGCGTGGGCCACCTCTGCAAGTCTGAGGGTTCAATGGGATATGGAGAGTCAAAGTCCTTGGGGGCATCAATCCAGATGTCCTCATCTGATGTGTCAGCATCCCAGGTTTTCCCGACCAGAACCCTCGTCTTGGTGTAATAGGTCTTTCATTTTTCAGCCATCCTGGCACCTTGGCAACTCTGTTAAATTCTGAGTGTGGTCTTCAGCTTGTTCTGCTCCCGCACTGCAGGAAATAAGGGACTTCGCAAACCACAGGCTTTCCAGCAGTACTCAATTGTTTGTTAGCTGCCCTCGGTTTTTCATTATGCATCTGTAGGTCATCAGTGCAACTTGGTACCAACCAGACAATTCCACTAACTTTTAGAAATTTGACTGCCACTTTGTGCCAGAGTGTCTGTTCCCCAACTTTCACTGGATCCAGTCCCCAAAACACACTTTACCTCCTGCTTTCCTGCCCCAGTCCTGCTACTGACAGTATTAGTTGGGTCCTCTGGGAAGCAGACACCCAGAGGGAGGTAAGAGTGTCAGAGCAGAGCAGGTAAGTGTATGGGATAAAGAGGGGAGGAAGAAAAAGTGGGCATGAAGGGCTAAGTATGACACCTGATGAAGCCTCAACCAGCCCAGGTAGGAGATCCAGGGGGGAGGAATGTCCTACCTGGGACAGACATGGCCAGTCCTTGGCTGGGGGGCTGTCTGGGAAGCTGAGGTGAACCTGAAATTGCTACGAGCCTAAGAATTGTCGGTTACCTGCGCTTCCTGCAGCTGCATCACAAATTTTCTCCCGAGGGTGATCCCAGCAGAACTCCACGCCGCCGCATCATCCAAGTCCCAACATTTATATTTCCCTTGTTTTTCTTGACTTTGTTGACTCCAACTTCCAGACACATGTTCGTTAATGGCAGATAGACTTCTCTGACTTTTTTAACTTGATGGGGAAAAAACCTTGCATTTCCCCTATAAACATAATCTTGGCTATTGGTTTCAGAGATTCTTCATCATTCTAAGGAAGTGTAGTCTATGTATAGGTTAATTAAGGACAGTTAGTAGGAAGGAGTGCAAATGGATGTTCAACAGGTACTAAGATTTCCTTTTTTCGAGCTGTTGATGTAATAATGCTGGAGTTCTTAGCCGTCTGGATCTTAGTTCTTGCCTTCTAGTTTCCCTGATTTCACCTTTTTACCTGTGCATTCTCTAAGAAACACCTCTCTCTCTCTGGTCCTTTCCCTAGTCAGGTTTCTCTAGCCCACAGCACCCAGATCTCAGTAGCTACCTGCTTGGGTGTACTCCTGTCATTAAAGGAATTCAGTAATTGATGCTCTTTCTTTCTTGTTTTTTTTTAAGCTGTTACTTTCACCCTCTGATTTAAGAGCCTTAGACCTATCTCTAGCTCAAATCCAGTGCCCCTACTCATTAGACTTTATTCAAATAATGCCTTTATGTCATATGCTGCGAGTTTTCCCATCACAAATTCTGTTCTACATTGTAGGTGCCAATCTATGCAAAATCTTAATCACTTACAGTATAATTTACATAAAATAGACCAAAAGAATAGTCTGCTGTCAGAATACAAAGACAGCCTTCTATCTTTTCTTATCACCCAGCGATTTTCAAAATAACCTTTCAAAAATCAACACTACCTTGCCCTTTTATACTACACATCTGGATGTCTCAGATAATGTCCTATAGAAAGAGCACAAACACTTAGAGATAGCTTGTCTACTATGCACCGTTACTATGGTCTGTTTCTTCTGTTAGAGAAAGTGGCTAAAATAATTTGAGACTTGTGTCATCAATTACTGTATTGTCAGGCTTTGATTTTATAGACAGGAACCATTTTTGGGTCCAGTTGCATCATCTCAGTATTGATCCCTGGCTTTTAATGGTCCTTCATCAGAGCCTTTACTGTAACATCAAAAAGGATGGATCAGAATGGATGGGAAATGGACACTTGACAACAGATTCAGCTCCAAATGGCACAAATGACCTAGACCACCTACTCTTTAATTTTCACCCAAATCGTTTGATAAATTTTTTGTTAACCTGGTTACATGATCTCCTGTCATAGCCACTTCCTTTATGCTGATGACATAGTCCTATTATCATTTTGTGAATGGCCTCAAGGAGCCACTAAGCTTTTTTGGACAATTACTACCATGAGGAACAGTTCAGTATCAATTAGACCAACACTAGGATTGCTGCTTGGCAAACACTCTTCAGCATCTTGATACCAAATACAGAGCAACTCTATGAAAATACTAACTCATTTCATTATTTAATGGAGAATTTTACAATTAACTCAACCAAACAGGCTCATTGGAATACAGTCCCACACAAAATTAAACATTCTACAAGTCGTACTATGCCAGAGACAGAATACAATCCAAATCAGAGCTTGGCACCAAGGCCACACTGACAAGGGTGCTGGGGATAGGATTATGCAACAGACAATGTCATTGCTCCATCCAGGCAACCTCAGACCCTTCCCACCATTTCAAAATGCCCCACGTTAGTCAGGATTCTCCAGAGAAACAGAGCCAATTGGATGGATAGATAGATGGATAGATAGATAGATAGATAGATAGATAGATAGATAGATAGATAATAGATAATAAGGATTTGGCTCATTTAATTATGGAGGCTGAAAAGCCCCACAGTCTGCCATCTGCAAGCTGGAAATCCAGTGGTGTAATTCAGTCTGAGTCTGAAGACCTGAGAACTGGAGAGCTGGTGGTATAAATCCCAGTCCAAGAGCAGAGAAGATGAGATGAGATATCCCAGCTCAAGCAGTGAGGCAGGAAAAGATGAATTTCTCCTCCTTCTTCCTTTTGTTCCATTCAGGCCCTCGATGGACTGGGCAATGCCCAAGTTGCATAATCTTGGGGAGGGCAAATACTTTGCTCAGTCCACCCATTCCAACAATAATCTCATTCAAAAACCACCTCACAGGGACACCCAGAAATGATGCTTCATCTGGGCCCACTGTGGTCAGTCAAGTTGCCACATAAGATTAACCACCACACCACCTCCGAAGGACTCTTCCTGAGAGCCTAGCTTTGTAACGGGGAAGAACAAATCTGACTCCATATTAGATCTGTCCCTTTAGCTCTCACTCTATGCTCTGTTTCCTGTGCTTTATCATACCAGTTCTGCATCTTTTGTAAAAGAATGTTGCCTATAGCCTGAAACATACAGGACAGCCCATTCTCAAGGCTCTGGCCTTTAAGAGTAGAACAATTTTCCATTCACACAAAGATAAAAAGTTGCAGAACAGAGAATAACATTTGTCTTGTTGGAGGTTTACAGGAACATCCTGAACTGACCTACATGGACAGCTGCAAGAACAAGGAATTCCTACACCAAGAAGTTTGCAACAACCAACCACACCATCTCCCCTTTTAGTATAAAAGAGCATCAGTTCTGACTTGGGTAAGATGGTTCTCTAGGACATTAGTCCCCCATCTTCTCATTCTGCTTGCTTTCTGAATAATGTTGCTATTCCTTGCCCCAACACCTCATCTCTCCACCTATTGGCCTGTCACATGGTGAGCAGAATGAGTTTGGACTCGGTAGCAGCCTTGCTTGGCCTCCTTCCCTGCTCTGCCTGCTTCTCCTTCTCCCTTTCTTCCCAGGACACCTCCTTAATAAAGCACTTACATACAGACCCTCATTGTCAGGTTGCTTCAGGAAAATCTGATTTAAGACAAACTGTTAATAGTTTTCCATCTGGAGCCGGGTTGGCCCTGGAAAATGGGAGGCTGAGCTCACAGGTAAGGGTCATATAGCACCAGCTGTGGGGAGAAGGAGGGAGAGAGAAGTTGGGAACCCAAATGAGCCAAATGATGTCTCTGATCGAAAGCCAAGAGGAGAGAGTTCACATTGGAGAGGGAAGTTAACTGTGCCTCCTGGATAGCAAGAATTCATACATTTCATTATCTTATTTTAAAAAGCCCATGATCTCAAAATAAGCACTGTAAAAAGCCTTCCAGCTGGCTAACTAAACACATGCACTAGCATCTCTTCTGCCACAATTCAGGCTTTCTGGGAACGCAGACTCAGAGATGGAGGTTAGCATGAACAAGGTTCTCTAGGGAATACTCTTGGAGTCAACACCTGTGGAAGGGAAGGGAAGGGAAAGAAAAAATAGAGGGAGAAGCTGGGCTGGGTGGATTCTCAATGAAGGCTTCTGCCTACCCCACAGGAAGCTCTGAAGCTGGGTGGTCCTTCTGAATTGCAGCAAGTTGGGTGAAAAGGTTGAGCCTTGAATTGATGAGTCAGGGGCTGAAGGCTCTCCTAGGAAGGGGGCCAGTCTTGGACAGCTGGAGGCATAAGCCCTCCAGTCCTAAATGGGATCCTGACAGCACATATAGCATCCCCTACAGCCTTCCTCACAGAATCCTATTGAAATAAGAGGCAAAACAGTTTTTAAAATGAATTTATAATGAATTCAAATGAATCTGGAATATCAGGAGAGATGTCTCTGGTAAAACTGAACCAGGAAGACTTTCTGGAATAAATGGGTGGGAAAGGATTGATTGAATTGCCCCATAGAACTAAGGAACTGAAGGGATATGCAGGTGTCAGAGAAATATCCCAAAGAAGCCCCAAGACACCTCAGGCAGAACCCTGAACAATCCCCACATCAGAAGCAGCAGTGGCTGGGGGAGGATGCACGTCACAGGCATCGAGCTAGATAATTGACTGCACAGTCAAACGACTGAGCCAGCCTCACAGCCTCCAAGAACCCAGGGAACCCAAGTGCAGAAAGCAGTTCCAGCAAATGAATGGGGCCAGGAGGTAGGGGTGAGGAGTGAGTAATAAACTGAGTTAAATGCTGCCAGAGATTAAATAAGGACCGAGAAATCCACCACCCCGTTTTATAGGTAAAGAAGTGAAACAAAAAAGTATTCAATGACTTGACCTAAGTTCACACAGCTTCTCTAAGAAAAAAAAACAAAAAACACTATTGAAATATATTTTACATTTTATAAAATTCATCCCTTTCACATGTACAATTAAATGATTTTTAGTAACTTTACCAAGTGGTTGCAACCATTACCATAAATTTGTCTAAGAACATTTTTATCCCAACAAGATCCCTCATGCCCATTTACAGTTAATCCATCCCACCCCCAGCCTCAAGGAGCCATTAATCTACTTTCTTTCTCCATAAACTTATCCTTTTGGGCATTTCATAGTGAAACCGCTTTCTCTGATTTTTTTTTTTTCCACAAAGCTGTCTTCCTGTTTTTAGGTTGCCGGGCCATGGGGACTGTGCCATGCTCAAACTCACCCCTGGCAGACGCACACCACGAGGACTCCACCCACAACAGGGCACGAATGAACTCCCTGGTGGTCTCATTTGGGTTTCAAGCTAAAATCTCCAGAGGCAAGATGAATGGAATTGGTGTAGGTAAAGTCCAGAGATCAACAGCTGGACCGTATTTCACACTAAACGAGTAGCTGTTATCGTGATTAGTATCCACAAAACTATGGCTGACGTAACCTTTCTATTTTCTGGGATTATAGCAAATTATTTAATTTCATTCAAGTAAGAAAGAGCTTCCTTATTTATAAAAGTATAACTGTTCATAATTAACTTTAAATTATAGTGAGTATGAAATCTATGAATTACCATTTTAACCTGACATAGAAAAATGTAATAATAAAATGTGGTTACAATTATAGACTGGTAAAGACTAAAACTGCTCAGCATCCTCCCTTTGTACCTTGTCCTCCTGAATCCTCTGTATCGAACACTGGCATCCCCATCCACCCAGCCACCAGGCTAGAAGTCTGAGAGGCGTCCTAACCTTCTCCATCGCTCTCATGCCCTCCGTCCGTCCGAGCAGTCATGAGATCTTCCCTCTCCTCCCTCCTCACCATCCTACTGCACCTGCCATGCCCAGCCCCAGTCACATTTCTCCCAGATGCCTGCACAGATCCAGGCTCATCATTTGGCACCGTCTAGCGTAGACGCTAAAGGATCTGTCATGATCTGGCCCCGCCCCACCTCTCCAGGCTCCTCTCCCACCACTCCTCATCTTGGATGTGATGTTTCAGAAACACCAAAGCATTTGTAATTCCTCACACACACTTGTTTTTACAGACTGTCCCTTCTGCCTAGAATCTCCAATACTACCTCAATCTGCTCTTTCAGGTCCATAGCTTAGTGCTAAACTCAAGAACCACTATCTCCAAAATGCCTTTCCTGACCCCCAAAGGTGGATCAAATCCCTGTTCTCTGATTCCTCCATCCCACACACGCCACATCGTTGCATTTCTCACTTTCTACAACAATGACCTCTTCAGGTGAAGTTCCAGAGTAAGACAGTCCCAAATTCAAATCTGACTCTGTCACTGACTAGCTCTGTCACTTACAAGCTTGTGATCTTGAGCAAGCCCCTTAGGGTCTCAGAGTCTCATTCTTCTAATCTGAAAAATGGGGTCACCAAGAAGATTAAATGAAATGAGGCACATACAGTACTTAACACAATGCCCGGCAAATTGTAAATGTCAGAATCAAAGCTGTTATTACTGTGAGTGTCTTGTCTTCCCTTGGTAGATTTATCCCAGTTTACTGGTGGGGCGTGTGTACCTGACACAGAGGAGAGCTCATTGGTGCATATTGATTCAGTGGATCCTTGGACAGATGAGTGAGAGGATGGTTGAATGGGAGCACCGCTCTTTCATTGATTATAATGGCAGTGGTGTCCACAGGGTTCCAGGGTTATTTCCTTGTTTCTCCGGCACATCACACTCATTTTTCTGTGCCTACCTAAGCTGTCTTCATACCTCCCTGACACCCAGCTGCAGCCATCCTTGGAAGCCTCTCCAAACTCTGGGCAGGAGTGGAGCAGACCACACCCCTTCACACGGCACTCAGCTACATTTTTCTGAACATAAATGCAAAGTTTTCTGAATGTAAGAAACGCCTTAGAGAAATAACCTTAGTGTTCTGTTTTTCTTCTCTTTCTGGAACAAGGAACAAGAAATATAGGTAATAGAGTTGGGGGAGAGAGAAGCCATCTCTTTTCTCAGGGTTGAAAAGGACAAGTGACTATAAAAATGAGAACATTCAACCCCCAGCTGAGAAATAAAAATGGAGAGAGGGCCTTCAGGCCCAGAGAGGTCGCCTGTGTCCTTCCACTCCCCGCCTACTCGCGCGTGGACAGGAGGGAGCCCAGAGCGAGCCAAACGGCTCTCCTCCCCGAGGGGAAGGGCCCTGCTGCTGGATGGCCGGGCCCATCCTTAGGCACTGGCATCTTCTCCTGACAGCTCTGTAACAGGAGGGAGGGACACCCAACCTGGATTAACATCACATATTTACTCATTCCCTCCAAATGTAAAAAGCATAACAATTCCAAGAATTTCCCTTCCAATCTACAGTCTTAGCAAACACATTTTTAATGACATTACATAAATCTCACTACATACCAACTTTGTGTCTTCCTTTACCAGCCAACCACCTGGCCCGTTTCATACAAGGCATCACTCTCTGTCTCCCAGTGTCTTGGGTTTTCTCAGTGAAGCCCAGGAGTAATATAAAATACTATCACTAAAAACATGTATACACTGTACTACCCAAATGGAGAGATATTTCCTAGTGAGCAGTGAGGACCATTTTTCTTCAGTTTTCCTAACAAGCTAAAACTAAAAACAAGGACACATCTGTACATACCCTAGACCCATCCCAATAATCAGAATGCAACTGACAGTCCCCAAATTTTAGAGGTCAAAGAACAGACTTTTTTCCTCCTTTTATTGTCTTTTCATTTAGACAACATACAAATTCCTCCTCTAAGGCACTTAACAGAATTACTAAAATTTCAAACCACTGTAGAGAATATATATCTGCACATACGTATGTACATATATGTGTGTGTACGTACATGTATATGTATATGTTCATACACACACACATAATTTCCTCAAAAAAAAAACAGTTCATTTTATTAATTAATGTGTTCAAGATGGATAGATAGAAGGAAAAGGAGAAAGCTGGGATATTTTGCTCTTGCCTTTCATTCTCACCCAGGATATGAAATGGGGCCTCAGAGAGACACAGAGTGTTGGAGCCAGAAGTTCCCTCATCAAAGGGCAAACTCCTTCCACCACTGATGAAACGAGGGCCCAGAAAAGTGAAGTGACTTCCCCAAACCGCACAGCCAGTTGGCAGAAGAGCTGTAACACATCCATGTATTCTAGTAAGACGAATCCTGGGAGACATGGCCTTATGCAATATTGGGTAGAGAGAGATGCCAGTCTGCCTCACACGTGGAAGAAAGTTCCTTAAAACCTTCAAGACAGAAAGTTCCAAACTCAATAGTCTTTGGACCTGACCATGACATAGCAAGTGGATACCAGCAGTGATGCTGGCAGGGGTAAGTGAGCAGAGTGTGTGTGTGTGTGTGAAAGTGTGTGTGGCGTGAGCGCCGGCACAGCTGGGAGTGGGCAGCTCCACACCATGGATGTGGTCATGAAAGGCATGTCTTGCCCCACGTCTTCCTCTCACCACCGTTTCTTCTTTCTTCTCCTCTTTCTTCTCCTCTTACCCTCCCAGGTACCTGCACTGCCCATCTCTGCTCCTGGTCTGCACATGGTCTGTCCAGTGACTGGTCACAGTGCAGTGACTTCAGTGACTCCAACAACTAAATCGTTATCTACAGTCCACTGACATAATTCATGACACAATGGCCTCATGTTTAAAAGACCTCTTCAGTCTCAATAAAGGGGGAGGAGGGCAAGATCATTACATCATGGGATATGACACCAGTCAGCTCGTCAGCACTAACTTTTGAGAATCCGCTGTAACACAGTGGCCTCATCAGTTGTAGAAAACAGCAGCAGCAAGAGGCCCCAGCGGGCACTTGGCTGACACTTGCCCCGAGGTCACACTTTGGAGGTCACAGAGAGCCCCAAGGGGATGGAGAGGCGAGGAGGACGGGGAGAGGGGAGAGGAAGGTCGAGCATTCACTGCAGAGCTCCTTTGCCCAGGTGACAAAATGGGAGCTTTATGCGTGCAAACCCAATGTCAATCTGAAGCAAGACCCGGAGTGAAACAGCACAAATTCCTCCATCCCATAAAAGCGCTGCTTATGACACACGAAATTAACAAAATCATTTAAATGTATTTGACATTTAAAGAATTTCAGTCACAAAATTTCAATTTCTCTGTTCTATTACAGGATTTTTAAAAATGGATTAAACAAGTTGCAATTTAAGGAAAGGTTAGGTTCTGTCATTAGCCTACAAAAGTTTTCAGAGAAAAATGATGCCTCTCAAAACCAGTCACAACTAGACGATATATTTATTCGTCAAATCTGTACATTGTAAATATATACTCCTACATTAATATTCCTGCACACAATACATTTTTTACTTTAGTAAGAAATTGTCATGAGGTCATTAACTCCTACTTATGGCTTCCAGATGTGATAGAGAGAGAGACAGAGAGAGAGACAAAGGGAGAGAGAGGTGGTGGAGGTGGATAGAAATAGACAGATAATCTTAAATACGAAGGAAAGGCAAAGGAGCAGACTTTTATTAAATGAAAACTTAACTAAATGTTTTTCTTTGGAAAAAAGATAGATATTAGTCATATAGTAAAAACCCTTAGACTTCTGATCTAAATTACACTTAAAATATCTTTGTGATGGAAGAAATCTGCACATATTGAGGCATGGGGACATCGGTTTGGCTTATATATGATTTGGCTTGAACATTATGCTAACTAGAACAGCCTGTCTTATAGTCTATGTAACATACGTTATACATCTGCTTTAATCATATTTTAAAAAGAATGCATTTACCAGATTGTTTAGAATGTCCACTTTGAAGATAGTGATAAATACCCCCCCTCCTACGGCACAAAGGCTAGTAGCTCCTTCAAAGATGAGGTTCCCTTCCCGACACCAAGGTCATGCTGACTCACTGTACATGAGCTAATCTGTCTCTTTTGAAAACCTGGAGGAATGTACCCCTGTCGTGTTTGATGTTTGTTCTTTGTTCTAACAAGTGGTTCAGCATCCAAAATGGAGCCAAGTGGCCATGGTGGATATGGTTTCAGGCACATTCCTGCATCACTGAGAACCTGAATCTTCTGAACAGTATCAAACTCAAGGATACCACCAGCCATTTTCAAAACAGTATCTACGCAATCATATTGGACCCCAACCAATCCTTGCTTAATAAGCACCCTTACTTCTTGCCAGCACCAGTCCTAATCCTTGACAAACAACTCATGTATCTTTGTACTTTTTGCCTATATAAACCTTTCCCATTTTGTAGTCTGGTGGAACACAATTCAAGTGCTTTTGAATCTGTGTCTCCCAGGCTACAGTCCTCAATTTGGATTGAATAAAATTATTTTCTACTCCTCCTATAGACGATTTATTGATTATTTCCATGGACAGGATATTTGTTATAAGAACTTGATAAACAAAGTATTGAAGCCATTGTTCCTTGAAGTTCTATGATCCTAAGAAATAATTCCAAATAAACTAAACTTTCACTAATGAGTATTTCATTTTTCTACTTTGTACTGAAGAGGAGAAAGGGAAAAAAGGTTAACATTCATTAACAGCTACCTGATATCTAGTGTTAGATACTTTACAACCATTATTTACTTAATTTTAAAGTGGTTCCTTGAAGTGAAAATTAGTATCATTTTGCAGTATCTCCATATTACTATTCAAACATTGGAATTAGAAACCAATTTTAGCAATTATAAATTTTGCAAAATTAAAATACATTTTGTTCACCAACCTAATGCCCTTGACGGTTTTTTGTGTCACTAGAAAACACCAGACTATTTGAAGATTTTGCTAAACATTGTATCAAATTGCAGACAATCCACTGTGACAATAAACGAACTACACCGCAAACAAGGACTAAATTTTCTGGCTTAAGGTTGCAGGGTTCGGGGAGGGACTGACTTCTTTTTTCTCTATTATTTTTAAAGTAATAAAAGCCTATTAATATAAAGTGACACATTTTAGTGTGAGAAATGCAGGCTGTGCAAAGGTTGAGGGTCTCACTGTACTGACAACAGACCCACATTACACAGATGGATTTCCCTTCCTTACTCGCTTCATAAATGTGAAGAGTAGCATGCACAGCTTTCTCACTGTAGATGAGCACTTGGTAAGCGCTATAACCAAGACCTCCAACTTGTGTGTTTCCCTAGGGTTGGTGTAACTAAGTTTGCAGCCTCAATGTGACAAGAGTAAAGATTTTTCATTGAATACATATATCCCCATAATTGTAGCACATTCTCAGTGGTTGTTCTCAGCACATGGTTGGTTGTTAGTTTTTGTTCCTTCTTTTTTTTTTTTCTTTTTTGTTTTAATTTCAAGGAAAACTAATGAGTTTCCAGAAGCAGTGTGAGTGCTTTGGGGCTGAATGTGATTTAAAACCGGCAGTAAAAGAAAAAGAAGACAGGAAAGGTAGCTGGTTAATTGACCTTTATTGTGCCTTCTGGTTCATTTAGAAATGGAAATTAAATTAACATGATAATTCAGTCCTACTGTGTTAAGGCTGCTCTAAGCCCATTAAATTTTATGGCCATTGATTTAGCATTTTTTTCTATTAACTGGGTTTAATTTTCAAAATTGTCATGCAGGTTCTGAAAAGTGGCTCATCCACTCTGGTTCTTCCACATTACTAATGTGTAGTCTTTCTCTAATAGTACTCACTTAATTATTCAAGCGCAGAGAGCCCAACTGCCCTCAAATGCCTGGATTAATTTAGAAGTTAACCCCATTGAAAATCTTTTTAAGGAGCAAGGAGAGTTCAGGGATAGGAAAAGTCAGTGAAATTTCCTAGTGCCTACACTTAATTAAAGATTGTACCTTAAAACTAATCCTGACAAAAGGAAATGTTTTGGATTTCTTTTTGTGAAATCAAGAGAGCCAGGAGAAGATTTTGTGTTGGTGTTTCTCTTTTTGCAGCTTCTTGATAACATGAAAATCTTTTAAAATGAGACCATTCCTTGTATTCCATCTAGGTCCCCAAATATCGTTTTAGCTACTCTTTTAGAATTATCACCAATCAAAATTTCTATTTTTGAACTCTTAAAAGATATTTGCTTGATTTTCTCTTTAACCGATGTAGGGCCTAAGTATATAGTTGTCAGTATTGCAATGAGCACATTTTTAGTTACTAACTCAAATATTAGCTTTGTTTTGAAACCTATTGAGGTCTAAGATTCAAAAAGATTCTCTACTTTAACCTCATAGTATTTTTAAAGAGTAGAAACATGATAATTTTACCTTTTTGATTCTTTACCACTAAGCAAAAAGAAAGTAATTGATGGACCCACAGACCCACAACCAGAACACTAGGCCTGTGAACCTCAGTTTGTAAATTCAAAGCAGTGAATAGTGATCCCCTTTTTTTCACTAAATTGTCAATTTTTTTTTCAATTATTTTCAGATGGTATGTTCAGTGGGGTGGAAAGTGATACATCTGGGAGTTTAAGATTTGCAAACGTTAACCACTATATATAAAAAAAGATAAAAAACAAATTTCTTCTGTAAAGCACAGGAAACTATACTCAATATCTTGTAATAACCTTTAATGAGAAAGAACATGAAAATGAATATATGTATCTGCATGACTGGCACATTGTGCTGCACACCAGGAATTGACACATTGTAACTGACTCTACTTCAATTTAAACAATTAATAAAATAAAATAAAATAGCTCAATTTTTTTTAATGCTACATTGTGACTGGCTTGTTTATAGTAGATTCTAAATGGCTGTTTTTATGTTTGCTTTGATAACAAATGGCAATCATAATTAAAGACCCTCAGAGCATCAGAAGATATTGCAATTGGAAAATGGCATATAAATACTTCACTCCCTTCTGAGCAAAGTAAACCAGGTTCTTCATTGTCTAAGCACTATCGCCTTGCATGATGTTTCCACTCCAAGTCAATGTTTTCACATAGTTGCATACACTTTCTTGTTTACTGAACAACCAGCTGTGATACCTAATAGAAAATCCTGACCTATAAGAAGAGGTGTATGGAGAAAAGAAAGATTGTTTCCTTAAAAGCAAAAAATGGGATTATGAAAAAGTGCTGGGGTAGAGAGGATTTAGAAGTGCCTGCTCATAAAGGTTGTGGAAGGAACGCAGTTGGAAGACCTTCTGTAGTTCCCAGTATTTAGTAGAGCATCTTGCACCTAGTAAGATGTTCAATATATTAATTTGACAAGTGCCAACACTTAACTATATAGCATTGACTGTGTGCCCTACACTGTTCTAAGGATCTTATACACATTAACTCATATAATCCTCTCACAAGGGGTACAACTATTACCCTCCCCATTTGATAGATAAGGAAACATAAGTACAAAAGGGTTAAGTAACTTGTGCAGGGATTTGGACCCATGCCATCTGGCTGTTACCACCTGCATTGAATGACGGCTAGACTCTTGCGTCTGTCGACTTCACTCCTTCCCACTCACCAGCCCTGGTGATTTGGATCATTTCGGACTCAGCCCTTGTCATTGTTTGCTTTCCTGCGCACCTCTGCCTGACACCCATCCCTCACATCTGGCCCATCTTAAATCCTAGAGTCCTGGTCAGTTTTTATTCCCTGATCATGAAATAGAAAGACACTCCCTTGGGAACTTATAAAGCGCTCAACTGTGTTAATACTTCAAAACTTGAAGCTCCTGACCTCTGCTCTGAGGATAAGGAACAGAATGAGTATGG
This sequence comes from Vicugna pacos, assembly GCF_048564905.1. Classification (NCBI taxonomy): domain Eukaryota; kingdom Metazoa; phylum Chordata; class Mammalia; order Artiodactyla; family Camelidae; genus Vicugna; species Vicugna pacos. Next base: position 4,732,551 of record NC_133011.1, read on the forward strand.
AGGAGGGAGGGTGAGAGTGAGTGCGAAGGGGAGAAAGCACTCCAGCATCCTCTTCCCGTGTTTCTATGGGTTTGGGCTTATAGGATTTGTGAGAGTAGCTTTTGGTTTCTTTCTCAGGCAGCGTGCCTGCAGTGGTGGGGGGGGGTGTCAAACAGAACTGATTCATCTTTCCCCTCTTCCCCGAATGTGTACCTCCCACTCACCTCTATCACAGTACTGACAGCACTTTATTCTTTCCATGGTCTTCTTTGCTTCCCAAAATTTAGATTCAAAGAGTGGTTGATAAGGACCGTAACTGATTTTAAATTGTATCTTCAAGACTTTGAATAATGTCTGGCTCATTAGTGTTCAATAAATGATTGATGACTGAGTGAGTTAATGAATGTCTGAAGTAAACCAGCCTTCACCAAGAAGCATAAATGAGAGTAGAGATTATGATCTTGTTATATTTTTTCTAAAAACAAAATAAATTTTGAGGAGTCATAACAATATCAATATAAAATACTAACGTTTTCTGATTTTACACTTAAGAAACAAGTTTTTATCGTTTCTTAAATGCAGAAATTTAAGGGAATAATCTGCTCACCAAATTTCACATCATTCAGACTGACTTGCTCTAATTCCAGCTGTGTCTTCCAGACCTATGTAGCAAATGTTACCTGAGTCTTCTCTTCAAGCGGAGCCCTTTTGTGACGTGTGCTCTGCTGATGCCTAACCTGAGGGACCTGAGGCTGTACCCAGTCTTAAGATGCCTGCTTGCACCTTATAAGAGTGTGGGCATCCATTTCCCCCCTTCACTCAGCAAGAGTTTACCTTCTATCCAGTTTCTCAGGGAACAAACTACACTTTTTTCCTCACAAATTATTTACAATGGTTTGTTGTTTTGAATTCCCCTCAAGACTTTCATAAATTCGTTCCCACTCATAACAAAAAAAAAAAAGGAAGAAAAAGAAATGAGGTATCACTTTACACCAGTCAGAAAATCCACAAACAATAAATGCTGGAGAGGGTGTGGAGAAATGGGAACTCTCCTTCACTGCTGGTGGGAATGCGGTTTGGTACAGCCACTGTGGAAAACAGTACGGAGATTCCTCAAAAGACTAGGAATAGACTTACCATATGACCCAGGAATCCCACTCCTGGGCATACATCCAAAGGGAACCTTAATTCAAAAAGATACATGCACCCCAATGTTCATAGCAGCACTATTTACAACAGCCAAGACATGGAAACAACCTAAATGTCATTGACAGATGGCTGGATAAAGAAGTTGGGTATATTTATACAATGGAATGCTATTCAGCCATAAAAAAAATAAAATAATGCCATTTGCAGCAACATAGATGGACCTGGAGATCCTAAGTGAAGTAAGCCAGAAAGAGAAAGAAAAATACCATACGATTTCACTTATACATGGAATCTAAAAAAAGACAAACAAACTTATTTATAAAACAAAAACAGACACACAGGCATAGAAAACAAATTTATGGTTACCGGGAAGAAGAGGGTTGGAAGAGATAAACAGGGAGTTCAAGATCTGCAGGTACTAACTAATATATAATAGATAAACAAGTTCATACTATATAGCACAGGGAACTATATTCAATATTTTGTAGTAACTTATGGTGAAAAAGAATATGAAAATGAATATATGTATGTTCATGTATGACTGAAACATTATGCTGTACACCAGAAATTGACACATTATAAACTGACTATACTTCAAGAAAAAATATATATACAAGAAAAAGAAAGAAATGAAGGAAGAAAAAAAGATAAACCTTAAATTTACACAATAGCATAAGTCAAGTATATTCAATTTAAAAAAGGAAATGAAAAGAGTCATCAGAAGATTTCTTATATCCACTTCTAATTCTGAGGTGGTCTACTTTATACATGTCTTCAAAAAAGTCATCCCCTTTCTCAATAGTACCATAATTTTCAAAGAATGTCCTATCTTAGCAGGAGCAGAACTCTAGAAATTTTTACAACTTGATCCAGCTTCCTGGCACCAAATATTTACTTTATCACTTTGTTGCATATTTTAAATGGTTATTTAGACAGAATGTGTATTTTTTTTCAAGCAGAGTTATATAATTATATGATAAGCTTCTCAAAACAGAGTCCTAAAAGAAAACCTTGTCTCTATGTCCTATACAGCATCTGGGTGTCACCAAAAGACCTGAGCAGAACATGGAGGCTGCAAGGACAGAGCAGAGGAGTAGCTATTTCAAGAGCTGGGTCAAGCTGAACACATTACTTCTTACATTATAATCACTGAATCAAGGAGAAAATTCAGTCAAAGTATAATTAAGAAATAGAGCCAAATTTGGAAGCCAGGAGAAAACAAATGATGTATCAAACTGGAGGACAAGGTGAAGGCATGAACAGATGAAAGAGAAAAAGTCAATAACAACGGAAACTAAAAAGAAGTGTTACTGAGTCCAAACTTGTCTGCTTGCCACACAACAGGCCAATAAATCAGGAGATGGGGTGTTGGGGCAAGGAATGGCGACTTTATTCAGACAGCCAGCAGACCAGGAAGATGGCAGACTAATGTCCTGGAAAACCATCTCCCCCAAGTCAGAATTCAGGCTACTTTTATACTATAAAAGGAGAGGTAGTGTGGTTGGTTGTTGCCAACTTATTGGCATTGGAATCCTTTGTTCTTGCAGCTGTCCATGTAGGTCAGGTCATCATGTTGCTGTAAACCTCCAACAAGACAAATGTTATTCTCTGTTCTACAGCTTTTTATCTCTATATGAATAGAAAAATGTTATACCCTTAAAGATCAGAGCCTTGAGAACGGGCTAGCCTGTATATTTCATGCCAAAGGCAACATCCTCTTACAAAAGGTACAGAACCAGCATGACCAAGTACAGGAGACAGAGCACAAGGCTAGAGTCAGAGGAAAAAACTCAATATGGAGTTAGGTTAGACATGAGTACATATGCATATGGTTCCTATCTCTACCCACCAAGAGGGCCTAGAAGGAATGCTACCCAGCATCAATGAGCAGGACCAACTCCCAGATCTTGGTGTCATTCATACCAGTCTCCAATGAAAGGAACCATGGCTCCTTAGAAAAACGGGTGACTAGGACTGGGAAAGAATATACAAAACGATAATGGAATATCTTGAAAAGCCAGAAAGTAAAGAAGTGCTTAAAAACAAAAGGACAGGAGCAAAACAACAGGACAGAGAAGCCAACTGAAAGAGCTCCCAGTTGCTAAAGCTGGAATAGTTGAAGGAACACAATTAAGAATATAGTACCGGCTTATAAGCCACAGCATAAAATATTCATGGGTTCATACTAACATTAAAAAATGACTGAGTAAATATATAAATGGAGAAGAGACAAATCTCCCACACAGAAGAATTCTGAGTAATTTATGTAGGGACTCCTCCCCTCAAAAAAGTGAAGCTTAACAGCCACCTTGTGTGACCTACATTGAGTGGCCTGCTTCCAAAGGGCAGAGCATAAGAGGGGGAAAAATGACTCTGCAGTGGGGAAACCTGGCAAACACTCCCTCAGCCAGGTGATCAAGATTAATATCCACAGTGATAAATCATGTTGATAATATGTACCCTGGATATTACAAGAGGCGAATGGCAACTTACCTCTGAGGTCTTCCTCCCAAAATCCTACTACCACAGTTTGACCATGAGAAAAATATGAGACAACCCCAAATTGAGAGCCCCCCACTTTACAAAATACCTCCTCAAAACTATCAAGTCACCAGAAACAAGGAATACCTGACAAACTGTCAAAGGAGGAGGAAGCCAAGAAGGTATGTGGACTAAATATAATGTGGTTCCTTGGATGGTACCCAGAACAGGAAAGTACATTGAGGGAAAATCAGTGTAATCCAGATAAACTGGAGACTAGCTAGTAGGAAAGCCAACACCAGCTCCTTAGCCATGATGGGTGTGCAGGACGTTAGCAGCAGGGAAACTGGGTAACAGGGTAGATGAGAACTCCTTATACTCTCTGTGCAACTTGTCTGTAAATCAAAAATTGTTCTAAAATAAATTTTTTTTTTTAGATTCCACATATGAGTGATCTCATATGGTATTTTTCTTTCTCTTTCTGGCTTACTTCACTTAGAATTACAATCTTCAGGGACATCCATGTTGCTGCAAATGGCATTATGTTGTTGGTTTTTAAGGCTGAATTGTATTCCATTATATAAATATACCACAGCTTCTTTATCCAGTCATCTGTTGATGGACATTTAGGCTATTTCCATATCTTGACTATTGTAAATAGTGCTGCTATGAACATTGGGGTGCAGGTGTCATTTTGAAGTAGGGTTCCTTCTGGATATACGTCCAAGAGCAGGATTCCTGGGTCATATGGAAAGTCTATTCCCAGTCTTTTGAGGACTCTCCATACTGTTTTCCACAGTGGCTGCACCAAACTGCATTCCCACCAGCAGTGTAGGAGGGTTCCCTTTTCTCCACAGCCTCTCCAGCACTTGTCATTTGTGGACATTTGAATGATGGCCATTCTGACTGGTGTGAGGTGATACTTCATTGTAGTTTTGATTTGCATTTCTCTGATAATAAGTGATACTGAACATTTTTCCATGTGTCTATTGATCATTTGTATTTCTTCCTTGGAGAATTGCTTGTTTAGGTCTTCTGCTCATTTTTGGATTGGGTTGTTTGTTTTTTTCTTATTAAGTTGTATGAGCTGTTTATATATTCTGGTGATGAAGCCTTAAAAAAAATAAATACGAAACAGAAACAGACTCATAGACATAGAATACAAACTTCTGGTTGCCAAAGGGACAGGGGGTGGGAAGGGATAGACTGGGATTTCAAAATGTAGAATAGATAAATTATACTGTATAGCACAGGAAAATATATACAAGATCTTATGGTAGCTCACAGAGAAAAAATGTGACAATGAATTATATATATGTTCATGTATAACTGAAGAATTGTGCTCTACACGGAAATTTGACACAACATTGTAAAATCATTATAAATCAATAAAAAATGTTAAAAAAAAATTTTCAAAAGCAATAAATAAAAGGAAGTATTAAGGAGCAAGGTACAGGTGTAGAATTATACACTGAAGACCAGCACCTAAGTCCCTGAAAACTGAGCATCCTTCAGATATTTCTTTTATATCAGTCTTGGCGCTTCTCAGTGGGTTAGAAAAGACACATGAAGTAGTTAAATTGGCCTGGACACATGATGGCTTTTAAAAATACATATTGGTTGGTCATACTGCAAAATCAGCAACAGTGCATAGGCACCTGTTATATTTTTGACTTCCCATTTCTCTTCCTTTTGCAAGGAGTCCAACCTTCCACAGGTGCTTGCATATGACCTGAGCACCTGACCAGTCAGAGTGCCCTATCACCCTGAGCACCATAGTTTTGTAACAGAGAAGAGCAAGCCTGACTCCATATTGGATCTACTCCTTTAGCTCTAACCTTTGTGCTCTGTTGCCTGTGTGGAGTCGTGCTGGCTCTGCACCTTCGTAAAAGAATGTTGACTATAGGCTGAATTATACATAATAGCCCTTTCTCAAGGCTCTGCCTCCCAGGCTTGGCCTTTAAAGGTATAACATTTTTCATTCATATAGAGATAAAAAATTGCAGAACAGAGAATAGCATTTGTCTCGTTGGAGGTTTACATGAAAATCATGACCAAACCTACAAGGACAGCTATAAGAACAAACGGTTCTCACATCCCCTCCAGGGTCTGGCCAGCACCAAAAAGTTTGCAACAACCAGCCACACTCTCTCCCCTTTCAGTGTAAAAGAAACTGGAATTCTAACTCCAGTAAGATGGTTCTTTGGGACAGTAGTCTACCATCTTCTTAGTCTTCTGGCTTTCTGAATACAGTCACTATTCCGTGTCCCAACACCTTGTCTCTTGATTTATTGGCCTTTCACGTGGATAACAGTTAAGAGCTAGGTCTCAGTAACATCTGGTCCAAGGGTAAACGTGGAACCCAAAGAACCAAGTGTAGTCATTTTCAGTGCATTGGGGTAGATACTCAGTAAACTTCTGAAACTGTGAGCTGCATTAAACTATGTAAACCTGGAGCTATGAGGACGATCTTTTCCAATTACATGGAGGAGTTCGCTAGATAAAACACCTCAGAGGGAAAAAAGAAATAGACACGGAAAGAGAGAACTTTCTAATGGCATCATCTCAGAACATCATCTGAGAATCCAATATGCACATAATTAGCACCACTTCTTAGACTCTCAATTATTTGAACTGGTAAGTTCCTGTTTTTCCTTAAGTGACTTTGAGATGTATTTCTGTGACAACAAAAATCCTGATTAACAAAATAGCTCAAGATTGAATCAATGAATACTCAACTGGTAAATCACTTGTTTATTACTTTCAGTTATTTGTATACTGAAATACTCAACATTAATAAGAACTCTCTATTTGTCAAAGCTGTGCTGGCTCCTGGGAATAAGAATCAGTCTCTTCCTCAAGAACAGACAGTCTACAAGAGAGACAGACAGGCAACGTGCTAGACACGGATAAATGTATCACGGCTCGCAATCAACTTTGGAAGATGGGCACTTAGAGCAGACTAGGGTGATGTCCTGAGGACACAAGATATCTGAATTGGCTTTAGAAGAATGAGTAAGAGGGGTAAACAAGCTGAGCCAGGGATGGGGGGAGGGTGTCTGGATGGGAGGAGGCAGCTACTAATCAATAAGGGCCATCTATAGGGCACAGAGGTGTCAGAAGCTTGACTGCTTCAAGGAACAGCAAGCAGTTCAGCACAGCTGATCTGTGGGGAGAAGGAAGTGACAAGAGGTGAGGCACCTCGTGACTCTGAACTGCAGCATAAAGACAATCAGGGCTACAGACAATGGTTATGTTCTGAAAATTATCTCTATCGATGTGGATAAATGATAAGACAGTTCTAAATGTCTGACATCTCCCTCTCTCTTCGTGTCTTTCTGTCTATCTCTCTCTCTCTCACACACACACACACACACACACATCTATACCTGCCACATACTCTTTTCCAAGTCCAGTCCCGACTAGCTCTCAGCTCAAAATTCAAGCTGACTGCCCACGACTCAGCAGTGCATCAAGGCAAACATGGTTCCAGTTGTAGCAGACAAACTGCTAAGAGATAACTTGGAACTGATATTCTTTCTTGCACATTTGATCAGCACAGATCAATTGTTGGATCGGCACACACTTCAAATGCCCAATAACAATTTTTTGTACAAGTTTCCCTTGGATGGAATAAGACATGTATCCATCACTGTTTTTTCTCCTTTGGAAAATGTTCACTAGCTTAGCAAAGGCTTACTTACTCCATAAAGGCACGGAGAGTATGTTACCACTGGTTCATGAAATTCAATGAGAATTTACTAACAAGGACTGTGGCGTCCGAGGACCAATTTTAAAAAAATACAGATCCGGTTCAATCCAGCAAACACCCATTAACTTCCTACCCTGCAGAAGCCACTATTCTGGAGGCTCAAGGGGTGCAAACTGAATTCCCCATGCAAAAACAAATTTTCTCAATCACGCTATGAAGGGTTCTTTACATATCAAAGTTGGCAGGAAATAGAAGACTAAAATTATTTCAAACTGTTGTTGGCAGTAAGCTTCTGTCTGTGTTAATTACACTCTGTATTTGATGCTTACCATTCAGTCAACAGTCAACGCATTGTAGCCTTCCTGTGATTGACTAAATACCAAATTACTATGTGCAGCTTTTTGGATTTTTGAGTTTATCAAATTTATATCATTCGCAGATTTGATAATCTAATAGTTTTGGGGTGTTTCCAGTCTCAACTCCTTTAAGAAATAACTAATCAATGAGAATCTTGGATACAAATCCAGACACCCATGAGAAAGGACTTTAAAGTTTAGAACCCATTCAATTTTTTACAGGTTTTTTTAAGGAAGCTCTTTTAATTTTAAATTTGAAAAGATAGATGACTTGGGAAGAAAAAAATTGCACCATATTTTAGTATTGTCTAATTATACATTATTACATAATGCATAGACATCATCAAAAATGAACAGAATTTGGGTATATGTGCATATATGTGTTTGTAAGAGCATGAGAGTATGAGGGTGAGAGACTGAGCTACTGAGAATAATTTAAGGTAAGGATCATAATGAACAGAAATAACGTAGAAATCACATGCTTCACATAGGTTAGTTTTAAGCTTAGCATTCTGTTCTCAAAGTATATGTTATATTAGGGAGAGAGCAGTCAGCATCCCACAGACAGTTTACAGCCAGAGGTGTGCCGGAGCCAGCCTGTGCCAACTTGCAAGAGCCAGTTTTGTGCATCTTTGCAGCTCCACATTCAGCAGCTTACTATGGGTAACTTGAAATTGGCTATAGTGGGAGCAGTTACACCACAGAAATTGAAAAATCCTATAAATCAGAACTTTTTTCTAAGAGAGCTGATGGATAAACATTTACCAGGACACACACACACAATATACACTAGGGAATAGAAGTCCAGACAGCACTGTAATGCAGGGATTGTTTTACTTTTGAACCCTCACATTGGACATTGAACAGTTTTTCCCCTTAGTAATTATAGACAGATGGCAAACAGATAATAGACAATAAAGAGGGATAACTAAACAAATTTTACTATAAAGAAAAATAAGAATAAAATTGGAATTAATAGATGGCTAATAAACGCAGAAAATTGTAATGCCTTTACTAAAAAGAAAAAAATGTCTTTATCATTTCATAAACTTGTTTGAGCTAGGAAGACAGCTTAGCGTGCATCTAGTCTAACTCCCCATTTCACCTGTAAGGAGACGGGCTCAGAACATGTAAGAGGTTTAGCTGTAGTTACAGAACTGGACAAGTGACAAAGCCAGAACGAGACTTGAATGTTCTCACTCGGGCTTTTAATGGGTCCGTGAGACCTACTGTGTTCCCCTTCATGGTATCTTAGGCTGAAATTGCCAAAACAAGTACCAGTTTTTCCAGCGAATGTTCTTCATTATTAAAACAAAATACTAGCTACTGTAAGTCCTTTTAAGAGAGTAGAAATTTATTACAGATGTTTCTTTAAAGCAGACTCCCCACAGATCTTTCCAAGTCTTGACCAAGGTCCCCAGTATCTTCTAGATGGAAGGATTAGAGCACACAGTTTGGGAGGTTAGGATGATTCAAGCATTTTCTTCCATAGAATTTCTCTTGAAGTGATCACGCTTGCAGTCCCCCATCATTTAAGGCAAAACTAAACAGACGTGGTTTTCCCAGAGTATTAAGCTAAGTTTAAACCTCAAAGAGATTAGAAGCTGCCCAGTACTATTGTAAAATATCACATTGTTAAACCACGAATGAAAATACCTGCCAGATTTATGACTAAACATGGATTGCTTGATGTTCCCTAAAAGACCCTGTTCAGAGGGAGTGCTCACACACGGACAGTTGACATTTCATAAGCTGTTAGATTGCTAGAAACCTGACCGCTAGGAACAGAAGGAAGCCGACGCCCTTCTCTCTCCCACTTGAAGATCCGTCTTATCAGGCCTCGCTGATGGCATTCACTCTGTTTTCTGGTGACAAAAAATCCATTCATTCTCTAAAAATAAATTGAGGCAATAGTGCAAAAGGAACAGGTTTTACAACCAGACACTCAAGTTCAAATCCTAGTTCAGCTACTTCCTAACTGTGCAACCTTGGAAAAGTTATTTGACCACGCTCAGCCTCAATTTCCTTATCTGTAAATGTCCAGAATGAAAGTGCCTACAATTATTTTATTTGTTAAGATGAAAGAGAAAACATTTCTAAGGTATCTGATAGAATGTCTGGTGCATAGTAGATACTCAACAAAACTTAGTTCCTCACTGGCTAGGTGTTAACGGTACAAAAATTAACACATCATCATGTTTGCACTCTAGGTATTTATGATACAGTAGGAGAAAAGATTTCTAAGTGACTAATTTCCACACAGTATAACTTGGTGAATCACTTAGGGTCTCATGAGGAAACAGATGGAACCTCACACTGGATAATTTGAAGAAGGTCGAATAAAGGGACTATTTACAAAGGTATGGGTAAGGTGAGGAAAATCACAGGAGACACTGCAGTGTCCCAGGGCTAAAACCCGTGTGACACCGCCCCTATCCTGGGCCTGAAGGGCTAGAGGAAGAGCAGATACAACTGCCTGGAAGGGAAGAATGCAACAGTGGGGCACAGAACTGACCCTGTACATCTCTTTCCAAGTCCAAAGTTGATTGACACTTACATTGGTTGCTTGAAATTGGCCAGGGTAGGACTATTTACATCACACAAGTGGGCAAACACTATGAATCAGAGCTCTCCAAACTCCCAAGCTGGTTATTAACCAGTTACCGGAATATCAACCTCTGATGAGGGAAGCAATCAGCCCAGAGTAACTCCGCAGAGAGGACACTAGGAGGGAAGAGCCCAAGCGTGTTTTCCTTCTTCCCTTTCTTCTCCTGACAATGGCCAAACCTAATCAGAAGCCAGAGGTCTAGAAATGGTACCCACTCAGGCTGACTTCTCAGGCAACTAGCAGGGTGGAAGGAATAGATAGAGGAGATGGGAAGGTAGAAACAGAAATATACAGAACATACGATAGAAGAGAGGATAAAGATCTATTGATTTGCAGATACTAACTCCTATATGTAAAAAAGATACACAAGTTTCTTCTGTACAGCACAGGGAACTACATTCAATATCTTGTAGTGACCTATAATGAAAAAGAATATGAAAACGAACATATGTGTATATATGGATGACTAAAACATTATACCGTAAACCAGAAATTGACACATTGTAACTGACTATATTTCAAAAAAATTTTTTTAATACAAGTTTTTAAAAAGATCTATTGAAGTATCAAGGAGGAGATAATAACATTTCCTGGGGAAGTCAAGGAAGACAGAGAAAAAATGGGTCTGGAAGGATGAGTAAGAGTTACCACATGCAGAAGATGAAAGAAGGCCTTACAGACAGGGAAACCTGTGGAAGGAGAACTGCCCAGATGCCCAGCCCTGCTGAAGGCATGATATATTTAAGGATTAAGGATGCAGCATGGCGTTTGGGGTGGGAGCCCGGAAATTATGGAAGGTAAGGGTGGGAAAAAATTCTGAGGTCATATTGAAAAGCATCTTAAACTGTATCTACTTGTTTTTTTCATCCTCAACACCACTATCCCCACTGAGGCCACCAGCATCTCTCACCTGGATGACCACCTTCCAATCCACTCTGGGAGAGGAGCAGAGAACACCTGTGGGCTACCAGAAAAGGGAACTTCTAGGCTGGGGGTCAGGGCAAGCATATCTAGTGACTTGGTCTCCATCTGATGAGCTAGCTCCCTGCCACGCCACCCGATGGAAGCAAGGCACAGCTGCCAGGGTCATCAAAGGCCAAGATGTGTGTTGTCACCTGTGATGCTCCAAGATGCTGAAAGTCCAGTAAGAAGCACAATCCAAGGGCATGGAATTGGCTCAGCCACTCCCTTCTTGGAGGTCGCAGCTCAGCACTGAGCACCCCGTCCTCAACATGGTGGTCAGGGAGGGTAGGGAACGGGGGTCAAAACACTCAGAGTGACTTCCTCACGCGTACAGCGACACTCTTGAATGGTATAAACTGAAGGGCACGGTTCCCATGATGTTCTGCTGCACAGCAAATCGTCCCGAACCTTAGTAGCTAAAGCAGCAATCGTCATTTTACTCTCTTTGAGGGGTCATTATTTGGGAGGGCTTTGCTGGCTGACTCTGGCTCCGGGTCTCTCATGCAGTTACAGTCAAATGATGGCTGGTGCTGGGACAGCGGGTGGCTAGCCAGGCACCTCTGTCCTCAGGAGTATCAGGGCTTCTCCGAGGGATCCCTCCACCTGAGCTCCTTCAGGCCTCCTCATAGCACAGTGGCCGCGAGTCACTTTGGCTGCTTACACAGGGGCTCAGAGGTCCAGAAGGATTATTCCAGTGATCCACGCAGGAACTGCATCGCCTTTTATGACCTAGCATTGGAAGTCCCATAATGTCACAGTTCCCAAAGCTGTGAACCCGCCCAGATTCAAGAGAAGAGAACATAAGCCCTAACACTCAGAGGGTCACGTTGTAGGAAGGCCATGTGGTTGGAGAGAGAATTTTTATAGCCATCTTTGGAACACACAGTCTGCCAAAGGCACCAGGAAGGTTCTCTCCCCCAAACAAGTCAGGGTACTTGACTCCCATCATTAATTTGCCATCAGTTACTATTCTCAAATAGGTAAGGCCTCGTGGAAAAGGGGTACAGAATATGGGCCCCAAATGGCAGCAAGAGGCCAGAAAGAGAGGAAAGGATTTTGATTCCTTGAGCAGCACAGTAAGATTTTCATTTTAGAGCTTTCACTCTAGCTGTGTTGTGGGAAGTAAACTGGAGAAAATAAAACAAAGGCCGGAAGAGCAAGTAGGATGCTGTGTGTCAACTTTGCCTCTGATCTGTGTGTGTCTTCGTTGTCTATTTTTTTAATGAGGAAAACAGTGGCACTTACCTCATGGAGAAATTGTGAGAATTAAATATGAGTTAATATAAGTAAAGTGCTTGGTATATAGCAAGTGTTTTACACACACACACACACACACACATCTACTTGCTGTCATATTTGTACTATCCATGTGAGAGATAGTGGTGCCTTAAATTAAGGAAATGGATAGATTTCAAACACTTATTGCATGGAGGGTGAGAAAGAGCAGGGCTGGGGGTGGGGGGATGAAATCAAGAATGACTACGAGGTTTGGGCCCTGAGCAAACAGTTGGGTGATGACGGATAGGTGACGCGGAGGGAGACGGCTCTCCTGTCCCCAGGTGCAAGCCGAAACAGGCCTCAGGGCTTGCTTTCAAAGTGCTCTCCTTGGCTGTGAAAGCTTCACAAAGCGGATAAGGTTCTCAACTGCTCTAAGCTTCATTTCTTCACTGGTGAAAAGGAGATAACAAAAAAGTGTAAATGTGCACTTAATTAATGTGAAGTTAACTCTGCGATCTCAGCAAAAGAGAGGGAATAAAAGTAAACATGAGCACGGGAGAAAAAATTTAAATTATGGACCTTTGTTTAAACTATTCTTCCCAGTGAGCATCGCTCTAAAGTGAACCCGAGGGAGGGCTATACAACTCAGTGGCAGAGTGCATGCTGAGCACGCACAAGGTCCTGGGTTCAATCCCCAGCGCCTCCATTATAAAAAAAAAATCTTGTACGTTTAAGAAATAAAAAATAAAATAAAATGAACATGATGAGGAAGAGAGGAATCTGCTACAACCCCAGCCAGTTGGGTACCACGTCTCTCCTACACTGTTTGACTATAAAGGTTAAATGCGCATCTTTTCTCACATGCTGTGGCCCCAGATAAAGTCCAGGACAACCAGGACCTGTCTTTGGTTACTTGACCAAAACTCCATTAGGGCAAAGAATCATAAAAATCAACCCATCAATAAAACATACGCAACTTTAATCATTTATTTTAACTAAGAGCACAAACAGAAACCACCACGTTTGGAGATGGGTTCTTGATACTGCGTGCAACCTCGACTCTGTGACTTCAAAAAGGAAACGGCTGAGACAATTGTGTGCCCTTGAATGGTGCTTCTTACCGAACTTTCAGCATTTTGGAGTGCCACAGGCGATGAAACACACGTTTTGTCAGGCATACACTTAATCATTATGTTTCTGTTTTGATAGACCCATGAGTATTCTCTTCTAGGATCAAAAATACTATGTTAATTCTTATATATGGTTCTTAAGATGACCTCATAGTTAATATTCTTAATGTACGTCTGGCATTTTAATATTTTTTAAACATTTTACCAGAGAATTCTATTTGGAGGAATAGTTTGGTTACGTTAGTTGCCAAAATACACACACGTAGCAGGAAGAAATATGAAGGATTTGTGCCACACTAGTAATCTGAGACCTCAAGCAGCACGTGGTACTCACGCCCCCTGCAACACTAACATGCAGACCAGGAGACACTGAGTCACCACTTGCCGTGGCGAAGGAATTGTTCCCACCATCAACCCAACATCAACCCAAAGGAGGAGATGAAAAGTTCATTTTTTATTCTAAATCTGAAAACAAATATAGTTGATAGATTATAGCTGGGAAGCAATAAAAAGAAATGCTCAAGTCCTGCCTTTGAGATAAAAGGCCTCAGGTGCAAGAAAGAGGAGACTGGTACTTATTTGCAAAGCAGGTGAGCTGGTTTTCACCCTGCCTCCCCACCTACCTTCGCCCCCCCACCCCACCGCCCACTCCCCTCTGCCATTTCAACAGGGTTCGAGCATGTCTCAGAGAGAGAGCAGAATCCAACTGAGATTAAAAGATGTAAAGAAGGAGCAGTGGGGATTCTTTTAGTCTTTTCCACCTCTAGCCAAACTAAGGGATTGATGTGGTACCAGGGCATTCTCCTGTGATGTTTGGAATGTCTGGGGGTGAAAAAAGACTGCTAGTACATTTTTCAGATATAGGTAGAGAGCAGCAGTTTGCAAACCTATGCAACGCCAGGAGACTAGAAGGAAACACGAGTGTTTTGGCACTTGGGCACAGACACGAGAGGTGCTCCCACCTCATTGGCATCAGCAGTGAGCAATCCTAGGAGCCCATCTGGGACAGACCCTTCAGTGGGAAGTAGGGGGAGAATGCAGCCACCTGTGGGGCGAGAAGAGGGATGGACAGTTGCTTCTGCGTGAATCCTCCAGGGGTCAGCCAGAGTAGGATAACAGACTAAAGGAATATTTGCAGGACAGAAAATGCATGGTGACTTCTCTGCAATCCACATCACGAGAGTAACTTCCCCTCCCCCGAGTGTCACTGAGAAGTTAGGTCAGGAGAAAGGGAGAGGAAGAAACTTTGCTCAGAGAAAACACTCTTGAAACAGTTAAATATTGAACTAGTCAAACTATGAACTGGACTATGTCCATTTCTTAGGTCTTAACCAAGAAATCTGTGTATTGGAGAGGTTTTACTTGAAAACAAGCTGAAGACTCAGGGCAGGAATGAAAGTCAGTTTAGAAAGAAAGTTACTTTTTGGAACAAAAATGCAGGACCATGGAGTTAATACCAATTATATGTATATACGACACAGTGCAGGCTGATCTAGTAATTTCCCAGACACACAATTTTGGGCCTGACTACTTTGGAAGTGAGTGAATGAGATGAGTGCATGATTTAAAAAAAAAGAAGAAGAATTAAAAGGAGGATTTGATAGAGAACAGAAGCACTGTCTAATGACAGAGTTTGTTTTGCCAAGAAGACCCAGAAGGCATGAGACCATGCCAGGTAATTCAAGGGTTTGAATTGTCAGTCTGTTAAAGATTAACCCCTCCTTGTACAACAGCGACTCAAGTTGATTTCTGATTCAAAATCTGAGAACAAATATAGATGGTTCGTGGATGTAAGACATTTCCCTGTCAACTGAGACCTGGCCCCTCCGTTAAGATCCACTTTACTTGTTGGCAAAAGTGCCACTTGAGAGAATTACGGTAAT
Source organism: Vicugna pacos (assembly GCF_048564905.1). NCBI lineage: Eukaryota > Metazoa > Chordata > Mammalia > Artiodactyla > Camelidae > Vicugna > Vicugna pacos. The sequence continues at coordinate 4,748,030 of NC_133011.1, forward strand.
CCAACCGGGCTGCAGCCAAAGCAGGCAATTTCGCTTCCAAATCCACCGGAGCCAATCAGGGTTTCTTTCCCTCTATATTTTGAGGATGATAATATGTACGTTAACTATATTTAAAATATTCTTTTCAAAGCTAACAAAAGAAAGCTGCCATTCCTCCCCACCCCACCCCCTCATGAGAAAAACAGAAGAAAAGCAAAATCAAAGCCCCTTTGGCTAAAATCTGTGAAAATCAGGCTTCGGTTAGTTGTTTTTACTGCCAAAAATCAAATAACTGTCCCCTCCCACCTTTTCACCTCCTCCTGTTCTGGCTTCTGTCCCCTGGAAATCATCCGGGATTCAAGCTTCCGGGTAAATGGAACCTGGGGGTGGGGGCAGGCACCGGGGGTGGGTGCGGTGGGGAGGGAGGAGGAAGAGGCTGCCTGGCCGTGGTCAGAATCAAAACATCTGTAAAGGTGAGCATCACCTGCGAGCCCAACGCTGCTGCTCGGGAATGACTCCGAAGGGCAGAGCAGAAACAGCAAACGATAAACACGCAGGTACCGGGGGGGCAGCAGGTGGAACAGGTGTGGAGAGATGGGCACCTCCAATGTCAAGGTGAAATCAGTCACTCGGATATTTTTTAGAGAAAGCTAACAGGCTGCCTGAGAGGCCCGTGCGGCTCTTGAAGTGAGAAATACTCCTGGATTGTTATGATTTATCTGAAGCCCCAGGTGTGCACTGAGCTCCATAATAGGCAGTACCTGCCAAAGCAAAGAGCAGAGCCCCTGCCCTGAAGAGTTTGCCATCTAAAGGCACCTTTGGGTATAGTTACATGCCCCAAGCCGGCAAGGCAGAAAATAAACACAGCACAGACAGACACCAAGAAATAGATCTTGGCTGAATGTGTCAAAGCTTCTGGAAACAGGAGGGTTTCGAGAGTTGTGGCTCTCCTTCCGTGTTGTGTTGGATTAAAAAAGAGAGGGACAAAGGAAAGCAAAACACTGCTGTTACCGTAAGGATTTAAAGAGCTCTTGACAGGGGACAGCAATGCACTAAATACAAAGAGATGATTTTAAATAAGATCTGCAATATAGTCATGTACATTTGGTTCCAAAATTGAAGGAAGTTTAGAAGCTGTCACAAGCCAACATCATCAACACCATGAACTGCCCAAACATAAGCTGATCTTTAGAGGAACTGGTAAAGGACTGTCTCGAAGGAGCAAGATGATGGTTTGGCTCAGGGCAGCCTCTAAGCAGGGCTGGCTCAGATGGGGCACCAGGATCAGGTCCCTGGGATGTCATGTGGTGCAGTGGTCGAGACCAGCTTGTGGACACAAATCAGCAGATTCTAGATCAGAGCTCTACTTGCCACTAACTTGGGAAAGTTAGCTTATTTCTCTGTTACGAGTACTTCATTTGTTGAAAGAAAGGATGGAAGGAAGAAAGGAAGGAAGGAAGGGAGGAAGGAAGGGAGGAAGAAAAGAGAGAAAGAGAGAAAGAGAGAAAGAGAGAAAGAAAGAAAGAAAGAAAGAAAGAAAGAAAGAAAGAAAGAAAGAAAGAAAGAAAGAAAGAAAGAAAGAAAGAAAGAAAGAAAGAAAAAGAAAATGAGGGAAAGAAAGTGAGGGAGGGAAGGAGGGAGGGAAGGAGGGAAGGAAGAAAGAAGTAGAACAGAAAAGAAGATGCTAATAACACCTAATTTTATGGGAACATCCCAGTCTCAGCACAGCACGCGGCACAGTTATTATAGCTGGCCCCCCGACGCACTGGCATCCTCACCTTCCGCTCTGCACTGAGTGTCTGCTTTTGTAGCTGGGTCTCCCCAAGCCCTATTCCTGAGCCTCGGCTCTGATAACCTGCTTCAGGCGTCCTCAGGGTGGGCAGCAAGCCCGATGGAGCAGAGACGCCCCATGAAATGCCCCTCCCGAGGTCTTCTCTGTTCTTAATTTTTACCGTGGTGAAAACCCTCCCGTATTTTCCTTTCCACACGAGAAAACAGAACCAGGACTTTTATTTCACAATTGACATCCCTGAATCTGCGTGTTCTCATTGTTCATGATGACTTCGCTTTCAACAGTTTCAAAAATGTTTCTTTCTCTGTGACTTCGACACACTGGGATGGGCACCCTGCAGGGCAACTTTGTCTCGCAGAGCCTCCTACCACCCCTCTGGCCCTTGCCTTGGATGGTGTCCTGTCTATTTCTCCCCACTTTTCCTTCCGGGGCCTGAGCATGGCCATTTGTTGGCAGGACCTCCCTGGATGCCGCCCCACCCCGGTGCTCCATCCACCGGTCAGCATACACCCCTCCTCCTGGGATCCTCTTGCCGGGGCCTTGCAATCTCTGCATTCCTTTAGGCACAGGGCTCCCCTGCACAGGGAGCCTACAGTGGGGCCTATGCTGCCAGGATCTCGTGCCAGCCCGGCCACGCCATTGGTGGTCTGCTCCACCAATCCCCCATAGCCCATTTTCAGCAAATCACTGCTCCGCCGTGCCTGCCCCGCTCAGTGGACACTTCTCTGATCACAGGCCGGGACGTACCCCAGCAAGACATCTTACTCTCCTCTCAAATCCTGATCACACATGACCTCCAACATCCTCTCACTGCCCATTAGCTGCCATATGGGAGAGAATTCTGTATCAACCGAAGACAAACTTCAACTCCATCGCCTCGTGGAATGCCACATGTTGGTTCCAGTGTTATTAAAAGCCATTAGCGTTGACGGAGCACTGCCATGACATTCTCTGACTGGCGTTTGCTACTTTTCCCGGTGATTGTGCCATCCCAGCCTGCTCAGCGTCAGAGCAGCACAGCCTCCTCGTGCCCGCGACGTGCCGTCTTCCTCCTTCCTCGTCATTGGATGACTTTTCACTTGGCCTTTTCTGCAGAGCAGCCCCTCAGAATATGCCATCTGGAAAAAAGGAGAACGGAAACACTGCTTTAAATTAAAAAAGAAAAAAAATGTAAAGAGATTTCTCATCACCCTGAATTAGATTCAATTTTCCCCCTCTGTCTCCACCCTCCCAGGGGCTGGCACCCTCTTCAGAAGCTGTTCCTATTTCTTCTAACTATGACTGGGGTGGGGGTGGAGGGACAGGGAGGCAGGAAGGGAGGGAGGGAGAGAGTGAGTAAGAGAGAGTGTCATCCAATGCATTGGCTAGATTTGGCTGGATTGATGTCACTGCTCATTAAGGAAACAGGCAATCTGCTTCTCATTCTCATTGGAGAAAATAAATCTGCACAGAACCCAGCCAAATAACGTGTAGCAAATGATCAATGTTATCCGAGGGAGAAGATGATTGATCCTTTATTTCTTACACCCTCTCATGCATAATGCATCAGATCCAGGATGTCCTCGCTCGCCTCAGGACCTAGCCATGATGTACCGCATTACCATGCACAACGCTCACTCTGAATTTCTAGTGACAATCTCCACATCCCTGAGCTACCAGGAGCCAAGAATGCTTCAGCATTCAAGAGTCTCTGATAGCGGCGGGATGGATTTTCAAATCCCTTCCAGGCCTTTTTACAAACACATGCGTGACTCATGGAAAGTCTCAGAGACCTCAGGCCTCAATATCCCCTAATGCAAAAAAAAAAAAAAAAAAAAAGAATCGGAAAGATTGGCGTCTTTCTGAATAGCAGATAAAAGATTAGAAAAGACAGGAACCTTTTGAAGAACCAACAATGAAGGAGACGGTGAAAGTGGAAAATGAATCGTGTTGACTTTTTGCAATAGTGATCAGGTTTCAGAGAACAGAGGTAATCATTTGTGATTTTGGAGGAAACTGGCTCCCTAAAAGTTTTTTAAGCTGATATCATTTTGCAGCTGTTCCTCCACACTCATTAAAAGAATGATGGTGATGATGATGAAGACAATAATGACATCTAATATGTTTAGACACCTATTCGACAGGCTTTGAGTTAATAAGCACAGTCCACGTGTTATCTCCTATAACGCAAACTGAGGCTAACAGAACTTCGTTAACTTGCCCCAGAGTTCACGGCTAATAACCAACAGATTCCAGGAACCAACACCAGTCATCTGTACATAGAAATGCTACTATGGTGAGAATGGGGCCAAAATGGAAAAATCAGAGTGAAGTATCAAAGTGTAACTGGCCATCTGCTGGCAGAAGAAGTTTTAATAATTTCCACTTCTCCCTTTTGTCTCCCCAGCCAAGGGGTGGTAGCAGCTTCCTGCATCATCACCTCCATGACACCCTAGAGGTTCATTTATAACCTTTTCATTTCTCCAATCCCAGGTTAACAACTCTTAACATGAAATTCTCTCTGTTAATATCACTGGTATGGTTGCTGCCTTCTGACTGGAACGCACAGGATACAACCCTCAATTCAGAGACGAGAGTAAGTTGCTCACGTTCACTCCTGAGCTGATTAGAGTCGTTGAGGTGAACTCCAACCTCGGGGCTGTCTGGTTCTCCAATTTCCCATGATGTCTCCCCAAATAAAGCAATTGCGTCCATTTTTGCCTGTGTTGAATAAAACGACATGCGTGGAAAGTGTACCTCATGCAGATTAAAGCCCAGTAATAGCAGGACGCTGTGTAAAGTGATGGCACTGCATGCACTGAATTTCTCAGCAGTATTTTTAATAATAATAATGACTGTCCTGTACACAAAGTGGATTCCATTGCACTGAAATGCCTTGTTCAGTGACTTAGCTTGCTTCTGTGTTCAATACAACATTAAGTCTCTCTCCCAGTACAAGAAAAGACTGTGCAACCCTCTGCTGGCATGTACACAACACCTGGATAGTTCTAGTTCTGCAAAGAAACTCTGGGCAGAGGGCAAGAAATAGGTTGCAACCCGAGCCTTCATCCATCTCATAATAAAAGAGGCATCCGAAATTTCAAAAAGGTCTTGTTGATTTGTCACTTATATCTAGCAGGACTCCACAATGGAATGACAGACACCCCAGAGGCCAGGAGCGTGGAGGATTAAAGGGCATACCGTGTGCACCAAAAGCGACGGAGACCTCAGGCCCACTAGCCCAGCAGGGTGATTACTGACGCTGCAGCTACACCGTAAGACTTAAGACGGTTGATGAATCCAAAGACTAAGAGTATCAGTCCAGAAGCCAAGAAGTCAGAAACTACTCCCAGACGAGAACATTAAGGCATCACCAGGACATGATACGTAACAGGACAAGCGACTTTATTTGAGTAAATAGGCATAGAAATATTTGCAAGTCTCATATTATGTTAACCCAGGTCTGCAGCATACATATTAAAATGAAAGACGTTCTTATGCCCCTTGAGATTGAGACATACACACACACACACAGTTTCTTTCTCGTTTCTTAGAAAATTTTGCTGTTTTCCAAAGCACAGTATGTCTTGCTTTTGACTGTGCATTAAAGTAGAAATACCTATCTTTTCTCATTACATTAGCAAATGTACCCAAAGGCCATACTGCAGCGAGCGCATCCAAAACACACGACAAACTCACCTTTATTTCTAGGAAGTCCTAACAGAGCGCAGGGAACACAACGAGTCATTTGACCAACCTGATGGCCTAAACCACAGGGAAAGGTCGAGTAGGGGACTGTAGAGAGACATTGTCACCCTCTTCCATTGTAATGCTTCATTCTGAGTAAGTGCCCTTGGCAGCACCTACCACAATGTCATGCATCCAGCAGATACCTAATAAATTCTGTCTGCCTCTGACAGCGCTGCCAGAACACAAAGGCGTTATAATGAATAGTGGGGGGGGGGTGAAAAATAGACAGGTGATGGCTTAGAAGTGCCTTCTCTTTCAACGGCACTTTAGAACAATGAAGCCTGCTGTCATGGCATGGAGAGACAGCACTAGATGTGAAGACTGAAACTCCCTCGTCTTCTGACACCCAAGGGAATGGGAGCTAGGAGGAGAGCCCCACTTTCCTTCTAGCAGCGTAAGAGTGGTCACTGCTCACACGGAGGCTGCCCTCAAGAATCCACACCCTCTGAATCTGGAGACAGTCAGGAAACAACCACCTACTGAAACCTAAGAGGTGACCTAAGTCAGCACAGTCGGAGCAGCATCGTTAGTGGTCCTAAGATTCGGTGTGTAAACGTGTGGCTTCATGGACTTGGGAACCCACCGAGCCCAACAGCTAAGGGCTAGAATGTGAGGAATTAAAGTTACCACCTAACCAGCTGTATTCAGCTCATCTGTAAAGAAGAGAAGTGTCAATTGAAGAGAGATGTGTGATCAAGGAAAAGGAAGACTGAGGAATGTGAATGGGGATTTGTCAGTGTTTATCCAGCAGTGAACAGGAAATAAACGCTGTCCTAAGAAACACTTATTTCTGTTACTAAAAGAGCTCTACTCTAGGGTGCAGGGATAATTAACCTGGGGTGAGAGGCTGGCGTAAGATATAGCTGGTTAAGGACTAGAAGAGGAGTCTGAGAAGTTAACATAAGTCACATGAAGCTGTTTTAGCATCATTAAAGGTATTAAAGTCAAGCCTTTAAGTTACAACTGCCTTTGGGTACTTGCAGTGGACGCCACCCATCTGATTCGGGAAACTTGGGCATCACATGATTGGTAGACGTAAAAAGATGAGGGAAGGGACTGTCCTGTGCTTATAAAAATGGCCAACGGAAGACAGATCTCTATACTTTCTGAACAGGTCACTTGACCTGAGAGATAGCCCTGTTTCTTTCTGCACTTCTCAGGTCAGATAACAATCAAAGCCTGTATTTGGTGGGTGTTCCTTGGTCTTCCAGATCTGAACTGACTCCAGATCAGTTGGTCCACAAAACTGAGAACCAGTGCCTACACATTATTGCCCAAACCAAGCACCTCCCACCCTGAAATGTCTGACTCCAGCAGCGCTGCTCTCCTCACACCTCTGTCCCTGCCACAGCGGCCTTGAGTCTGCCTCCTGCTGGAAGGAAGGGTTGGAATGTGTGTCTTTGCTTTGTGGTGTATCATCAAGTCAACTCCTTTTTCATGTGTATATTTAATCTCTCCAATTAAGTCATCAGCAAAATCATGAGCGAGACCATGTCCTCAATGTCTTTTTATTATTGGTGAGCACACCACATTCCAGGCCCCGCACGGAGAGCTTTGCACAGCAGCACTGTGATGTAAGCATTATTTTCTTCATCTTACACAGGAAAAAGTCAGTGCATGAGTTGTTTAAGAGAGAGTTGGATAATTGGCCTGTGATTACCTACTTTGCAAGCAAGAGGGTTGGATTTAAGCACAGGCACTGTACTGCTAAGGGAAGGCAGTGTAGTATAATGGCTGAACAGATAAAAAGATATGCTCTCCAATTATTCAGTGTATTCTGTTACAAGTTTTGAAAGGGTATGATGTTGGTATAAGAATAGATGGTTTAAGAGAAGGGTAAATTCAGAAATAGACTCAGTCTGCATCAGAATTTATTTTTTTAATTGGGAGTTTTAGATTTGCAGACACTAACTAATATACATAAAATAGATAAACAACAAGTTTCTACTGAATAGCACAGGGAACTATATTTAATATCTTGTAGTAACCTATGATGAAAAAGAATATGAAAATGAATATATGTACGTTTCTATATGACTGAAATATTATGCTGTACACTAGAAATTGACACAACATGGCGAACTGAATACACTTCAATTAAAAAAAAGAATTTATACTCTAATGAAGCATCTCAAAACAATGAAACAATGGAAAACTCAGTAATGATGGAGAACCTGGCTAACCATTTAAGTAGGAAACGTTGTTAAGTTTCTAACCCATGTTATGTACGGGAGTGTGTGAAACATTCCAGTTAAAGATTCGAATAGGAACAGATCAATAATAAAAGTACTAGAAGAAAATATATATGAAATCAATAAAATCTTGGGCTAGGAATTACACCAAAGATAGAAATCATGAAGGGAAGTGATGGATAGTTTTGATCATAATTATTTTTAAAATTTCTGTTTGACACAAAACACTATTAACAAAGTTCTTTAAAAGTCAGGTGACAAATGCGAGATCAGCAGAGGGAATATATGACGAAATAAATAATATACTTAATATATAATGAACTTAAAAATTCAATTAGGAAAATATAAACAGCCCAACAGGGAAAAAAATGGGCAAAAGTTATGAAGAGATAGATCATAAAAGAAAGAATCCAAATGGCTTTCAAGCACATAAAAGATGCCCTCTTTTGCTAGTAATAAAATAAATTCAAATCGGGACAATGAACTAATGGTGTTTTCAATTTAACAGATTAATGTAGATTTTTTTAAAAACACAAAACCTAATGTTGGCAAGGGTCTGAGGGAACACAGGCATTCTCACACAGTATTGCCACGAATGTAAATTGGTTTAGTATCTTTAGGTGATAGTTTGGCTATAGCTATCAATTTTTTCCCCAGAAATTCCATTTCCTAACATGATTTGTCAAATGTGTGAGGAAAAAGGGGGATTGCAGAAGTATTCAGCATAGAGTGTATTATAATAGCAGAATAGTGGAAATAAACGAAATGTCCATCTGTAGGGAATCAGCTTAATAACTAGTGATAAATCCACACAATTGGTTACTACGTGGCTACTTAAAACTATACACAGGCTTAATGTATGGGCACAAAATATGACCATGGTATTCAAGTGAAAGTAGCAGATTATTAAACAACATGGATGTGATGGTTCCATTACAATATTAAAAAATTAAAGTGTATATGTAGAGGGTAGTTTACACACGCATAAGAAACAACGTGGACAAAACACCAAGATGTTAATAGTAATTATCTTCGGGTGCTGGGATTACAATTCAAAGATACTTTATTTCTCTTTTATTTCTTCAATGTTTTCTTTTCTTTTAAATCTTGAGCTAGGAATTAGACCAAAGATAGAAATCCTGAAGGGAAGCGTTAATGAGTATATTTTACTTTTACATTGAAAAGATAGGCAAAAGTGATAATACGTTACAAAAACGAAGCTTTCTCATCCTCTGAGACTCTTTTCATTAGAGCTCTCGTTACACTAGTGTGTGACTGGTTTGCTCTCCAAAGAGCAACAGGGGTGTAATCACTGGAAGACCAGGCCCTGCTCTGCAGTGGGCAGGGACCCTATCCCTACTAGACCCACTGTAGTTCATCACCTACTCGACCAAGAGTAGAATCGGGTCTCTATAGATCTGTTTATTGTTGGCAGAATTTTTCGGATCCTGTCCAGAGAGATCATTTGAGTGAACTTCCTCTTGTTCTCTGCTCACATTGAATCTTCATTACTTCCAACCTTCATTAATGAAACTTCATCATGAAAACTTCATACTGAATAAGGTATTGGATCCTCCCCGTGTATTTTGCATTTGCCTCCCAGTTGTTATTGGCAGGTGGATTAGCAGTGAGTATTGAATTGTTCAAGAAAAGTCAAAGACTTGACCCTCAGGGCTCTTCTTATGCCAGAAGTGTCTTAAATTTAGAAGACAAAGGAAAAGTTCATAAAATATTTTGTGACCCTCAAATCTGCCATCTGCCACCCTCCCTGTTTACCTAGGCATACATCCATATATTTCAGCGGACATCATTATGCTCACCTCTCCAAGGACTCACGCAGGAAAGCCAGAGAAGTCAAAGGGAATCCTCTTTGGGGGCAACATGTGTCCCTCACTTGAGCAATTACAGCCCTGTGTTCATCCAGCTGGACAGGCTGACCTTGTCTCTTAAGTCCTTTATAAAATAACATCTGTACCTCACCCTCCTATTGTGACGAGGGAAGAGATGGATTCTCACACAGCCTGCTAACAGCTGTTTGATCATTCCTTCTACAATCTCGGAGAACACCAAGAAAACACCCCCAACTGTGAAGCCAGGATGATTGGAAACACCCTGAGCACCAGATTAAAAGTAAGAAAATTGCATCAAACCTCAGAGAGATTTTTTTTTCCCACTGTTTCCCATGGAGACCCCCCACCACCACTGACTCCAGATTAAATTGTTAGAGTTTAATGAATTATTATCATGTTCCCGGAGAAAACTGTAACTTTGGACTTTTTGTTTGTTTTTAACTAAAAGCTCTGTGTACCGGCTGGCAATTTTTCCATCAATGCCAATTTAAAAAAAAAAAAAGAATATGTTTTTCACATAGAAAAGTCCCCCTCGCCTTGATCACTGTATTCTTCAGACATACCTCAATGCAGTCAGATTCCAGACAAGTAACATGACAGTTCATCTCCCGATCAGCAGTTGTTACATCAAAGAAAAGACAGAGACGTAACTGAATGAATTGCACAGAGAAACGCCAGGTGCACAGGGGGAGGCAGCTTCCATTTGTGCATTTCTGTAGCTTAGGCACCTACTAAAGGTGCAGAAGAAACGAGATCTGAAAACGTGTTTACCCAGGGTTTTTTCCATTTGTTAGAGAACTCCTGCTTAAAAAAAAAAAAAAGGAAAAGGTGCAGCATAAATAGTTGTGTGGAGAAGACTGTACGGTGAATTATTCATTCGAGCTGAGCCATTCCAGGTCACGAGATGGGAGACTTCTTATAATCTTACACACAGTAGAGGTCTGGGATGACAGACGCTCTGTTAAATAAGCCCAAACTGCATTCAGTTCTTCAGAACGCAGCGCTGGTAAGGCACTGGTAGACCCAGGAGAGAAACTTCTGAGACGAACTGTCAGGTACCAGAGAAAAGCAGGTCAGAACGGAAGCCTGTTTTTCTAAAGCAATTTGTCCAGAAGGCCAGACAAAGGGAAGATATTGTTGAAGATTCCCGACTCTGTGCCTCCAGTATGAAGACGACTTAACAATAGGACAAGCAGCGTGTTTTCAGGGCAAAGGGAAGAGGAAAAAAATCAACCCCATGATTGGTTTTTAGAACATTTTAAACGATCATAAAAATATTATGTATGCGTAGAGGCAATTCTGATGAATATAGAAAAGCAAAATAAAGAAATAACCTCTCCTCTTATTACTCAGATATAAAAACAACCATTAATACTTCGTATTATTTATTTTGGTCTATTTTATGTGGAGATAAATGCATTTGATGATGATGATAATCTAAAACATACATCATATATATATATATATATATATATATATATATATATATATAATTCTCGCCAAAATTGCATTTATATGAAGTATTCATAACCTGCTTTTTTTAACTGAACATTCTTGAAGATTTTAATCATAATGTTACAATGTTTTAGATTTATTTACAATCATCATCAAAAATGGTTTCAGGCACCAATATAAAGTTCAAAAAAAAATCTTGACATTGGATCAAGCAATTTCCTGACATAAAAGACGCATATACCCGGTCTTAGTTTTGCACTCTCCCGTGGGACATCGTGAATTGTCTGGGAGAAGAAGACAAGTTAAACCACCTCCCCAAGCTTCAGTTCCTAGTCTGTAAAATGCCATAATGTTGTTGCACCTCCTTATCCTGCATCATTCAGTCCTGGAATTATCTTTATAAGCAAAATGTCAGTTAAAAGGGGACTCCTAAAATGATATAAACACACCTTAAATATTTTACAGTAACCTAAAACATATAAATGAACATTCATCAAGTTTAAGAAGTAGTGCCAAAGCCTTTTATTTTCTTTTCCTTACACAAACCACACCCAGAATGTATCTACAATGTCCAGTTTTACTTTCTTTAAAGAGGAACAGAACATACAGACACTCGTGAAACAATCTAAGCGCAAAATCCTTCTAGATCTTCCCCCACCCTAAATTTAACAGCAACTTCCCTTATGAAGACTTTCTAAACATTCAACTTCATTTTCATAAAAACAACACCTCTTTCTTTCCCATCTATATGTCACCATTTTATACAATATTTACTCAGGTATTATAATTCCAACAAGAAAAGCATCTGAAAAGCAGGTTTGGGAACAAGCTAACTGACCATCTAAACCCAGCCTTCTGCTCAGGGCAGCTGAAGGACTCAGCCCTCCAGAGAATAACGCAGCGGCCTTGAGCACCAGTGTGCTGCACCACCCGTCACCACGGGGTAGACGGACGGAAAACCTGACACACAACAGCCATGGGTGAAGTGCCCAAGGTATCTGTAAGCATTAAGTGAGGCAATGCATGCAAAATACTTAGCCCAACGCTTGGCACTTAACTAGCTCTTGATGAACATTGGCTAACAAAAGAGGAAAAGAATAAGAAAATAACAAAACCCTTTCTGCTGTTTTGCTCACAATCATTGGTCTCTAGTCAAGTGTCAACCAAGACCAAGCGAAAAAGAGCCTAGATGGTGAGGACTTGCTGTCATGCTGGAATCACATCTCAAGGAAGAGGATCTGGTATAAATCAGATGCTGCAAACTGAAAGTACTTTCCAGAATACAAGTTGTCTGGCTCTGATGACAGGTTATCACTGGGTCCTTGGATCCCAGAGGCAGATGAAACAGTATAGACTTAAAAGCTGAAAAAAAAAAAAATGCTGGATCAAACAGACGAATAATCAGGGAAAAAAGAAAGTAACTGGAATTAAACACTGGCTGCCTTTTCAGGCCCAAACTATCTGCCTCATTATCTCTGGAATTTTTTAAAGTTTATATTTGTAAGTGGCTGTTTTGTGTGTTTATTTTTCACTTCAAGCCACGCACCAGTCATGGAAAAGCACTAGTGAAGATTTCACTTTAAAAATATTATAAATCTGCATCATCCTGGCTTTAATCAGTTCATATCATCATCCTTCTCTATCCTCAAAAATTCCTCTCTCACCACCAGCTTAAGCAGAACCATTTTCTTTCAGGTTTTCCCTCCAGCAAAAGGGATGTTAGCTAAAATAGGGTTTCAATGAGCTGTACTCTGAGGACACAGGGAATGAGGTACAGAAGTAGAAAGATGTTACCTTTCTATAAAGCAAAATGAACAGAGCAGACACCAATACTCAGCAGATGGAGTGTAGCAAGGGGAATAAATAAGAACAGTGCGACGAGCACACTCAAAATCCTTGAGAGCAAGAGTGACCGCTGACTTCTCTTGCAGATAATGGGTGCTGGAAAGACTGTAGTGAATAGGAGTTAGGGGAGTCCTAGGACCAGGGCTGCGAATGACAAGGAAGTGTCATCAGAGAACTACTGCTGAAGCTTCAGTGTGAAATGCCCATTAGCAGTGGAAGAAAGAAGGAGAGAAGTCTCCTTACCTGACAGTTTGCAGCGGAAAACTGGACCTCAGGCCAGATTGGGTCTTGTCAATTCAGTTCAACCTTCTTGGGGTCAGAATTCTCTTAGATAATCTGTGGAAAAGCTCTGGACCTCAAAAGAGTTTTGCAGCATCTTCTAAAACTACACGCACTTACCACATGAGCCAGCAGTTGCCCTGTTGGGCATTTATTCCAAAGAAATGAAAATTTGTTCACACTAAAACCTGTACACTCAAGTTCACAGCAGCTCTATTCATAATAGCCAAGCACTGGAAATGACTTAGATGTTTTTCAGTGGGCAAACAGCTGAACAAACTGGGGTACAACCCTACGGCACTACATACCGCTCAGCAATAAAAAGGAGTGAACTACTGGTACACTCCACAGCTTGGATGACTCTGCAGGGACTTATACTGAGCGGGGAAGAAAATCAGATCTCAAAAAGTTACAAGTCATACAATTCCATTCATATAATATTCTTGAAATAACAAAATTACTGAGCTGAAGAACAGATGAGTGGATGCCAGGGACGAGGAACAGTGGGGGGAAAGGCGGATGTGGCTGCAAAAGGGGTAGCAGGGGGGATCCTTATGATTATGGACAGTTCCGTCCCTTGATTATGGAGTGGTTAAGTGAACCAGCGCACGGCACAACTACACAGAACTACACACACACACACACACACAGGTACGTGAAAAACTGGTGAATTCGCACCACCATGATAGTCAGTTACCAATGTCAGTTTCCTGGGTTTGATTTTGCACTCTAGTTGTGCATTGTGTAAGTTACCATTATTGGTCCTGAAACACAGGACCCTTCTACATATTTTTTTTTTGCAACTTGCTGTGAATCTATAATTATTTCAAAATAAATATTCTTGAAAAGGCAGGTCTTTGTGTGCTGACATGGAAATATGACTTTTATATTATTAAAGTCAGTTATCAAATGGAATTGTGGTATGATCCCCTTCTGAGACTGAGAATGTAAAGAGTGCAAAAGTAGTGAAAAATGAATTCACACTTTTTACTTGATACGTTTCTGCGCTGGTTGAATTTTTTTACTTAATATTCTTCTGCACAATTTGAATTTTTTTATTGTGTGAACATATTACTTTCATCATTTAAAAAGGCAAATAAGAATAATATAATAAGATAAATGATTTTTTTAAAAGCTATAAATCCTCTTCTGAAAAAAAAATCATGTCTAATTATATACACAAGTTTAGCAATTTCATGGACCCCAAAATCCACCCACAGGTCTCTTAAAGGGCTTGTGTCCCCTAAGTAGGCACCCCCGCTTTTAAAAAATGGATGCCTGCACGAGTGAAGAGAAGTTGGGTCAGGGGACCTATTAAATATATTCTATATTTACCCTGGGATCTATTTGCTATGACACCCAGCCGCCCTCCAGTGGGAAATAAAGATTTATTTCTTTGTTTCTTTGCAAGTGACTAGATGTGGAACTCTGAATTGCAACTTTAGGAACCACACTGAGGGTGATCATAACAAACACGAAGGAATACATTAACATCTAAATAACTTATTACTAAGAGTACTTAGAACAACATGAGGAAATAGGATGGTTCTCTGAGCGTTTGTTTCCTCGCCATATTCCAGACAACCTGCCAGGCACTGGAAATAAGACAGGGAGTTAAACAACCTAGTTTTCCACCTAGAAACTACCGGAGGCTGAGAGGCAAAGTGATGTTCTGCTTAATGCAAGACGTCTCATCTTGTTGAGAGTCTTCAGTATATGAACATGTGTACATGATACATGAGAGTTATGGAACCAGAGTGAAAATGTTTTACATCTGTCCCTAAAAGAAACTGGATACATAAGTATATGAAGAAACATCTGAAGGATACATGCAGAGAGAGAGACAAAATCCACTCTCAAATGGCTACACTCAGCCAGAGCTCTTTCGGACAACCAGAGGTTTTAATCTTTTGACCCAAACATGGCAGTAAAAGCTAGAAGATTCAATAATCCAGGCAAATGATCTCTTGGTTTTTTTTAACAGAAGGCTTGGTAGAGAACTACAATAGTATATTAATGAGAACTACAATAGTATATTAATAAGAATAGGACTGGTTTAAAAAAAAGACATGAAATATTAACGTTTTTGAAGTTGAGAAGCTGCATGGAATAGAATACGTGTGGTAAGCAACACACCTTCTGATGCCAGGCCACCTGGGTTGGAACCCAAATCTGCTACTTAACAGCTCTGTGATCAAGGGAGTTACCCAACCCTGCACGCCTCCATTGCCTCATCTGTAGAATGGACACATGATACAAGTTGTAATGGAGGTTAAATAAGTTAGTGTTTGTCAAATAAACTTTCCAGCAAACATTTATTGGACTCAAACCAAAAGCTATGGGTGTTCAGAGGAAAGCATTCTTGAGAAACAAAGAGTTATTTGAATGGGTAAGGACCCTACCAGGTGGTGACACCAACAGGTGCTCTTCCAGACGAAATGCAGGCCAGGGCAAGGCGGGGAGGTGAGAGCAGGTTTAGGGACAAGCAGGCCTGGAGATGAGCCACAAGAAGACAGAGACTGGCCTGTGGGGACAGATCACAGGGTCAGCCAAAAAAGGCCCTGCCTACCAGCGAAGGGTTTGGGTCTTACTTGATAGGTAATGCTACCCCCTGAAGGATGCTGAACAAAGGTGAAATGTGGCTGGTGCTGTACTTGGAAAAATCACCTTGTCCCTTGATTCAGATGAGGAGACAGGGACACCAGCTATGAAACCTTTGTCTAATAAATGGTTCTACACCAGAAGTGTAAGCAAGGCCAAAGCAGGATGGCGACAGCGAAGGTGAGTAAGAGACAGAATGAGCAATAACTGGGTAAAGAGACAGAGAGACTGGGGGAATGACGGGGCCAGGGACAGAAACAAAATGATGAAAACAGACCTGAGAAACTACTACATGCCCATCTGGGCAGTTGGCTCAGTTCTCACATGAGACACACCAAACAATCATAAGAAAATAACTTCATACAGAAATTGGCAAAACTACACCTCTGTTTACCCGTGAGAAACTGGGGCTCAGAAAAGTTCAGTAACCTGCCTGGGTCCT
Organism: Vicugna pacos; assembly: GCF_048564905.1. Classification (NCBI taxonomy): domain Eukaryota; kingdom Metazoa; phylum Chordata; class Mammalia; order Artiodactyla; family Camelidae; genus Vicugna; species Vicugna pacos. The sequence continues at coordinate 4,764,194 of NC_133011.1, forward strand.
GTGGCCAGCGAGAGGCAGAGCCGGGAACTGAACCCAAAGCTCCCTGACCCCAGGCTGGGATTCACGCTCACCCCCTCTTCCGGGTGGTGTGGGAGAAGATGGCAGCTCCACTTCCAGACACACAGCTGGACCCCCCAGATGACTTTTTTAAACGGGCAGTTGGAAAGGCATGAGGAATTCAGGGGGCAGTCAGAGCACAGGAGAATGGAATTCGGAAGCTTCATGGAGGTTTTGTAAGGATTCGTGAAGTCACTGAAGTGAAAATAATCAATAACAGATCATTTCTAATGATTAACTTGCACGTTCCTGGGCTGGGGTGGAGTCCTGTTTGCCTGAAGAGCCAACACAGCAGTTTTAAAGGGATTCACAAGCAGGAGAAAGCTGCTGTTCCCTCCAGTAAGCAATATTTTAGTGGCAAAACACTCTGTGAACGGTTTGTGACTACAAAACAGCAAGCATGTGAATAGCTTTTTACAGTGTCACGTTCTCCCCTTCCACTTGGAAGGAGGCACAATGCCGCCATAAGCAGATACTGAAAGCACAGACGCTGGCGCTGATGCGAGCATAAACGCAGTCCCACATCAGGAAAAAAAATCCCCAAAGTACCACGCCTGCATAAATCTTACGTTTTTATGAATCACTGCCATTACGGCAACCACACACGGAAAATTTGTGTCTTAGAATGTGAATGGATCTTTCTAGGTAGTTTAGCTTGTCTTAGACTCCTCATAATTTATACTCGTCCATGTATCATATCCAAACAGGGCTTGGCTTCCAGGACTGCTCACGGGGCAGCTGGTACCCTGTCCAGTTAAAGTTCGGAAATAGAGTTTAATTGTAATCAGAGGAGCAGAATCTTTCTGATGCCTCTGTGGTCATGCCGTAAATGACAGACCACAGATTCAATATTAATTTTTTCCATTTCTTATCAACGGCAGTTTTCCAGCGCCCACAAATATATTCCGCCATACAATTTTATGCTTTGTAAAAGGTGACCTATACTTTCTTTTCAAATGCAGTTTCTTTAATGAAAATATTGTAATGTCAGTCCATGCAAAGCAAATGCATATTAATATGCGTTTACATCTGTCTCGTATTAATATTCATGCCTGAATCCACATCCCTACACAAAGCCAATTTTCTGACCATCTGTGTGATGGCTGGTGGATGCAATGAATAAATTTTATTTGTGAGGGGAGTGATAAATCATGTATCTTCAGTTTTTCACCCACAATCTTTCCTCTTAGGTGCAAAAATGTTTTCATCGTGGTTTGGAATATTTAAGTAAACGGAACAGATTAACCCTTTAATATTCCTACAGATACAGGCAATTTTATAAAGGCCATGAAAATACAATCTTAACACCTCTGACAAAAATAAGGAGACACTATGGGTGTGCTTGGTTGAATTTGACATCTCTGGTTCCTAGGCGAGATCTAGTCTTTTAACATAATTTTCTGTGTTGTTTAAAATGTACTCTAAAAAAAAAAATGTACTCTAGCTGTTTCTGAAAAGAAATTTTGAAAAGCTTCTAAATGAAAACGAGGCCTCGGTAGAAAGCATAGATTCCTGGAGACAGTTCTTATAACCACCAGATATCTTAAAAGTTGTATCAGTTGTAACCTTATACAATGGAAAGATTTCAAATAGGGAAAGTTTATCAGTATTTAGATAATGATCTTGATACTTTCAATTTTACGCGAGTGAAATATCAAGATTTCAGTAGTCACAGCATGTTTGTAAATTTGGTGATCTTTGGGGGAATTTTGCATCCAAATCTTAGAAACAATCACCTTTCAGGATAGGAAACAAAAGCAGTGAACTAGCCTGGCAAACAGAGCCCCAAAGAAAGGAACAAATTGAAAGTCATATCACGGAAGGAGAGTCTGAAAAGGACTGCACGCTGAAGAAAGAAGTGGCAATCTGACGGTTTGCATAATGAAAGCTGCGGCAGGCGGTCTGAGACGCTTTCTTGGCCTCTTCCAGGGGTGCTTTCTAGGAATTCTAGTTGATTGGGTTACTAGACTGATTCCAAACCCAGGGTTTCTATCTGACTTAATTTACTTTCTCTGAGTTAGCAGGGCTTTTCAAAGGTCCCTAAGAATGTCACAAATAGCACAAACTGTAACGTGCAGGTCAAAGCCACAATCAAGCTACCAAAAACTTCCTTCTGTGCTGTGATGGCACTGGACAGAGTGACGAGGTCAGTCAGGAACCCTCAGGGCCATCGAGCTACTGTAGATACAGCCCTCATTAGCCCCTCAATTTTCAAACCACAAACGGAGCAGAGTCAGAGAAATTTTGTCTCAAATAAGCGACAGTTACCCATTGAGCCCCTGCTCCTTGTCAGGCACCACGCTGAGAAGGAGCATCCGGTGCCATGCTGCCCTCAGAAGGCTTAGCACCTCACTAGTAATGAAGACAGATTCTCCCACAGGAAGACTCTCAATGACTCATTCAGTTGGGGTGTGATAAATGTGAGCCGAGTACTATAAAAGGCATTTAAAAGAAGCTGAAGTTTCCACAAGCCCAGGAAATCAAGAAGTCTCCCCCAGAAGAATTTTAAGCCGGTCTTAAAGGCTGAAGAGATTCAGACAGTCAGAGAAAAGAAGTCCTATCAGACGGGAGAAGCCTTTGTAGCAAAGGCTCAGAGCGGAAAGTGTTTAGTGGGGGAAGGAGAAGTAATGGGGGAACCTGTGGGAAGACCACTCCGGTGACTTGAGAATCAGTGCTCAAAACTGTGGGAGTGAAGGGAGACGATTTTAAGCAGTACACATGGAGACATTAAGTGACATTGAATTACAAAGTCAGAAAAATAATCTGAGTCACTCTGTTAATTCTCCTAATTGTCTGAAGAGAAGAGTGTCCGTTTGGTGCCAGTACTTCCTAAACCTCTCTTTTTAACGAAGAGAGATCCAGCCTCAGGCTCCAAGTCTGAAGACTAGAATTTAATAAAAGAGTTTGGTTTCATGGTGTTTATTTTCAGTACTACTGAAAATTTTATACAAAGTAGACCTTACTGGTCTTCCATTCGTGGTGTTACATAAAATTTCTCTGTTAAAAAAAAAAAGTTTTCTGGATTTGTTTAACTGGTTGTTCTTAAAGATAAATAAGAGAATTAGTGAATGTGATTTTAAAAAATAACTAAAGTTTGGAAAGAACTAATTGGGCAGAGTAGCTGGCAAGATGGAAAGACAGGTTGGACTCAATCCAGAAACGCCTCAATATAGAAGTTGATTGGATTAAACGACAGCCTTTGATTTCCATTCCACTTGGTAATTCTAAGTATCTCTGTTTCCCTTATTTATACGTGGATATTTCTAGGGTCACATTTATGAAATCTCTTTGGGGCCTAGAATTTTTTCAAAATATACCTATTTTTTTCCATATAAATGCAAGAGGAACATTATCGAAATGAGAGGTGGAAAACACATAAAAGATCACCAAGGCCCATCGCTTAGAGATTTAACATAAGAGACATAAATATAAAACCCTTCACCAGCCACACAAGGATGCTGCTTTCATTAGATCGCTCAGGACTTCACACTATATACTTCAGTGTGATTTAGCATAATGTTGATACTTGTTGATATTTGCCACCTACCTATTTCACAGTGATATTGTAAGGATTAGCGAAATAATATTTCTTAAGCCTTTTCAGCTCTTAAAAGAAAATATACACTAAAAAATCAAGGTAATAGTAATAATAGTCATCATCATAATAGCCGTAACTGCTCATGCATTTTCAAACACGGGCTCCGTGCTGATGGAAAGGGAAATTAGGCTGTAAGCTAGACATGCCGGCTGATCAGCTGGTTCAAGCACAAAGACCTAGCATGGGATGACAGTGATGCTGTTTACAATTTATCGAGGTTTAGAGCAGGGTCAGGGATTCTGCATTTGTAGCAACTGCCTAGTTACTCTTACTGCTGGTCTGAGGCCACACTCAGTGGAGTAAGGCCTTAGACTACATCACTCTTTCAGGGTTACATCTAAAACATATGTCACTGACTGTCAGAGGACTTAAAGAAGCATGTCTATACACATCTGGGCAAACCTATTGCCACTGAAGATGTCTTCCCATTTTTGCCGCCTTTGCACCCAGTATTCTGCCTTCATTGTCCAGTCCACCACCTACATGAAAGTTGTTTCTCTCCTGTCTCCCTGCCCCACTCTCATTCCCAAGCCAGAAGTGAACTCTTTGAGAGCAGAAACCCATCATTTATTCTAAAAAAAGTGATCAAACAAAAACTTATCCTCAAAAATGTTGATTTCAGAACTCTTTGTAACATCAAAAAAAAAAAACCCAGGAAAATCCTGTTTCTTTTAAAATATTTAATAATGTGGGGCACATTCATGATACGGCATCAGGTTAAAAGGCAGGATACAAAACGATGTTTGGATGTGTCGTCTGAATTTAAACACAGGGAGAGAGAAGTACTGAAAGTAGCATCTGTAATTAATAAACTGATTAGCATGTTGTCTGTTTTTGGTTTTGGTTTTGGTTTTTCTTTGCTGCTGAGTCATCATTAGCAAGAGGATGGAAATGTCATTCTCCCCTTCCCTCTCACCAAAGAACAGCAAGGCCTATGAGGATGGACACTCTTTTACTACAAAATGGATTGACCATCATTGGTATTTCAGTCACAGCAAGAGTGAGCAAGCTGGACCCTTTGTGTGTGTGTGTGTGTGTGTGGTATGTGTGTGTGTTTGGACGGGGGATGACTCAAGGGTAATAGAGAAGATGGCCCAGACCCAGGGAGAGAGCTGGAATTCTAAAGACTAGGAGATGGAGGAGTCAAGTCATGCGTCTCTGTTCCCAGGCTCTGTTCCATGTGCCCCAGAGGTGTGCGTGGATCTTGGAGATCTGGGGCCAGAACATCAGCCCCTTGCGAGCCCTGATACCAAGGAGCCCCCAACACTGAATGGCCTGTGAGGACAGAGACCACAGCTTAAGGTCAGAAGCCTTCCTAGTTCCTCAGGCTGTGTAAGCCTTTGGAGTCTTTCACAACCTTAAGGGAGCCATTGGCCAATCTAAGACTGAGTAGGTTAGGGGCTAAATCATATTTAATGGGCTATGGGAAAAAGAAAATTAAGGTGACTTTTTTTCTTGCATTAAACCTATTATAGGGAAGTACATACACATTAGATAGATAGACAGACAGACATGTACATGAAACACTAGAAGGAAATACTCCAAAATGTTAATGGTAGCCAACATTTGGAGGTTGGTTTACAGGCAATATTTTTTTTCTTCTTTATACAACTCTATATTCTTCAAAAATTCTGAAAAACACCTAAGTTGCTTTTAGAATTAGGAAAAGAAAATACAAGACATGTCATTCTTTGAAGTCAAAGCACATAGCTTATTCATCGTGTTTATATGCAGCATCTAGCTCAGTTCTGTACACACAACAGGGAGTCAAAAAATGATAACTAAATTAAATTATAAACAATTCAGAGCCCTTGCCATAATGATAAGTTAACACAATCACCCTGGTGTGCAAGGAACAGTCCACGCACATATGAAGGAAAGTACATTATTCTGAGAACAGCTCTTCTGAAAGGATCATTCTATATAAGACAACTAAAATTACCATGAGAGTATTCTGTAAACATTAAACAAATGTAGTCTGGGCGCAGGGACAGTGGGGACAGTGTCCCTAATTTGGAGCCAGGCTTTGTTTAGGTCCCCATGTTACCACGAAGCGCATCCCCTTTGGTAAGTCACTGACTTCTCCAAACCTCCAATACCTCACCTGTGAATATAAGTTCTATCAACTTGAACGTGGCATTGTTAACAGCAAATGAAGTGTAGAATGTTAGAGCAATGCTGACACTATGAGACACTATACCAGGCTACTTTGATTATTAGAGCATGTATTTGGTAGAAGGCAAAAGAAAGGCTAAGAATATATTACCTATTTCTTTTAAATCATTTATCAAGTAAAAAAAAAATCTGACTTGGCATCTGTCTTACATTCCTGCCTCTTTGTCCAGGCAGTGATCTTACAAGTCAACCTTTAATAAAAGGCCAAACTAGTGTGATGAAAAACAGTCAGACAAAAGAAATGGAGGTTCCTTAGTGACTTCCTATACTTTACCCTGTGGTTCAATCACATAGTCATTCATTCAACAATACTGATAATGTCAGACACTCTTCTCAGGGCTGGGGATCCAGGAGTGAGCCAGGTAAGTGTCTCTGCCCTAGTACATCTTCTGTTTTAGTGAGAGTGAAATCAGCAATCCACAGGTAAGCCAACAAATGAGAAAACCTGAGATTGAGACACATGCCATGAAGAAAATAAACGAGCCTGTGGTTACCAGCCTCCAGGAGGGTCCCCGACGATCCAGCCTCCTGACGGTCGCACGCTTGTGTAGTCCCCTTCTCCTTGTATGGAGCTGACTGACCAGTGCAGTACGGAAGAGGTGATGGTATGTCACTTCCACGATGAAGTTATGACAGACACCGTGGCTTCTGTTCTGGTCACCTTCTCCTGCTCCGGCTCACTCTGGGGGAGAAGCCAACTGTCATGCATTAAGGACGCTCAGATAGCCTATAGGGAGTCCCGTGTGGTAGCCGAGCGTCCTCAAGAGGACACTGAAACTGCCAGCAATGAGTGGAGAGTCTTAGAAGTGGGTCCTCCAGCCCTCCAGATGACTGTAGCCCCGCCCACCTCATGAGTGATCTCGAACCAGGCCACTAGCTCCTGGATTCTTAACACACAGAAAACGGGAGACAGACTACAAATCTTGTTTTAAGCTGCTGAGTTTGGGGCAATTGGTTAGATATTTGTTAGAGAACTGATCCGAGGATGATGAAATAAATGGGGCAGTGGTTTGAGAAGAGCTACTCGAGGGTATCATATTTCCTCCAAGACCTCAAGGATAAGAATGACTATGCAGGGGGAAAAAAAAAAAGCCAGGCTAAGGGGACAACCAGAAAAAGTGGGAAGGACTCTGAATGTCTGAGACGCGAACAACCTTTCCTCCCCAGTCCGAGCCTGCGCCCTGGGGAGACAAGTCTCCATTCAGTCCCTCGCAGGGGCCCTGCTGCTGGCAGCCCCCACGTCCCACCGCCTCATCCACTACACATGTGTTCTCTCCCTCTGGTGTTTCTCAGAAGAGGAGCTATGGGTTTAAAACCACACGGTCTGCCCTCCTGAGACCACAGACGCTAGTGACCGAGAACACTCCGTGGCACCAGGGGTTCTTAGATACGAAACTCAGCCCCACCGCTGACCAGCACACGGCTTCATCCCTCTAAACCTCATTTCGCTCGCTTGTTAAATCCGCCTTCCAAGGAGGAGATGAAACAGCACATGTAACACAGCACAGCCCTGGCCCACGGGAAACGCACAGAGGTGGGCGCCGTCGTGTAATCATGTCTCTTCCTTGCCTGGCCACTCTTTAGAATCAAACTGAAGATCGATGTCATCCAAAAAGCTTCTGCTGGGGGAGAGGGGGTAGCTCAGTGAGAAGGTGTGCTTAGCATGCACGAGGTCCTGGGTTCAATCCCCAGTACCCCCGTTAAAATAAATAAATAAAGATAAGTAAACCTAAAATAAAAGTTTCTGCTGCTCCACGTACCCTCTCTTTTGGACTTAGAGTGTATGATCGCCAGCTGACAGCTTTCCTGGGGGCAGACGGCACAGGGGGGCCATTGCTCTCTGTAGAAGCTACAGGGGTGTCCAGGACCATTTCTTAAGCCACGGCAGGCTTCCTTTCCTTCTCTGCTGCTCCCCTCCTGCCCCTCCGCACCACCTTCTTGAGGTTGGTTCTGAAGTTGGACACGGTCTCGGCCAAACCCACGCCTGCCTTTTTCCCACCGAGATCACAGGGGCCTTTACAGCACAGATGTCAGCTGCCTGATGTCCTCTTAAAACAAAACTTTCCTGAAATAAAGGGCAAAGATAGAGGGATGGTCTCAGCATTGATTTGAAAAAATGCTCAAGCATGAATGAACATCACCCCGGTATCTCGGGACTGGCAAAAGGATTCTGTCTCCCTGGCTTCCCTTTGCTTTGATTGCCTGTTTCCAGCAAGTTCTCCACACCTCTGCGTTGTGTCTTCCCTCCGCCAGTCACTCTCTCCTCTCCAGCCCGCATCCACGCCAGCGTGGGGTGTGGCACCTTTTCCTGTTCAGTCTCCCACCAATGATCACCCCTGGACAAGGGTGTAAGGCAGAGATTCAAGAGCGACAAAGGAACTTCGTACAATCTACATAGCAAACAGCTGAACGCTTATTATTAACAATTCCCATGACTAACATTCCACCAGCTCCAACCTCCTGAAATTTGTTCTCCTTCCCCAAGCACACTGCTAATCACCATGGAGGAAAAAAACTCAAAAAAAAAATTAAACACAGGAAGTTTAAAGGGTAAGAAATGTTACAAATTTCTCAGCATGGATTCGCAATCTATCATTCCGACCCTCTTTCTCAAATGGCATCAAAGCCCAGTTAACCAGAGATTTGTCTTTCTTTCCTTCTTGCTATTGATTCTCTAAAGGATTGCCTCTTTCCACAGTCACACATCCTACATTGGGTTGAACTCTGTATTTTCTTAAAGAATCTCCCTTGCTTGAACTGAATATGCCAATCAGAGCTGTGAACTATTGCCTTGGACTTGTCTACCTTCCTGCAACGTGTGATTGACACTTCCGAACTCCTCCACAATGGAGCGTCCCATCACCCAGGGTCCCCAAGTTCTCACCTACCTAATTAACTTCTATAGTTCAGCCTCCCTTCACCTGCTAGATTAGAAACCCTCTGGGGCACATGCCTACGGTTCTTAGTTTTTTGACCCTGTGCCCTCAATACCTACTCCCAGTCATAAAAGCCTTTAACGTCTTTACTGACTGACTGATTCTCGAAACCACACGGACTTAGTTTTTGCTCTCTTTGTAACTGACCTCATCCACATGTACCCATGGCGAAGGCGCCATATGTTAGCTCTTACGTCGGACTAAATAAAGAAAAGAAATTTAGAAAGAGCTTCACACATCATCTGGGTAATTATCCTGTATTTATAATAGAGCAGATTAATGTCCCTGCATTAATAAATGACTCAAACGCTGTTGCAAGGGCTGAGCATGATTATCTCAGCTTATTACTTAACCCACTCAATTAAAAAAAAAAATTCTGTGCTCTGATACAGCAGGACAGAACCGAAACGTTCAACTTCAGCAGGAATAAAGCTATTCTCTGCTACGGGGGTGGGGTGGTCAGCTGGCAGATTCTAGACTTGACAGCAACAGCCGCAAGAACCCACAGGGAGGGTGGTTTTGTGGCCTGCTTGGCTCCTTGTCTGGCTTCCTTCCTAACATTCAAACTTAAATCCATTTAAGCCTTTACTTTAAAATCTGGCCCTGCTCCAGACTCAGGCTACAAGCTTGCCCACTTGCCGTAAGTTGAGGAAATGCAGAAGCCTTAAGCCAATAGTCTTTATTTTGGTTTCCAGGTCCATTCTGGCACTGGAACCCTTGCTCCCAGACAAGTAGGCTTCCACTTTGTAACCAAGTGGAAGTATCTTGCCCTGCAGAGAAGTCCCAGCTCCCAACCTCACTGGCAGATTTCCACCTGCAAACGCCAGGATTCTTATGACGTGACAGCTCGATCCCCATGTGGGATCTCCTGCATTGCATAACTCTGCCTTGGCAACTCTGGAATTCACCTATCCCGTCCTTGCTTGGGTTTGATAAATCCTGAATTCAGTTTGAGCCTTTTAATGATACTTTATGCCATCTCTTCCTCCCTCTACAGACAATTCTCCCCATGTGGACCGAAAGTGCTCAACCCCTACATCAGGGCTTCCCAAATTTTTTATGTCCTGGCACACATAAAAAAATAAGATCTGGTCTTTTTCAAGATGTATTTGACATATAACTTTCTATTAGTTTCAGATGCACAACATAATGATTTGATATTTATATATTTTGTGAAATGATCAGCACGGTGAGTCTGGTTAACATCCATCACCTCACTTAGTTACAGCAATTTTTTTTCTGGTGATGAAACTTGGAAGATCTTCTCCTCAGTGACTTTCAGATATAAAGTGCAGTATTATTAACTATAATCACCGACTGTATATACAAGATTTGTTCTTAGTCAAAGGTAACTGGCCCAGGGAGGGCCCTGCAGGCACCCCAGACCCTCCCCAGCCACATTCCCATTGAGGGGACCAGTATTTGGGTGCACTGATAACCCATTTATGGCCAGCCTGCAGGCCTGGTCTTTGGACAGCCTGTTCTTAATGGGCTAGCTGGCCCCTGGGTCCTCTGTTCTAATAGTTTGTCTTTGGGTGAACTTGGACTGCCAGGCTTTCCTATCCTCTAGCCTTGATTTTCTCTGTAAAGTAATAATGTTTCTATGTTGTGCATCAACTCAAACAAAGGTGTGAGGGATGCAAGTATGGAAACTTGAATTTTATTCTAATCTAAGTTGCCCATTCAAAAAGCCTTCCAGTTCAAAAGAATGAGAACCCCAGAGATAAGGCAGAAGGCTTGAAAAACAAGCCTCCTCTCTTTTTTCCTACTTTCCATTACCCTGTTTCCCACATGCATTTAGTATTATTACATTGTGTACCTTTAAATAATTACTAGCTCCCATTTGGCACCTACTCTATGCCAGGCAATGGGCTAAACTCTTTCCAGGCATCATCATGTTGATTCCTCACATCATCTTTGAGGAAGAAATTATCCCCATTTCACAGGTGAGCAAACTGAGGCTGAAGATTAAACAACTTTCCCAGGAAGTACTGACCAGAATTTGAACTCAGATCTGTCTGACTCCAAAATCCTTGCTCTTAAGTGAGATAAATCACATAAAGCATCAGCATTGTGCCTGACATATTGTAGTATAATGGATATAAAACTTACTCCAAAGACTCTTTTTGAGAAATATCATACCATTGACAGATGACTGGATAAAGAAGTGTGGTATATACATACAATGGAATATTACTCAGCCATAAAAAGGAATGAAATACTGATATTTGCAGCAACTTGGATGGACCTACAGAATACCATATTAAGTGAAGTAAGTCAGACAGAGAAAGACAAATATGATATCACTTATATATGGAATCTTAAAAAAAGATACAAATCTTATTTACAAACCAAAAATAGACTTAACAAACATAGAAAACAAACTATAGTTACCAAAGGGGAAAGGGAAGGGGAAGGGTAAATTAGGAGTTTGGAATTAACAGATATGCACTTCTATACATGAAATAAACAACAAGGACCTACTGTACAGCACAGGGAACTATATTCAATTTCTTGTAATAACACAGAACAGAAAAGAATCTGATATAATATATATATGTATACGTGTAACTGAATTGCTTTGCTGTACACCTGAAACTAACATTGTAAATTAATTATACTTTGATAAAAAACAAAATTTTAAAAAATTTATTTCTTTATTTTCTTTTAACCAAGTTAAATCTGACTTCAAGTCCCTATTCCACAGGTCATCATGGAATGGGGTGTCCCCTCTGTTGTTGGGAGACAAGTCTCTATGGGTCTTTTTTTTAAAATAAATTTCTTTAGGTTTATTCTGTTATTTGGGGGTTTGAGGGGGTAATTAGGTTTATTTCTTTCTTTATTTTTAGAGGAGGTACTGGGGATTGAACCTAGGACCTTGTGTATGTTAAACATGCCCTCTGCCACTTGAGCTATACCCTCCCCCTCCGTGTGTCTCTTGTGTTTAGCAGAGCTACTAAGTGCCCTTTGTTCCAGATCATCTTTTCAAGGATATTTCTATAGCAAACAGCCCTGAAACACGGAGGGAGTATCTCCCTCCAGAGCAGAGGGCGGGCATGCTTACTGCCCATGACACAAGACTGGCGTTCCCCAAACTCAGAGTTCCTGTCATGTGATACAACCCACTGCCTGAGCAGGTATCATCTGGCCCTCCTCGCTTCACCCTACAGGAGTCAATGCAAAAATGGCGATACTCCAGCCACCAGGATTGCTGTGAGTAATAAACTACCCTTCATCTCTGATCCAAGAGTTCAATGTCTTCTTCCAGCATCCAGGAAACAGTAATAAGTTACCAGCTTGCAAGTAGGATCCGCTCTCAGACCCTTCACAGTTCTTAGAATCCTTCACTCGAAAATCTCACAGAAGCCTGGGAGGCTTATACAGTGCCCAGAACACAGAGGCAGACCTTCAGTTGCTCATCCATATGGTCACAGCAGGTGCTTTACGGCCCAGGCCCAATCTGTCCAGAGAGAGACACCGCCCCTAATGGTCCCGAGTCAAAATAGACCATGGAATCTTTGCCTTGTGAGCAAACCCTGCCCTAGGGTCCAGACTTCGCATTGCCACGCCCCCCTGAGGCTCCACTGTGAGAGAACATGGGGTGGGCAGGTCTCCTCTACACTGGAGGATCTGTTTCGTCTCCTGTTCTTCCTTCTCTTTTCTCTCTTCCTACCTCTTTCTCCTGATCCCCAGGACACGTCAACAAGTTCAGTCTTTCACCAAAGACAGGAAGAGAAGTTCCCTTCTGGGCCAAACTCCCCCCAAGGTAAGCGAACCCAAGGAGTGGCCACCTTCTCCTCTTGCACAAGAAAAGCCAGACACAGCTCACGTCTCAGTAAAGGACACTGCCGTGGCAGTAACCGCTCCGTGTGGTTAATTGCGGTTCTGTTCACTCTGTCTACCAGTAGCCTCTCTTTACCCCTTTTTTGTATCTTTGGCTTCAGGTGTAGGTAGAAAATATTTCTCTTGGTCTCTCCCTCAATTGCATTGAACTAGAGGAACAGAAACCATCTTAGCTTTCTTTTTTCCAGTCCATCAAATTAAGAGCATTATCTGAAATACCACTGCAAAAAATTAAATAAAATGATGAGGAGGAGGAGGACGATTAGCACCCACTTTGTCACCCACTTTTGCTCTAAAGGGATCCTTGGCAGTCTTCGGATTTTGCCTTATTTGCAACCAATTAGGTCAAAGCTGATATCTCTTAACCACTGATTTTCCTGAAATATTTATGACAGTTAACATAGCTGTACTGGCAAGGTTCCCTACAGGTGCCAATTCTTCTGTTCTCCCAATTTTAAATAAATCCTCAATTCTCTTGGTCCCTGAGCAGCACTGGGTATGGGTTAGCAATTGGTTTTAATGACATAGTCCCCATCTACCTCTCCTACAAGGCGCAGGCAGTGCGTACACCCTTGGGGTTACAAGCTTGTCTAGTTATAAAGAAATGTGGCCCTAGTTATATTTTCAGAGGTCCCACATAAATAATTCTTGGCCACAAAAGAAGCAATTGAATCATCTCTCTCATGTTTCGTCCCCCGTTGGAGCTCTGGGGGTGGTAAACTCCCACGTGCACGAGGGCAGTCCTTGCCTGCTTTCTTCGTGCTGTATCTCCTAAGCCTAGAACAGTGCTTTGCCCATGAAAGCGTATTCAATAAATATTTGCTGACTAAATGAATGACCATGTGAAGAAATAAATATACTTTATTAAGAGCTAAAAGATTAAAACATCCTTGGATTCAGGTCCCAAAGTGGAAATACTGCTCTTTTAGTTTCCTGTGCAATCAGCCCTTCAGTAAATTGTTCCCTGCAAGTGCGGCACTCCAGGAGGGTCAGGAGAAACATTTCCTCTCCTTATCAGCAAAACAAAATTATTCGCCACCTGAACCCTGTAAATACGTGGGTGCCTTCCTTCCGGTTTTTGGTTAGTGTTATTATGCACTGCATTACCAACTGGAGCGCCCCCGGCAGTGTGTGTGGGGTCCTCCCAGGCACTGCAGGACCCAGCACCACTCCTGTTCCCACTGAATGTCGGAGGTGCCGCCCAGTGTGACCTCCCAAATACTCCCACTTACACCTAAGCCTCCCCTTCAGAACCGATTCGAAATTTTTATGGGCTGAGACATACCTAGGACGCCCCTATTTCCCTAAAGACGAAGTTCAGACCTAATCAAACCCGGTCCAGTCCTCCACGACTTACCCTGTTGCCAGCGGCACTTTTGTTCCCTGCCGTAGCCCACTAACCCTTGCCTCCAGCATCGCCAGTCTACCAGCCGTTGCACGGATGTGCCTTGTTCTCCCCTGTCCCTGTAACCTGCCCTCGCGCTGTTTCCTCTGCCCAGATGGCCTTCCCATCAATGCCTCCCACATCCACCCAGCTAGCTAGTGCCCAGCCTGCAAGGACCGCTCAAGGATCTTCGTGCTTTGGTTGCGTGTCCTGACAAGTGCCCCCTCTCGGCCACCACTCAGAGATTGCATACCTGTTTGTGTCAGTGTCAGTCCCCGCCCCCACCACTAATCACTGGCATCTCTGAACAAGGCTAGGGGTTGCTGGCTCCTCGGAACCCATCAATAGTCCCTGGATCTGCTTTTGAGAATATTCTCCTTTGTAAAGTCGGTTTCTAATGTCTTCAATTCAGAAGCAACGCCTGTCAATCCTGTCTTTAAATCCAATGCCACTAATCCATCTGCTCTTTGGACCTCTCCAGAGAAGTTTAGGAACACAAACAATGTTTTATTCACCTTTTTGGTTCACATAAAACTAAGGATTAAAACCCTTGTAGTACACAGCTTACAAATTATGCTTCCCCCTCCCCAGAAATTTCCTATAAAGTATTCAGTCTTATATAAAATATTGTGATCCAGAGTCTAGAAGAGATTTAAAGGATGCATTTTCATCCTAATTCATCACACACATATACAGTTCTTTTGGCTGCTGTCTGCCTTGTTTATGCATTTGAACATCTTTTATTCATGTTCCTGTGTATAATTGTCCACGCTTATGTCACACAACCCATTCAAATGCCTGAACATTATAAATACACATATAATTTTATACTGCTTGGGATTACACAGAAATTAGATGTGTCAGGGTTTTGTGTATTTTGATGATGTGACACTAAAATAGTTGAGTCCGTAAGTTCAAAATGTGAAGCATATTAATCACTTTGTTACAGTAAAACGCACAGATGCCGCAGAATAATAGCAGTCTGTGTGATTGCGCTAGCAAGTTTTATTAGAAATGTGTGTATTTTTCCCCCAAAGCCATCTTCATCTTTTGCCTTCCATGTAAAATTGGTTGGGGTGGGGGGAAGACTCCAGTCCACATTGTCATTTTCAAGGAATCACACGAACCTGAATGGGAGATATTTTATCACATTAGTAATCATATTCAGACAAGTTTTTTTGGACATGGGAAATTTCCAATTCAGCTCAGTGGCTGTAGAACTAAATCAGGTCACAAATACGACTGCACTGGTCCAATCGCACAGTAACAGCCTCTCCACACAGTGCCTCTGATTTGATATCGCTGCCTGTTGTAAATTAGCGTGGAGTTTTAAAGAAAATTGTGTATTTGTTTTTGAATACACAGTGTATTTTCTTCTAATTACATCCTGATCACATTTCACAGAGGAAAATACATCTGGCCTCTCGATGGCATAAAATGGGTATTTCCTCAGGGGTGTGTAAAGCGCATATAAATGTCAGCTCCTGCCTGCAATTTGCAGAGATGCTAATACACAGGTCACTTGCACGCTGATTTTCCTTTGTGATTGGGGAGCAATGCTTGCAAGCTCTCTGCAGCGTAATGAGATCGTGGGCAGTAGCTTACATGGATAAAGATGTAGCTCTTCTGCAAGTCGTCCCTCCGCCCCTAGACCTTAGGTTCCTACATTGCCTTAATGGCCCAGCCTCCCATTGCCATTTGTTTGGGGGAAAAAAAACACAAAAGCAGTATTTCTTTTAGCTTACTCAGACTGAAAGGGAAAAAAGTCATATATATGCATACAGTTGTGTGCTCCACAGATGATATTAAATAAATACATTATGGTGGCTTTCATTTTTAATGGCTGGATTTTTTTTTCTTTGATTGCATTCACCAATAAAAGTGTAGTCTGTAGAAAAGCACCCTTCTGGATAATCCATTGTCTCATTTTAACTCATTTTTATCAAGGAATTCCCCCCTGCAGCCATCTCCACAGCCAGCCATCAACCGTGCACATCTGCCCGCAGTAATGACCACTCCTGTGTACATACCTGACTGCCATCTAATTTAGACCTTACCCATAGGACCCTAATGCAATGTCTCCGGGGCCAGCTAAATTCTAGAGTGTTGGCGCATTGCAGTTATCGCTTCATTTGGTCTTTGGAAGTGAATTAAGGGCGCCTGAGGTTGAAAATAGGTCACTTGCTTGTGCTGGGGGCCCTCATCTTACCTGTGTCCAGGCTTATGTGTGTTCTGACAGAATTCCACTGCAGTTGTGGCCGAAATAAAAGACGTTTCTAGCCAGTCCCTTCCACTGTACCAGTACAAACACGGGTATGTTAGTGTGATTACAAAGAAACATAATTTGTATCAATAAGTAGATCATTTACTCAAATTTGTTCTATCTGACCTTTATTCCTCTTGGATCTAGTTTCTTATTTCTATGAACATGTCCCATTTTAAAGGGCTCATTTAATTAAAGCAACAGAAATTAAAGGAATAATTTCCAAATTCTTATAAAATGCATCTATCTCCCTGTGTCCAGCCCTTGAACCAGTCATCTTTTCTACTAAATTGTAAGGCACTAGAGGGCAGGGGCCACAAAGGGACACTCTATTCTACACTAAGGTGGATAGACCATCAGAAGACATTAGTAAGGACAGTCCTAAAATGACACTGAAAGGATCCACTGAACGACTTGTATTACTGGAGATGAGAATGGTCAGGAAACCATCCAGAGATCACGATGCCATGACTAATGCTGAGAATGCTTCCAGAGATATTTTGGAAAGAGAAGTAACAGGACTTGGATACGGACAATAAGGGTCTAGGAATGAGGCAGACTTTGATTTTAGCTCTGACCTATAAAAATCTTGGAAGTCATCAGTCTCATCCTTAAAGAGAAAAAGATGGACAAGCTGAAAATCTGTTACTTTTCTAAGACGCACCATAGAACAGAGGTGGCAGGGCAAATGGCCTTCCTGAAATCTAAAAAACAAACAAAAAAAAAGGTGCACCCCAAGCAATACAACAACCAAGATTTGTTTCCCTGGAGCAGAAGCCACAGGAGCCATAAACTGGTAGGAGCACTTAACTGACAAAGTGCTGGAGGCTCGCCGCGGACTAGGGTAAGAGCGTAGATTCTGGAGAGCCATCATCGTGCGAGGAAGAGCCCTTCCTGAGCTTTCCCTCCAGGAACCTCACCAGGTTCTCACAGTGAGAATCTGAGAAAGAGCCTCTCCCCCTCCTGGCCCTGGCATAGGGAAGAGAAGGGTAACCCTGTGAAACTCACCCTGAGACATCTCCATAACAGGCCTGCTCTCCAGAGGAAAGGACTTCACTTGAGCATAATTTTGAATCTTTTCTCACCCAGGGAGAGTAATTCCTTCCTCATTCAGCCTCCTCAAGTCTTCCTGCTACACTTAAGGGGGGAAAAAATCCTGTGTTCATCAAAGAGCCAGGCTTCAATGAAATAGATTGGGAAAACTGTAGCCTGGGAATGGGGCAAGGGGGCAAAAAACTACCATTGGGGGAGGGACAGAAACCCTTGTGAAGCCACAGCCTGGAGAAATAGGCTCCCTACGAGCCTATGACTGAGACTTAAGCAGATTATAGAATGCCCCCCCTCCCCTACACCCTACCACTGCACCAACGGGCTCCAGTGTAATAATGCCTGATCGCAGTTAAAAGAGGTGCAGGATGCAAACTCTCTTCGAAGCCTCAAAGCCAAAAGAGAGAACAAAAACAAGGACTAGAGGAAACTGAAGCCTGTGGCACCTGCAACTAAAATAAAAATTAAACACAGCCCAACTCCAAGCCAGATTAACATAAATCCTTCCATTAAGTGAGACCTATTTCTCTCAGTTCCTGTTTCCCAATACAACATGCCCGGCTTTCAAGAACAAATTACAGGGTGTGACAAAAGGCAAGAAAAAGTAGTCTGTAGAGAGAAACACCACCATCAGAAGCACACTCAAATATGACACAGATGTTGGAATTACACGGGGAATTTGAAATAACTATAATTAATATTTAAAGGGCTCTAATGAAAAAAGTTGGCAGGCAATGTGCAAGGAAAGACGGGCAACGTAAGCCAGGAGTTGAAAACTCAAAGAAAGAACCAAAAGGAAATGCTAGAAATCATAAACACAGTAATGGAAATGAAGAATGTCTTTGACTGGCTCATCAGTAGAGGGAGCTGAACCCCAGTCTCAGGAGACAGAGCAGACGGTGTTGGCATTCATCAAGAAAGCAAAATGCAGATGGAGGAACCAGCTTAGACCAAAGATGATGTTTACCACTTTTGACCTGAAAGAAATGGTTTCCAAAGTGGTGGGTCACAAATGTTAACAAGTGGAGGTGAACTAAAAGAAGACACTCAAAACAGAAGGAATGGTCAAAATGTCAAAGAGCAGTTAACGGCAATGAGCAGTAAAAGTGCACATTGGGTTTGGCATTAAGCAATTATTGGTGATTAAAGCCACAGCGTAAGAGCCAGGGCAGCTTCCATGGAATGTGGGGCAGAACCGAGTTTTCAGAGGCAGAAAAGTCAAAGGGAGAGAGAGAGCACATGCAGGCAGCATGGGTTCCTCCTGCAAAAGCTTGGCAAGAATGAGATGTGCTGGGGAGGAAGGACAGCAGACTCAGGATGGGGAGGTGGAGAGTGTTTCTAACAATGGGAGAGTTGTGAGACTGTTCGTAAGTTGAGCAGAAAAATGTTAGATATGTGAGTAAGAAAGAGAGAACAGATTTAAGGAGTAAAGATTCAAAGTTAACTGGTGGAACTAGGATCTAAATGAGGAGGAGGAATCACCTTCAGGAAGAAGGAAGGGCGGCCATCCCTTCCATTGAGAGATCGCTCTTTCATGACAAAAGGAGTGAAATAAGGATATGGACACAAGTAAGTGTGCAGATGCAGGTGGGGCAGGAAATTGAAAGAATTCCTGCAGACTGCTTAGCAGAGTGGTATTATTCTGTAGACTAGTCATTTTCAAACACTTTCCGTCTTGTTCTTGATTTGAGTACACCCCCAAAATATGTCTATTTATTTATGTGTCACACGAATGCCACTGTCAATCTTTATTTAACTAAAGCTTAATATCTTTTCGAATTTAGACTAAAAGGCATTATATACTCTGTATATCGCTTCCCTGAAGATCATTATGCTCCCTCCCTAAAGCGTACATCTTAAAAGTACCAGTCTGGTTATAAAAAAGGAACTCAGCCACCAAAATCCAAACTCTTCTAAATTAGTTTCTGAATCAACTTGACCCCCTACCTGGACTTCAGTGAGGTAGCACTTGAGCCCAACTACCTTGGAAACCACCCATTGGTCCTCCAGCATCTATGTTGAGCCAAGCCACATCTGCCCAGTTTCCTATTCCAGCCTCCTCCACAGGCAGGGCTCTTGAACTCGGCAAATTTATGAACAACATTCAGAGATTCACATCATCTTAGTTGGAGCCATTCCCTCCAATGTCCCCTTCCTGCACGTCATGCCTGAAGGCAGTCCCCACTGGGTCTGCCCTGGACTCGCCGACAAAAGCCAACAATTCCGAGCTAGTCTACAGCAGTCCAGCATTGCTAGTTGAGCTTTGCTGTCAGCTGTCACTTCTCTCTTCCATTAGTATGATTTTGACTTGCAACCTCCTCTGCCCTCGTCCAGTTTGCTGCTGCTTAGCTGCTCTGGGCTGAGGACAAAAGACATCTGAAAATGTTGATGCTTGAATGCTGTGTGGGAATCAAAAATAAGAAGTTCTGAGGGGCCCGGCTTTTGTGCAGGGACATGAGTCTCCTGCTTCGTATCTTCAAGGCCTCTCCCACTTACTTTTTTGGGTCAGAGCTGTGTTCCAGACTGCCCTCTGTATACACGATATATCCCCATATACAGCTTGAGTGTTCTTAAAGCAAAATAAATACCAGCCTTCTTTACGATGCCAGCATCATGATCAAGCTGCAGCAAAATGAACACTTCATTGCCCCCTAGGAGCTGGAGAGAGGGAAGCTGTTCAAATGCAATGTATTCTCCATCTTGCTTTAGCAAAGAAACGTGTTCATAAAATTAGTATAAATGGTCACAACTTATATACTTATGTCATCCTTTAAGCTTTGATGCTGGAGGTGGTCCTAATTCTTTCATCTCTTTTCACGCTGTATAATACGAACCAGTCCACAAAACTGATGACATCTTTCAGGCGACTCTGACTTGGTGAAACGCAGAGAAGAGTTAAGGAAACAAATACCCACACAGCTGATTCCCCAAGAGTGCCCGGCTGCAGAACGGGGACAGGCGTTTGGTAACCGCTCCATCTGCACCAGCCATCCTCATTGCCATTATAAGCTGCAAATGGCAAAATCAATAGGGAGAGATGAAACTGGAATACAAAGAGGACTGAAACTGCTACAAATCACTGCTCTACCCTGGGAGGCCTGAGCAGAAGCTCCTCGGAGAGTTTTGCTGAGAAAGGCTCTGCTATTCAGCCAAACTACTGAGCTTCACCTCCAGGATCTTTACTCCCAGGTGGACGGATAGGTTCTGGGTAGCTCCCCAAGCATCCAGGAGGGAACAGCATCCCGCTCACTGAGCTTCTGCAGGCCCATTTCCAGAGAGACCCCATGCACAGGGGAAGGGGGAACAGCATAGCTGCTCTGCTCGGTGATGGCCAGTCAGATGCTCGTCCCTAAGCCTCTAACCAGCAGGCTGGGGGTCCCACAGGCAACCAACAGGTGTATAAAATAGAGACTGATGGGGAAGGCTCCCTCAACACGGATTCGCCTCACTCCCCGAGCAGTTAAATTTCCTCTCGCTCTCCAGGGGAGGGGATCTCCCCCAGGTTGATTGCTTTCCAGCTCCCCTCTGCTCTTGGCAGAAATCTTTCAGGAAATATCCAACTCTCTCTACTCCCATACTCATTTTTAATTCTGCCATAACCCATCCATCCATTTATTCTAAATATTTAACAAACTTTTAATATGTGCCAGGTATTTTTCCAGGTGCTGAATCCCTGTACATCCTAGATAGAGAACAGAAAAGCAAATAAATATGTAGTGGAAAAAAAAGAAAGAAAGAAAAAAGCCAGGTGCCATGAAGGAAAATCAACAGGGTTAGGGAAGACAGAGCAACAGAAACAGAAAGGCCTTTCTGGGGAGATGAAGTTTGAGTAAAGACATGACGAGTAAGAAGGAGCAGCCAGGGGCAGATCTGGGGAAAGGGTGCTTCAGAGAGAACAGCCAGGAAGCACAGAGTGTCCAAGTGAGAGGCCCCAAGAGGGCACCGTGACGCAGATTGATCCGGTAGTGGTGGAACAGGAGAGAAGTGGTTATGTTCGGGACAGGTTATGAAGCTAGAGCAGGCAGGACCTACTGAGGGCTGGGATGTGGGGTGTGGGAGCAAGAGAGAAGTCACAGAAGACTCCGGGTGGTAAGCCTCAACACGTGCATATGTGGTGGTCCTCCCAAGAGAGATGGGAAAGAGAAAACACAAGGATGGAAGGTGGTCCTCCATACACAGATGCGGAAGTCTGAACACAAAGATAAGTGGTGGTCCTCCCAACAGAGACAGGGAAAAGAACACGCACAGATGAACAGTGATCTTTTAAACACAAATGAGGGGAAGAGAATGGAAGGATGAACGGGGTCCTCCCAGCAGAGATGAGGACTCAGGGAAGCAGAAATGTGAGGGAGGTAAACAAAAACCATGCTAGACCTTTGGATTGCGGTTCATCAGTTCCCACCATCAAGGGAATTGTAGCTATTAGAATTCTGCTACTTTCAAGTACATTCATAATATAATATTTCTATCACTGGGAATTAACTGAGTGAAGAACAAAGAATGCATTCTGGGTCCATTATATGCGCATCACACAAAGATGACCAGAAAGAGTGAGAGGGAACAATGAGATGAGGTCAGGGAGACAGGCAGGAGCCAAATCACGAAGGCTTATAGCTGTGTTACAGTGGACAGTTATTTAACCCTCTTGGGCCTCAGTTTAATCATCTGCAAAATGGGGATGATGATAATAAAACCTACCTCAAAGAGTTTAACGAATTATGATTTGTAAAGTTCTTACTTAGAACAATAAATAACACACAATTAGTATTATGGGGAAGTTTTAAATTTAACAAATAAGTAAAGTTTTGGTCTTTTGCCCAAGCAATGGGAAGAAATTATCAGGGAATAACATGATTAGATTCTCCTAATGAAAAACAAATAAATAAATGAACATTTAAATGCATTTTTTTGGTGGTAGATAAAACAGTAATGAAGATCATGGCATCTGTGGTTTAGAGGTCACAAAGGTAATATTAATACATTCCTTGAAAATGCATTTAATTAGAGCTTAGTGGCCAAAAAGATCACAGGCCTACAAATTGTGTATTTAGAAACCAAAGCTTGTATACACGGTATCTTCCCAATTCCAGACATGGAGATTGTCTCCAGAGCCCTTCCCAGGTTTTTGCAAATTCTCAAAGACTTGTTTTTGTTCTTCTTAGATATACTTGGGTTACTCAGATATACTTGATGGCAACTGAAATGTTTAAGAGGTGGAAAGTGCAAGGGAAGGAAAACTCAGTGGCCCTGGAGAGGACTGTGGCTAGCCACCCTCTCTCTCTGACTAGTTATTCCAGGCAACCCCAGTGTTGGCAGTCCACTCACCCAGCTGCTGGTGCACCCATCCAGGCACACCGTCACACTCACATACTCCAGGGAGAGCACGTCTTGTTCCTGGACAGGATGGGAGTGTGAGAAGGACCAGATCACAGACGGCCTCGCTAAGACAAGTACAAAGGTGAAAATGGCTCCTGATTGGTTTACTGTGTAAATACAACTCTATATTCATGATTTCATTTTGAAAAACATCGTATTTTAAAACATTTTTTAAAAACATATTCAATTTTAAAACATATCCATTAATAGTTTACATAAAGGTATTTTTTTTGTTCATTTTTTTAAAGAAAGCAATATGTTGGCTTGTGTGTTGGACAGATAGCCAGCGGTCGTGTGGAGACTTGGAGAGGGGGAGATGGGTTAAAAGGCTGCACCTATAATCCAAGCCTGCTGACGAGGACCTGAGCTAAACCCTCAGCCAGAAGGAAGCAAAGAGGAGGACGAACCCTACTGACTTGAGAGAGGTAGACTCAATAAAGGTCTGAAGTTGCTGGATATGGGCAAGGTTTCCAAGCTAGGATGCTGGGGAGATGCTGAAGTCACGGAGAGAGGTCAGAACACGGAAGATGGGCAGGTCAGGATGGAGGAAAGGAGACCACGGGGTAGGCTTGGGACATGGTGCACTTGAGCACATGGTGCCACGGGCAACAGGACATATCCTCTTTCCTGTGTGTTAACTAACATCTCCTGGGCTCCACTCAGACCAGGGGTTCAGGGCAGTTCAACAAAGATGCATTAAGCACATGCTGTGCTTCACGCATGAAACATTGCGCAACACACACATCTTTTCATCTCATCCTCACAACTGCCTCATCCAGTAGGTTTGTCAGCTCCATGCTGACATATGACAAGCCTTTGGCTTAATTAATTTTCCTGAGGCCAGAGAGCTCTTTGTGTCGTGATCTCCCCGCTACACCAACCCACAGCAATACTGGACACCCCACTCTGGGCTCCCCCATTCTGGGCCCATGCTCTGAGTCCTCGGGGAAGGGAAGTGGGCCTCATTGCTCCCGAAGGGTTAGGAGTTTAAGAAATACCGATGCTTACAGAAGTCAGGAACAGGGTCCCCCTAAAGGGGAGTGCCTCACCACCCCCTACCCTAGAGAAGCAGCAGAGCCTAGTGGGGATGGTCTCTGAAGCCATCCCTGCCCTGCCAAATGCCAGTGGTGTGGCCAGTGGCAGGTTAGTCATCCTCTCCGTGCCCTGCTTTACTCACTTGTAATAAAGGAGTAATATTGGTACAAAACCAATATTGCTATTGTGAACATTAAGTGAGTTAACACACAGAAAGCACTAGAATTACACCTGGCACGTGCTACGTACCTCATACACGCAGCTGCATTATTCTGACTGTCTTATTGGATCCCTAGAGGCATCAGTTTTACTGCCAGGCTTCCTGAGACCCTGTGATGTAACGGAAGTGCTCAGGCAACCCGGGCCCTGGTGATAAATAAGAGCTATCACTCTAATTTATGCTGTTAATGCTTCTTTTTAACTTAACATGTGTCCATGTACCTAATTGAGTCCATCCATTGATTCAAGAAGAATCTTATTATTAATCTGGTGCAAAGTACCAGATTATAGATTGGAAGATTTAAAAAGTGAATCAGAAAGCTACCTGTCCAGGGTCGGGGTGGGGGTTGCTCAGTGGCAGTGTGCGTTCTTGATGTGCACAAGGTCCTGGGTTCAATCCCCAGTGCCTCTGTTAAGGAGGAAAAACAGTTTTTTTTAAAGAAAAAGACCTGTCTAAAAAGTAGCTAACTGCATTAAGTCAGCTCAAACACAGTAATTAGTTTGTCCAAACAACCAGTCAACTCAGTAAAACCTGTTTTTCTTTTTTTTTTTTCTTTTTGTCTATGTTTCTTTTTTCCTCAATCAGAACAAAGACATGGTTCAGAGATGGTAGTTACTGATTTGGAAGTCAGCATGGCATCGCTATATTCTCAAGGAAGCTCAAGGAATCTCCCTCAGGTTCCATGGGGAAATGTGAGCCACAGGTGCGAGGTGGCTTAGCCAAAGCCACTGGGCTCATTTCCATCAGAGGTGGAAATAAAATTGATCGTTCTGACTCCAAATACAGTGAGCTTTCCACTAGAGCATACTGACTCGACACTCTGCTCCCCCCTCCACTAGGTCACTGTTCAACACACTTATTTGATCGTGCAGCTGTATCAGTGAAAAACAGTTGAGCAGACAACACAATATATGCATTATAAATATGCCGCTATGCTAACATATTAATTTCATCATAAAACCCACACAAAACTATAAATTTAAAATTTGAGATTTTTTTTCTTTATCTAACTAGATCATCTGGTGCACACTGGGGCGGAAGGCCCTCCCACTTTTAGAGACCACGGCTCTGGGTGCTGTCCTGGGCAGCCGGTAGAAACGGTATGGAACTGGGGATCCCCTGAGTCACCACCAAACAGCTTCTGTGACGTATTTCTATTCCCTTGTCACTGTAACTGATTACCACAAATCTAGCAACTTAAAACAACGTGCTTATTGTCTCCTGATTGCCGTGAGTCAGGAAACCAGCCACAGCGTGGCTCAGTGAGCTCTGAGTGTCTCACGAGCTTGAACTCAAAGTGTCTGCAGGGCTGCATTCCTCTCTGGAGGCGCGAGGGGAGAATTCAGGTCCCTGGGGTTGCAGGACTGAGGGCCCCGTCTCCTTGCCAGCTGCTGGCCAGCAGTTAGTCTCAGCTTCTAGGTTGGCATCTTCCAGGCTTAAGGCCTTTCATCTTCAAAGCCAGCAGGGGCGGGTCGAGTGCTTCCCAGACTTTGAATCTCTGGTTTCCCTTCTGCCTCGTCTCTCTGACAGTCAGGTCACTTCTCTAGAACTCAATTTCTTCAACAGAAAAATGGGGAAAACAACATCTATTTCAGACAACTGGTTTGAGGATTAAGTGGGGTAAGAGATATGAAATAATTCTGAATACTGTGAAGCAATAGATGTGAGGAGAGGTGGGAGCTAGGGGGATTAAAAGGGGGAAGGAGGGCCAGGGGAGCTTTTCTCTACATTTAAGATAATCAATATGACTCTGATAAGAAAAGAATAAGTGTCCATGGAACACTAGAATTAGGGGAAATTAAGGGAGATATTATTTGTAAAAAGCATTCTGTAAATGCTATAGTAGTATATAAATACTGCAAATTTTTATAAAATAGAATATACCAAATGAAACACAAATTAACTTCAAGGCTTAACATATACTCTGTATCCCCAAAAGGATCATAATTTTAAAAATATAGGAGAAAAAAGTGATCACAAACCAGCACGCTACCACAGAGCCTGCAGATACGCAAATATAGTTTGGTGAAAACAAGTATTTCTTAAGCTCCACAGATACCATCACGGGGTCAGTTACTTAAATTCATTCCTCAAATGTAAAACCTGGAAGAATAATCGCACCGACCTTAGGGCTGCAAGGATTAAAGAATGCACGTACGACACTCAGCACAGTGCCAGGCAGTAAATATTATCTATTAGTTTATCACTAAACTCAAAAGAATGAGGCTATGATCAATAGGTCATAAAGGCAACATATGACAACCAACAATCTATTGCTGGCTCCCAGCCCTTTAAAATAATCAAAAGACTCACATATCCCTCAGAAAACAAAATGCAAAAGAATAAAAATATCTTCCAAGTCTCTGTAAGTCGTAGGCATTTTACCCATGATGTTGTCTTTTTGCGGCTGCAGAACTTGCAGGAATGATTTAGCTAAAAGCAAAGGGTTATGTGAATTTGCAGTTTCACTGACTAGCAGTTCTGGAAGATGCTTCCGACAGGTGAACCTTCATCCCGAGAAGGTTTAGCCGGGGCTTGGCTGCCTAGACTGCCGACACCTGGTGGTTTTTCTAGCACACACTCAGCTAAGAGGAACGGCAAAGGAGAGGACCGGGTGCAGACAGATGCACCACACTCTGGGCGTGAGTAAACTCTGCGTCACCCAGCTGCACTTCACACACTCAAGTATTATACACACGGCAGCAACCGTGCCACATTCCTGGCAGGATTTCAAGACGCTCTGAACTTGAATGCCCCCCGGGAGACCAGAAGAAAGTAAAAAGAGAGATTTAAAATATCAAATGCCCTACTACCTGATGTGTTATGTTTAACGGACATGATTTAAAATGAAAATCAAAGGGCTCTTCGTCTCAATGTGACAGGCTCTAGGGAGACTCTTAAAATAGAAAATATGAAGCAGATCCAAGTAAAGATTCCACAAGAGAAAAAGAAAGAAAGAAAATAAGGAAGAAAAAAGGAAAGAAAGAAAATACTGAAGGGAAAAGTTGGTGAAAGAAGAAAAGCTATAAAAGGACAACTATGAGACTTATGAACGGCTGGAAATTCAGGGGAGACTATTTGAAAGAATCTGTTTATTTCTTCATACTGTTAGGAGTTAGATAAAAAGGGGCACCGGGCAGATAAGGTGGAGGAGAAGGAGGATGGTCCAGAAGATGCCGGTGTGCCCGCCTGCAGCATAAGGGGCCTTCCCTCCTCTAAAATGAGTGCCAGCAAGAAGCAGGTTAGAACCCAACAGCCGCAACTGCGTGGTGGCAACAAGGACCTAACCGGACATGACCCAGTGCTCACTGTAATGTAATTAGCATGGCGGTTTAAGCCCCTACTGTGGGCTTTTCTGTGTGCGTCCTGGGTAAGGACATGCGCAAAAGGGGACAAGCCTGACTTAGCGCTCCAGAGTGAGAGCTGTCAATCAATCAAGAAGCCCCCTGAGTGAGGACGTAAGAGGAGGGACAAAGACCACTGCTCTCCGCCCTTGGATCAGCCTGCCTTCCAGTCTTGGAGGTGTGCTTCCCTTTGCTAAAGGAAACCTTTAAAATCTTTCACTACACAATGCTTTCATCTCCCGTCTGAATTCTCCTTCGAGCAAGACAAGAACTGAGGCTTTGTCCTTCCCCCTTTTGGGGTAACAATACAACAGACATTAAGTATGTACCTACTGTGTGTCAGGCACCAGCACGTCAAAAAGCTAATCTACAGGGGGAACCAGTAAACAGAGAGAGACATTTCATGACAGGGGTAAGTAAAAACAGAATGACAGGGAAAGGATGGAGGAGGGACTCAGAACTCTGTGGCACCAGGGGAGAAGGAAGAAGATAAACACGAGAAGACAAATGAAGATGAACAGAAAAGGGAGACAGGACTGCCCGCCCTGCAGCTGGGACCCAGGGAAAGGCCCTCCTCTCTGTACCTCAGTTCTCCCAGACATGAAGGAAGGTTCCTGGACTGTGTCATCAGCCCAGGAATCCTATGAATACTGTAAGCAGAAGGTCATCTTTAATTCCTCTCATTCTTTATATTCCACCTCAGAATCTGACCTCCTCTGGCCCCCTCTGTCCGTCACTGTTTCTGTGGCCTGAGTCAACATCACCTCTCGTCTGGACGGATGCAGCAGACCTAAGCCGTCTGCTTCTGCACTCCATTCTCCAGAGCAGCCAGAGGGAGCCCGCCCTCCGGGAGCACGGCAGTCCTCTGCTCAGAAGGCTGCAATGCCCCCACCCTGCTGCCACCCGGCTCACAGAGGCTGCGGGATCTCTGCTCCGCCCCGCCTCCACTTCTCTTTTGCCCTTCGTACCCTCCCTTCCCATCGCACTGGCCTATGTGCCATTCTTCCAACACCCTTGATGGGATCCAGGCTTTTTCTCTCCGCCAGAAAGGCTCTGACCCCAGTTTCACTCTGCTGAAGTCCCGGTCCCCCTCCAGGCTTTCCTCAAATTTCACCTGGTCTGACCAACTGAGGGGAACTTACAACCTACCCCCACCCTCCCGATCCTCCTGATCATTTGATAATTTACTTATTTCTTTGGGGTATTGTGTTTTGTTTACCGTCTCCCTCCTGCCCTCTGGAATGGATGCTCCAAGAGGGCAGGGATCGGTCTGCTTTGTGGACCACTAGCCACTGTGTCTTAGAACAGTGCCTAGTACACAATAAGCACCTGATAAATATTTGTTGAATGAGTGAATACACCCATCTAAAGACAGATACAAAAGCAAGCAAATCACAGGATCTGCTGGTATGACCCCTGGTCACCCCCTTCTTCACCAGTGTGCAGCCCAGTGTGCAGGTGGACAGAACGCAGGAGGGCGGAGGGCTGGGCCCTCACAGAGCCAGCGTGCCAGAGAGCAGGGCGGGATGGAAGAACACTGCACGGGATGTCCGCAACACGATTCTAGTTTTGATTTGGTCGCAGCTATGTGAACTCAGCCTCAACTGTCTTGGTTAGAGAAAAGGAGAGGTTTGGTCAGACCAGGGAGAGGCAAGACTCTGCTCTCAGGCCACATCCACCCCACTTCCTGTTTTTGTAAATAAAGCTTTATTAGAACACAGGCATGCCCATGCATTTACGTGCTGTCTACGGCTGCTCAAGTGCCGGGCTGAGCAGTGATGACAGAGCCGACACGTCTGCAGAGCTGAAAACATGTACGTAGCTGGCCCTTTACAGAAAAAGTCTGCCAACCCCTGGGCTAGACCACCAGAGTGTAAGAGACTCTGTTTTGTTTTGTTTTGTTTTGTTTTTTTAATTCTTATTTTTTATTGACGTGTAGTCAATTTACAAGGTTAGTTTCAGGTGTACAGCAGATTGATACAGTTACACACATACATACAGACTCTGTTTTGTTCACCACCATCTCCCAGCACTTAGACTGTGCCTGGAACATGATAAGGATTCAAAACATATTTGAGAAACTCAGGTTTTCAGGCTGCTTCACTGAGCCTTGAGTAGGTGAAACAGTCATAGCAGGGGCTGACAGAACGGACCCCCTGTAAGGCACTGTCTAAGCACTTCATTTGTATCGACTTCTTTCTTTAATCCTGACACCCCCCCCAAGACAAGTTTTATTCTTCTTATCCGTTTAATAGACGGAGAAACTGAGGCACAAAGAGATTAAGTAACTTGCCCTTCTAAGTAAGTGGGACAACTTGGGACCTGAACCCAAGCCATCTAACGCCACAGTTCCTACTTTTAACCGCTGCACACACTGCCTCTCACCTGCCAGAGGGATCAGGGCAGCTACTCATTGTCTATTTTATCTGTTGCCTTCTACACATGCCTTTCTTTAAAGAAGGAATCTATATGTGAGTTTTTTAAAGCTTGAAAACCACTGAACTCAATCTAACGAAGCCACTTTAACACTCTGAAATCTAGTTTTAGCAGAACTATGCTACGAAAGAGTTAATAAAATTGCAATCTGCACCCCTGACCTTCCCTCTTCTCTTTACACATGGGGCTCAACAGACATCTTTGCGCCAGTCCACTGCAGGAAAACCATCCTCTCCAACTGCAGGAGAAAGAGAAAGAGTAACTTAAAAAATAAATTGTAACTTTTGTGTCCATTGCACTCTCCAAAAAAAAAAAATAGGAAAGAACTGAATCAAAGGGACTCAGAATCTAATTTAACATTTAATTGCTTCACTTATTGTAGAAGCTTAGAGCATGAGCTGGAACGGTGGCCAACACATGCAGAATCCCAGAGACTGAAGCTGCGGCTTGTGTAGCCACGGACTGGTGTGAAATTTCACTCCAGATTCCAGGGCTACTGCTCTTGGCCCTGAACTGCTCTTACTTTTCAGCATGTGAGCATGTTTTCCAACACAGAGACATCAATAAGCCAGGCCAAGGATAATCTCTAGGTCATTAATTAAACCCTGTGTACAGGCATGAACACGGTATCATCACACGGAACATACGGAGCCATAAACACTACGTGGAACCAGCAACTATAAATTACGAGCATATAATTCCCTTGAGCTTCATAAACCATAAAAACGAAGCTCAAGTGGTTTGTGTAGTCATTCGAATCCCAGAAGGAAATACAGCACCATGATTCCAAAGTTGCTTATTGTTTATTTTTATATAATGGATGGATCCTACTTCTCAATTCACGTGTGCCCTCCTCCCACTGGGGCCATCCATCCTCTCCTGACTCTCCCTGGCAGCCGCCCCCTCCCAGCCTGGCTTCCCCCAAGCTCTCCCCTCTTCACACAAACAGCAGCCTGCAGGGAGTTTGGGGCTTCTCACCTCACTAGCAAATGTTAATAATTCATGAGAGCAGTGTAACTCTGTGAACCATCAGTGACTTTTTTTTTCCCGTGGACTGCAGCATGCGGAACATTGCATCCCACGTAACCCACTTACAGATTCAGGAAAACAATGGTTATTGAGATCTAATTTCTTTGCTAAAAGTATTGTTTTAAATGATTTGTTCCCTTTCCCCTGTCTGCAAATTCCTCCAGTCTCCACTCAAAATTACTATGTCCTTGTCTTAAATCCTGTGCATTCATCCACTCATTAAACTAATGATGAGAAATCAAATATTTAGTGATCACTGACTACATTCTTAGAAATGTGCAGTAATCAGGGTGTTTTCTTCTCTCGAGAATGTGCAATCTGGTTTTAAAATAAGATAAATAATAAAATAGAATAAAATAAAATAAAGTAAAATAAAATAAAATAAAAACACTGCAGTGGAAAGAGCATGGGAACCGGAGTCAAGTAAACCAGGCTTGTAAATTGACCTCTGCTGCTTCTTAATTGTGTGGTATTAGGTATGACACTTAAATTCACAGAACAGTAATTTTCTCATCTGAATAAATGAAGATGATACTGTCTACTATCTGAGTCACTCTGAGAGTCAGTAACATGTACCTCTTACTTGCTATCTGCCCTGGGGTAAGTTACATAACTACTTGGCGCCTCCATTTCTTCAGTCTGTAAAATGGGTATTATGGGTGTTCTTCTCCTGAAGTTATTCTGAGGATTAAATGTGTCAGCACATGTAAAATATGCAGAAGAGTGTCTGGTACGTCCGAAGTGCTCGATAAATGTGAGTGGCTCTGGTTGTTTCCATACACAAAGTGCCCATTCCATACCACTTAGTAGGTATTGAAAGGACAATAAAATAAGATCAGTAATAAACGAGACCAAAAAAAATTATTTCATAACAAATTGTGTAACATAGACTAAAATAATTTTTTAAAGTAGAGAAACATTCTCAAAGAAGTGAACACAGAAGAGACTCAAACATTATATACCCATGTTAATACCAGCATTATTCACAACAGCCAAAAGTTGGAAGGAACTCAACTGTCCAGTGATGGATGAACAGATAAACAAAAGATGGTACGTATGTACAATGGAGTAAGACTCAGTCTTAAAAAGGAAGGAAGGTCTGACACAGGCTACAACATGGGTGAAACTCGAACACATTATGCTACATGAAAGAAGCCAGTCACAAAAGGGCAAACACTGTATGATTTCACTTGCATGAGGCATCTAGAATGGTCAAATTTATGGAGACAGAAAGTAACATGTTGGCTTCCAGGGACTGGAGGGATGGGGTATAGGGAGTCAGTGTTCAAAGGGTAGAGAGTTGCAACTGGGAAAAGATGAAAAAGTTCTGGAGATGAATGGTGGTGATGGTTGCACCACAATGTGAATGTACTAAATGCTACACTGTACACTTAAAAATGGTTAAAGTGGTGAATTTTATGTTACTGATGTTGACCACAAAAAAAAAAAAAGTTTAGAAAAAGAAGAATCTGTAAAGAGGGCCCAAGAAGACCAGGAAGTCTCTGTAGAGCACATGGCACAATAATTGCACTTTATTAAAAGAAAGATCTGGGGAAATGCTATGTCCCAAGTGAGGAGGGCACGTGAGTGAGGGTCCGGGCGGGAAAAGGCACAGGAAGAGCCCGGTCAGAGTTCAGGCTGTGCTGGGGAGAGATGACACAGAGAGGGGCCAGGCTGCAGCCCGTGCCGCCTCCCTGCCTGTCAAGTCTTACTTGCAGCCACACTGGCCAACACCCACCCTCCAGTCATCCGGAGCTAACTTCTGAATTCACGCCGCCTCTCAGGTCACTGCCCTTTCATCTCTCTTCACACACTTCCTTTTCCTTGGGACTCCCTTTTGTCCGATGACTTCCACTCCCTCCAGACCAGCGTTCCAAGGTCCCCGCCTTTGCAATGCCTTGCCTGAGTCCAGAACTTCCCCTGCACTTAATGAATCCCTCCACAGCAAGAGCCAAAGCTCCTCAAAGGGAGGCATGTATCTCTTTCCTCCGTCCAGGTCCCCGCACCACGCCTGACGCATGTCGGTGCTCAATAGATGCACGTGGAGCGGATGAGTCCGGGAGAAGCTCCAGCAGCAGAGCTGAGACTCCAGGCACCGCGCACTGGTTAAGACTAGGAAGGCGAGGATGCGGGTGGGGTGGAGGAAAGACGAGCCCCAGAACAAGCACACAGAACGGCCCGGAAGGGCTGAGAGGCTGAGTTCAAAGAAGCAAGCGAGGAGGGCCACGCAGGAAGCTCTGGGGGCCTGGGTTAAGTCATTCTGAAGAGAAGTTAAGGGAAAATCCTTCCTCACCTAGGATTGAATGTGAAAACTCAAGAGCATTGATCAACTTTTTTAATAAGTTAAAATTTTCACCGTGGAGCGTTGGAAGTCTGGTTTCATTGACTGAGACCCGCAAAACCGGAAGACGAAGGTGGTTCGCGGGCGGAGTTCCGGCTCCGCGAGGCCGCGCCTGCGCGTTGCCTTCGAAGGAAGGGGAGCAGGACCGGAAGTCCCGCTGCGCAGTCCCGCACACGTGGCTTTCCAGGCTGCTACCTTTTCAACCTGCTACAGCCCCCTTCCTTTGTTTCTCCCCCGTTAAAGGGCCCTGTCTTCACAAAACAGAGAGGCTAGTTTTCAAAGCTACTTCATTAGAAGAACTGAAAAGATAAAAAGACAGTACGTTCAGTTACAAACAACAGTTAGAGATGAATGAATTTAGCATCCGTCTTTCAGGGAAAGAGCAACCCTGTGTAAACATCAGAGGGATGTCTTTGCAAGTCCCTGTGTGACTCTAAACAAGGAGGGGGCCAGGTCCCTTACTCACCCGCTCCCCACCCCGGTGTGCCTCTGGGCCAAGGCTCAGTTTGGCCTCCTGCCTGCCAGACAGGCTAATCAGAAAAATGCCAACGCTCAGAGGACCCCGCGCACTAACAGAAGTAATCCAAGGCGCCTTCTTGTTTCCTCTTAAGAGACGTGGATTATTTGCTCCTATGCGCCCTGCAACTTTGCAAGGAGAAATTGTGGCTTCAGGTAGCGGGAAGCTCTGGGTCTAAACACACGTTGATGGTGACCCAGTTACATCAGGGAGTCAAGACAAGGCAAAGGACGCTCTTATCTCTGCCTCCAGGAGATGACCGTCTCGTTATCATCCTCCCAACACAGAGGGGAAACTGAGTCTGCAGAGAGCGGGCTTTCCCAGCACGTGCAGACTTCGTGGCAGGGCAGCACCCCTGCAGTGCTAGGAGCACCCTCAGCGCGGCTGCATGTGGCCAAAAGGCGGCAGAAAAATACGCAGAATTGTTTAACAATCAAATCAGGGCGATGCTAGTGCTGGACTTCCTTAGGGAAAAATTATTTTCTGAGACAATCTACAAATAATTTTAGATGGGTGGACTACCCGCCGACTGAGCAAGGAGATGTTCACAAAACTCATGTCATAAAACTCCAGGAAATGAAATAAAAAAGCAAGGTAAATCACCATCAGCTTATTTATGTTATTCATACCATTCTAATTGTAAAACCCCATCTAAAGATGATCATCTCAGCAGGGGGACAGAGGTTCTATCTCAGCGCTCCCCACTGTTTCCACAGGCATGTGTGCTCCTGCACCCCCGCCCCCGACACAGAGCAGCTTGCTGGTCCCCCAAGAAGGCGGCAGACAAAGAGTTGCTCTTCCCTTCCAGTCCCTGAACCCCGAGCACCGCTAAACACTAGACTCCAGGATTTTAGACAAGCCTAGGAAAGCACTCATTACATAGTTCTCTCTCCCAGAAAATACAAACAGGAATTTTAGAATGAATTCTAGAAAGGACTCACTGGTTTCTAAATGCCAGTCCTAGGACCTGCAACCATTAAGGTGGCATTTTTTACCAGTCCAAGGGAAAATGAGAAAAAGAAAGACCCCAGCATGAGTTTTCTGAAAGATAAATTTGTCGAATTTAAAGAACTGGGTTTTCTGTGTTTTTTTTTTTTTGATAATATACACTTCCTATATCTTACAGATGTGAATGTCATTTATTGATAAAATGAAGGTCATACATCATACTAGATTTTCTAATGTCCTTACAAAATATGATATGTCAATCCCCAAACATCGTTTTTGAAATATTGCTAGCTGATGAGATGAAACAGATTAGGAACTGCCTGCCTGTCCAGCTCTCTCTGTTTTGCTTTAATTTGGGGGCCACGGGTGCACTGCTCACCACATGGTACACCACCGTCAGTCCATGCAACACGCCCTCTCCTGTGTCAGCGGCACCCCCGTCCCTGCTCCACACTCCTACTCCGCTCCTCCAGGTAAGCATCCACCTCACAGTGGTCAGTGAAAAAGATAAGCAACAGTCCTTGTACATTAAAAAAGTATTTACACACAAGCAGCATCATGTCTTTTATAAGTAACTAAACAAACCCAAGAACCTCCATCAGTTCTCTCATTTTATGAACAAAGTAACTGAGCATCAGAGAAGTGAAGTGAGGTGCCCTTGGTCACAGGAAGGTAGGAGCCATCTTGTACTGTATTGTTCAATAAAGTTTTTGGCCATTTCCCTAAAAGAAAATACCACATACACACTTTCTATAACTTCTGAAAGAAATAAAGTTAATCACACACATTTATTAAAATACTCATTAAATCTCAAAACCCAAATTCCCTATGAGTCTCTATTTCTATGAGGTTAAACCAATCACTTGAAAAGTCTTGTGGATTTGACCCACCTAGGATACCACAAGTTGGAAGGCGATTTTATAGGTATATTTTAATGTGATACACATAAATTCCCTTTAGGGGGTCCCCTCAGGGATCCTCAGAAGTGTTCTTATAAAAAAGCAGGGAGCATGTTAACCAAACAATTTGAAAACTCATTCTGGCTGCCTCTTGGCTCCCCCTCCTTCTTTCCAAGCCTTGTTCCCATATCTTCCCTGGCATCTCCTTTCCAGATTACAAAGAGAAAGCATTTTCCTCACATCCTACCATTACTTACTTTCTGTTTTCTACCTTCACAACTGGCTTTAGAAAATGTCTCCTTCAGATACATCAGTGTCTGTCAGACTCCCCCGTGGACCCGTCCTGCAGAAGCCACAGGCTGGAACACAGCACAACTCTTTTTTCACACCCGTATTAGAATACACAAAGTGACTGATTCAAGGATATGCACTCAAAATATTTAATTTGTTACTTCCAAGTATAAATCATAGGGAATTACACCTTGTGTTACCGAGTCCAAACTTGTTCTGCTCATCAATTGGCACAACAGGCCAATAAATTGGGAGACAAAGTATTAGGGCAAGGAATAATGACTTTATTTGAAAAGCCAGCAGATTGAGAAGATGAGGAACTAATGTCCCAGGGAACCATCTTCCCCAAAACAGAATTCAGGCTCCTTTTATACTAAAAAGGGGAGGGGATGTGGTTGGTTGCTGCAAACTTCCTGGTGTTGAAATCCATTGTTATGTTATTCTCTGTTCTGCAACTTTTTATCTCTATATGATGGAAAAGTGTTATAGCCTTAAAGGTCAGAGCCTTGAGAATGGCTACCCTGTGTATTTCAGGCTCTAGGCAACATTCTTTTACAAAAGGTGCAGAACCAGCATGACCAAGCACAGGAAACAGAGCAGAGGGTTAGAGCTAAAGGAACAGATCTAATATGGGGTCAGATTTGTTCTTCGCTGTTACACTAAGTGTTTTTTAAAATGCCATAAAGTAGCATCCTATTGTTACCTACTCTTCATCCACAAGACACAATACCTTCTCTGATGGGCTCCCTGCCCCTTAGGTTCTTACAAAGGAGGTGGCTTCCCTGAAAACCTTTTTTATTTTATAATGAACAGTAGAAAAAGGGTCCCACTTTTGGCTTAGAGATTCCAAATTTAAACTGAAAGCCAGTAACCAATTCTATCATTTACCAGAGCCCAGCAATATACCATTGCAAGTGTGTAAAGCCAAGGGCAGCCATGAACATTCACACCATCTCGAGAGCCTCAGTACTCCTTGGTTGAGAAGTGTTACAAAAATTAGGTTCTCCAGCCTTCAGCCTGAGACTGACACTTTGCTTCAGCACAAGCGGTATTTCACAGCAAGGATGGCTTTCCCTGCGGTATAAAAGAAGACTTCTTCGCTTTAACCCTTTGCATCCAGGACTAATTATAGCCATCCGACTGCTTTCTACAGACCGCTCTGTGATCTCAGCAGGACCATCCAGCTATTAACATGCCTGTTGGTTAGATCCCTTCTTCTCTGGCTTTTCTTAGCCCTCACTCTGATGAAGTATGCTTTCATCTCTTACGTGCTGTATTTGTAGAAAATCAGTCTTCAGATACAGTACTCTACGTTTTAAAAGACAAAACAGTATTAAAGTGAACAGCTTTCTCATGGAATTTGATTCATTTACTATAGTCACATAACCCCTAAGCTGGTCTTTACACCAATTAGAAAAGAATGTCTGTGTGTCCGTCTGCTTTGACTATTTGTTGGAAGGAAGGAAGGAAGGAATGAAGGAAGACCAACGCCCATCTGGCCTCAAATGCAGGATGCGTGTTCCCTACCTGTGTGCCTTGTTTTCCATTTCCCCTCTGGGCAGGAGCCCAGAGCTGTGCACACAAACTGACGGTCCAATTCCCCACCATTCTGAACAACCTTAAGCTAGCATGCTCATCGGACAATAAACAGAGGCACCTGGCAGTCCAGAGAAGCCCACAGTGTCGTGATTCCCAACTTGACCTGTGCACCCACAGCTTTTCCAGCATTTACTAACCATGTGGGTCAAAAGCTACATTACCAACCACAGACAAAGCTGCAAAGTCAGAAGCAGTTGGCTCTCTCTTCCAGGGGCTGCCAGGCTTCAGGATTGGTGAGTAGAATGGATTGGAAGGGAATGAATAGAACAGAATAGAACAGAAGTAGCTCTTCATCCTTCCATGGGACATACACCTCTCTGATTCAGTAGAAATAAAATCTATTAAAACAGTGCCTCATAATCCTACCCCATAGGTTTTTTTTTTTCCCTTGTCATTCATGTTACAAACAGCATGGATACCTTTAGCCTAAAATGACATGTGACTTGAGCGTCGGTAAAATGTCACACAATTCTCCCCAAGAGAAGATAAATGATTGTGAAAATAGATAGGCGTGGAGACAGAGGAATGTAATTTTCATCCTTTAAAAAAAAAAAAAAAGAGTGAAAGAGAGCGAGAAACAAAGAAGCATTGCTGGAGTCCTCGGTGGCCCACGCCAATGAAGTCACCCAGGCCTGGGTAACAGGATTGCCCGTCTCAAATCAGCTGGCAGATGTGCTGCTGCCCCTGCGTGAGCAGCGAGTGACAGC
Organism: Vicugna pacos; assembly: GCF_048564905.1. Lineage (NCBI taxonomy): Eukaryota > Metazoa > Chordata > Mammalia > Artiodactyla > Camelidae > Vicugna > Vicugna pacos. The sequence goes on from NC_133011.1 coordinate 4,802,239, forward strand.
GGTGCCCTGCAGGAAGTCCTACTAAAAGGGAATTACAATAATCAAGCCGGAGCTCCGTCAGGGCATGTGTTACTGCCGCAAAATAAAATACAGGAGCACAGCCCGCCTAAGGCGTGCAAAGCACAAAACCATTGTCTTAACCTTCCAAACGCTGTTCGCTGAAAGAAGGGGTATCGTTTTAAAAAACTGAGACTGAGCACAGCAGTGTGACTTAGTCTGATTTTGTGTGTGTGCCATTAAATCACTGGCTCAATTCATCTTTGCTCTTTCTTCCTCCTGATCATCCCTTGTTGATGCTTCCCCCTCAATCTTGACTTTCAATCATGAGATTTCAATCATAAGACTGAAAGTCAAGGATTTAGCAATGCTTCCCTGCAAAGAACATTTGAAAGAAACCATGTGTGGTAAACAGTGTTTTATAGACCTCAATAAATATACTTACACCATCAAAACCTGTCTTGTAACTTTCAACTACAACAAACTAGAATCTTAGCTGTAGAAGAAGTGTAGGTCCAACCACGTGGGAATCTGGTCAGTCTAGTCAAGCTATTTTGACATGTCTAAAAAGGTCAGCCAAACTCCTTTTTCCACCATAGGGATTAGTGATTTTCAAACTTGTGTTCCCAGAGCCACAGGGACGATCTCCCACATGCAGCCCTGAGGACCCTACCTGTCCACCTGCCCCACCCCCGTCCGCTCACCTGTCACCACTGGATGCCAGCCACTCCCCTTTCACCCAGACCAGCACAGAAGCCTCTTTACAGCTTTCCTTGTTTCCTCTCCTGCCCACCTCCACCTGTTCGTCACAGGCTGCCCCAGTATTCTTAATGAAACATAAACAAGTTTGTAATTCTCCCCTGCCTAAGTCCTTTTGATGGCTCTGAATTCCATTAAAAAAAATTTTAATTTCCTTGTTTGCCTTAAAAGACTGCATAACCTGGCCTGTACCTACCCTCCTCCAGTTTATGTCACTCTCTCCCTTACTCACAAAAGTGGCAGTTGTGGAAGAAAATACTTTTCCTTTGGTGCCTTGAAAATACCACGCTCCTTTTCACCTCAAGGAGTGCAAACCGCAGGGCCTTTGCACATGCTATTCCTGCTCTTCACAGGGCTGGTGCTTCTTCATCTTCAGTTTGAGCCTCCAAGTCCCCTCCTCACAGAAGCTGTCCCTCACCACCCTAAGTAGTTTTCTCCCCAGCAATGTTCTCTGTCATTGTACCCTCCTGTTCATTCCTTTTACAGCAGCCATCATGATGTGCAGTGGTCAAGTTATGTATTCAATTTACTAATGTAACGACCATACCCCCACTGGACTGAATTCCATGAACAGTTGGTATTAACACCCATTCACAGGTTCTTTGTGAACTGTGCCCCTGCCTTATTTCACCTTTTAGCAAAATGATAATGCAATTAATGCCTGATAGCTAAGTGAAGGAAGGAAACAAGAAATGAGGAAATAAATGAACAAATCAGCCCATTTGTAACAATTTATATTTTTTTAATGGAGGTACTGGGGACTGAACCCAGGACCTTGTGCATGATAATCACCTGCTCTACCACTGAGCTATCTCCCCTCCCCCTTGCCATTTGTAGCAAAGGCTAACACAGAGAACATGCACAAAAGGTAGGTCCAACCACTGCAGTCACGTCATTATGGCCTGGAATCTAAATTGAAGCGAACGCTGCATAATGTGAAGTCTCCTTACGTGCCCTTTCCTCCCACATCTCAGGGGAAGAGGACGAGGAAAGAGATTAGGAGTAAGACTGGGATCAGGTTCTCCCCACTTCAACCAACCTTGCCATCTGTTTGACGGGGGTAAATCAGGGCAGGCTCCTGGGTGCGCCTGAGCCCCTCCCCCGGAAGCCCTCGGTGCCCGGGGTTAGGCAGTAATGTTTCTTTATCCGCCCACGGTCCTCCTCGCGTGTGTTTCAGGCTGCAAATTCTATGCTTCCTACCCAATCCTGTGAGGTCTCCTGGAGCACATATAACATCTGGCAGCATCCTGAAATCACACGTCTGGATGCTGCAAAGGTATCTCCATATATTACCCTCCTGCTCTGCAGGGAGAAAACGTTATTTTTGGTTGAAATCACTTTTTCATTTATCCCAGGTCAAAGGAAGTTCATTCTCCCCATTGTTCAATTTCCCTCTGCGTCGAATTTTTTAAAATTTTGTCTCATTTTAAGGTAAACTATTTTTAAATGTACTATTTTTATAGATATGTAGCTAAAAGCAAAGGCACATGATTGAGTCTAATGTATAAGAATGAATATTATGCAAACCTATATATGAAAATTAAGTCTTATTTTAAATTTTAATCCACGACAATGCCAATGGTTTCTGCACAGCCTCCTATCACATAATTTATTAATACACTTGCCATTTTTTCAATTTCAAAGACTGTTAATTCAAATCTGCCTTCTTATTGTGAAGAAGCTCACCTACCAGAAAGTTTTCACTAATACCAAGAAGAGAGAAGAAACTGATCTATTGTGAAAATTCTAGAAGCAAGTGATGTAACACCTTTCACAAATGATGTTCACTTTGAAACTGAATGCCCATGCTCAGTTTGCAGACAAAATTATAAAGGAGCATTCTGTCACCTCTACACAGTAACAAAATTATAAAGCTATGTTTTCACCATTTGGAAGAAATCCAGGTCTTTTCATTTCTGTTTCAATAATTTGGTCAAATGCTGAGCCAGTTGGACCTCAAAAGAATCATAAAGTGTGAAAAAGAATGATGATTGCAGGTCTTGTAAATATTGAAGTTAAAATCAAGCCAAATGGATTTTCTTGAAAAATAATCTGTGGCACATATAATTTCAGCTCCCAAAAGAAAGAAAGAAATTTCTCTGAGGGTCTGATGTTTGCATAGAAAACTAGCTGGTGACCAATCCCAGTTCTGTTATATTTATTTCTTAACCCTATCGCTTTATTTCTTTACCAATTTACACATACTTTTCTCTTTGTACATTAATTTCTTGTTCCTCTTTTTCATTTCTTTCTAAAATCTAAGAGGAAGAAAGAAGGGAACTTAGGAGCAGGGGAAGGAGTCCTTCATTCACAGTTCTCCTAGTTCATGTGATTAATAGTAAGTGCCAAAGCATTTCCTACCAAGGACGTCACTCGAAAATGGGAGCTTGGACATGCTATGTCTTTGCCAGACCCTCTCCTCCCTTTCCATGTCCTCAGCACAGATGTGAGAGGCCTGCCTTTCTCCCCACAGGGACATCAGCTCAACTTTGGTCACGATCTGTTACTTCAATGCTTACCCCCTCCACGTGGGGTCTGACTGCTGCCTGCTCTCTACCTTCTTATTACCATAATTTACCAACTTTGTGGCTCATTCTTCCAGAAAGTGCCTTTCCAAGAGCCACTGAGACTAAGTGAAAAAGACACAGACTTTGGAGCTAACTCCTCCGGTTCTGACTCCTAGCTGTACAACTTACAGCTGTGTGACTTTGGGCTACTTACTTAACCTCTCTGAGACCCAGTCTCCCAGGATGTAAAATGGGAACGATAATTTCTGCTGCATTTGTTGTTAGAATATCTAAGGATAATAAACATACTGTGAAGAGGCTTTAACAGAAGCTGACATATAATAAGTACCTGATGAAAGAAGACAGTAGCAATAACAATACTTAATATTTTAAATCTAACTTTCAGTTTCAAAAAGTCTGATAAACAAATAATGCAAACATACGAAGAGTTAATATAGCATAGTGTTTGAGAAGCTTTACATTTTTCATCCTAAGATCAGGCTTGATCCATTCCCAAAGATAATATGAAAAAGTGTTTTGCCCCCATACATTTCTAGAAAAACACTGGTTGTAAATTAGAGTGACAATACTGAGATGAACACGTTTAGAAAGAAGGCACCAAACAAGCAGAAGTGACCCGTTAACCAAGAAATTTAGTCATTTATTCAACAAAAATCACTTCAGGCCAGCAAACCTTTATAAGGTACATACTACCTGCTGAACACTGGGAATAGAGAGATGATTAAAACATGCTCCCACCATCGAGGAATTTCCACCCCAGTGGGGGACAGGTACCAAATTGTTTCAAAAAATGATAAAATGAGTGGAATGATGGAGGTAGGCAAGGGGTCTTAAGAGAGCACAGAGGAGGGTCCCTTCATCTAATCTGTGGTCAAAGAAATGCTTTCCGAAAAAGATGACAGCTGAACTGTCTTTCAAAATAAATCCAAATGAACTTATTTACAAACTGGAAACAGACTCACAGACATGGAAAACAAACTTATGGTTACAAAGAGGAAATGGCGGGGGGAGAGGCAGTGATAAATTAGGAGTTTGGGATTTGCAAACACACACTACTATATATAAAATAGCTAAACAACAAGGACCTACTCTATAGGATGGAAGGGCAAACACTGCAGGTAGAAAGAAGGGCATGAAGAGAAGCATGAAACACCAGGCTGTGTGTAGAAAACCCCCAGCAGGGAAACCTTATTAGAGCATGGAATGTGCGGAGAGATGGGCAGCTAAGGAGGCTGAGCAGAGCGTGGGAGCGCAGTCTTGTCTGCTGTGGAAGAGCCTTGCCCTCTGCTCTCCCCGGGATAGAGGCTCGGCAAAGGGGGCCAACATGGGTGGATTTGGTCTTGAGGGGCCACTCTGGCTGCAGTGTGCAGAGACAGGCTTGGGGATGGGGGTAGAGGGGAGGGGCATGAGGGTGGGAGCAGGTACACGTTAGGCTTGTCCGCGAAAATTCAAGAGAGAGATCAAGTTCTTGAGCTGGGAGATGCTATAAATAGATTCAAGAAATATGTAGAAGGTAAAATTGATAGGTTATACGTAGAACCATGAAGAAATCATTAAAAATAAGGAAATATCAAAAGGTCAGCCTGACTAATGGTTTCCAAATACCAGAAGTAGTCACAAGTACCTAAGGGACCTACAGTAACTGCAGCTCCTGATTTGCCTTCTATAAATCAGTGTTGTCTTTACTCACTACACCAGGCACATCTGTTTAATAAAATAATTTAAATTTCTCTCGTCAATTTTTAAGAAGCATGTGGAGCTTTGGAGCTAGACACGTCGCTAGATTCCAGAGCGGCGCTCCCCTGAAACTCTTTTTGCATTCGATCCTATTTCTTTGCTACCGATTTTTAAACTAATTTGTGCAGATATAAGACTATGTCCACACACTCAAATTATTTGACAAACTTGAATAAAATGGCAAATGTTCTTGATCAAATAATCATTTTTAACAGTGTTGTAAAAACTAAATTGACTCATTAATTCAACCAAGATGGTTGAATTAGTTGTCCTGTTGACACAGTTTCTCATTAAAAAAAGAAATGATCTGCTGTTGCACAAGAGCCAAATGTTCTTACACACTGGAGTTTGAGGCATCAAAACACAAACAGAGTTTTTAAACTGGAGTGCCTATAAAAGGTAGCTTTAAGCATTAGCGAGTGATGAGAAAATTTATAATAGATTAAAAATCCATCAAAAATTAGTTAATATAAGGAACCGTCCTACATTGTTGGTAGGAATGTAAACTGGTGCAGCAACTATGGAAAACAGTATGGAAGTTCCTTAAAAAACTAAAAATAGAGTTGCCGTATGATTCAGCAGTCCCACTCCTGGGCATTATATACAGAGGGAACTCTAATTCAAAAAGGTACATGCACCCCAATGTTCATAGCAGCACTATTTACAAAAGCCGACATGGAAGCCACCTAAATGTCCACCCACAGATGAATGGATAAAGAAGATGTGATATATCTATCTCACATACAATGGAATACTACCCAGCCATAAAAAAGAATGAAATAATGTCATTTGCAGCAACATGGATGGATCTGGAGATCATCATACTAAGTGGAGTGAGTCAGACAGAGAAAGACAAATATATGACATCACTTATATGTGGAATCAGGAAAAAATGATACAAATGAACTTATTTACAAAACAGAAATAGACTCATAGACATAGAAAACAAACTGATGGTTACCAAATGGGAAAGGAGGTGGTGGGGGGGGAGGGATAAATTAGGAGTTTGAGATTAACATATACACATTACTATATGTAAAACAGATAAACAACAAGGTCCAACTGTACAGCACAGAGAACTATATTCAATACCTAGTAATCTAGAATGGAAAAGAATCTGAAAAATATATATATATGTATATGTGTAACCAAATTGCTTTGCTGTACACCTGAAACTAATGCAACACTGTAAATTAACTATATTTCAATTTAAAAAGGCTTAAAAATTAATTAATAGCTTTCCCTCGATAATAGCCACACTATTGAATAGAGATACTCATTTTTTAATTGAAGTATACTCAGCTTACACTGTTGTGTCACTTTCTAGTGTATAGCATAATGTTTCAGTCACACATGTACGTACATATATTCTTTTTCATATTCTTTGAATAGAGATGTTCTAATGCTCTCAGTATTCTAAAACATTGGTGTGTTGAATGCCAACTAGTAGTGGAATGACTGAAAAAGGTACCAAGTTTCTTTCAGAGGTGATCAAAATATTCTAAAGTTAGACTGTAGTGGAAGTTACACAGCTCTGTAGATATACTAAAATTCATTGGCTTGTACACTTAAAACAGGTGCACTTTATGGTATGTAAATTATATCTAAATAAAGATTTTTTTTAAAGCCAAAAGAGGAAGCAGCATTTGAAATCACACACCAATCCTCTCTCTTTGAAGAAGGGAGAGGTTTCTAACTGAACAACAACCACGGTCTCACGGATGAAGGTCACTTGAGGAGCAGTCACCAGAATCCTGAAGGCAACAACAAAGTGCCACCACGACCAACAACAAAAAGAACACGGCGGACAGTCTGAAAAAAGATAATCAATATTTCAGCCTCAGGAATGTGAACCATTCTTGGGATATAGCGGCGGTCACGAGGCCACAGTAAGAACACAGGAAACTCACAGGCTGTGCCTTAGACATGCCAGCAGACAACGTCCAGCAGGACAAGGGCCACGTGGGCGCTCTTCCGGGAAACAACGCAGCATCCCAGACGTGTCCACGACTGGGATGGAAAACACACGGAATCTGAAAAGGCAGAGCAAAGGCCAAGTGGCGGGATGACCACGGCAAGAGGCGGGGAAGAGGCGCCGTCACTGTGGGCTGTGACCAGGGTCATACCAGTCAGGTTGGTGTTTGTTTGTTTCTTTTTAATTTGCCGGCAGAGTCTGTATTTGCTCTTACCAGCAGCACAGTCTAAACTCTTAAGATCTAGGGAAAATGGGAGAAAAACATAAAAAAAAAAACCAACATTGTAAATAGACTAATTTGAATTCTAACCTGTCAAATCTAGATGTGAAGAGAGTGAAAACATTTAAATAATTGAAAAGAGGAAACGTTTCCGAGGAAGGGCCCAGTGGCCACAGAGTTTAGAAGAGGAACAGGAAAGGGAGAAGATCCCAGCAGGTCACTGGTTTTTGAACCTGAAGGAGGAGACAGACAAAAGGGGATTAAAAGTACTATATTTGGAAGAGATAAAGGCTGGTTGGGATATTGAACTTGAGGACGGACCATCTGAGTGAAATTATTTTATCAAATCAGGAGTGGTTAAGAGGAAGGAGAAAGAAGCAAAATCTTCATTCTTACCTTTGCTTTTTTCATTCTTTGTTATAAAGAACTGGGACTGGGTCCCAGAATATCTTCCAAGTCCTCAGAACTTCAGCTTTTAAAGATATTTGGTTTCCTCAAGTACATTTACTTAATGAAACAGTTTAAGTTTGCATTAACAAGAATTCCGGTGTCTTGAACATAGACTTCAACAACTATACCTCATTGCTGGTTAAAGCAACTTTCAAGGCATGTCCTGTATTAGTTCTGCAAGAACATTTCTTTCATGTGCTCTTCTAGAAAATTCCTAATTTTGCCAACGTGCCTGTGATGTTCTTTCTAACGTGTGTCGTAGAAGGATACTGTTGCAACTAATGCTTTGTGGGTTCTGGCTTTCGAAGGTGATTTCTCCAATTACTAAGTTTGAAATTTAAATCTTGACTTTGGCCATGGCTGTTCACAGAGGTAGGGGGAAGTTAAGACATTTTTGTTGTCATTTTGAATGTCTAGCTTTATTCAGGAAAAAAAAATCTACGTACTCTCAGAATTACAGGAATGTGAGGTACAGACTAATATTTGGCTTCAGATGTGCAGTTTTTGCTAGTCCTGAGAGATCTGCAGGGCATGTGCTGGTGAAACAGCTCATTCCCAAACTAAGCAATCAATCTGACAGCCACACAAAGCCATCACATCGCCAAGTCAGACAAGGGCAGTGTTCAGCGTATAGACATTCAGGTAATTGGACAGTAAGAGGGAAACAGTAAAATGACAGGAGCCCGCTGTTGGAAGAGATACCAGAGATCATTTTTAGACTGTAAACTGTCCAAATTCACCATGGTTGAGAGTATACAGGAGATCTTTAAGTGTTTTTAATGCTAATCACAGAGCTCATCAAAAATTCAATTTATCTCCTAAAATATATTGAGGTTACCCTCTGAAACAACGGCACCAAGAACTAGTTAACTTTTTTAATTAAGAAGACATTTTCCAGAAAAGCCAGTGTGAATCAAGGATTTGTGAAAATCTATGAGTTAGAGACCTTTTTAATGAAAGTTAAAACCCTCTTTATTTTGATTTATGCATTTAGGCTTTTGGTTTTATGTGGCATTTGGTCAAATACCAAGAGAAAAAAAAGGAAGAAAGAACTTACATTTTTAAACATCCATTCAGTGAAATAAGCAGAATTGTATGCTAGGAACATTAGTTACAAAAATTATAAATTTATTAATGATAAGATAAATTTTCTTCAGGTTCTCCATAATTTTGCTTTCCATGAAATTTCTTAAGACATCTCCTATGAAGGTATTTTGAGATTTTTACAAATGGTAGGCAGATCTTTCTGAAGGCAGCATATTTTGGTTGTCTGTCGTGGAGACATGTCTATCTGCCCTGTAAGGCTCCCTTTAGCTTGTCGGCAGAGCATTGAGAGAAGATGGCAAACTGTCTCCAGAAAACTGCTTCTGAACTGCATGCATCCTTTAAGACCAAAGAATGTCTATGGCTTGGAGAGAAAGGAAAATATACAAAAGGCATAAAAATCCAATGAGCGATACGATTTGAAAAGTTTTTTTTTTTAATTAGAACTAGAACTTCACAGATTTAGCTGGAAGATATTGTCAATTATACACGTTTTTTTAAAAATCCCTTTTCCAAGCAAACAACATCTCAACACCTCACGGAGGATGGCGTGATTTAACGAGATGTCTAAGATGAGGAGCTACTTTTCCCACACATCAGCAATGCAGTGAGAAAGTAATGTCTATAGAAATACCTAAAACGAAGAAGGAATGTTTGCGGATTTTACATGAACTTGTAAAATTACTGCCTGGAAGATATGATTACAAACAAGTGATAATCAAACATTTCTAACTCTAGGGTGGTTCAACGCATAACTTGCTATAGAAGACCTGGAAACAGGACGGAGGACAACCAGGAGGACCTCTTTAAGTAGTAAACCAGCGACATCTACTGTCTGAAAGTGGAAACAGCAACAAAAGTCATTTTATGCATGGTATGTGGTGAGCTCTGGGGGAAAATGGCCAGGCTGTCACAGGGGCAGTTAATTCTGGAAACCAGGACGAATCTCTGCTGCTAGGAGGAGGCGAATTCTGCAGAGACTACGGAGGAGGAAGAGAAGAAAAACAGAAAGAGGGGAGCTGCTTTGGCATCCACGGTGACCTTGAAAGGATAGCTGGCCAGGATGAGTCTCTGTAAGAGAGGAGGAATGCAGGATCCTGGGGAAAGTGTGACCAGCCATCAGGATTGTTTCTCCCTGATCACCCAGCCCTCTTCACCTCTCTCCTGTGCTTTTTACTGTATATATCTTTCTTTTTTCTCTTTCTTCCTTACCCTCTTCCCTAACTGCATCTTCTACAGATCTTTTAGGGCTGGAAATTTACTGATGATCCAAGATTTGAAAAATTGCTTCATAAATTAAGGAATTTCTGGCTTGAAGATAATACAATAAACTTTTAAGACTAGGCATATCTTTGCAGACCGTCTAGCCTGCATTTAACAGATGAGGAAACTAAAGCTAGAAGTTAGGTGACCTTGGAGGCACCCTGCTGGTGAGTGACAGAACTCAGACTTGATGAGAGCTCCCCTCCTGGACTGGGCCCTGTAGGAATAAATTTCCCTGCAAGGCGGCCACACCTGCACATGTTCCTCAAAAGTTTTCCCACCTCCAGCCTATTTTTATTTGTTTTGTTTATGTTTGGCATTTCAGAGGCTTAATGAAATTATAAATTTTCCTCATGTTCTTTGAGCTATTTTGAGGAAAATCAGAATTCAATATAAATACACAGCTACAAGAGAAAATAAAATGGGCAGTTATCTCTAAGTTTATGTATCCAATGCACTGTTTCTGAAAAGAAAGAGATTTAAGTATAATTTTTTTGTCTTGATGGTCTTTTTAAACACAATACAACCAAATGAAACACCTAGCATTTTATCTTTAATTCTTTCTATTTTCATGCAACTTTCTGCCACAACTGTGTCACTCATCACAGAATGAAACTTCCTAGAGGGTTGAGAAGTAGTCTCTAGTTTTTTTGTAAAGCAAGTAGCTTAAGGTGACTTTACTATAGAGTTTTTAGTATTAAATTTGATGAATCCATGTTTTAAAGAAGATTTATTTTCGGGTACAATTCTCATTTACAACAATTAAACATGCGATGCCTCTGCAAGTCAGCTACATAGAAACCAGAAAATCTCATCCTTTAATACGTACTTTATCTGCAAGAAAAAAGCTTCAGACACACCTTTTCTTTTAATGAGATATTTCACACGTTCACATTTTGCCCCCCAGGAACACGGGGAAATTTTCAATGTCAAAATTAGTAACCATTGGATTGTTTTCACTGTAATCTTTTTATAAAGAAAACAAAATGACACAAATGAACTTATTACAAAATAGAAAGAGACTCCCAGATGAAGAAAACAAACTAATGGTTACCAGGAGGGGAGGGGAGGAGGCAGGGATACACTGGGAGTTTGGAACTGTCAGATACAAACTACTATGTACAGAATAGATAAACAACAAGGTCCTACTGTACAGCACAGGGAACTATATTCAATGGCTTGTAGTAATCTGTGATGAAAAAGAGTATGTGTATATATGTATACCTGAATCACTATGCTGTACACCAGAAACTGACACAATATTGCAAATCAACTATGCTTCAATTTAAAAAATGAGGGGGGAAAAAAAACAGATCAAGGTCTGAGTATTGGCCAAAATCATTCTAGGTAGAGAGGCGGACAGTGTTGGACTTTACCTGAGCCCTGTGCTCCTGGCCAGCAGCGAAGGTTCCCGGAGGTCTCTCAGTCTTCTGTGTTCCGGAAAACAGCCCACGGCAAAGAACCACCCTTCCCATGGGACTCAACTTAGACAAGACTCAGAGGTGCCCCCCTTGGTTACCTATGGTAAGGCTTTGCCTCAACGATGATTAGTTCAACCCCTCGTCTCCGCTGACCAATCAGAACAAAATGATTGGGAACCAAAGTTTGGTTAAACTCCTCTCCATTTTCAGGTCCCTGAATTGTAGCCCACTCAGCCTGAGAGCGCATTCGGCCGCTGTTTATGGGGCCCTCCTGGAGAAGAGGGTGCTCTCAGGGGAAAGCGTCCTCTGATCTGCTGTCCTGGGTGCCATCCTTCCATCCCACTGCCCCTCACCCGGTTCTCGCGAGCTTTGTCCACCCCTCCTATAAAAGGAACGCCCTCTTGCCGAACTCACGCCTGCATTCCTAAGGTCACAGGGCTCTTTCTAAGGCAACTGTAATGTGATAGCCTCACAACATTGTAATAGCCCCTTTCCTCCTTTGCAATAACCCTTTCAAATAAAGTCTCTCCTTACTAAGTCTGTTTTTAATTTTACAAAACCAAGAAGTCTAATTAAAGCTGAGAGAAACTGACCAAATAAAACAGATCAGGATTATAAGACAAAGCTTTCGTGCTCTAGAAGCAAAATCACGTCACATTCATAAGGGTAACCATATCTTTCATTTTTTTTTTCTTTGCTCCAAGATAAAATTTCAAAACTTCACGGGCAGTGCTTTCTGGAAAATACTTGCACTCAAATGAAGAGTGAGGGTTGTTTTTTTTTTTTTTTTCCTTCACAAATTCTACTTTCTAAGTTCTGGAATATCAAGTTCCCCAAATTTGCCCAGATCCAAGCTTACCTTCGCAGAGAGAAAAAAACTACTTATTTAATATTAGCTCATAAATCTTGCAATTCACTGTTTTACAGTAAGGTGAGAAAGCTAAACATCTTTATCCAAAATTCTTGTCAAAATGTTCAGTACTCCTTTTTTCGCCAGAAGAAAAGTCTAATTATTCCATGACAAAACCATACACGGTAAGCCCCAAGGCTACCACAAATCTTCAAGACACTTCTATGGTCAGAACCGACCAATACCATATGCCATATTATGTAAACAAACATGTACCAATGGGCTCAATTGTATAAACCACAGGAGGAAACAAAAATGATGAGCTGAACAGATGTCTTAGAAGTAGAATCATTTCTCTGACAATCCAAGGGACAAAGACCTAGGTTTCCCTTTGGTCTGTGAAAACAGGTTGGAGATCTTTATATACCCACTCATCATTTTTAAAAATTACATATACCCATATACGTGAAACATTAATGAAACAATTAGTTGGCATTTCATAAACTGAACAGATCCAGGTAAACATGAATTAATTTAGCTAGTGCCCTTCTACACATGTTGGAAAGAATCATTCATTTCCCTTGACATCAGATCTAGGCTCAGATCCAATGCCTGTGTACTCTGATTCATTTCTCCTGCATTTATGTAATGCTGCTATTCATTTATTCCTTTATTTGTTGAATACTTAGTGGACATCTACTGTGTGCCAAGCATCAGGGATCCAGTTCTAAACAAAACAGACAAAAATCTCTGGCTTTGTGGAACATGTAATCTAGACAGAAAAGGAACCAGATTAATGAGTAAAATATATAGAATACTAGGTGAATTTTTTACCAAGGAGAAAAAATAAAGCAGGAAAGGGAGCTGCAAAATGCTGTAGGGTAGGAGGCTTTTAGGCACTGGCAAGGTGTGTTTGAGTCAAGATCTCAAGGAAGTAAAGGAGCTAGTCATGACGATATCTGGGTGAAGGACACTCTCGGCAAAGAGGACAGCCAGTGCAAAGGCCCTGAGGCAGGAACACTGTTACCTGCCTTGCTAAGCACTGCAGAGGCTATAAAGATGAGAATGCTCAAAGAACTTAAAAGCATGTAAGGGCACTTAGAATACAAATGGACTAATTAAAAGTAATATTAAGTAGTCTGTTTTCAAAGTTGGAAGAAAGATGCAAATGTGATTCCAGAGCAGTTTTGAGTCCACGGCAGTAACAGCACTGGGACAGCCTGGCAGGCAGGGTGAGGTGCGGTCCATGGAGGAGCTCAAGTCTGAAAAGAGTCAGTACAAAGGATGTGGGTCGGTGAAGTAGCAGCCCGGGGCCAGCCAGAGCAAGGACCACAGCGGGGAGAAAATATAAACATTATGTAGACATGTCAGTATATGGTTATGTATACGATGTAAGTTTATAAATATTACACAACATGTATGCTATACATCAAATATGTTTGGACGTATACTAAATACATCACACTACCCTGCACATAGAACTTTCCTTGGTTTCTCAAAAGTATATGTCAAAAGGGCCTTTTCTTATGTTTGTTATTTGGGAAAAAAGAAGTGGAGAGTTCTTTGTCAAATATAAAGCCCTCTGACGGAGGTGGGAGGCGGTGGTACCCAGCGTTACTTTAGAATCCAAGAGTCCAGGTAATTATTTTTTCTCACTTCGGCAAATGATAACCATTTAGAAATATCATGAAATGTAAAGTTTCCTTCACGACCCCCTACCCTCCAAATGTAGGCTCTGTGGTGACCACAGGCCCCCTTCTCACTCTGGGAGCCTAAGCCTGGCAGGCTCAGCACAGGCCCTGGCTGCCAACATCTTCCCGCCTGCACGCCCAGCTCCCTCCCCCTTTCTTGGGACGACTGAGTCAGTGCCCGGCCAGCGCTGGGGTCGGAAGGACTCATACAAGAGGGACAGGGTCCTTGGCCTCAGTGTCGAGGAAGGGGTTCATAAACCGAGACCGGACGCTGAGCACTGGGAGAAACACTAAATCCTGCTCCTGATTCTGAAGAAATTAGCCAAGGAAGACAGTTAACCAAACGCGGCAATGACTGGTAGTGCTGAAACAGAGCAGAACCCTGGGGGGGCCTTCCCAAGACAAAGCCCCCTCCCCCACCATGTCCTCCACCTGCCTTTTGTCTGTAGAAAAACTTTAGCCAAAAAATAAAGGTAACTGGAGAAGTGAGAAAACGCAGAAGCAAAGGAAAACAAACAAGACCAAATAATAATAGTTGAGCACTGAACAAAGTCCTTAGTTCCCCCCAAGGGCTATGGATAATATTCTGAGCCTTATCCTTTGATCTGGTTTGTAAATACTGAAGCCCCCACCAGGTGGAAGAAGTTAACTGCATGCTGACCAGGCTGGAGCCATGACATGAGCGGCTACCATTCACAGAACTGGCCTCAAAGAAATGGGAACAAACCGACCCTGAAACTAAAGATTAACTGAACTTAAAACTATCGAGATGGTGCTGATCAGACGCTGATTTCAAGATGACTGTCAGAGCCGACTGTGCTGTTCTGCACGTGGCCCCTCCCTCTGCTAATACACCTCTAAAACCCCCCTTTAAAATCTCTTGCCCGCATTGATGGTGGGGAGCTGGCCTTTGGGCATGAGTCTGCCCTCTCCCCCAGTGGCCAGCCTCTGAAATGAAGCAAACTTTCCTTTCTACCAACAGCTGCCTCTTGGGCCTTGGCTTTCAAGCCACGAGCAGCCAGTCCTGAGTTTGGTAACAGTATAAGGTGTCTTCCTTCAAGTATATTTACTATTTTTAAAGAGGTTGTTCCAAATAAAAGAAGCTGACCTGGATGGAGGCCTGCTGAGAGGAGGCCAATGGAGCAGGGTCTTTGGACCCCCTTCCTAGTGGTCAGGCTGGGGGTTTCAGGCCTCGCTGCAGGTAGCCCAGCCCGAGGAAGATCTGATGCAGGACCCAGCCACCTAGGGAGCAAAATTCACCTCGTGCTGTACTTTGACCCCCACCTCGGCACTGGCCATCCTGCCTCCTACCTTCCCACCCTGCAGTCACCCTGCCCTGCTCCAAGCAGGGTGCTTGTGTTCCTCACTTTGGATTGGTCTCTGCCTGATGGTTAGTAGAGAATTATGAATTCCCACAGCATTAGAACTCATGTCCACCAGAATGTTAAGACTCCTGTCTCCCAGTTCCAATCCTGTCCATTTGATTTGGAGAAATAAGACGTACATCTCAGTTCCTATTAGGCTATCTAAGAATTATGATTGAGTTGTTATTTATCGGCAAATGCCCCATTCTGCTAGTCTTATTATCCCTTGAAAATGATCCAAAAGCACCCCCAGCTCTTCACATACAGTATCTAACAATCATACCTTTTTACAACTCAGAAAACCTAAATTAACATGTAAGTCGGTGGTCATTTCTCCCCACACTAGCTTCACTTTTTGAATTTTTAAAAAAGATTTTATATACATAAATTTTAAGTTGCATTTCTAATTAAGAGTATGTGAGCATAAATACCCATTGTATTCCATTCTCTTGTGAAGTGAGCAATTAAAATATTTGTGATGAATACGTATATATTGCATTTTAAAATATTATAAAATCAAAGTGGAAAAGTATTAGGGATGCCCACATTTAGATCAAGAGTCAGATCAAGACAGTGATGTTCTTTCTGTAGATGTATTATTTTAAAGTAGTATTCTTAAATGTTACTTCTAGCATTAAAATAATTAATTTTATTCTAAAAGCATAGACAAGCCAAGGGAAGACTTCCACTGTCTTACTTTGGGGTTTACTAACTACAATTCAGTAGTTTTAAAAGCTATCTGCAGGTTTTTATTTGCCCCTTACATAATTCAAAAGCAGTCATTTGCTGCCCCCTGGCTGTAAAGAGATTCCTTATCTTCGCATAAAACTACTGTCTTTAAAAGAAAAAACTACCATGTATCGAAAAAGTGGAGTGGAGAATGTGGAAAATGTGTCACCTCCCACAGATTTCAGGGCACTAATTAATGCTGATTAAGAACCTGGAATTTTAGATCAGACTGCCTGCCAGGTACCAGCTGTGTGACCTTAGTCCAGTGACGGAGCATCTCTCCGAAGTTTCCTGGTCCACATTAATGGAGCTTTGGAGAATAATCATGCCTACCTCATGTAGTTAGTGTGAGAATCAAGTGAGCTCATAAAGAACTTCAACCATGTGGCTCAAATGTTGAATACTAGTAGGTGCCAGCACCAGAGAGGGCTGGAGGCCGTCCACCCTGACAGCCTGCTAACTGATCTGACCCTGCTCTACTTGTCCCTCTTGTTGTAGCACTTACTGCCTTCTCACATAGTACAGAACCAGATTATTTATGACATCTATTATTCTTTGCCAGCATCTCACCACTAAGTAAACTCCAAGGGCACAAGGATGTTTGTTTTGCTCTCTGATGCACGCCAAACACCGTATCAGAGTCTGGTATGCAGTAGGTACTTAATAAGTATTTGCTGTTGAATGAACTCACTGCCATAATTTTGTTTATATCCATTGAACCTTAGACTCTCAAGGTTGCCAGGAATCCTCAAGAACAGCACACTCATCCACCAGCCTTTTGTTGCAGACTTCCTCTGTCACTGATGGCAGGATGTGCGTAACGACCGTGGCACGACTTGTGAGCAAGGAGCAAATAAGGACTAAGACAAGCCCGCCGTACAGTGTCTACACAGGAACATAATCAAGAACAGAATGCTGAGAACTGAAAATGAGACAGTGTACATCTCTCCAGGGGAGTCAGAGGCACCTGAGCTGGGGTGAGAGGCGTGCTCCAGGCAGAGAGCACAGGGTGTGCTCCAGCACAGGCACAGCCTGAAGCAGAGCCGGGGAGCAGCACCGTGGACCTGGGGGACGTGGAGAAGCGCAGGGCGCCGAGGATGGGGAAGGAGGCTGACTGCCGTGGTTGCTGGCTGAGACGCCCTCAGGTGCGCCAGGGCCATGTTTATGATTATGGGTGTTAACAGAGTTTTGGGTTCGGTTGAACCAGGCAAGGCTACAAGCTGAGAGAAGGAGGACCAGTGAGGGGTGGGGACCAGGCTGGCAGAGGCCAGGTTGCTATAGGTAGGCAAGCCAGACTGTTGCAGGTGAATAAGGTCGGAGCAATAAAGGAACCAGGAAATATAAACAAACGAGTCAGAGGAAATGATGGGAAAGATGTCAAGAAGGTGACAATGGCTCTGTTCTGCATGGAGCTTCAAAGTATTACAAAAGTGTTTCATTAAGTTAAAAAGAAAAGTTCTAAGGATCAATCTGTCAAAACTACCAGCAGTAGCGATGGGGAGGGGCTGGCCAGAACTGGGACAGCTAAAGAAGAGAAGTGCTCAGTCTTAGGCCAGAAGAGGACCTAGCTCAGTGGCCGCTCCAGAACAGCTGGGAAGAGGAGGATTCAACGTTAACCCAGGAGGGGAGGGCGTGGCTCAGTAGTAGTGCGTGTGCTTAGCACGCGCCAGGTCTTGGGTTCAATCCCAAGTACCGCTATTAAATAAATTAATTAATTAATAAACCTAATTACCTCCTCTCCAAAATAAATAAATAAATAATTTTTTTAATTAACCCAGAGTCACTGTATTGTTATGCCTGGATATTATTACAAATTTACCATATTTTTTTAAATTTTAAGTTCCCCGATTACCTAGTATAATGCATTCCACTGTGTGGACACAAGTCTTCTCAATAAGTTCTTTTGATGTCTCTGAAATCTCAAGTTAAACAGTCTCTCCTGGTATTAAGAAGGGGAACCTGAACTCAGTGACCCCCAGCTAGCATTGCAGCCACCACCCTAGTGACTAGAGAGGCAAATCAGGCGCAGAAGGCTGTCCAAACAGATTATCCTTGCCTGGGAGCATCATTCCCTGAAGGCCAGGCAGTGCATCCAGGAGGCAAGTGTGCTGACTTGGTATACCAGAGGGCTGGAATTTATGCACTGAAAAATTGCTAGCTTGGCATTAGGCTTCATGGATCTTCATGTCCAGTCTTCTCGCCCTGAGAGTTAGTGGTGTTTGTTACATGGCTAGCTGGTAATTCACACTACTCTGCCGCCTTGCCCGGAGGCAAGGCAGTTGTTAGAGTGAGTTCAGGAAGGAAGGGGAAAAAAAAAAAAACAAAAAACCCTTCAAAGCAGTGGCTCTGTACACAAAATGAATTATTGATTGAATTTTTCCACCTTTTCAATTGCTTTTCTTGGCACAGTAGAGAGCTCATCACAGGGAAATGGACTTTCCTGCCATGGACTGATCACATTAAAAAATCACAGAAATGTATCCTTGATGACTTTTATTGCACCCTCCTTAAAGGCAGGGAATTTCGACAAACATGCCATTGAGAACATTTTCAGGTTTACAGTATGAGATGCTAGGTATGCTGGAGGTGGGGTAATTTCCAATTATTTCATATTCTTTTTGAACGAGTAAAAGTTGTGTAACACAGACAGTAGCATACATGGCTCTGCTAGATTTTTTTTCTAAAGGGCAGATAGTAAATATTTCCTGCTTTTCAGTCCACACGGTCTCTGTAACAATTCCTCGACTCTGCCATCGTACCACAAAAATAGCCACAGACAAGATATAATGCAAACGGGAGAGACTGTGTTCCCAGAAAACTTTATTTACAAAAAAAAAAAGTAGTTAAGTTGGATTGTTTACTGACCCCTGATCTATACACAATTCTGTATCTTCTTTTTCTCTCTTTACCATATATCTTAGAGTAAATTTTATACCAGAACATTAGTGATATCTCATTTTTAAAGAACTATATAATAAGCTACTATATGGATGTATCAAAATTTATTTAGCCAGTCCGATATTGATTCACATTTTGGCTGTTTTCTAATTTTTGTGATTATAAATAATTAAGAAAGTGGATTACATTTTACATACTTCTTTGTGCACATATGTGAATGTATATGTTAGATACATTCCTAGAGGTGGAAACATACAGTTTAAACTGAGATTGCCAAATGGCCCTCTAATTTTGCTCTCCACCAACAACATAGGAGACCAAGTGTCTCATACGGCATTGTATTGGTGTACAGTTCCACAAATGTGTGCTCAGTTGTCCCGAGATCATGTATTTTCAGTATCTTTACTAATTTGAAATGGTATCTTATACAAAGACTGCCTTTGATAACAGTGAAGTCAAGCGTTCACTATCAACATATGAAATAACGAACTTAAACTCTGAATGTCAAATTTTCATCAAAGCTACTTTCTCTCCTTCCCCTCAGATCTAAGAGTAAGCAGTTTTATCCTGATGCTCTGACGTGTCGATCTACAAAAAGAACATGGAGATCAATTTAGATAAATGCGTTATCCATGATCTAGTTCTGAAAACGTCACAACTGGCTGTTGAAACCGTAAGAACCAGATCGGGGATCATGTATTTATCAGAAGCAACTGGTAGCATGCGTACGTTTTTATTAAAGTACCACTACACTGTCTTGTTCCTTTCTAAAATGGTTCAATTCTATGAAAGAACTGTATCAAGATCTGCACTCACAACCCTGAGACAATTTAAAAGTCAGGTCTGCTGGGAGAAGAAATCCTTCATTCGGACATTAATCCTTTAGCAGCTGGCATTGAGCATCCAAAGCATAAAGATAGATTACGGAAGGTCATGCTAGATCTGCATTGCCCAACACACAGACACCACACTGGTGGTACTGGACTGTACAGAAGCCACTAGCCACATATGGCTATGGGGCACTGGAAATGTAGACAGTCCAAAATGAGATTGGGCTGCAAATTACACACTGAATTTCTAAGAAATTATGAAAGAAGAATGTAAAATATCTCAATCATTTTTATATTGTTTACATAGAGAAATGCTAAAACTTTGGATATAGTCATTAAGTAAAATATATTATGAAAATTAACTTTATTCTTTCTTTCTACTTTTTTAA
Organism: Vicugna pacos; assembly: GCF_048564905.1. Classification (NCBI taxonomy): domain Eukaryota; kingdom Metazoa; phylum Chordata; class Mammalia; order Artiodactyla; family Camelidae; genus Vicugna; species Vicugna pacos. Next base: position 4,822,384 of record NC_133011.1, read on the forward strand.
TTTGCTACTACAAGACTTACAATTATACACATGGCTCATTTTCCATTTCTATTAGACAGCGGGGTTAGTTCATAGCAACAGAACTTGTGACTTTAGGGTATGAATTGAAGGATTAGCTGGACTCGTGGAGACTTCAGATAGAAACAGCAATCATAAGGATTCCTAAAGGTTCAGCGTGAACAGCAGATAACACAGTGCACTAGGAAGAAAGGACGTTATTCATTCTGCAAATATGGATTAAACACCAATATTGCCAGGAACCTGCTTGGCATTAGGTTAGGACTGTAGACTCCTTGATAACTGAGTAACTTTGACCTTGTTGAAACATTAAACTTCTCTGAGCCCTGTGGCTTCATCTGTATAACTGGCCTTGCCTGAAGAGAAGAGATTGGAATGAATGAACTCTTGAAATCCTTCTCTGCATCAAGACGTATGATGCTGTGTATATTCCAATTTTGTAATCAAGGTCTCTAACTGGATATAAAACTACATTAGGAAAGTTGATATCATAAATTTATAAACCACACTTTCGTACATAATTTACTGTGAACATTTCTCTCAGCATGAAAATACATTTCCTTAATGTCTAAAACATTCAATCCTGTCATCAATAGTGAGCTAAAGAGATGAAATAATATTCTGTACCATATTTTGACAGTTTTATTTGGAGGCATGTAGAGTTCTTTCATTCAGTCTACTCAATACTTATGTAATAAACATACAGCAAGATGCTGCACAAGACACGAACATCCCTGAGGACCGTCCCTGTTCCCAAGTAACTTACACCTGTGAAGAGTCCCCAGCTTCCCTGGCCAGAGTTACTCCTGAAGGTAGATTTAGTGAGTCCATTGTCCATGAGTCCATGCCTCTGTTATAGCATTAAACACGTGACTGTCCTTTTCTGTTTGCATTTCTGCTTCCTCCCTAGACTGCAATCCCCTTGATGAAGGAGTTATCTTATTCATCTTTGAACCCAGTACTTAGCATACAAGAGACGCATGCCTAAGACTTGATGTGTGACTATTACCATAACCAATGGGGAAGAGGTGGACAACCTGTGCCCTGCATGTGGTACCCTCGGAAGAACACACCATTAGTTATGCAGCGTTTTTGCCAAGAATGCATAATCTCGGCCTGTTATGAGGAAACATTAGGCAAAATGAACGTTCTACTAAGAAAGTGGGGTGTGGGGGATTACATTTTTACAAAATATCAATGTCAGAAAAGGCAAAGAAAGGCAGTAGAAATGTTCCATGTTAAAGAAGGCTAAAGAGACATGACAATTAAATGCAATACCTCACCCTAGACTGGATCTTTTACTGAAGTGGAAAAATTGCTATCAAGGACAGTATTAGGTCAATGCAAAAAACTTGGATATGAATGATAGCCTAAGATTTTATATCATTATTAATTTATGAATTTGATAACTTGACTATGATTATGTAAAAAAGTATTTCTATTTTTAGGAAATACACATAAAGATATTTAAAAGTAAAGTTAAAAAATTACATATGCAGCCTTCAAATAGGTCAGTAAAAAACTATACACACACACACACGCACACAAGCACACCCATGTAAACATATGCAGAGAAAAATGATAAAGCACATGGGGTCAAATGTTAGCAATAAATGAACTGGGTTAAAGGGTGTATGCGTATGTTCCTTGTGCTATTTTTATATTTGCAGTTTTGAACTTATTTCCAAATGAAACATTTTTAAAAGGACAAAATACAAACATTAAAAGGTGCTCAAGTTCACTACTCTTCAAAGAAATGTAAGTTAAAACAATGAGAGATCATTATTCACCACTGGTAAAAATGTAAAGGATAGACAACATTTAGTAAAGGCGTGGGTTTAGAGAAACTAATACTTTTCTCACCCACTGTTGAAAGGAATAGAAATTGACAAATCATTTTTAGAGGACAACTTGGCACTATCAATCTACATTTTAAATCTTTTAACCCAGAAGCTCACCTTCTGGGATTTTTCCTAAAGGTTGCACACACTTGTACGTATGGATAAGGTGGTCATTTCAGTATTGTTTACAACAGCAAAAAAACAGTAGATAACCTAAATATTTAACAGTAGGTTAATGGCTAATACACAATGAAACATTCATACTATGGAGTACCACATAGCAATGAAATAGAATGAGATAGATGTATCTTCTGTAACAGGAAGATTTCCAAGTAAACTGTCAATATTTTTAAACAATGTACAAAACAGCCTATATAATACAATACCATTAAAAAATAAAATTTATGTCATTTTTGTTTTGTATTAATAGAATATATATATTTCTTTTTTTTAACACATTTTAAAAGATAGAAATTATATCAAGCATCTTTTAGACCATAATGGTATGAAACTAAACAGCAATTACAGGAGAAAAATGGGAAAAACACAATCACATGGAGACTAAACAATATGCTAATTTAAAAAATCAATGGGTCAATGAAGAAATCAGAAAATACTTTGAAACCAATTAAAATTAAAACATAACCTTCCAAAATCTATGGGTGCCTCAAGACTAGTTCTAACAGAGAAGTTCATGCCAATATAGGCCAAGAAACAAGAAAAATCTCAAACAACCTAACCTTACATCTAAAGGCGTCACAAAAAGAAGAGCAAACAAAGACCAAAGTCAGCAGAAGAAAAGAAATAATAAAGATCAGAGAGGAAATAAATAAACTAGAGATCAAAAGAAAAGAAAGAAAGAAAAGAAAAAACAATGAAACCAAGAGCTGGTTTTTTGAAAAGATAAATAAATTTGATAAGATATTAGCCAGGCTCATTAAGAAAAACAAGAAAAAGGACCCAAATAAATAAAATAACAAATAAAAAAGGAGAAGTTACAATTGCTATCACAGAAATACAAATAATCATAACAGAATACTATGAAAGTTGTATGTCAACAAACTGGATGAAATAGAAGAAATGGATAAATTCCTAGAAATATATAATCTCCCAAGACTAAAGCAGGAAGAAATAGATAAATCTGAAAAGATCACTTAATAGTATTGAAACTGAATCAGTAATACAAAAACTCCCAAAAAATACAAATTCAGAACCAAACAGCTTCATAGGGGAATTCTACCAAAGATATAAAGAATAGTTAATACCAACTCTTCTCAAACTATTCTAAAAAAACTGAAGAAGAGGGAAAACTCCCAAATTCATCCTATGAGACCACATTTACTCTGGTATCAAAACCAGAGAAAGACACTAAAAAAAGAAAATTACAGACCAATACTCCTAATGAATATAAATGCAAAAATTCTCAACAAAATATTAGCAAACTAAATTCAACAGCATGTAAAGAAGTTCACACCCCATGATTAAGCTGGCTTTATTTCATGGATGTAAGGATGGTTCAATATTCACAAATCAATCAATGCAATACACCACACTAACAAAAAGAAGGATAAAAATCACATGATCATCTCAGTGAAAAAGCTCTTGACAAAACTCAACACTCAGTCATGATGAAAACAAAGTAGGCACAGAGGGAACATACCTGAACATAATAAAGCCATAGATGGCAAATCCACAGCTAACATCACACTCAACATTGAAAAGTTGAAAGCATTTCCTCTAAGATCAGGAACAAGACAAGGAGGCTCACTATTGCCACTTTTATTCAACAAAATATTGGAAGTCCTAGCCACAGAAATCAAACAAGAAAAAAAAAATAAAAAGAATCTAAATTGGAAAGGAAGAAGTAAAACTGTCACTTGTTGCAGATGACATAACACTATACATAGGAAACCCCAAAGTCTCCCACAAAAAAAAAAAAAACTATTAGAACTAATAAATGAATTCAGCAAAGTTGCAGGGTACAAAATTAATATGCAGAAATATGTTGCATTTCTATACAATAACAATGAACTACCAGAAAGAGAAATTAAGAAAACAAACCCATTTACAATTATACCAAAAAGAATAACATATTTAGGAATAAACCTTCTTAGGGATGTAAAAGAACTATACTTGAAAAACTATAAGACACTGATGAAAGAAATTGAGGACAACACAAACAGAAGGAAAGATACACCATGCTTATGGATAGGAAGAATTAATATTGTTAAAATAACCATACCACCCAAGGCAATCTATAGATTTAATGTAATCACTATCAAAATATCAATGGCATTTTTCACTGAACTAAAACAAACAATTTTAAAATGTGTATGGAAACACAAATAACACCAAATAGTCAAAACAATCTTAAGAAAAAAAGAACAAAGCTGGAGGTATCGTGCTCTCTGGTTTCAAACTATACTGCAAACCACAGTAATCAAAACAGTATGGTATTCACACAAAAACAGATACATGGATCATGCAACAGAATAGAGCCCGAAAGAATCAAACTGGGCTGTTGTCTCACATCATGCACAAAAATAAACTCAAAGTGATTAAAGACTTAAATGTTAGACCTGAGCCCATAAAACTTCCAGAAGAATGCATAAGAACTCTCTTTGGCTTCTGTCTTAGCAATATTTTTTGGATCAGTCTCCTCAGGCAAGGGAAGGAAAAGTATCTACAATACATAAAGAACACTTATAACAAAGTAGCAAAAAAGACAAATAACACATTTTAACAATAGGTAAAAGATCTAAATAGACACTTCTCCAAAGAAGGTATACAAATAGCCAATAAGAGGATGAAAAGATGTTCAATGTTATAGCCGTCAAGAAAATGGAAATCAAAACCACAGTGAGATATCACTTCATACCCACTAGGATGGCTAGAATGAATAAAGTCAGAACATAACAAGTGTTGATAAGGATATGGAGAAACCTGAACTCTCATGCGAGGCTAGTGGAAATGTAAAATGGTTCAGCCACTTGCAAGACTGTGGGTAAGTAAGTTCCACAAAGCTTACACATAGCATTATTAAATGACTTAGCAATTCAACTCCTTGGTATATACTGAAAAGAAATGCAAATATGTCCACACAAAAAGTTGTACACAAATGTTCATAGCAGCATTATTTGTAGTAACCAAAAAGTGGAAATATCCCAAATGCCTATCAGCAGATGTATGGATAAGTCAAACTGATGCATTCATACAATGGGACATTACCCAGCAATAAAAAGAACAAAGTTCTAATATGTACTACAAGATGAATGAACCTTCAAAACATTATGTTAAATGAAAAAGGTCAATCACAAAAGAGCACATATTATATGATTTCATTTATATGACACGTCCCAAACAGGCAAACTACAGAGACAGAAAGCAGATTACTGATTTCCTAGGGCTGGGAGAATTGAGGAGAAATAAAGAGAGACTGCTAATATGTGTGGAGTTTCTTTCTGGGGTGATAAAAATGTTCTAAAATGGATTGTGGTGATGATTGTACAAGTCTGTGAATATACTAAAAATGATTGAATTGTACACATTAAATAAGTGAATTGCATGGTATGTAAGTTATATTTCAAATTATATCCCAAAAAAGTAAATTAGGAAAACAAATTGTGATTGCATCCATTAAAAAGGTTTTTTCACCTTAAGGCCAACTTGATTTATCTTACAAATCTACAAACAAATTTCTCTTGTTTCACACGATTAGATCCATGCAGAATATCCGTAACTCAAATGGTTTAGAATTGGCCACCTATAAACAAACAGACCAACAGAACAGACTGCCTAGACACGGGCTAACCTATTTATGGTGACTTGGTATACAAAAGAAGTAGTAAAAAAAAGTCAGTTGGGATGTGGTGGGGGAGGGGAGGTTGGTGAATGAATAATTCAATAAATTAATCTGGCATAAGTGGTTATCCACACGAAAGAAGATAAAATTAGATCCTTATCCCAGAATATATACAAAAATAAATTCCAACTAAAGACCTAATATTAAAAACTTCTGCTATGCCAAAGTTAAAACAAACAACACGAAAAGACAAGCCACTTCTACATGGACAGCTACTCTAGAGAAAATAAAGTACATGAATACTGCAGCATATTTTGTAAGTAGGAAACATTGGAAACAATTGATATTTACCAGAAGAATGCAAACACCATCATTTATTCCTACGGTAGAACTCTCTGCAGCACTAAACGTAACAACATGGACAAATGTCTAAAATAGAATACTGTGTTAAAAAGTGCATTTCAAAAAAGTATGTAAAATATAGTATGAGTTATACAAAGTTTAAAAACATAAAAATACTACAGCATTAATGAATACAATACATACAGGTGATGGAGAAATACACAAACAGGAATGGAAAGATCACACACTACCTTGAAGGCAGTCATTACTACGAGGAAAGAGGGACGGAGGGGACAAGGTGAAGGGGCAGGGCTTCAACGTCTCTGGAACTTTTGCCCGTTTAAAATAACTGAGGCAAATACAGTAAAATCTGCCCAATAAATATACTATAGGGGTCAGTTAATTATTTTCTGTATGTTTGATATATTTCATAACAATTTTTTAGTCAAATAATGCCCAAAATTTTAAAATGCACACAAAGATCCTACTTTTATAAGACTACTTGTCTTCGTGCCTAGTATGCACGTCTATCTGTACATATGTGTGTATATATATATGTATGCGCCACTGCTTATCAGACCGATCAGTCTAGAAAAGAGTTCACCTAATAGTAACAGAACATTTTCTCATAAAACATTGATTGTTTTTCTTTTTTCTTTTCTTCTGTTTATTTATTTATTTTATTAATAGACTTTACTTTTTTAGAGCAGTTTCAGGTTCACAGCAGAACTGAGCAGAAATACAGACAATTTGCGCAGAGCCCTCCCCACCCTCACATATAGACTCCCCTACCCTTAACCTCCCTCCTCAGTGTGGCACGTTTGGTACAATCAATGAACCAACACGGGCACATGATTATCAACCAAAGTCCATAGTTCACATTAGGGTTCACTCTTGATGTCGTACATTCTATGGGTTTTGACAAATGCATAATGACATGTAGCCACCACTATAGTATCATACAGAGTAATTTCACTGCCCTAAAAATCCCTTGTACTCCATCTATTCATTCCTCCCTCCCTCCCTCTCCCCAAACCCCTGAAAACCACAATCTTTTTATTGTTTCTGTAGCTGTGCCTTTTCCAGAATGTCATTTGGTTGGAATCATACAGTTTGTAGCCTTTTCAGACTGGCTTCTTTCATTTAATAATATGTCTTTTAAGTTTCTTCCATGCCTTTCGTGGCTTGATAGCTCATTTTTTTTTACTGCACATGTATTTTTTAATTTACATATATGTACTGTTCATTGTTTCTAAGAATGTTTATAGAGATTTAGCTTTTTAAACTTACATAGTTATCAAAGGAATAAAGGCAACAACAAAATAAGAATTAATTCAAAAAGATATACACACCCTGCTATTAACAGAGACATTATTTGTAATTGCCAAGATATGGAAGCATCCTAAGTGCAGAGCAGTAGTTGAATGGATAAAGAAGACGCAGCGTATGTATGTAACGGAATACAACTCACCCATAAAAGAGGGATATTTTGCCATTTGCAGCCCTTCATTCACTTTTTTTTTCACTTCAAAAACCAGAATCAGAAACTCTGGGGTGGGGCCTCGGAAGCGGCTGATTCTCAGGCATGCTAACCCTCGAGAGAATGATGGAACCAGAATTCCGTGCCAGTGAGACTTCAGAGCACATCAAAGCCCACGTGCTTTCCTTCTTAATAATACTCCCTCTTTAATACACTAAGAAGAAAACCAGTTACGGCTGATTTCTACTTAAAATCTGGTCTCAAATGAGATAGGATTCTGGTTTAGTTTCATTCTGTCCCTTTGGCTTTCAGCGCTTGACCAAGTAATTTTAAGTACTTAATTCACCACTAGAGGGCGTCCTGTATCCCCTCAAATACTGAATCTTAAAAGCAAAAATAAACAAAACCAAACAAACAGTATGGCTGTATAAACATTCTGTTTATACATTCCTCTGTTGATGGACATTTGGGTTGTTTCCCGTGTTTGGTTATGATGGATAAAGCTGCTATGAACATTCTTAAAATAAACAAGAAAACTAAAATTTTACTGGAGAGAGGTTTTATTTCTATGTATCAGCATTAAAAAATTTGCTTCAGCTTCTTAACATGGAACAACTGTATTCGAAGTTATACTGTTGGGCATAAACACTAGCAATTAAATACAATAGACCATAGTTGGACACTTAAGTTTTTTCTCCATTTCTAAAATGGGACAAATGGGTAGAGAGTGACACTAACATTAACAAAATAATGCCATAATTTAAATAAAATAATCGAACTGAAACTATATTATCATCTCTAAAGTTCAAAAAAAATAAGACTGGAAAAAAATTTTAATGACCCAGTTATGTGTACAGCTGTGTCTTTTCACATTACTCAGAGCACTTGGGTTAAAGATGGGTGAGTCTAGCACTTGGCACACAATAAATTCTCAGCAATTAGAGCTGAATAAATGAGTGGAGGAAGTTAATGTAACTCTGCCTCCACTGGACCTTTCTTAAACTATCCTAAATTGGAGTTCATTCGCTGTTATACGAAATAAGATTGTGCTGTTTTCACAGTAAGTATACAAATATCACATAGTAGTTTAAGAAAAGCCACTGAAAACTCAAATTATACTGCCTGTAACCTGTAACAATAATCCCGAGAGATTCTGAAACCAATGACGGACTGATCACTGACACACACTCTCCTCACTCCAAATATGAAATGACATCCATTGACTACCCCCAGTAATCTATGTATGTTTACATTTGTTTAAGAATTTTGTAAAAAAAAAAAATGCAAAATGGAGTTGGCGAAGGAGGAGAGATCCTGGTACAGGGGAAAGAACATTCAAGAGGGAGGGAAGACGAAGGACTTCACTCCAGCTCCTGCTACCTCATTACGTGATCTTGGCCGAAGCACTTGGCCTCCCCAGGTCCCCAGCTCCTCTGCTATGAGATGTGATTGAGGAGAAAGTGTGGCCTACAAGAAAGAAAGTGCCTTCAACCAGTGAAAAAGACTTGAGAACAATTGTGCTGATGCATGTTTTGAAAAGTCTGTTGATGGGAGAGTAAGATAAAAAAAAATCGATATCTTGGGAGAAGGGTTCCTAGAACACATTCATCCCCTATATTGGGTGGAGACTGAAAGAGGGCAAGTCAGTGTACACTTGTTCAACAGTTACTACAGTATCTACGTGGCACCTGCTAACAGATTGAAGAGTTACACGGTAACAAGAGAGGCATGGCTGTGGCCCATCAGCACCTTCACATGGACACCGAAACAAAGTTTGTGATGGTTAATTTGTGTCGCCTGGACCAGGCCACAGGCTGCCCAGACATTTGGCCAAACATTCCTCTAGGTGTGTCTGTAATGGTGTTTCTGGATGGGATTAACACTTGAGTCAGTGGACTGAGTTAAACAGACTGCACCCTCTAATATAGATGGTCCTCATCCAATCAAAGAGCAGACTAGGACAAAAAGGCCGCCGAAGAGGGGATTCCTCCTGCCTGACTGTTCCAGCTAGGATCTGTGGCTTTTCCAGAAACATCAGCCTTTCTTGGATCTTGAGCCTGCCAGCTCTCGGACTGGAAATTATACCATCAGCTCTCCTGGGTCCCCAGCTTGCTGACTGCGTGGCTTGGGACTTAGCTTCCACAGTCACATGAGCCCATTCTTTATAATAAAACCATATATATGGTTTTCTACGGCGAACCCTGCCTAATACGAGGACCAAACCCCTTAGCATGGTCAAAATGCCTACAGGACCTGACCCCTACCCATCCCTCTAAATCCAACACATATATATCATCATGTCCACCTCCTCTACTCCAGACTCACTGGTTTTCTTCCATCTCCTCAACACACATTGTTTCCTCTGTCGTGGGGTTTTCACTCACTCACTTATTTATTCATTGATAAACTCAACTAATTATTGCGTTCCTACTATGAGTCAAGAACTGTGGTGGTAGGAGAAATATAATATATACTGTATATAATATGAACGTGATAAATATAAACACGCTAGCAAAGTGCCTAGTTTCATGGAGAATACATTCTAGTCCTGGGAGACAAATAGCATATAGAAAAACAGGTTAATTTCAGAGTGTGACATGCGCTTCAAAGGAAATGAAACAGGGCGACATGGTGGTAACTCGGTGATCAGACGAAGCCTCGCTCTGTGGGCGCCCTGGAAGTAGAATTCCGTATGGTGAGAAGAGGCCAGCCATGTGAAGACCTGAGGAAGGTGTGTTCTAACCAGAGAAAGGAGCAAACGCAAAACCGACTGAAATGGATGTGTTCTAGGAGCAGAGACAGATACTGCAGTGATAGCTCAGTTGGGGCAGTGAGGAACGGTGGATGGACAGGTAAGAAGGAGATGCAGTCTTAGTAGCTAGAGTAAGGATTGACAATTTTATTTTAAGCACATGGGGAATCCCTTTTAGTCCATTTGAGCTGCTACGACAAAAACAGCACAAGCTGGGTAGCATATAAAAAGCAGAAATTTCTTTCTCACAATTCTAGAGGCTGAGATGACCAAGATCTCGGCACCAGCACGTTAGGTGCTGGTGAGAGTCTCTTCCTTCTCAGTGTCTCAGCTGTCTTCTCAGTGTAGCACAGCACAAGGAGCTGGGGAGATCTCCGGGGTCTCTTATAAGAGCACAAATCCCATTCACGAGGGCAGAGCCCGCATGCCCTAGCACCTCCCGAAGGCCCCACCCCCTAATACCATCACCTGATGGGGCAGTTCAACAGATGAATTCTGGGGAGACACAAACATTCTGACCCATCTAGGCTTTGAAAGGTTGGCATGATCTGATCCACATTTTTGATTTTGCATTGCAGTGTGTAACTACGGACATAGAGAGACCGGTAAGGAGGCTTTGCCATAAAGGTGAATGATGGTGGTAGCCTGGATTATGGTGATGTAGAAGAACCAAAGAAGGAAAGATTCAGGATATGTTTTGGAGGTAGAACAGATGGGAACTGCTAGTGTGCCTGGGGAAAAGACACGGTAACTGCTGGGTTCTGACTTGAACAATCAGCTGGAGGGTGATAGCATTTCCTGAGACATGGAAGCTAGGGTAGAGATGGGACTGGATTTGAGGAGAGAGCACTTTGCCTATATCGTCCCTCTCTCTGGGCTATTTTCCCTTCCCCTTCACCTGGTTAACCTCTTCCCAATCTTTGGATCTCAGCTCAAATGTCTCTTTCGCAATGAAGTCCCCTGACAAACTAGTCAAACCAAACTTCTGTTTTCAATATATGCTTTTCCTTAGTACTTGTGTTACGTTGCAAAAGTGGCCACTCACATGTTGCCCCTGCTGACCGCCTTCCCACCCCCAGACTTGTGAGTGAGATCACCCTAGCTCATTCCGCCACCAGCAGACCTGTCAGCTGACCAGAAAGGTATGAAAGGTTCCCACTGAGCAGACCCAGAGCAGAAAAATCACCCAGCCCACTTAACAGAATCCTGAGTTAGCTAAAGGAGTATTGTAAGCCACTAGGTTTTGTGTGGTTTGTGTATCAGCGAAAACTGATACAGTAACACCTACTTCAGTAGCAATTCAACATGCATTTGTTTGACTAGTGTCTATCCCTCAGAGGAGAACTGTGCTCTCACCAGACACCAGACATTCAATAGATAACGTGCTGAATGAATGTGAGGGGAGGAGAGAGGTATACACTGCAACATGGGAGTATAAGAGGTCTGCAGGAGAGGTAACGAAGGACTGGGGACATCCATTGGTCCAAACAAACTTTTATCAGTACAAGGGGCTGAGGGATACAGCCACTTGTACTGATAAAACTACGTTTCCTCTGTGTCCAAGGGCTCAAAGTCTAGCCTACAGGAGACAGTACAAAATTAACAGAATATACTACAGAGGAAGGGGGAGTGTAGAAGTTGTCACAAGAGGGTTCTTTTTTATTGGTATAGTTGATTCACAATGTTGTATTAGTTTCAGTTGTACAGCAAAGTGATTCTGTTTTATACGTGTGTGTATATACATAGATTCTTTTCCATTACACGTCATTGGTTATTACAAGATATTGAATATAGTTCCCTGTGCTATACAGTAGGTCCTCGTTGTTTATCTGTTTTATGTATAGTACTTTCCATCTGTTCATCCCAAACTCCTAATTTATCCCACCCCAATCCCCTTTCTTCTTTGGTAACCATAAATTTGTTTTCTATGTCAGTGGGCCTATTTTTGTTTTGTAAATAAGTTCATTTGTATCATTTTGTTAATATTCCTCATGTAAGTGGTATCATATGATATTTGTCTTTCTCTGTTTGATTTACTTAACTTAGTATAGTAATCTCTGGGTGAAGCCAGGTTGCTGCAAAAGGCATTATTTCGTTCTTTTTAATGGCTGAGTAGTATTCCATTCCACATCTTCTTTATCCACTCATCTGTTGATGGACATTTAGGTTGCTTCCTTGTCTTGGATATTGTAAGCAGTGCTACTATGAACGTTGGGTGCATGTATCTTTTTGAATTAGAGCTTTCTCCAGATGTATGTGCAGGAGTGGGATTGCCGGGTCATATAGAAACCCTGTTTAGTTTTTAAAGGAACCTCCATACTGTTTTCCATAATGGCTGCACCAAATTAGATTCCCACGAACAGGGTAGGAGGGTTCCCTTTTACAAGAGGTTGCTTGAGAGGAATAAAGCGTAGATGTAGCCCTAATGGTGTTTACTTGGAAGAGGAGCACAAGCAAAGGCCAATGACGTGGGTTTTCAGAGGCAAACGAAGCGCAGTCTCCTGTTTGTTACTGATCTCGGGTATGCCCTTCCGTCCTCAGTGCCTGTCGCCGCATCAAACTCTAAGGCCCTCCACTCTGAGGGTGGAAGGGGGTGGTGGGGTGTTTATCTTTGCATCATTCTCAGTGCCTAACATTATCTTTTCCACAAAGGGAGATTCGGTATTTGCTGAATAAGTGAAAAGCTACAAATGAGGCAGAAAGCACTGCTCTTCCAAGAGCCCACATTCTCAGACTCAACACAGAGGCTGGGCATGTGCGCCAGGACTCACCGCGGCAGAAGCAGAGGCTGGAGCCCGCCGGCGCCCGGCTTAGTTTCCCTCCCAGTTGCTGGCCGACTGGCTTTCCCCCGCTCTGCTCGCCGTCCGGTGTGTGAGGCCGCGCACAGGACTTTGGGAGCGGGGCTCTGCGGCGGAAGGGAAGGCCCCGCAGCGGCCCCGGCCTCCGCCACTCTCCAGACCCTCGCAGCCGGCGGCGGCGCACGGCTGGACCCCCAGCGGGTCGGCGCCGGGGGCCCCCTGCTCGCCCTCGCCGCGCTCCCGGACGCGGGCCCCGAGCGCGGGGGCGCGCGCCGCGTTGCCGTGGAAACGCCGGAGCCTGCGCGGCGGCGCGCGGGGCGGGCTCTCGGGCGCTCGGGCTCCCGGCGGCGGCTCGCGCCCCCAGCGCTCGCCAGGGCGCCTCGGAGCCCCCATCGTTGGGCCTCTGCCCGGGGGTCTCCGGCCGCGCGCGAGGCAAGATGTTGAGGCGCAGCTTGGAAAACCGGTAACAGTTCCGGGGCCCCGGCGGGGGGTTGTGGAGCCTCTCTCCGTGGGGCCTCTGCGCCGAGTTCCGGCCCTGGGCCGGGGGCCTGCACCGGCCCCGCCGCGCTCTGGGGCCCACCCCATGGGCTGCGGCGAACCCCAGAGGCCGCCCCTCCACGCTGCCCGGGCTCCGGCCGCCGCCCTGCCGCGGGCGGTGCAGACTCCTGGGGGCAGCCGGGCGTCCAGGCCGCGCAGCCCCCAGCAGCCCCAGCCCCCGCCCCCGCGCAGCGCCACCGCGGGCCGGAGCCGGGCCTCTTCATGCGCCTGCACCATGGGATGCAGGGGCCAGGCCGGGAATGGGGACCTAGAGCAGGGGCATCCGCCTTGGGAGGTGGCGGGATCTTTGAAGGGTTGCGCCTTCAAAGCTGGAGAAGTGGCCGGGAATGTTGGCATATCAAATGAACGAAAAGATGAAGCCATCACATCCCAGAGGAGAATGATTTGCTTTTTGTGTCACCTTTTTCTCTAGGGACGCTCAAACCAGACAACTGCAAGATGCTGTCACAAACGTGGAGAAGCATTTTGGAGAGCTGTGCCAAATCTTTGCTGCTTATGTGCGGAAAACTGCCAGACTGCGAGACAAAGCAGACCTCCTGGTGAATGAAATCAACGTGTATGCCTCCACAGAGACCCCACATTTAAAGCAGGGCCTGAAAAACTTTGCTGACGAGTTTGCCAAACTTCAGGATTACCGCCAAGCAGAGGTAGGGAGCGAGGTCCGCGTCCTTGTTAGGAATGGGCCCTGACGTAGTGGATGAAGGAGCCGTGAAGACGTGTAATGTGAAGACGTGTAATCTGCCCAGCTGCAGCGGCGAACACACATAAACGTACATTTTCATGTCGGTAACGTTTCTATGAGTCTATTAAAGGGAAGCTTCCTGTGATTTTACCGTTTTCAAACTAAACTCTAGGGAGTCTTGAAGTCCTGAATTTCCCCCACTTCATTTGCCAACTTTTGGCCAAGGGGTGGCTATTTACAGGGCATAGTAAACTAGTAACCTTGGGAAGAAAAGGAACATGACTTGTGTCTTGTGCGCAGGTGAGAATATTTTAAAGTATGTCTGGAGATGGAAGATGTTGGGAGTGGTAAAGCGAGGGAATAAGTAATAAATGGACAAGAGAGCTTTGCTGCAGCTTTCATGCTCTGGAAAGTTGGCCAGTGTTTCATTGAAAGGGGGAAAGAAAAGAGCACTGATTTATATTATGCATCAAACTAGTAGTGAAATTTTGTAGTTTTTTGTTTTGAGGCCGGGGAGGGAAGAAGGTGGTGTGATTGTTCTCCCGCTGAAAACCCATTTACTTTAATACGTCATAAGCACTTTCACTTATGTTTATTATTATATATTTATTATATTATTAGGATTCAAGACGCAGGTTTAACTTGTCAGAAATTGCCAAGTTAGAGCTGCATTGCTTCTCCTGTACTTTCCTTATCAGTGCTTTTGGTCTTTTTTTAAAAGCCTTAAAACATAAATTTCAGTTATCCAAAAAAAAAAAAAAACCCTCAAAAACAAAAAGAAGATAATGATCTTTTTGAACCTGTAACTGCTGACCATACAGAAATTTGCATAGTAATTACATTTAGGGGTGCTCTGAGGGGGAAATGTTGAGTTCTTGTCATATGATGTCTCTTCTGTAATGAACTATCAGTTATACACAACTGGGAACTTACTGTTTCAAAAATAATTTATACTCACAGATAATCCTAAAATCTCACATTAGGTAATGATTTCAGTGCCCCTTTCTAGAATACCTTATGCTATTTATCAAATAGCAAAGTGAACTGATTTACAATTGTCCTCCTTTTTATTTCCCTTGCTTACCAAATGGTGGAGGTGGTAATGAACAGTGAACAAGAAGGTAGGCTCCAAACAGGAGAACAGAAAAAAAGACTTGGATAATCCTTACAATGAGTAATCACTGTATGGATTATTTGAAATGGTATAAATTACCCTGAATATTCATGGTTTTGATTTCAGGATTCCTAATATATAAATGCTCAATGAGAACTTGATCTTCATTTTCCTAAAATCTTTAAAAATGAAGCACTCCATATTTGTTTATTGAAACTAAACAAAAATCAGTATGAAGTGATATATACTCACTCATTATATAAACATGAATCATCAGCAAAAGCCTTTTCCCTGTTACAAAAGTAATACATGTTCATTTTAAACAATTAAATACATGTCATCTTGTATTACCTACCCTGAAAAAGAAAATTTTAATGTCCAGCAGTCATTTCTCTTATGCTGTGTTTATATACTCGCCTTTAAAAAAATCCATTTCTTTAGTGCCTTCTGCTAATGCTGTAAGAAAAGGACGAATTACTCAAAATGTGATAAAAATTGCAATGCTTAAGATTTTAATTCTAAATAAAAGAGAGATCAACCATACAGTGTGACAGCTCAGCAACACTGAGATCATTTATCTTACTCTCTAAGATTTGATAATTTACAAATGGCTTCCCATAAAAGAAAAAAAAAGAAATGCAGCTAATACAGTGGTTGTCTCTAGGCCTTTTTGCTTTTGAGGATTGTATTGCTTTAAATGTTCCCAGTATGCTGTATTTTTCAGCTTCAATTTTCTTACCTGGAAAGTTGGGCTGTTACATTTCAGATATGATGCATGTAAAACACCCATCACTCTGCTAAACACACTGAAAGTGGTAGTTGTAATAAAATCTGAGATGTCTTAAAACTTGCCCAAAAGCTTTTATTGTTACTGTACAGCTTGACAGTTTTTAATGTTTGAGTTCAGATTCTGAGTCATCAATCTCTGGTGACTATTCTTTCATTTATAAAGGTAATTGTGACATTTTAATTTAAAAATTTTTAAATGTTAATCTATATAGTAATCTGTGCACTATGTTCAAGTTAGAAAGCACAAGTTTTATTTCAGAATTTAAACTTTGATATGTCTGTTTCTTTTCAGTTATATTTTATAATAATTTTCAATAGGTTGAAAGACTTGAAGCCAAAGTAGTTGAACCTTTGAAAGCTTATGGAACCATTGTAAGAATGAAACGAGTAAGTAAATTCTTTTTTTTCCTACTATTATTAGCTATTCTGGCAAAACATACGAGGTTTCCAATAACTGTCCTTTTAATAAAAGCTACAGAATTGTGTTTAGTCATTCTTTTTACACGCTCTAAAGTGTTATTTCTTAGAACTTTGAGAATAATGAAGTATTTTTATTGCACTTACTGAGTATACTACTGTAGCATCATAAAGCATCATTTGGTTTATTAAGGAAACTTTAGAATATTTAATATTTATAGTCATGGACAAATTATTTTACTAACTTAATGTAAATGTATTTTTGTTTTAAAGTGGGCAATAAAATAAGTGTGACAAAGTTTCACTTTTTTGAGGTATAATTGACATAACATTATATTAGCTTCACGTGTACAACATAATTCAGTTATTTGTAAATATTGTGAAATGATCACAATAAGTCTGATTAACATCTGTCACAATACATAGTCACAAAAATTTTTTTCTTGTAATGAGAACTTTTAAGGTCTACTCTTGCAGCAACTTCCAGAATGCAGTAGTGTTACTAATTCTAGTCAGCATGGTGCACGTTATGTTCCCAAAATTCTGTGTTTTAAATCAACTTTATTGAGGTATAATTTGCATGTAATGAAATTCTTGTTTTCATTTGAATTTTTTCACTGAGTTCATTGAGTTTTAACAAAGGTATGTGCACATGTAACTACCACCACAATCAAAGCTGTGTGTGTATTTATTTATAGTTTTCCCCTGAAATTGTGTCGTTATTTAAAAGAATACTAAACACACAGACTTACACAGTCTAGCACACAGACACGCTGATCATGCAGTAGTCATGTTCCTGTGGTAGTGATGCATGGATCAAACAAGGAACATTCCTCCATTCTTAAAACAGAGAAGTATGTGTTTTATCTCTTAAATCAGAGATTTTCATTAACAAAAAAAAAATGCCTGTTTGCAGGATGACCTCAAAGCAACATTAACAGCAAGGAATCGAGAAGCAAAACAGTTAACTCAGTTAGAAAGAACACGTCAGCGAAACCCATCTGATCGGCATGTTATTGTATCCTTTGAGTTTTGGTCTTTAAAAAATATGTTGTAGGGTATGCGGTATAAAAATAAATATGCATAGAAATTATGCATTTCTGCTTTTAAATGTGCAAAGAATGTGAATAGAAAGCTTGAAAAGAAGCACATGCATTTACGACTTCTTACAATGGAAATTAGCTCATTTTAAAGAGCATACACAGCCTAATTCAGGCCTCTTATGTTGTTTTCCACGATAGATACTCAAAAAATAAAATTCACAGATGCAGATGTTTTTATAAACAATACATACAAAATTCTAAGATTTTCCACATGATAGCTAAATAGTAATTATAAAATTAAAGATCTATCATTAATCCTAATATATCAATGCCCTGTCAGCCCTGCGTTTAATAAAAAGAAGGAAAAACAATTTTTTTCCCTGGTAAAATTCCTTTCATCTTCAATAACACTTCCAGCCAAAGTTCTCCAGGAGATTCAAGGGTATAATTTGGGTCAACAGCTAGACATAAAGAGATCTAGATAGGAGTGTCTACTGTAACAAGGTTGTTCTATTAAGAATGATCATTTCTTAAACTAGAATGTGCCTTGTTCATAACTAAACAAAAGAATAGAAAATACTGCCTGGCTGATTGCCGGCAACTGGGATGGGTGCAATTGTGTAACTTAGCCCGCTGCCTCTTTTTCTTATTCCTTCTTGAATGTCTCCTTCCTACTTCCTTAAGGTTTTTCCTACCCACCTTGGCCAGAAACCACATGGGAGTGGCTCTTTGGGGACATGTGAGGTTCCAGAACACCACCATTTCTGAGGGGAATCTCTTGAGCAGTGATCTGGGGCTATGCCAGTAGCCTGGTCCTCCTTCCTCTGGACCAAAGGTACATATGCCCAACCTTGTAACAAAAATGGACAGCCACAGGGCTGGGACTGCCCACAAGAGGCTGGGACAGAACATCTGGACAGTAGTTGAAGCCTAAGATCTACAAACTGGAGGTGAGAGAGTCTGGGTTTTAAGCAGGTCAGACAGACTAGAGAATGCTGGAAAACTGACAACCGTGGACCGAGGCAGGGGCTAGGGGATATCAACAGTTCTTCAGAATCAAGCCAGAGGTCAAAATTTTGTTTTGTTTTGTTTGGAAGAGTAGAGTACATAAAGGCAGAAAAAAATGTCACATCTGCAGTCCTGAGCAGTTGGTACAATTGATTCAGGGGTATTAGTATGGACACTCGAAGCAGAAATGAATCTGTTCCTAAGACAGAGATGTTTCTGATTTCGATGCTCTGCTGTGGAGGAGGCAGTCTTATACCACAGATGAAGTAGGTCTGTGTGCTCACAGAGGGGAAATTGCTATGCGGAGTGAAAGGATTAGAGACTTTAAGAAACAAACAGTACTTGCTGGCGGGTGGTAGAAGGATGAAGAGGCTCACATCCCAGCTGTGACTTCTGCTTCCCTACTCTTTCCTAGCTTGGCCAACTCTACCTATCCTTCTACATTTTAAAATGAAACTGTCAATAAATGGGGAGGGAAAAGACAGGAGTCAAAAGTAAGTAGTTACAGTAAAGAATTTCATGAGTCATATGTAATAAACAATATTAGAAAAACAGTTTGCATGACAATTCTCGTTAGAAAAAGGTTAACGCGCATCAGATAACTGCTGGAAATGTTTTCATACTAATAAACTTTCAGAGGAGCTCTGTTTTACTCTAGAATTTCCTGTGATGAAGCTGCACTTTTAAAAATCCCAAGACCAGTAATATAGAGAATTATTTTTGATTACTGGTTATGATTAAAAGTTAAGTTTGCATGGTTTTTAAAAAACTGTACAGTGTACGTAGCAGATATACACACACAGAGGTGTATGTGAAGGTTTTAAATGCTGAGTTTCTTGAGACTGTGTATCTGAAATAACCTAGTTGTAAGAGTTATTTACTCTATATTATACTCAATATAGTTATAATAAAAGTACAATATAATTGCAAGTGTAGAACTCTATAAGAGCATATGATTTTAATTTATTGGAGGAAATTATTCTCTTTGAAATGTATTTTTTCCTTTATGAAAAACTTCAGTCACAGGTGGGTAATAAAGTGATGTGTCAAGAGATGGATCCCTATAGTAAAACTCTTTTACTTATTTTCAATTTATGCATTTTCTTGAAAAGGAAAGCAAGGGCTTAAATGTCATAACATTATGCGCGACAAAACTTTGGTCACCACCGCAGATTTTTCCCATGGATTAACTGTTTAAATGATGATGTGACACTTTCGAGGAAGCATAATACAAGCGTAGGAAATAAAAAATTATGAGAAATAATTTAATTAGAAAATTGGGCCATGTTTTTTAAAATGTCTTTGTTACTGTTTAACAAAGCATTTAAAAATATTTTTGGGCAACTGTTGTCCTTAAGAGATGCTTTTTTAAAGAGAAATACATGATTAGACTGGAAGTGTTCTGCACTTTAAGTTCGGGAGCCGCCAGCTATATACATGGCTGTTGAGCTCTTGCAATGCAACTAGAGTAACCAGTTTTTAAATTTTCATTTAATGTTAATTAATTTAAATGCAGATAGCTACATGTGGATAGTGGCAGTCACTGCTGACAGATCTAGATAGTATGAGTACTTTGAAGGAAAGCATTAGACCTGTCAATCCAACTTACTAGTTATCTGTATATATGTATACATATTTTTTGTAATAAGGACTAACGAAATAGTAACACTGTAATATTGTTAGCTTGTAAGAATAATACACAAATAGAAACCCCATACTGAAATAAACATTCGTAGTATAGATTCTACATGATTAGAATGTTACAGAGCTAGAAACATTTCATGCATTTGAAGAACTAGAACACTGAAAATACTTAAGTCACAGGTCTTTTCTCCTGGGGGAGAAAGGGTTAAAGGGGAGAGAGACAGTGAGAAGGAAAAGCAGAGTATAATAAATGGCAGAGACAGTGAAACAGGTGAAAGCAGTGGAAAATACAGAAAACTGTTTTACACTAAATCATCCAAGGGTGATATAGGGGAAAAAATGGTTTTGTATGAAGAAAGGGAAGGAATTTTGTTTTCTTTTGTTTGAGATCATGAATCATGTCACCGAATAGATTTTAAGTTCTTTATTTTGCATGTGCTTATCATATAGATCATATTACTTTATGTGGTAAAATATATTTTTGAGTGATTTATGGCAGAAAGCCAATACTGCACTGGTAACATTACCAGTGTTCTCAGTTGAATGGATTCTGACTTGATTTGTTTTGTATCTTTGGTTGGGGGATACTTTTATAGGCAGAAACTGAATTACAGAGAGCTACGATGGATGCTACCCGAACAACCCGGCATCTAGAGGAAACGATTGACAATTTTGAAAAGCAGAAAATAAAGGATATAAAGGTAACAAAGTAACTGTTAAGGTTTAAAATATATTTTCTAATTTTTTTTAATTTGAATTTATGACAATTTAAATTACTGATTTTGGGGGGCCATAGTTTGAAAAAGATATAAACAAAAATATATGTTATTTTCTTATGGAAACAATGGGATATGAAAGGGGCTACATCCCCAACCAGAGGCCAGATACTCAAATGTCATCACAAATATTATTTAATCAAAGGAAACTAACATTTATTATGTTTTTATGTATCAGGCACCGTTCTAGTCACTTTACGTAAATTATCTTTTAGTCCCATGAAAGCGAGGTGGTGGTATCCATATATTACGTAAAAAAGTTAAACAGAGATATTAAGTAACTTACCTGAAGTGTCATAGCAAAAAGTCTGAACAGTGAACCAGTTATGTATTTTAAAAATCTGTGCTTTCCGTCATAATACACTATCATTAATTTTATACCATAAAACTTTCTAATACCTACATATTATCAAATAAATGAACAGTGCAAGGGTAGCTGACCACATAAACTTGCAGCCACCACGATGCAGTGTCACAAGGAGAACTGCCTTATTGCAACACATCAGTACATCTGAAACCTCAGAATCAGGCCCTTGAGCAGGCCTTCAGTGACCTAGGCATCCTGGAAAGATTTGGAAGATTGCTTGTGACCATGTTGTATTCTTTAATACAAGTCCCCTAAGGTGCCTTTTTGGCCCACTGCAGATGTTCCTGGAACAACCTTTAAAGAAAACTATTTTTTGTCACTTTACAACTAGTAACAAAGAAAACATCCTGCTTTCAAAAGTTACGTTCTTATCAGAAAATAAGCATTTTCTGCCACTTAATCATTCCTCTCTGTAATCCATGAAACAGCCTTCATTTGCCCTTTTTTTTTTTAATTTCCTGTCATAATTTCAAAGGACTTCAGAACTTTTGATTTTTCTGACAGCCAGGCTCAAAGGTCTAGTTTGGTCCTGAAGATCAAAAAAAATGTTAAGCCTCTCAATTCAGTCCGCACTCCGCTGTGTAGTGGTAGATCGCTACACACAGCGCTCCTCGGGAGGCTGCCCTGAGACAAACCCTTCTACTGAGGTGGGACAGCATCATGTGTTACAGTTGCTGACATCCTCTCTTAAACTGCGGGACAAAGGAAGATTTAGATCATTAGCTTTAATCTGAAAAATGAGATTGTAGACTTGTGAGGGATGCCCAATTCATTGCTTCTTTAGTGACTAGGGGTCTGAGTCCTTGCTGTACCACCGTTCCTCGTGCCTGCGGTCTCCTCTTTTTCACGTGGCAATCCGTATCTCTGATCTTTGGGCTCACTTCAGTGTTCCACCTGCATGCTGGCCAACTCTGCCATGAGCATCACCAGTTACAAAACTGGGGCAGAGACAGTGAGTGCAGAATTCCCAGCTGCGATTCCTGCTACCTGGGAATTCCTGAAGCAGTAGAACATGGAGGAAGGGACTGCACGGTGCACAGAGAAGAAAGGGCTTCCAAGCTTTCCTCTTTGCCCACTGTATCATGCCCCTGGAAGAGGGAAGTTCTGTGGTGGCACCAAAAAAGGGAGACAAGAAAAAAAACCTACTTTTTAAAAAATGGAGAGATGATTCATATACCATACAATTCATCCTTTTAAAATGTACAACTCAGTGGTTTTTAGTGTGTTCAGGTATGTGCAGCCATCATCAGTCAATTTTAGAACACTTTTATGACATCAGAGTGAGCCCTTGTACACTTTTATCTCCCTGCTCCCCAGCCCACACCCCAGGCCTAAACAAGTATCACTAAACTCATGTCTCTGAATTTGGCTGTTCTGAACATACATTTCACATGAATGGAATCATCAGATACATGTTTTGTAACTGGCTTATTTCACTTAGCATGCTTTCAAGGTTTATCTATTGCAGGGTGTATCGGTATCTCACTCCTTTTTGTGGCTGAATAATGTTCCATTGTATGGATAGTAACACATTTTGTCTTTTCATCAGTTGATGGACTTTGGGACCGTTGCTACCTTTTGGCTATTATGATTAATGTAAATATTCATGTAAGTTTTTGCATAGATATATTTTCAATTCTCTTGGATATTTCTTTTAATTTCAGTTCAACCATATAGCTAGTTGAACTGCTGGTTCATACAGTAACTCTTATCTTTAATTACGTGAGAAACTGCCAGACTGTTTTCCAAGTGGCTGCACCATTGTGCATTCCCACCAGCAGTGTATGAGGATTCCAGTTTCTCTGCACCCTCACCAATACTTGTTCATCAGACTTTTTCATCAGACCCATCTTAGTGGGTGTAGAGTGGTATCACTGTTGTTTTGATTTGCATTTCCCTGCTGATGCTTATTGGCCATATGTTTATCTTCCTTTAAAAAAGGCTGTTCAGATCCTCAGCTTTTATTTCAATTGGGTCGTCTTTTTCTTATTGGTGTTTTAAGAGTTCTTTATATATTCTGGATACAAATCCCTTATCAGATACATGTTTTGCAGTTATTTTCTTATATTCTGTGAGTTCTTTTCACTATTTTGATGGTGTCCCTTGAGGCACAAAACTTTAATTTTGATGATGTCGTTTATTTTTTCTTCCGTTGTTTGTGCTTTTAGTGTCATATCTAAGAATCCATTGCCAAATCTGAGATCATAAAGGTTTATCATTGTTCTCTTCTCACAGTGATACTTTTATAGTTCCATTTGATTTTTGTGTTATCATGTTAACTGAAGGTTAAACTCCACTCTTTTGCATGTGACTACCCAGTTGTTCCAGCACCGTTTGTGGAAATGATTGTTCTTTCCCCATATTCTTCACACTCTTGTTGAAAATCAGTTAACACGATTTTGCTTCTCTTTTACTGATCTATATGTCTAACCTGATGCCAGTAGCAGGCTGTCTCAATTAATTAAGTGTGCTTTGTAGTTAAGTTTTAAAATCAGGGTGTGAGCGTTCTACTTTGTTCTTTTTTAAGACTGTTTTGGCTATTGTCAATCTGTTTCAATTCAGTACAGATTTTAGAACCAACTTGTCAGCTTCTGTAAGTCAGCTGGGACTCTGATAGGGATTGCATCAAATCTATAGATCAATTTGGGGAGTAATGCCATCTTAAGGTTATTCTTCTAATCCACGAACATGGGATGTTTTTCCATTTACTTAAATCATCCTTAATTTCTTTTGACAATGTTTGTAATTTTCAGAGAATAAGTTTTGCTAAGTATTTTATAATTATTGATGCTATCGTAAATGAAATTGTTTATTTAATTTCATCTCAGATTGTTCATTGCAAAAGCACAGAAATGTAATTGATTTTTGCATACTGATCTTATGTCTTGCAACCTTGCAGAACTCATTTATTAGCTCTGATAGTTTTTTGCGGATTCCTTAAGATTTTCTACATACAAGATCATACCATCTGTGAAAATGTGCATTTTTAATACAGATGCACACAAGTCTAACAAACTCCCAGTAATATGAGTTCCAGAGATCAGCACCAGAATCTGTTAGGGTTCTGACTTTCCATTCCGTATGTCTTTTCTCCTTACCGTCAAATTGTTCCTCTTCCAAGTTAGGCCTTACTTGAGATCTTTTGTTTAAGAGACAGGCATAAATCCCATACCAAAAGCCTCAAAAATCAATCAAAAAGGGTTACGTTACTGCCCCCTTATTTTTAATAAAAACAATATTCAGATATTGCCATGTTTAATTTTCAAAGTAAACAAATTCTTAGAAAGTCAAAATTACTGATGCCACTCAGATTGTGGGAGAAACAGACATAGAACATTCTCATTGTCACCTGCTATCGCTACTGCTTCAGATAAGGTTAGACCCCAGGCTCCTCCTCTCACCTCCCTGCGGGCAGACATGATAAGCAGTAGTGAGTACTGCTTGGCGCTATAGTAATTGTGTTCAAGGTGGGGTTTGATCAACAAGTCCATCTGAATTTTGGCAGCAGCTTTAATTAGCAAGGCAGCACAGTTGTCAGGAAGAGACTTTTCAAGTCTCCATAGATTTCATAGGCAAAGAATTTGTCTTTCTGAGGAAGGTTGGTATGAACTTATTGTATAGAATGTGGAAGAAAAAAATCACAGTCCTATTTGTTTCCCGTGTAATAGGAAAAGTTACCAGTTACACGGCATCAAAGGAATCCTAGACTTAAGAAAAGGACCATAACCAGAGGTCATTCCTGAGACAAACAGGAACAGGAATTCAGTAGTGGTGGCAAAGCTGCCATGAGCAAGAAACATTTCCAAAACTTAATTTTTAGAGCTTTATTTTTCTTACAAATAAATATAAAATCATCATGAATTTTTTTCATAAAATTGAGGACAATGTAGTAATGCCACTATTCAGAAAGAATTAGCATTTTGTTTTGTATCCTCCTACTTTTCTCTATGAAATGTACACAAGATATATGGTAATAACAACAAGTATTTCTTAGACATTAACTGTGTTACACATTCTAAACATTTTATATGGATTAACTCATTTCCTCCTCACAACATCCTGAGAAAGGTAATATGTCATTACCCCTATACAGTTATGTTTAAATGGGATACTATATGTAGCATCTCTTTCCAAAATTTAATATATCATGGACATATTTGTGCTAAGAAACAAAGATACATACTGTCCTGTTTGCTATCCTCATAGTATTTTGCTATATAAATATGTTAGTTTATTTAACCAGCCCTTATTGATGGACATCTAGATTATTTTTCAGTTGCAGATTTCATTGAATCATTAAACATCAGCCTTTTTGCTGGTCCAGTTTTTCTTTGGGGATAAATTACTAGAAGTGGCATTTCTGAGTCAAAGAACTTACGCACTTCAAATTTGGATAGCTGTTTTTAAACTTCTGCCCACAAAACTTTAATAGTTTATTTCTACAAAACCCTAACATGAGCACCCCCATGTAACAATGATAAGTAGCAGTATTTTTCATAATAGCAAATCTGACAGGTAAAAAATTCAGTATCACCTTAATTTGCAATTACTCCTGTCGAGGCAGAGTGCTTTGTTATATATTTACTGACACATTTTATTTCTTCTTTACTAAATTACACTTGTCCTTAGCCTACATTTTTATTAACTATTGGCATTTTTCTTATTAATTTGTAAAAGTTCTTTATACTGAGAAAAGTTAACCCATTATACTGAAGGAAAAATGTTACAAATGTATTTTCCCATTTTGTTGCTTATTACCAAAATTTTTGCCACTTTAAAGACTCATTTTTGCTGCCAGGTCTGTTGGTCTTCTCCGTTTTGATTTCTGCCTTGGTGTCATGCTTAGGAAGGTGTTTTCATCCCCAAGATTATATAATTGTTTGCTTGTGTTTTCTTCCAGTATTTATATGACTTTTTAAAATGTTAAATATGTTCTTTTATGCAGTTGTATTTTGCATATGGGATGAGGTAGATGTCTAAAGATAATAACTACTGTTTTCAAATGGATAGAAAGTTCTCCTACATCATTTATGGAATAGCCACTACTCCGGAGAGCTGTCATTTCCCCTTTATTTGCCAGAAATGTTAACAAGACCTTTTATGACTTTGTTATATATCCTGCTTGCTAACTAAACCAGATGGAGGCTTTAACGTTGGGATAAGGAGCAATTTCTAACTTAGCTGGTTTACTTTTTGAGCAGTAAAAACAGCTAACTTGGGTTGAGCAGTTACTTAAGCCAATGACCATGCTATATAGCTTTCTTAGATTGCATTTAATCCTGAAATTCATGACGTTGATACTGTTGTCTTCCCCACTGTACAGATGAGGAAAATAAGGGGAAAGAACAGATAAACTGCTTAATATTACACAGCTTATTTGGTTCACTCATGATGTGAACCCAGGTTTACCTTAATCCAGAGCCCATGTTCTTAACGACTGTGCTGTCCTGCTTTGCAGAACACTTGCGGATGGTAGAGGGTTTCACGTTAGCTCCTCCACCCCTCACCAGTAAAAATTAAGTATGCATCCAAATGGCCTTCCGGTCACACAAAATAAAATTGAAAAGGGGAAATAAAAAGTAACTCATTAATGCCTCTGTTCATGACCAAATTGACTCATTTCAGATAAGATTACATGAGATCATTGAAAGCTGTATTTATTTGAGAAAAATTATTTCTAAATATGATTGGGTCCTAGAAAGTTCTACCACCCTCTGGTGACGCACTGAAACTATTTTATTTCAAAAACATATGCTTTTCATGTTCTTTCTTATACCACTTGTCATCTAACTCTTCTGTTCCTTGCTAT
This sequence comes from Vicugna pacos, assembly GCF_048564905.1. Classification (NCBI taxonomy): domain Eukaryota; kingdom Metazoa; phylum Chordata; class Mammalia; order Artiodactyla; family Camelidae; genus Vicugna; species Vicugna pacos. The sequence continues at coordinate 4,849,624 of NC_133011.1, forward strand.
CTTCCTTTTTGCCTATTTTCCAATGTTTTATGAAATTCTACTGGGAAAAAACAAAGAATATAACTGATAGTTTTCCCTCGTCACTATATTCAGGGATATAGAACTCCTCTGTAATAATCTGCAGGCTCTTGAGTCAAAAATTCCAAGTCTAGGATACTAGCTTAGCAATGCCACTGATTCTCCATCACTGTGATCAACAGTATAAAAAGTTAACAAGGCCTTTCCCATCTTATACAGGTGTATAATATAGGTTTTGTCAAGAAATAAAAGGTCAGACCATAAAGGATTAAACCAAAGTATCACAAAGCTTGAGAGTGATTTCCCCTCACCTTCCAAGTAGTAAATAGTAGCCATTTATTGATTAAAGATACTTCATAAAATGCTTTTTACCATTAATTGAAACTGAACTGTGAGCCTAGAAAATACTAACAGACTTAAGGTTGATCACTGTCCTTTGAAGTAAGAGCACAGTAGATTCTCTTATCACAGAATATGGATAAGCAGAAATAATACATTGTTCTTCAGTGACAGGCATCTACATGTTTTTCAGGGCTTACTTACGAGCTAAAGGGAATGTAACTCCTACAAATGCCACTTAAAAATTATGTTACTTCAGAAATAACATCACATTCAGAGATTTTGGCCATCAGGAATAACTATATTCAAATTTTTTTAAAGTATTTTAAATTATTTTGAGTTTTTTTGCATATTCCTCAAATTTACTACAGTGGAATAGATTTGAATTAAGCCTAAACCTACTGATCTAGGTGTAATAAGGCTGTAAATGTTTGGATTTCACTAGTTATAAGTAATGTGACAGTCTATTAAAGATTTAGAATGTCCATTTGTAGAATTATTTAAAAATAGGAATAATACCCAACTCATTCAAGTGATTTAAGTTTAATCCCTCACTTTCTGGCTAGCCCAGCTATCTTAGGAAGGCTGACAATGACAAGTAAGAGAAGTCCCAGCCCCAGTTAGAAGCCATTCTACCTCTAACGTGTTTCTGGGTATCTGGAGATTCTTGGTGAGAATTAGAAGTCCAGAGTTACAAGTCAGTTGCCAGTCCAGTTTACCAGAGCCCTCTGTGACCTGTATGAAGTGACAGTAAAGGTCACTGTCAGTCACAGTTAAAAGTCTCTTATCCCAGAGACCAGTTTTGCAGTTAGACTGATGTATGTGCTTGGCAGCACAGAATGGATACTTTCAACTGCAGATCTGTTTCCATTGAGTAGCAGTCAGAAGCCTGTTAGTATTCCCTTAAGTGTTTTTTAATCCTTAAGAATAGAGATCAGAGAGGGAAAAAAAAGATCACAGGACACTGAGGGATATCTGTATAGCAATCTTCAAGGTGCAGGACCGCTCCTATCTGGGTGGCTAAACACAGGAGAGCAGGAGTGGAGGGAAATGCGTATTTGACTGTCGCCTTCTCACCTAACCCATGTCTTCTGTCTTCCCCCTTTGAGGACAATGCTTGAGTATTTTCTGTCCTATTCTTATTCTGCCCACTTCTCTCTACATTAATGCTCTGGTTTTTTTTTTTTTATCTTGATAAGGGATAAGATAATTAACAAAAGAATAAGATCCTATTTTATCAACAACTTCTCTGGTTTGTATACTTCCCCTTCCTACCAGTGATCTCACCCCTGCTTAGATCATTCTCTTTGCTCACGGGCTTCCTTGTATGGGTTGTCATCATGGTCACGGTTTGCCTGCGCTGTGTATCTGTGAAGGAAACGGCTGGCTCCAGCAAGAGTAGCACAGGCCCATGAGTAAGCGCTGTGAGCCTGCCGAACCGGACCCAAGTCCTAGCATTCCAGCGGCCCGCAGCAGTGGGCACGGCATCTATCTGTAAGCTGGAAGCTCTGTGCAAATGGAAGGTGCTGGTATCAGCAGCAGGCGTGTCATTACCACCAAGTGATCCCTTTGTGGTTATTAGAGAGTACAGGTAACACACAGGCAGAAATATGATGGAATACAATTTTTGTCTAAAAACGTTCTTTTAAACATCATTTGGAGTTGCTAAAATGACAGCTCCAGCACTGAACTGCTTGCTTTATCTAATACAGGTACTCGGCAACAATATGTAATGATGTTCATTTTAGATTTTTTTATATCACAAATATCTAATAGAAGAGACTAAAAATAAGAGGGAAGTAAATGGTGAAATAGGAAATATTTTATGTCTCTTGAAGGTTTTGTTGCAAAAAATCTTTGCAGCTATTTTTACTCTAGTTAATCTTTTCTACGTCATTTGCCCTGTGGAAAAACAGATACCTCTGTATTTCATAAAATGTGATGGCTACAGTAAGGAATACACTAAATTCACAAAGCTGTTTATATGATTGTTTAAATTCAAATCTTTACTTTTTTAGACTATATTTTCAGAATTTATCACTATCGAGATGTTATTTCACGGCAAAGCTTTAGAGGTCTACACTGCTGCCTACCAAAATATACAAAAGATTGATGAAGAAGAAGATTTAGAGGTAGGACTATGTGTGTCTAAGCTCAGTTCTTCTACTGATATGGAAATGTTTAAAAAAAGCATTAGAGTTTGGGTAAAAATATTTTAAATTAGAACACTACAGTGGTTTATATGTTATTGTATACAGTTCCAAATAGCTAAAATTTTATGATTTTCTATTTAAGTTTTCAAATTAACCATGGTAAAGTTCCAACAGTTAATTTATTAATAGTTAGTAAAATATAAGAGAAATAAAGTCATTACACAAAATAATGTATCATCTTGACTAGTGATCTAAGTTACTTACGGTACTAAAAATAACATTAATTGATTCGAGCGAACATCTGAGTGTTTATGCTGTGCACAGTACCCAGGGCTCTGCATGCATTTTCTTACTCACCCCTGCACAGTCCTGTGAGGTAGGTACTGTTACTCTCCTTTTACAGGTTTAAAGGCTTTTAGAAACTTAACTTGCCCACGGCCACTTAGCTAGTAAATAGCAGAATCTGGCTTCTAATTAGTTTTGTGCGACTTAATCAGCAAGAGATGAAATAAATGTAGGTTGGTAAGTAAACCTGTGTCATGCTGATAGTTAGTTAAATGCAAACAAATCTGACTGGCCAACTAACATTAGAGCAATTAAATATCCAAGCCTGGCTTCAGTGAGCTCATCTGAAGGGTAAATGTCCTACAGTCTCACCTCCGAAAAGACAGAAAGAAAGGCAAAGTGTTTTTGCTGAAACAGATAAAATATTCAAGACGTATTTTGTCCATTTATCTCTACATGTATCTCTAGGAGTGAGAAAGGACATGTACTCACGATATTTGAATTTGAGTGTCTGTCATTTGATAATTTTGAAGACTCTCCCAGCTTTTCTTTTGCTTTATTTATTTTTTTTTTAACTAACTTAAATATCTATAAAGAGATCCCCTGGGCATTCTCTTCCCACTACTCCACTGGTTCCAGGAAACTTGAATTCAGTAAAACCAGATTATAGCTTGGCTACAGTGAAGAGAGGTACATCTTTTGGTGTGTGGGTATGTTTTTCTGTACCAAAATCAGGTCTCAGTTTTACATCCATTCCACATACAGGATCATTTCTATTTACTGTTTGTCAGTAGATGGCTTCCTATGTGTCTATTCCCTCTAAATACTAAAGCTCAGGTTTCTTAATTTTCACACCTTTCTATACCTTATTTTTTAAAAATATAGATTATCAAGGGTTTCTATTGGTCATTTGTAAAATAAAATAGCAAATGTTTATATTGTGATTGCTTTGAACCACTGCTGATCTATGCATTTTAATTCTATTATTTTAATCCTCCCATCAACTTTTTAATAAAAGTACTTACTGCCCTCATTTCTATGGATGAGAAAACTGAGGCACAGTGAGGTTAAGGCACTTCCCAGCGGATCCCATGGCCGATAGGTAACAGCTGGGAGCCAAACCCCGAAGTCTGACCAGAGACATTGTGTTTCTGCCCTCTTTACACTACACTGCCAGAAGTCTGGTTCTGGGTGAGTGACATGAACTATTTCCTGCAAAAAACAACACTTCATTGAATGGCAGGTTCAAAATTGAGCCCCCACTTTTGTGCAAGACTGGAGTCCCCTTTACAAGTATTTTAATTCTCCTTTTCCTAATACCCTTGACCCAGTACATTTCTCACTAAAAGTTCCTTCAAGCCCTTTGGACCCCAAGATTTTCCGTCTCATTCCAGAGGTCCTAGATACCCTTTTTTGTCACCCCACTTCCTTTATCACTTCTCTTACCACCGTTCTTCATCAGCTAGCTCGGCAGCTCGTAGGATTCATTAAAAAACACAAGGTATGGGGTGGTGTGGGAGGTGGGTTTTTGATGGGGCACTTTCTAAGAAGATTACCTTCTTCACGCTTCAGCTTCCTCATCTCTAAAATGAAGAGACTTAACGGTGTTTACCTCATAAAATGTACATTTAGCAGCGGTTTGTTGAGCACTTGTTACATGCCAGGGACCACTGTAAGCACTGAGGATTTAGCATTATAAGTTCAAGAATTGGTCCAAGTTGTCAAAAAGCAGAAACTTAAAAGGAGTTCAGACATTAAGAGAAAAATACTATGTAACCCTTTAGATTTTATAATGCGACCAGTCGCATATAGAAAAAACCGTGTGCTGTGAGTGTATGTGATGGAGGGTTCTCAGCAGCCTGGGGAATCAGAGAATGATTTCTTAATCAGAAGTCTGAGGGATGAGTAGGATACTTGGCAACAACTTTCAGGCAGAAAATGCAAATAAATAAATAGATTATACAAAGGTCCTGAGGCGCAGTGGACTGCAGGCAGAAGCTATCACTGTGATGCTACACAGAAACTGTGAAAAGGAGAGGAGAGCAGCCTGGGGAGAGCTGTACACGACCAGCAGGGTGTGATTACATCAAACAGGTACCAAGAAGAGAGGAAGGATTCTTTAAGTTTCTTGGAAACAAGTAGAGCAAATATGCAGAAGACAGAGAAATAGCTTGCTGTTCTTAGGAAGCAGCCCTTGCTCTCTGAGAGCTGATAATTTTGGTGGCAGCTGACCGTGTGCATCTAGTTATATCAGGAAACCATCCATCTTACCTGATTTGTTCTTCACATAAAAAGTATTGTCAGGCCCACTTTCCCCTTCAAAAAAATCACCTCTGTGCATTCACTTCAGAGAGTATTCAGACCTTGAGACTCACTCCTAGAAGAGATCTTGGACCATATTGGAAAATGCATTATTGCCAATAAACAAATATTCCTGTAAGCCTATAATCTGGCAATAAGAGATTAATTTTAACTGGTTTAGACTTTTATCCCAAGGCTCATATATCATTTTACATTTCCCACTCTATCTTTGCTAGAAAAGCTAAAAAACAAACGTCGTTCCAACGAACATATATTTCTTCCAGGTACCAGTGAATTGAGTCACCCAGTTTTGGTATCATACCAGGAAGCCAGGCTCCACGTCTGCGCCAGAATATAATCGGGTCCTCAGTAACCTATTAAATACCTGACTGGCATGCCTGACTTGCCCTAAAACACAAGCCTCACCTCTTGTGTTACACTTCATCCCTTGATTCCTTCTGTATCCTGCATTTCATTAAGGTTTAAAGAAATGTGTAGACATCCCCTCATTTGGGTCTCCTTTTCTCAAAACACCAGGATTAAGGTCATGTTAACATCATTCATTTACCAGATCACTGTCTTAAGCTGGAAGGAGTTGCAAAGATAAAACAAGGCTCCTTGCTCTAGAGGAACTTAAAACTAGTTGTGGAGACAGATATGCAGTTACAGAACAGTGAGATAAAAGCTGTACTGGGAGTATGAACAGACGGAGGCACTGACTGGAGACCAGGCTTCTAGCTGGGTCCAAGTGTGCGGTGACGTCTTTCATTGTGAAGGTGGATCTGGAGCTACACCATCCAGTACAGTAGCCACTAGAAACATGTGACTATTTAAGGTTAAACAGTAATTAAAAATGTGGTTCTTCAGTCATATAAACCACATTTCAAGGGCCCAGTAGCCACATGTGGCCTTTTTGGACAGCACAGAACAGCAAGCATTTCCACCATCTCAAAATAATTATACTGGATAGTGCAGGTCTTGAACAGAAGGTAGTGGGAAGCATGCACATGGCTGTCAGAGTCGACAGGGAATTGGTGTAAGGGGAGCCATTAAACACTGATAAGATAAAGACATCTTGAGAGAAGGGTGTCAAAAATGGGAGAGCGGCCTAAGGGAAACCCTTTAAACATGTTTCAGGTGTAAGTAGAAAAGGAGCTGTGAAGAAAAAGGGCAGCTAGGACGTGCAAAGAGTTGAGTGATGGCGTGCACGGGGAAGAAGTTTCAGGACGAGGTCAGTTACGATGAAGACAAAAAGACAACTTCGGTGGTTTATGAGCAATTTCGGTGGACAGGGAAAGCCTAATAGTGGTTTGTTGACAGATGAAGTGGAGTGCTTGAGTTTTTTAAAAAGTAAAGTTATACCTTGAAGTATTTTTTTTTTAATGGATTTTGAGCTAGTTTTCTGGAGGAGAAAATCTGTGGAGGAAGAAAATTTGTTGAAGTTTCGGCTAAAGGGAAAATGCACCTTGGAGAGAGTAAGAATGACATTTGCTTTAAAAAAGGAAAAGGGTGCCGTGAAGAACTGAGGAAAAAGGGAGGGAATGTGAAGAAATTCACACCTGACAGACTTACCTTCTAGTCTGTGTGTTACAGAAATGGTGGGACAGGGAAAGACACAGACAGGGAAGCTGAAGAGCATGCTAAGATTCAGAACTACTGCTCAAAGGAAGAAACTGACCGGCAATGGCATTCTAGATTCTGAGACTGGAATCCAGTAAATTATAGTGGCACCAGTTTACTCTACTGTGATGTTCTATGAAAGTACTGCAATGAAGTTAAACTGATAAAAAAAAGAGCTGAGGCTAGGCAGAACAGAAAGAATCAAAGGTGTGACTTAGTCTCCGCATTGGGTTATTCTTTGAAGGCAGGAACTTTTGATGTTTCCCCAACGAAAGCTCTCAAGTGATTGTTCCAGGACCCATCATCATCCTACCTGGCTTAACAGAACTTTTTAACTTTCATCTTTCAACTTAAAACATTTCTGTATTTGTTTGATTTGTTCTAAATTTACAATTAAGTAAAACTTTGTCAAGGGGTTGCTTTAAAAAATTCTTAAATAAGGGCAACTTTCTAGATTTCCATTGTTTAGTATCCATTTTATAATGTTGTTGTATCATTGCAACAGGTTTTCCGAAATTCTCTGTATCCACCAGATTATTCATCTCGTTTGGATATTGTGAGAGCAAATTCCAAGTCACCTCTTCAGAGATCACTGTCAGCTAAGTGTGTATCTGGAACAGGACAGGTGAGCTAGAAACCGTAATTTAAAGGAATCTGAGCTGTTGCCTTTGGAACTGTTCCGTACTGAGAGTGTTTCCCTTAAGCCATATGATGTCATATAACTTACCCTCTCGTGTAAAAGAACAGGTTACACTAGCTGCGGATCTGTTACTTCTTGTATTATCTGTAGCAAATATTACTCTCTAAAGCAGAGGTGGAAAGGACAGAATGCTAATCAAGATTTGTCCTCTGGTATAATATAAAGAGCACAGATTCTAAAATCAAACCACTTTGCGTTTAAATCCCACAATCACAGCTTACTAGAAATTATCTTTTGCTGAACACTATCAGAGATCCAGAAGCACATATCTTTAGATGAAGAGTCAATTTTCTCTTTTCTTCTATATCCAGAAAGCCTGAGTTACCTGCTATCTACAACAGGGAGGGGTCAACCACCTTTTTAAGGGGCCAGAGAAAATACCAGGTTTTGTGGGCCAGCTGGTCTCTGCCCCAACTAAGAGCAGCCATAAACGAAACTAACAAACCAAAGTGGGTTGTAATAAAATTTTATTTCCAAAAACAGGAGACAAACTGGGCTATAGCTTGCCAATTCCTTCTTCAGAGAGCTATGGCCTTTTTCGTATCTAGCCTTCAGAATTTAAAACTGAGCAAAGTATTTTCCAAATACAACCTTTAGGTAAATTTGACCCAATACCTTCTATTTTCATTTGATTCTCCTCTAAACATTTCTTTGCTTTTTATTTATGCATCTCTCTCTATAACCAAATTACATTTTTATTATTCTAGCACTAAGTGCCTTGCACATAAATTCCACAAATTTGTGTATTAAATAAATCACATAAAAAATTGACTGTTTAGAGCTAATAATGTCACCTAAGTTAGCCAAGGTCTATGTAGCATTTTAGAACACATAATCCCAGAGCTTCCTGACCTCAGCACTTAGGACTTTGAGACAGATGATTTGGCAAGGGAGGATGTGGGGAGCAGTAGTACCGTTCTGTGCACAGTAAAGATACTCAGCTGCAACCCTAGCGTCTACTCACAGGATGCCAGTAACAAACACACACACTCCCAGCTGTGACAATCAACAGCATCTCCAAACATTGCCAAATGTGCCCTAGGAGGTAAAAGTTTGAAGACTTTTCAGCAGTGGCAGCAGTCAGGA